>NC_139544.1:57388483-58757077 GCF_965153285.1 Podarcis tiliguerta
GAATTTTAGCACTCCCATCCACGTTCACAGTTTTCTGGAAAAATAATCTGTTTGCAACCCTGGAAACTCAGAATACCTCTGGATCTTTGCATTGCAAGTTTGTTGTGCTTTTCATGGATCAATCCACCACAGCTTATATAGTGAAATTTTGGGTGGTATTTTGGCATGGCACAGGGTAAATAATAGGGGAACAGAAGTGTGTGTCTGATGATGTTTGATGTTGTGCCATAGCTTGTCCACTGGTGTGAAATAAATTTAGTGCAACATGGTGGTGTATCAATAAAAAAAGGCTCAGTTCCATGATGAAGCAGGCGTTTCCATGTAAAAGGAACAGGTGCTCTAGCCTTATAACCAATCAAATGGGTGCAATAAATATCACAGGTGAATGCAACACAGAAAGCTATCTCATACCGAGTTAGACCATTGGGTACATCCAGCTTAGTATTTCCTACACTGATTGGCAGTAGCTTGCCAGGGTTTCGGGCAAGAGTTTCTCCCAGTCCTACCTGGAGATGCTGAGAATTGAACCTGAGACATTCTGCATGCAAGGCAGATGGACTGCTGTTGAGCTATAGCCCATCCCCAATCAGCTGGCCTAGACTGTCCCCTAGAAATTGGTTTGCAGTAACCCAAGGTCTAACTTCTTCTTACTCCTGGTACATATGTGAATCACTGGGAGAAACAGATTGCTCCTCCATAAGTCGATCAATTCCTCAATGCCTCCAGCACTTGGGCTGTTTTAAAAAGAACTTGACTTTCACCGGCTCCTGATGAAGATGGCAACTAAGGCTCTCTTCTCCTCCCCCTACAAATATTTCATCGTTTTCCGAGTACCTGACTTCTGACAAACTCACAGACTCTGCAATCCCTGGATCCATCTATGCCCTGAAGCTGATAACCCTTAGGGCTGCTTCCACCTCTACAATTCTATGATTCTATGAATCAGCCTAAAATTCCCACCAGTGCTGACCATTCTGACTGGGGCAAATGGGAGTTGGAGTCTAACAGCAGCTGGAGGGCCACGAGGTCCCCATCTCCATCTTGCAGCCTGCTGTTTCCCTTGGACTGACACACTAATCCCAACATTAGCCTTCATAGAATATCTCTCACCCTTTCCTAAATTCATTCTTAGGAAAAACTAACAGCAAAGCAACAGGGTCCTGTGTCCTGTCTGCAACCATTGGTACACAGAACAGGACCTTTTCACAAGTAGCTGCTCAGTTGTGGATTCCAAATGAGGTCAGGCAAGCCCCCACAACTTTTTCTTTTTTAGCGTGGCCTTTGTGGCTAATTAAGATCTGCCAGCTAAATGTTGTTGGCTTTCGTCTTGTCTTGTTTGAGAACTAGCTGGTTTATTTTCTTCCTCTTGTCTTATGGTTTGCTGGTCTGCACATTTTGGAAATAAATGGAGGTTTAAAATAGTTATTGGTTTTGTCATTGGATTTGTGTTTCATGTGGTTGTAAATTGCTTTTGGGGAGACTCAAACCCTCCCCCCAAATATAGTGCCTTAAAAGCAAAAGAAGGAAGGAAGGAAGGAAGGAAGGATGTCCTAGGAGTTGGCTCCAATGTCCCCTTGAAAATCTCATGTGGTAAGGTAAAGGTAAAGGACCTCTGGACAGTTAAGTCCAGTCCAAATTTGACTATGGGGTACAGCTCTCATCTCCACTCTCTGGCCATGAGAGCAGGCGTTTGTCCACAGACAGCTTTTCTGGGTCATGTGGCCAGCACGACTAAACCACTTTCGGTGCACGGAACACTGTGACAAGTGCCAGAGCGCATGGAAATGCCATTTACCTTCCCGCCGCAGTGGTACCTATTTATCTACTTGTGCTGGTATGCTTTTGAACTGCTAGGTTGGCAGGAGCTGGGACAAAGCAATGGGAGCTACCCCCATCACGCAGTTTCGAACTGCCAACCTTATGATCGGCAAGCCCAAGAGGCTCGGTGGTTTAGACCACAGTGCCACCTGCGACCCCACATCTCATGTGGATCCATGCGGGTCTAGGAAAGCAGCATTCAATCCACCCACATCTGCGCTGGAAAGGGGAGAAGGAGCCGCATGCTTCAGCATCCTACCCCTCACTTTATGTTCCTCCCACTTAGGTGCCCCTACCATAGCTGTCAACATTTCCCTTTTATAAAGGGAAATTTTCTTATTCTGAATAGGATTCCTCACAAGAAAAGGGAAAAGGAGAGTCACCTCCAGTTCTGACAAGCCATGCTCTACAGAGAAGTGGCTCCCTTGCCACTGTCCACAGGAACAAAGAAGGCCTGTGCTTCACTCTGTTCCGGAGAACATTTAGATTCCTGCTCAGCTGAACCTAAAGTGAGGAGCGGCAAACTTTTTCCCCTAGCTAATCTATAACATGACTCAGTCCCTAATTTATTCTGTTAAGCCTGGCATTGAAACTAAGCTGCTTCTTCCCTGCACCACCGAAGCTTTGACATAACAAGACAAATAATTTTCTCAGGCCCTTTTTTATCTTCTAAGCCATTTGATTCTCACTTACTCAAGCCTGGGGGCACAGCTGACCTTCTGATAAAGCAGCTCAGAAACCATAAGAAGCTCTCCTGACATCATGCAGGGCCCTGGTGACAGAAGAGCAAGAAAAGCCTCCCCTAACTCCCGTTTCCTTACATATCCTTCCCCATTTGCCTCCTGGCTGTTCTTTTTGGGACGGGCAACAGGCTCCTGCGTGGAGAAAAGAGTAGGCTGGCAAGATGTGTCTTTTTGTCACTTAAGAGAGGTACAGCAGCACATCAAGAGCAACATGGCCTCTGAGAGGATGCAGAGGGCTTAGATTCCTGGCCTTGAGCTGCTTAGATGACTCGGATCATAGCACACAGATGAAATCAGGGAAGCCACACAGCGCCGACCCCTGGTCAGAAGGCAAGAGCTTCTCCTCCCAGCACAGTCTAGGCCAGTGTTCCCCCAACTTGGGTCCCCAGCTATTTATGGACTACAACTCCCATCATCCCTAGCTAGCAAGAGCAATGGTCAGGGATGATAGGAATTCTAGTCTGAAAATGGCTGAAGCTTGGGAAACAATGGTCTACTAGGAATCAGTATTGCACTTACATCCTGGTTGGCCAATCTAAGAACAGGATGATGAACTAGATGGCTTTGGCCTGATGCAGCAGGACTCCTCTTATGCTCTCATGAGAAATATCCACACACACATGCACACACCTGATGACTCAAGAAATGGAGGGGGAACTCAATGTGAGGCAAAATTCAACTTGTCACACAAGTGTCGCCTGGAGAAACTTTAAAACTGAACTTGAGGACCCCCCTCAAGCCAGACATCTGAGGAATCTTGAGGAGCTAGTGCAGGATAGTGCACACCCCAGAAACGATCTCTTTCAGCTTTTGCCTTCTGGAAGAAGGTACAGGGTTATAAGAAAGGAAGGTACAGGGTTATAACTGAGAAACAGTTTCTATCCAAATGTGATTTCGGTTTTAAACACAGTGTAAGGTAGTCTCTGTGGGAGTATATTGTATTTAATTATGGGGTATCAGAGTTTATAGGGGGCTAACCAGGCTGGGATAGCTGGGATAGCAGGCTTGTTGGTTTGTGAATGTATGATGTAGATTTTTTTCAATTTCGTTGTTCTGTATGGGACAATGACAATAAAGACTATTGTATCGTATGGTATTGGAGTGTTGAAATCATGTTTAGCTCAGCAACACAACACAGTCTATCTTATGCAGAAGCCTCTGAGTTCAATCTATGACACCTGCAGCTAAGGCTGGGGGGGGGGGGCTCCTGTCTGAAACAACCCCAGTCAGTTTTGAAAATATTGAAATAGATGGACCAATAGTCTAGATTTTTACCAGGAAGCTTTTTCTGTTCATAAACAGTTTCAAAAGACATCAATATATCCATAGGACTTTACATAGGGTTAATTTCCAGGTGCATTTAGTAGTTCCTTATGTAAAAGCACCAAAGGTATAGTGTGAAGACACATTTTGCTCAAGCCAAGCTGTTCTTGGTCTCGTCAGTGCCTGGATGGGTGGCTGTGTAGGAACTACATGTAAGCTGGTATAATTCAGGGGTGAAATGGGTGAAATTGAACTAAATGCTTGGTAGCCCATCCACCATGTCTGGATTCTGTTTAGAGTTAGTACACCAGCTGCACTGGATGACTTAGAAACAGTCCAAGGCTAAATGCCTGGAGCATGACTCATCCACTCTCCTTTTCTCAAAGGAATGTGAGTATGCGCAGAGACTGGTATAAAGCCATGGATGCATTCAGCAGCATTGGCATGAACATGAGTTATAAAATCATAGAATTGTAAAGTTGGAAGGGATATCAAGGGTCATCTAGTCCAACCCTAGTTGAGGAATCTCAACCGGTTCATACATGACAGATAGCCATCCAACCTCTGCTTAAAAACCTCCTAAGTCCTGAGAGTTCAACACCTTCCAAAGGAGTCCATTCACATGTCGAAAAGTTCTTACCACCAGGAAGTTCTTTCTTATATGATAGCCCTTTAGATATTTGAAGATGGCTATCATATCTCCTCTCAGACTTCATGCAGCACAAATTATAACTGCCTTCTGTGTGCCATGGACTCCTCTCCCCCCTGATTCTTGACCTTGTGTTAATCTTTTAACTTAATCTTTTTGGTGAGTTGCCTCTGCTACATTTGATTCCCTCTCTTTGATATCAGACTTGCCCTGGACTTTCATCACTCTACTGTTTGAACCTTATTGTGCCTACTCCCAGTAATATGCATGACTAGTCCTGATAATATCCTTCATCACTTCTATACCAGGTGTAGCCAAAGTGGTCCTTCTCAGAAGTTGCTAAGCTACAATTTCCATGAGTCCCAAATCAACATGGTCAATCGTCAGGGATTATGGAAGTCGTAGTCCAACAATGTCAGGGGGGACCATCTTACTAGCCCCTGCCCTACATCTAATGCAGAGAACTTGGTCTTATGTTGTTATTCAGATGTGACCTTTTCAAGAATGGGATTCTTCTGATCTTGTCAGGATCAAATGGACCTCAGCACTTGATGGATAATTAGGAAATTATTGATCTTGCCCACAACTGTTGAATCCCAATTCTTGATGAGCACACCTGTGTCTTCCCAAATGTTGTTTCCTATTTCCGCCCCCTCCCATCTCCTTTCATGCCTCCCAAACTACAACGAAAGTCCGGTGGCAGAAGAGCAATAGGACCCGTCTGCGCCAGATGTTCATTTAAAGAGATCATAAATGAATCAGAAGCAGACAGGTGGAGAAAGCAGCATGAAAACCGTGAGACATCCTCAGCATGCTCTGAGTTCAATTGAGGCCATCCCCAGAGGAAATGGAACACAGCTTGTCAAGGGAAAATGAATGCCACTGAACAAGAAGGCACTGAGGGGGTGATGAAAGACAAAAGATGCATCATTTCTTCTTTGAATGCATTAAACAAAAACCATATACGATTGCACAGATCAACCTGAAGAACCACAAAGGAGATAACTTCTCCCCGCCCCCATCTCCCTTTATTCCAGTGGGTGGGGACCTTAGTAGCTCATCAAATGCCCATGATCAACTTGCAAATTGGGGAACAGCATGGTTTCCAAAGTTGATCTTCACACTTGAAAGGTTCTGCAGGGAAGAGGACAGTCTCTCAGGTGTTTGGGATCAAGTCATAGAATCATAGAGTTGGAAGAGACCACAAGGGCCATCAAGTCCAACCCCCTGCCAAGCAGGAAACACCATCAGAGCACTCCTGAGTCATTGAGGGGTTTAAGCACTAACCTTAGCAGCACCCTGTGTTTGTCTGTTGAATGTTAGCAGCTGACATCTTAAACTTTCCTCTCAGTTCCTCATGGTTGTATACACTGTGGCGATCACACAGGGTCTCCGGACCTTTAATGGTCTATTGATCCCTGTGCCACCACTGTGCTCACTTCCCCGCTGCCACCAATCAGTTAGTAAAGGTAAAGGTAAAGGTACCCCTGCCCGTACGGGCCAGTCTTGACTCTAGGGTTGTGCGCTCATCTCACTCTATAGGCTGGGAGCCAGTGCTGTCCACAGACAATTCCAGGTCACGTGGCCAGCGTGACAAGCTGCATCTGGCGAGCCAGCGCAGCACACAGAACGCCGTTTACCTTCCCCCTGGTAAGCAGTCCCTATTTATCTACTTGCACCCGGGGGTGCTTTCAAACTGCTAGGTTGGCAGGCGCTGGGACCTAACGATGGGAGCGCACCCCGCCGCGGGGATTCGAACAGCCGACCATGCGATCGGCAAGTCCTAGGCGCTGAGGTTTTACCCACAGCGCCACCACTGTGCTCACTTCCCCGCTGCCACCAATCAGTTACTCTCTGGTAAAACACTCAGTCCAGACAGTTGTTAAAAGTGAACAAAAAAAACAAGTTTGTTTTACAAACATTAACAAGTTTATGGTTTCTCAGATAAAATTCTTGTAAGTTTCTTAACTTTAGTTTCTTTACCGGCCTATACCTTCCTAATACCTTCTGACTGATTATCTCAACTGTTTGACTGACTCCTCTTAACAAATTCTCTCACTCTCTCACCCCAGACTAGCCCAACCCACAGACTTATCTTCTCTGTCTCTTCTAACTCCAGACTGTCTTCTCAACCACCCTAACTCTAACTCTCTCCTCAAAAAACCCCCTCTGTGCTTAAACCTTATACACAGTTAACTCTGTTCCTTGGGTTCCCATTGGTTAGTCATTTTACAATTAGTTAACTCTTTTCCTATGAAACCAGCGTGATGTCACACACCTAGGAGGGCAAACGCCACACACACAAACAAATTTCTCTTTCAACTGCATTTTGGGGGATTAATAGTAGAGTTTAGTAGCCAAATCACTGCTACCTTTAATATGCTTCCTAATGGATGTGGCTTGGGTTCCCTATGCTTCTCCTCCAGCAAATCTAAAACCAGTTAGCACTATGCTGCTCCTTCTCCCAGGAGGCGCACTCCCCATTTCGATCCATCCTCTCCATCTCTGGGAGAGAGAAATCAGGAGATAAGCGGGAGCCAGGGGGCGTGTATTTAATCTACAACTGGCTTAGCCCAGCATCTCACCACAGGTGCTTTTGTGGAAAGCAATGATAGAGTGAGGAATGAAGAAAGGACCGTTTTTGAGATTGGCCTCCAGCTAATTAATTCAGGCCGGAGCAAGGAAGGGGGAGGAAAGCAGAAAAGGGAAATGTGTGATGGCTCATAGCAAAGCATAAATGGAAAGAAATAGAGTTCAGCAACAGATAGCTTCCCCCTACACACACTCACAATTTGATATGATCGTTACTATGGTTTTACCATAGTTTCCAATTATAATTACAGAGGCAGCAATGCTTCTGAATACACTGGATGCTCGGGTTGCGAATGTGACCCATGCGGGATGCATGTTCGCAACCCGCAGCGTTCTCAACCCGCAGCAGTGCGTCTGTGCATGCGTGGGTTACGATTTGACGCTTCTGCAGATGCACAAAGCCTGATTTAGCGCTTCTGCGCATGCGCAACTGATGATACCCAGAAGTAACCCGTTCCAGTACTTCCGGGTTTCAGCGGTCTGTAAACTGAGGTATGACTGTACCAGTAACTGGAAACGACAGGAGGGGAGAGTGCTTTTGCTCTCAGATCCTGCTCACGGGTTGCCCACAGACATCTGAGCTGGAAGGCACATTGAGGGTCACCTAGTCCAACCCCCTACAATGCAGGAATATTTTGCGCCAATGTGGGGCTCAAACCCGCAACCCTAAGATTTAAGAGTCTCATGTTCTGCTGACTGAGCTATCCTTGATGGGCCATTGCTTTAACCCAGCAGGCTCCTATGTTCAACATTCATTACAAAAAGGCAGCGACTCATTCAAAATGTAGTGGGCTATATTCTGCTAGAATGGGAAACAAAAGACGAGGAGGTCAAATCAGTTGTGATCAAATGGGCACAAGATATAAGACATAATATACAATTTGAGGGCTGGGAAAAGTTGTGGAAGGTAGACTTGAAATTTACAGACTGTTCTCTTTTGAAAGAAAACTATATTAAAATGATGTTGAGATGGTATATCACACCAGTAAAAATGGCAAAAATGTACAAAACTGGGTCAAATACATGTTGGGAATGTAAAGAAAAAGAAGGTACTTTGTATCATATGTGGTGAGAAAGTAGAGAAGTTTTTAAAAAAAATGTGAGATGATATATAACAAATTGAAAAAAATGTTCAAAATGACATTTGTAAAAAAAAACCTGAAGAATTTTTGTTAGGGATTTTAGGACAAGACCTGCCAAGAAAAATAAATAGAACCTATTTATGTAATCCACAACAGCGGCAAGAGTCTTGTAAGCACAATGATGGAAGAATGAAGAAATCCCAATGAAAGAACACTGGCAAGAAAAAGTGATGACTTATGCGGATGACTTATGCGGAGTTGGCAAAGTTGACATATAAATTACGTGAGAAGGACAACTGTGACTTCAAGGAAGAATGGGAACTTTTTGAAAACTATCTAAAAAGACAACAAAATGATTTGGACTCATTGGCAGGTGTTGAATAAACATCTACAAATTTATTAGTAGAACATATGATAGATAAGGAAATCAGCCCTGAGTGTTCCATGGACTGCAAGAAGATCAAACCTATCCATTCTAAAGGAAATCAGCCCTGAGTGCTCACTGGAAGGACAGATCCTGAAGCTGAGGCTCCAATACTTTGGCCACCTCATGAGAAGAGAAGACTCCCTGGGAAAGACCCTGATGTTGGGAAAGATTGAGGGCACAAGGAGAAGGGTACGACAGAGGACGAGATGGCTGGACAATGTTCTTGAAGCTACCAGCATGAGTTTGACCAAACTGCGGGAGGCAGTGGATGACAGGAGTGCCTGGCGTGCTCTGGTCCATGGGGTCATGAAGAGTCGGACATGACTAAACAACTAAACAACAACAACAACAAAATGATAGATAAGGCAATGATATGTACAAGTTTACAACATGCAGAGAATAACACGTATAAACAAATCAGAGAGGGGAGCTGAGGGAAATCTCTGGAGAGGGAGGAAGGGGGGAAAGGGGGAGAATAATTGGCTATATTGATTTATAATTTGATTTGTTAAATTTGCTCAATAAAAAATATTTTTTTAAAAAATGTAGTGGGTTATATCTAATGGGGCCATTCATTGTTGGGTAACAGTTGCATTAAGGATGTTGGACCATCTTCTGAACCAACAATGCGGTTCTTATGTTTTGATGGTTTTAGCTGCTCATTGGACCTCACCTACCACCAGATTTGTGTGGTATGATCACCAGTCACACCTACAAATTGTGTGTATATATATATATATATATATATATATATATATATATATATATATGAGTGGAGGGTAAAGACACACACCTGTTAGACAGGCAGACTTCCCCTATGTTTGAAAAGATTGTTTGCTATGACATCTAACTTGCTGCTCAAAAATCTCCATGCCAAAATATCTTCCCTTGAGAAAGAGTGTTTGAAAAACAGATTCCCTTAGGCAGTTGAAATTTGGCATTTCTTTGTCCCGCTCTGCCCTCCAGAAATTTGTATTTCCTCTTCCCTTTGTAAGTTTTTAAAAATTCTTTTTTTGGGGGGGTGGGTGTAGAAGTCTCCTGCTATTATAGCCCAGGGAAATGTCACAGTGTTTGAATATGGAAATAAGGGGGGTAAATTAACAGTGAGTTTTAAAAAGGAAGGGAAGAAGAAGACTGGAAGTGGGGAGGAGAGGACAAAATAGAACCCTGGAGCTATTTCACATAATATTTTGCTAAACTCACAGAACAGAAGTAACTGTATTCTCTTGAGTCTTCTTTAATGTTTATTCCTGAGATGGAGGGAATGGAGAATGGATGGTTGTGTGGACAGAATAAGAGATGCTGCTTTCATTGGATGGGACAATATTGTACTCTGTTACAGAAGCATAGAATAGGGTCACATTGACACCATACATTTAAAGCAGTATCATATCATTTTAAACAGTAACTGCTTCCTCCAGTGCATTCTGGGAGCTGCAGTTTGTCATGGGTGTTGAGAGTTGTTTTGTTGCTGTTGTTTAGTCGTTTAGTCGTGTCCAACTCTTCGTCACCCCCTGGACCAGAGCATGCCAGGCAGTTCTGTCTTCCACTGCCTCCTGCAGTTTGATCAAACTCATCCTGGTAGCTTTGAGAACACTATCCAACCATCTCGTCCTCTGTCGTCCCCTTCTTCTTGTGCCCTCCATCTTTCCCAACATCAGGGTCTTTTCCAGGGAGTCTTTTCTTCTCATGAGGTGGCCAAAGTATTGGAGCCACAGCTTCACAATCTGTCCTTCCAGTGAGCACTCAGGGCTGATTTCCTTAAGAATGGATAGGTTTGTCCTTCTTGCAGTCCATGGGACTCTCAAGAGTCTCCTCCAGCACCAGAATTCTAAAGCATCAATTCTTCGGCGACCACCCTTCTTTATGGTCCAGCTCTCACTTCCATACATCACTACTGGGAAAACCATAGCTTTAAATATACGGACCTTTGAGAGTTGTTGGGGGAACCCTATTTCCCCTGCAGAGCTACTGTTTCAAGGGTGGTTTAACAACCCATCCTTCTTCACAAGATGCTCTGAGAATTGCAACTCTGTGAGGTGAATGGGTGTCTCTTGACAACTCTTAATTCCCATGCAAGGGTTTGGCCGCAAGGACCCTGATTGCAATGAATTGGAAGGGGGATAAAGTTCCATCTAAATCAGAGTGGCTAAATAAACACCTAGAATATGCTGAGATGGCAAAATTGACGAACAGACTGAGAGGCAATTTCAGTCAATGCTTTACTCAAAAAATGGGACGTGTTTAAAAAATATTTACAGAATTACAATCATGGTGTGGCAACTATGGTAGCGTTTGAATGATTTCTGTGTAAATAATATAATATAATGTGGGAAATAAAATAAGAGATAAGGTTTACTTAAAAAAGGACTTTAGGTATATGAAGAACTTTATTGAAATATGAAATTTATTTTAGCACAA
The DNA here is from genome assembly GCF_965153285.1 of Podarcis tiliguerta. Classification (NCBI taxonomy): domain Eukaryota; kingdom Metazoa; phylum Chordata; class Lepidosauria; order Squamata; family Lacertidae; genus Podarcis; species Podarcis tiliguerta. The sequence continues at coordinate 57,399,479 of NC_139544.1, forward strand.
TTGGTGTTCTAAAAAGGTATATACATTGGGTTCAGACGGGAAGTCATGTATAAAGATACAAATGTAGAATAATAGAACAGAAGATGATCACTATTTTATCAAAATGGGAAATTATTACTGTTTTTGTTTTGTTTTGTTTTGTGACCTTCTCTGGTCTTTTCAATATTCATTGTAAATTCTATCATATGTTACTTTTTGAATTTACACAATAAAATAAAAACTTTTTTTAAAAAAAATCCTATGCAAGGTTTAGCAGATAGACCCGATCTGCTCTTTTCAGACTAAATTGTGGATTGAAACTTAGTTATATCTTGGTCTTTACCCTTCCCAAACATTCTGTCACAGGTCTCATCTCCAAAACAAAATAAAAAACCTTTAAAAAATTATTTATTTTTAAAACTATTTAAACTATGTTTAAAATGTGCTTTTAAGTGTGAATTCCTGTACAGATATATTTTTTAAAATCACAAGATTTGTGCTGAAACTGTATAGAACATGGGTGAGAAGCAGGTTGATTAATCCATCCCTATCCCAATTTAAGGGATGCGGGTGGCACTGTGAGTTAAAGCCTCAGCGCCTAGGATCGCATGGTTAGCGGTTCGAATCCCCGCGGCGGGGTGCGCTCCCATCGTTCGGTCCCAGCGCATGCCAACCTAGCAGTTCGAAAGCACCTCCGGGTGCAAGTAGATAAATAGGGACCGCTTACCAGCGGGAAGGTAAACGGCGTTCCGTGTGCTGCGCTGGCTCGCCAGATGCAGCTTGTCACGCTGGCCACGTGACCCGGAAGTGTCTTCGGACAGCGCTGGCTCCCGGACTATAGAGTGAGATGAGCGCACAACCCTAGAGTCTGGCAAGACTGGCCCAAACAGGCAGGGGTACCTTTACCTTTACTTTACTATCCCAATTTAACTTTGTGACTCTCTTCTATCCAAATTTAGGATAGAAGTTACATTTAGGATAGAAGTCAGTCACCATAGTTAGAGTAACTGCACCAACATTTTCATGCCCTACAGCCTACGTCCGTTTGACTTTCAGAACCATTTGGACAGTTCAGATGGTATAAGAAGCCTTAAAAATAGTAAAATAGACATTTAGGCACATGAGGTGAACCACAGAATTGTGCCTCCTTCCCCACCAGGGAAGTAGAGATCAAGATCGGGAACAAAGATTGAAATCAGAAACAAAGGGGAAGTGAAGATCTATATTGGAGTCCCCCTTTGGGTCTGTTAGAATTCCTGATCCATGATTGCAGTCATAGGATTGTTGTCTTTCACATGATGTGGTATGTTTTGACTCCACAGAGTGGGAAGTGATGGAGACAGGATGTTTGTGTTACTGTGTTCCGTGAAGTGGGACTATTGTCCTTTGTTCTTTTTCTCTTTGCTGTCTGATGCTAGAGAGAGAGGGAGCCATGTTGCAGTGCTCTGTGTGTGTTTATATGTAAATAAAAGCAGATTAGCCAAAATGCTGAGTTGCTGAGGTCTGTCATGCACATGATGCGTAAACTCTGCGGATCCCTAAGTGTGCCAGTGTCGGTTGGCATCAGTCGCTGTGATGTTTGGGCAGAAGAAAGCTTTTGAAGCTCCCGCACGAAAGACCAGGAGGGAGAGAACATGCCAGTTGGGCATGTGTCTCTGCCAGGGTCCTAGTCGAGTGTAGGCTGAACTCCTGACAGGGTCCTGCCACCTGTGGAGATCACCTCACCTTGTCTCACGGGTGGGCCGGCCCTGACTAGGAACATGACAGCAGTGGGTGGTGACAGCAGAGGTTTGGAAGCCAACTTTGGCTGTAAGACTACACGACTACACTGGAGACAGATTAGATTAGGATTTGAGACCACGAATGTTCCAGCCTAGTTGGAACTAGGTCTTCCAGGAAGCCCTGTGGATAGCACCACTGTAAAGCCAGCCCTGGGAGGTCTAAGGTTCCTCCAAGGTCACACACAAACACTTGTCTGTAGAAACGTCTCCTAAATTCAAAGCAAATGTCACTGTCATAAGAAAAGGCTCTGCCCTTCTTCTCCCCTTGAAATCTGGAAAAGAAAAAAGGACCTCCTCAGCAAAGTTACCCCATGAAGGTAATCAACGGCTCAGAAACAGAGAGGTATGAAGCGCCGGCAATTCTCCTTGACTTCAGTCCCTGACACCTCCTCGATCCTCGGTGACCTATGATTTATTTATTTATTTGAAATTTGAAATGCGCTTTCTTAATTGGTTCCATCTACATTTTAATAATACATTAGCTTGCAATAAACTTGCCCGGTTCTCGAAATTCCATAATACACAACACACAAATCACCCGTCTTTTCTCTCCCTTCTCCCACCTCCCCTTATGCAGCCCTTGACTGAATTGAATTATAAAGCGCTGTTGATGTTCTGTATAGGGGTTTGCTTTATTTCTTGCTACATATTTTCTCATTACATTTCCCTATGATTTATTTATGACAGTGCTATGCATATAAAATCCACGCTGCTCCGAAGTTCACATTGCAATGACCGAAGCGGCAGTCCTGGAAAAGTTCAGCGGGATGATTCAGAAGTGAATCACTTTTGGCAAACGTCCTTCTCTTCCGTGAAGCGAGTCCTCGACATGCGCTTCAAAGCAGAGCCGGGCAAATGGCAGCCTTTGCATCTGATTTGACGCCCGGCTCTTTTGCTGAAGGAGATGTTGACAACAGGCAGCGAGAATGATCTTAAGCAGCTGTATAATGTGCTGTGGTAATAAATCATTCCACACAGAGATTGGTCCAACCAAGCACCATATTGTGGTTGCTTCAAACAGAATCAAGCTGACAGAGAACTGCTTCCAGTCAGTGTAGACAAGACTGAGCTAGATGCACCTATGATCTGACTCAATATAAGGCAGCTTCCATTGTTTCTAAACCTTCTCCAGCTCTAGAAGTCCTTTTGCTGGAGTTCTCCCTCCTCCCCAGTCACAACCACAAGCAGTCTTGGTTTCTAGGGCCAAAGCTGTGTTTCCCTCCCATTAAGAAGTTAGGAAACAGCTTAGATTTATAGCTTCTCGGCCTATTGGTTTGTTGCACAGAAAATTCCTCACATAAGAGCTGCTGATGCACTATCTATCATCTATCTATCATCTATCTATCTATCTATCATCTATATCTATCTCTATCTATCTATCTATCTATCTATCTATCTATATCTATCTATCATCTATCTATCTATCCATCCATCATCTATCTATCTATCTATCTATCTATCTATCTATCTATCATCTATCGATCATCTATCTATTTATTCCACTGCATCTCAGCTTCAGCAAAACATAATTTCCACCATCAAATGCCTTTTTTATATACATCTTCTGAATGCAACCTCTCAATGTGCATGGACATAATTCTCCCTGTATGATACTGAAGTGTCCTTCCAGCCTCAAGTGCACCACTGATAGTAAGAATATAAGAGGAACCCTATTGAATCAGACCAAAGTCCTATCTAGTCTAGCATTCTGTTCTCACAGCGGTGAACTGGATGCTTCTGGGGAGCCTCTATGCAGGATCTGATCCTCATGATTCCCAGCAAATGGCATTCTGATGCACATTGCCTCTGACTCTGGAGATGACATAATGTTCATGACTAACAGCCATTGACTATAGTAAATTCTATTTCACTGCACCTGAACCAGGGCTGTTAAACTTTAAATTCTGTGACAGAAAGCTGAAATGCCTAAACATCTGCTGATGTTCCAGAATTTCAGAGGTTTTGTTTCCACATTCCTGCTTGAGCAGCGCATCAGGGCTGCCATGAAAGAAAACTGAAAACAGGATACTCACCACTGATGCCATAATAACGATGGTAGGATTGGATCCTTCCTTGTGTTCCCATTCATGCTTTAAAGGTCTTTGCTACAATATTTGCTGATGAAATTCATGGACATCTAAAGCACCTGAACGTTGGAAGAGGCAGTGATGGCCAACTCAAAAGGCTTCAAAAGAGAATTAAACAAACTCCTGGAGGAGAAGGCTACTATCCATGGCAAATATCTTCTTCTACCTTCACTGTTGGAGGTAGAGAGTGTTGCTGTGCTCATGTCCAGTTCGTGGGTTTCCTACGGGCATCAGGTTGGCCACTGAAAACAACAACAACAACAGGATGCTGGCCTAGATGGCCTGAACCAGCTGGCTGAACTTATGTTCTTATACAGTGGTACCTCGAGTTACAAACACCTCAGGTTACAAATGCTTCAGGTTACAAACTCCACTAACCTGGAAGAGTTACCTCGAGTTGAGAACTTTGCCCCAGGATGAGAATGGAAATCGTGTGCCGGCAGCACAGTGGCAGCAAGAGGCCCCATTAGTGTAAGCACATCTCTAGTTAAGAACAGTTTCAGGTTAAGAACAGACCTGAAAGGTATGAATTTATAAAGGCAGTGAGGAAGAACAGTGGGTGAAATGCTGATCTTAGAGAGATGGCTGATATAAACCAGAGGTCTCATAGATTTGGGATGTAACTCTTTTGGGAAAGGCAGAAACTCATCAACATAGAATCTGTTGAATCCAGAAGGTCCCAGGTTCAATACTCATCATGTCCAGGAATGGATGAGTGAAACCTGTCTGAACTGCTGCCAGTCAGTGTAGAACAGGGATGTCCAACAGGTCGATCCCGATCTACTGGTAGATTCCCAGGAGGTTTAGGTAGATTGGAGTTGATCGCTGGGTCCCTTTCCTTGTTGTTGTTGTTGTTTAGTCGTTTAGTCGTGTCCGACTCTTCGTGACCCCATGGACCAGAGCACGCCAGGCACTTCTTTCTTCCACTGCCTCCCGCAGTTTAGTCAAACTCATGCTGGTAGCTTCGAGAACACTGTCCAACCATCTCGTCCTCTGTCGTCCCCTTCTCCTTGTGCCCTCCATCTTTCCCAGCATCAGGGTCTTTTCCAGGGAGTCTTCTCTTCTCATGAGGTGGCCAAAGTATTGCTGTCTCAGCTTCAGGATCTGTCCTTCCAGTGAGCACTCAGGGCTGATTTCCTTCAGAATGGAGAGGTTTGATCTTCTTGCAGTCCATGGGACTCTCAAGAGTCTCCTCCAGCACCATAATTCAAAAGCATCAATTCTTCGGCGATCAGCCTTCTTTATGGTCCAGCTCTCACTTCCATACATCACTATCCCTTTCCTTAGCATTGTTTAAAAAGAATCCTGCCCGCCCCCTCGCTCTGCCCTCCATTGTTGCACAATCTGCAGAACAGATGACAGTGGTTACTCAGTGAGGCTGTTTGCTTCCCTGAGTGGGTTTCCTCTTTCTCCCTTAAAATGGCCAGCAGCTTAGCCATGAACCCCCCCAAAATTGGGGCTTTCTTCCTCGCTAAGAAAAAGTTCAGCAACTTTGACCTGAATCTGCCAGTTTTTAATTCTGTGAGTAGATTGCAGCCTCTTCGGAGTTGGCCACAATACTGAACCAGAAAACCTCTCAGACAAGTGGAAGTGAGGATGAGCCCTCAGTATAAGGCAACTTCCTATGATCCTGTGACTTTGTGGAACTTACACTAGAGGTGAAATGCATCCAGCTGTTTATTAATGAAAACTTAGTGCCTCTAGGAAAAAAATGAAAGTTTATAATATAGACACTCTGGGGAGGTTGCTTTGGTACGCACCAGCTAATAATATTTGATTAGGCTTTACTTCAAATGTGGATTTACTAGGATGTCATCTTAGCAATCTAGAACTGCTTCAAGGTCCAGTAGTTTTGCCTCATCAGGTAGCGATGCAGTCACCAGGAGCGGGAGAAATGCAAATAGGAAAAAATGATGGAGAGTCATTCATGTAATGGAAAAAGCTGGACAAAGTATCAATGGAAGGGTGTGTGAAAGGCAGGGAGAGGCTTGTTCCATTTTTGAAGAAGGAAAAGAAGGGGATAAAAAAAAGGAGGAACGGTAGAAGCAGGGGGTGGCTAACCATTGTACAGAGCATTGAAAAGGATGCAATTGTCTTCTGCTTGAAACTTGCAGGTTTTTGTAGCACTCCCAAAATATGGGAAACCAGCTGAGGGTGGGACAAAAAGAATGGTGACTCTAGCTTCACCTCTTTTAAAAGCACGGTTTGCTCTAAGCAATTTTGCTTTTCTTATCACTGTTTGGCCAAAGAATTCTGGGACCTGTAGTTTGCTGGGACTTGTTGGGACATCCCTATTCCCTTCCCAGAGCCACAGTTCCCCAAGCTCACTGGAAAGAGGAATTGACTATGAAATCACTCTGAGAACTGATGCTGTGTGCAGGAAGGGGAAGGGGTCTCCTAGCAACTCTTAGCACCTTTAACAAACCACAGCTCCTAGAATTCTTTGAGGAATCCTCAATCCCTGTTTAAAGTAGTATCATAGTGCTTTAAATGTTTGGTGTCAGTTTGGGTCAAGTCTAGATAAGTTAGGCCAAGGCCAGGCAAGGAAAACCCAGAAAAGGTTTTGTATAGGAGTCTTTTCCAGCTTTACGTAGAGATTCCAGAAGCTGAACCTGAAATCATCGTCATGCAAACCATTTGCTCTCTGTCCTTTTCCCTGCATGCTTTAATGGTCTCACCATAAAGAGCAGAAGAAGTTATCTAAGCATCTTCTTTGGCCAAATCTTGGCTGATCTTAGCAGTCTGTTTCACCCCAGAGATTCTTGCCACCACCACTCCTCCTGACCCCAGACCCTAGAAGGCCCTTAAGACCGCGTCTTCCAGACAAGGGCTGCAAGCAAGGCAGGCATTTGACATGCAGAAAGAGTCAACCCAGAATCAACAGCTGTCTCCATGCTAGCACAGGAGGCCATAAAAAAGAGAAAAAGAACCCAGCACCTCATTTCTGGTGACAAAAATAGTAACGAAGAAAAACGAATGCCACTGAATTAATCTACTCCCCTGACAAAGATTGCAGCAAATGAGGGAAATGGCCTGGCAGGAAAATTAACCCATATTCTCATTATACTGTTAAGTGGCCTTTTCAGATGCTGCTGCACTCAGCTGATAGTTTACAATTCAAAAATGTGCAAACGATACCAGCATACACTGGCAATGCTTTTATTGCTGAACGCTGCATATGGATCGCCCTCCCAAAATACATGCACACAGAGAGATAGAGAGAGATCAGCTTTTGCAACTGCTTCTTGTAAACAGACAGAGAGATGCTTGTTTGCCTGCAGACTTGGGTTGGCTGTTAAATTGGCTTATTCCAGAAAAAGGGACATTTTCTTTCGCCTCCGCCACCCCAAGCACCACGGTAGCCATTTGCAAAGCGGGACTCTGCAAAAGGGCCGCCACGTTCTGAAAGGTGAATGATATGGTGGATGGTCCTTATTCAATGTGGAGCAAATCTAGGTCTAAGTACCAGATGGCAGAGCCGAACACAAAAAATCCGTATGTGTGATGGCGGCAAGGGACAGTCATTGACATACTTGCTTTTCCGGCCAAATGCCTCAACAGATGCAGAGATTTTACATGTTAACGTTTCAATATGCCACTAAAGCCCAGGAGGAAAGTTGGAGGCAAGAAGCAAAGGCGATTTAAAGTGACAGGGGAGAAATGCGACTCATTTCTCCCACTAAGCTAGGTGATTCTTTCTAGGGAGTTGCAGGTCAAATTGGGCCCTCAATATTTTTTTTATTGCTGTTGTTGTTGTGTTCACAGCCCACTGGTTAGGCAACCCAAAAACTAGAACTCATGGGCATCCAATAAGAACATAAGAACATAATAATAGTTTGCTGTAGCAGGCCAATGGCTTCCTGCTGTTTTCAGTACCACATACCCGGATGTGCCAGAACCACAGATACGGAGTGCATGGATTTTTGCACCCCTGTCATTTGTAGCTTCTGGCTATGTTTGTTTGTCAGGGCACTTTCTCAAAAGCTACCGTAGGAAGCAAAGTTTCTTTGTGCTGTGCTCAGTGAATGAAAGAAAGCTAAGGCGCAGAAATTTGCTGGCCAAACAAATTAGTGTCTGTGATAAGGTTCTCTCCACAAATTTTGCCACTGGGATGCACAGGGGAGCTTAAATTATGATTTTCTGTGTTCTCGTAATGACAGAACATAATAAATTGGAGACGCAAAATGTGAGGGGATGTGCATTTTTGTTTCATGATCACTCCACTAAACTTAGCCCATCCCATATCTGACCTCAGGCAAACTCCTTAGGGGGCAAGAATATATTTCTAAGCTAATTGGGTTTCAGCCAAAACAAAGGAGGGGGGGGGAGAGAAGAAATCTTTTTGGTTTGGTTTGTCCTACCAAGCAAATTATTCACGTTTATGGAACAAAATAAAAATTGAAATAAATAACTACTGCAAGCTTTGCACTTTCATCCAGCCCTGTATTATACTTTTAGCAGAGCCTTATTTCTCCCCACTCACTTGCTTCACTTTGGAAAATGTCATTACTTAAGTGGGGGGAAACTTACACTGGCTTATCATGGTTTCATTACTATTACAGTGGTACCTCGGGTTACAGATGCTTCAGGTTACAGACACTTCAGGTTTCAGACTCCATTAACCCAGAAATAGTACCTCGGGTTAAGAACTTTGCTTCAGGATGAGAACAGAAATTGCGTGGCAGCAGCGGGAGGCCCCATTAGCTAAAGTGGTACCTCAGGTTAAGAACAGTTTCAGGTTAAGAACGGACCTCCAGAACAAATTAAGTTCTTAACCCGAGGTACCACTGTACTGACCATGGGTGGTGTTCAACACTAGTCCTACTCAGAGTAGGCACACTGAACTTAGTGGACATGGCTATCTTAGGGCTATTCATTCTACTCTGGGTAGGATTTCGTTGAACGCAAACCCATGCATTTCATTCTTATGGGAAACAGCCAATAGCTTAATGGTAGAGCATACGTCTTGTATGTTGGTCTCAGGTTCAATTCCTGATATCTCCAAGAAATTTGCTGCCAGTCTGTATAGAGAATGCTGAGCTGGATAGGCTTTGTATAAGCCAGCTTCCTATGTTCCTATGCCAGTAGATTACTGGGGTTATTAATGTGAGAGACTAGGCAATTATAGTATGTCTTAAACTCCTGTAGAAATGAATGGTGCATTATTATCTATCACTTAGAGCAGGCATGGCCAAACTCGGTCCTCCAGATGTTTTGGGACTACAATTCCCATCATCCCTGACCACTCATCCTGTTACCTAGAGATGATGGGAGTTGTAGTCCCAAAACATCTGGAGGGCCGAGTTTGGCCATGCCTGACCTAGAGAGTCTCATCTTTTCATTTCTTCAGGATACATCACAAAGGAAGGGAATGCCCAAGAAACACACACCCACACACAGAGGGCAGATCTACACTCGTGGTTTTTAATGCTAAGGAAGTGTTAAGGAATTGTTTTGATAACCGTATGGACACATGACACCCAACTTTTAATGTTCACAATGTGTTATTAAAATGTGACACCAGAGGGCACTGCAGAGCAACCGGAAGAAGGAAAACTGTTTTCACCGGGGGGGGGGGGGCAGAAAGGTAAGAAACGCTTCATTTTACAAGTATGCCCTGTGGCCCTGTGATGTTTTAGAATGATCTATCTAATATTGTTCTAATAACGTTAAATAGGTCAGTGTAGATCCAATGAGAGAGAGAGAGAGAGAGAGAGAGAGAGAGAGAGAGAGAGAGCTTTATCATGATCTAGCTTTGGCCTGTTGTCAACTGTAGCAATAATTCTAGCCTTATTTTTTGTATATAATATAGCATGCAGCTGGTGAAGGTAGTTTAAAAGCATGATTTAGGACTGCATGGAATCTGCCCCACAGTTTTCTGCCTTTCTGAATGGTGGCATTACATGCTCGGGAAACTTACCCATATACGAGAGGTTTGCAATGCTTAGCTACATCATTGTTGCACACTGTATCTGCTGCATCATTCAAATTCAGCCTAATTCTGAACGATACCCCCCATTCAGAAGTCCAGATCTCTGTATAAAGTGGAATGGAGGTCTGAATAGCTGTGATACATCACCTGCACAAGACAGACTGCCAATAGTTTAGCTGCACATCATGCTTGCCATTTTGATGCACAGAAACTTTGTAAAACTGGTATGATATTGTTGGTCACTGACATGCATCGTTAAGCTGCATGCAAATAATAATAATAATAATAATAATAATAATAATAATAATAATAATAATAATGCACTGTTGAGTTGAGTGTAAATGAAGTCTCCCCCTTTCCAACCACCCCAATGGCTCTGATAATATTCTTGCTCCTCTTCTTTCACAGAAGTAAAACACAACAGCAATAGGTGATATCCAATGTGGACAGCAGAAAACCATATTTGTGGCAAGCTTGGTATGCCATATTGTAACCAAGTGCTGGGAATGTAAAGAGTAACATTTTGCATGCTATGCATAACTCAGAAATTTCATAGTGTGTTGAAGAGAACAATTTTCTGACAGCAGCAAATGAATCTACCATATTAAAATGCAGTTCATTAAATTGCTGATCTCTGTTTTACCATGAAGAATCTTTCAGTGCACAACCTCTAATTTGCATCAGTACCACCAACCACTCCAATGCAATGCTCCGGCGTCATGTACCTTTCCAAAGATTAACGGGGGCATAATGGCTTGGCCTACACTGAATTTTTGAGCACAAACATGTGGGGAATTCAAGGAATTCACAATATTATTCACATACATCTCTTTTTGTACATTGTTCTCACCTTCTGTTTTTGCATGCAAGCTCTTAAGGTTACCCCCAGTAAGGGATTAAAGAGTCAGTATTGTGCCTCCTAGGGACTTGGGTGGCGCTGTGGGTTAAACCACAGAGCCTAGGACTTGCCGATCAGAAGGTTGGTGGTTCGAATCTCTGCGACAGGGTGAGCTCCCGTTGCACGGTCCCTGCTCCTGCCAACCTAGCACATCAAAGTGCAAGTAGATAAATACGTACTGCTCCGGCGGGAAGGTAAATGGAGTTTCCATGCACTGCTCTGGTTTGCCAGAAGTGGCTTAGTCCTGATGGCCACATGACCCAGAAGCTGTATGCCGGCTCCCTCGGCCAATAAAGCGAGATGAGCACCGCAACCCCAGAGTCGACCACGACTGGACCCAATGGTCAGGGGTCCCTTTACCTTTATTGCGCCTCCTTGAGTGTTTTGTGTGTTTTTTTAGTCTGAGCATTTTCCCAGTGTAAGAGGTCTTCTGATGCATGCAAATTTTGTGTGTGATTCCTCCTCCATCTCTAGTTTTGAACTCCTCCATCCTTATCCCACAGCATCATTTGGGAGCTATTTGCTTCTTTTAACATGCTGTTTTTACTTTGTTTTAATGTTTTGTTGGTTGCCATCCTGGGCTCCTTCGGGATGAAGGGTAGCAGATATTTATTTATTTATTAAATCATCATCACCATCATCTGCCACCAGAAATTGATTTAAATGGTGTTGTGAGTGGGGTGGGGGACCCCCCCATTTTTTTTTTGTGCATCCGCGTCTAAACTTGCCCCTGTCTAAAATGCATTTATTGGGGTTTGTGTGTGTGTTTCTTTGTTGCACTCACTATTTTGGCACTCACTCTGCTTCTGATAGGAAGTACTCTACAGGGAAGGGGCAAAATGGGGGGGGGGTCAAAGAGGGTCAGCTGGGGGAGTGAGAAATTTCCCTATTTTCATCTGAGGAAGAGTATGGTCTAATTGGTGGGTACATTCTAATTCTACCCCAGGTCCCTTGCTCGTGAGTCAGTTTTGCCCTGCAATGAATCCTGTCAAAGAAACTTTGGCGCAGAATCAGATCCAAAACCGGCTCTATCCTGCAGTCAGTTTGTGGCTTCCTCTGCTGCTGCTGTTGTGGCTTTGTTTAATGTTTGTACCTCTAGGCCATTTTATGTTTTGATCATTCATCCATTTTTATCTTTGATTTGTCTTATTACTGTTTTCAGCTGTTCTTATTTCCCCTGCGTCACCTCGGCTATTTGTTTAGAAAGGCGACTCATCAGTTCCTATAGAAATAAGCAAATAAAATAAAATGAGTCATTCCCATTCCGTACATCCAGAATGCAGGCTGATGTGGCATACATACATTCTGAGAGTGTTTTGTCTCTGTTCCACGGAATCGCATCTTTCACTCCTAGCTTTTTGTTTTGTTTTCTCTCCCCCCCCCAACTCGTCTCTCTTTGTTTTTCATATTTCTGTTTTAGCGTGATTATACTCGCAAAGGAAGCCTCTGTTGTGTCAGCAGGATAGCATGCCAAATTAACTGGGGAAATCATAGAAAATTGCCCCCACCCCCTTTCATTCAAAGGTTATTTGCTCTGTTTAATGGAGGAAGAGAACCCTGGCCCCATTCAGTCCCATTAAAGCTGCTCTCTTTCCCCCAAAATGCCCTAAGGCAGTCAGAAAAAGGACCTTGATTGGCATTTGGAATGCCCCATTATCCTGGCAGTGAGCTGGCATCTCCCCAGTTGGCTCAAATTAACATATCCCAGGGCAGCAGAAGTTATCATACTCCTTGCTAAAGCAATTCACTGTTTTTTTGGATGGCATTCATGGTAACAGATTTTCCCAGCCAGTCCCTTGCCAAAGGGGTTGAGGAGGCTTAAATAAATAAAAAAATAAAAGCCTGAAAGCTTGTCATTCTCTCGGTGGAAGTTCATCTTTCCTGGGTTCAACTGGATCCATCCTGGCCTCTGAAAAAAATATAAAAAAAAAAAATAAGGGGGGGGGGGAGCAGTAAACAAAGTCACAGAGCTTTGAAAGACATTGCTGCGATTTCCATTATTCGCCTGGCATTTGCTGGGAAAGAGGCTGGGCTTTTGTACGCAAGGCCACTCTGGGTAATGGGATAATAGTGTCTTTCAATTTGACCGTGCGTTTCGTTCCAAAAGAGCCCAGAGTGCTTTGCAAATGGGAGGCACAGTGGAATTGGACATGGCAGCTGTTAAGAGCCAAAATGCAGCGAAGGCATTGAGCACACATGTCTAATTTTAAGAAGGCGTTTGACAGCTTTTATAGGAAATGCCACGCAGCTGGATCCGCAACTCAGTTAAGCTTGGTATTTCTTTTGTGCCCTGTTTCAGGACAAACGGATCGTTTTTTAATGGCTGGTATCCCTGTGTGCATTCATGGCTATATGACTTCCCTGGCAAGTGAGGATTTATATGGGTGAATGCAGTTGCCAGTTTTTGAAACATATTCGGCTTATAGGGGGAAACTGAAGCAAGGCATGGCAAGAGTCAAGGTAAATCCAGTAGCATCCATCAGGGGAAACTTGGTGGATCATGAATGGAGCCTGGTAGGTGTAGGTCATGAAACCCCTAGGAAAATATAATTGTTGAGCAGATTCTGAGTGCCACCAGTTTTTAGATCCAGATGACAGATTTTTTTGGAAAAGGGCCATAGCCAGTGCTTTATGGGGGGGGGATAAGATGCTAGTACGCACCTTCTTCCTTCTCCCCTTTAACCTGCCTCTTCCTCCTCCTCCACCACTCCCCCCCCCCAGCACTTTGGTGTGACCCACCAAAGCAGGTCCACCACTAAGTGCCACGGCTAGAGCAGCCGTTTCCTTGACAATGCTGGTCTAGCCGCAGCACTTTGTGGTATAGCAAAGCAGTCTCCTCTGTGCATCGGCTGATGGGCAGGAGTCCAATCCTGCTTTGTGCTTCAGAGGCTGTGCACCTTTCAGCAGAGCCACACCCTTGCCTGCCCCACATATGACAAGGACAATGACAATAAAGATATTGTATATATCGTATATTATTATAATTACATTGCTGTCCCACCTTTTCCTCCAAGGAGTTCAGGATGGTGTATATGGTTCTCCTAGGCTCTCCTTTGAATCCCTATCACAAACCCTGTGAGGTAGGTTAGGCAGAGAAACAGTGACGGTCCCAAGGTTACAAACCCAACAAGTGTCCCTTTTTCCAGGGACGTCTCTGATTTGGAGAAGCTGTCCTGGTTTCTGATTTGATCTTAGAATGTCCCGCTTTTCCTTACGATGTCCCTATTTTAATCAAAAAAATGTTGCAGGGTACTGTGTTATCCAACACCCGAGCCATCTGAAGGCAGCCCTGTATAGGTAGGTTTATAATGCTTAATGTTTTATTATGTATGTATGTATGTATGTATGTTGGAAGCCACCCAGAGTAGCAACCCAGTCAGATGGATGGGTATAAATAGTAAAAAAAATATTATTATTATTATTACAGTGGTACCTCGGGTTACATACGCTTCAGGTTACATACGCTTCAGGTTACAGACTCCACTAACCCAGAAATAGTACCTCGGGTTAAGAACTTTGCTTCAGAATCAGAACAGAAATCGTGCTCTGGTGGTGTGGCAGCAGCAGGAGGCCCCATTAGCTAAAGTGGTGCTTTAGGTTAAGAACAGTTTCAAGTTAAGAACGGGCCTCCGGAACGAATTAAGTACTTAACCCAAGGTACCATTATATTATTATTATTATTATTATTATTATTATTATTATTATTATGAACGTTCCTATTTTTACCAGAGAAATGTTGAAGGGTATGAGGTTACCTACCAATCACCATGGCTGTTTGCTCATTTGAACCCAGGGCCTAATCCAACACTCTAGGTAAAAGGTAAAAGGTAAAGGACACCTGGATGGTTAAGTCCAGTCAAAGGCGACTATGGGGTTGCAGCGCTCATCTCGCTTTTAGGTTGAGGGAGCTGGCGTTTGTCCGCAGACAGCTTTCCGGGTCATGTGACCAGCATGACTAAACCACTTCTGGTGCAACGGAACACCGTGATGGAAACCAGAGCACACGGAAACGCCGTTTACCTTCTTGCCACAGTGGTACCTATTTACCTACTTCCACTGGCGTGCTTTCAAACTGCTAGATTGGGAGGAGCTGGGACAGAGCAATGGGAGCTCACCCCGTCATGGGATTCGAACCGCCAACCTTCCAATCGGCAAGGCCAAGAGGCTCGCCCGCCTGCTCTCAGGGTGTGGCCCAGCGACGCCAACCACACCAACCCACCAGTCGGTCCATCTCCAACACTCTAACCATTGCATCACACCATTTATGTATGTTATCAGGTGCAATGTGCAGGGCAACAGGAGTTGTTTACTCAAAATGGCCCAATGGGGAAGCCCGGCAGGCCACAACTGGCCTACGGGCTCGAGTTCCCCTACCCCTGCTCTGAGTGTGTATCCTCTCCACACACATACACACCACTCTGCTGGTATTTAAGACTACAGATTAGCTGAAGGAAGAGAGGAAAGGGCTGCTTGCAGGAAGGGTGTGGTTGGGACTGCAGAGCTGCAGAGTATTTGTCTACAATCTACTTGAGAAAAGCCTTGCTAACTTTCCCTCTTCTACCCATCTTTTAAAAGTTCAGTCCCATTTGCCAACTGTGCTGCTGGATGTGTGGGAAAAAATTATAGCCCCCTTTGAAAGCTCTCCGAAAGGGTTAACATGGGGCAAAGATGCTTCTCCATCTCATTGGCTCCAGCTATTCCACCACATACCTCCACTTTTGCAAATGCACCGTTAGCTGATTTCCCAAGAGGGCAAGATCTCCCAAACTTCTGAGTTCATTGATCCTTTGATGAGCTTATAAAGTCACCATTGACTCAAACACAAATTTGTAGGAATGTAAATGAAATGAGGTCAAGAAAAACCAATGTATATTTGACATTTATTAATTCTCAGTCATAATATATATATATGACATCAGGTACTCTTTTCAACACCTACAGAAAAAAAAAATATATTCAGGCATACCCATCCAGTCATGCAGAATGTTGATATGTGCATTAATCTTGCATTGAGTTTATCGTTTATTTCTTAAAAAAAATATTTTTTTAATGTTTTAAATAGTTGCTCTTAACTGGTTTTTGTTGTTTAAAAGTGATAATTTTTTTGTTTTACTCTTTCCGTAAACTGCTTTGAGGTTTTATTACAATCAAGCGGTATATCAGTCATGTGAAATAAGAAATACATAAATAAATGAGAAACTGATGAATTGTGGAATCATCTTATTAAATACAGATTTTCCTCAATGACAAGGGAGGTGTACAAACCACGTTCATTACTTCTAAGGCACCTACTTCCTAATTAAATTGCTTCACTATACCTCATGAACTTCTTTTCCGCACCCTTTTTGTCCCTAAGTCTTTGTTCAGCCTCTCCATAGTCCCATAAACCCCAGGGAGAGGGGTGGGGGGTCAATATTTGGGAAACCCTGCTCTATGGGGGGTGGGGGAGGTCAGGGGATAGACAGATGACATTTTTGTCATTAGTCAGATGAGCTCTAGGTGAGAGTAGTCCTTTTAGCATTGAAATGTCTATGAAAGAATGCAGAATTTTTGGGATTCCCCCCAAAAAAAACAACAACAAAAGGCAGGGGATAATGATGGTCAAGACCTATGAAACTGGATCAAGACCATTCCACCCATTCATAACCCACAGTAGGGAATCTTGACTTTACCTTTAGGTAAGCGAACGTGCTTACACAAACCACAATCATTTGCTCTGTTTCACCACCATAGCCCAATTCTGCGGATTGAGCTGCAAATGTAATTGTATTTTAAGGGAAGAACTTTAATTAGGCGGTTTGATATACAATTCTGACTCATGATGGATTATCCAAGCTTTTGTATTCAGCAATAATTCCTGGAACTAAGTGATTCCAGTGGGACTAGATTGTGCTAATACAGTAGGCTGGTAAATAAATTTAGTTCTTAATTGGAGAAGCTTCATCTGGAAAGTCAGTTAGGTGTCCTCGTCACTTTGTTACTGTAGTCATTCCAAAGTTTTCTACCAGCTCCGGGAAGAGTCATTCAGTTGCAGCAGAGCCAGTTTCAAGTTTGAGAGGACGCTTTGCAAAGTGCTGTATAGCGGACTTACACCAATGCTGGTGGAACTCAGAAGACTCCCCTGGTGGTTGGTGACAACCACCATCAAGGGTGTCAACTTCAATAAAATATTGGGGAGGCTGCACCCCACATAACTGATCACATGACACACTGCATGCACCCCATTTGAATGACAATGCCCATCAACTTGGGTAGGGCTGGCCTCCTCATATATATATATATATATATATATGGGGGGGAAGAGCCCTCTGCTGCTAGGATTTGGCTCCTATGACCATCATGGTCAGCAGCAACAACACTGCTCTGTAGACAGCAGGGATGGTGCCATTTTAATTTCCCACAATTCCCCCAAAGCATTGTGGGAAATGTAAATGACAGCTGCCTAGCACTGACTAGAGCACAGGTTTTAAATGGCAAGCCTGGTGTGTCCCCTGTTGGGATTGAGCTTGATTTCCATTTGAGAAACACGACTTGCCTTGTATTGTATTTAGGGATGTAAAAGGGCATTACTTTCTGTTCTGCCCTATATTCATCACATACAGCCCTGTTTCTGTTCTGCTGCTGTTCATCTTCCACCCAAGTCTGTGTTATTTGTCTTCCTATCTACTGTGCTGAAACTACATTACTTAGATCACTTCCGGAAGTAGTTTGCAGAATTAATTTACATAATAATAATAATAATAATAATAATAATAATAAATTTTATTTATATCCCGCCCTCCCCAGCCGAAGCCGGGCTCAGGACGGCTAACAACAATTAAATAAACAAACAATCAAATAATCAAACATTCTAAAAACATTCCATTATAAAAATTAATTAAAGTCAAATTAATGGCAACCGTTGAGCAAAATTCTGTGCAGGTTGCCAGAGGAGGGAGTCAGGCTGGGACCTGACCAAAGGCCTGGTGGAACAACTCTGTCTTGCAGGCTCTGCGGAAAGATGTCAGGTCCCGCAGGGCCCTAGTCTCTTGTGACAGAGCGTTCCACCAGATTGGAGCCGCAGCCGAGAAAGCCCTGGCTCTAGTTGAGGCCAGCCTAACCTCTCTGAGGCCTGGGACCTTCAGGATGTTTTTATTTGACGAGCGTAGGTTTCTCTGTGGGGCATACCAGGAGAGGCGGTCCCGTAGGTACGAGGGTCCTAGGCCGTATAGGGCTTTAAAGGTTAAAACCAGCACCTTAAACCTGATCCTGTACTCCACCGGGAGCCAGTGCAGCTGGTATAGCACCGGATGAATGTGATCTCGCAGTGAAGACCCTGTAAGGAGTCTCGCTGCGGCATTCTGCACCCTCTGGAGTTTCTGGGTCAGTCTCAAGGGCAGCCCCACGTAGAGCGAGTTACAATAATCCAGTCTGGAGGTGACCGTCGCATGGATCACAGTGGCTAGGTCAGGGCGAGAGAGGTAAGGAGCCAACTGCTTAGCTTGGCGGAGATGAAAAAATGCCGCCTTTGTTATAGCTGCAATCTGCGCCTCCATGGAGAGGGAGGTGTCGAAGATTACACCCAAACTCTTAACGGACGGTGCTGGCACTAATTGCACCCCCGCTAGAGATGGGAGTTGCCCCCTCAATCCCATATCGTCCCGTCCCAGCCAGAGGACCTCTGTCTTCGAAGGATTTAACTTCAACCGGCTCCCACGTAACCATCCAGCCACAGCTTCCAAGCATCTGATCAGTGTGTCTGGGGCCGAGTCAGGGTGGCCATCCATCAACAGATAGAGTTGGGTGTCATCAGCATACTGATGGCAGCCCAGCCCAAAACTCCGGACAAGCTGGGCGAGGGGGCGCATAAAGATGTTAAAAAGCATCGGGGAGAGTATCGCACCCTGGGGCACTCCACACACCAAGGAGTGGCAGGATGACAATTCCCCCCCAAGCGCCACCCTCTGTCCCCGACCGGAGAGAAACGAGCGCAGCCATTGAAGGACTGTGCCCTGGATCCCCACGTCGGCAAGGCGGTGGTCCAGGAGTTCGTGATCGACCATGTCGAAGGCTGCTGACAGGTCTAGAAGAATCAGCAGCCCCGACCCGCCTTGATCCAGCTGCCTGCGGAGATCATCTGTTAGGGCGACCAGAGCCGTCTCGGTCCCATGACCAGCGCGGAAGCCGGACTGGAATGGATCCAGAGCCGATGTTTCATCCAGAAACCTACCAAGCTGTTCAGCAACCGCTCTCTCAATCACCTTACCCAGAAATGGAAGATTCGAAACCGGGCGGTAATTGGATAGATCTAAGGGATCTAATGATGTTTTCTTTAAGAGCGGGCGCACCACTGCCTCCTTCAGTTCCCCTGGGAATGTCCCGGTGCCAAGGGACAAATTGATGATATCCCCCAGGGGGGCCCGCACCTCGTCTGGACACGCTCTAATCAGCCAGGACGGGCACGGGTCGAGAGGACAAGTAGTGGGCTTTCCAGCTCGGAGGAGTCTGTCCACATCGGCTGGGGATATCCGGTCAAAGTGGTCCAATACTGGACCCGAGGACAGTCGAGGGGCCTCCAGTTCCTTTATTGTATCCAAATTGGCAGGGAGGTCATGGCGGAGCAACAGGACCTTCTCCGCAAAGAAGCTCGCAAATGCCTCACAGCTGTGGGTCAAATTGTTATTTAAATTTGGCTGTCCTTCAAGGGATGTTAAAGACCGAATTATACTAAATAATTGCGCCGGGCGAGAGCTAGCGGATGCAATGGAGGCCGAGAAGTAGGACTTCTTAGCGGCCTTCACTGCCATCTCATAGGTTTTCATAAAAACCCTATAAGATGTTCTTGAAGCTCCGTCACGGGCACCCCGCCATACTCGCTCTAGCCGTCTGAGGTCCCGCTTCATTTTCCGGAGCTCCTTGGTAAACCAGGGAGCCCGGTTTCTGCGGGGTCGCAGAGGGCGCTTAGGTGCGATCTCATCGATGGCTGCCAGGAGCTGGGTATTCCAGCCCTCAACAAGCTCAGTCAATGAGTCGCCAGGGGGAGCAAGGTCCCGCAAGGCTTGGCGGAATCTATCAGGGTCCATCAGCCTCTGCGGGCGAGCCCAAATCAGCTCGCCACCTAAGCAGGGTGGGGGTGGAACATCAATCCTGGCTTTCAGAGCGTAGTGATCAGACCATGGCACCTTCATCGAAGGAAACATGATCACATCTATACCGGCCCCAAAGATCAAATCCAGCGTGTGGCCTGCTTGATGTGTGGGGCCCGAAACAAACTGGGAGAGCCCTAGTGTCGCCATGGAAGACACCAGGTCCAGAGCCTGTGAGGAGGGAGTGGCATCAGCATGGATGTTGAAGTCCCCCAATACCAATAGGTTAGGAAACTCCAAGGCCTAGCCGGCCACAGCCTCCAGCAGGCCTGACAGGGTGGCTGCTGGTGCGCTAGGTGGCCGGTACACCAGCCAGACAGCCAAGCTCACCTCGGAGCCCCACACTAGGCCAACACATTCAATGCCGGGGATCGATGGCGATGGTAGAGCCCTGAAAGAACAATTTTCCCGGATTAATAATGCCACCCCTCCCCCCCGGCCCACAGTCCGTGACATAATAAATGTAAATTATGTTGTCCTTGTGTTATTCCACTTCATTCATTCCAATTCAATGGAAGCACAATGCAAATGGGAGGGGTGGGAGAAGGGTAATGAATTACATATTGTTTGCAGATTGAAAGCAACAACAGTGATTACTGATCTTAATCTCTGGACTGCATTTCTGTGCCAGGCACAGGACAAATGGGCAAACATCACAAAGATCTGCTCCTGATTTTATCAGAATTCTCTGACATCCCTAATTGTACTTTTAATTGGCATTAAAGAGATAGAGAGAGTTTTGAAGAGCTTTGGATTTGATATCCCACTTTATCACTACCTGAAGGGCTCTCAAAGCGGCTAACATTCTCCTTTCCCTTCCTCCCCAACAAACACTCTGTGAGGTGAGTGGGGCTGAGAGACTTCAGAGAAGTGTGACTGGCCCAAGGTCACCCAGCAGCTGCATGTGGAGGAGCAGGGAAGCGAACCCGGTTCATCAGATTACGAATCCACTGCTCTTAACCACTACACCACATTGAAAGAGTCAGTACTCACCTACCTCAGTATTGTTTTCCCTGACTGGGAGTTGCTATCTAGGGTTTCAGATACAAAATGTTCCCAGCCCTACCTTGACATTCCTGGGACTAAGCCTGAGACCTTCTGCACTTAAATCAAATGTTCTCCTGCTGAGAAATGGTCCTCCACACTAAGCAGATCTTGGGAACTTTGGGACCTTTAGATGTTGCTAAACTATAGCTCCCATCAGCCCCATCAAGCATGGTCATTTGTTAGGTATGATGTGAGTTGTTGTTCAGCAACATCTGGAGAGCCAAAGGTGCCCCACAACTTCCCTAAAGTGGTATTATATGTTGGAATAATGCCCATCCGGGAGCAGAGCCAGCCTGCCAGGCACTCCGGGACCATTAATCCGGTGGTCACTCTCTGGCTGAAACACAGGAATTTCTCCTCAGTCCAGAGAGACCGATGATAAGTGATCCCTCCCTTCTGAGAGGAACACACTAACAAACTTCTGGAAATCCATCACAGAAGAATGAGGCAGTCCGTAGTCTCAGGCTACTTTATTAAAACTGCATACACAAACACACGCATGACTGCTCGTCTTGAGCAGCCCAGCTTCAGAGTCTTCGACTCAACACTGCTTCAGTCCAGAAGCAGAAGAACTCACTGTAACTCCACCCTGGTTACACTGAGGACTGTCTGAGAACTGACTCAGACTTCCTGTCCCATGGTCAGTAGCATCACCTGATGTAAACAACCATGTTGCTCTTGCTGCTTCCTGGCAGCTTGTGGGAACTGAAATCCCAACATTATATACCATTGTGTGCCACTCCACAAATATGGACCACTTATCAGCGCCATCTCCAACTACTCAAAAGATTCCATCAATGGTGTCTCCGAAATTTTTTGCACATCACTTAGGAAGACAGGTGAACTAATGCCAGTGTACTGGAAGAAGCAAAGATCACCAGTGTTGAAGCGATGATTCTTCAACATCAACTTCATTGGACTGATCATGTTCTTCCGATGCCTGATTATCGTCTTCCAAAGCAACTACTCTATTCTGAACTTTAAAACGGAAAGCGTAATGCTGGTGGTCAACAAAAGAGGTTTAAAGACTGTCGCAAGGCAAATCTTAAAAAAAAGTAGTATAAACACTAACAATTGGGAAACAATAGCCTGTGAGTGCTCCAATTGGACAACACCCTTTACCAAAGGTGTCATGGGCTTTGAAGACACTTGAACTCAGGACGCAAGGGAGAAATGTGCTAAGAGGAAGGCATGCTTGGCAAATCCACACCATGATCAACTCCCACCCAGAAACCTATGTCCCCACTGCGGAAGGACGTGTGGATCAAGATTTGGCCTCCACAGTCACTTATTGACTCACTGTGAAGACCATGTTCATGGAAGACAACCTTACTTGGCTACGAGTGATAGAAGAAGAAGAAGAAGAAGAAGAAGAAGAAGAAGAAGAAATAATACTGGACAATACTAGAAACTTGCTACTAAATAGGGTAGAATATATTACAGCTGGTTCACATCTTCATGAAATGCTAGGGAACAAGGATTCAGTCACCAACCAAACTTGTTATCAGGAATGTTTTGTCATTGGTTCCAACACTGTGTTTCCCACTGCAACACACAAACCCCAATTCACTCAGTGGTAAATAGAATACTTCCCTGTAGGATGTCATCAGGGGTTAGCAATGACCTATCAGGCTTTATTCACCCACACCCAAATGCTTCTGCTTTCAGCTCAAAACTACTTCTTCTCCTTTTGAAAGGTTGTGAAAACCAGGGAGATGATATTTCAACCAGGTTGCTTCTACTTGAAGTCAGTTTCTGAGATAAATCTCAGTAGCCCCAAAGCCTCCAGGCACCTTAACTTTGACAATCTCAGGTTGATTTACACAAAACACTTCATCGTCGTAAATCAAAAAGACACACAGGCAATTGATTTACACTCAGCTGTTGTTTATGGCATTCGGAATGCTCTCAAGTCAGAAATAATCTTCTGAGAATGGATCCCTCTGAATTCCAGTTGGGAGAGGCTGGATGCCAGGACACCCACATAACGGGGTCCCATATTCTAGTCATGGTACTAAACAAATATCTTGCCTTGCAAAGATTCATTCTTCCTCCTTGCTTGCTCTTCTTTTCTGACTTCCTGTCTCCTTCCATGTCCTTCTTCTGATATCCCATCACTTACTGGTCCAGCAAGTAAACTCATTTCATGCCAGGTCACCAGTACTGGGGGAAGAAAAAACTCCAGTAAACCTTAGATTCTCCAAGGATCCACCAACCACCCAACTAATTATGACAGCCTGTCATGACCTACTGGTCTTCTTAGGCTCCTGAATAAATTTTAGCTCCTCTAGTATCACAAGCTGTCCAATAAAAATCCTCCTGATGTGACTCTACCAGCATTTTATTCTGCAGAAATCAATAGCTCTGGGGTTTCTCCTGCTATGGACATAAGCATGAAATGTGCTGATGTCTGTGAATCGAAACTGCTGTAAAAAGAACAGGGGAAGGGGACATTAAAAAGTTGGCAACTATTTGCCCCTTCCAGGGTCTATCATCTCTCCAGGGTCTATCATTCCCAGGGTACTTGCAGATTTCTTTAGAAAGTTGGCAAATGCAGGACTTTGAACTTGTGTTATCATTGCAAGGGGTGTATACTCATTTGACTTCCCAGTGAACATTTCTCTGGCTCTCTGCAGCCTCCCTGGGTGGCCGTGGCTCCTTAACTGAAAAAGCCACATGGGAGAGTTCCCTCATTACACATTTCTAATGGGCTTTGACTTGAAACATAGGCTCCCAGGAAGGCAGCCGAGTGCAGCCTGAACTGGAGAGGTGATTTCATTGTGTGACCAGGCAGCAACCGCCCCAGCCCCCAGGGACCACCAGAAAGGAATAATGACTCATGACGACGTGTTATGGAAATAAAATTTGGCCACAACTTGATTAAACTTTCAAATGTAGGGTCAGGGTCAGGCTTTGGGCGTCTATCCCTCCCAGCCCCCCAGCTGGGGGAACTGGGACACATCAGGGTAAATGGGATATGGGGGTGCTCTGCGAGACATAATTGTAGCAGGAAGCCCAGCCCATATCCCCACACGCAGGGTAGTTCACTGACAACCTTTGAGTGTGTGGCCAGTGACACCCATATATATAACCCCTTTAAGAGGGGATGCTGGAATCACCTCTGCAGGGGGGGGGGGGATTTGCCACTTCACGCCCCCACCCCCCATTTTAGGGAATAAAAGACTAAAGGATTCCTCCCAAGGCCTTAAACCGCCAAAGTTGTGACAAATTGCTGCAGGGAAGACAAAACCTGCCAATGCAGGAAAATTTCTTCCCAGTTCTTCAACAGCAACCAGTCAAAAGACCATAGCAGCACACGCTAAACAGGAAGAAAAAGGTTAACCTGTAAACAAGAAACATTAAACAAAGGGAGGGTTGGGTGGGTGAAGCTCCTGAGCTGACTGCCTGGCTGCTGCCGGCTTCACCCCCTATTTATGAGACTGGCCCCCACCTCCCAGCAGTGTAAATTGACTAACTGAGGCTGGGCGTGAACCTCCAAAGAATAACACTGAGAGGCCAGCCAGCCCATATAACTGGTAAGTTCCCTGGGGTCTGAAGCGCCGCACGTGATTCCACAAAGGGCACCTACATTGTCAAGTGTGAGCGCTTATTATGTGTGCATTTTTTGTGTTCATTATATTTTGCTTTGGAGGTAGCACCCAAATCAAGGAATTCAAATGACTAGAAATGAGATTCTAACTAAATGTTAGGAGGAACTTCCTGGTGGTAAGAGCTGCTCAACAGATGGTGGTGGACTTCCCTTCATTGGAGGTTTCAAACAGAGGTTTGATGGCCATCTATCAAGGGTTCTTGAGCTGCGATTCCTGCATTGTGGGGGTTTGAACGAGAGGACTTTGGGTCCCTCCCAACTCTACAATTCTATGATTCAGTGCTCTGGATTCTCCTTTGTTTGATGTGATTTTAATATTGTATTTTATGCTTGTTGTAACCCACCCTGGGACCTCATAAGGAAGAACAGCTAAGAAATCTTGACTACCCTACTTTATCCTACAAATGAGTGTTGAGCTGGTTTGGAGGTTCTAGCATGGAAGTGCAGGTATCATCTACCCTTGAGTGAAGAATGGTGGGGTGGCCGTCCTCTTCCACCAGGTGCACAGCTTCAGGAAGGCTGCACATGGGGCAGGGAGGGAGGGAGGGAAGGTGAGGACAACCACCCAGCTAGCCAGATTAGCCATAACAATCCTGGTGATCAATGGGGGAAGCTTAATAACGATAAGTATGCTTTAAACTGTTTTGAATATTTCAAATATTGTGTTTTAATGTTGTAACCTGCCCTGGGACCTTAGGGCGAAGTGTGGGAAAACAGTAATAATTATGTTAATACAAATAATTTGTAGAATGAAAACACACACCCACAAACTCACATATAACCCTTAAAGGTAAAGGTAAAGGGACCCCTGACCGTTAGGTCCAGTCGTAGCCGACTCTGGGGTTGCGGCACTCATCTCGCTTTATTGGCCGAGGGAGCCGGCGTACAGCTTCCGGGTCATGTGGCCAGCATGACTAAGCTGCTTGTGGCGAACCAGAGCAGCTCATGGAAACGCCGTTTACCTTCCCGCTGGAGCGGTACCTATTTATCTACTTGCACTTTGACGTGCTTTTGAACTGCTGGGTTGGCAGGAGCAGGGACCGAGCAATAGGAGCTCACCCCGTCGCGGGGATTCAAACTGCCGACCTTCTTATCAGCAAGTCCTAGGCTCTGAGGTTTAACCCACAGCACCACCCATGTCCCTATATAATCCTTGGTCACTTTAAATTAAGGTAAGCATCAAAAAATCACCAAGTCCTGCACCCATCAGAATGAAATTTTCTCTACCCTTTGATAATTCCAATTGCAAACTCATTTCTTACCAATCGATAGGAAATGATGGGGGTTTTTTTTGGGGGGGGACACACAGGGTAATTTTTCAGCACAGCTGTATAAGCAAATAGCACACCTTTCCATTAGAGGAATTATTCCCCCCCCATTAAATAAAATCTCCACCAGGATTCCTCCGAGAGCTGGCTGCTTAAGATAGCAAAGGTGACATTTCAGGACTCGCCGTTTTAAACCGGTGTCGAAAAAATCTCCTTCAGGATTCATTTTGCTGACATTCAGAGCCTCAGCCCACGAGTCTCGCACTCTCTCCCCTAATCACTATATTTACCGCTGCCAGAATGGAATTCAAATCCTCAAAGTGCAAAGACCTAATAATAAACCTAAGCGGCTAGGGGATGCTTCTTCAACATTATTTCCACCTAATTTATAATCAAGATGTTCAATTAATAATTTTCGGTGCTTTACACAGTGTTAAGTCAGCTGAAAAGTACGTGATCCCTCCCACCCTTCATCAGCACGGACGTTTCATTCCACCTCCCACAATAGTGCTGAGAGATACATAATAATCCAGCCATACCAGAACACCAGAATTCTTTCACTGGGAAATTGGGCGATTTCAGAAATATTTATTTTTAGGTTGGTGTATTCCACCCAGAAATTCATCCCAAACTGAGCACTGCTATGCCTCTCTGAGTTTTATGAGAGAGTTAAGCATGGGGCGAAGGTAATTTGCTTACCTGGGAGTAGATCCCAAGGATTTATAGAGCAATCCAATCCCCACCCCACATCATACCCTCCAATATTTCTCCAATGAAAACATGGGCTGTTATGCTTGCAGGGACATCCTATTCCATACCCTCCAACATTTGTCTGGTGAAAACAGGAACGTCCATTGAAAAGCAGGACACTCTGGGATCAAATTAGAAACTGGGAGGCCTTCTGAAAATCTGGGACTGTCCCTGGAAAATAGGGACACTTGAAGGGTCCGCTGTTGTGAGAGGGATTAGGCAGAGTCTCCACCCAGCTGTCCCATTTCAGCTGGTCTCCTGTTGACTACTGAAAATGCAATTAGGAGGTGCATCAGCTTGTGCCAGCTGAAAGCACCAAATGGGCCTTCAGAGGTTCTAGACTCTGCTGGTTCTGCATATGCTCAAGCCTAAACTAATTTCAGAGCCATCATGCAATGGGATTGATCTGGTGCAGTCATCAGACCCAGATCAGGCCCAATAGCTGTGCCCATTGTCTTCTTCTACTGTGAGCAGAAAGAAGAGTTGTGGATTCAGTGGCGGCTTCCCAGCTCCACAAAGCCCCTCTGATGGAAGGGTAGGAGTTGGGTTTGCTCCTTGCTGGGACTCACTTCTAGGTAAATATCCATAGGGTCTGACTGCATGCATCTCATTTGTTTGGCAGGCAAATGGAAGCCAGTTGAGATGGAAGGCTGTGAGCTCTGCCCCATTCACCTGACTTGTCTTCACAGCTCAGAAGGAAGCCATGGTCAAATTATCTCCATCTGTTTGCATATAGGTTGTTTGTGGAGGCTGAACCTAGTCTCCTAAAAGACTAGAGTCTCTCTCTTTGGTCCTCAGGATAATTTGGGAGGAAGTTCTTGTTGTTGTTTAAAACTAACTTTGTTCATTGCAGAGTTGAAGAAAGTTGGCTTGTGCCAAGACTGATGCATCAGTACATCTTGAAGATGTCAGAAATAAAAACTGGCATACATGGTTCTCTTCCTCCCCGTTTTATCTTCAAAATAACCTTTTGAGGTTGGTTGGGCTGAGAGATTGTGACAGGCCGAAGGTCACCCAGTGTGCTTCATGGCTCAAAATCAACTCTTGTGTTAAGAACACTGGACACTGCCAGCTATTGACTCATAACAATGGTCTATACACCTCCATACTGTCTACATCGAGTGGCAGTGGCTCTCCAGGAATTCAGACAGGGAATCTATCCCAGGCCAACCTGGCTATACCGGGGATTGAAACTGGGACCTTATAATTTTAATAATAATTTTATTATTTATACCTCACCCATCTGGCTGGGTTGCCTGCCCCAGCCCCTTGGGTGGCTACCAACACACATGAAAACATCGTGAAATGTCAAACATTAAAAACTTCCCAATGCCTTCAGATGTCTTTTGAAAGCTGCATAATTCTTTATCTCCTTAACATCTGATGGGGGGGTGTTCCACAGGGAAGGTGCCACTGCTGAGAAGGCCCTCTTCCGCATTCCCTGTATCTTCACTTCTCACAGTGCGGGAACCACCAGAAGACCCTCGGAGGTGGACCTCAGTGTCTCGGCTGAATGATGGAGGTGGAGATGCTCCTTCAGAAGAAGAAGAAGAAGAAGAGTTTGGATTTGATATCCCACTTTATCACAACCCAAAGGAGTCTCAAAGCGGCTAACCTTCTCCTTTCCCTTCCTCCCCCACAACAAACACTCTGTGAGGTGAGTGAGGCTGAGAGACTTCAGAGAAGCGTGACTAGCCCAAGGTCACCCAGCAGCTGCATGTGGAGGAGCGGAGACGCGAACCCGGTTCACCAGATTATGAGTCTACCGCTCTTAACCACTACACCACACTGGCTATTCAGGTATACGCCAAGGCCGTTTTGGGCTTTAAAGGTCAGCACCAACTGCTTGGAGTACAGTGGTACCTCGGGTTACAGATGCTTCAGGTTACAGACTCTGCTAACACAGAAATATTACCTCGGGTTGAGAACTTTGCTTCAGCAGGAGAACAGAAATTGTGGTGTGGTGGCAGTGGGAGGCCCCATTAGCTAAAGTGATACCTCAGGTTAAGAACAGCTTCAGGTTAAGAATGGACCTCCCGAACAAATTAAGTTCTTAACCCGAGGTACCACTGTATACAAAGCAGATGTTCTACAAGTGATCTGTGGCCCCTTCCAGCAGTAGAAATGTCACTAAAGATTTTATTGTAATTTTATTACAATTTGCATGCAGAAGGCCCTGGGTTCCACCTCCAACATCTCCATGTAGGGATGGAAAGCCACTGCCAGTCAGTATAGACTATACTAACCTGGACAGACCAGTAGTCTGTATACGGCAGCTTCATACCTTCCAAAAATCTATTAAATGCAAATCTCAGCCAGTAAAGGAATTGATGAGCCTAACCTGGAAGATCAATCCATGGGCTTTGTAGCTGCTGAGGTTACACAGATGACTCTCAAAAACACGCACATGTACTGCTTAAATCACAGCAGAATTCAAAATAAATGAAATAAATGAATGGATAAATAAATATATAGGCATATAGGTGA
The DNA here is from genome assembly GCF_965153285.1 of Podarcis tiliguerta. Taxonomy (NCBI): domain Eukaryota; kingdom Metazoa; phylum Chordata; class Lepidosauria; order Squamata; family Lacertidae; genus Podarcis; species Podarcis tiliguerta. The sequence goes on from NC_139544.1 coordinate 57,428,443, forward strand.
GGGGAGAGAGAGAGAGAGAGAGAATGATAAGTCACTGCTTTCAAAGTCCAGACACACTTTCAAAGAGTACAAGAAGCTCCTTGTTTCTATTTGATACTTAACAAGTGCCGTACAACAGAGCGTATCTCAAGCTGTGCTTTTGTGTCTAAAAGAACCCAGACTGAAATTAACAAAGCCTTGGGTATTAAGGAAAGAGAGGAAAAAAACACACCCAAGGGTATTTAGCTTGGCTGGAATGTTCAGTCTTTCACTTGTGTGAACACCTTTTTAGAAGTTACGCTAAGTAAATTAAAAACAGAGCTTCAAAGATTAACTAACAAAAGCAAAGGGAGAAAAATCCATTTGATTTCGCTACTTCCCTATCTTTAGGATCACACCATTGATCCATTTTGGTATAGATTGATTGAGATGCTCTTGTTTGCATGAGATGTTGCTTTGTTTGCAAACTGCCGAAACAGGATAAAAGACCATCGGCAAGATGGTTAATGTTGAGTCAAAGAGGCTGATAAAAGGCTTTCTGCATCCTCTTGTGTCCCAACATCTGTCGTTCAATAAGGTGTTGATTCTCTTCTTTGGACACTTTTTAGGAACGTGGAGGAAAAACTTTCTCCTCCCGCTCACAGTTATCCATCATGAGACATACTCTCCCTGAATCACTGTGTATTTTTTTTTTTTTTTTGCATAATACACGTTAACAACTGTTGGCGGTCCCACACAAATTACCAGCCACAGTTTATTTATTTGCTTTATTGTGTTGTAAATTGCTTTGTCGTGCCTCAGGGGAAGCAACTGATAAATAGATAAATAAGTAATGTTTGCTATTGTTTATATATTGTTGAAAGAAGCAATGGACTTGTCTCCACGCCTTCCGTTCCTTCATCCAGCAATACTAGTTAACATAAGAGTTTCATTCAGCACTGAAAATTCCCAAGAAGAGAATTTATGGAGAAAATCTGAGTGGTTTTACCATCCACCCTTTCCCAATTTTTTCAATGGCTGGGTTTTTAAAACATATATTTTTTTTTTATTTAGATACGTTTTTAACATGCGCTGGTTATTGCTGGTTGCCACCGTGGGCTCCTTTGGAAAAAAGGGTGGGATATAAATTTAATAACAGAATAAAATAAAAACCAACAGAGCTCAAGGACACTCTCCAGAGGGGAGGGATTTGGCCTGCGGAGAAGGTGTGTGGCTGAGTCAGAGGAGTCATAAGTCAAGGAGGGTCCCAGAGGCCACACAGAGAGTCCTCATTTGGCCCCTGAGTCACAGGTTCTCCACTGGAGAGTGAAACTCATTCCAGGGTGGAATCTTTCGCCCAATGAAACAAAAGTTCAGCAACGTATGCCCAGATTTGGTTCAGGCCTTGCAAAGTGAGAGCATTTCTCCGATGAAAATAGGGATAACCCATTCCATAATGATAATTTTAGGGACGTGGGTGGCGCTGTGGTCTAAACCACTGAGCCTCTTGGGCTTGCCTATCGGAAGGTCAGCGGTTCGAATCCTTGCAATGGAGTCAGCTCCCGTTGCTCTGTCCCAGTTTCTGCTGACCTAGCAGTTTGAAAGCACACCAGTGCAAGTAGATAAATAGGTACCGCTGCGGCGGGAAGGTAAATGGTGTTTCCGTGTGCTTTGGCTTCTGTCACGGTGCCAGAAGTGTCATTCTGGCTTCTGTCAGTTCTGGCTTCTGTCATTGTGCCAGAAGTGGTTTAGTTATGCTGGCCACAAGACCTGGAAAGCTGTCTGTGGAAAAATGCCGGCTCCCTCGGCTTGAAGAGAGATGAGTGCCACAACCCCATAGTCGCCTTTGACTGGACTTTGACCACTCAGGGGTCCTTTACTCTTTACGTAGCCATGGGGGGGGGCAGAGAGGGACAGCTTCCCCCCGCTAAATAATTAAAAATCAACAAAAAATTGCAAACTGAGGTTCTGCCCCCCAACAAAAGTCCTGACCCCCCAACAAAAATCCTGGCTAGACCCATGCCCCACCCATCTGACTGGGTTGCCCCAGCCACTCTGGGCAGCTTCCAACATATATATATATATAAAATATATAACATATATATATAAAAACATAAAAACCATAACACTTCCCTATACAGAATTGCCTTCAGATGGCTCAGGGGGTCAGCTAACGCCCCATACCCTCCAACATTTCTGGGATGGGTTCTGTAAATTAGGGACACCCCTGGGAAATAGGGACACTTGGAGGGTCTGTGGGAAATCTTCCAATGACCTCATAAGCTTTGCTGCCTTTTCTCAAGCCTGCCCATTCACCTGCTTGGCAAGCCGGCTCTGCTGAAGCCCCCCCCCCCCATTTCCATTCTCTCCCTGTCATCAATTCTAAATTAAACGAAATGCATTTTTCTCATTCCACATTAATACCTCACAAACTGCAGCATTAATGTGGAGTGAAGAGAGCAGCTGCTGAACCTGAAGCCATATGTTCCTCTCCCGGTGCCTTAAGCTCACAGGAAAGCTCAGCAAACCCACATAAGTGACTACCCTCTAGGGAACCGGCGGTCTCTCAAGGAAGTCTCAAAATGCAGAAATCGGAGCTGTGGTTATCTCCACAGGCGCAGGCAATTCCATCTGAGTCTTGCTAGGCCACCTCCTTCCCCTTGCACAAACCCAGACATTCTGCTTTGTTCTGTATCTGTGAGAATCTCCCCCAATTGTTTCAGTGTTACAAATATTATGCCGGAATGCAACATACCTCTATTTCCTCACATCCAGAAACGCAAGAAGGGCTTTTACTCTTGCCAGAAGCTTGGCCTTGCTCTCACCGGTTCTGGAAGGCTCCTATAGAAGAGTCCCGTACACACAGAGACTTTGCACCTGCCCATTAGGGGAACTAGGAAGCCCCGAACATATATTTCTTAGATGTCCTTTTTATGCTGAGATCCGTAGAGACACCATTGATCCTTTGCTGAAGAGGCTCACCGATCTTTCAGACAAGTCTAAACTTAATTCTCTCCTCTTAGGCAAAGATCACAAGACGACCTGGCTGGTAGACAGATTCTGTGCCCAGATTTGTAGGCACAGATCATCCTCTAGAATAAAACAGTTTACTAGGGAAGTGCTGAAGTCACCCTTTGGGGTGCCTCAGGATCAATTTTTTATCGTAGGTCAAATATCAGTTGTACTGGTGTATGTACAGTGGTACTTTGGGTTAAGTACTTAATTTGTTCCGGGGGTCCGTACTTAACCTGAAACTGTTCTTAACCTGAAGCATCACTTTAGCTAATGGGGCCTCCCGCTGCTGCCGCGCTGCTGCTGCACGATTTCTGTTCTCATCCTGAAGCAAAGTTCTTAACCTGAAGCACTATTTCTGGGTCTGTAACCTGAAGCATATGTAACCCGAGGTACCACTGTATATATCTCAATATTATTTTTTAAAAAACTCATGCCTGAATGTATCCTTTTGACTTGACAGGTCAGGGAAGATATCTAGCCTTATAAACTCATGGAAACTCCATACTTTAAACAACTCTCCATTTTAACCCAAAGAAAGGTGAATTTGGGCTCCAACTCCCCCATGAACCAAGAAGCAGGATCTCACGTAGGCAGCAGGAACAGGGCATCCCACTATAATTCCCCAAGCGTGAGAGCACATACGCGGCCCCCCACCCAGGGAGTGACCAACGGGGCAACAACAGACATCCACAGAGGCAGTTTAGCAAGTCAGGTGTTCTGAAAGCCCATCTCCAGACAAGTCCTGAGGGCAAAGATATGTAAATAGTTTTAATGTTCTTTCGGTCATGTGTTAAGAGGTGTTGGGAAAGGTGTCTGATAAAGTGACCTAATGTTGAACTTGTGTAACCCTTGTATAAAAAGGTAAAGCTTAAGGACCCCTGACAGTTAAGTCCAGTCGCAGATGGCTGTGGGGTTGCAGCGCTCATCTCGCTTTACAGGCCGAGGGAGCCAGCGTTTGTCCACAGACAGTTTTTCCAAGTCATGTGGCCAGCATGACTAAGCCGCCTCTGGCGAAACCAGAGCAGCGCATGGAAACGATGTTTACCTTTCCACCGGAGTGCAGGGATGTTTCGAATTCTGGGCGTCAAAACATTGACTAGAAATCTCAACACTGATATCACACAGCTTAGGAAGGTACAGCGAAGGACAATTATAAATGGATATAGCATAAGAAGAGTCAATTTGGATCGTGCCAGTGGTCTATTCAGTCCAGTATCTTTTTCTCCCAGTGGCTAAACAGAAGCCTATGGGAAGCCTGTGAGCAACTGGACAACAACACACTCTGCACTTGTGATTTTACTGAACTAATATTAATTTTCATCAATTAATATTAGTTCAGTAATTGATTAATGATTAGTAATGATTAATCATTAGATCACAGCTCAGACCAGCAGCAAATGCTGTGAAGGTTCATCTTAGCCAGTTTTCAACCAAGTTTATGAAATGTTACAATAAATGTTAAACCAGCCTCAGTTTTTCTAACTGATATGCCCATAGCCAAATGCAAAGGTGAGAGATAAGGTGAGAATGAAACTCATCATTCATCTCTCTGAAGACAGGGGACAGGTCTGGAAATTATGGCTCAGTGAAGGGAAGAAAGGATTTGGTAATTTAGAAAACGAGGGCAACAAAAGCAGGGAAAGGCACCCCACTGCATGGCGTCCTAATGATATAAATTTCAATTAACAGAATTGATAAATGAAGCCATAAAGCAATGCAAACATGCAGAAGAAAAATTCAAATAATTTTTTTTCTTCATGCTTCCAATTCTTTATAGTACATTACATCAGTTAATGGCAATTTGTATAATTTGTGTAATGACATAAATTGCCATGAAACTCTCGCAGAGCGAAGTGTGGTAAAAATGATAAATCGGGGAGGGTGGGGAGGAAGGAAAGACCAGGTCCTGACTGTGGTGCAAAAAAAGAAAAGAAAAGAAGGAGAGAGAGAGAGAGAGAGAGAGATTCAGTGCAGTTGAACTCTGATATGCTCTGTGGCTCAATGGATCAGTGTGTCTGGCTGTTAACCAAACGTTTGGTGGTTCTGCCCCCCAGGGATGGCTGTTGCCAAGATTCCTGCATTTCAGGGGGTTGGACCAGATTGCACTCAGGGGCCCTTCCAACTGTACAATTCTGTGATTGAAAAAAAGAAAGTTAGAGAATGTATTGTTCTAAAAGACTGAGCAGCTGCTTGTAGTTTAGCACAGCCACCTCACTGAGAACAAGACCCAAATAAGTCATGCAAATCTAGTGGGCACTGTCTGGATCTAGGCCCAAGGTTTTTGGGTTTTTTTCAGCTTAGAGATGGTCCTACTACAAAGCAAAGCAAGGCAAGTAGATTTTGAGCACCGTTAGGGATTGCAAAGTGTGTGCGAGAGAGAAATCCATGGAATAAAACTAGCAAATGTCCCATTGAGATGCACAGAAGCTGAACAAGGACACTCCCTATTTGCCATCTCAACACCAAGACATCACAGATGATCCAGTTTCTGCTCTCACAAAAGATAATTAGGAAAAACTGTCAAATCTGCAGATTAAGCCCTGCATGTATCTGCCTGGCTTTTACATCGAAAACGCTCAGATCTAAGAAGACAATCTTTTGTAATTAGCTAAGGCCACTATAATCCATAAAAAACATCTGATCACATTGATTTTCAGTCAATCAGGCTCTATCAGTCAACTGCAATCCTAGAGATCATATGAAAGGTTTTACACAGACCCAGCTTTGCTCATAAAGGTCATTTAAAGTTTCCTTTGGCTCCTGCGCACAGAATCGCTATCTGAGACCAACAACCATGGGTTCCAATTAAAAGAGAGAGGAAGAGAGAAAGAGCTACCTAAACACAGAACAGAGTCAAAGGATGCTTCTGCATTTGAAGTCTTGACAAAAAGAGGTCCCTAACATTGTGATGGGAAATTGGCTGCAGAGAAAGGAAGGCAGGAAACTATGTTAGGAATAAAACAGAATGGCTAACGCTCATTGTCGAAAATGAATTTCTGCCTTTATATAGATGTACACATTTGGAGGGAGGGTATAGAAAAGCAGAGGAGCATCCCAGATATTTGGGAAATTAAGAGTTAAACCGATGTAATTTTAATCTGTTTTAACATTTTAGTTTTTGTATATTTCAAAGTATGGCTGTGAATTTTTCTCAAATTTTTCGTATTACCTTTTTGGCAAACTGCTTTTGGTGATGATGATTATTACAATCAAGCAGTGTACAGTGGTACCTCAGGTTAAGTACTTAATTTGTTCCGGAGGTCCGTTCTTAACCTGAAACTGTTCTTAACCTGAAGAACCACTTTAGCTAAAGGGGCCTCCTGCTGCCGCCGCACTGCCAGAGCACAATTTCTGTTCTCATCCTGAAGCAAAGTTTTTAACACAAGGTATTATTTCTGGGTTAGTGGAGTCTGTAACCTGAAGCGTATGTAACCTGAAGTGTATGTAACCCGAGGTACCACTGTATGCATTTTATGAAATAAAGAAAAGAAAAGAAATTACAGAAAATCAAATTGAGCGACATAAGGACCTATAATGAACCCTGCTGAAACATGCCATACATACCAGCATCCTGTTCTCATATGAGTGTCCAAGCAGTCACTAACCAAGGAAGCCTGTGAGCAGGACTTGACTGCAAGAACACCCCCCCCCCCCCATACTGCCTCTGATATTAGTTCAGGAGGTGAAAATCAGGTCAGTTTGGATGGAATATATTTCTTCTTATCTCCGGGTTGTTGTGTTCTTTTAGCAGTATACCATGGGACCTATATTGAATAGAGGTGCCACTGATGTTTAATAGATCATGCTATCAGACCTTCCAAGTGTCCCTATTTCCAGGGGTGATCCTGGATTTACAGAAGCCATCCTGGTTTCTGATTTGATCCCCAAATGTCCCCCTTTTCCTTAGGACGTCTCTATTTTCATCGGAGAAATGTTGGAGGGTATGGAATGGGATTCCTCTATTTTCATCGGAGAAATGTTGGAGGGTATGGAATAGGACACCCCTATTTCCATGAGAGAAATGTTGGAGGGGACATCTCTATTTTCATTGGAAAAAAGTTGGAGGGTATGGAATAGGATGTCCCCATTTTCATGAGAGAAATGTTGGTGGGTATGAGTGCTCACTGGAAAGACAGATCCTGAAGCTGAGGCTCCAATACTTTGTCCACCACATGAGAAGAGAAGACTCCCTGGAAAAGACCCTGTTGCTGGGAAAGATTGAGGGCACAGAGGATGAGATGGTTGGACAGTGTTCTCAAAGCTACTAGCATGAATTTGACCAAACTGTGGGAGGCAGTGGAAGACAGGAGTGCCTGCCGTGCTCTGGTCCATGGGGTCACAAAGAGTCAGACACAACTAAACAACAACATGGAATAGGACACCTCTATTTTCATGAGAGAAATGTTGGAAGGAATGTCTCTATTTTCCTTGGATAAATATTGGAGGGTATGTGTTATTATATAGGTGTGGTCTGGTTGTGATGACACAGTATGGAAATAGCAAATCAGGTTGATACACAGTTGACATGTTAACTAAGGTGAGCAACACCAGGTCTGTCACAGAGAGGGTATTCCCACCAGCTGAATCTTCTGCTTTCACCAGTGTGAGAGCAGTGGTACAGCTGATTGGCCCTGGTCAGCCTGTCTGCCATTACGCAACTCAACAGTGTTGTAGCACGAACATGTCGAAGGAGCAGCACAGTAACATTTAGAGGGCAGCTATGGTGACAGTAAGTTTGACGGGACTCTGATTAGCTAAGCATTATAAAGAATAGCCATGGTTTATCATGCTAACCTCTAAATATTAAAAGAATCAAGTGGTTGCTAAATCACATTTTTTCTTGGTGACAACGTTGCCTCCTGAAAGCTTGCAGAAAGAATGGGGTGCTGGAAAGGGAAGATGGGGCTCAGATCCTCTAAGCTGTATCTCAGGTGACAACAGAAAGTGCTTAACTTGAGCACGGAAGTAATTATATTAAAGAAGGCATTAAATGCTTGGTTGAACCGAGGTTGTCAAGGACTCAGGGCGAGTTTGCCTTTGTAAGAAAAGGTTGCTTGCTTCATTAAAACTAGAATCCCGGCTTTACCCTTGATTTGTTCCTTTTGCAGTTTCATGCTTTCATCCTCTTTTTTCTGTATTTAATTCAAAGAGCTTTAGTCCATTCAGAAAGCAAGAGAGCGTCTGGAATTGTCCAAACTGGGACATGCAGGACAGTTGCCAACAGAGGCCTGCAAACCCAGAATTGATTCAGCAAAAAGGAAGGAAGGAAGGAAGGAAGGAAGGAAGGAAGGAAGGAAGGAAGGGAAAGAAAGAAAGAAAGAAAGAAAGAAAGAAAGAAAGAAAGAAAGAAAGAAAGAAAGAAAGAAAGACCTAAGAACCAGGCTGTTGTGGAATGAACAGGTAGACTTGGGTGTATATTTAGCAAGGATGATACAAGATTCCAAAAGGGGATCAAGCTCTTAATCTCCCCATTCTAAACATTTCCCTCAAAGTGGGTCAGACTCAAAATGGAGCTTCCAAAACATCTCCACCTGCACTCCTTCTCATCCCAGTAGCCACCACCCCAAACTCTCCCATACTGCATGGTGGATGAGAGGTTCAAATAATCCCTTCTTGCAGTGGTTTGGGTCTAGATCAGCCTTTCTCAACCTGTAGGTCCCCAGATGTTGTTGGACTACAACTCCCATCACCCCAAGGCCAGAGCTCAGGGATGATGGGAGTTGTAGTCCAACAACATCTGGGGACCCACAGGTTGAGAACTGCTACAGTCAGCCCACAGTGCAATAGGGCAATTGTGTTGGAGTGCTAGGCTTCTGGTGGTCTGGGTTAGTTGAACAAAAAGGTACACATCTAGCCCTGGAGCTCTGTAGTTTTACCCATTTGCATTGTAGAGGGGGTGGGCCTATCTGGAGCAGAGCTATGGATGGGGAAGGAGGAAAGAGGGGCCATTTGGGAAGGCAGGGAGAGAAAGTGGGGTGCCACAGTGGGGTGCATCCCCCAATTAAAAAGAAACAAAAATAAAGGGCTGGATTTAGCTAACCTAGTGGACTAGCAGAAGCCAGTGGCAGGATTCCCAACCAGCACAATGGAGCTTTCCCCCTTCTCTTCCCTATGCCTTTTCTCATAGGCTTGCCAAGTTGTTTAGGTATTTTTTAGCTTTGCCCAATTTTTTTGAGCTTTTCTTGGTGAAATCACAAACACAAAAATGTAGGTTTTGAGCTATTTTTTATGAGAAATTAGCAAAAACGTTTATGCCAAAATGGGTTGCCATACATCCAGATTTTCCCAGACATTTTCGCCTGGATACTGATGCAGACAGCAGTATGCTGGATATGTCCGGGAAATTCCAGACTTATGGCAACCATATGATTCACACAAAGCACTATGGCTGTGCTATGTCTCTTGATGGCAAAGTAAAGCAATCTATTTCTTATTGTGTCCCATCTGGTTAACCACGAAGACCAATAGAAATAGCCTTAGCTAAGGCTGATGGGAGTTGTAGTCCGAAACATCTAGAAGACACCAGGCTGGGGGAGGCTGTTCTAACCAGTACAATGCTACACTGGTTCTCAGTGTGCAGAAAGGTTGATATTTAATAGGGCTGCCATGCGGTATTGACGTCCGGGGAAATTTCTGAAAGGCAATGTTTAGGCAAGTTGATATGAAAATCTTGGGGTTTTGGCGTTTTTGTATTGCAACCCTATAAGAACATAAGAAGACTGGATCAGGCCTGTGGCCCATCTAGTCCAGTATCCTGTTCTCACAGTGGCCAGCCAGATGCACATAGATGCTTAAGCAGAATCTGAGCACAAGAGCAGTCTACCTTCCTGTGGTTTCCACCAACTGGAATTCAGAAGCATTGCAACTTCAGATACAGAGAATTCATCTAATCCTCCTTTAAAGCCACCTAGATTGGTGGCCAGGACGGCTTCCAGCTGGAGCATTTTTTTTTCATGTCCCTTGACAGTACGGCTGGGTGCAATTGAAGCTCCTTGAAATAACCCTCTTCTTTAACGTGGCAGCTGGGATAGCTCTGTCAGTAGAGCATGAGACTCTTAATCTCAGGGTCATGGGTTTAACCTCCACATTGGGCAAAAGAGTCCTGCATTGCAGGGGGTTGGTCAAGATGACCCCTTCCAGCTCTATGATTTTATCATGGGCTTACCTCCATACCCTGTTTCACACACCAGCAATGCATCATGGAATTATAGAGTTGGAAGGGACCTTGAGAATCATCTAGTCCAACCAATGCAGGAATCCTGCCCACAGCTGCCCCTGGGTGGGCTTGAACCACCAACCTTCTGGTTAACAAACAGATACATTGGCCCATTGTGCCACAGGTTGAGACAATTATAGGTTAGCTGTCTCTCCTTCCCTTGTTGTTGTTTAGTCATTTAGTGGTGTCCGACTCTTCATGACCCCATGGACCAGAGCATGCCAGGCACTCCTGTCTTCCAATGCCTCCTGCAGTTTGGTCAAACTCATGTTCGTAGCTTCGAGAACACTGTCCAACCATCTCGTCCTCCATCATCCCCTTCTCCTTGTGCCCTCCATCTTTCCCAGCATCAGGGTCTTTTCCAGGGAGTCTTCTCTTCTCATAAGGTGGCCAAAGTATTGGAGCCTCAGCTTCAGGATCCATCCTTCCAGTGAGCACTCAGGGCTGATTTCCTTCAGAATGGATAGGTTTGATCTTCTTGCAGTCCATGGGACTCTCAAGAGTGTCCTCCAGCACCATAATTCAAAATTGTCTTTCCTTAGCTGAGCCTTATACTTGTTTCCATTTGTATACCCCCCCAATAAAAAATTAACTTCAGCTCTACCTTCTACTAATTTCCTAATGGAGTCTCTCTTTTTCACCTCTCCTCCAAATTAACTGCAGCGGTCACATTTTCTCCCCCCGGTGGCAAATAGTGCTTCGAGAAGGAAGCTCCTTGGATTATGACAGATCAATATCTCTGCAGCCCAACCACCAAAGTGCCCCAAACCAATGCTAATTGAGATCCCAACTTACACGATGCAGATCAGAGAGGAGCTGGGAAATCCATCAAAACAGATGAAAATGAAATATATATCCCCGAGGACTCTCTGGCGCTTTTTTTTTCTTTCCTTCCTGGTGTCTGAGTTTGTAGTGCTGCATAATGAAGGAAAAAGCTTCGCTGGCCATTGTTAATTGCAAAGGAGAGGGTTTTTTGGAATGCAGGTTCTGTACCACCAGGAAAAAGAAAAGTCAGAGTGCGATAAATCATTTGGAATACATATTTCATCTGTGTTGATTAATGCAACTGGTGTCACTGAGAAACCCTACGATGCAACGGATCAGATAGACAGGCCCTGCTCTGTTCTCTCCATACTTCAGGGAGGGATACAAATGGAGACAGACGTTTGCTAAACCTGGATCTATAACCCTGTTTTCATTTGACATGCTGAAGTATGCATACCATTTCTAAAAACTGGAGAATGTTGCTTTCTTAGGGAGCAAAATGGTCCCAGAAGAAGCTCTGTTGATCCTGAGAGAGTTTCTATGTATAAGGCTGTGATCCTAATCCTTATGTGAGGGTAAGCCCCACTGAATTCAGTAGAGCTTGCTTGCTTTTAGAGGGATGCGGGTGGCGCTGTGGTCTAAACCACTGAGCCTCCTGGGCTTGCTGATCAGAAAGCCGGAGGTTCGATTCCCCACTATGGGGAATATGGTCCCTGTTAATGAATGGCATTGTTGCAAGTAACCTCCTTGTTGCAGTGTCACCCCTTCTACGGTGGCTGTGTATGGTCCTTTTTCTGCTCGCTTTCTGTTCTTCCACTTTCGCAGCCCTCCTGGTTCTAGGAGAAGGGAGGTTGTGAATGCTTTCTAGTGAGATAACGTGTCATCCAGCTTTTCTGGCTCTGCTGCTTCCCACTCCTCCCCTTCCATTATCTCCCAGCTCTGTCCTTCTTCTGTCTCAGAGTCATGACCTTCCACAAACCACCGTTGTAAATCCATACTGTCCTCCTCTTCTCGAGAAGGTTCAGGACTGGGAGAAGGCCTCCATTTCTCTTCAGTCCAATGTCAGGAATGTCCCTTCCCAGAGCGACAGCAAGGACTCCAAAGAGGAGGGGTGGCAGGCTGGGGAAAACAGAGGCTTGCTCCCTTCCCACACTGAGAGTGATGCAAGCCCCTCCCATCCTCGAACACAGGCTGTAAATTCCCAAGATAGCATAGGGCAGACAGAGACGGGTTCAGAGGAACTACAGCCTTTAGACATCTCTCTGAGGGGGGTGGAGGGGAATAGGCAAACTGCCCCCGAGTTCCCACAGACACGGTGAAGGAGTAGGGTCCAGGCTTGGTGTCAGCCCAACAGGAGGAGGGGCGGCCAATGAAGGATATCCTGTCGGAGGAGGACCTTTAGTGAGCTCAATGTCATCTTCAGTAGATGACTTAGCTGTTGGTTCGGACTAAAACTGATGTGTAAATACTAATAAACCTAAGTGCAATGAAACCACCAGCTTGCCACGTTCTTGGTGTGAGAGAGACACCTGTAATCCTGACATCCAGACTTTCTCAAACAATACATGAACCAAAGCACACCCATCCCATAGAGGTGAACCTCTTCCGATTTTGACTATTGTGTAAAATGGCATGCAAAAGAAAGTGTATATTGGGTAAAATCTGCACTAAAATGCTGATGGGTTTCTTGAGGACTTTCTACTAATGTGCAGCAGAGGATTCAGCAGCATGGAAAGAAAGAGCGGGGGGGGGGGCTCTGCTCACCCCACATGAACCTAAGTTTTCAACGGCCATCACTCTTACCATCACCACCCCAGATCACCATAAGTGAAATTCAGATCCACCCTCCTAATTTGGCTGCCTGGCCAGCTGACTCCCAGTCACTGAAACTTATTCTCCTCTCCTCTCAAACAAAGTCCATCTTAGTAGGGTTAAGCTTACATGAAGATCCATCCCCTGCTTTCAATTTTCCTTTTATTGCCTGTCCTTGCCTTGCCAAACTACAGATTGAGAAGAACAGCTCTCCATCTTGATCTGCTTGCACTACTTTCCTTTGCTAAGAATTTCATGCTACACTTTTGTCTATGTGCACATTTAGGATGGCATGGACATTTGTACATGGACAGCTCCTGACTTCAGCAAGAGCTTTCTTTCCTCTTTTATCTTTTTGCTATCCAGTCCTGTATGGTGTCCCTCCATACCTCTTGGGGGTGGGGGGAAGGTCCATAATTTAGCAGTAGAGTGCAGTCATGTATTCTTCATGGTGGCCTGTGAGGATGGGGCTGGAAACACAGAAACCAGGGGGAAGCAGGATAAGTAAGAAATCTTCTGTTAACAGTCACCACATGTTCCAGAAGTTTTATCCACCCCACGGCTAGACTGTCTCTTCTTCAGATTCCAGCAGGGAGGAAAGGGAATTGAAGATTCTAGTTACCCACTTGCCATTAATGTTGCTATCAATGTCTTCATCTCAGCTCTTTTTATGGTAATTGTGTGTATGTTTGGAACAGATTTTATATATGCATCTAGTTTTAATTCTATTGATGTTTAATCATTTTTAATGATTGCTTCCCCCCCCCCAATGTTTTTAGCGATCATTGTTTTTATCTGTAAGCCATCTTGAATTCTGTCAAGGAAAATATATATATGATGATGATGATTGGTGGAAGGAACCGTATAAGATATTTGTAGAGATAATCACATGCAGTGCTTTTTTCTAGGAAAAGAGGGGACGGGGGAGCTTGGGGAACTTAGGGGGAACTTTTTTTTTAGGGGGCGCAGCCAAAGTTGTTCAGCTCCACCAGCACAATGCTCCACAGGTGCCGGAATGCACAAAAGAGATGCTGGAACTCAGTGTGGTGTAGTAGTTAAGAGCGGTGGACTCGTAATCTGGGGAACCGGGTTCGATTCCCTGCTCCTCCACATGCAGCTGCTGGGTGACCTTGGGCTAGTCATACTTCTTTGAAGTCCCTCAGCCCCACTCACCTCACAGAGTTTTTGTTGTGGGGGAGGAAGGGAAAAGGAGATTGTTAGCTGCTTTGAGACTCCTTTGGGTACTGATAAAGCGGGATATCAAATCCAAACTCTTCTTCTTCTTCTTCCAGCTAAAAAAACAACCCTGATCATATGATATAACTTTACCTTCTGCTGTTACTTTCACACTTTCACTTGGCCTCAGGAATTTGACCCAATGGCTATGGTACTTAGAGTGATCCTATTTCTCCTCTGTGATGCCTCCCTAACAACCTGGAAATCCCTTATGAGATGAGGAACCTCTCACATTCCAGATGTTAGAGGTTGGTAGCTGTGTTGGTCTGCCGTAGTCAAAACAAAATAAAAAAAAATTCCTTCCAGTAGCACCTTAGAGACCAACTAAGTTTGTTATTGGTATGAGTTGTCATGTGCATGCATATATCTGAAGAAGTGTGCATGCACACGAAAGCTCATACCAATAACAAACTTAGTTGGTCTCTAAGGTGCTACTGGAAGGACTTTTTATTTTTATTCCAGATGTTGCTACATTACTTCTGTCATCCCTAACCATCACCCATGCTGGCTGTTAGACACCTGGAGGGTTAGAGGTTCCCATTCATGTCTTAAAATTCCACTGCACTGTTAATTCTATCCTTTGGGGGGAGGGGTGAAATGCTGTTTGGAGACAATTTTTGTTCTGGGAGCTGAATTTTCTTCTTCTTCTTTTGACATCCGATGGACAGGTTTGGTTGCCTTTTGTCTTGTTCCAAAAAAGCGCCTGCAAAGCTTGTTTGATCAGAGGTAACCATGAGACAAAAGATAGATGGGGACTCAGGGCGGGGGAGAGAGAGAAGAATGACTTCTCATTTTGTAAACCAGAGGAAATGATGCTTTCCTTAACTCTCTTAAAACACTGTTGCCTGTCTGCAGTCTTTGTCTTTTCAGCCTAAAGCTAAACTTATTCAAACCAACAAAAGCAGTCCCATTTAATTACACCGAGGTCTCAATCTGGTGAGTGGCCTCTTAGTTCAATAATTGAAAGCTCATTCTTTGTTTACCATTTTTTATTCAAGGCCTAATCATGGATGAAACTGAATAATTCCTTGAGACAACTTATCGACTTCCCATTTCATCCTCTGGCTCTCCACACTCCCTCATCCCACTCTCTTTTTTTGTGGGAAGTCCTTCCCCACCTTTTTGCCCCAACATAATGACCTTGTGGAGTTCCAAAAGTTAAGTGGAACGCAGGGAAACATCCATTGTTCTAATCACAGCTGCTCCAAGACCATATTGTCAGTGAAATGACAAAGAAATTAGTAGCTCATTTTGTGCGACGTGAACTTTCTCTCTCTCTCCTTCTCTCTCTCTCTGTGTGTTTCTCTCTCGCTCTTGATGAGAACGCTCCCTTTGATAAATCAGCCATCATACCTTATTGCCATGCAGAGACTAGGGGAGAAAAAAAAAATGTCAACAACATTTCTTCCCCGAGTCTTCTGAAAGCAATCAAATTTCACTGCCACAAAAAAGGTAATGCTTAATTCTCTTGCACCCCCCCCCTTCCTCTCTCCCGCCTTCATTTCTTCGGCACAGAGAAAGTTAAAAGAGGACATATCTTTTCAAAGCTACAAAAATTGATTGGACTTGCAACAGATGAGGCTCCGGCAATGAATAAGATAAAGAGCGGATTTGGCACATTATTGCAAGAGGAGATCTCATCGGTGCGTACCATTCCCCGCCTTGCATACAGACTTCAATTAGCAGTTAAGGATGTGTTGAAATATGTTGAAGGAATTAGTCATTTCAGAGTCTTCAGAAGGGAAACTAAACTAGAGTGTGTTTGTAGTCAGCCAAAAAGAGGGGGGGGGGAGAGGGAGGGAGGAAGAAAGAAAAGAAATTCAGCAAGAACTAGCTGATTGGGCATTTGTGGCATCATTGGAGCGTCGAAAGAGCAGCCCAGTTGCAAAGATGTGCTGATTAGCTCACAGTTCCAGGACAGTAAAGACTGTTTTAAGGTCATAGAAATTGCAACCTACACACATCTCATTTTCTTGGGATGCCAGGGCGAGAAAAAGAAAAGATATCTACAGGAGAACCAAAGGGCAGTTGCCTCCGATACAGGTATATCCACCAGTCAACCATCATCTCAGCTCCCAAACCAATATACATTTGTTACACATAGGTAAATGTTTTTCCATGTGATATTTCCAAATAGCCCTCCTGAATATCTCTGCTTGGTTCAAGTGTTATGAGTATTCTTCAACAGCTTTTCGATAGGTCTCAAATGACTTTACTCAGTTAAATGAAGGGTCATGTCTTGAGTAACCTAACTTGGGTCCAATGATTTAACTTGATGTGATGTTGGTCTGCAATCTCGTTTCAGCTGTTCAGCCTTAATAATAAGTGGGCATTTCCCACCATGGGTGCTGGAGTTCATCACCTTGAACTGTCTCAGCTGGTCTTCATCATGTAAGTACTCAAAAAGAGCTTTTTCCTTTCGGATTATAGAGAGGCATGCTGCTCCCATCCTGTTTTGCTCAAGGCAAAGTTGCATGTTGGAGTAACGAAAGCTCCATATTAAGATGGCATAGTCAAGCCAGGAATAATATTTGAATTAAAGAAAGGAAACCGGAGCAGCATGGGCTGTCAGCTGCACCCCAGGGAGCTGACTTGGACCCCAGTTTATGGTTGCCCGATGCACGTGATGTCATGTTGTCATATTGTGATGTGTCGTCATGATGTCACACACTCTCCCTGACGTTGAAAACCTGACTTCCGGTGCCACCGGAAATCAGGTTCCAAGACCTTGGATGTGACTTCTGGTGCTTCAGAACTTCCAAATGTTGCATCCGGGGCTCTGTGTTGTGGGTGCTGAGCACCCACAACAAACATTTTGTGGGTGCTGGTGGCGCTGTGGGTTAAAGCCTCAGCGCCTAGGGCTTGCCGATCGAAAGGTCGGCGGTTCGAATCCCCGCGGCGGGGTGCGCTCCCGCTGTTCGGTCCCAGCGCCTGCCAACCTAGCAGTTCAAAAGCACTCTCGGGTGCAAGTAGATAAATAGGGACCACTTACTAGCGGGAAGGTAAATGGTGGTTCCGTGTGCGGCTCTGGCTCGCCAGAGCAGCGATGTCACGCTGGCCACGTGACCTGGAAGTGTCTTCGGACAGCGCTGGCCCCCGGCCTCTTTGAGTGAGATGGGCGCACAACCCTAGAGTCTGGCAAGACTGGCCCGTACAGGCAGGGGTACCTTTACCTTTAGCCACCCAGAGCCCTCTATAGTTGTCGCCCCTGCCTACACCAAAAGAGGAAAGGGGGGGGGGGAGCCAGCCAGCAAAACCAAATCTGTCTTCTAACCATTCAAGTCTTCTCTCTGACTCTACGTAACCCTTTCCTCCTTCAAAGCTACAACTAACTACACTATGTTGTGCTGTTTTTTCTTTTTTCAAATTCAACTTATATAGACTATTTTTATCCCCACTCTCAAACTCTGAACCAATACAGGTATATCCTTCTGAGAGAAGTTTCTATTACCCCCCAGTTTCCAACTTTGTACACCGAAACTTTGTTCCATCTGTGCAGAGCTTCTGGAAGAAAATATCCTGCTTTACCTTTGACTTCCCTCTGACATTTTGATCCATCTATGCAGGAGAGACCTTCCAGCAAAACAGCTATTTTACAGCCCAAGTTTTACTACCAAAAAACCAAACACAAAATGGTTGAAAGTCCTATTTCCTCACAGTAAGCAAACACTGTTAGTTAAGAGGATTCGATGTGAATTGTTTATATATGTAACTAATACATAGGTATTATTATTATCCAAATACATATATGTTTATTTTGAACCTACTGTATTTTGAAGCTACTGTATCATTGCATTCATAAGTTGCAAGTGTAGTCATATCTTCAATCCATTGATTAAATGCAGCCATACACTTATCAGATTGTGGAAAACTTGAACAAGTACACATTGAAAAGTGAGTGTACCTAATTCATACTTGCTGAAATAACATGTGAACTAAAACACAGCCATACTTCAAAATACTTCTCTGAATTTTGCAAAACAATTCTCCAGCCAAGAATATGACCAAAATGCACATACTAGTATAACATGTTCATACATGCACACATATAATATTCATAAAATCAGTTAAATAATCTTGAAAAAGAAAATCAGTAATCAAATAAGCATAATCCAATAGCAGCAGCATGAGTAGAATCAAAACTGAGTATGAGAATGTGCAAATCGACAAGGGAAACCCAACAAAAATAACTTCCTGAAACCAAGTAAATTTGTATGCCTCTTCATAAAGGGAGGAATTTGCAAATAAATAGTGGACTGCCCCAAAAAAAGCCCCACTTCTTTTGAGGGACCACTTGGCATCCACAAGTGATGATACCCACAGCATAAGTTCATTTGTTAGATTTTACTTTAGATCATGTTTGGTAGTATTTGGGAGGTTGTAAATATCATGGCGCTTACCAAATCAACATAATGTTTTAGCAGATTCTTCTGTTATTGTTGTAGGAATTTGGGGTTTGTATCGTCTCTCTCTATAGGCCAAATAACCAGGTCTGTTGAGTGGGTATGGGGCTTCCCCACTCCCAAATTAAAGAACAATAGCAATACCCCTCCCCGAAAAAGGTCAGATCAGTACCACAACAAACCTTTCTGCTGTTCTTTCACTCTGTTTTGCATTGCTCCTTGTTGTATTTCTAGATCTCTGCTGAACTTTGTAAGAAATCAGGCTTTGTAAGAAATCAGGAAATCCAGTGCTGCCTGCACTGGAGAGTTCAAGATTTGTGGTTGCAGTCAAAGCTCAGTATTGTGGTTGTAAGTTATAAGCTTCCATTTTGTTTATTAAAAAACCCCAAAAACCCTTCATATCTCTGTGTTACAAAAAAAGCAAACAAGTGCCGTTCTGTACTCCAAAGGGAACATTTTGGGCAGGCGGTTGGAGGGCTGTGCAGTCTATCAGAGGCCAGTGTGAAATGCCAATGGGAAGCTACAAAGTTACTGGTGACTGAGAGTGGCCAGCGAGACCATATGACACCAGTCCTGAAAGACCTACATTGGCTCCCAGTACGTTTCCAAGCGCAATTCAAAGTGTTGGTGCTGACCTGTAAAGCCTTAAATGGCCTCGGCCCAGTATATCTGAAAGAGCGTCTCCACCCCCATCATTCAGCCCGGACACAGAGGTCTAGTGCCGAGGGCCTTCTGGCGGTTCCCTCTCTGCGAGAAGTGAGGTTACTGGGAACCAGGCAAAAGGCCTTCTCGGTGGTGGCGCCTGCCCTGTGGAATGCCCTCCCATCAGCTGTCAAAGAAATAAACAGCTATCTGACTTTTAGAAGACAGTTGAAGGCAGCCCTGTTTAGGGAATTTTTTAATGTTTGATCGTGTTTTTAATATTCTGTTGGGAGCAGCCCAGAGTGTCTGGGGAAACCCAGCCAGATGGGTGGGGTATAAATGATAAATTATTAATATTATTATTATTACGAAGTCTCTCTCTCTCTTTTTGAAAGAAATTGGAATCAATAATATCTACCACTTGTCCACCTCTTAATTATTTTAAGGTAAGAATGAGGAAGAGGTAACCCTCCCTCCCCCCACAAGTAATTATGGAGAAAAGTGATCTCTTTTCAATAGGAAAGAACACTAGCAGAATAGCTACCGATATGATATATTCTGTTTACATGACAATTTATGTGTGACAGTTGCATTGATGAACATTACAACTGGGCATTTCTCGGAGGTGATTTGGGGGGTGTTTTTAATCATCTTTTTTATTATAAATCAATGAACATAACAGTTACAATTATAATAAAGAAAACATCACATTACACTATCATTAAATCTGTCATTCCAGGAAGAAGTAAACAAAAGCTAATTCTGCATGGATTGATTGTCATGTTGACTAGCTTCTCTTATCTAAACTGAAGTCATTTGTTCAGAATCTAAAAATTATCCAAAACCTAGAAATGGGGAGGACTAATCTCCAGTGTGGGCAGGTGTCTCTTTTTTCCAGTGTTTAGCAATCAAGATCTTAACAATGATAAGTAAAATGAGTGTCTTTTGTACAGGTAAGCATACCTAATAAAAAATATTAGTACAAGGTCAACAGAAAGATATCCTGCTTTATATATTTAATACTTTTGTCCATCACACATAGTTATTCGGCAAAAAATGCCCCAAGGGTTTGCTTTAACGTGATTACATTTTCAACTATTTTTATTAGGAAGGTTACACAATTACGATATTCTACCTCTTGTCGGAATGAGCTCCGTAGTTTACCATATTTTTGCTCTATAAGACGCACCCGACCATAAGATGCACCTAGTTTTAGAGGAGGAGAAGAAGAAAAAAAATTCTCTCCCTCTCTGTGCAGCGTCTCTCCAGCAAAGTGGGAGGAGAAATGGAAGGGGCTCTGTTTCTCCTCCCACTTTGCTGAAGGGGCGCTGCGCAGAGAGGGAAAGCTGCACAGTGCCTCTCCAGTGAAGTCAAGTCAGAACAGCAAGAGGGATCACTGCACAGCGACAGCAGCGATCCCTTTTGCTGTTCTGGCTTCTGGGATAGCCGTGCCAAGCCTTTTCAGGGCAGGGGGAATGTTCCTCCCATTGTCCTGAAGAGGCTTTGTGCGGCTATCCCTGAAGCCAGGAGATCTAGAGGGATCGGTGCGCACTGATCCCTCTCGCTCTCCTGGCTTCAGCGATAGCTGCGCAGCCTGCATTCACTCCATAAGGCGCACACACATTTCCCCTTACTTTTTAGGAGGGGGAAAGTGTGTCTTACAGTGCAAAAAATACGGTAACTATGGGCTTTGCGTCCTGAATGTTCCAACATTCAGGACAGACCTAGGACCATTTTCCAGTTTTATGAAAGAGGGGAAACAATCTCCTTGATCCTCACCTTTCATAATCTCATATACCCTTGTCTTGCCCTGCTAACTTGCCTTTTTCCAAAATTAAAAAATAACCCAAACCCCAAAGTTGCTTTTTTCCCCCTTCATGGGGAGCTGCTTCAGACCCTGGATCATTTTGGTTGCCCCTTCCTGAACCTTCTACAATAACCCCTTCGAGGGGAGGGGACCAGAACTGTACAATTTTGCAAGTATAATGGATATTGACAGTTTTATTTTCAAGACCTACCCTAATAATGGCTAATATAGGATTCACCTTTTCCCACACCGAGTTGACATCTCTCTCCATGACAAGTCTTGCTCCTGGTCAGTCACTGACAGTTCAGACCCCATGAGTGTGTCTGTGAAATTCAGATTTATTTATTTATTTGCCCCAGTCTGCATCACTTGACACTTGCCCACTTTGAATTGCATTAGTCATTTTGCTGACCATTTAACCAATTTGGAGATATCATATTTGAGCTCGTCACAATCCTCGTAATTGTTTCAAACACACTGAACTATTTGCTATCATCGGCAAATATAGCTACCTCACTAAGTCACCGCCAACTCTAGATCCAGTATGAACAATTTAAAAGGCACAGGTATCAATACTGATAGAAACAAAATATGCAGTCTGATCTTGCAGGTGCAATGGGTGGAAAATTCTAATTTTGAATTAGCCATGTGTGGAGATCACACAGGGTCCCCGGACGTTTAAGGGTCTATTGATCCCTGTGCCACCACTGTGCTCGCTTCCCTGCTGCCACCAACCAGTTACTCTCTGGTAAACACTGAGTCCAGTCAGTTGTTAAAAGTGAACAAAAAAACCCAAGTTTATTTTACAAACATTAACAAGATAATATTCCTGTCAGTATCTTAACTTTAGTTTCTTTACCGGCCTTTACCTTCCAATAATTAATAATAATAATAATAATAATAATAATAATAATAATAATAATTTATTTATACCCCGCCCATCTGGTTGGGTTTCCCCAGCCACTCTGGGCGTCTTCCAACAAAATACTAAAATACTAAAATACAATAACCTATTAAACATGTCGGGACACGGGTGGCGCTGTGGGCTAAAGCCTCAGCGCCTAGGGCTTGTCGATCGAAAGGTCGGCGGGGTGCGCTCCCGCTGCTCGGTCCCAGCGCCTGCCAACCTAGCAGTTTGAAAGCACTCTTGGGTGCAAGTAGATAAATAGGGACCGCTTACTAGCGGGAAGGTAAACGGTGTTTCCGTGTGCGGCTCTGGCTCGCCAGAGCAGCGATGTCACGCTGGCCACGTGACCCGGAAGTGTCTTCGGACAGCACTGGCCCTCGGCCTCTTTGAGTGAGATGGGCGCACAACCCTAGAGTCTGTCAAGACTGGCCCGTACGGGCAGGGGTACCTTTACCTTTACCTTTTTATTAAACATTAAAAGCTTCCCTAAACAGGGCTGCCTTCAGATGTCTTCTAAAAGTTTGGTAGTTATTTTTCTCTTTGACATCTGATGGGAGGGCGTTCCACAGGGCGGGTGCCACTACCGAGAAGGCCCTCTGCCTGGTTCCCTGCAACTTGGCTTCTCGCAGCGAGGGAACGGCCAGAAGGCCCTCAGCGCTGGACCTCAGTGCCTATTACCTTCTGACTGATTATCTCAGCTGTTTGACTGACTCCTCTTTACAAATTCTCTCACTCTCTCACACCAGACTAGCCCAACCCACAGACTTACATTCTCTGTCACACATCTAGGAGGGCAAATGTCACACCATGTCACCTTGAAAATTGACTGGGAGAGTTGGAGATCTAAGGAAACCTTTGTAAGAACATAAGTAGAGCCCATCTACTCAAGCATCCTGTTCTCACAGTGGCCAAAGAGATGCCTGTGGGAGATGGGGATGCAGGACTTGAGCCCAAGAGCAGCACTCTTCCCATCATGGATGCTTTAGCTGAGATTCCTGCATTGCAGGGGGCTGGATTATATTACCCTTCCAACTCTACATGCTCATGAAATTTATTACGGTCATAGACCAGCTTGAGAAACACAAATGGAACTACAATCCCAATAGCAAAACAAACATTTAAAACAATATACAACAATAGATTTTAAGTTTAAAAGTGTGATAGGCTAATAATAATAATAATAATAATAATAATAATAATAAATTTTATTTATACCCCGCCCTCCCCAGCCAAAGCTGGGCTCAGGGCGGCTAACAACAATCAAAACAATCCAACATTCTAAAAACCTTTCACTATAAAAATTAATCAAAATGAAATTAATGGCAACCATTAAGCAAGATTCTGTGCAGATTGCCAGAGGAGGGGGTCAGGCTGCGCCCTGACCAAAGGCCTGGTGGAACAGTTCTGTCTTACAGGCCCTGCGGAAAGATGTCAAGTCCTGCAGGGCCCTTGTCTCTTGTGACAGAGCGTTCCACCAGATTGGAGCTGCGGCCGAGAAGGCCCTGGCTCTAGTTGAGGCCAGCCTAACCTCTCTGTGGCCTGGGATCTTCAGGATATTTTTATTTGCAGACCGTAAGTTCTTCTGTGGGACATACCAGGAGAGGCGGTCCCATAGTTATGAGGGTCCTAGGCCGTATAGGGCTTTAAAGGTTAAAACCAGCACCTTAAACCTGATCCTGTACTCCACCGGGAGCCAGTGCAGCTGGTATAGTACCGGATGAATGTGATCTCACAGCGACGACCCCATAAGGAGTCTCGCTGTGGCATTCTGCACCCACTGGAGTTTCTGGGTCAGTCTCACATAAAAACACATAAAAACTTTAAAATAGACTACCTTAGAGAAATGACCCAAAGTCGCCCGTGGGTCCAGGTTTGGGAATTTTCTTAACAAACTAGATTGAATCAGGAGATGGTCTGCGCCTACAGAACTGTGCACAGAATCTGGCAACAATCCGGGTCATCTTGTGGTCTTTGCCTAACAGGAGAAGATCAATTTTTTGCTTTACCGGAACGTCGGTAAGCCTCACCAGCAGGGGGTCAATGGTTTCTCCACGTGCCTCATCGCAAAAGGGACATCTAAAAAATATGTGTTCAGGGCTTTCCAACTCTACAATTCTAAGAATCTATGATTTCCTCTGGCATCCCGAAGCATTGTTGCTTCCGACTGCGGAGGTAGAGAGCATATTCAGCATGACTAGTCATCACGTCTCCGCCATGAATTTGTATAATCCTGTTGTAAAGCCATCCAGATTCTCTCTCTCTCTCTCTCTCTCACACACACACACACACACATTTCAGTCTTAATTAAAAGCCTCACGCTATACCAACACCCCAAAGTCCTCCTTGGTGCAGTAGGCAAGCAATGGGCCATTTGAGAATGGCAACGTGACGTTCCGGGACCTAGCAAATCATTAAGCCCATCTCACCCAAAGCCATTTGTTCAATCCCGGTTTATGAAAGGTAACGGAAACTTGATGCCTTTCTGGAAACAAATGCATTTCAACTCAGCTTCCATAAAGATTGACGGTGACTTAAAAATAGCCTGAGGTTAATATTATAAATCTTTCTAAAAGGGTTTTTTAGTGCATATTCTTCATGTCGGCGTCGGACCGATCGCTCAAAGTGATGTTCTTTTAAGGGATGTAGAAACCAAACAGCGAAAATGAAGGGGGGAAATCTTGAGTTTTCTGCCCATATTTTCCTTTCCACTGAACTCAAGAGAAATGTTCACCCCAGGTATGTCGGCGCAGAAGAGTTGGCAATGCTATGAATGTATCATAGAGTTTGATAGAGCTGACTCCGGAGTCATCAGTGGTTATTATCTTTGAAAGAGAGAAATGTTGAGACTGAAGACTCCTATGAAAATGATAGCCTCTTGTCATAAACTGAGCATTATTAAGTCCATTTTGCCATATTTAAGTTTGGCATCACTGGGGAAAACCACACAAACACAAAAGCACTACAGAATATCTAAGAACTACAACAAATGGGTCCTAATTACTGAGTCAGAGGGGGGAAAGTATATTAAAGAAAACAACTCTCACTATAATCTTAAAACCATTTACCTGGGAGTAAGTCCCTTTGGACATACCTCAGAATAGGCAATGTATTGAGCTCTAAATGTCTGTTTTCAGATCTGTAACAGTAACACTCAATGCTGTTTCTCAGGATTATGAAAAAAAAGAAAAATAATAATATATGTTCCCTGGAACACAAGCTCTGTCCTAAGAGGAGACATGGTTATTTATTTAATCAGAAAGAAAGAATCACTGCTGAGTAGACTGTGAATTAATACCATTAAAATGAAAAAAAAAAAGAGGTTTCCTTGGTTCAACTTGCATTTATTATGAAATGAATGCCAGAAGCAATGAATGTTATATATAGGGCTCATCCACTCCTTATCCTTTTCAGTTCAGGGATAGGGTAAAGGGAAATGTGTTCTTGTGCCTCAGCAAATCTGATTCCTAAGGCTGCCTCCTGACGGCTGCCATTTTGTTTCCCCATAAAACGCTGTTTGCTGACTCATTTGGGGTGTTTTTTTTTTGGGGGGGGGGAGCATCAAGAGGTGCCACCATTTTTTGTGGTAATCGCCCAGAATGCTGTGTAATAACATGGTTATGTCTGGGATAACCTTAGAAAATAAAATGGCAGCACCAGTAGGTCACGGCAGTAATATGAAATTAAGCTGGCTTCGTTTCCCCCCGGGACTGGTCTCCCTCATGCCTCATGAAAAAGGTCTTCTGAAACTCAGGAAAGAATGTTAGCAGAGTCCTTCTGAATCAGATAACAGGCACAATCGGTCCAGAATCCTGGCCAAACAGATACTTCCAAGAAGCTCACAAGCAGGTTATGAAAGTAATGGCTGTCTCCCACTGTTGATCTACAGCAGCTGGTGTCCTGGGCTCATGCAATGAACTCAAGAGGCCATTCAATGATTCTGCATGTTGGAAGATTCAAAACAACAACAGCAAACCTATGGTTACGTGAAACATACTCAATAAACACACAAGACGTAACCGGCTGTACATTTGAATAAATAAGGTATACTATTCATTGTATCAAATTGTAGATTTCAACAGAAGTCTCATAAAGTTTTACAAAAAAAGCAGAACATCCAGTGGATCAGTTCCTTCTCTAGTCAGTTCATGCATACAGTCCATACATGTATAAGTATCTATTCCACCTGTCTGTTCATAGAGTCCAATAATCCACATGAAGGGTTGTTACAGTTCCACAGAATCCTTTCGCAGAGTCTAAGACAAGGATTTCTGGAGTATTAGCCTTGTTTCGCCTAGGATGATGAAGCCTAGGATGGCGAAACAAGGCATGAAATGACTAGAGAATGAACTGATCCGTTGGGTCTTCTGCTTTTTCCGTTGAACTTTAGGAGACTTCCATTGAAATCTATGACTTGATACAATGAATAGTATACCTTATCTATTCAAAAGTACAGTAGGTTACGTCTTGTGTGTTTGTTGGAAGATTCAGGCTAGACAAAATAAAGCATTTCTTTACAAATTTCATAGTGGGTGGGTGGATGGGGGAGGTTGAGCTCTTTGGGCTCTCTGAA
This sequence comes from Podarcis tiliguerta, assembly GCF_965153285.1. Lineage (NCBI taxonomy): Eukaryota > Metazoa > Chordata > Lepidosauria > Squamata > Lacertidae > Podarcis > Podarcis tiliguerta. The sequence continues at coordinate 57,454,774 of NC_139544.1, forward strand.
TAAGAAGTTGGCCAGGGTAGAGCCCACACAGTGGCACACTGGGGGTGAAGGAGACTGAGTGAGGTGCTGTGATTTCTGTGGCTGGCTTCTCCTGCTGCAGCAGCTGCCAGAGAAAGAGGCCCTGGCTCCTTGCGATGTTGTGCACATGGCTTTTGGTGCTCAGAGTGCTCAAGGCACTTGGCACAGTGTGGTGCACACAGCGCTTTGGGTGCATGGAACAACATCAGCAGGAGCCGGAGCCTCTTCCCCCAGCAGCCGCAGTAGTAGCAGGAGAAGCCGGTGCACTGGACGCTCGGCACACACTACTCAAAGCACACATCACTTGGCATGCATGCAATGTCACACACGCAACACTGCAGCCCTCCGCTCTGCTTCATGGGTTGGCATGTATGTGCACTACTATACTATACTACACACACACACACACACACACACACACACTATATTATATATGTATGTACGGGACCGCCTCTCCCGTTATGTCCTACGGAGGACCTTAAGGTCCATAAATAGCAACACCCTAGAGGTCCCAGCCCCTAAGGAAGTCAGATTAGCCTCAACCAGAACCAGGGCCTTTTCAACACTGGTGGAACGTTCTGTCTCATGAGACCAGGGCCCTGCAGGATCTGATTTCTTTCCGCAGGGCCTGTAAGACAGAGTTGTTCTGCCTAGCCTTTTTCTTGGAATCAATTTGATTCCCTCCCCCTCTTTCCTTTTTCCTTTCCCCTCCTGTGATGAAGCTGCATTTTAATGTTTTAATGTTGTATTTTAATCTTGTTTTTTAAGTTGCATTTCAATCAGCTTGTTTTTATTATTGGTTGTTAGCTGCCCTGAGCCCGGTCTTGGCTGGGGAGGGCAGAGTATAAATAAAATTTAATAATAATAATAGTTAAGCTCTGGAATTTGCTCCCTCAAGATGGCCACCAATTTGGTTGGCTTCAGAAGGGGATTAGAGAAATCCATGGAGGGGAGAGCAATCAATGGCTGCTGACCATGATGGCTGTGTTCTCCCTCTTCCGTCACAGTTTTCCTCGGAATTCCACTCACTGGGAATCACAGGCAGGGCTGTTGCAGTGTGGTGTAGTGGTTAAGAGCCGTAGTCTCGTAATCTGGGGAACCGGGTTCGCGTCTCCGCTCCTCCACATGCAGCTGCTGGGTGACCTTGGGCCAGTCACACTTCTCTGAAGTCTCTCAGCCCCACTCACCTCACAGAGTGTTTGTTGTGGGGGAGGAAGGGAAAGGAGATTGTTAGCCGCTTTGAGACTCCTGAAGGGGGGTCCAAACTCTTCTTCTTCTTCTCTTGCTTGTAGACTTTAGCAGCTGGTTGGCCACTGTGAAAACAAGATGCTGGGTGGCCATCCGTCATGGGTGCTTTAGTTGAGATTCCTGCATTGCAGAGGCTTGGACTAGATGACTCTTGGTGTCCCTCCAACTCTACAGTCCTATGACTAGATGGGCCACTGACTTGATCCAGCAAAGATATTCTTATGTTCTTGTGGTGTATAGTATCTCTACATAGGGAGGTTCCATTTATCTCTCATGTCTAATAGGCATTGATGTACCTGCCTGCTATGAAGTTAGATTTCTGTTGTGGCCTAGGCAATTCCACACCTTAAGCAGCAGTGCATGATAAAATTATCAGTTTAGCACAAGATGTCAGGTTGATCTCATTAAGAGAAGTCCCCATGCCAAGTTACTAATACCAGCAATATTTTTGAGGCCCGTGAGACTGGACTTCTCACTCTTCTTTTTAACGCCTGTCAGTGTTTTGATGCGATAGGTTAGCATCAAATGTGAAATCCTTGGTCCTCCATTCATTTACATGTGCATCATATATTACGGTCCTGCAGTTTCCTGATGGGGCCAGTTGGGTGTGCTGTCTGCACACAGTTCCTCCATATAGTATGGAATGGTTGAGGGATCTGAGATGTGGTCTGGGTGTGTGATTGACAACGGACGGATATTGCTGCACAATTAAAGCAAATGCCAACGTAGCATGGGACAGCTCTATTAGCCATGCAAAGTCATTGTGCGGGCAAAGGGGGCGATTTCGCCTCTGGGGTATATTTGAAGAGAAACTTGGACGACTCCACTGCATGGCACCGGCATAAATCAGCATAAATCTGGTTATGTGACAGAGATAAATGTCCCCCTTGCACGCCAAACATGTGAAATCTTTAATTTCCTGTTATCCCTGCAAGGAATTGTCATTCCTTACAGGGGTCCATCATCTGCCTGAAGAATCAGGGCCTCTAGTAGCAACGCAGAGCTGAAGCCTATAATCTGAGTGAGTACAAGACGGGTATATGGCTGAGGAGCTGAGACCAAAGGCTGTAGCCCTATGGCAGAGCAGGGCTGTGCTTTGTATGCAAAAGGGCCCTGGTTTAATTCCCGACATTTTCAGGAAGGACTGGGGAGGCAGTGACATGGTGTGGGGAGGCACAGGGGCAATTTTCCTTGGTGCAAAATGATTAGGGGTGCAAAATTTCAACACCTGGCACTGCGCCAATACAGCTGCATGCTTCCATTGCTGAGTTCCATTAGAAATGGCTTCTCCATGCGAAACAGGAAGTGACCTCGCCAGACTCTTCTTTTCATCTCTGTGCCTGCAATCTCCTGGGTGAGGCGGACGCCTTTAGGTAGTTGAATGTGCATGCATACTGCATCCGTTTTCCTCTCTTGCCCCAACCCCTTTTGCACGGCCCCGGACACGGTAACCCATGCTACACCACTGCTGGGAGGGACCCCCGGAAAATCCTGACTAGCTGCTGCCCATCAGTGTCCAGAATACTGAGCTGGAAGGACTAATGGCTACTAGCCACAGTGGCTATGCTGTGCCTCTACAGTCGGGGCAAGCAGTACTTCCAAATACCAGCTGCTGGAAACCATAGGAGGAAAGAGTGGTTTTGTGCTTGGTTTTTGCTTGCTGGTTTTCCCACAGGCAGGGGACGTGGGTGGCGCTGTGGGTCAAACCACAGAGCCTAGGACTTGCTGATCAGAAGGTCAGCGGTTCAAGTCCCCGTGATGGGGTTAGCTCTCGTTGCTCAGTCCCTGCTCCTGCCAACTTATCTGTTTGAAAGCATGTCAAAGTGCAAGTAGATAAATAGGTACAGCTCTGGTGGGAAGGTAAAGGGCGTTTCCGTGCACTGCTCTGGTTCGCCAGAAGTGGCTTAGTCATGCTGGCCAGATGACCTGGAACCTGTACGCCGGCTCCCTCGGCCAATAAAGTGAGATGAACGCCACAACCCCAGAGTCGGCCACGACTGGACCTAACAGTCAGGGGTTCCTTTACCTTTACCTTTCCCACAGGCATCTGGTTGGCCATTGTGAGAACAGGATGCTGGGCTAGGTGGACCATTGGCCTAATTCAGCAGGCTGTTCTTAGATTTTTGTGTTCCTAATGGTCTGAGTCAGTATAAGGCAGATCCACAGAGAGAAGTGTTCCAAACTAGAGCTATGTGTGCAAATGGTCTCAATTGTCTTTGAGAGGACCATTTCCACAAATTTTCTCCACAGCGGGGAAGAATTATCAAACCATTTTAGTCCTGATGGAATAGACCATTAGCAGTGGCAAGAGCATGACATCTTCTTTTAGTCCTATCCCCCAGACCTCACTGCCACGGATGTGCCAGCAGCTACAACGGCAACCTAACCACCATTTTGAATCCACCAATGACCTGTTGTGGGTCCAGGGCATTGGTGGGGTAGGGATAGGAATGGTGGTCACTAAAAATGGAGAGAAGCATTCTGCACATATTCTGCAAGGGGAGAACGAGAATCCCAGGCACTTTCTCAGAAGAGAAAAAATCCCCCTGAGATATGTTGGCTCAACCAGAGGCATATCTAGGGTGCCTTGCAAGGATCTGTATTGGCACCCGCCTCCCAATGGAAAAAAAAAAAATAGTTTACCACGATAGCCACATACACATCATTCCTCCTATGGCTCAGCTCCCAGCTCTTGTCTAATCTCACAAGCTTACACAGATAACTGGAGACAGATTTTGGGGGTGATTTTTTTATTTGATTTTTTTGCCCCATTGGACCTGTGCCCCCGACAGGGGCCAGTTTCATTAATCCTTAGGTCTGCTGTGGGTTAAACTACAGAGCCTAGGACTTGCCGATCAGAAGGTCAGCGGTTCGAATCCCCTGCTCCTGCCAACCTAGCAGTTCGAAAGCATGTCAAAGTGCTCTGGCGGGAAGGTAAACGGCATTTCCATGCGCTGCTCTGGTTTGCCAGAAGAAGCCTGATGGCCACATGACCCGGAAGCTGTACACCGGCTCCCTCGGCCAATAAAGTGAGATGAGCGCCACAACCCCAGAGTCAGCCACGACTGGACCTAATGGTCAGGGGTCCCTTTACCTTTACCTTATGTCTCTAGAAAAATGGGTCCATTCCTCTGTGACAGAGCACACACATTGTACATGCATTCTGCTTCAATCCCTGGCATTTCAAGTGAAATTGACTGCATTATCAGATAATGGGAAGTACTCAGGCGAGCCATTGACCAGTTTGAGTTAAATGAGGTTACGGCCCAACATAGATTCCCAGGAGAGTAGACTGAGAAAGAGACATGGGTACCAACAGGTGAACTCAAGTGCAACAGAGGATCCAGGAGAACCTGCCAACATCCCGTGAAGAGCTTTGGCTAATGGGCGTTTTGCCCGAGTTTTCTGATAAACCATCTGACCACAGCTTTTTGGAAGCAGGGGCAGAGCATAAGTCAAAGCATGGCATCTGTAACCTTCCACTTTGGCTGGCATGCTTCACTGCACATTATGTGATAGGCTTCATTGCACGAATAACGTCTGCTGGCTGGAAGAAGTTCACAGAGGAGCAAGGGAGGATTCAATCACCTATGGTCAGAGGAGAAGAAGAAGAAGAAGAAGAAGAAGAAGAAGAAGAAGAAGAAGAAGAAGAAGAAGAAGAAGAAATTATTTATACCCTGCCCATCTGGCTGGGTTTCCCCAGCCACTCTGGGCAGCTTTCGACAGAATATTAAAATACAATAATCTATTAAACATCAAAAGCTTCCCTAAACAGGGCTGCCTTCAGATGTCTTCTAAAAGTCTGGTAGTTGTTTTTCTCTTTGACATCTGGTGGGAGGGCATTCCATAGGGCGGGTGCCACTACCAAGAAGGCCTTCTGCCCGGTTCCCTGTAACTTGGCATCTCGCAGTGAGGGAACCGCCAGAAGGCCCTCGGCACTGGATCTCAGTGTCCGGGCAGAACGATGGGGGTGGAGACGCTCCTTCAGGTATGAAGGAGGGCTGCAGATTCCGTGGCAGCTCAGAAACTAGCTCAGCTATTACAACTGGCTTAAGCCCTGCATGAGCTGTCCAGACCTCATGGAGACAATGTAACAGGTCTACCTGAACTTAAGAATGCAGGGTTTTTATGCCGCACTTTGTGAGGATCCTCAGGCCCAAAAGGTGAATGCAGACACCCCCGGGCTTCTCCATTTGGCTGTCTGGACTCTGCCCAGGCCATAGCCCTGATTGGCTGGTGGTTGAGAAATGACCACTTCTCCCACAGCCACCACTGACATGCATCCTGCAGGAGGTTATCCATGTGGGAATGTAGCCTTCAGACTAAAACAAGTTTCCTAACCATGGTTTCCTAACCGACAAAGGTCCGTATAGTTAAAGCCATGGTTTTCCCAGTAGTGATGTATGGAAGTGATAGCTGAACCACCAAGAAGGCTGATCGCCAAAGAATTGATGCTTTTGAACTATGGTGCTGGAGGAAACTCTTGAGAGTCCCATGGACTGCAAGAAGATTGAACACATCCATTCTTAAGGAAATTAGCCCTCAGTGCTCACTGGAAGGACAGATCGTGAAGCTGAGGCTCCAATACTTTGGCCACCTCATGAGAAGAGAAGACTCCCTGGAAAAGACTCTGATGTTGGGAAAGATGGAGGGCACAAGGAGAAGGGGACGACAGAGGACGAGATGGTTGGACAGTGTTCTCGAAGCTACAAACATGAGTCTGACCAAACTGTGGGAGGCAGTGGAAGACAGAAGTGCCTGGCATGCTCTGGTCCATGGGGTCACGAAGAGTCGGACACGACTAAACGACTAAACAACAACAACCATGGTTTAAGGCACATCTTGAGTGACTCCCCCTTCAAAGTTCCCTTGGTTGTTGGCTTACCCTTTGTCCTCCAGAGGATTTCACCAGTGCTCTTTCTCTTTGTCCTCGGCCCAGAATGCAGCAGTCTGTGGGGGTTTGAGCTATATGTGTTATATATAGATAGGGGAGGAGGATTGTGATGGGAGAGGAAAACAATCTGTACAAAAGCATTTTATACCTGGGAAGCTGGGGGAGGAGGGAAGTCTCCTGTTAGAGAGGACTTTAACTTGCCTTGAGCTGGCTATAAAGAGGGCACTTTCTATTTTCCACACCATTTCTTGAGGCATCTTTCATTTCACCCAAGACCCATAAAAACAAAAACAACAGCAAAAAAGCACCTCTTTCTTTCTCTCTCTCGTGTAGATAGGCAATGGGGATTAAAGCATCTATACTCATTACGTTGAGCCTTCAAAGCCATCCACCCCATGATTTATGACGGATTCACAGGAGGTGTGATTCACTGTGAGCTCCTGAGAGCCATAATGGAAGGTGGACCCTTCATATCCAACAATCTGCAAACACCCCCCTAGATTGCTGCATCGTATCTGTTGCTCACATAGGAAGGCTGCCTTATACTGAGGTCCACTGAGCCCAATGTTGTCAACCCTAACTGGGTGTGGTTCTCTGAGGTTTCTGAGAAAAACTCACAGAAGAAGAACAAGAAACTCTTACTGGGGAGGAAACTGAAGAGGGAAAGAGAGAAACGAGAGGCTGAGCTACTCCGTTGGCTCTGCTGGAAGACCATCTCCACTGGTCCTTCCCTCCCTCAACTGGCAGGATTCAATTCAGTACAGTGGTACCTCTGGATGTGAGAGGGATCCGTTCCAGAGCCCCGTTCACATCCTGAAGCGAACGCAACCTGCGTCTGCACGTGCCGCGATTCGCCACTTCCGCACATGCTCGTGACGTCATTTTGAGTGTCTGCACATGCGCGAGCGGCGAAACCTGGAAGTAACGCACTCAGTTACTTCTGGGTAGCCACAGAGCGCAACCCAAAAATGCTCAACCCAAAGCTACTTCAACCTGAGGTATGACTGTACTTTTGTAGAAACAACCTTCTTTGTGCAGCACGTCATTAAACCATAGAAATTGCATTCACAAGATACAGTGATGGCCACCAACAAGGTTGGATTTAGCAGAAGATTGGACAAATTCATGGAGGGTTATCAATGGCTAGTAGTAGCGATGGCATCCCCAGTTGGAGGCAGCAGTGCTTCTGAATCTCAGTTGTTGGGAACCACAGGAGGGGAGAATGTTCTTGTGCTCAAATCCAACTTGCTGGTTTCCCACGGGCATCTGGTTAGCCACTGTGAGAACAGAATGCTGGAGGAGATGAACCAGTGGCCTGATCCAGCAGGCTCTCCTCTTATGAAATGGTGGTGAGCAGCTGCTGGATGGACTAGTGGTCCGATTCAGGATCAGGAAGGTTGCAACATTCCTAAATTTACCCCCACTGACTAAAGTTTCATGGAACTAGGCTATTGTGAACAGTAGACCAAGCTCACCGGGGGGGGGGGGGGGAGAGAAACCTGTTAATAGGGAAGAAACTGAAGAGAGAGAGAAAGTTCTTATTTAAGCAACACATACTTAAACTATGGAACTCACCTTGACAGGGTAATAGTAAAAGTAAAGGACCCCTGGGCGGTTAAGTCCATTCAAAGGCGACTATGGGGTTGCAGTGCTCATCTGGTTTTTCAGGCAGAGGGAGCTGGCATTTGTCCACAGACAGCTTTCCAGGTCATGTGGCCAGCATGACTAAACCACTTCTGGCACAATGGTACACCGTGACAGAAACCAGAGTGCACGGAAACACTGTTTACCTTCCCGCCACAGCGGTACCTATTTATCTACTTGCGCTGCTATGCTTTTGTTGGCAGAAGCTGGGACAGAGCAACAGGAGCTCACCCCATCACACGGATTCAAACTGCCAATGAGCAAGCCGAAAAGGCTCAGTGGTTTAGAGTTTAGACCACAGTGCTACCTGTATTCCTTTTACTTTGACAGGAGGCAGTGGTGGCCACCAACAAGAATGACTTTGAGAGAGGATTGTGCAAATTCATGGAGGACAAAGTTACTAGCCATGATGGCTATTCTCTGCTTCCATAGCTGGAGGCATTGGTTCTTGTGAATACCAGTTGCTGGAAACCACAAGAGGAGAGGGTATTCTTGTGCTCATATCCTGCTTGCAGCTTTCCCTGTTGGCCGTGATAAAACCAGGGTGCTGGACTAGGTGGGCCTGATCCAATAGGCTCTTCTTATGTTCTTCAGTTCACTGTATGATAATAGAATATCTCAGGTTCAGGACTGACTATGCAAAGTATCAGCCCTTTGCCATTGTTACAGCACAAGCCATTATGGCTGTGCTCTCCCTTCACTTCTACAAGGCACTACAAGAGGACCAAAAATACACCTTAACAGTGTCCTGCTAAATCCATACTATGTACAGGGTGCCAGTCAGAAGCTGAAGAGGGAAGGATGTGCACAGGGCATATCTGATGTACCCTGTTGGCTCCTCCCCAATGCTGACATGCATAGGAACCAACTCCTAGGGCCAAGGTCCATTCATGCTCCCCCCAATAAAATATTTGAGGGGGCTCAAAGTTGATTCAAATGGTATGCATGTCCTGCGTCTTGTGATCAATTATGCAGGAGGGGCTTCCATGTGCACCTCCCATATTTTATTCCACTTGGCACCCCTGCTGCAAATATACTCCTACTCAGTTATCTCTGAGCCCAGGGAATGGAATGACATCAGAGTTCCATTATATGCCATCATTCACAGCACCGTTCACACACTGGATGTGGTGGCTGAACGAAAGTTGTGCTGATGCCTCGAGGCCATTGAGAACTCAGCGGTAGCATAGTACAGAGAGAGGGAGAGGCTAAGAAATGCAAGGAGGGAAGGTGCCCAGTTTAAATTCCACATCAGCCATAAGTATATGAGATTCGGCCCCCGCTCCCCCATGCACCATGCTATCCCTTAAAATGAATGACAATTAAGAGAAGACTGCTCTGGGAGAGTCGAGGGGCTGTCAGAGTGTTCCCAGCTCTGCTGAAGTCAGCACCAGAAATAGTTTATTGCATGTCATCAAGATGCCTCCATAGCAGAAAAATCCGAGTATTGATACACAGAAAGGCTTATAAATTAAACAAGGGGGTTCTGAGGATTCACCCGGTACCATTTATAGAGTGCTAAATATTATTCATTGCTAAATAACGGCATGAGAAGTCCTGATATCAAAGCAGTTACTGTAGGCTTGAGTACATTTAGGAGAGCTTAGCTTTGCCAAATCATGGCAAAGGACAGTGTGTGTGTGTGTGTGTGTGTGTGTGTGTGTGTGTTATATTTAACCATTTTTTCAGATAAAAACTATCCTTTGCATATGTTCTAAGTATAGAGAGAAAGCAATAGTATTGGGGTAGGGGGTTCATTGTAGGAGGGGCTGGCTCTGCTCTCACCTTAAATATTTTTCTAATACCTGTGTCTGGAGTACAGTGGTACCTTGGGTTACAGACGCTTCAGGTTACAGACACTTCAGGTTACAGACTCTGCTAACCCAGAAATAGTACCTCGGGTTAAGAACTTCGCTTCAGGATGAGAACAGAAATCGTGTGGCGGCGGCAGAGCGGCAGCGGGAGGCCCCATTAGCTAAAGTGGTACCTCAGGTTAAGAACAGTTTCAGGTTAAGAACGGGCCTCCGGAACGAATTAAGTACTTAACCCAAGGTACCACTGTATTCTGACATGGGTTGAAACCAGAGCTGAGTTTTCTCAGATGGCATTTTTCTGAAACCATTTCAAATATTTGTTTGTGAGGAGCACAGGAAGTCACCTTATAGTGAGTCAGACCATCGACCCATCTAGCTCAGTCACATTGTCTACACGGAGTGGCAATGGCTCCCCAGGGTTTCAGAAAGGTAATCTTTCTCAGCCCTGCTTGGGGAAGCCAGGGATTGAACCTGTAAACTCCTGCATGCAAAGCAGACACTCTGCCACTGAGCCCTTTCCTTTTTCTTTGCCACACCCTTGAAAAAGAAAAAAAAGAGTTGGGAAAGATTCAGAAACAAGCAACCTAAATGATCAAGGGAACGGGGCGATTCTCCTATGAAGAAAGGTTGCAACATTGGGCACTTTTTGGTTCAAAGAAAGGGAGATCAAGAAATGACATGATAGAAGGTGGGGATATTATGCATGGCTAGGGTTGCTACCCATCCCTAGAAAAATGAGTTTGGACAAAAGTGTCTCCTGACCCGTTTGTTCTTGAAACGGGACAGCTTTTCCCCACATTTGAGCTTGGACAGCCCAAAATGGCGGTTGTGTCACTATTGGTGCAGCTGACAAGGAGCTCAGCCCAGCATGAGTGACAATAGAGAGGAGGGGGAAGGAGCGGCTTCCTCCCCCTCCCTTGCCCCCTCCTTACTTCCCTCTCGCTGGTGCTTCTTCTCAGCCACCATCCACCCATCTAGCATGAATTTTTAAGTATACAGTGGTACCTCTGGATGTGAACGGGATCCATTCCGGAGCCCCGTTCGCATCCTGAGCAGAACACAACCTGCGTCTGCATGTGCACGGGTCACGATTCACCGCTTTTGCGCATGCGCGTGATGTCATTTTGAGCGTCTGTGCATGTGTGAGCTGTGAAATCCGGAAGTAACCCGTTCCATTACTTCCGGGTCGCCGTGGAGCGCAACCTGAAAACGTTCAAACTGAAGCATGACAAACCTAGACAGCATTTGAAAAAGCAGAGACATCACTTTGCGAACAAAGGTCCGTATAGTTAAAGCTATGGTTTTCCCAGTAGTGATGTATGGAAGTGGGAGCTGGACCATCAAGAAGGCTGATCGCTGAAGAATTGATGCTTTTGAATTCTGGTGCTGGAGGAGACTCTTGAGAGTCCCATGAACTGCAAGAAGATCAAGGCTATCCATTCTGAAGGAAATCAGCCCTGAGTGCTCACTGGAAGGACAGATTGTGAAGCTGAGACTCCAATACTTTGGCCACTTCATGAGAAGAGAAGACTCCCTGGAAAAGACCCTGATGTTGGGAAAGATGGAGGGCACAAGGAGAAGGGGACGACAGAGGACGAGACGGTTGGATAGTGTTCTTGAAGCTACCAGCGTGAGTTTGACCAAACTGCAGGAGGTAGTGGAAGACAGGAGTGCCTGGCGTGCTCTGGTCCAGGGGGTCACGAAGAGTCGGACACGACTAAACGACTAAACAACAACAACAACAAAGACTGTACTCTGCCCCAGTATGCACATTTTTTTACACATTATTTGTTACACAGGGGGGGGGGGGGACTCAGAGAAGTGCAAATTTCTTTGTAGACATCTTGCAGGTATAACTCTCAATGTCCTAGAACTGACTTGCCAGCCCTTAAAAAAACCCTACCTTCCAACCCCATATTTTAATGCCTGTTTGGGACTACAAAAGCAGTGTGTTTTCAGGCATTTGGGGATTAAGGGAACTGTCTTGTGACCTGCATTTGGCTTGATGGATCGCATCAAGTGCAGGGCAACCTCAGGTGTTGAGGTTTAGGTATTTTAGCCCCGTAAGATGCCCTGGAAATGACACAAAACTAGTTTCCCCACAGATGTTCTAGCTAGCAATTAATGTAATACATCAGTAATCTGCAGCTTCCATTCCCCACAAACAACAATTGGAAAGTCTCGGCTGCCTTCTGACATGCAACTCCAAATTTATGCCCTACACTCAGGGTTGACTTCTACAGATCTGTGTTAATTTACATCAGCCATAGATCTGGATCATATATTTGGAGACAGAAATAGTACACATGAATATATATGATGGGAGCCTATAAAGTATTTATTGGCATGAATTTGTGATGACCGCATTACTCATTTTGTGGTGGTGCTTAAGTCTTTAAGTCATGGAGGCCGGGATATTGCTGGGGTGTAAAATGCAATTCCACTAGTTGCTGGGATAAAAATCTCCTAATTGTTGCTACTGCATATCCCCCTCTTGATATCTTGCAAGATGTTGATGCCAGCGCAACTGACCATTTGCCTCTAGCAAAGCAGGGTTTCTATTCATTTTATTTTTGATTCACCCCTTAGTCTACTTTGGGTCTGGTGAATTCCTATAAAATGGAATATTTAAATGTTAAACTAGTCATCTAACAACTGTATGTGTGGTTGTGTGTGTGTGTGTGTGTGTGTGTACATGCAAGAGTTCAACTTTTAGGTCTCTAAAGTTGATGTAGCCTAGAAGGGTGGCTAAATCATATTTTAAAAAATAATCCAACCAATAATGAGCTTTGTCAGCTGAGACTTCCGAATCAGCTGGCTGTGTCGCACAATGCTGGCTACATGTTGAGGGAATCCAGGACAAAGTCCTTACAGTTCCCAGGACCTGACTCTGGAGCATTGCTGCAAGGCATTGTGGGAGGTTAAAATGGTGGCTTGCAGCTGCCTGATGAAGTAGGGAAGGAAGTCACCTTTGACATTCTGTGCTTTGAAGAGTCATTGGGACTGCCCTAAAGGCCAAAAATGCATACCTTGTTGAACACTGGATGTGTGGGTGTGTTGGGGTGTGGGTGTGTTGGGTTCACACACCCAAGGCTGCTTTAGCAGGGAGAGATACTTTTCTGCAATTCTTGGCTAGGTAGCCATGGAATGTGGCAATTTACATGCCCTGGAATTTTACATGCTTCCCTCATATGTGCTGATTCAAACTCACCTGCCCATACTTTCATAACATCAGGCATTGTTTGGCAGATGTCCTACTGTTATATCTGAATGAATATGACCTCTCCATTATTACTCTGTCTTTTGAGTTTTCCTCCATGGTGCATTGGCAATGGAAATGTTTTTGTAGTGTGCACCCAAAACTATAATTTATTAAGGCAACAAACAAAGGTATTAGACATAATGCAAGACAGAAAGTGGCTGGGTTCGCCCAAACCTGGGTTTGCCCAATGTAATGTGTGAAACATCCCTAACACTAATAATAAACACAGGAGTTTTTTTAAACAAAATCAAGTTTTGGAAATTGGTTTTATTTCCCAGCCAAAGGTCTATTTGGCTTCTGTGACAATTTTCTGATAAGGAAATGTGTTTGTTTCAGAGAAGCTAACAGTTGTTTGAAATTTTAACCAGCTGTATTAACTTCTCGTGATATCTTTCCAAGGTTGCAACACTCCAAATAAATGCAAGCCATTTATTAGGATGGTTATTTTTTATCTGCACTGCAACGTTTATTTTCCTTCATGAATTACCTTTTCGGATCTCACCACTGCTGCAATGCCTCCCATATCTTTAGTCAAAGTAACACTTTGTTTCACTTATGCTTACACACTCTTCATTCTATAGACCAAAATCGCTTTCAATTACACATAGATCACAGTCCTTAACCATTAGTCTCACTTGCTTGTGGTTAATAATTCACCTTATATTCCAGCATCCATCAACATAAAATCAGCATAACAACTTTTATGAATCCCTTTATCATCAGCACATTCCAAATGCTTATACAATCTGCACTCCAGATTCACATAGGAACTGGTTTAATAGCCCTTAAAGTCGCAATAATACTCAGTTCCTTTCCATCACAGAATTATTGTTCATTTTGTCAGAGAGGACCCTTTTTTAAGCTCTTTTATATTATCCTGCCATATTTCTTGGAATCTATTGGCCCATATTCTGATCACGGTTAATTCAGAGCAAATATGATTCACAGCCGGCATGGATTCAAATGAACTGCTGAGGTGGTAAAACTAACGACTGATGGATGTGTGTGGATGCGCTGTCATCTCACAGCCTGTTGTAATCATTATTATGACTTGCAAAATGTATATTTCAGTTGCACCCCTATGTGGAACAACTACTGTGGTGGTGTTTGGACCACACAATACCACAAGCGGAGACCTGCTCCAGAATCTGCAAATGTCATTGATGTACATGATGTAAGAGCTTGGACTAGGTGACCCTTGGCTCATCTAGATGGGACCCCCTTTCAGCTCTTCAATTCCATGATTCTATGATGCTTTACAGTGTAAAATTGAGGTCCCTCCCCAAGCAGCACATACCCTCTGCCAGGAGGAAATGAGGAAGGCCAAACTCAAAGTGGGGAGGAACAACACACGCATGCAAACACACACACCCCCAATCTGCTTCTCACACAAACATCCTACATTGCCTTCTGTGCTTCATTGTGAGGTTGCAGGGTTTAAACCAATGGATTCCACTTGCAAGGAGGGAGATTCCAACTAAATGCTGGGAAGAACTTTCTGGTTAGTGGGGTAGGATACCTGAAAACAACAACCACATTTGTCTATCAATGTGCCTCTTCAATTTTACATGGGTCGACAAGTCTAAAAAGCCTGGGACACAAATTTTCATGTTCCTCTAGCAGCAGTACTTTACCAGAAGTAATGTATTTGTGTGTTCAGAACCCGAGTCCTCCCCCATAAATAAAAACACATTTGACTCAAATTTTGATTTTGGTTTTTTGGCAGAATTTAGGCCACAACTTTATTGATTACAGATAAGTGAGTGGTTGCATAGGCTCTGGTTCTACTAGCTCTGACCCAGGACGCACCATAGGTCAGCCAAGGGTAAACACCTGGAGAAGGTCAAAAGCCTGGGAACAGACTCTGTTCGCTCCCCAGATGTTCCCCTGGACTCAGGCACAGGCACAACCACCTACCGGGGGTTGACCAAACCAATTAGAGTCCTTGGATTCCTTTAATGGAATACCCTTCACATAGGGATCGGCACAGCTCCACATCCCTAACCACCTTGAACCAGTGCCTATCTGCAAGCTTCCAAGTTGTGACGATTTTCTACACAGCAGGCGAAACCCTAATGGCAACAGCCCAGTGGCGTAGCGTGGGTTGTCAGCACCCGGGGCAAGGCAAGTAATTTGCGCCCCCTAACCCAGGGCAAGGCAAGTAATTTGCACACCCCCCCCCCCGCTGCACTGTCCCTCCCCCAGATAGTCCCTCGCTCTCTCTCCGCACCGCACCGCACGCCTGGCACCCTCCCCTCCACAGTGGGCGGCGACCCGGCGGCTCGGATCGGATTCGCACAGCCAGCACTGCAGTGAGAGAGAGTGAGTGAGCCAGGTAGGGGCAGAGAGCTGTGAGCGCCCCCCCCCCGATGTTGTGCCCGGTGCGGCCGGGCCCCCCCCTGCACCCCCCACGCTACGCCACTGCAACAGCCAATCAACCAAGTGGGGAAATTCCTGCCGTGCCCCTGTCCCAATGACAAACTACACACGACGGCATAGCAAGGTCAATCGCTGAAAAAACCCTAAATATAGGGAGAGGTGGGTGGGTATTCCGATGCACGAGCGAAAAGAGGAAGCTCACTGGCATGTGCATGGGCTTAAATAGGTCCCTCGAAGCCCTTGTCTTCTTCCCATTGGCCAAACTGCACCCAGTAATGAGGAACCTCCAATCGGGCGTTGTGGCTATCCAAACGACCCACCCACAACCTTAGAGCTTCAGACACATTGAGTTCACCGCAACACGTGCCCTCTGTGAGGAGGACATGATTTAGCATCAACTCTGGAAGTTATATGTATATTTGATTCTGAGCAAACTAATTTGCTCAGCTAATTCCCAACAGGACCTGTCTGTCACTGCCCACTCCTTTTCTGGGCCATACCACTGAGTGGTATCTTTTTTATGGTAGCCCAGGGAGTGGCAAAAAAAAAAGCTTCATTTGTTTAGTTAGCATCATGTTGGAGAGTGCAAAGCTGGCATTTATTTTTTTTTTTTTTTTATAAATATTTATTAAGTTTTACATAAACAATAAAGAACAACATAAACAACACATAACACAGAAAAAATACACAAACATAAAACACAAAAACAACAATAATAAACAATAAAAATAGAGAAAATTAAAAAAAAAATACCCTTTTTATCTTCATAATGACCTTGCATTTACTTGTTTCTGCGACTTCCCCCAACCTCCCTACTCTGTATTCCAAATCAAATGTTCTGTCTGCAAATTCTTTCCCTCTATCATAATTTAAATTTCTCATCATCTTAAATCCATATCCCATAATTATATTTCCTTCAGTCTAGATTTTAGATCTTTTTCTGTTCACCTTTCTTGCTAAAAACCAGTCACCTTCAGTCCGATATCTTCAAATGTTCGTTATCTTGCAGTATTTCTGTAAATAGTCTTTAAATTTCCTCCAATCTTCCCTCACCGTCTCTTCTCCCTGGTCTCTAATCCTGCCGGTCATTTCTGCTGATTCCATGTAGTCGATGACTTTCATCTGCCATTCTTCCAGAGTGGGTAATTCTTCTGTCTTCCAATGCTGTGCAATAAGTATTCTTGCTGCTGCTGTAGCATACATAAAGAAAATCCTATCTTTCTTATGCACCTGTTGGCCAACCATGCCCAGGAGAAAGGCTTCTGGCTTCTTCGAAAATGTGTATTTAAACACTTTTTTCAGCTCATTATAAATCATCTCCCAGAATGCCTTAATCTTAGGGCACGTCCACCAAAGGTGAAAGAATGTGCCTTCAACTTCTTTACATTTCCAACACTTATTATCGGGCAAATGGTAAATTTTCGCAAGCTTGACTGGTGTCATGTACCACCTATATATCATTTTCATTACATTCTCTCTTAGGGCATTAGATGCCGTAAATTTTATACCGGTGGTCCATAACCGTTCCCAGTCAGCAAACATTATATTATGGCCCAAGTCTTGTGCCCATTTAATCATCACTGATTTCACTTCCTCATCCTGTGTATTCCATTTTAGTAGCAAGTTATACATTCTTGACAAAATCTTAGTTTTGGGTTCTAACAATTCTGTCTCCAATTTTGATTTTTCCACCTGGAAGCCAATTTTTCTATCCATTTTAAATGCTTCCATTATTTGATGATAATGGAGCCAATCTCGGACTTTACTTTTTAATTTATCAAAACTCTGTAGTTTCAATTTGTCTCCATCTTGTTCTAAAATCTCCCAATATTTTGGCCAGTTTGCCTCCATATTGAGCTTTTTTAGTGCTTTTGCTTCCATTGGGGACAACCACCTTGGGGTCTTGGTTTCAAGCAAGTCTTTATACCTCATCCAAACTTTAAACAATGCATTCCTAACAATGTGGATTTTAAACATTCTATGCACTTTAACCTTGTCATACCATAGATATGCATGCCAACCAAAAACATTGTTAAATCCTTCTAGATCCAACATGTCAGTGTTTTCAAGAAGTAGCCATTCTTTTAACCAACAAAAGGCTGCCGCCTCATAATAAAGTTTCAGGTCTGGCAGGGCAAAGCCCCCTCTTTCTTTTGCGTCGGTCAATATTTTAAATTTTATCCTTGGCTTTTTGCCCTGCCAGACAAATCTGGATATATCTCTTTGCCACCTCTTGAAACAATCAATCTTATCTATAATTTGCAGTGTCTGAAACAAAAACAGCATTCTTGGCAATACATTCATCTTTATCACAGCAATACGACCCATTAAGGAGAGTTTCAAATTAGACCATATATCTAGATCTTTCTTTATCTCCGACCAACTTTTCTCATAATTGTCTTTATATAAATTTCCATTTTTCGCAGTCATAGTAATACCCAAATATTTCACTTTTTTCACTACTGCCAATCCTGTCTCATTCTGAAATCTTTCTTTCTCAATTTCTGTTAGATTCTTTGTCAAAACTTTGGTTTTTGTTTTGTTCAATTTAAACCCTGCCAGTCGACCAAACTCTTGGATCAGTTCTAAGGCTCTTTTCACACTGGATTCTGGCTCCTGTAATGTCAGAACTAGGTCATCTGCAAATGCTCTTAATTTATATTGTTTAGCTCCGACCTGAATCCCTCTGACCAATTGGTCCTTTCTAATCATATTCAGCAACACCTCCAGGACTGATATAAACAGCAAAGGAGAAATTGGGCAACCTTGTCGCGTACCTTTCTCTATTCTGAACTCCTCAGTGATTACACTGTTTACAATTAACTTAGCTTTTTGTTCAGAATAGATTGCACCTATACCATTTTCAAATTCCTGACCTACCCCCATACTTTGGAGATTTTTCTTCATAAAACTCCAAGAAATATTATCGAAGGCCTTCTCCGCATCCACAAATATTAGAACCGCCTTAGTATTTGTTTTTTCTTGTAAAAATTCCAGAATGTCTATTATATTCCTTACATTATCTGATAAATGTCTTCCTGGGAGAAAGCCTGCTTGGTCCTTATGAATCTCCTCTATTAAAACCTTCTTGAATCTTCTAGCCAGAATATCTGCAAAAATTTTGTAATCCACATTAAGTAATGATATTGGGCGGTAGTCTTTGAGTTGGTGTTTCTGAGTCTCTACCTTTGGTATAAGTGTAACAAAAGCTTCTTTCCACGTATCTGGTGCCTTCTCCCCCTGAAGTATTTTGTTACAAACTTCTTTCAATGGCTGAATTAGCCAGTCTTTCAGTGCTTTATAATATCTAGCAGTCAGTCCATCGGGTCCTGGAGACTTGCCCAGTTGCATATTCTGAATGGCACTCTCGACCTCTTGGTCTGTTATGCTATAATTCAATTTCAATCTATTCTCTTGAGATATTTTCGGTAGCCCATTCGCTTTCAAGAATTTCTCTATGTCTACTTCCTTCTGGGGTTGTTGAAAATAAAGCTGTTTAAAATATTTTTGAAAAGCGGTCCTTATTTCTGTAGGGTTCTGAATAGTTTTTCCTTCCACTTCTAGATTTGTTATTGTATTCAACTTTTGTCTCTTCTTAATTTGCCAAGCCAATAATTTCCCACACTTGTTTGCAGATTCAAAAGTTCTCTGTCTCATTTGTCTGATCTTCCACTCAATCTCTTGATTTACCATTTGCATATATTCCACTTGATATAATTTAATCTCTCTTAGAGTTTCCTTTGAATTTGGCTTTAATCTCAATCTCTTTTCTCCTTCATTGATCTTTTCCAAGATCTTTTCCCTTCTTTCCTTTTGTAATCTCTTTTTAAGCGTATTTTGTTGTATCAAGAACCCTCTCATAACAGCTTTACTTGCATCCCATACGATTCTTTTCTCCACCGTCGTGTTCAAATTTATCTCGAAATAGTCTTTCAAAGTTTTCTGGGCCTTTTTGTTCACTTCCTCATCCCTGAAGAGAGAGTCGTTCATTCTCCATCTGAAAGAACCAGTTGGTAGTAAGTTCATTCCCATCTTTACTGCATTATGGTCGGAGCAAGTTTTTGGGCAGATTTCCACCTTTTTTATATTTGGTGCCAGTCCTCGGGTGATCCATATTTGGTCGATTCGTGTCCAAGTCATTTTAGCTTCAGAATAGAAGGTTCCCTCTCTTCCTAACGGGTTTTTGGTTCTCCAGATGTCAATCAAGTCCAGGTTATCAGTCAAATCAAAAAAGGTTTTCGGTAGTCTACCATCCTTGGTGACCACCTGTCGTTGCGCCTTGTCCATATTTGTTGAAACAACTCCATTCATATCTCCCATCAAAATCACACTGTATTCCAAATATTCATTCAGTGTCTCATGCAGCTTCTTAAAAAACTCGGATTTTCCCTCGTTTGGTGCATACACTCCTACTATCAGATACTTCTGTCCATGGTACTGTATTTCAATTGCCAAATATCTTCCATGTTCATCCTTAAACATAAATTTTGGTGTAAGGCTCTCTTTGGCATATATTACTACTCCTCTTTTTTTGACTTTGTCAGATGAGATAAATTCTTGACCCAATCTTTTGTTAATTAAAATTTTCCTATGGAGCCTGGTCACATGTGTTTCTTGTAAGCAGATCAAGTCCAATTGTTCTTTCTTTAAAATATGGAATATCGATTTCCTCTTTCGAACTGAGTTGAGGCCATTACAATTCCAGCTTAGAAGTTGCAGAGACATGATGAATTTATTCTGTTATATTCCTCCAGATGCTCCCTCTGTCTTGTCTTTATCTGTCAAGTCCGGCGTTGTCCTCTTCTTTCTGTTTCGTTTCGGCCTTGCTCCTGTCTTGTCTTCCTCTCCCTCCTCTGATGACTCCAAGGAATCTGCTACTTTTAATGTTCCTTTCTGTAGGTCCTCTCCATAAACTTCTAAAAAGGCGTTCTTGTCTTCCACTGATCTTACTTTTGTCTTTCTTCCCTTGATACTGAAGGAGAGTCCTTCCGGAAATTCCCACCTGAAAATGATGTTGTTTTTTCTTAATTGAATAACTAGATCTTTATAATTCGATCTAAGGTCCAGAAGATGCTTTGGAATATCCTTGAAGATCTCGACTTTGGATTGATTAATTATCAATGATTTTTGAAAATGTAGTCCCAAAATCTTGTCTCTTTCTTCTTTGGTTCTAAATGTAACCAAACAGTCTCTAATTTTGATCTTCTTGCTTGTTCTTCCCAGACGAAAGGCACTCAGGATCTTAAATTCCTCCTTCTCAGGCTCCAAAGTCCAAAATTTCTGAAATTCTTGTGTCAGAAGGTCCCGCAGGCTTCCTTCCTCGATCTCTGGAACGTTTCTAATTCTCAGATTAGTTTGTTTATCTTTTAATTCCAGCATAGAAAATCTTGCTCTATACTCCTCCAATTGCTTGCTCATCGGTGGCAATTTCTCCTCTGTAGCAGCTGCAACCCCCCTTGCCTCCTCAGCAATTTTTCTTGTCTCAACCGACGCCTCAAATAATTCCTTAATTGAGGCTGTATTCTGTTTTATACTGGCAGAGTTCTGTTCTATCTTTTGGAAGGCCTCTGTTACCCCTTTGTTTGTTTCTTCAACTTGACTTTTTACTTCCACAACTTGTTTTTTAGTTTCTGACACTTCTTGTGTCAGTTTGTCTAGGGATCCCTGTACCCTTGCAAATCCTGCAGTAATAAGGTCTTCTGTCCCAGACATTTCTTTTACTTTGGGTATAACAGAGGCACTTCCTGTAGGTTCAGGGAAGGATCCCCTCCTTCCCGTGTGAAAAGATTTACCAGATCTTGTTGTTTTGTCTTGAAATTGCTGTAATTTTCCTTTTCCCTCTGCCATAAGCCACCAGTTTCAAGGTTACTCTGCAGCTGCAACTTATTTACCAGTTCAAGGGAAGAGAGTGGAATTTTCCTCTATTTACTTTGTATCCCTGCAGTAATTTCAGTAGCCACCAGGGGGACCTCGGAAATATTACTATTAAAAAAATACAATGTATCACCTTCTCTCTTTTCACAACCGATTCGAAACAGTAATGTCCACAATACCAAGTTTCAAGTAGAATTCTCTTGTCCTGGTGGGCTGGCTCCTTCAAACACTTAAATATTCTTTTGAATGCTTCACAGTCTTTCACAGTCTTTTAAGACTTCACTTTCACTTTTGGCAAACCAAAACGGCAGTCCGGACAGCTTCCCTGCTGCCTGGGGGGGGATTTTCTATTGTCCTTTAGCCAAATCCAAATCTATTCACAGTCAAACGTCTAGGCAGTATATCTTAGTCTTATAAGTCTCTTTGATCAGACAGAATGTCCCTCCATTTTCCCCCTCCCCTTCTAATAACAGTGGGGGGGGGGGACTTTTAACGTCCTTTGACGGCTCAGGACGATATTTCTCAATCACAGAGACCTTTCATGCAGGCAAAAATATCTTTCCTATCTTTTCCCCTCTCCTCTCCTGCTTCCGGAGAGGGGGTCTTGTCTTAAGATTTTCGGATTTTTTATCCTTTCAAAGACGTCTTTAAAGGTTTTAGTCCACAGAGTCTTTGCTTTAAACTATTTACACAGCGGAAGGCTGGCTTCCTGTTTAGACCTTACCGCTTCGGGTTCAAATTACTTCTCTCTTTTACTTCAAGTCCCAATTCTAATCCAACATTCAAAATCTTGCTTTTCTTTGAAGTTTTAACTTCCCCTACTCACGGGTACTTCTTTTCTTTTGTAATCCAAATTGTCTCAGGAAAAAGCCGGCGCTCTCTCGGCAACAGCTGCGCGACGTCACTCCAGAGAAGTAGCGATCGACTCTCAGTGCCTCGCCACCCCCGCCCCGCTCAGGAGCCTTTACCAGACTCCTTTTACGTTTGGGGGGGGCGCAAATGGCACCCACCGAGTCCCACGGCCGTAGGCTTCCTCCGCCTACGGTTTCAAGGGTCCACCGCGTCGCCGAAGCGGTAAGACCCCAGTTTCTCTGGAGCTCTTCCCTCCGAGGATCAAAGGGAAGCCGCCATCACCGCCGGCGCTCGGCTCCGGAAGCCTGCAAAGCTGGCATTTAAACTGAATCAAATTTCTTCCCCATCACTAGTGGCTCCCTACCTTCCCCTCCACTGCCAAAACAAACAGCCAAGAGAAGATTTCCTGCTTTTTTCTGACTCGATTATCATTTGGCGAGATGGTGCTCTTTAAAAGAAAGACCAGCTGACGCAAACTCCAACGCGAATGCCACACACTCTGCATATTGCAGGTTGGACAAGGTTCTGGGTTGTACAGCAGAACCGAAAAATGGTCTGCCTCGCCTTTGCCGGCTCCTTTCCCTTCACTTCCTGGCTGCTGCAGCGGTAAGTGCATTAAAGAAGTATATTTAGGTCACTTCAGAGCAGAACATTAAAACAAATGCTGATAGTTCAAGGTTAATAGATGCATAAAACAAAAGTAATTCCGTGTCAAAGCTAGGCTGACAGGTGATTTGACTTGAGGCTGCTTGGCAATCACTCTTTTACATGTGCTCTCTGCTGAGCCCGGTGGAAGGTGTTATGTTTCTGACATTTACTTGTCAGAAAGCTATGACAATAGAAATTGTTTCTATCTCTGCCAGTCCCAGATGTTAACCTTCGAGCTTTATTTTGTAATTGGGGTTCCGCCGAGCTTTAACATTTTCTATTGATTCAATAGAGGCGATAACATTTCCAATCATAAGAAGGCATTATAGAAATATCAGGCAATTCACATATCAAAATGTTTGATAGCTGGGCTCACCGCATTAATTTCTGTCACCTTTGCAGGGAACCCTTAATCCGCTTTTTTAATACTGAAGGGCACCTGGGAGTACTTCCTGTCACTTTTATAGTTCAATAAAGTAGACAAAAGTTTCAATTAACAGGCAAGGAGCCCTCTGGGGAATTGTGAATGAGAGTATATTTTATTCATTTGATTGTGATTTAGCCAAACTTCAAATCTTTTCCCCACCACAGTCTCCTTTCTCCAACCCTCTTCCCCACAAAGCCAGCCCAGAATTCAAGCTAAACACCAGCTAATTTCAAAAGACTTAGTTCATGGCCTACATCCAAATGTGGTTAGTTGTATGCATCCGAAGGGGCTTTCCAGTACTAACTGCAGCACACCAAATATCACATGGAGCTGAGTTAAGAATGTAAGAAAATAGGAACCCTGCAGAATGGAACCAAAGCTTCATCTACTCTCACAACTGACTTTCCACAGTGGTCATTCATAGACCTCTGGTCATATACCATCAACCTATGATCATAAGCTGAGCATGGAGGCAAAGGTCCTCTCCCATTGTTGTTCCCAACAACTGTCAGGTTTTGGGGAATCAGATCCTTCCCATGGGGGCAGCCCAGAATCAGAGAAATGATAAAAGTTCTTACCAAGCAATTTATTCAATAATTCGCAGAGAACGGCGGAGGAATGGAGCTTTCCCTAATAATGGCATTGCTCCAAGTAAAGTCCCACCCTCGTCCGTCCCCCTTATTCAACGTCACTCCTGTGTTGGTTAATCTGAGCTTTCTGTCTCTGAGCTCTCTGTTCTAATACTCTCAATGCCCGCCTGGTCTTGGGAGAGAGGGGTGGTGGTGGTCAGGAATGCTTTCCAAGGATGATGATGATAATAATAATAATAATAATAATAATAATAATAATAATAATTTTTTAATTTATATCCCGCCCTCCCCAGCCGAAGCCGGGCTCAGAGCGGCTAACAACATTGAAAGTACCACAGTTTACATAAAAGCACAATCTATTAATTGAAATACATTCTAAAATCAATTCAGAATCAAATTAATGGCAACCATTGGGCTAGAGTTCTATGAAGATTACCAAAGGAGGGGGTCAGCCTGTGCCTTGGCCAAAGGCCTGGCGGAACAGCTCTGTCTTGCAGGCCCTGCGGAAAGATGACAAGTCCCGCAGGGCCCTAGTCTCTTGTGACAGAGCGTTCCACCAGATCGGGGCCACAGCTGAAAAAGACCTGGCTGTGGTTGAGGCCAGCCTAACCTCCCTGTAGCCCAGGACCTCCAATATATTTCTGTTAGACCACCATAAGGTCCTCCATGGGACATACCAGGAGAGGCGGTCCCGTAGGTACAAGGGTCCTAGGCCATTTAGGGCTTTAAATGAGTCTGTCAGCTGTCTCTCCCCTGGTACTTCTCCTTCTTCTTGCTGCTCCTCTTCCAGTACTTCCCAGCTCCTGCCCTCTACAGCCTCTGAACTGTGCCCTTCTGCAAACCACTTCTAAATCCATATTGTCCTCCTGTTCTCAGGAAGGATCAGGAGAAGGCAGTCCAGCCCCTGACAACTGGGGTGGTGTCTCTGATCCCCAAAGCTCCATGTGCCATCATGGCTGAAAGCCAGTGATGGATCTATCCCCCATGAAACCCTAATTTCCTTTTAAAGCCATCTAGAGCAGTGGGCATATGCACATCTTGCGAGAGTGAATGTGATTGCTTCAACAATACACTATGCCATCAGTTCCCAAGTTGTGCTATGTGGACCACCAGTGGTCTACAAGGTTCAATCAGGCCGCCCATGGCATGTCTCTGGCTCAAGGCAGGGGTCATCATATGAAATATTCATATTGATATTTAATGTACTCTTATTGCTTCTTTCATTTCTTATATTGTATTGCAGCTCGAATTCTATAGATTTCAAATTGCAATCCAATTAAATACTACATCGACACATCTATCTGATGTAAGAAATAATAGGAACAATATAAATAAAATTACAATTGCAATAAGGGCGAAAACAAACCAAAAAACAAAAACAAAATATTAAATGACCTGCCAACACCCTCAGGAAATTTCAAGTGGCCCATGACCCATATCCTATGGGAAAACAAAATTAGACCATTCCAGTGGGTGCAAGCACATCAGAAAGCCGCTTCCGAGCTGGAAAGGAGATGGGGTTGCGGGCTTCACGCCGCTCCCCACACTCGTGGGGGCTGACTTGGAGTCCCCAAGATACTGGGGGAATCTTCGGACGTGTCATCTACCTGGCCAGCCAATCGGCTGGTCCGGGAGGTGTGGCCCGCCCCATTTAGGGCCGGTGCGGCCAAGGATCTCCCTCTTTCCGCGCTCCAGCTGCTCAGGTTTTCCTACCCCACCCACCTGTTAGGTTTTGTTCTATGACATTGCTATGGACTTTGGTTGGTCGCCGCCAAGGGGCCTGGTAGGAATTTTTTCCACTTGGCAAATTGGCACCAGCCATTTGGTTTTCCGCCTACCTCGTAGCAAATCATCACAACTCTCTTGGCATTGGCGGTTAGGCATTGGTAGGGGTATTGATATGCACATGAAAGGGGGGGGGGGAGGAAGCGCCATCACCTTCCCCCAAATTGAAGGGCAGTCCGGTAAAGGATTCCGGGCGGCGTTGCCCTGTCCTGAGCCTATGGAGGTGTGGGCCTAAGACCCCGGGGGAGCTCCTAGTTGATGTGCATCAGCAGGACTCCCCCTACTGGTGGTTAACCCTTGCCGGTCTTCAAGCAAGCAGGCTGAAGCCGGTTAGTTGATAGGACCAATACCTAAGCCAATACCACTCAATTCCTGTAATCAATAAAGTTGTGGCCTAATTTTACCCATTAACCTAAAATTCTGGTGCCTTGTGTCTTTATTTCCGAGGAGGAGGCGGGAACTCACCACGCAACCTCTGGAGAAGTTCTTTGGATCGTGGTCAGGGACTTCTGACTGGGGGTGGGACAACAATGAATGTTCAGAGAGAGAAGAGGGAGACAATTAGGAAGCATAGACTGTGGGAAGGCAGGGAACTTCAGTCTCCACAAAGGAAAAGACCTACTGAGAAGAGTTGCTGTGCTCATTAGGTCTGGCACTCCTGAGCAGACCTTGTTTCTTGTAATAAAACTTTACTTACTCCATGTGATTTATTGCTGGGTTGCTCCCGACCCCATTCATTTTATTTATATTTATTTGTTTCACAGATTCTGCCTACCTTTAAGACCTCTAAGTGGTTTACGTAAAATATATTGCATTTCTATCCCAGCTCAAGGTGGTGTAAATGGTTCTCCCTCTCCTCAGTTAATCCCCATGACAACCCTTTGAAGTAGTGAGAGGCAGGATCTGGCCCAAGGTCACCCAGTGAGCTTCATGGCCCAATGGGGATTTGAACCCGAGTCTCCTAGGTCCTAGTCTGGTAATCTAACCATGGCACCACTACTGTTGTTGTTGTTTAGTCATTCAGTCGTGTCCGACTCTTCGTGACCCCATGGACCAGATCACGCCAGGCACTCCTGTCTTCCACTGCTACCCGCAGTTTGGTCAGATTCATGTTTGTAGCTTCGAGAACACTGTCTAACCATCTCGTCCTCTGTCGTCCCCTTCTCCTTGTGCCCTCCATCTTTCCCAACACCAGGGTCTTTTCGCACCATTACTAGCTCTCAGTAAAAACTAGACGTTAGCGAGTTGGCCTAAAACTTTCAAAAAACTGTAAATAAAATCAGCTGCTAAGCATATAAGTTATAAAATGAAATTCCATAGTGAAATGCATGTCAGCTTCACATATGTGGGTGGGCTTGCTTAAGCACAACATTATGTGTTTCTTGTAAAAGTGCCAGTTCCACATATTGAAGAAATCCCCTTTAGATCAGTGAATGTGATCTTCTTCCATATTTCCCCCATATGCTGAATTAATAGCAATGCAAGCCTGGCGTGGGGCAGAGGAACTACATTGTCTGGCTTCTCCAAGCTGAATGCAGCCTGCTATCTGTGCTCGCCTGTGCCCAGTGACATGAGTAAGCCTGATTGAAATCAGTGGATTTACTTTTAAGTAAACACGCACAGAATCAGGCTTTAAGGCACATAGCTAGGGACCGCAAAACACACCAGGGGTTCATCTTTCTCAGGGATGGTTAACTTGTGGCACTCCAGATGTTGGAACCCAATTCCCAGCAGGATGGTCAATGGTCAGAGATGGGGACTTTAGTCCGAAAACACCTGGAAGGCTACATACCCCCAACCCCTGATCTACCTGAAGACTACAATGAATGGATAGAGGCCTCAGTCCATGCAGATATGCAGTAGGGTCTTCTTAGTGGTTGTACATGTGCTATGGAATGACCTATTTTGTAAGATCTCCCATGAGATATTTTTGGTTTCCATAGGTGAGAGCCTCTCTGTATGTAAAAGCATTCCCATCAACCTCCTAATTTGTTTGCGACAGGAGTACAGTGTTGGGTGCTATTGTTTTAATTGTTTTAATTGCTTTATTGTTTGAGATTTGTTAGTGTCATGGTCAATTAGCTTTGTACTTGATGTTTTACATTTTTCTTCTGAGTTGCATTTTATACAGAAAAATGACTAATACATTTGCTAAATAACAATGATACAGCTAAGAACTTGCTGCAATGTTTCATCTCACGCTAGCTGCTTACAATTCAGGCATTCTACAATTAATTCTAAGAGGAAAACTTGAGGAATTTAGTCTTTGTCAATTCCAATACAAACTGACCTGATCCATACCTCCCAAACTCCTGTACGGATAAGAATGTAGATCAAACATCCAACTCAGTTAAAACAGTGGATCACAATTTATGTTAAAATGTACATACAGAGACAAAATACATTTAGAGCTGCATATTTTGAGAAGGGAAATGTATTTATACATGTGAATTTCCTTCCAGATTATTTTAAAATGCAGATTAATATGGAAATGTGACATAATAGACTTATGAATAAACAGATTCAATAGCAACACAGAAACAAAACTTATTCATTCCAAAAACACAAGTGCTTTGTTCGGTGGAAACTTGATCCCCATAACTCACGATCATTCATGGATCTATTATTTGTCTGTCTGTCTGTTTGTTTACCTCCTTCCATGCACATGACTCAAAGTGATGTACATAGTTCAATACAAGCAGCTAGAAAACAATTAAAAACAATACAGGAAGTGGCATCAGATAAAATTAAAAACAATACAAAAATAGACACCGACAGCAGAGACCTAGTCATCCAACTGGGAATACTTGCTGGATCAGAAATATCTTCAAATCTTTCCAGAAAGTGGAGATAAAGGGCATTTGTCGCATCCCAGAAGGAATGATGTTCCACAGAACAGGGACAGCCGTCATGGGACCCCTAACAAACACCTGATACCCATTTTAATTTTGACACCCCTTTATTGATTTTATCTTCTTTTCTTGAAACTAGAATTACAAAATCAGTCTCATGGAATTTGCTGCAGATTTGAAGATTCCTGCCCGGGGCGGAGGCGGGGGAATGAAGATTTTCAAGGAAAGCCAAAAGAGCTTTGATAAGGGTACCAATAATTCTCAAAGGTGGGGTGGGGCTCCTCTGAACTTCATTTAAAATGAAATTTAGAAGGAAGTTAGTCTACTCTCTTTGGGCGAATGAAGAGAAGAATTTCAATGGGAAGGAAAAATAGTCTTTCAAGAAGAGTTGTGACAGTTCTCTGGGGATTTTATGCATCTCTACTTTAAATTAAAACTACTCATTTTTGCTCAATATATTTCCACCCAGGATTTACCACCTGTTTATATCTCAGCACTGAAGCCTTCCAAAGTGACCCTGTTGCTGAAACCAACTTTAGGCATCTGCTTAAGACCAGTATGTTTAGGAATTAGGAGGCTTTGTATCTGGAGGCTGCTACCAAGCAAAAATATACCTGTTCAAGGTTCCGATCCTTCCGTTACTTGCTTGACATTAAATTAATGGGATTGTACATAAACTTAGAAAGAATCAGGGCCCATATATATTAGCTTGGTTACACATCTGTTCTTAATTGCATATACAGTACAGCATCATTTATCTGAATGGCTTTGGAAGACGGCCAGCACATTGGGATAATAAGGCATTTGGGAACCATAAGGGTAATTTTCATAGGGCTACATTTACATAGGGCTAATACAGCCAACATGCTGTGGATGTAGATAACTGGGATGTTTGGATTATTTTGAGAATGGGCATTTTATAAGAGCTTGGGTGGGTGGGTCACACCATTGGTACATGGGCACACTCTTAAAGCCTGCAATGCATTGCTTTCCCCACTCATGTCACTTATAGAATCATAGAGTTGGAAAGGACCACAAGGGTCATTTAGTCCAACCCCCGGTAAATGCAGGAATCTTTTGCCCGACATGGTACTCAAACCCATGACCCAGAGATTAAGAGTCTCATGGTGTACCATCCAGTTGTTCATTCATGTCAGAAGATCTTGGCTTCATGAAAGGGACTCACAGTCAGTCTATCTTCATGACAGCATCCAGGAATATATAGGAAGATGAGGTTTGGGATTGCAGAGGTGGATTTTGCTCTCCCAATAGGCTTTCCCAACTCAATATTGTCTACTCTGACTGGCAGTGGCTATGTGGGATTTAAGGCAAGAGATTTCCCCAGCTGTTCCTGGAGAAGATGCAGTTCCCATCATCCCTGGCCATTGACCGTGTTGGGTGGAGCTGATGGGAGCTTGTGAACTTGCAAACTTGGACCTGTGTGCTTTTTATGTACATATAGCATCTCTCTAGAATATTTCTAGGTGCTTGTACAAATATTAGAGGAGGAGGGGGAAGATACAATGAGACCAGAGACTGAAAGATAAGTGAGACAACTCCCCCTGTTACCTTCTACAGCAAGGCAATGTTGCAGGCTTAGGAGATTTGAGAGCCTGCTGAAGAACAGAAGAAGAGATTGGTGGATCCGACCAGTGACCCATCTAGTCCTGCTTCCTGTTCTCACAGAGGCCAACCAGACGCCTATCCGATGGTTCTGAAGCATTGCTGCCTTCAACTGTGGTCAAGGCTGAGCATAGCCATCATGGTTAGTAGCTCTTCCATGAATTTGCCTAAAGCCATCTAGGTTTGTAGCCACCTCTGCCTGCTGTGGAAGCAACTTCCAAATTTTTACTTTTTCTGTCTCCTTCCTCCATGCCATGCACAATGCTATAAACTACCATGTCACCTCTTCAGTCTTCATGTCACAGTTTATTATTATTCTATGATCCTCTCCTATGGTAGAAGACCTCTGGCAGTAACTGGCCAGGGGTAGAGCCTCAGCTAGATCTGGCCCATAGAGATATTTTATTACTATTAGTATTTTCTATTGGCCCACTGAAAAATTGAAAAACACTGATCCACAGTGATTACAGTAAATACTACATAGACCTAGATAATCATGATTCAAGCATCGGCATACATAAAGCTCCATTTTGTGTACCATCATCTAAACACCCACTACAAAAAAGCGATATTAGCACGGCCTCCTTCAGCAAATCCTGATAGAATAGTTTGATGTATACCCATATTACCTTCAAACATATTAGCATTTCTTATGGTACCAAGGTCAATGTCTCTTTCTCAAATAACATTTCAGACCTATAATTGTTCATCTACAAGCCGGCAATTATGGGGGAATTGATCAGCCAGTAATTAATGCTACGCTATTACACTTTTTAATTTGGAGATTATGCAGCAGCGAGCGTTCACACATTTTTAATTTGTATATTATACAGCCACAAATGTTTACAATGCCCTTTTTAATCTCCTTACACTACCCGAGCCATTATTCACTATAGATTAATGATACGCTGGATGCTGTGGTTTATTTCATTCACCACTCTTACCAAGAGGGCTGTTAACATTAGTGTGTTCTATTACTTAATGTCTTACTGCAGCTGCTAGTGAGCATTGGTTACCTTTTAAAATATTACCAGTCAATTATTTCCTTCCCACTCTCTCACTCTTTCTTTCCCTCGGCCGTTCTTTCAAAGACAGTGCAGGGCTGTGGAACTATTCTGCATCCCTGCTAAAAATAATAATTATGATAACAAAGAGATAGATGTGACATGATAATCCAAATTATGCAAATTACAAGAAAAGCAGAATTCTGCAACCTGCCTCCATTACACAAATTGAGAGAATAGATGCAAATCTTCTTACTTGCATAATTTAGTCTGCAATGCTAGTTCACATACACACACACCAGTCTCAAGATTTGATGATTATATGGAAGGACTACAGATCTACTTGACTATGGAGGTATGCTCCAGATTTACGGAAAACAAAACTTTTGGCATCAACCCTCATTTGTATTTTATCTGTTTACTTATTTCTCAATGTCTGAACCACTCTATATTCAGAGAATACCTGAGCGGGGTACAAAAATGGAATATAAAAAATATTTCTATTCTGCTCTAATTAAGCCTAAATAGAAGTAGCTGAAAAAAATGCATAACTTTTCTGTTTACCCCTGCCCCCAATGCCCTTGCTTGTTGTTTTGTCTGTGTTGAATGAAATATGCTGGTGATCAATTATAAGAATAGTTAATCACAACATCAACATCAGCAGAAGTCTAGCGTCCAGATCAAAGGAAGTCATAGAACCACTTTCTTCTGCCTTTGGTCAGACCACACCTGGAGTACTGTGTCCTGTTCTGGGTGCCACAATTTAGCAATTTGACAAGCTGGAATGTGTGCAGAGAAGGGCAACCAAGATGATCAAGGGAATGGAAACCAAGCCTTATGAGGCATGGTGGAGGGAGTTGATTATGTTTATCATGGAAAAGAGGAGACAGAGGGGAGATGTGATAGCCATCTTTAAATATCTAAAGGGCTGTCATAAACTTGTTTTCTTCTGCTCTGGAGGACCAAGCCAATGGCTTCAAGTTACAATAAATGAGATTCCAGCTAAACATTAGGAAGAACTTCATGAAAGTAACAGCTCTTTGACAGTGAAACTGACGACCTCAGAGTGTGGTAGACTCTCATTTGCTGAAAGTTTTTGAGCAGAGGTTAGATGGCCATCTGTTATGGATTATTTAGCTTAAATTCCTGCATTGTAAGGGGTTGGACTAGATGACCCTCGGGGTCACTTTCAGATCTACAATTCTATGATTTTATGATTCTGTGAACACTTAACAATTATATTATTATCATCATCTTTTTTGTATTCCCCTCTTCTAAACCTTTCCCATCACTTGCTTTGACTACTACATCACATTGGCTATTGTTGTTTTGTTGCTTACCACAGAAATGCCTCAAAGCAATTTGCAATTATAAAAGCATACATAATGCAAATAATAATAATAAATACCACCTTTGTCACTGGTTGTGGGAAACCGGCCATGGCCTTCCTGAACCCCTTCCTCTTCTTCTTTTAAATACAAGTTTCAAGACTCAAAAAGCATTAGAAGTTCCCAGAGCTTAGCAAATGAGTTTCTCCACTTCTCCAATATTCCACACCTCTTTCGCCATGGAGATTAAGGAGTTTATAAAATACAACTTGTTACAGCCATGAGGGATTACTACTATATATTATCACTCACAGCTCATTAACCCCGAAGCCCTGCTAACTAAGAAAATCCTCTCTAATGAGGTTTCCTTCACTGCACAGAAGAACAAAAAGGTCTCCAAGTTTTGCCTATTACCAATCTCCCTCAAATTATTTTCCCGTAATTAAAACAAAACTCTGAGGCCATTAAATTACAAATCTAAATTTCCTCAACTCATGAAAAATTCCAAGGTCGGTATTTCCCTCCCCCCTGGCAAAAAGAAAAAAAAAAGGAGGGGGGGAAGGGTCACTCTAAAGGTACAACAGTGGAACTGAGTTTCCTCCAAGTTAGTAGATGTGCAAACTGTTCAGTTGGCCCTATAGAATCGTACCCTCAAATGCTCTCCAAAATAAACCAAAGGACAAATTAAGCACTTCATTGCTAAAAGGTGCTCTGGAAAAGAAAAGAATGTAACTTATTTGGACACATTTCTCAAGACCTGCAAAGAAGTGCTTGGGCAGCCTCCCCAGGGTGTGAGTTAAAAGAAAAGTGTCCTGAAACTTGTCTTTGCTTATGTACCGTATTTTTTACACTATAAGATGCACCAGACCACAAGACGCAC
This sequence comes from Podarcis tiliguerta, assembly GCF_965153285.1. NCBI lineage: Eukaryota > Metazoa > Chordata > Lepidosauria > Squamata > Lacertidae > Podarcis > Podarcis tiliguerta. Next base: position 57,487,896 of record NC_139544.1, read on the forward strand.
CTAGTTTTTGGAGGAGGAAAACAAGGGAAAAAAATATTCTGAATCTCAGAAGCCAGAACAGCAAGACGGATCGCTGCGCAGTGAAAGCAGCAATCCCTCTTGCTGTTCTGGCTTCTGGGGTAGCTGCGCAGCCTGCATTCACTCCATAAGATGCACACCCATTTCCCCTTACTTTTTAGGAGGGAAAAAGTGAGTCTTATAGAGCAAAAAATACGGTAACTCCATCAAGTGAGATTTTTAGTCCCCCTCCATGCTCTTGTTAGCACCAGGTGGCTGTGGCTAGGAGCCTCCATATTAATGCCCCACAATGCCCTAAAGTAGGGGTGGGGAACATTTTCTAGGCCAAAGGCCACATTCCTATCTGGGAGACCTTTCTGTGTCTGCATGCAAGGGGCAAAGATGAGCAACACAATGAATGCAGTTTTTAACCTTTGTACAGTAGGCTGGTTTCTCCAGATGCTTGCATACCCCTCTCTGTCCTCCATCCAAGGAAATAAGAAAGAGCACCAGACTCCAAGAATACATGCAAAAGCACTGAAGTAAGCTGGGAAGGAGGTGCCTCCTGGGAAGAATCCTGGGGGGCAGATGGAGAAGCTTGGAAGGTCACAATTAATGTCCAGACCTAGAGGTGTCATCTTCTCAAGATGTTTGAGGGGTGCTGAAGTGATGTTCTGACATCATACACACAACAGATGTGACAGATGGAGGCTTTTGGTTTCAGGATTGTAGTGGCTTCTTGAGCTGTGATACTGTCCTCATGTGATTAAAATTAAAGGTTCCAGGTGTGTAAATGTCTTCACTCTCCCATGGGAATACCCATACGGACATTACTTGTGCAAATATATAACAATTCATCTTCGTCACCTCTAAACACTTTGTTTCTTGCAAGCAAAACTATTCATCTCTGAGGGATTGCGGGGGGGGAATCCTAGACTTTCCAGGAAGCGAAGTGGTTAATGACATTAATGCACCACCTGAATTTATGGCTATGCACCCGGCATGTGCAGATGACTACATGTCTCTGGGGCTCTGTACGACCACAGCCAGGCTACTTACAAGGAGACACGTTGGCAAGATTTCTCTTCATTATTGTTCTAAATCATGTCATTTGCAAGTCTGAAAGTGACTTTGGATTTCACGCTCCAAATCAAGAAGTTCCAAGTGTCACCTCTGCTTACGACAGCATGCTTTCTAGAAAGTCGAAATTATTCAGAGGAAGGATTCTGAAAGAGAAGAATGGAGAGGTGAGGATATCAAAAGGCGAAATGCAAATGCAGTTGCATATAATTAGGCTTAGCTTCGGTAGGAGGTGAGTTCTAAGGGACTAAGGCAGAGGAAGGGAACCTCAGGCCCAGAGGCTGGAGATACCCCTTCAGTAGCATTGTCAGATCTCACCTGAAGTCTCCAGATTTACCAGGTGGAGAGCTCGAACCTCCAGGTGAGTTAGATTGCCTTTAGTTGTTGTTGTTATTGTTTAGCATTCGTCTGTTTGGAGAGACAATGGAGTATGCCTCTGAGGGTGAAGTTAAACTGCTGCATTAGTAGTGCTGAAGTGACCTCCCCAGGGTGAAAGCCTGGGCTGGTATGGAGATCCTGGGCTGCCCAGATGACAAGACACCCCCCCCCCACCTCAGCCTTTCCTGATGTGGGAAAGCAGAACAATATTTTTGGCTCCAGCTGTGGCTGCAGGAGTTGCTAGAAGGATGTGTACAAGATGTCGTGCAAATGTCCTAGGGACTCCACTCCTGATATGTGTGGGGTTCACTCCTTAGCCTTGTCCTCTCCCAAAGATATCCCACAAGGCAGTGGAGAAAGTGGATCAAGAAAAGTGTTTCTTCCACTCTCATAACACTAGAACTCATGCACAGCCAACGAAGCTGAATGTTAGAGGACATTCAGGACAGATAAAAGAAAGTGCTTCTTCATACAGTGCACTTCTTCAGGGGGCAGTGTTGGCCACTGCCCTAGATGGCTTTAGAAGAGAATCTGACAAATTCAAGGAGGGAAAGGCTATCAATGGTTGTTAGTTATGGTGACTATGCAGATGGAAGAAGCAATGCTTCTGGGTACCAGTTGCCGGAAGCCACAGGTGCAGAGAGTGCTCTTGGGCTCATGTTCTCCTTGCTTGTTTCTCACAGACATCTGGTTGGCCAATTTGAAGGATGTTGGACTACATGGGTCATTGGCCCAATACAGCAGGCAATTATTATGCTCTTATGTCCTTACCAGAGAGGAGCAATGGGTCTCAGCAGTTTCAGGCTCTGGTCTCTCAGTGGTTTCAGGCTCTGGTCTCTCAGCGGTTTCAGGCTCTGACCTTTCCCAGCCCTACCTGAAGGCATCCTTGGGGATTGAACCTGCAACCTTCTGCATGCCAAGCAGACGCTCTGCCACTTTGCTAGGACCCAGCAAAGCTTCACTTATTTTTTTTAATGTTCTTGACTACATGAAAGGAAACAAAATGGCATATTAAAAGGCTGGTATAAACAATGTGTCTGTGTGTGTGTGTGTGAGAGAGAGAGAGAGAGAGAGAGAACAAATGTTCCAGTAAGGGGCAAAAAAGACATTTTCTGCTTGCAGGAAGAGTGGGCACGTGTCACTATCCTGCCCCAGCAGAAACTAATATGAGGTGAAAGATAGCCTTAAAAAAATGAAATGATCATAGCAAATTAATATGGACCCTCTGAGAAACCAGATCAAGAAATGTTTCTAGAGATAATAGATTCGCATAACCAAAGAGTCTGGGAAATTGATGGCAAGGTTGTTGTGTTTTCCCTTCTTCCTTTAAAAAAATATTTTAAAATATCATCACAATGCTCGAGATAGAAAATGTACAATGTTATCATCTAAACAGGTCTTGCATCCTTCCCACTCCCCTATAGTAATAAGACAGATTCATCTGCTGTAGAAAAGCCTTAGAAAAGATCAAAACATGCTCAGGGTCTAGCCCACTCCAGGAATCCCCCAACAGAGATCGACTGGGTGTCAAATGATATAGAAAATCTTTGTATGTATATATTTACTCTCCAAACTGTTGAGCATTGTGCAGGCAGTGATTAAAAGGGAAATTATCTACATCTTGGTGATGTCGGCTATGACTGAATTTGATACGGATGCTATGAATGAAAAAATGTGGTTAGCGCAGAAAGGGAGGAGATGCTTGCTTGAAATCAGGGGGTCAGATATGAAAAGGCAAAAATAAAAAAAAAAACCATGTGGCGCTATCAACAGGTGCAGAGATAGAGGGTGGCGGCACCAGAAGGGAATGAGGCTGGAGATAAACGACACAGGCCTCAATCAGCCAGATACCAGCACCAATCTCTGAAACACAGAATGCCAGTTGTGGAAATGTTAAACCCAGAGTCTTGTTAATCTCTTCAGATTTAGGGAGATACGGCACATGGGCTAAGCAGATCAGAATTTCAACACTATTGGTAGAAGTGTTGGAGAAAGCCAATGAAAAGAGAAACGGGAGTAGAAGTTCCCATTTGTCCCATGTCCAGAACATAAATCAGTCCAGTAAAGATTATCACTGTTGGCTATATTCAGTCTTCAAATGATACATTATTGATTACACACACACACACATACAATGCGCTGTGTGTTCTCTGCATTGAAACAATTGGGGTAGAAAATGTAACGCGAAGGGAATTGCATAATTTAAGTAATTAATTATATAGATTATGTAAATTGCAGGATTTTTCTACAGTGGGCAGCAAGATGAATAACATAGTTTCTAGTGGGAGATGGGCTGCAGTGCAATGGAAGCAGTGCTGCTTGCAACAAATATAGGTCAGGGTGGAATGCTATTTAATGGATGTTAAGGGGATTTGAGTTAAGGGAATTTGGAAGATGAAGCAACCCTATTGCCCTGTGTGAGTAGCTGGGTTTCTACAAAGCAAGACACAGTGATAACAGCAAGGACCTTTATTGAACTAACAGAACTGGACCACAGGGGCAATGCAACTGCTTACTATATGCATTTCTGAAGGCCTGGGCCATTCCCACTCTCAACGTGATTGGCTGTCTAAACTCCCAAGCTGCAAATCAGAACTCAGAGCTTAAGGGCCAGTGGCAGTGGTCCAAATCCTGAAACGTTCTGTGATTGGATAGCATGTACAGAATCAGAACACAGGGGTTCAGAATCCTTAATCTAGACTCAAGCTCAGGCAAACACGGACCACTGAATACATAGCAAGAAGTTTTCAAGCTTTCTAGCTACAGGGGAATCTTCTCCACATTAGCTGAACTGCTGAGAATCCCAGCACCTCTGGCATAGTATCTGGGATGACTTCTAGGTCATGCCCAATTCATGTAGACCAGAGCTGTTGCGCCTCACCATTGCTCCACATGCAACTCCACAGACCCTGTGTCAGGGTTGGGCAATGGGCAGAAGTTGGGGATAAGGTCTGAAGACCTTGATGCCCTTCCTAGATTTGAATTTACTTCCTATAAACTTTGTTTGGATAATAATAATAATAATAATAATAATAATAATAATAATAATAATAATTTATTTATACCCCGCCCATCTGGCTGAGTTTCCCCAGCCACTCTGGGCAGCTTCCAATCAAGTGTTAAAAACAATACAGCATTAAATATTAAAAACTTCCCTAAACAAGGCTGCCTTCAGATGTCTTTTAAAGAGAAGATAGCTGCTTATTTCCTTCACATCTGAAGGGAGGACGTTCCACAGGGCAGGTGCCACTACTGAGAAGGCCCTCTGTCTGGTTCCCTGTTACCTCACTTCTTGCAATGAGGGAACCGCCAGAAGGCCCTTGGTGCTGGACCTCAGTGTCCGGGCTGAAAGATGGGGATGGAGACGCTCCTTCTGGTATACAGGACCGAGGCCATTTAGAGCTCTAAAGGTCAGCACCAACACTTTGAATTGTGCTCGGAAACGTACTGGGAGCCAATTCAGATCTCTCAGGACCTGTGTTATGTGGTCCCGGGGGCTACTCCCAGTCACCAGTCTAGCTGCCACATTCTGGATTAGTTGTAGTTTCTGGGTCACCTTCAAAGGTAGCCCCACGTAGAGCGCATTGCAGTAGTTCAAGCGGGAGATAACTAGAGCATGCACCACTCTGGCAAGACAGTCCACAGGCAGGATACCTATTCAGGCATTTTTTTCCACTGGCTATGCTCTGAGCAAGACTAACATTGGGTACAACCCATATTCTTTAAGATTTTTAGCCATCATCAGCTGGACCAGGAGTTCCCAAACTGCAGACTGCAGACTACCAGTGGTCTATGGAGTGTCTGTAAAAATACAAGAGGAAAAATCATGCCGTGGTCCACCAAGGCACTGAGCAACTTTCAAGGGGCCCATGGGGCAGGGGAGTTACGGAAACACTGATCTGGACTTCACTGGATCTGGAGTCACATTCTTCCAGTGAGCTATTTTAGATGGATGAATTGTGCTGCAGTTACGGGACTGACTTCTCTGTCCTGTCAGATAGTATTTATTTCTGTTCTTCTGTAATCCTTCCCTGGTGCTTTGGATCAAACAGAGGTATAATTTAAGTAAATAAGATACAATGTAATGCAATTAAACCATCCCCCTAAGCTAGAAGCATCCAGGCGACTTCCAATTATTTTTTTAAAGCCAAACAGTACACTCATTTATGTACTGGGCTTTATTCGTTGAATAAAGGATCCACAAGGCTTTAGCCCAAGAGAATCTTAAAAAGAAAAAAAAAAGTTTGTATTTTTGCTGAGATCCCGTGTAGGATCTGTTTTCAATAACAGAAGGGGCTCGGCTTTGAAAATTATGAAGAAGGAAGTTGCTAGGAATCTAATCTCTCACTCTGACTTGGTTTCGTGATGCTATCACATGCCTAAATCTGATTCTGGTTTTTATTATTTATTTATTTAACAAAAATTGATGGCAACAAAACCTCTAAGCAGTTTTAATGGAATATTAAAATTAACAATAAAACAGTTAAAATAATTAAAACATTTTTTTAAAAAAAATTAAAACCAGGGGTAAACTAAGAAGAGATTTAAACATATCAACATCTAGGAGGGGGTGAAGGGTTGCCTTATCTTGAAGAGCAAAAAAGAGGGCAGCCCAAGCCAAACCATATAACACCGGTCTTGAAAGACCTACATTGGCTCCCAGTACGTTTCCGAGCACAATTCAAAGTGTTGGTGCTGACCTTTAAAGCCCTAAACGGCCTCGGTCCAGTATATCTGAAGGAGCGTCTTCACTCCCATCGTTTTGCCCGGACAATGAGGTCCAGCTCCGAGGGCCTTCTGGCGGTTCCCTCACTGCGAGAGGCCAAGTTACAGCGAACCAGGCAGAGGGCCTTCTCGGTAGTGGCGCCTGCCCTGTGGAACGCCCTCCTACTAGATGTCAAAGAGATAAACAACTACTTGACATTCAGAAGACATCTGAAGGCAGCCCTGTTCAGGGAAGTTTTTAATATGTGACATTTTAGTGTATTTTTCATCTTTGTTGGAAGCCGCCCAGAGTGGCTGGGGAAATCCAGCCAGATGGGCGGGGTACAAATAATAAATTATTATTATTATAAGCCGCTGCCAGCCCGAGCCTGGGAAAGAGGCGCGTGGGACTGCCGCCACTGCACCTGCCTGCCTCTTTTCCCAGCTCGGGCTGCCAGCAGCTGTGGCATACAGAGCAGCCCATTCCCAAGCCGCCCGGACCCACTCTGCCTGCCCCAAAGCCCAGACATTTCCTCTAAAATGTAGAAATCTGCCTGGATTTGGCATGTTGGTCCCCCGAAATAAAACATGTCCAGGTTTTCCCAGACATATGGCAACCCTACCTAAATTTCATAGGTTAACTTTGTGGTGTGTGTGAAGAAGTCTTTTCTTTTACCCATCTGGAATCTTCAAACACTCAGGTTCATTAAATGCCCATGAGGGCCTTCTTGGTGGTTGTTCCCAGACTTGCTTCCTTCTTAAAAAACCTAGGTCAGTTCACTACTTGTTATCCTTCTGCTAGCAGCTGAAGATTGTTGTCTTCTAACCGGAAGTGAGAGCTGGACCATAAAGAAGCCTGATCGCCGAAGAATTGACGCTTTTGAATTCTGGTGCTGGAGGAGACTCTTGAGAGTCCCATGGACTGCAAGAAGATCAAACGCATCCATTCTGAAGGAAATCAGCCCTGAGTGCTCACTGGAAGGACAGATCCTGAAGCTGAGGCTCCAATACTTTGGCCACCTCATGAGAAGAGAAGACTCACTGGAAAAGACCCTGATGTTGGGAAAGATGGAGGGCACAAGGAGAAGGGGATGACAGAGGACGAGATGGTTAGACAGTATTCTAGAAGCTACAAACATGAATCTGACTAAACTGCAGGAGGTAGTGGAAGACAGGAGTGCCTGGCGTGCTCTGGTCCATGTGGTCACGAAGAGTCGGACATGACTGAACGACTAAACAACAACAAACCGGAATCACTGGTTGTTGTTTGCTTGTTTGTTTTGTTTAGGAAAGGATTTTTAAAATTATATTGGCATATAAATACATGTTAATGCTATTTATAATTTTTATTTATTTTGCTTTCTGTATTTTATCTGTTTGTTTTAAGTTGTCTAAGCCACCATGAGTTCCAGCTTGGGAATAATGATAATAAAGGTAGGTAGCCGTGTTGGTCTGCCACAGTCAATATATATATATATGATTTTTTTTTAATTCTCCAGTAGCACCTTAGAAACCAACTAAGTTTATTCTTGGTATAAGCTTTTGTGAAGTCTCCATGCACACGAAATCTTATACCAAGAACAAACTTAGGTGGTCTCTATGGTGCTACTGGACATTTTATTTTATTTTATAATAATAATAATATTCTGAAGAGGGGACATGGGGACAAATAGAAGAAGACGCCTTCACCCCGGTATGGCTCCCCTTTATCACATACACAGCCCAACAAGACAACGACAAGAATCCGCCAACAGCATACGAACCAATCTGGCTAACCCGATTCAAAAATATCCATTCACCCCTGAAAACAAAGTTCACCACAGCCAATCACAAATGAAGAACCACACCCTAGGCCAACCCCAACCTCTCTCACCACCAAAGGAACACAAGTGAATAGTAAAGAGAACCCGATGCTGACAAAAACCCCCACACATACACTAAGTAGAAAAGAGACATTGCACATACTTTTGTAAACCAAGAAATATTTAATCAAAATATGATCGTAATGATTACCGTATTTTTCGCACTATAACACACATCCGACCATAACACGCATGTAGTTTTTAGAGGAGGAAAATCCGTAGGCATGCCACCCGTAGGCATTCCCTCCATAACACGCACAGACATTTCCCCTTACTTTTTAGGAGGAAAAAAGTGAGTGTTATGGTGCAAAAAATACGGTGTGTGTGTATATATATATATACACACACACACACACACACACACATATATATATATATATACACACACACACACACATATATACACACACACACACACATATATATATATATACACATATACACACACACACACACACACACACACACACACATATATATATATATATATATATATATATATATATATATATATGTATATATATGTATGTGCTTTCGTAGATTTTCACGGGTACAGGAATGCAGGTTTTGGTGTCCTCGGGTGTCTTCCCGTGTAAAAGTTGGGGTGTCTAGGCGACGTTTCGACGAGGTCTCACTCGTCATCTTCAGGCTGGTGCTTTCGGCTTCTTGTTACTGGAACAGAGCAGGATCTGAGATCCTGCTCTGTTCCAGTAACAAGAAGCCGAAAGCACCAGCCTGAAGATGACGAGTGAGACCTCGTCGAAACGTCGCCTAGACACCCCAACTTTTACACGGGAAGACACCCGAGGACACCAAAACCTGCATATATATGTATATATATATATATTCTGAGGAGGGCTGATGAGAGAATCCACCCCTGGGCCGGCCACAGATTTTTTCCTATCCCTGACCCAAGCTAATTCTATTAGAAGTCAGAGAAATAAATACCATCACTTATGGTTTTATTTTTAACAAGGGGAGCATAGGGAGGCCTGTCAAGCTTAATATTTTCAGCAGATGAAGCAAACAGAGTTCAGCACAGGTGCTTCAGTAATTGTGACAAATAGGGAAAAATCCCCGTGTTGTTGGGGGTTTTTTTTTGGGGGGGGGGTGCGATGACGACGATGACGATCTGACACTATTGTTGTTGTAACTATTTTTCTTTTTTTGTGTTGTGTGTGCGTGGTAATTTCATCCTGATCCTATTCCAGGCTTCCCGCGTTGTCCTAGGAGAAGACAGCCAAAGGGATTGTGGGTATGTCTGTGCTTTGCGACCCAGCTGAACATGTGTTTCCCAGCAAACAAACAAAACTCCCTGCGAAAGGAAGGCATAAAAGAAAACTTCGTCTTCGCTAGAGAGATGGTGCAGAGAAGGAAGCAGGGGGTTATACGCCTCAGGACTCTCCAGTTCTGTTGTCTCTGGGAAGCAGGATTGAGGTTCCGCACTGGTTGTCTACCAGATGTTCCATCCTGCCTCGCTATTGGAAGGTTGTGAGAAAGCCCCGGAGAGTTGAATGACAACAATCTGTCAACCAGTCATCATTGTCTCGTGCTTTCCCCTCACTCTCATATTCCATTATTCTCCACCTTATGTCACTGTTTTTAGTCTGTAAATTGTTCATTGTTTATTACGGCGCCTTCTTTCCATCAGTATTTCTTAATTTTAATGACATTCTGCCACCGAGCCTGTTCTTCGGAGGTTTGACGTCCCTTTCCTCCAAAGGGGGAGGGAGAAAAAAATAAAATAAAGAACCGGGAAAGACAAGGAGAGAGCAATTACTCATCAGGATCCAGAGGTTCAACATGCGATGACACCAAGGGTTGGGAGTGTGATAAATGTGTGGCTCTTTAGGTCCCTCTCCCATCAGATACTTTCAGAAAACAATGGTAAAGTAATTATTTGCAGGTCTTTGCCGCTTCGCAAAGGTGCGTTCGCCGGAGGCAAAAGAATCAGTGAGTCATCATATCCAACTAAACTCTACTCAGAGTAGATCCATTGAAATTGGGAGACCTAAATTGCTCATTTTTGTGGATTTTAATGGGTCTTCTCTGAGTATAGCACTGGATGGAAGCCTAAGAGTTACTGTTTAACACTTATATCCCAACATTTGCTTCATGGAGCTCACAGTGGCACGCATGGTTCGTCCCCTCCTTATTTTCTCATTTTCTCTTTGTATAAGAACAAGCACGAAGGAGGTTTCCCAGCCCGCTCCCAGGTCCTTATAATATCAGTGGAAACAGTTGGTCCTGGAGAGTATTAACCTCTTTCAATTTAACCTGAGGACTGCCATTTGTTTACTTTTATTTTTATTTTTAGGGACGCGGGTGGCGCTGTGGGTAAAACCTCAGCGCCTAGGACTTGCCGATCGCATGGTCGGCGGTTCGAATCCCCACGGCGGGATGCGCTCCCGTCATTCGGTCCCAGCGCCTGCCAACCTAGCAGTTCGAAAGCACTCTCAGGTGCAAGTAGACAAATAGGGACCGCTTACCAGCGGGAAGGTAAACGGCGTTCCGTGTGCTGCGCTGGCTCGCCAGATGCAGCTTGTCACGCTGGCCACGTGACCCAGAAGTGTCTGCGGACAGCGCTGGCTCCCGGCCTATAGAGTGAGATGAGCGCACAACCCTAGAGTCTGGCAAGACTGGCCCGTACGGGCAGGGGTACCTTTACCTTTACCTATTTTTATTTTTATTAATTTTGGGATGCATTTTAAACAATTGATTGCTTGTTTTTATGTACAGTGGTACCTCGGATTAAGAACTTAATTGGTTCTGGAGGTCTGTATTTAACCTGAAACTGTTCTTAACCTGAGGTACCACTTTAGCTAATGGGGCCTCCCGCTGCTGCCACGTGACTTCTGTTCTCATCCTGAAGCAAAGTTCTTAACCCGAGGTACTATTTCTGGGCTAGCAGAGTCTGTAACCTGAAGCATCTGTAACCCGAGGTACCGCTGTATATTGTGTTATTAATATGATGTTAGCTGCTCTGAGCCCAGGCCAAATAAAATCATCATCATCATCATCATCATCATGATTATTTATGTCATTGAATTCTACTCAATATTGATCCAGAGTAGATTCCAATGTATAGTTAGCAGAGTAAAAACTTAATGTATAGTTAGCAGAGTAAAAACTTAAACACGTTGCAAGATTCCCACCAAAATAGACCAGAGGCAATTCATATTTCATCCAACAGAGCTTTGCTTCTACTGATGGCAAATGAGCATAATGGTCACGAAGCCAATACATTCAGGATTGGCCCTGTCCACAAGAAAACCAGTTGCGGCAGACTTAACTTAAACTTACAATAACTTACAGTAAGTCTAAACCTTCACTCTAAGCATACTATGTACAGAACACCACGCCAGAAGGAAGGTAGATAGAAAGAGAAAGTGAAACCCAGTCTCCTTCTGGCCTATTTTTATACCGTCTGAGGTAGGTTAGGCTGAGAGGCAGTGACTGGCCCTCAAGGTCTCCTGGGGAGCTCCATGATTTGAACCCGGGTCTCCCAGGTCCTAGTTTGACACTCTATCCACTAAGCCACTCGGGCTGCCACCAAATATTAATTCCCACCACGAATGTGTTGGGATACTGCCAGGGAGACAAAGTCCATCATGACTCCACGTCGTCTCTGGACGTCCATCGATCTCCCGTAGACACGCAGTATCAGCAATTAGCGACACAAGCTCCAGAAATAGCTTGCCACATTCCAGAGCCGTGCACGCTCTATCAGCAGATAATGCACAGCGAAAGATGCACTCAGGAGAGCATTATTTACAAGTTTATTTCTGCGTTGATCAGAACAAAGAAAAACATGACTGCCTGCTTCAGTGTCTCCGGCAGAGAGAGAGAAACGAAAGCAAAGACACAACAGAAACATCCCGTGAAACAGGAAATGCGCAGGCTGTGACACAAACATCCTGCTCCCTTTTAAGGTGGAACGGAAATATCCTAACAGAATGAAGACACAAGGCATTAGCTGAAAGTAAAGATGACTTATTGTGTGGTCTACAACAAGCACTATAACATGGGTAATGTAGCAGGAGAAATCCTACTGACTCCTTGTTAGGATGGATCAGGCAGTGGCTCCTTGAGTCCAATCTATTTACCCCTGTCAGGCTCAGGCTAGCCCAGCTGGCAGTAGCCCTGCTCCTGAACTGCATTTCGTGGAGCAGAGAGTTATTGATGACTTCTAGCAGGGCGCTGTGGGTTAAACCACAGAGCCTAGGGCTTGCCAATCAGAAGGTGGGCAGTTCTAATCCTGGCAACGGGGTGAGCTCCCGTTGCTCGGTCCCTGCTCCTGCCAAGCTAGCAGTTCGAAAGCACATCAAAGTGCAAGTAGATAAATAGGTACCACTCCAGCGGGAAGGTAAACGGTGTTTCCGTGCGCTGCTCTGGTTTGCCAGAAGCAGCTTAGTCATACTGGCGGCAAGACCCGGAAGCTGTACACCGGCTCCCTCGGCCAATAAAGCGAGATGAGCGCTGCAACCCCAGAGTCGGCCATGACTGGACCTAATGGTCAGGGGTCCCTTTACCTTTACCTTTTTAGCCAGGTATCTGGGTGACCACTGTAAGATCAGGATGCTGCACAAGATGGGCCATTGGCCTGATCCAGTAGGTTGTTTGTATGCTATTTTTTTTTAATCTTATGAGTTAGAAATAGGTATAATTTATACTGCTTTAAGAAGTCAGCAGAAGTTTCTATACTTAGGATTGCTCTATAAGCCAGAGGGTGCTTTGATTTTGCAAAGCGCTCGATGGACAAAGCCTCTGCAAAATTTGGACCATAGCTAGCAAGAATTTCTTTTCTTCTGATTGTCACCAAATTATTCTACCCTTAAGAGCCCCTCCCCTTAAAAGAAAGGTCACAACACTTACCTTCCAGGATTGGCTATAGGAAGGACATAACACATTACTTCAAAACACTAGGTGCTTCTTGTATTCCTCTGCATGCATTAACCTTCATCTTATTTGATGAGTGAGTCTGATTCGTGTGTTTCTGTGTATATCATGAATAATATCATTAAGGCATTTTCTCCACTGTATCTTATTTTTCTGCTTCTCTTCTCCAAACACATCCTTAAAAATATTATCAATTTATAATGCATAAGAAATACAGACAGTGAAGGGTATGATTTCTCTGGTTTTACTATTATCGGAGTCTGTCATATCCCATAACCTTTTCCAGTATATACAATATTCAGTTCTTAAATTCCACATTGGCAGTACGTTATCTTAGTGCGATGACGAGACAACAGACATGTTGGCGCACTCGAGTCACTAATCATGTCTCTTTTGATTCGATTAGCATAGAGATGTTCTTGGATTTATGCAACATCGGGGGAAATGTGTTAAAAATACTTGTCAGTGTCCTTACGATTTATCTTGGAGAGAAAGAAATGTTGCAGCTCGAGTGGGGTTCTGGGGGAAGAGCCATCGAGACGAGAGAGACTGAAACTGTATGGCCTTTAAAGTTCAGATGTAGTAGCGAGTGCTTGAAGAATTTGATCCTGGTGGAATCCAAAATGAAACTGGCCTGATCCAGATCTACTGGAGAAATGTGTAGATCACAATGCAGACACTTGCTCTTTCCCCAGAATTCTTTGTGGCTCAATAAATGTATCGAACTGCATGTAAGGACACACGTTTTGGGAGAAAATGAATGCAGAAATACATATATTCTATAATATATGTGTAGAAATGTGTGTTTTGGAGGGAATATATGTATCACAATGCAAATTCCTTAGGGGCCCACTCTCTTGGTGGGCCCCAAAAATTTAAAGAAAAAAAAACAGCTGGATGTACATTTCCAAAACATAAGATAAAAAAATAAATAAAATAAAAGCTACATTCAGCAACAGTGTTTTGTGTTGTGTAGGCTCCTATGATGTAAGTAATGGGCCCCGCCTGCTAGCCTGCTCCCTAAAATACCACTGGTTAGATACCTATTAGGTCCATAAATTACCATATAGCATATATTCAATGCAAAAAACAGCAACAATTTGTTGTTGACAAAGGACAACTGGACATATAAAGGGCCCCATTACTTTCAGTAGCTTAGGGCCTCATCAAACCTAAATCCGGCCCTGGGATGGATTGATGAGTGATGCAGACTGGAAGTGGTCTTCTATATCAATTACTTGGCTTCCATGTTCAGAATAAAAGTTTGTGAAGTTACGGCGGTATTGCAAATACCGCATAACACAAGATCATTGGCCAAATGAACAATTGAGAGTCAGAGTGGACAAAAATAGCAGACAATCCTTCATTAACTTATGGAATCTGATACCAGTGTGGTGAAGACCACTAGCCCTAGGTCTGATAGTGACTGTTCACTGTGTTGGCTAAGCATTATCTTTTAATACAGAACTCCTGTACTCTGAATAGTTGTAACTGCTGCATTGCGGGGGGTTGGAGTAGATGACTAGTAGATGAATAGTGCCACTGTATTCTGCTCTGGTCAGACCTCACCTGGAGTACTGTGTCCAGTTCTGGGCACCACAGTTCAAGAAGGACACTGACAAACTGGAACATGTCCAGAGGAGGGCAACCAAAATGGTCAAAGGCCTGGAAACGATGCCTTATGAGGAACGGCGAAGGGAGCTGGGCAGGTTTAGCCTGGAGAAGAGGAGGTTAAGGGGTGATATGATAGCCAGGTTCAAACATATAAAAGGATGTCACATAGAGGAGGGAGAAAGGTTGTTTTCTGCTGCTCCAGAGAAGCGGACACGGAGCAATGGATCCAAACTACAAGAAAGAAGTTTCCACCTAAACATTAGGAAGAACTTCCTGACAGTAAGAGCTGTTCGACAGTGGAATTTGCTGCCAAGGAGTGTGGTGGAGTCTCCTTCTTTGGAGGTCTTTAAGCAGAGGCTTGACAACCATATGTCAGGAGTGCTCTGATGGTGTTTCCTGCTTGGCAGGGGGGTTGGACTCGATGGCCCTTGTGGTCTCTTCCAACTCTATGATTCTATGACTCTTGAGGTCCCTTCTAACCCTACAATTCTATGATTCCATGATAATACTGTATATACTCAAATATAAGCCAACTTTTTCAGCATATTCTTTATGCTGAAAAAGCCTCCCTCGGTTTATACTCGAGTGAGGCAGGCGGTGGAGGAGGGACGAGCCATTTCTCACCGCTCATCCCTCTACCACTGCCAGCCTCTCACAAGGGCAGGCACAGGAGAGGCGCTGCACTGAGCTGTGCTTCTCACGACCGGGCTCCTATGCCTGCTCTTGCAAGCGGCAGAGTGGGGGGGCAGAGGGACAAGCGGCGAGAAAGGAGCCCTTTCTCACCACTCGTCCCTCTGCCACTGCCCGACTCTTGCAAGGGCAGGCACAGGAGCCTTTGGTATTGTTCCTTTGGTGTTGTCCCTTTGGGAGTGGTCCAACCCCCAGGGCAAACAGGTCTTTTAGAGCTGCCCCAGCAATTGGCACATGTCTAGCTGGGGCAGCAGCTGTTTCCAGTGCTGCCCTTCTGTGAAGGAGGAGGAGGAGGAGGGTCCTGGCACACAGCAATCACGTCCTGGTCTGGAAGTCCTCCAAGAAGCCACAGGTCCAGCAAATGGGAGGAGATGGAAGTCCCCAATAGGGTTGTCTCCCGAATTTCAGCACGTTTGCCATTCACCTATGTCAGGGGTATGGAACCTCAGACCCAGGGGCCAAATGTGGCTCATCAGGCCTGTCAGTCTGGCCTTCAGGTCCCCTAGAAAAGGAGAGGTGCTTCCAGAGTGAAATAGCTGGAGTGGTTTATTTAATATTTCAGAAATGGTCTTTGTGTAAATGGGCATTTGACTCCGGGGAAGAAAGGGTTGGAATAGTTTGGCTCTCGATGGTTTGGACTGTTGGTTTTGCTTTATATAAACATTTAAGAAAGCAGCCATAATGACATCTCAAAGGTACATTTTAATGAGGCTTGACTCTGAATAATAATCAAATCAGATGCTAATAATCAGTGTAATGAAAGTCCTTCACATTAATTGCTTGTGTGATATATATATATATATGGATTGTCAAATCATGGTCAAGTGGAGCTCATAGTTCCAACAAACAGAAACTTAACTTTCTTCCTTAAGCCTTTTAAATTTCCCTACACCACTCTTAATCTCAATTATCTTCTATCTGCAGGCCCCATTCATATTTTGCTGTGCTGAAGGGGTATCTGTGTGTGAACCTTTTCCATTTCCTTCTTGAGGAGACCACATGCCGCCAGTGGGTGGGGCCAGAGTCAAAAGCGGGTGGAGCAATTAATATAAATCTTACCGTTTTACCGTAGGCTAGTTTCTACATGCTGTCAGGGTGCTGTCAGCGGCTCCCGGCTGGTTGCACAGGAAAGTATAAAGACAAGGAAAAGTTTCTTACCATCTTTTTTTATTTAAAACTTTACAGAGAGAAGCTATAGAACCCAGCCTCTTGGATAATGGTGTTGTCCCGGGTGAATCTGTTAGGATATTTCCGTTCCACCTTAAAAGGGAGCAGGATGTTTGTGTCGCAGCCTGCGTATTTTCCTGTTTCACAGGATGTTTATGTTGTGTCTTTGCTTTTGTTTCTCTCTCTCTGCCGTAGGCACTGAAGCAGGCAGTCATGTTTTTCTTTGTTCTGGCCAACGCTGAATAAACTTGTAAATAATGCTCTCCTGACTGCATCTTTCGCTGTGCATTATCTGCTGATAGAGCGTGCACGGCTCTGAAATGTGGCAAGCTATTTCTGGAGCTCGTGTCGCTAATTGCTGATACTGCTTGTCTGTGGGAGATCGATGGACGTCCGGAGACGACGTGGAGTCATGATGGACTTTGTCTCCCTGGCAGTATCCCAACAGAATCTCCCCCCTCCCACTTCCTCAATCATCATCATCGTCACCTCCTCTATGGGTGCTGCTACATGCCCTCTGTCTTTGAGCTCTT
This sequence comes from Podarcis tiliguerta, assembly GCF_965153285.1. Classification (NCBI taxonomy): domain Eukaryota; kingdom Metazoa; phylum Chordata; class Lepidosauria; order Squamata; family Lacertidae; genus Podarcis; species Podarcis tiliguerta. The sequence goes on from NC_139544.1 coordinate 57,504,820, forward strand.
TGCTCTCCTACTTTTAAGGCTCGCCGGGTTCTGGGAGACGGAGGGTCTGGAATGGAGCGAGTGGCATCATGTCAGTCAGCTGCTGCTCTGCTTTCCCCCTCATCTCAGCGGCTGAGAATATGCCCACGCTGCCTAGGTGGGCACGCTCCTGAGGGGGGTGGAGCACCAAGGGTGCCCTCCCAGGTGCAGGATAACTGCTGGGTGCACAGGGCGGAGCGAGCCACCGTTGGCGGGCATTCAGTGCCCCACCCGCCCACAACTCCCCAGTCTCCCCCAGCTGTCAAAACAAAGGGAGAAGGGGGGAATGCTGCTGGCAAAGCTACACAGCTCCCCCCCCTTCCCCGATGGCTTGGGAGTCGCAGGAGGGCGGCGCACCAAATGTCACCCCCCTCAGGGATGACACCTGGTGCGAGCCGCCTCCCCCGCCCCCACCTTGCTCTGCCACTGCCTCATCTGCCTCTGAGTTGTGACCTCCCACAAAAACCTGTTGTAACTCTATACTGTCTTCCTCTTCCTCCTCTCTGGAAGGGTCAGAATCCACCACTTCTCCTCCTCTGCCCAGCCCCTGATACATGCATGCTCTTGTATGCCCCTCTCTATCCTCCCCTCCAGGAAAACAAAAGCAAGGGTCATTATCACATACCGCTCAACATTTCTCTGATGAAAACAAGGATGTCCTATTCCACTCCTCCTCCTCCTCCTCCTCCTCCTCCTCCTCCTCCTCTTCTTCTTCTTCTTTTTATACCCTGCCCAGCTGACTCTGTTGCCCCAGCCACTCTGGGTGGCTTCCAACTTCTATGAAAATATAATAAAACTTCCCTATACAGGGTTGGGCTTGGGGCTTGGATAATTCTGGTGAATACAGAGACATCCTACCATACCCCCCAACATTTCTCCAATGAAAACAGGGATGTCCTAAAGAAAAATGGGACATTCTGGGATCAAATCAGAAACCAGGATGGCTTCTGTAACTCTGGGACTGTCCCTGGAAAACAGGAACACTTGGAGGGTCTGTGATCAGAATTCATTCCAGGCAGGCAGGTCACTCCAGATATGTGAAGCGACACCAGTGAGGGATGTGATCTGGGAAGGGTATAGCAGCCCAAGGGCCAGATAGAATTCTGAAAGGCCACATTAGACCCCAGAGTTTCCCTACTCCTGCTCTACTGATTCCTGATTCACGCAAGAAAAACTAGAGGCTTCTCAAAAGGACGGTTCAGGTGTTTCAGAACAGAACGCACACAGAGGGAGAGAGTGTTTATGAATTGATGGGGACTTCTGCTTGCACCAATACTTAGTTTCTTCAGATGTGCGACTCCTAATATACTTGTATAATAATTAAGTCTTAAGATTTGACGCAAGGCAAATAATTAGATTCATCTTTAAACACCCTCCTCCTAATGCGGGGGCCATGTTCACCAAGTGTAAATTATCCCAAAGGACTTTAAAAAAAGAAAAAGAGATGAAGTTGTTTTTTTTCAAGATCTTTCTTCCCAGGCATGACCAACTTTTATTATTGTTATTATTGAACCAAAGTTCTCTTAGGAAAACTCTCCAAAGCTGATTACCTGTCCCCAGAGCCACCCATTTCTCCTTTGAGATATTTCCCCCCCTCCTTAACATCAGGGGCTCCACTGAAACATATGAATTAAAGTGGAAATTGAAAGTATTCAAACATAAATTAATTTATACCCAAAGGGTTATTCGTGCCAACTAGCAATAAATATTCTGGACCTCCCCCCCCCCCACCTTTTCTTAAAGGTAATTTGGATGAATACGGGCTGGCGGGGGGGGGGGGGGAAGCAATCAAGGGGAAGAAAGAGGCATGCGTGCGCTATAAAGCATCAGATAGAGGAAAGATAGAGTCAGAGAGATTAGAGGGGAATTAAAAGGAAGAAGGGACCAAGAGAGACACAAGGCTTGCCTTTTAATGGCTCAACAGATAAATTTGTTATCTCAACTTCTCATCAGCTGGGGAGGTGACAGCTTAAATTCTATCCCAGCCACAAGTGTCAATTTAAAGCCCAGAGCTGGAATCATCATGGCATTTTGGCTGGTGAAGGTCCTTTATGGTCCATTTGAGGGGGAGAAATGGTGGTCTTGGGACCTGCTGCGTCCCCTCGACAAGCTCTGCAGCAGGTCGCCCATTTAACAGATCTAGACGAGCAATGACTTGGGCAGAGCCATACTGAGTGTTCATGGAAGGGATGGCATGGCCTTATCTCAGAGTTGAAACAAGAATTAAGGATGTTCCTTGGATGTTCCTTGGAACATCAAATGAGCCACGTTCAATGCAGATGAGAACAGAAAATTAACTCACTACATTTGATGTACCTCACTTGTGTGGCATTATGGGATCAGACTTCATTGCATTTCTCCGCAAAGGTAGGCGCTTGGCTTCTGTTTCCATCCTGAATGCTAAGCGAACTGTGAAGTCTTAAGTAACTTGGTTTGCTTATTATCTGCTCTGGGTTTTTCCCTCTAAACTGCAATTCGGAAAATCAACAGAGATTGCCTTCTTAACAGGAAAGTATGAAGCCCATTGCAAGAAGATCAAAAGTATCCATTCTTAAGGAAATCAGCCCTGAGTGCTCACTGGAAGGACAGATCGTGAAGCTGAGGCTCCAATACTTTGGCCACATCATGAGAAGAAAAGACTCCCTGGAAAAGACCCTGATGTTGGGAAAGAAGGAGGGCACAAGAAGAAGGAGACGACAGAGGACGAGATGGTTGGACAGTGTTCTCGAAGCTACAAACATGAGTCTGACCAAACTGCAGGAGGCAGTGGAAGACAGGAGTGCCAGGTGTGCTCTGGTCCATGGGGTCACGAAGAGCTGGACACGACTAAATGACTAAACAACAACAACAACATGAAGCCCATAACTATTCTGACTACATGGGAAGCTGCCTCATAACCAGGCCTGTCTTACCCATAGGTACTTGGGGTGCGGGGCACCTGGGCGCCGGGCTCTCAGGCGTGCCAGGCCAAGAGCCTGGGGCCTGAGAGTTGAGTCCAGGGAAGAGTCCGCCCGTGGGTCAGAAGAAGAAGAAGAGTTTGGATTTGATATCCCGCTTTATCACTATCCGAAGGAGTCTCAAAGCGGCTAGCATTCTTCTTTCCCTTCCTCCCCCAAGACAAACACTCTGTGAGGTGAGTGGGGCTGAGAGACTTCAGAGAAGTGTGACTAGCCCAAGGTCACCCAGCAGCTGCATGTGGAGGAGCGGGGAAGCGAACCCGGTTCACCAGATTATGAGTCTACTGCTCTTAACCACTACACCACACTGGCTCTCTTGGAGCGCCATGGTGGGTGGCTCGGTGCCGTGAGTTTGGGGGCAACCAAGCCAACAAGACGCTGAGGTGGCCGGCTGGCTCTGCCCTCCTGCGTGCCTGGGACTGGGCAACCTTGGGGAGGGGGTGCCGGACGGATCTTTGAACCCTGAGCCACATATGCTTAAGACAGCCCTGCTCATAACATGTCGTCCCTTATGTCCATCGAGGTACGCAACACATAGTTCAGTTATGGAACTTGTTCCCACAGGAGGCAGTGAATGCTACCAGGATGGCTGAGGTATGGCCCCACAGTTGGAGGCAGCAATGCGTCTGAATACCACTTGCTGGACACCACAGATTGGGAGAGTGCTCTTGTGGTCGCATCCTGCTTGCAGTTTCTTCACAGGCACTTGGTTGGCCACTGTGAGAACAGGATACCGGACGAGATGGGCCACTGGTTAGACCCACCAAGTGTCTTCTTCTGTCCTTACATAAACTTTTATTCTATTAAATAAATAATAGGACGCTTTTCTGAGGAAATGCCCATTCAAAGTGGATTACTATTCAAAACAATGGGTGGTATTCAACTATGTTTTACTCAGAGGAAACTTGCTGAAATTAATGGCCCTAAATTGGTCATGGTCATTAAGTTCAGTGGGTTTGCTCTGAGTAAAACTTAGTTGAATACCACTTGTACCTTTTTTAAAAAAAAAAAAAAAAGTTGACTAGAGTTTCATTTCTCTCCCCTTCAAAAAAGCCAAACTATTGTGTCAAGCAGTGACCTAGAAAGAGGAGGAGGGTATTTCTGAGAACAAAATTCACGATTCGGAGTAGACAGGAAACATTCTTTTGAGTGCTTCGGCATGAAGAAAAACCTGCTGTTGCATACTTTTGAATATATGAAATGGGGGAAAAATAATTTCAATTCATATCAGGATTCCTCTTCTTAAAAAAAAAAAAAGGAAGGAGCGAAAAGGAACGGAACAACAGTGAAATTTTGGGTCTCAACTACTTGGCCATGTCTGATTAATTAAGCTCAAGGCTTTTCCGATACTCCCCACAGATTTTGTCCCTGCCTTTGATTAATTTAATTAAGGATTTTCCAGCCTTGGCTCCCCCACGGGGCGTTGCGTGGAAGATGCTAAATACAACTTTTTGAGAAAGTTGGAGGGGAAGGGAGGGGGAAGGCTGGGAAACACAAGCGATGATAATAATAATAAAAAATGCACTAGATTATATTTACAAAGACTTTCTGAATAACCTCCTTAGGTGGGGTGATCCTCCAAACAGCCCCATTCCTCTTCGCCACCCCCTGTAAAAGACATTTTGAAAAACCCATCTTTCCATCTTTGTAAACAATTGAGACTGCCTAGTAGAGATAAATGAAAATCGCAGTTTTTATGAATGGGCATACATAGGTACTTGGCTGACTTAGCCAATGGTCCCTCTAATTCTGTGTCATTTATGTGTTGCATTTATATCCCACTTCGCCCTGCCTCCCCAAATCCTCAAGACTGCAGGCTTCTCAAAGGCACCTGGCTGGCCACTGTGTGAGAGAGTGCTGGATTGGATGAGTCTTTGCATGTGAAGACCCCCAAAACCACCCCCAAATGAAGGCACAATAGGCACAGATTTTTGTTTAAGGTTTTTCCATTAAATTTTGGGCACAACTTTATTGATTACAGCATATGAGTAGTTTCTTAGGCATTGGTTCCAGACTACCTGAACCTGCACGGTGGCAGGAACAGGACTGACACTGGGCACCACCATATGTCAGTAAGGGAAAGCATCCTTGGGGAGCGAGAACTCCTTTGATCTCACAGCTCACCCCAGATGCTCCCAGGGGCTCTGGCATGGCCCTAGTCCCTTGACAGAGTTTGGACAAAAGCAAGGGGAGCCCCTGGATTCCTTTAATGGAATTCCCTAGCAGCAACAATGGAGGGGCAGGCACAGCCAACCATGTCCCCTCCCCAAAACATTGAACCAAATGCCTAACCGCCAGCCTTACAAAGTTGTGATGATTTGCTACATAGTAGGCAAAAACCAAGTGGCACCAGCCAATCAGTCAAATGACAAAATTCCCACTGGGCCCCTGCTCCAAAACAGATGACCCATAGGCATAGCAAGGCCATAAGAAGAACCCTAAATATAAGGAGAGGAGGGTGGGTGATCCGCTGCACGTCGCAAGAAAGTAAAACTCTGCAGTGATGTGCAGCAGCTTACGTAGCCCCTCAGCAGCCAGTAGCCAATCCAACTGTCCAAATTTCTGCTCCAGCAACAGAGGGGCAACCAATGGGGTGTTGTGGCCTTCCAAACAGTCCCGCCCCACAACAGGGAGGCAGTTTCTGGTGATCTCACCGCAATACATGCCCTCCATGATGGAGGACCTGACTTGGACTCATCCAACAGGGTTCTTTGTACATTCTGATGTCTTCAAGTCAAGGTCCAAAGGCACCTGAGAAAAGTGAAGGAAGTATGAAAGTATCTCCATTAGAATGCACACAATATAGACAAATACAGTGGTGCCCCGCAAGACAAATGCCTCGCAAGACGGAAAACCCGCAAGACGAAAGGGTTTTCCGTTTGCAGAGGCGCTTCGCAGGACGAATTTCCCTATGGGCTTGCTTCGCAAGACGAAAAATGACGAAAAAAATTGAATTATTATTTTTTTTTTTGCTCCAAAACCCCTTATTTTGAATCGCTAAGCTGCTAAAAGCATTTTAGCAGCAAAACCGCTAAACCCCCACCCCTTAAAAAGCCGTTTTTAGCCCTTAAATCGCCAATAGCGCTAATAGCGCTACTCCGTCGATGGGCTTGCTTCACAAGACGAAAAAAACACAAGACGAAAAGACCCGCGGAACGGATTCTTTTCGTCTTGCGAGGCACCACTGTATATGGCATCTTAGCAGCATCCTTTACCCAACCACCTTCTGCTACCTAAGCATTTCTCTCACCCAACCATAGTAATTAAAGTACAGCTTACTCAATTCATTTTCTTTTTACTGTACATGCAGAACCCTCCTTCTACCTTTTATTAAGTTGTTTCCACTGTAGCATTCAGCCATTAAGTTCCTCTTTAACTAGTTCTCACCAGTCTTGTGGTTAGTCCATATTTTGTGTATATGACACTGGCCTCATTTAATAATGGACCTAACAATAATCAGGCATTATGAGGCTTCTGAACTCTTTACCTACCTGTTCCTTTGCCTTTAAATACTTACTCATGTTCTCCCTCTCTCTCTGTGTGTGTGTATTGAGGATGGCAGATCTATGTTCAAAACACAGAAAACAGATTCCCATCACATCTCGATAGCCCTGACAATCAGAACAACTGATTGTGCAAAGGGGCCTGCTGTTAGGTAATTATCAACAGTGGCTGAATGAGCCTTAACTTTACAAAAAAACTAGCCGTTCCCCTCTAGCAACAGCCAGCTGGTTTGCAGACACCAGAAGTCCTGTTGACGCAGTCGATGTGGTGCGCAGCAGAACCCGGAGAAAGAGAGAAACTGTCATTGCAGGGCTCATAATAAAATTTAAGTGATCAGCCCCATAATTTCTCTTATTAGCTTTAGCCGGGATAGAAAAGGTCAATGCCCTGGCAAGCAATGATTTGCAAATAACAGGTGCAGCCATTTTCCATTATGCCCCCATGGGATAGGGCTCTGTCACTTTTATTTACTGAATTAATCCACCAAAGTCCAGCAGGAGAACAACAGTCAAATGGCCATTAATTGTAGTTTGATGTGCAGATGAAACAAATGTCCAAAGGGACCATAAACCTTTGTTCTTTTAGCCTCCTCTGGCTCCCCACGCTGGGATTATCAGTAAATCACTCAGCACTTCATCTGCTTATTAAAAATTTACCCTGCTGATCATCCCAGGTGACTTCCAACCAATCCGTTCATTTGTTGTTTGCTCCTCGGTATTCCCCTTTAAGGCAATCCATCATTTAATATGGTGGCATCCATTAAGAAATTGACAAAGCTCAGATTGAAGAGAGGGGGTGCTTAATAGTGCCCCAGGAGTAATAAAAAAGGTGCTACTGATGAAAACAAATGTTGAATTTGAAATATAATGAATCATAGAACCATAGAATTGCAGAACTGTAAGGAACCCAAGGGTCATCGAGTACCAGCAAGGCAGGTATCTCAGCTGATGGCCAACCAACCTCTGCTTAAAAACCTCCAAGGAAGGAGAGCCCATCATCTCTCATGGGAATCCATTCCACTGTTCAACAGCTCCAACCATCAGAAAGTTCTTCCTGTTGTTTAGCCAGAATACCCTTTCCTTTAACTTGAATGTATTGCTTCAGGTCCTACCCTAGATGAGCCTTGGGAACTCTTCCAACTCTACAGTTCTATGATTCTATGAACAGAGAACGTGGCTGATTTCTGTGTTTTAGACTCAAATGCTGTTGCGCCTATGGGAGAAGCATTCTTGGAATGTGAATCATCTGCTCTCCTTCCGTCTAGATGCAGGTTGCATATATGTGTGTAAATAAACCATTTATCAGAAAGACACTACAGTCTCTGCTGTGCCTTATTGTGCAAAAGGAAACACAGACCCTGGGTAAAGCATGCCTGAAACCCCTGGAATCTTGCACTGATTGGTGTGTATGTTGAATCCATCTAAATCAAGAGAGGCTGTGCAGGTTTAAGCTAGGGTTGCCAGGATGAGGCTGTTGAGCTTTTTTCTTTTTTTTTCTTTTTTACAAAAATGTCAAAAAAGAAGAAGCAATTTTTCGATTGACTAAGATCCAGGACAAAGCACCGCCTTTCGGAAATTTCCCTGGGATGTCAGTTCCACCCTAGAAATCCTGGTAATGTCCAGGAAAATCCAGATAAAATTCAGGAATGCAGGTTTCCCATAGGAATCTGGTTGGCCACATCCAGCAGGTTCTTTTTATGTCCACTAAGACTTCAAGGTAAGCATACACGAGACTGCTGCATCCACTTTTAACATTTCACAATGAAAATAGAGACATCCCTGGATAGGCCTGGTAGGCAGAGTCAAGACAATCTAGACCAGAGGAGGCCAGCTCCTGAGAGACTGCGATCTCCTTTCAGAATTAAAATCTGGCAATGATCTACCCCCATTTTGGGAGGAGGAAAGCCCCGTTTTTATACAAATACTTTCGTAGGAAGGAAGTACCATTGGGGGGGGGGATTAAAGGAAAGAGTCAAAGGGAAAAGTCACTCACAATAATATCACTTTGAATGAAAACAGCCACAGAGAGAAAGCTCCGTCTTCCCTTCCACTGATCAGACAACAATGGGGGGCGGGGCGGGGTAGGAGTCAGTTTCAACAACGCTGAGGAAAGGGGGCCAGAGATCGACCCACGATTTACCAAAACCTCACAGAGATCTACCAGTAGATCACGAATTGACCTGTCAGACATCCCTGATCTAGACTATGCATCGAGTGGAAAAACCAACTAAGCCACAACTTCAGATTGATGCCGAAAAGAACAACGGGTTTTAGTGTAACATGGTGGCAGGATAATATTCAACTTTACGTTTCCCATCTGCCACTTTAGAAGAAGGATTTGCAGATTTGAAATGCAAATTAAATTTGATTTGGAATCTGTTTTTAGGAGTTGGCGACGGCTGTATATATTGTGCAAGCTCAAGTGTTCCTTCCTCATTTGTTATTGTAAATATGGTGAATAAAAATAGGCAATCAAATTTTCATCTACTAAAAAGATAAAGAAAAAGAATGTGACCCCAGCACATAGGATACAAGACATGGACTACACAAGGTCAGCTCAGGGTGTTTTGCTTTCTGAAATGAAGGATAAGATTCTCCCACCCATTGCCCATTGCTAGCTATATCTGGGCAATTCCAGACGTATGGCAACCTTAAAGTTAGGTGGCTTTGCCTATAAGTGTGAACAGAATCAAATCCATCTGTCATGGACGCTTTACATATGCATTTCAGAGGGCTGGACTGGTAGGTGCAGACTGGTAGGTGAATCGTACTTCAACTCCCATGATGGGAGAACTACACACCACACCCACTAAAGATTTGGCTTGATTTTATCCCATCACCGTTGTACAGTCTGGTTATTTTGCTGCTCTCATGGGTCACATAATGCGCCTGCCTGGGCAAAGAACCTGACTTATTTCCATAAACATAAAACCTTCACTGACAAGTGAGCATCTCAGGACTTCTCTACAGATTGAGACCCACCCCTGCTGTACCTGGAAGTGGAAAATGGCAGCTGAATGGAGCACAGCTGTGGGCAGCCTGAGGAAATACCACCCACCTTGGGCCTGCTTGTAAAAAGCAAGTCTAGAATGAGAAATTAGGGTGTCTGCTGTTTCCAGGACCTCTTCTTGTTGTTAGACTTTTGTGGCTGGGCTCAGAGTTCATTTGGATGCTGGGTGAGAACCCAGAGGCAGAAAGGGATGCAGTGCCAGAAGGAAAATGAATTGATTGTGATTTTGATATATTAGTAACTTTGTATTAGGGGACGCGGGTGGCGCTGTGGGTTAAAGCCTCAGTGCCTAGGGCTTGCAGTTCGAGGTCGGCGGTTCGAATCCCCGCGGTGGGGTGCGCTCCCACTGTTCGGTCCCAGCGCCTGCCAACCTAGCAGTTCGAAAGCACCCCTGGGTGCAAGTAGATAAATAGGGACCGCTAACTAGCGGGAAGGTAAACGGCGTTTCCGTGTGCGGCTCTGGCTCGCCAGAGCAGCGATGTCACGCTGGCCATGTGACCCGGAAGTGTCTCCGGACAGCGCTGGCCCTTGGCCTCTTTGAGTGAGATGGGCCCACAACCCTAGAGTCTGTCAAGACTGGCCCGTACGGGCAGGGGTACCTTTACCTTTTTAACTTTGTATTACTGTAATATTCTTATATGCAACTCCTTATTTTTGTAATGTTTCATTTAAGTTGCCTGCTGTTGCTTCATTTCTTTTTTTGTACGCTGCTTAGAGATATTTTTAATGTATTAAGTGGTATAGAAATTAAATACCGTATTTTTCGCTCTATACGACACACCTTTTCCCCTCCAAAAATGAAGGGAACATGTGTGTGCGTCCTATGGGGCGAATGCAGGCTCATTGGCTTCAGCAATAGCAAAGCGAAGCCTCCAAAGCGCAGAGGGAGTGCTTCCTCCACGCTCTGGAGGCTTCGCGTTGCTTTCGCTGAAGCCTGGAGAGCGAGAGGGGTCGGTGCGCACCGATTCCTCTTGCTCTCCAGGCTTCAGGGATAGCTGCCTGAAGCCTTTGGAGCGCAGCGGGAACTCGCGCTGCGCTCCAAAGGTTTTGGGTACTTTTGCTGAAGCCGGGAGAGCAAGACTCTCCTGGCTTCAGCAGAGAGGGAGAGCTGCGCAGCGCCTCTTCAGTGAAGCTGGAGGAGAAATGGAAGGGGCTCCCTTTCTCCTGCTTCTTTGATGAAGAGGCGCTGAGCAGAAAGGGGAGATTTTTTTTTCTTGTTCTCCCCCTCTAAAACAAGGTGGGTCCTAAGGTTGGGTGCGTCCTATAGAGCGAAAAATACGGTAATCAGTAATAATCAGTAATTAAGAGCAATAGACTAGCCTAGGGAAGCACAGTGCTTTGTCCTGCAAAAGGGGAGCATAGGAATCCACTGTATATAAAGTTGAAGAATTGGTCCCCCTAGCTCAGTACTGTCTACACTGGCTGGCAGCAGCTCTGCAGGGTTTCAGGTGGGAATCTCTCCCAGCTTCACTGGGAGATGTCGTGGATTGAACCGGGGAACTTTTTGCATGCAAAGCAGATGCTTGACTATTGAGCTATGACCTTTTCCTGGAATGCATAGAGGTCCTCAGCCATAACTGCTCTCCCTGTTCCTCTCCCAAACCCGGCACCTGCTGGGATGTGCACACATTTAAAATAGCATACCAAAATGGTCGGGACACGGGTGGTGCTGTGGTCTAAACCACTGAGCCTCTTGGGCTTGCCAATCGGAAGGTCGGCGGTTTGAATCCCTGCAACGGGGTGAGCTCCCGTTGCTTGGTCCCTGCTCCTGCCAACCTAGCAGTTCGAAAGCACGCCCCCAAAGTGCAAGTAGATATGTAAATACAGTATTTTTCGCTCCACAAGGAGCCCCTGACCATAAGGCGCACCTAGTTTTTAGAGGTGGAATTTAAGAAAAAAAATATTATTTAAAGGGAGCGCTGAGCAGAGCCTGTATGCATCCCAGGCTCTGCTCAGTGCTCCCTTTTACGAGCCGTGTGGACTGTGTGTGCGGCGCTCGCAGGCTTTTCCCTGAGGAGGGAGAAGGGCAGCCCGTCACTGAAAAGCCCCCAAGAGCCACACACACACTCCGCACGGTTCTTTAAAGGGAGCACAGCTCTTGGGGCTTTTGCGGGAGGTGGGGGAAGTGAGAGAGCCTCTTTAAAGGGAGCACGGCTATCCCTGGGGTAGCCACGCTCTGTCCCTTCCCCCACCTCCCACAAAAGCCAGGGATAGCCGTGCGAAGCCTCTGCAGGGCAGTAGGTTGAAGGCTTTGCGGGCTACCGCAGAGCTGCCCAGGACCCCCCCCCCAGCCCCAGGGACCACACATTTGCTCCATAAGACGCACAGACATTTCCCCTTAGTTTTTAAGAGGGAAAAAAAGTGTCTTATGGAGCGAAAAATACAGTAGTTGCCACTCCGGCAGGAAGGTAAACGACATTTCCGTGTGCTGCTCGGGTTTCGTCAGAAGCAGCTTAGTCATGCTGGTCACATGACCCAGAAAAACTGTCTGTGACAAACGTCGACTCCCTAAGCCAGTAAAGCGAGATGAGCTTCGCAACCCCAGAATCGTTCGTGACTGGACTTAACTGTCAGGGGTCCCTTTACCCTTTACCTCTTCGGTGGTACCTGCTCTGCGGCATAAACATTCAGAATTAATTCACACGATTTGCATGCAAGGCACTTCTCCGTATTTTGCCGCTAAAGTCTGTGCATAGAAGCAGCGAGGAGAACACTTGGTATCAAGTGTCAGACTATGCTTCAGGCTTTGTAATGAATTAGGGAAATGTACATACCTGATTTATTTATTTATTTATTTTAAATAGTCTTTCAAGCCCAGTCTTCATGACACCAGAAGCCCTTTGAAGTTTGGGCTTATCTGCTTTCTTAAAACAACCCGGAAATCAATCTTAACTTATTTATGATCATTTTCATGATTATTTTATTCTTAACTTATGTCCCATCACAGCTTCGCTTGATGGTTCCTTGACACATCAACTCTGCCAGATCCTCGCAGTGCAAGATCTGCCTGTGCAACTTTCAACAGAGAGCCAGGCACACACAAGGAAAAGTTATGGGATGCCAGCAATTTCATCTCTTGGGCATCCTTTGTGGTTTTTCAGAACTGGTGCTGTATTAAGAAGAGAGGCATTGAGGTTTTTTGAACGCTCAGATCATGGGGAAGAGTACTGTCAAGCTTTGATGTTGGAAATCCTTCTGTCATTGTCAAATGTGCTTCATAAAAATTTCATATCAGAAACAATATTCTGATATATATTCATATCCTAGTGCTAAGGTTTTAAAGAAGGAATCCTTGGAGACTATTGATTAGGGATGAGGCATGAGGGTAGGGGGAGAGTTGCAGCTGATTGATAGAAGCTAGGCATTTTGCTATGGCTGAAATAATATGCTGTATTTTAAAGCTTTCTTTCATTTTTGAAAAACTTCAGCAGAATTCTTGTTTTCTTTCTGAACGCAACTGTGATTTCTAAGAGATCTCCATTTAAAAAAAAATATAGCTTGAAGTGATTTCACAAGGAAAATGACAGCCGTGAAAATAATGGCACCATTTCATATATATAAACTTTTTAAAATAAATAAATAAATAAATAAAAACCCTCATTTGTAGAAACAATTTCTTCCAAACGTGGCACAGATACAGAGGGTGTTAAACATACCCACCTAAAAGGCTTGCTGAAAAATCAAGGTATTCCATAGGCTCAAAAAAGACAATCAAGATGACACCTTCCCCTGGGGCGAAGGGAATTTGAAAGGTTAGGTGCCACCACACTGAAGGCCCAGTTACTAAATTGTATGGAATGAAACTCCTGATGAGATGGCAGTGAGTCCAGTGATCCAGGGGCAGAGGAAGGGGCAGAGGTGGGAGTGGTCCGTTCCGAGTGTCACCACATAACACTGGTCTTGAAAGACCTACATTGGCTCCCAGTACGTTACTGAGCACAATTCAGTGTTGGTGCTGACCTTTAAAGCCCTAAACGGCCTCGGTCCAGTATATCTGAAGGAGCGTATCCACCCCCATCATTCTGCCAGGACACTGAGGTCCAGTGCCTAGGGCCTTCTGGCAGTTCCCTTATTGCGAGAAGCCAAGTTACAGAGAACCAGGCAAAGGGCCTTCTCGGTGGTGGCACCCACCCTGTGGAACGCCCTCCCACCAGATGTCAAAGAGAACAACTACTACCAGACTTTTGGAAGGCATCTTAAGGCAGCCCTGTTTAGGGAAGCTTTTAATGTTTGATGCATTCCTGTATTTTAGTATTTTGTTGGAAGCTGCCCAAAGTGGCTGGGGAAACCCAGTCAAATGGGTGGGGTATAAATAATAAATTATTATTATTAATTATTATTATTATTATTATTATTATTATTATTATTATTATTATTAATTATTATTATTACTGAAGGGGGTGACAAAATGCTGGGTGGCACTCGCTGCAGGGTCTGCAGTGCGCCTGAGCAGTGGCGTAGCATGGGTTGTCAGCACCCGGGGCAAGGCAAGTAATTTGCGCCCCCTAACCAGGTAGGGGCAGAGAGCTGCGAATGCGAGCGCGCCCCCCCCCAGATGTTGCGCCCGGTGTGGCCGGCCCCCCTGCACCCCCCACGCTACGCCACTGCGCCTGAGCCACACATCTCTCCTGGGAGTGACGTGGTGACTTGGGCATGTGCAGACTTTGCGCTGCCCCAAACGGTCCGCCAGCCACCTCCCCTTCAGCTGTAGGGTGGCTGAGTGGGAGGAGGCAGGTAGACTCCTCTGAGGCCCCACAGTGCATCCTGCCCCAGCTGGCCCCACCCCTGGGGGGAGGGCACACATGCCACCCCAGGCACCCGATCGGCTTGCTCCGCTGCTGCAGTGATCAAGTGGGTATATAAGGAGTCAGAAGAACTTTCAGGTATCGCCTGGGGGTAACCTGAGAAATATGGTCCAGGTCCGGTCCAGAATCCGAAGGTTCTGCTAGGAGTCAGTCCAACGGGGCCAAGGCAGGACGTGAGGCAGGAAACCAGACCAGAACAGGTACAGGGTCTCAGGCAGGATCTAGCATGCAGCAATGTTGCTCCCACAACCTGGGGTGAGGTCAGACAGCCTTTTATCTTTGTCTGGGTAACGGGCAGTCCTGATCCCCCAGTGACTCACCTCCCTGTTTCGCCCAAAGACAAGCACTCCTCCTGCGAGTACTCAGGTCTCTCCTTCTCTCAGACCTTAGTCTCTGCAGCTCAGGAGACGTCGGTGGGTTACTAGACCCAGGGGCCACCTCAGCCTCCCCTGACCCAACCGGTAGTGGAGCAGCTGTAAGTGATGGCCCAGCTGAAGGCAACGAGGTTATCCCTACATCTGGAGCCAGGGCAGGCTCAGGCCCCTGACTCGGCCCAGCTGGTGTTTGCTACAGGGGAACCTGTGCAGACTGGGACTCTTCTGGATCAGGCCCCAGACTTGGTTCAGATGGTGCCTGAGGCAGAGGATCTAGTGCTGACTAAGACCCCTCTGGTTCCGATTCTGAGCCCGAGTCCCAGGCCATCACAAGGGGTTCATATTTTATCCCTGCCCCCCAAACAGCTGCTGGGGATCACAAAGAGGAGGGTCCTCTTGACCACAGGACCCCGATGTTCTTCACTAACATCATTTCATTCGTATGCTACCTTTCCACAGTTCACTGAAAACTATGCTCAAGGCGGCTGACAACATGAAAAGATTTACATAATTGCAAACATAGCAAAGGTAGTCGTAAACAAAACCAATCAAAAAGAACACAACCAAATTGACTATAACTTCGAGGCATGCCACATTTCCTCAGTCTTGGCAACATGTTCCATGATCTTGAATCGGGCCCAGAATCAAATGGACAGCAAAAATGGCATGCGGCCGAGGTTATATGTTCTTGCTGTGCTGCCCTACTGTGACTAGGTGGCAGGCTGCAACATTTTGTAGAATTCTTTGGTGGAGTGAATACTCCTTTAAGGAGATTGGATCTCTGGCTTTCGTTTTTGTCCTGTTTTGCAACTTGCTTCCAAATCATACACAAAAGGAAAAGCACCACATTCGCGAAACATCTTCCCCCACCCCCCCACCTCTCTTTGTAAATAAGTGCATGCATTTGCAGGTCAATAAGGTAATTGAGTGAAGAAAGGAGGGAGAGAAGTTGTGAATAACTGAAATTGATTTTTACGCATAGCTCTGTGGAGAGACATTAACTACTTATGAGCTCACGAGGCCTGTGTTAGCTGTTAGCATTATTAGCGATCTGGTCATGTTTATTTCTGGGCACACAAAACTCTTCCAACATTTGAATCCTGAATTGATGGTCATAGCTATGATAAATATCATTGACTTCTTTTGATCCTCTCATATTTTTGGATTTTGGTAGGAGTCTGGATTTACAGGATCGTGGGACCAGCTCACATGCCTACCAGACCGGTATGTGCTCTTCTTCCTGACCCACAGAAGCCAGTGTGGTTCATAGCTTCCTTAACACAAAGTGCTTCATGGATTTTCCATTGAGGATCCATTTGTGCAACTTCCCCTATGAAAAAGGGAACCCCTTGCTGACTCACTATCTAGATCCTCACATGATTATTTCACTGCTTGTGCTGTGGTCTAAACCACTGGGCCTCTTGGGATTGCGAATCAGAAGGTCAGCAGTTTGAATCCACATAACGGAGTGAGCTCCCATTGCTTTGTCCCAGCTCCTGCCAACCTAGGAGTTTAAAAACATACCAGCACAAGTAGATACATAGGTACTGTTGCAGTGGGAAGGTAAATGGCATTTCTATGCACTCTGATTTCCATCAGCGTGTCCCGTAGCACCTGAAGTGGTTTAGTCATGCTGGCCACATGACCCAGAAAATTGTCTATGGACAAACCCTGCCTCCCTCGGCCTGAAAGCAGAAATGAGCGCCGCACCCCATAGTCAAATTCTGCTGGACTTAACCATCCAAGTGTCCTTTACCTTTTTTTTTACCTCACACATCCCCAGAATGCAATGGACTTGTTTTTTTCTTTCTCTTTTTGTCAAAGCACACTCTTGAACTGAATGCAACCAAGGAACAAACCACAATTACCACTGACTAACCATTGTCATTAACAACAACACATTTAAAATGAGATCATCCTCTTCAACCAATTACCTCTGTTTGAACTCTTATTTTGTGTAGAACAGGGTTGAGGAAATTGTTTCAGCCTGAGGGTTGCATTATGTTAAGGACATGACTTTCCAGGGATGGCATAGTATGGTGGACATGGCAAAAGTGGGCGTGGCCAAACCCGAGCTGCATCCACATGGCAGCTTATTCAATTTCCCTGACATTTCCCTAACTGTTAATTTCTGCATTATGTTTGAGCTTTCAGGTGATGTGGAAGCCACTTCCATAAATCTAATGGAATGTGGCATATGTCTAGTGCTCATTTCTGGATTGTTTCATTCCAGAAAAAGAAAAAGAAAACCATTGGCAGCCCCCTTGCCCCAGAAATTTGTAGAGTGTAGAAATTTGGAGGAATATACCAGCATGCAGTTCTCTCCTGTGGTTTCATGGGGCAATCATGAGGAAACAGAAGTCTGCATGTGTGGAAAGGGGTGATGGTGGTTAGCAACATTGTCCGGTAACATTCGTTGTCATGTCACTTCACACTCAGTGGTATGGGTGAAATTTAGCACAAAATGACACAGGTACTGCAGTATGAAAGGAACACTAGAAAACAAGACAGAAGCACTAGAATCATTTCCAGGAAAACTAACTCAACATTCCCCCTGTCTGAATGCACCCACAGATCACTCTCCATCCAGGTGAGCATGTGCTGTTATCACAGTTCTAGCCAGGTAAAGTTGTGAAGGCAGGGCAAAGAGCAGGGACAATGAGATGAATGGCCTGGGTGTGTCATTTGGGCAGAGTCCTGAGAGCCAGACAGAGATACCCAGAGGACCACATTCAGTTCCTCAGCCTGCGGTTCTCACCCCTGGTACGAAACATAAACATAAGTTCCATTCATTTCAGTGGGAGAAGGGCACAAGTTAATTCTTGTGATTCATGGCCAATCAAGTGTTTTGTGTGTGTACATTGGGGCTAAGCTTCACCTTGAGAATGCACAGAGATGCTTCGCCACCAATTCCAGAGAATGGCCAAAGGCTTGCTGATGACCTCAGAAGAATGGCAGCCTTTTGGCTGCAGACTCTGCTGATGTTCCCTGTGCTCCTCTGAGCCTCCTGCCCTCCAGGCAGCCTGGCTGTCTCATTTGTTTGATTGTGGTCAAGTTGTGTGCTAACAGACAGCTGCTCTCTTTTCAGCGGCTAATGAGTTTGATGATTTTGTTCTGTCTCTCTTTGCCTGCTTTCTTTCTTTCTTTTCTTTTTTAAAGAACATGGTACAGATTTGTTAATCTCCACTGACTTCAAATTAGAGATATGCAAAACAAGAATGGAATCCTGCATTCAAATAGCCTTAATGAATCCTTGATCACCCTGCTGTCCTCCAGAAGTTCTGGTCTTCAACTCACATCAGCCCAGAGGGCTCCAATAGTGCCACTGTATTCTGCTCTGGTCAGACCTCACCTGGAGTACTGTGTCCAGTTCTGGGCACCACAGTTCAAGAAGGACATTGACAAACTGGAACGTGTCCAGAGGAGGGCAACCAAAATGGTCAAAGGCCTGGAAACGATGCCTTATGAGGAACGGCTAAGGGAGCTGGGCATGTTTAGCCTGGAGAAGAGGAGGTTAAGGGGTGATATGATAGCCATGTTCAAATATATAAAAGGATGTCACATAGAGGAGGGAGAAAGGTTGTTTTCTGCTGCTCCAGAGAAGCGGACACGGAGCAATGGATCCAAACTACAAGAAAGAAGATTCCACCTAAACATTAGGAAGAACTTCCTGACAGTAAGAGCTGTTCGACAGTGGAATTTGCTGCCAAGGAGTGTGGTGGAGTCTCCTTCTTTGGAGGTCTTTAAGCAGAGGCTTGACAACCATATGTCAGGAGTGCTCTGATGGTGTTTCCTGCTTGGCAGGGGGTTGGACTCGATGGCCCTTGTGGTCTCTTCCAACTCTATGATTCTATGATTCTAAGTTGGTGCCCTTAAGAGAATTCCTTTAGCATCCTACAAAAATTATCAGATGTTTTGCCCAAGAAGGAACTTGCAAGTGAAGAACATAAGAAGAGCTGGATCAGGCCATTGACCCATCTAGTCCAGGATTCTGTTCACAGATGCCTCTAGGAAGCCCACAGGCAGGACCTGAGTACAAGATCACTCTCCATTCCTGCGGTTTCCATCAACAGGGCTTTGGCCCTGTATACCTGAAGGAGCATCTCCGCCCCCATCATCCAGCCCAGACACTGTGATTCACCTCCAATGGCCTTCTATTGGTTCCCTCACTGTGAGAAATGAGGTTACTGAAAACCAGGCAGAGGCCCTCCAAGCAGATGTCAAACAGATAAACAGCTATGTGATTTTTAACAGACATCTGAAGGCAGCCCGGTTCAGGAAAGTTTTTCGTTTTTGATATTGTATTGTGGGAGTTTTTCCCAGAGTGACTGTGGCAACCTAGTCAGATGGGCAAACAAACAAAAACAAACAAACAAACAAAACAAACAAAATTCAGATGCAGAGCATAGACAACCTGCTCACTCCAGGTCAAGTTTGGTGGCAGCCCTGCTTCCTAGTGTGGAAGCATTGTATAATATGGAGGCAGTGGAGCAAAATACTCGCTATCTTGGGCTGCACTCCTAACCATATCTACTCAGAAGTAAGCCCCAATGTATCCAAATCTTTAAACAATAGAACAAGAATGCTGGGTTTTTCAGATATGTGCGCGAGACGTCGTGCGTCCCCATTGCGGTAGTCGAAAGCTAGTGACTCCTCCTTCTCCTCCTATCCACAGCCAGCAAGGCACCCTTTTCCTCAGGGAGGGGCTTGGATTCGGAGGCAGAAAGACTCTGCCTCCGAATCCAAGCCCCTCCCCTGAAAAGGGTGCCTTGCTCACTGTCTGCAAAGGGCGAAAATGAACTGCTTATCTCTTGCAGTCAGCACCACTGCCGCCTGATGGCTTTTCTCATTGACATTGTGGGTGCCTGGCCCCCACAATTACCATATTTTTCGCTCTATAAGATGCACCAGACCACAAGACGCACCTAGTTTTTGGAGGAGGAAAACAAGAAAAAAATATTCTGAATCTCAGAAGCCAGAACAGCAAGAGGGATCGCTGCACAATGAAAGCAGCAATCCCTCTTGCTGTTCTGGCTTCTGGGATAGCTGTGCAGCCTGCATTCGCTTCATAAGACGCACACACATTTCCCCTTACTTTTTAGGAGGGAAAAAGTGAGTCTTATAGAGCAAAAAATATGGTATATTATTTTGGGTGCCCAAGCACCAAGGCCACCTGTGGTCTGAGTGGGGCCATCATGTGGGGGGCCATCATGAGCAATGATGGGGTTCATGAATATGTCCAGAGGATTCAAAAATATTGTGGGCTCCTCGGGGTGACAATTCAATGTATATCAGATGAAATAAAAATCCTGAAATGGCTAGGAATCCTGCCTGTTACCTTGCAGCATTTCCCACTAGGTCATCCAGGTGCGACTTTTGAGGGCTATTGAACACTGGGATTTTTCCCTATTTATCACAGTTACTGAAACACCTGTGCTGAACTTTGTTTGTCTCATCTGCTAAAAATATAAAGTTTGATGGGTATCCAAATGCTACCCTTGTTAAAAAGGAAAACAATGTGATGGTATTTGTTTATCTGATTTCTAATAGAATTGGCTTGGGCCAGGCATGGAAGCCTCCAGCCCAGGGATGGAGATGTGAGCCTCCATTCTTCTCTGTCTGGTCCCAGTACACACACTCTCCTGAGCTCCTTTTCCTTCTTTCTCCTTCTCCTCCCCCCTCCTCCCTTCCCACCTTTTCCCGGACCAGGACTCGGACATCTTACACAAATTAAAACAACACAGATGAAATATAAAAAGCTAGAAACATATAAGAATGAATGAATTTTATTATTTCAGTCACAGACCAGTTCCAGACCACATACAATATCAATGAAATCATAAAGCACAATAGGGATACATTTGAATTTGCAATTAGGTATAACAGGGACAATACAGATATAACAACCGTTAAATATATATATAAATTAAAACTTAGTCACTAACATATAACCTAAAATTATCATTTAAAACCTTAATCCTTATGATAGCACAGCTTGTTCCCTAAGTTTTAACTTATAAGAGATCATTGTTAAAAAGTAATTAAACTCTAATAGAATTAACACAATGTAAATAATAATAATAATAATAATAATAATAATAATCTATTAAAATGCAGATAATAAAAACAACATAACACTGTCCCTTAAAGAAAATGTTCCCAAAGGTCTGTCGGAATAAAACAATCTTCACCTGCCAGCAGAAGGACCACAAGGAGGGAGCCAGTCTGGCTTTTCTAGGAGCGGAGTTCCATAATCCGGGAGCAGCCACTGAGAAGGCCCTCTCTCGTGTCCCCACCAAGTGTGCCTGTGAGGGTGGCAGGACTGAGAGAAGGGCCTCCCCCAAAATCTCAGAGGCCGGGCAGGTTTGTATGGGTGAATCCATAGGGATGTGGGTGGTGCTGTGGTCTAAACCACTGAGCCTCTTGGGCTTGCTGATCAGAAGGTTGGCAGTTCAAATCCCTGGGATGGGGTGAGCTCCCGTTGCTCTGTCCCAGCTCCTACCAACCTAGCAGTTCGAAAGCAGGCCAGTGCAAGTAGATAAATAGGTACTGCTGCAATGGGAAGGTAAATGGCATTTCCATGCACTTTGGTTTCCATCACGGTGTCCCATTGCAGCAGAAGCAGTTTAATCATGTTGGCCACATGACCTGGACAGCTGTCTGTGGACAAATGCTGGCTCCCTCAGCCTGAAAGCGAGATGAGCGCCACAAACCCATAGTTGCCTTTGACTGGACTTAACTGTCATAGAATCATAGAATCATAGAATCATAGAGTTGGAAGAGACCACAAGGGCCATCGAGTCCAACCCCCTGCCAAGCAGGAAACACCATCAGAGCACTCCTGACATATGGTTGTCAAGCCTCTGCTTAAAGACCTCCAAAGAAGGAGACTCCACCACACTCCTTGGCAGCAAATTCCACTGTCGAACAGCTCTTACTGTCAGGAAGCTCTTCCTAATGTTTAGGTGGAATCTTCTTTCTTGTAGTTTGGATCCATTGCTCCGTGTCCGCTTCTCTGGAGCAGCAGAAAACAACCTTTCTCCCTCCTCTATGTGATATCCTTTTATATATTTGAACATGGCTATCATATCAGCCCTTAACCTCCTCTTCTCCAGGCTAAACATGCCCAGCTCCCTTAGCCGTTCCTCATAAGGCATCGTTTCCAGGCTTTTGACCATTTTGGTTGCCCTCCTCTGGACACGTTCCAGTTTGTCAATGTCCTTCTTGAACTGTGGTGCCCAGAACTGGACACAGTACTCCAGGTGAGGTCTGACCAGAGCAGAATACAGTGGCACTATAACTTCCCTTGATCTAGATGCTATACTCCTATTGATGCAGCCCAGAATTGCATTGGCTTTTTTAGCTGCCGCGTCACACTGTTGGCTCATGTCAAGTTTGTGGTCAACCAAGACTCCTAGATCCTTTTCACATGTACTGCTCTCAAGCCAGGTGTCACCCATCTTGTATTTGTGCCTCTCATTTTTTTTGCCCAAGTGCAATACTTTACATTTCTCCCTGTTAAAATTCATCTTGTTTGTTTTGGCCCAGTTCTCTAATCTGTCAAGGTCATTTTGAAGTGTGATCCTGTCCTCTGGGGTGTTAGCCACCCCTCCCAGTTTGGTGTCATCTGCAAATTTGATCAGGATGCCCTTGAGTCCATCATCCAAGTCGTTGATAAAGATGTTGAATAAGACCGGGCCCAAGACAGAACCCTGTGGCACCCCACTAGTCACTCTTCTCCAGGATGAAGAGGAACCATTGATGAGCACCCTTTGGGTCCGGTCAGTCAGCCAGTTACAAATCCATTGAGTGGTAGCAGAGTCAAGACCGCATTTTACCAGCTTCTTTACAAGAATATCATGGGGCACCTTGTCAAATGCCTTGCTGAAATCAAGGTAGACTACATCCACTGCGTTCCCTTCATCTACCAGGCTTGTAATTCTGTCAAAAAATGAGATCAGGTTCGTCTGACATGACTTATTTTTCAGAAATCCATGCTGACTATTGGTGATCACAGCATTCCTTTCTAGGTGCTCACAGATTGTTTGCTTAATGATCTGCTCCTGAATCTTCCCTGGTATTGATGTCAGACTGACTGGGCGGTAATTATTTGGGTCCTCTCTTTTCCCCTTTTTGAAAATAGGGACAACATTTGCCCTCCTCCAGTCTGCTGGGACTTCGCCTGTTCTCCAGGAATTCTCAAAGATGATTGCCAGTGGTTCTGAGATCACATCTGCCAGTTCTTTTAATACTCTTGGATGCAGTTCATCTGGCCCTGGAGACTTGAATACATCTAAACTAGCCAAGTATTCTTGTACTATCTCCTTAGTTATTCTGGGCTGTGTTTTCTCTGCTGAATCATTTGCTCCAAATTCTTCAGGTCGGGCATTGTTTTCTTTATCGGAGAAGACTGAGGCAAAGAAGGCATTGAGGAGTTCAGCCCTTTCTGTGTCCCCTGTTTGCATTTCACCATCTTCTCCTCTGAGTGACCCCACTGTTTCTTTGTTCTTCCTTTTGCTACGAACATACCCATAAAAGCCTTTTTTGTTGCTTTTAACCTCTCTAGCAAGCCTGAGTTCATTTTGTGCTTTAGCTTTTCTGACTTTGTGTCTACACGTGCTGGCTATTTGTTTGAATTCCTCTTTGGTGGTTTCCCCCCTTTTCCATTTTTTGTACACATCCTTTTTTAATCTTAACTCAGTTAAAAGTTCTTTAGATAGCCACCCTGGCTTCCTTAGGCACCTTCCATGTTTCCGTCTCATTGGTATTGCCTGAAGTTGTGCTTTTACTATCTCCCTCTTAACAAACTCCCAGCCATCATGAACTCCCTTTCCTTTTAGTATTACTGTCCATGGGATCTCACCCAGCACTTCCCTAAGTTTTATGAAGTCGGCTTTCTTAAAGTCAAGAAATTGAGTCCTAGTATGCTTGGCTGCTCCTTTCCGTTGTATAGTAAACTTCAGAAGAGCATGATCACTTGCGCCTAATGATCCTTCCACTTCTACCCCATTAACCAGGTCATCGACATTGGTTAGGACCAGATCTAAAATGGCTGTTCCTCTTGTTGCTTCTCCCACTTTCTGGACAATGAAGTTGTCTGCAAGGCCAGTGAGGAATCTGTTTGACCTTATGCTCTTGGCTGAGTTTGACATCCAACAAATATCTGGGTAATTGAAGTCCCCCATTACCACTATCTCCCTTCCTTTTGCATGCTTGGCCATCTGTTCCAGGAAGGCATCATCTATGTCCTCCGTTTGGCTTGGGGATCTATAGTAAACTCCCACAATGAGGTCACTGTTATTCTTCTCTCCCTTAATTTTGACCCAAATGCTCTCACTTTGGCTTTGAGGTTCTAAATCTTGGATCTCTTCACAGGTATACACATCCCTGACATATAACGCCACTCCTCCTCCTTTCTTGTCTGGTCTGTTTCTCTGAAATAGATTGTATCCCTCCATTTTTACATTCCAATCGTGGGACTTATCCCACCAGGTTTCAGTGATGCCTATTATGTCATATTTAGTTTGCTGTACCAAGAGCTCAAGCTCATCTTGTTTATTTCCCATGCTTTGTGCATTAGTGTACAGACATTGAAGTCCATTAGTCATTCCCCCGTGTCTCTTATTTAAGGATTTTTTCCTCCCTCCACTAGGTCTGCTTGCTGTTTGCTCCATTTGGTCTATGACATTTGGATGATCATCTTCATCAATTGATAGACTCCTACCTTCAGGAGCACTGTCTCCCTCCCCCACATTAGTCAGTTTAAAGCCCTCCTGATGAGGTTTCTGAGTTTTTTGGCAAAAACATTCCTCCCAACCGTTGTGAGGTGCAGCCCATCGCTTGCCAGAAGTCCATCTTCAAGAAACTGCAGTCCGTGATCTAAGAATCCAAACCGTTCCTGTTTACACCATTTGCGAAGCCACCTGTTTACTTCCACTATTTTCCCCTCTCTCCCTGGGCCACGTCGTTCAACTGGGAGGACAGATGAGATGACGATTTGTGCATTTAATTGCTTCAATTTCCTGCCCAGAGTCTCGTAGTCTCTTTTGATCTTCTGGAGGCTATTGCTTGCAGTGTCATTGGTTCCCACATGAACCAAGAGGAAGGGGTATTTGTCAGTGGGTTTTATGATTCCTGGCAGTCGTTCAGTTACATCTTGGATCTTAGCCCCGGGGAGACAGCACACTTCCCGAGACATCTTGTCAGGCCCACAGATCACTGCTTCTGTTCCCCTCAGTAGGGAATCCCCTATCACCACTACACGCCTCCTCTTAGGTTTGGTCGGGGTTCTTCCGTGAGCGGTCCGTTCCAAGGTCGCCTGCACATTCCCTGAGGACTGACTTTGCTGCTCATCTTCATATACCTGATCGACTGTAATGAGGGAGAGATCCTCAAATGGAGTCTGCTCTTCGTCTTCCATGCTAGGGGAGAGGACCTCAAAGCGATTGTGTATTTCTAAACAATCAGAGCGAACCCTGGGCCTCCTACTTCTTTGAGTCACGTTTCTCCACATATCGGGCTCCTGTGTTGGTGAACTAGCCTCCTTCCCAGGGGAGTCTCCTGTCTCCTCCTTGGTGGAGACGGTGTGCTCTGCTGCTTCCAAGAAGAGCTCCAGCTCTCTAATTCTTTGGAGTGTAGCTACACGTTCCTCCAGTTGCTGGACTTTGTCTTTTAGGAGGGCAATCAACATGCAATTGCTGCATGTAAAGCTGCCTGCAACCTTTGGCAAGATGGCAAGCATTGCGCAGGAACTGCAGGCGACTGCAGCTGTTCCCTCACCCTCCATCTTGAGAACGTGTCGTTGGGGGTGGCTACAGCGGTCCTGCATCATAAAAAGTGTGAAGACAGGACTAATAACTCCCCCCCCCCAAAAAAAACCCTAGGTCTCCCCCAACAAACGTTTGAGACTAGCTCCCCTAAATCTAAAAGATGGCTCAAACTGCGCGCGCCACTAGGCGCGCGCCGCTGGCCTGCAAGGTCTGATAAGCTCCTCCCACAGCTAATCACCTGCCTCAACAGAAACCCTGCCCCCTCTGACCTTTGCACAGGGAGAGACACAAAGAATCACACACACAAGAAAACCCTTTTTGCTCCCTCTTCAGCCGCTGGCTGGCAAGCTCTGATAAGCTCCTCCCACAGCTAATCACCTGCCTCAACAGAAACCCTGCCCCCTCTGACCTTTGCACAGGGAGAGCAGCTAATTAGCCACAAAGAATCACACACAGGAGAAAACCCTTTTGGCTCCTTCTTCAGCCGCTGGCCTGCAAGGTCTGATAAGCTCCTCCCACAGCTAATCACCTGCCTCAACAGAAACCCTGCCCCCTCTGACCTTTGCACAGGGAGAGACACAAAGAAACACACACACAAGAAAACCCTTTTTGCTCCCTCTTCAGCCGCTGGCCGGCAAGCTCTGATAAGCTCCTCCCACAGCTAATCACCTGCCTCAACAGAAACCCTGCCCCCTCTGACCTTTGCACAGGGAGAGACACAAGGGTCCAGAGGTCCTTTACAAATTTTACAAAATGGGTGAATCCAGACCCTCAGATAGCCTTGGGCCTTTAGCCTTGGGTCCATATAGAGCTTTATAGCACTTTGAACTATGCCCAGAAACAGACAGGTAGCCTATTGAGCATGGTAGTCTTATAACCAGTCCCTCTCAATAGTCTCTCTGCAACTCTTTAGGCCAGCTGAAGTTTCTGAGCACTTTTCAAAGGCACCCCCACATAGAATGTGTTACAGTAGTCCCTTTTTGGGTGGTTCTTTGCTGGCTGAAATCTGCCCTTGAACTCTAATAATGCTTCTTGTCTGCTTGGATGGAGGGCAGAGAGGAATTCATCAGTGTTAGGAAACCAGCCTACTGTACAAAGGTAAAAATTCCATTCATTGCTGTGCCCACTTTGGCTTCTGACACAACCCACCACTGACAGGTGGAAGGTTGTCTAAAAGAGAATGTGGGTCTCAAGCCAAAAAGGTTGTCAACTCCTGGCTTCGGCTCTTGTGAATCTGCTCCAAAAAGACGAAGCAATTTGAACTCCTTTGCTAAAGGGACATGAAAATGTCCCTGCCGTCTGCAGTAATTTTCAGATCCCCCTGAAAACTGCACTGACTTTGCAAGGTTTGCCAGCAACTTTGCAACACAATGAATTTCAGTTAGAGGGTCTGCACACTGGTCAGAAATGATGAACACAGCCTGTAGACTGAACTATCAGTACAGGGGAAACAAACCTTCAACAAGATTCAGAAACCCAGATACCAACCATAAATTTCACAAGACGGATAGTCATGCAGCCAGACTCTGGAATCTGTGCATGCAGAGCTTGTCCTGGTAAACTCAATTCTTCTCTTTGATCCCATTATGAGTTCAACGCACAACTCTGCCAATTCTTGGGTCCAGTTTATTACAGGCTTGCTGTCAGTTAGCCCTTCCTGCAAGTTCTCCTTCCCCAAGCAATTTTGCATTTCCAAATACTCAACGGTAGGGACACCTGGCTGGAAGCTGCAGGGGCTGTTGGTAGATTTCATCTAGGGGTGTGTGAATTTGTCCATACTGATTTCTGGCATGCATGCGCAGCAAACTATAATGGCATGCCAGTGAGCGAGAGGGGCACAGCTAAGCTTGGAAGGAGAGTGGTGGATGCGACTTTATAAAAACAGTTTTCATAAAACAAAGCAAGCGAGCCAAATGTTTTTAGCATGTAATTGAAAAATTGTCCGGGCAATAAAGGATACGGAGCAAGGAGCAACGGCATGTAAATATTCCAATCAACACAAGCATAGGCGCTTCTTTCATCCAACAATAATGTCTGGATTGTTAAATCTCTGTCACAGGTACTTTATGTTCCTTTTCAAAGCTAGGCGTTTGGTCCTCTGTATCCAACACCAAAAAAGAAAAACACCAACCCATGAACTGGCGCTCTGGTTTGCATTCTCATCTTCCGTTCATCTGCTTCCTCCCGGTGAAATTGTAAGGGTTGCTGCATTTTATGTTGATGTAAAAGAAGGAATAAAATAAACATCAGAGTAGATGGTTGAAACTGGGGTAAACAATCCCCAGAGCAATTCATGAGCATTCCTATCTGCTATTTCTTGCCTTCAGATTTTTCTGTTTATTATGCAAATATTGTTTATTATTTTAGGTACAGATAAAAAAAAAATCATATAAATGGGCATGATATGGTCTTCTTTCACCCCCATTTTAAGTGCAGCAGTGCCTGGATCTACTCAGCCAAGGTGGAGCCAATGTATTTCCTCTACAAAAGACAGAAAAGTATGTGTGTAGAAACTAGTCACCTGTAAAAAGGTAAAAAATGGTCCACTTCTGCCTCTAGCTCCACCCACCACTGTGTGGTGTGTCACACAAACACCACATCCTGTGAAGATTGCATAGAAGGGAATGTGGACCTTGTGCAGGGAAAGATTCTTCGCTCCTTTCATTAGAGTAAGCTGGAGGAGCCCAAAATCAGGACCGGTGTTGGAAATTGGACTGCAAGGAGGTTAGAATCATAGAATCATAGAGTTGGAAGAGACCACAAGGGCCATCGAGTCCAACCCCCTGCCAAGCAGGAAACACCATCAGAGCACTCCCGACATGTGGTTGTCAAGCCTCTGCTTAAAGACCTCCAAAGAAGGAGACTCCACCACACTCCTTGGCAGCAAATTCCACTGTCAAACAGCTCTTACTGTCAGGAAGTTCTTCCTAATGTTTAGGTGGAATCTTCTTTCTTGTAGTTTGGATCCATTGCTCCGTGTCCGCTTCTCTGGAGCAGCAGAAAACAACCTTTCTCCCTCCTCTATGTGACATCCTTTTATATATTTGAACATGGCTATCATATCACCCCTTAACCTCCTCTTCTCCCGGCTAAACATGCCCAGCTCCCTTAGCCGTTCCTCATAAGGCATCGTTTCCAGGCCTTTGACCATTTTGGTTGCCCTCCTCTGGACACGTTCCAGTTTGTCAGTGTCCTTCTTGAACTGTGGTGCCCAGAACTGGACACAGTACTCCAGGTGAGGTCTGACCAGAGCAGAATACAGTGGCACTATTACTTCCCTTGATCTAGATGCTATATTCCTATTGATGCAGCCCAAAATTGCATTGGCTTTTTTAGCTGCCGTGTCACACTGTTGGCTCATGTCAAGTTTGTGGTCAACCAAGACTCTTAGATCCTTTTCACATGTACTGCTCTCAAGCCAGGTGTCACCCATCTTGTATTTGTGCCTCTCATTTTTTTTTTGCCCAAGTGCAATACTTTACATTTCTCCCTGCTAAAATTCATCTTGTTTGTTTTGGCCCAGTTCTCTAATCTGTCAAGGTCATTTTGAAGTGTGATCCTGTCCTCTGGGGTGTTAGCCACCCTACCCAGTTTGGTGTCATCTGCAAATTTGATCAGGATGCCCTTGAGTCCATCATCCAAGTCGTTGATAAAGATGTTGATTAAGACTGGGCCCAAGACAGAACCCTGTGGCACCCCACTAGTCACTCTTCTCCAGGATGAAGAGGAACCATTGATGAGCACCCTTTGGGTTCGGTCAGTCAGCCAGTTACAAATCCACTGAGTGGTAGCATAGTCAAGACCGCATTTTACCAGCTTCGTTACAAGAATATCATGGGGCACCTTGTCAAATGCCTTGCTGAAATCAAGGTAGGCTACATCCACTGTGTTCCCTTCATCTACCAGGCTTGTAATTCTGTCAAAAAATGAGATCAGGTTAGTCTGACATGACTTATTTTTCAGAAATCCATGCTGAATATTGGTGATCACAGCATTCCTTTCTAGGTGCTCACAGGTTGATTGATGGAGCCTCAAGTTCAGCATCACTGGAAGAACTGGGAGCAGAGAAGCCAAACTGCTGTGCTACTTCCTCTCAATGGAGATGCTGATTCCTCCATCCCTTCATCTGGTTGGCCATTCAGATAACAGGGTACTGGACTAGATGGCCCAGCAAGGGTCTCTGTATGTTCTTCTGTTTATCCACATAGAGAAAACATTGCCTTGGACACCCCTTTGTGGTAAGACCAATTGCCCCTTAACAGCCAGTTCCTCAAAGGCATGCATCTTACAACGGGGTGTGATCTATCTCTGTGCACAGATACACAATGGACCCCCAATCTAAGTTCTTTGTTATTGTTGTTGTTTAGTCATTGATTCGTGTCCGACTCTTCGTGCCCCATGGACCAGAGCACGCCAGGCACTCCTGTTGTTCACTGCCTCCCACAGTTTGGTCAAAATCATGCTGGTAGCTTCAAGAACCATCTCATCCTCTGTCGTCCCCTTCTCCTTGTGTCCTTCATCTTTCCCAACATCAGGGTCTTTTCCAGGGAGTCTTCTCTTCTCATGAGGTGAGGTGGTCAAAGTATTGGAGCCTCAGCTTCAGGATCTGTCCTTCCAGTGAGCACTCAGAGCTGATTTCCTTAAGAATGGATCGGTTTGTTCTTCTTGCAGTCCATGGGACTCTCAAGAGTCTCCTCCAGCACCATAATTCAAAAGCATCAATTCTTCAGCAATCAACCTTCTTTACGGTCCAGCTCTCACTTCCATACATCACTACTGGGAAAACCATAGCTTTAACTATACGGGCCTTTGTTGTCCCCTGCAATGTCCAACCCCACTACACAAAGACATCCCACCCGCGATCATGATGGCCACTTTGCTAGTTTTGAAGCAGAGAGGAAATATACTGTAGGAGAGAAATAAGGCCATAATAGTGCTGGTGACAGTGTAAAATAAAAAATAAAATCCCAGGATCAGGTTTCTGCAACAAAAGGCTAACCATCACCATTTGAGCGACGTCTTTGCCATCTGCTTCAGGCCTACTCACAGCTGCCACATCTAAAGTGCTGTCACTAGACCGGCCGGCTATCCCCATTACGGCTCACCTGCCGGTTAACTGCTCCCTCCTGAAAGGCGTTTAAATGGGAATTGCACATGATAGCTGTTATTGAAGAGAGAAGAGGAGAGCAAATGTCACCAGAGGACCTGATCCAATGGCTTTTTACTGTGATCACCATGTGCTTAGTCAGAAGTAAGCCCCATGGAATTAATGGGGCTGTGGTGGGGGTTGCTTCCAGGTAAGCTGAGTGGGCTGAGTTTTGCAGCCGATGTGGTGAACTATCTGCAGCGTTTAGATGCTGAGTCCAAGCATCTGAAGCCTATATATGAAGTGAATGGTGAATTTGCCTATTTTCTGTTATTTTAATTGAGAGTTTTAAAACTGTTTTTAAAATGCATTTTAAATCTTTGTAAGGATGGGTACTAAATTATTATTAGTATCAATAACAGCAACAAAAAGTATTTCAATTTATCATTTTTCCTGTATTGTTTTCATGTATTTCTTATATTATAGCAATTGTCCAAAATTTACATACATTAAAAAAAGTTCAAACAACAGCATGCAAGTGTTTGTTTTTTTAGTCCTCATGACAACCTATTATAGTTTTAGTGTGAATTTTCGTGGAAAAGCAATGTTTATATTTTTGTAATTTTGCCCAATATGCATAGAATCGTGAAGTAATATTCCCCCATAGAATGAAATTGTGTATGTTCTGTCAACCACATGCATTTCAATGCACAGACTATTCTAGTATATGCATATTTTGTACACAGGACTTGGCTGGAGAGTTGCATTGCAAAATTCAGACAATTGCAAATTTCAAAGAAGGCTGTGCTTTGTTTTGTATATTGTTTTGGGAAATGTGACGGACAGCATAAGAACATAAGGATACTGGATCAGACCAATGACCCTCCTAGTCCACTACCCTTTACCAGTGGCCAACCAGAGGTCTCTGGGAAGCCCCCAAGCAAGCCAGGAGCACAACAGCGCTCACTCCATTTTTGATTCCAATCAGCCTTATTCTTCATGAATTTGTCTAATCAGCTTTAAAGCCACTCACAGTACATAGTTAAACTGTGGAACTCATTCCCACAGGAGACAGCGATGGCCATCAACCTAGATTGCTTTAAAGGAGAATTGGATAAATACATGGGCGAGAGGGATATCTGTCACAGTCTGGTTTACAGGTGGTTCGAAGTCCTGGAGGAGGATGGTGGGACCGGGGGTAAGATGGCGGGGTGGGAGCAGGAACAAGAGTCTGGAAGCCAGGAGTCCGGAAGCCAAGGGTCAGAGAGCCGGGAGTCAAGAAGCCAAGGGTCCGAGGATCAGGAAGCAAGGATTCAAGAAGCCAAACACAGCAAAGCAGGAAGCGTGTTGCTGTGGCAAAGAACCAAAGGGAAACGCTGACCTTATATCCCTTCCCAGCTCTTGCCACCAGGTGATGTGAGTTACCAATTGGCCACACCTGTGCGGCTGCACCTTGCCTCTTCAGAACAAACTTAGGAAAGCCCCGGTCCTGCGAAGCCCTACCGGTCACAGGGCCTGGCTCCTGCACGCACTCCTGACAATATCAAAGGCTCCTAGCTGTGACTATGCTCTGCTTCCACAGTCGGAGGCATCAATGTTCCCGAATACCAGCTGCTGAAAATGACAGGGGGGGGGGTGAGTGCTCTTGTGCTTGAATCCTGCTTGCTGGCTTTGTCCAGTCTGGTTGGCCACTGTGAGAGCAGGATGCTAGACTCAATGGGTCATTGGCCTGATCCAGCAGGCTCTTCTTATGTTCTTAAATTGGTGACCATCATTGCCACATGGGAGAGATGATTCCAGGTGCTGCATATATTTATGAATATTATTGCAGACATTCT
Organism: Podarcis tiliguerta; assembly: GCF_965153285.1. Taxonomy (NCBI): domain Eukaryota; kingdom Metazoa; phylum Chordata; class Lepidosauria; order Squamata; family Lacertidae; genus Podarcis; species Podarcis tiliguerta. The sequence goes on from NC_139544.1 coordinate 57,537,180, forward strand.
TGGGCGACCAGTTGTGTTCTGTTATTATGAGTGGCAGAGGGGAAAAGATATATCTGTTCACTTCCCCCACCTCATTCATAATTGTACATGCTTTTAGCATTCTCCCCTTATTTGGGTTTTTCTATCGTAAGCAAAATACCTCCAATACCGTAAGCTTCCCTCATAGGGGAGTTGCTTAATTCAGATGCCATTGCTGCCATCTGACAGAACAAAGGCTCTCTTGTCCCAATATGGATGGTGTGTGCTCTGCAAACATGTGTCTGTGTGTGTGTGTGTGTGTGTGTGACACTCTTGCAGAAAGTTCATTTCCACCCTCCGCCTAGGATGATCTGGGGAACATTTTTACCAAAGAGCCAGCAACAGCCCATAAATTGCATTTTGTCAGAGCCAAATAGAACACAGGCTCCAGCAGTTTGTTCTAAATTTAGAACCTGCCATTTTCCAAGAGGGTTTGTCTGTTTCCGATAAAACAAGCTGTCTCCTCAGCACCGTCGTTTTTGTAGATAAGTGCAATCGGAAACATCTTGTGTTCAAACCCCCTGATTAATTGGGGTCACCTAGTACAGACCTGGTGAAATAATTGTGTGTTTTTATACTTGATTGGATTGTTATCACTGCCTTTTTAAAAAAAATAATAAAAAGGGCTGGTTATATGGGGCGGGGAAAAGATACTAGAAATATACCGCATGTCCAGGTATCTTCCTAGCTGCCAAAGCTCTCACATAGCTTGCACAGATGCATTCCTGGCTGCCTTTTCACGGCAATCCTCCCCTACCAGAAATATAAAGACATACTTTTAAAAGTACTTGCTGTCTTGCAGGAAATCTTCGGGAGAAGGAAAAGCTAAGGTGTAAACCCTACACAAATCTACAGTGGAGTCCTTAAGATGGCTTGATGGTGCCTTGCACACCTCCTTCTGGCAACTCCTGCAGCCAAGCTGGTGCCAAACGTATTGCTCTGCTTTCCTTTGGACCACAACAGTGAGGTCAAGAGGGGGGTCTTGTTGTTTGAGCAGCACAGGACCTCCAGACACACTGCCCAGGCTTTGGCGCTGCTAATGTAGCCAAAACAATGTCAGAGGGGGCAGGTACGAGTCACCAGTCTCCTCAGGTGCTGTGATTCTCCAGCAATTTGACTTCATCCCCATATGCTCACTGCAGGGACGCGGGTGCCGCTGTGGGTAAAACCTCAGCGCCTAGGACTTGCTGATCACATGGTCAGCGGTTCAAATCCCCACGGCGGGGTGCGCTCCCGTCATTCGGTCCCAGCGCCTGCCAACCTAGCAGTTCGAAAGCATTTCCGGGTGCAAGTAGATAAATAGGGACCACTTACCAGCGGGAAGGTAAACGGCGTTCCGTGTGCTGCGCTGGCTCGCCAGATGCAGCTTGTCACGCTGGCCACGTGACCCGGAAGTGTCTGTGGACAGTGCTGGCTCTCGGCCTATAGAGTGAGATAAGCGCACAACCCTAGAGTCTGGCAAGACTGGCCCGTACGGGCAGGGGTACCTTTACCTTTACCTTTAATGTAGCCAAAACAATGTCAGAGGGGGCAGGTACGAGTCACCAGTCTCCACAGGTGCTGTGATTCTCCAGCAATTTGACTTCATCCCCTGATGCTCAATCCAGTGTCTCTCAAGACAGACAGATGCCAGCAACCTCACAGGAAGGAAGGAAGGAAGGAAGGAAGGAAGGAAGGAAGGAAGGAAGGAAGGAAGGAAACAATTTTACCTGTGTTTTGTCTCATGAATCTTCTTTGGGGGTTTGGCGGGAATGCTGGTTTCTGTCAGATCCTCATTTCCCCCGTCTTAAATTTGACTCACCCTGTTTCCATTTGTGATTTTTCCTGAAAATCCATGAGCTAATTTCTCATAATATGTTCATTTTCATATGCAATTTTGCTTGATATACACACTTTTGCAAACAACCCCCCTCCGAAAAACACTATCGTACGGTATTTTCACTAGCATATGCATTTGTATAATATGTATATAAATAGGATGCACATTTTTCTACACATTGGTTGTCTAGAAAATCACACTGCAAAATTTGGAGAAGTGTCAATTTTGAAGCAGGCTGCATTTCGGCTCATGTATCAGTTCTGGAAAGCACAAATCAGTTAGGATCGCCTTTAAATTAGAACTGAATTGAATTTGTCTCCCAGTCCTATTCATTGGTGCCACTGCCAATCTACCACCCTTCAAAACCAGGAGCTTCAAATTTGCGGAGACTGCTTCAAATGTTCCACTGCCCAAAATTCTGTCTGGTGATATGTGAGACTGAGAACCAAGTTTTATTACTGGCTAGACTTCCAGAATCTGATGGAGGAGACCAAGTCTTCAAATCCCTGCTCAGCCTGTATTATTTTTAATTTTTGTACAGCACCTAGCCGTTTAAAGTCCTTTATAAATAATAACAGTACATTGCTATCCATCTTGTCTACCAAGCAACTGAAGGCAGTTTTATCCTCATAATGACCCAGTTAGTCTGATTGATAGCAAATGGCCCAAGGTCATCTAATGAACGTCATGGCTGAGTGAAGACTTGAACAAATGTCCCCCTCCCTGTCCAAAGCTAGCAGTCCAAACCGCCACACCTCATGCTTCTCCAACTATAATCCAGTAGCAGCCTTGGTTCTCTAGTCAAGGAAGAGGTGGCCCTACAGAGGACATCTCATCTGGCCACATCTGAAGCCTGCCCTGTTCAATATTGTTGACATTTCTTTCCACCTTAAGGAGCAGACGTGTAGAACTGTTACATGTCACATGTCTGTTTACTTTCCAGCACAGCTTGCTGGGAACTTCCGTTGTGTATAGCTTTTGCTTTGTCCTGTTCTCTCTGGGACGGCGAGAGAGAGAGAGAGACGACATGTTTCTTGTCCTGATTTATGATTGATAAATCTGTAGTTGTAATATGCTTCCACAAGCCTCACGCCTATTCTGTGTGTGCAGTTCGCTCTGCTGATAGTGTGCCCTGGCTTTGAAGCCCGGGTCACTGATTTACGTCAGAGCAGATGCCGATGGTCTTTGCAGTGGGAAGACTGGAAGGAGACGGCCCAGCTGGGGTTAGTCAGCTGGCCTCCTGGCCCTCTGCATGCCAATAACAATAGCACTGTGGTTATGCTTTGTCAGAGCTTCAGGAGTTTTCAGTGATGGCTGATACCCATTGGGACGGGTGGGGAGGAAGGCTAGGGAAGCCCAACATAAGCCAATTACCAGCAGAGTCAACCAATTCTGGTTTTGTCCTCAACTTCTTCCCTGTTTGTTCTACCAGGAGAAGGAAGCTGTCCCACCCCCTGGGCTTCTTGTAAGAAATAATTCAGGCCAGTGGTGGCTGGCTGAGGGCAGATTGCATTCTCACCAATGAACCAGCCCCCTACAGAATTTTTATAACAGTTTGATGTCAGCTTTTTAGAACCTGATGTGTTGCAATTTAACAGGAGCAAGTGTCCCACCGGGAGGCGCCCTCCGATGAATTTTGCAACAGAGCAACTTTGCTTTGCGGATCCCCATGTTCCACATGGCTGTGGGGATTGGATCAAATGAAATGTGCTCAAATGAAAACTGGAAGGGAGTCGCCAGGTCCGGATCCAACCTACCAGGCAAATTTAGGGTGAGCTTGGGTCTTCCATGCCCTGAACAAATTCCATGATCAGAAGAGTTCACTCAACACCATGGTGAAGCTTTTGCATAATTTGATTAACTAGCTGGTTGGAGAGAATTAGCCTCTCTATTAAAGTGCTGTCAGTACCTTCTTCTTTAATGGGATACTGAATAACACAAATATATAATTCCTATGCCCCAGGGAGAAAACACAATAAATGCAGACAGATCATGCACACTCTCTTCCTCTGCTCCCGCTCTCTCTAGCATTTTTAAATTATTTTTTTACAAATTTATTCATTTGGTTTTTCAAATTAAAATTTTACAGAGATATATCAAGCATATGTAAATTATAAAAACAAGATTCCTAGGAATCTTCTGGATTTCGATTTCCCTTTGTGGGTTCTGTTATTAATCATTTCCTCGTGCATCTTTTATAATATTCCAAATCCTATACCTCTTCCATTATTTCCAGAATTCAACCTTAAACTATAAGTGATATTCCAATTCTGCTAAGGATTTTAATGGTCTACAATGGTCTTTAAGATAAGTTATAATTTCCCCCCATTCCTTATTAAAATTTTGGTCTTCCTGATTTCTAACATTTCTGGTCATTTTAGCCTATGCAGCATAGTCCAATAGTTTCATCTGCCATTCTTCTCTGGTAGGGACTTTATCTTCTTTCCATCGCTGGGCCAGTAACATCCATGCAGCCCTGGTGACATACATAAATAGTCTTTTCTGTTCCATTGAGATTTAAGCACCTAGAATTCCCAAAAGGAAGGCTTCAGGCTTTTTAACAAAGGTTGTTTTAAACATTTTTTCCCAACTCATTATATATCATTTCCCAAAATCCTTTTACTATCTTACAGTTCCACCACATATGATGAAAGGTGCCTGCTCCCTAGCATTTCTTGAGTAGAATGAACAAAACTTGAGAATTAAACAAGGCACTCCCCCCTTTTTGTGCTCTGCACAGTTGCCCCCACATCTCAGATTTATGAATGAGTGGGCTATTGATGGCTACTAGCCATGATGGCTATGCTCTACCTCCACGAACGAAGGCAGCAGTGCTTCTGAATACTAGTTGCAGGAAACCACAGGAGGGAGAGAGGACTCTGGTGCTTGAAGCATCCTTGCACATTTCCCACAGATGTTTTATTGGCCACAGCGAGAACAGGTTGCTGGACTAGATGGGCCATTGGCCTGATCCAGCAGGCTTTTCTTATGTTCTTATCTGAGGTATGGGACAAGACATGGGGTTCATTTAGGACAGTGGTTCTCAACCTGTGTGTCCCCAGATATTGCTGGACTACAACTCCCATCATCCCAGTGCTCTGGCCTTGCTAGCCAGGGGTGATGGGAGTTGTAGTCCAACAACATCTGGGGACCCACAGGTTGAGAAGGCTGATTTAGGAGCTGCAACCAACATAACAAAGCCAACACAGGAAAAGAAATAAGATACAATAAAACAAAAGGACATCTCTTCATCAGCAATAACTATTTCATTTTATTCTACCCACACCAGCCACCCAATCTGTGTGATAAAAGCAACAGCACTCCAACCTAGTTTCTCTACTACAAAGTCTTGGTCACTTTAAGGTAAACTGCTTTCATTACAATCGAGCAATGTATTGCGAAATAAATAAATGATGACAATTAAATAATAAAAAAGGCTGAAATATTTCAGAAAAAAGTGTGACCTACAGTGGTGCCTCGCAAGACGAAAAGAATCCGTTCCGTGAGTCTCTTCGTCTAGCGGTTTTTTCGTCTTGCGAAGCAAGCCCATTAGCGGATTAGTGGATTAGCGCTATTAGCGGTTTAGCGGCTATTAGCGGCTATTAAAGGCTTAAGGGATTAGCAGATTAGCTGCTAAAAGGCTAGTAGCAGCTTAGTGCCTTAGAAAAAGGGGGTGGGGAGCGAAAAAAACCCCCCAGGAATCGCAAGACATTTTCGTCTTGTGAAGCAAGCCCATAGAGAAATTCGTCCTGCGAAGCACCTCCAAAACGGAAAACCCTTTCGTCTAGCGGGTTTTCCGTCTTGCGAGGCATTCGTCTTGCGGGGCACCACTGTACAACAACATGCTGCATTTTCCCTCACAAAATGGGAATTCCTATGGTGGGTTCCTGACAGCCACTCTTTGTAAGAGTGTCCCTTTTATATCCCAATTGTCATCCTAAATTTCCTGGCTATGGATCATGCACAATCCTCATTGGGATATCCTGGTGCCTCCCCATTTCTTTGTCTCATAAGAGCATTTGGCAACAATTATTTTGGCACTCGCTACCTGTGCACCTTATTAGAAGGCACTATGCGTGATGAAATATGGAATGTTCTGGGCCTGGGATGGGTGGGAAGAATTTATTCATTTCAGCGGATCCCTCTGCCCCTTCTAGCCATCACGTTCGAAGTCAAATCCAGATACTTCCATGTGTCAAGCAACATATTATGTCTGTATACTGTGCAGGGCTCAAAAGGTTTGGACAGCAGTGGTGAGGCAAGGTCAGCTGGAGTTCATGTGGGAGAAGTTAATTACAAACGGTCAAGGAAATCAATTGTGCCTCTGTGATTGCCAAAGGTTTCCCAGCCCTGCTTCAGAAAACTGAACAGAATTGGCCTGCTCTCTGACGGCAGCTGAAGAAAAAAGGGGAGGAAATGGCCTTGCTTCTGTGTTTTATGTAAAATAAATACATGAAATTAAAGGACTCACCTCTTGTCTTTCTTAAAGAACATCTGATATAATGAGTGAATATGGGTCAGTTTTTTTTTTAAAAAAGAGGCAGCTTAGATTGCTTTGCATGTAACAGTTGCCACATAATATCCATACCACATTTGTAAGAACTAAATAATGTAGTATGGCAGCGTCTATGCTTCGGAACTCCCTGTCTATTGAGATGAAGTCGGCACCTTCGTTATACTCTTTTTGGCTCCAATACTTCGGTCACCTCATGAGAAGAGAAGACTCCCTGGAAAAGACCCTGATGTTGGGAAAGATGGAGGGCACAAGGAGAAGGGAACGACAGAGGACGAGATGGTTGCAGAGTGTTCTCGAAGCTACCAGTAGGAGTTTGACCAACCTGCGGGAGGCAGTGGAAGACAGAAGTGTCTGGTGTGCTCTGGTCCATGGGATCACAAAGAGTCAGACACGACTAAACAACTAAACAACAACAAGAAAACATTCTTTTTCAGACAAGTTTACCCAGATGCTTGAAGAAATTATAATTTGCCTTAGTATTTTAACTTTTGTATGACAGTTGTATTTTAAATCAAGGGGAAAATACAATTATACTTTAAAACACACAAAAGTTAAAACACTAAAGCAAATTATAATTACTTCAACTTTCTAAGTATCTAGGTAGACTTATCTAAAAAAGAATGTTTTCTTGTTGTTGTTTAGTTGTTTAGTCGTGTCTGACTCTTTGTGATCCCATGGACCAGAGCACGCCAGGCACTTCTGTCTTTCACTGCCTCCCGCAGTTTGGTCAAACTCATGCTGGTAGCTTCGAGAACACTCTCCAACTATCTCGTCCTCTGTTGTCCCCTTCTCCTAGTGCCCTCCATCTTTCCCAACATCAGGGTCTTTTCCAGGGAGTCTTCTCTTCTCATGAGGTGGCCAAAGTATTGGAGCCTCAGCTTCAGGATCTGTCCTTCCAGTGAGCACTCAGGGCTGATTTCCTTCAGAATGGACCGGTTTGATCTTCTTGCAGTCCTTGGGACTCTCAAGAGTCTCCTCCAGCATCAGAATTCAAAAGCATCAATTCTTCAGCGATCAGCCTTCTTTATGGTCCAGATTTCATTTCCATACATCACTACTGGGAAAACCATACCTGGAGGAGGAACCGGCAAGCCACTCCAGTATCCCTGCCAAGAAAACTCCATGGACAAAGACAACAGGCATATAAAGAATGTTTTAGCAGGTGCCAAAAAGAGTACAACTGCTTTGAGGTGCCCCTCTCCCAATCAAGCGGTGTATAGAATTAAAAACAAATAAAAGAGGCCCAGGCATTTAGCCTAACCACTACCCAAACTCATACCAATATGTTTTGACCCACAGCTCCCATCAGTGTGTCAATGGTGAGAGGTGAATATGGGGGCACCAGGTTGAGGAAGGCTGCTGCAGAACATACATTTTAAGTCGCCTTGAGTGAATCAGCAAAAATGTATCCGCTGCAGAAATGCCATGAGCAAATAGCAAAAGAAACAAACACATTAGCGATAATCCTAACCATCCTTGCATTGATAAGTTTGTGCTTTGAACACATTGATGCATCTAACATATCAATGTACTTTTATTCCATTCAGTTCAAATATGTAACCAATATATACTCTAATGAAATGAACCTAGAGAAGTACGGCACATTTCATTACCTCTTCTACGTATCTAGTCATTTCACATCTGTTTTCACCTTCTCCAACTCCCATGACTCTCTGTCTTAAAAGTTTTCAGTTTAGGAGTCAAAACTTGCGTGTCTGACCCAAGAGGTGAAATTATTCCGATTTGAAAAGGAAGGAGGAAATTTTGAAGCAGAGATGTAGTCTACTCACCCTCCTCTCAAACAGCCCTTAGCACATGAAAAAATAATGTTACCGTGGGGTGTGCATGTGTAAAGAACCTACTTTTGTCAAGTCCGTCTGATTGACAGGTTTGAGGGCTTCTTGGTGCTAGTTGTGTCAGGTGCACAAGTATGAAAATAACCAACACCTGCAAGGCAGCCTGACTAACAAGCAGCAATTGGGGATCGAGAACTTGATTATATACAGCTCTGACTTAGTTTTTCAGCTCTGAGATTCTGCTGCTCGGAATCTCTTGGCTCAGAGATTTCAATGCTGAGGATTCTCACAAACTCTTGCTCTGGGATTCTGCTCCTCAGATACTGCTGCTGCCCATATTCTTTCTCCTGCTAACCTCCTAAACACACCCAACACACACACCCAACTTGTTGAGGCAAAGGAAACAGGATTTGTATCTTCCAGGGCCATGCTACTGTGTGAGTCATGCAACCTGCACAAGATTTCAGTCCTGAAGAAAGAAAGAAACCTTTTTCAGGGCAAGATGACAGGGTGAGAGTGCAGTGCCCAAAATGGCCAACGAGCTGTTGTGCAAAAAATGGGATGCCCTGGTTTTACTGAAGTAGTTGAGAGGTACACACATAAACTACATCACCCTGGGGCTAACATGGCTGCTGGTCTGACAGCACAGCTGCCCATTTCGAATGAGTGTGAATCAGCTTGCTGCCCCAGCAGCTTGGTCCAAAGGAGTGTCTTAAGAAAGAAAGAGAACGTTCTTTTTTCTTTCTTTCCTATAATCAATTTTTATTTAAAAAAAAATCAACACAAAATGCAACAAAGGCCAAACTAATCTAAGGAAGAGAAATAAGAAAGAGACAAGAAGAGAAGAGAAGAGAAGACAGGAACGAACAAATATAGTCATACCTTGGAAGTCAAACGCCTTGCGAGTTGAATGTTTTGGCTCCCAAATGCCGCAATCCCGGAAGTGAGTGTTCCGGTTTCCAGACATTCTTTGGAACCCAAATGTCTTGTGCGACTTCCGCAGCTTCCGATTGGCTGTGCCTTGGTTCCCAAATGTTTTGGAAGTTGAACGGACTTCTGGAACAGATTCCGTTTGATTTTTGAGGTACAACTGTATATGAATGCCAAGTGCCCTATCACAATTATATCTTAACCCTTATTCCATGCCATGCACAGAAAAACGAACCCTCCAAGCTTCCACCTTGGAGCTTCCCGCTCTTCCCCCAGCCTTCCACCCAGAGGGATCCTAGAAAGAAAGAGAACATTCTTGGCTTTCTTAAGAGTGCAAATTAATATACAGGGAGGGAAACAGGATGCTCACAATTTCCAATTAAGCCTGCCATGTGGAGTACAACCTGCCAGCCATGCTTTGTGGCTTGCAAAGGGCTTGGCATCTTCCACTCACCCACTGTCTTGTAGTCCTGGGCAGTGTCCAAGAAGAGGAAAATCATCAAGGCAGTGACTGACAGGGTCATATTTGGCTTGGTGGGTAACATGTTGAGCAGGTCCTACAACCTGACTGTCTAAATTGGGATCTTCCGAGGCTTAGACTTTCCAATGCGAGGACACATATGCTCAATGCACCCACACCTGAAACCCATAGGACTTAGAAGCATCTTATTCATTTATTTAGAAAACTTCTAGGCCCCATAACATTAGAGAATATCATAGCAATGTACAGTATAAGGCCCTGGAGGAGGAAAAGGAGCAGAAAGAGGGTGAGGAAAGAGCTGTGAGTAGACGGAAGGTCCTTTCCCCATCCTTTGGACCCCTGAGAAACTCAAAAAACCATTTGTACCTGGAACTGGGTGTGTGTAAAGAGCAGCTGGATGGGATACAGCTATGGGCAGCCTGACGAAGCACACATCCACCTTGAGCTCAGCTCCAGCATCTCTCAGGTGGGTGCCATTGCCATTCTACGAGAACAAGGGAGAAGTTCGTGGTGAGCTCCGGAATCTCTTTTTCTTAGAAAAATAGCACTGCTAACAATCTTTTAAAACCATTCACACTTGCCATCACTATTTCTTGTGGGTCAGTATCCTATAGCTCAGGGGTGTCTAATAGGTTGATTGAGATCTATTTGCCGATAGTGGGGTGTCCGTGGTCAGTCATGGGATCATGACATCCCCCCCCCAAAAAAAAACCCTCAACAACTCTTGCTCCCTTTGGCAAATCCAATGGGTAGATCACTGCCAGTTTTTTTGTTTTTTTTTTATAGTGGGAGTAGATCACAGTCTCTTGAATGTTGGACTTGCCTGCTATAGCTTAACTATTCTTTGCTTTTAGTACTTCCGTGGCACTTACTTTTCAGCACACCTGTTTATAATTATACTGCAAGGATGCAATTCTAAGCACACTTTCCTAGGAGTAAGCCCCATTGAACACCATCAGAGTTATTTCCAAATTAACAGGCTTGTGCTGGAAATTGTCTAGCCACTGAATTGTGACCCCATAGAATATGACAAGAATGATTTTTGAGCTTATTCTGATGCAACCTATTTTTTTACCCCTTGGCGAGAGGGTCCAGGCTATTTCCATTTTAGCTAGGACTGACATGGTTCATTGTTGCGACAGTTTCTACAATAAATGCATTTTGTTCTTTTATGTGAAACAATTAGTGTTGAAAGTCATAATTAGGGCTCCCCACCTTCCAATTGATAGGCATTTCAGAGCTGACCGATTCCATCATGCTTTTTTGACAAAACCATTTTCTGAAAGCAGGCAAAAGAGGGGGGGGGGGGGTACAAATGATTAAAAACTTCAATTCACAAAGTGACTTTTATTTTGATAATAAATAACATACGAGTCACATTGCAAAATGAGACCCTTAATCATTTGCTGCCACGTTATCTGTCAAAATATAGACAGGGAGAGAGAAAAAACGATCACTCGTAAATAAAAGGTAACTTTCCATTTTTGCCTTGTGAGAGACGGGATGGTGGTGGGGGGCACTATTTTGTTGACACTTTAAAATAGAAATATTTTGTGTGAGTCAGGGAGAATGCTCTACTCAAATAACCTCATATCCTCTGTTCAGCAGGATAAGGCACTTATTAATTTGTGCATAATTATTATCTCTCACTCTCAATATAAGCTGGGGAGAAATAGCTTCCTGAGTACAGTTATTAAGAGTGGTGGTTTCATTGTGGAGGGCTGCGCTTTAAAAATACAGATTGTAGACAAGATAGGATGCTTATAATGTCAGAATTTGTACGAGTTGAGAATGTGCACGCTTTGAGCCTCTAAGAGTAAAATCCACATGCTGCCGTAGAAGCAGAATAAGTTTAGACAATTACAGGTGAAGTCTCCAGAAGGATGGAAAGCTAAGGACTAGCTGTATGAAAATTCCTTCCAGTAGCACCTTAGAAACCAACTAAGTTTGTTATTGGTACGAGCTTTCATGTGCATGCACACTACTTCAGATACACTGAAACAGAAGTCACCAGACCTATATATAGTGGGAGGGTGGGGTCGGGTATTATTCAGAAGGGTGGTGGGAATGGGTGATTGGCTGATAGGTGTGGTAATACTACTGTTAACAACTGCAATTAGTCTAACAGGAAAAAGCGAGGGATGAGACGACCAAAAATAGCTTCATCATGTATAATGAGATAAGAATTCAATGTCTCTATTCAGACCATGTCCCTCCATGTTTTTAAATTTGGTAATAAGTTGTAATTCAGCAACTTCTCTTTCCAGTCTATTTTTGAAATTCTTTTGTAATATGACAGCTACCTTGAGATCTTGTATAGAATGTCCTGGGAGATTGAAATGTTCTCCTACTGGTTTCTCTGTCTTGTGATTTCTGATGTCAGATTTATCTCAGTTTATCCTTTGGCGTATGATTTGGCCTGTTTGTCCAATATAGAGAGCTGAAGGGCACTGTTGGCATTTGATAGCATACACAGTATTAGAAAATGAGCAATTAATAGTCCTGAGATGGTATGTTTGATGGTATGTTTGATGTTGTTGGGGCCAGTAATGGTGTTGTCCAGGTGTATGTGGCAGGAAAGTTGGCATCTGGGTTTATTTCTGTGATGTCATAGTCTAATATGGGTTACTTGTGCTAATGGGTCTGCTCTCTGGGGGTGGAGCATAGCTTCATGGCAGAGCATAGCATGCTAGAAAGGGTGCAGTTCTCAGTAGCAAGGCAGGCAGAAAGTCCTGTCCTCTCCTGGTTTCCTTTCTTGTGTAGGAATGGGAAAATTGTTGTTGTTGTTGTTGAGTCATTTAGTCGTGTCCGACTCTTCATGACCCCATGGACCAGAGCACACCAGGCACCCCTGTCTTCCACTGCCTCCCACAGTTTGGTCAAACTCATGTTGGTAGCTTCGAGAACACTGTCCAACCATCTTGTCCTCTGTCATCCCCTTCACAAATGCCAGTCAGAAGTGTCTGTAGCAGGACAGATGGACCAACAGTCTGACTTAATCTAAAGCAGTTTCATAGATTCATATGTTTAGACCTTGACTTAAAAGTTCCTATTTGGGACTTGCAGCAAATCTCAGAAGCCACACCTCTCTGACTGACATTAGCTCAACTACTCTGATGCCCAAGCCATAGCTGCTTAAGGTGAGTCCCAAGCTCCATGACATACTCTGGTAAATTAAACTATTGAATATCCCCAAACAATGTACATATGCAAAATAATTAAGAACCACAAAAGAAAATGATGTACACAAATTCAAAATATAGTATCATAATGCAGAATCAAAATCAAAGTGTATACCTTGGTTTATGAACTTAATCTGTTCTGGAAGTCCGATCTTAAACCAAAGCATTATTAAACCAAGGTGTGCTTTCCCGTAGCAGCGGGGGACTCAACTTACAAATGGAACACACTCAACAGGAAGCGGAGCATGTTCTGCTTCCAAGGCAAAGTTCACAAACCAAAACACCTACTTACGGGTTTGCAGCATTCTTAATCCAAGTTGTTCATAAACTAAGCTGTTAAACCAAGGTACCACTGTATCTAGCAAATCCCCCACCAACACAGAGAGATAACCATTCACATGCACCTCCAAACTACACAAAACTAATCTAAGCACAAAACCAAGCACTCAACAATCACATTCTCCTTACACAAACCACATCACTCCATTCCCTCAATTCTCACATCATTAAACCACCCAATTTGCAACTAATCAATAATAGCATAACAATCAGTAACAGCACAATAGGCCTACAGAATAAAAACCAAGCCAACAGCAGTTCACACACAAACACAAGACACTCATTTCCACCCTTTCCCCCATCTCTCCCCTAGGAAGGTTAACCCCTGGCTACAGACCACCACCCACTGTATAGTCAGCCCCAGCCACCGACACAGCTGACAGCCATCACCCTTTGGGGTCATGCACACACATTTCCACCCCAGCTACTTCATATCCTTCTGAATCCTCCCCATGCAGTCACATTTGATGTCCTTCAGTAAACATTGCTGATGGCCACCTGGGCTTCATCACGGCTGTCTCTTCTCGAGTGAGCAGTTGGGGAACAGGTGTTTTCTTTGCCCTGAAAATCAATGAAACAAGAGGAGAACGAATTCCTTTGCTTCTGCAGCTGCCCTTTCCTACAGCCCTATAACAACCCAGGAATGAATTCCTTCACGGAAAAGGAATGTCCACCAACCTCAGCCCTTTGTGGCGGTACTGCAGGAGGGATGAGACTAATTACATTTGGATGTGAAATCTATAAAGACTAATGAATCTTGCAGACCAGCGATCAAGTCTGTTGTTCCTAGGTAACAGCTTGTGGGCTTTGTTTTCATTGCAGGTGAGTTTAAGCACCACCCTTGTTTTTATTTGCCCAACAAGGAAAATGCAGCTGTTCCACGATTGTGCGGATTTCTTCTTGATGATTTCAATAAAGGCCTTTCCAATTTATATGCAAAGTAGGTTCAGCTCTCAGACCTCTAGCAAGCTGTCGGTGTGGCCTCTGATATCTGAAGACTTGGATGGCAGCCACATTTGGGAACATTTTCTTCAAAAATGACTGGCGAGAGGAGTGGAGAATGCGACGTTCATGTACATACCCAGCAATGTTTTGCAAATGTTTTTCATGCATATATGTATGGATTCATTAAAGAGTGGTGTGACTGCTGTGGTACCCTCCAGATGTTGTCGAACTCCAGCTCCCATTAACTTCTGCCAGTGTGGTCAATAGGGAGGAAGCATGGTAGCGAAAGTCTAACATCATGAGGAAGGCTACATGTTCCCCACTACTGACCTAGTGGCTCTTGTAGAAGATCCTTGTAGGCCAAGGATGGGGAGCTCCAGATGTTGCTGGACTCCAGGAACCATCAGCCCCAGCCAGCATGGCCAATGGTCATGAATTTGGAGTGCTGGATACCAGCAACATCTGGACACCACCATCTTGGCTCCTCCTGCTAGGAAGGTTTGTCCTTAAGATTGCTGGAAGAAATATCAACAACCTCAGAGATGCAGATGACACAACCTTGATGGCAGAAAGTGAGGAGGAATTAAAGAACCTTTTAATGAGGGTGAAAGAGGAGAGCGCAAAATATGGTTTGAAGCTCAACATCAAAAAAACGAAGATCATGGCCACTGGGCCCATCACCTCCTGGCAAACAGAAGGGGAAGAAATGGAGGTAGTGAGAGATTTTACTTTCTTAGGCTCCATGATCACTGCAGATGGTGACAGCAGCCACAAAATTAAAAGACGCCTGCTTCTTGGGAGAAAAGCAATGACAAACCTAGGCAGCATCTTAAAAAGCAGAGACATCACCTTGCCAACAAAGGTCCGTATAGTAAAAGCTGTGGTTTTCCCAGTAGTTATGTATGGAAGTGAGAGCTGGACCATAAAGAAGGCTGATCGCCGAAGACTTGATGCTTTTGAATTATCGTGCTGGAGGAGACTCTTGAGAGTCCCATGGACTGTAAGAAGATCAAACCTATCCATTCTGAAGGAAATCAGCCCTGAGTGCTCAGTGGAAGGACAGATCATGAAGCTGAGGCTCCAATACTTTGGCCACCTCATGAGAAGAGAAGACTCCCTGGAAAAGACCCTGATGTTGGGAAAGATGGAGGGCACAAGGAGAAGGGGAGGACAGAGATGGTTGGACAGTGTTCTCGAAGCCAGCAGCATGAGTTTGACCAAACTGCGGGAGGCAGTGGAAGACAGAAGTGCCTGGTGTGCTCTGGTCCATGGGGTCACGAAGCGTCGGACATGACTAAACGACTAAACAACAACAACAACAAAGCAGTAAACACCTCAGTAGAAGTGAACATCTCCCTACTGAGAAGAAACACACCCCTTCCCTTTCTCCTGGAAATGGGCAAAAGGTTTGGAAAAGAGGAATGAAGCTGGTAGCCTCACAGACAAGGAAGGATGTCATTTCCTGGTCTGGCCAACTCAAGACATGGTTTTTTTTGAGTTCCAGTGACTCAAAATGTGAGTGCTTCTGTGTCACGAAAGCATCGTTTCACACCCCACATTGTCTTCGTAGCATGCAGGGCTGTTTCTGTAATACTGCAGTTTGTTTCTGCCCACAAAAACAAGAACATGTTATTTGTCTTGCCGTTGGCTGTTGTGAAATAATGTAACATATGCCACTTACATAATTAATACTGTAGGTTATGTTGTCGTTATTTTATTCCACCCCGTTCGTTTCAATGCAAAGGAAATACAATGCAAATGGGGAGTTGTAATGTAATGCAATCAATTATGTATCATTTGCAGACTGACAGCAACCGCAAATACGAATGGTATTTGCTGGATTGATTTCTGTTCTGGACATGGGACAAATAAGCAAACACGGGCAATTTCCCACTATCCACTTCTGTTTTTGTCACAAGTCTCTGACTTGGGCCAAAACAAACAAGATGAACTTTAACAGGGAGAAATGTAAAGTATTGCACTTGGGCAAAAATAAAATAAAAATGAGAGGCACAAATACAAGATGGGTGACACCTGGCTTGAGAGCAGTACATGTGAAAAGGATTTAGGAGTCTTGGTTGACCACAAACTTGACATAAGCCAACAGTGTGATGCGGCAGCTAAAAAAGCCAATGCAATTCTGGGCTGCATCAATAGGAGTATAGCATCTAGATCGAGGGAAGTAATAGTGCCACTGTATTCTGCTCTGGTCAGACCTCACCTGGAGTACTGTGTCCAGTTCTGGGCACCACAGTTCAAGAAGGACACCACTGACAAACTGGAACGTGTCCAGAGGAGGGCAACCAAAATGGTCAAAGGCCTGGAAACGATGCCTTATGAGGAACGGCAAAGGGAGCTGGGCATGTTTAGCCTGGAGAAGAGGAGGTTAAGGGGTGATATGATAGCCATGTTCAAATATATAAAAGGATGTCATATAGAGGAGGGAGAAAGGTTGTTTTCTGCTGCTCCAGAGATGTGGACAGGGAGCAATGGATCCAAACTACAAGAAAGAAGATTCCACCTAAACATTAGGAAGAACTTCCTGACAGTAAGAGCTGTTTGACAGTTTAATTTGCTGCCAAGGTGTGTGGTGGAGTCTCCTTCTTTGGAGGTCTTTAAGCGGAGGCTTGACAACCATATGTCAGGAGTGCTCTGATGGTGTTTCCTGCTTGGCAGGGGGTTGGACTCGATGGCCCTTGTGGTCTATTCCAACTCTATGATTCTATGATCCCTACTCATGTAGCTTCAAGTAGTTATGGGTTGGAAGTTGTTGGTGACTATGGTCTCTTGGGGCAGGGACTGTGAGTGTGACTAGTTGCTTTACAGTCTCATTCTGCAGTGTGCCCAGCTGTGGTGCTTCATACTTCAGTCTAGCAGGTTCAGATTATCTCAGGTAGTCAAAATTGCACTTTTTTTGGCACTGTATCATTCCTGACTCTTGCATTCCTTCTTAATCTGAACAAACCATTGGGCTGCATCCCAGCAACCTCTACTCAGAGTAGGCCCATAAAAATTAATGGGCCTACATTAGCCACATGTATTAATTTCAATGGGACTAGTCTGAGTATGACTTGTAATGGATATAACAATTATTCAGTAAAGTTTGAGTTGATAGTGTCTGCTCCAGCTATGGGATGGGGAGAGATAAGAAGTTTAGGCTATGTTGAACAAGTGAGCACTTCTATTTCACTTCTAAGTCATATTTCCTTTCCCTCTTGGCCCAATCTTCTCCAGTACCAGAAGGTTAGGGTCACTGAGTGATGATGCACTTCAGTGAAAGTTGCTGGTTTCATGCTTTGGGGGAACCCTCTGCCTCCTTGAAAACCTTCAAGGGCACCAACATACAGTTTGTTTCCAGATTCCACACAAAGCCACCTTATAAACAGAAATGTAGATCCATCATCAGGTGAAACTCCAAGGAGTTTTAAGGGAAGCCCAAAGAGGTTCAATAAGCTCAGCGGTACAGCGTCAGTTTTGTGTGTGCAGAAGGTTCCAGGTTCAATCCCCAGTACCTCCAGATGTGGATGGGAAGGTCTCCTGTAAGAACATAAAAAGAGCCTGTCGGATCAGGCCAATAACTCACCTAGTTCAGTATCCTGTTCTCACTGGGGTCAATCAGATGTCTGTGGGAAAGCTGCAAGCAGGTTGGAAAACCCTGGAGAGCTGCAACCAGCCAGCATGGACACTACTGATCTAGATAGATCAATAGAATGACTTGCTTCCCATGTAGCTATGGGCATCACAAGAAAGTGATATCTGCTGGTTCTAATGATTAAAGTGTAGAAGAAGAAGAAGAAGAAGAAGAGGAGGAGGAGGAGGAGGAGGAGGAGGAGTTGGGATTTGATATCCCGCCTTTCACTCCCCTTAAGGAGTCTCAAAGCAGCTAACCTTCTCCTTTCCCTTCCTCCCCCACAACAAACACTCTGTGAGGTGAGTGGGGCTGAGAGACTTCAGAGAAGTATGACTGGCCCAAGGTCACCCAGCAGCTGCATGTGGAGGAGCGGAGACACGAACCCGGTTCCCCAGATTACGAGACTACCGCTACACCACACTGGCTAGAAAGGGAGCTGGTCTCTGCAGATAGAACAAGTGACCAAAGTTACCTAAGGCTTCACTTAATGTAGCTCATTTGGTATTCAGTCTGAAAATAGAAGCCAATCTCTAATTTTCATGGACATATATAAACTGACCCCATAGGGTTACAATTGAGGTATGTTGGGAAAGATGGAGGGCACAAGGAGAAGGGGACGACAGAGGACGAGATGGTTGGACAGTGTTCTTGAAGCTACAAACATGAGTTTGACCAAACAGCGGGAGGCAGTGGAAGACAGGAGTGCCTGGCGAACTCTGGTCCATGGGGTCACGAAGAGTCGGACACGACTAAACGACTAAATAACAACAACAAGGAGAGTAAGTTAAAGCTCTCTCCTGCTCATCAATTTTGAATCTGGCCTACAAATGATAAACAGGTTCGGTTCACCTATTGTTTCTTCCGTTCTTCCTTCCCTCCCCACCCTCCATTTCACAAGTACTAAATTTAACATATATATATATATATTCCCCAGCGTTAAAAAGGGAAACCAGATGCCGTCGCTATTAACTTTTGGAATCAACTGTCATCTTCCTATTAAATCCTTCCATCCAAGTAAAGCCAATTATTTGCTTGATCTAAAAAGGTGCCGAAAATGGAGACGCACAAGGTTTCTGAAAGTCCACTTTAATAAGACAGGTGGGTAACTAATAATGTGGAAAATTGCCTGCAGATTGAGGAGACTGGGAATGACTAATGGCCAAAACTAAGCGAGTAAATTAGTTGCCAAATGATACCATTTGCAGGAGTTGTGCGAAAGGGAGATTTGATGGCCCAGAAGCATGTGGCACTGATCGGAGAGCAGAGCATTTGAGTGGGGCCCAGATTCAAGAAAGCATGCCATCGACTTATGGCAGGGCGTGCTTTAAAAAAGAAAAAAAAGAAAAAACCACCCTTGACTTTTAAATTATTATTATTATTATTCTTTCCATGTAAGCGGTGCTATTTGGGTAAGTGCTTGATAGCGTAGGCACAGGAGCCCACTTAGCTCTCTGCAAAGTTTGACGGCAAAGTTGCTGCCAAGGTCAAAGACTCTGAATCAGAAATGCCCTTTAGGCGTGCTGCAAATCAAGCAGAGCTGGCCAGGAGAAGAAGAGGACAAAAAGGGAAAGGAACTGGGAAGAACTGAGGGGCATGGGTAGAATCACAAGTAATCGTTTTATATATAATATTTAATAATAATAATATTAATTTAAAGTATTTCCTATCCAATTTGCTCTTAACAGCAAAATGAGATCCCTCATGAAAAACTGCATGGCTCTAGTCATAAGATTTAGAATCTGAGCTTGGAAAGAGACATATTGAATTATATGGGCTTATGTTTGCTTGGTAATGCTATGTTCTCTAGTTTTGATTCTCACTTGGAGAGCAGTGCAGAGCTGTCCAAAATGTGTGTCGTATCATATTAGTGTGTCGGCTGCAGTGTGTAGGTATGTCATGCAAATGCTCTTATAAGGGGTTAGTTTAACTTCTGGTTTGCTAGTAAAACTGAATTACTGTGTCACCAAATGATGCATGTCTGAAAAGTGTGTCACTGACGTGAAAAGTTTGGAAAGCTCTTGCCCATGCCTTTTGGATTGGTGTGTGTGACTGTTCATTTCTGCTTAGTCCTGTTTGTTCTTTTTGTGGCCGCTTCAGTAGTCATCTTGTGTGCCGTATGCCATATTTTATCAATTTCATTACACTTTTGGTGATCCCAGCCAATCAGAGATCAAGGGCTGGAGATCATGATTTCATAATGCTCATCGGACTGTAGCTATGTGCTAATGTTGCTAAGGGCAAATGATGGCCATTCGAGTGAGGACAATGCTTCCTGTACTTGTCACATGGGTGACCCTAGCCAATCAAGGATCACCTGAAGAACTGAACAGCTTCTTAGTTCTTTTGAGCAGACCCAAAACAAGCAGACTGCCTTGTACAGTTCCCAGCTGATTACACTTTCTTTATTTTCAGGCAAATTAACCAAAGAGTTAGGAGACATCTTCCTATGTGGTGGTGAGAATAAAGAAATGTGTCTTCACATCAATACAATACTAGAAGTTGAGGAGACTAGGTTGAAGACTCCATGAAACACATAATTTACTAATGTGTTAAAATCTAAATGCCATGATTGCTATATAAAACTTCCATGGTCATAGGCAGTATCTATGGATACTAGAAACTGGGGACAAGCCATGGGGTAGGAGGACCCCACTTCCTTGTCATTCTTTTGTCCTTCTCAGAGGTTTCTAGGGGGTCACTCTCATTTAAAGAAGGCTGAATTAGATTAGGGTTTGGTCCGGTTCAAGATGCTTCTTCTTAAAGTCTTACTCTTGGAATGTTTGGAGACCACATCTCCAGAGGAACCCAAGAGTCTAGGCTGTTGTAAATAGTATCAGTCCGGTTTTAGACAAATATACTCGCCCTCTTTACTAACATTCTTTTTCTGCATTTCCTTTTAATCTTATGCACTTTTCCATTTCAGATTTATCCTGTATGTGCTACAGGCAAGCCGTCATTGCTGGTTTGCTCCCTCCAATATATTTCCTAGGTGCCGTGGGTTTTTGTTTTTGTTTTGTTTTTTTAAAAAAGAGAAGTCTATAATTTGATACAAGACTTCACAACAGGTGGCTAATTGTTTTTGCTCTCGGCCCTCCAGGACCTTAATGTGTGAGTCAGGCTTTTGAAATCAAGAGTGAATGTTGAGCAAATAAGCAAAAGATTGAAAAAGAAAGACCCATCATAAGGAACACAAGGGTAAAGATGAAGTACAATTTCTCAGGTTTCAAGGCCCAGGGTGAATTAACCTGTGTGGAAGAACACAGATTAAGATGTGGAGGCAGCTGAGTTGCCAGCCAGTTAAGGATTTCCTGGGATGGAACAGAATTGTATCCTCTTGGCTAGTCACCAGAACTGGGGGGATGCAAAGGGTTTTTATTATTATTATTTTTAAATAGACCCGTATCCAGATGGATGGCTCTTGCTATTAGTGTGGGTGACTGAGGACGGTGTGTCTGCTTCCATGGGGCTTCCAAATTATCTAAAGAACAGCAAATCAATGAAACCTTGTAGAAACCGTACAGTAGCATCTGAAACTGGCTCCCAAACATGCTGAAATTCCTGAGCCTTTGCCTGATGCTGGAACGATATCAAGAGTGGTTCCAGGCCAGCTTATCTAGGAAAGGGACTCTTTAGCTCAGTGGAAGCGTATCAGAATGGCATAGAGATGGTGTGAGATTCAACTGCTGGCATCTCAAGGTAGTTCCCACTATGACAAACTGGAGAGATGCTGTCAGTCAGTGTAAACAATACTGAGCTAGATCAGGCTTTCCCAAACTTGGGTCTCCAGCTGTTTTTGGGACTACAACTCCCATCATCCCTAGCTAGCAGGACCAATGTTCAGGGATGATGGAAACTGTAGTCCAAAAACAGTTGGAAACCTGAGTTCGGGAAACTCTGAGCTTGATTGACCAATGCTGAGCAGTGTGTGGACAATACTAATGTCAATGTTGGTCCGACTTGGGATAAGGCAGCTTCCAGAGTTCCTATAAAAGTATAGGTAAAGGGACCCCAACTATTAGGTCCAATCGTGATCGACTCTGGGGTTGCGGCGCTCATCTCGCTTTATTGGCCGAGGGAGCTGGCATACAGCTTCCGGGTCATGTGGCCAGCATGACTAAGCCGCTTCTGGAGAACCAGAGCAGCGCACAGAAACACCGTTTACCTTCCCGCCGGAGCGGTACCTATTTATCTACTTGCACTTTGACTTGCTTTCGAACTGCTAGGTTGGCAGGAGCAGGGACCGAGCAACGGGAGCTCACCCTGTCACGGGGATTCGAACTGCCGACCTTCTGATCGTCAAGTCCTAGGCTCTGTGTTTTAGCCCACAGTGCCACCCGTGTCCCTCAGAGTTCCTATATGGATTGCCAAAACCTTTCTCCTTGGCTGCTGCTCATCTAATTTCAATGGGATTTTGGGGAATGCCTTGAGTGGAGAATGTAAAGTTTGTTCAGGATGATCAGGGAAAGGGCAACCAGTTAAGCAGACCGTAGGACATCTCTATTGGCAGACATGCAGATCGGTTGCTTGCTGCATCACTACTCATGCTGGATTTCCCTTACTACACCAGGATCAGCTATGGAGATTGTCCATCCTCCTTCCTTTTGACTGGAGCATTGATTTCTCCAACCCTTCCACCTACATGAGAGAGTCCTGTGGTCAGCCATCAAGTTGCCATCCATGCAAATTATTTCTGTGATTGTTGCCACATGGTCGCCATGGCAGCATCACAGTGGAATATACATGTGTGAGCCTTATACAAAGTCAGACCATTGGTCTATTTTGCTCAAAATTATCTGCACTGGCAAGGTCTCTCCGGGACTTCAGATTCTGGACACTCCTAGCCCTACCTGGAGATACCTGGGACTGAACCTGGGAGCCTTCTGCATGCTGTTGTGCATCTTCCCCAATGAAAGCTGTAACTGTATAGTTGAATGATAGGTCATTTTCGCTTGTTGGCCAATATAGACTACAATCATCCCACACGCAAAATGATGGCAAACAAAATAATGCTTTGTACTTTTAAAGAACAATACACCCTTGTTAGCTTCTTCTTCTTCTTCTTCTTCTTCTTCTTCTTGTTAACAAATAGACACCTGCTGTTACTTGTTGCTGCCTGCTTCAACCTTTGGTTTTCAGTCAATATTAGAAAGAAACAAAACCCACAAACAACAACTAGAAGCATCAGCACACAATACATACTATTATTCCCTTCCAGAAAATAAGAACATTTTTGGTCTATAATTAGCAAAATGTTGTTTCTTCTTCTTTTCTTAAGGATATTCACAGTAGTCCACCAGGTTTGGTTTTTGATATATAGATATTGAGGTTCCATTCATGCAGATAATAATATTAAATTTCCCACAAGATTCAATGATATCTGATTTTTCCTTCCTTTCTTTTTTGCAAGTTGGGGGTGGGGTGGGGATTTGATGACACAACCCCTTACCCAAACTTGGTGAAGAGGATGGAGGAAATCGCTGATGTGCATTTGAACCACTGAATGTGCACTAGGTTGTGCCTCTGAGCACAGCTGGCTGATCTCAATGGGATCTGCATTGCCATGCATATCTGAAAATGCATTTTAATCTGCAAGCAGCGGGCACAAGCTTGCTGACATAACATGCACAAGCTGTGAACGCTGCTACACTGTGCATCAGTGTGACAAATTACTGATTTAAAGGAAAGACATCACAAGCACATTCCATGCATTTGTGACAGCATAGGGAAGCCAAAAACAATGCATGAATAGATGTTGTTGTTGTTGTTGTTTAGTTGTTTAGTCGTATCTGACTCTTTGTGACCCCATGGACCAAAGCATGCCAGGCACTCCTGTCTTCCACTGCCTCCCGCAGTTTGGTCAAACTCATGTTGGTAGCTTCGAGGACACTGTCCAACCATCTCATCTTCTGTCGTCCCCTTCTCCTTGTGCCCTCCATCTTTCCCAACATCAGTGTCTTTTCCAGGGAGTCTTCTCTTCTCATGAGGTGGCCAAAGTATAGGTTTCATAAAATGCACCCACACACCATGATGGCCAACAATTCCTGTTGAAATCAGGCTCAAAAGAAGCATTCTGTTGTAGTCAAGAGGACAGGTTTGGGTTGTCAGCTCAGTTGAGTGACACCCATGCCAGTTCCTTCACTTTGTAAATGTGCCCACGGGCCCCCAAAAGTTGGTGACTGTGATCTAACACATTATGTGAGCTCCCAAAATATGATCTGCCTATAAAAAGGGGTGAGGGGGAGTTAGCTGTCCAATGATCACTTATAAGGATGGGCAGTGAAGAGTGCATTATCTACAGCCACACAGTTCTTAATAATAATAAAAACTCAGCAATGCCTTTGTCTTCACGCAACAGCAACTAGGCCCCATTTTCCTCTGGGCCCCCACTTTCCCCCCCTTGCTTTCCGCAATCTTCCTTGACACCAGCGAGAATTATTAGTTGTGCTCGCCTATGCCACGCATCTTGGTTACCTCTAATTGAAATGGAGGTGATCTTGAGTGGCAAAATTGTTTAAGAAACTCTTCCAAGTGCCTCGTTTGTATAATTTATCAGGGGAATCAAATGCTTCTGAGTTTGGATCATTTAGTTCTCAGGAGTTTTTAATCTCCGATCATATCAGGAGGTGGGACAGGACTCGATCGTGGAAGAACTTGATGATAACGTGGAAATTTATTTACTGTGTCAAATGCTGATGTTGCCAGAGGAGCGGTTTGAGGTGAGAATTACCTTTCACAGAAAATTAACTGCAGGAACCTAGTTAATTTGAAGGAAGACCTTATACCTTTTTTTTCCTCAATAAATTCCTGGCAGAGAATGCGAACATATTTGTACTCTCTCAAGCTTAAATGACTTCTTTCATCAAGCACAAGAGTTAAAGCAGGGGTGCTTAAATAAAGGCATTAAAGTCTTCTTGATGTGACTGAAGAGGGAGAATTAATCTGATTAATCCTATCTGTCTTTCTCCCCCAAATATTGGGTGACTACACATACATAACATAGAATCTCCCTTAGGGATGGCAGAATCTCATCCAACTTAGTTTCTTGTTTTCTGCACATATCCACATCAGTTCGTATTTAAAAAAAAAAAAATCTTCATGAAAATTCATCTTCAGCAAGGATTATTCCCAATATACATAGCTTTGTGTGCCATTTTGCATAAAATGCACAAAGTTATGTAGTAAGCACATATTTCTGATCCCAAAAGTCACAGGTTCAGCCCTGAGTACCTCAAGTGAATGGATCAGGCAATGGGAAACATTTCTGTCTGAGGTCACATTCATACTATACCTAAAGGTAAAAGGTAAAGTTACCCCTGACTATTAGGTCCGGTCGTGACCGACTCTGGGGTTGCAGCGCTCATCTCGCTCTATAGGCCGAGGGAGCTGGCGTTTGTCCGCAGACAGCTTCCGAGTCATGTGGCCAGCATGACTAAGCCGCTTCTGGCAAACCAGAGCAGTGCACGGAAACAGCATTTACCTTCCCGCTGGAGCGGTACCTATTTATCTACTTGAACTTTGACATGCTTTCGAACTGCTAGGTGGGCAGGAGCAGGGACCAAGCAACGGGAGCTCACCCCATCATGGGGATTCGAACCGCCAACCTTCTGATCAGCAAGTCCCAGGCTCTGTGGTTTAACCCACAGCGCCACCCGCGTCCCTTGCCATACTATACCTAGAAAGGACATTTAACACACACATGACTTTGCCCCAAAGAATCTTGGGAGCTATAGTTTACCATGCACAAAACTACTGTTCTCAGCACCATTAGCCATTTACAGTTCCCAGGCTTCTTTCAGAGATGGCTTGTGCTTTAAATGTGTGACATAGATGTGACCTATGAACTTGGAGAACCAAAGTAGATCAGTTTTTCCCCAACCTGCTGACCTCCAGAAGTTTTGAACTATAACTCCCTTTGTTCCTGAAATATACTCAGAGTCCTGCACTGATTTCATGCTCTTTATTGCAGCTTGTAAAACAGTAATAGAATTTTCCCCCAAACCTCAGGCTTTTATATACATTATTTACACAATGAGTTCTGTCTGATTGGCTGATTCTGCTTCCCTCCTGGAGCCTGATTGGTCTTCTCTTGCAGGCCAATCAGTTGTTGCATTCTAGGATACTACTTGCCTGTTGTTCTAGGATCCAAGGTTAGTACATAACAGATCCTGACAACTGACTATTCCTGATGGAAGTTCTAGTCCAGAACGTATGGAGGGCATCAGGTTGGCGAAGTCTAGAATAGACAAAATGAGGCCAGACAGACTCTGGGCTAGATGAAATGGAGGAATAGTCTGAACTGTTATAACTTGCTTTCCTTCAGAAAGACCTGAGTCATTTCGGGTGGGGGGGAAACCACTTTATGAGGCTGCATTGTGTGTGGGTTTGTGTATATGCTAGGTTGTTCTTTTCACATTGGCAGCTATAATAGCATCTATTATTAGGAGGAGAAAATAGCATTACAAATTGAAACTGAGTAGAGGAATATAACAGGAAACAAGTAGGGATTTTAAAAGAGGGAGAGAGAAAAGACCACAATAGAGGTATCAGCAAGACCCAATTGTTTACCTTTGTATTTTACATCTTTCAGCAAAAAAGAAAAAGAAAAAAACCCACCTATCTAAAGGAACAATTTGTCTGTACCCCAAGTAATGGCCTGACAGCAACCACAATAATGATAATAATAAAGTGGAATGTGTGTGTGTGTGTCATTTTTTTGGGGGGGGGGGAGAGAGTTGTTTGTTCTCCAGAATAACTACTTTTTGGAATTTGCCACACTCTGTGGGCACAGCTTAAGCATTTCCAATCTAAGTTTACAGTGTGAAGGGGAGGCAAAGAAAGGGGGAGAGGGAGAGAGAGGGAGAAAATAAGTAAACCAATAACAGAAAAGCACAGATTACTCTGAGAAATGATACTGCAAATAACTGGAAGGAAAAAAGCCATCTTCTTCATGGTAAGTTTCACAAAGTAATTCCATGGCAGACAAACCAAGGTAAATATTTACTGTAAGTTTCCTTTGAACCTGCGGGAGTCTGCAATCCACACTGCCTTCTATCCGTAATACTTATCTTAGTCCTTTGTAGATTAGTTTCATGACCGTTATTTCCAAAAGGGTATATTATTTGTCAAAACCGTTGCTGAAGACCTGTGTTCAGAGTCGGCAGTAAGCGGGGTGCAGGGGGGGGTGGAGAGAGAGAAGGCGGAAAACTGTAAAGAAAAGCCAGGGGAGGGGGAAAAAGAACTTCTACTTTTCAGATAGTTGTCAGTTTGTGATAAGTACTGTTGTCCCATTCTTCCAGCCTCTGTTCAAGCAAGGCCTAACTCTCACCGAGGCGTTCAAAATGTGTCTGAACTGTGCAGTTCAGAGCCACATGTTGCATTCAGACAGCACTTCGTTCCATTTCCCCCCAGCGCTTGATTTCCCTGCCTTCATTTTACGTAGTCTCTCACACGACGAATAAACTGCTTCTGAAAATCTAGCAGGCACTAGTGGATGCTCAACAGCAGAGGTGCCAGCCAGCTTGCTGTGGGGCATAATCCACTGGTGCAGTCAAATGCAACATTCCTTATTTCTCTAGAGTGGACATCCAGTCAGTGCAACTTCCTGTTCCACTGGTCTGGAGCATCCTACCCCTGCATGTGACCTGGGAGATGTGCCCGGCCCTGGCCGACTCCGCAAAAGAGCCGAGTCACACAGCCATCTTCTCAGTTCACCTTCATACTGCTCTTGCTTGCTGATCTTTTGCTGCCATGCTGCTCTCCTGCAGCCATTTTGTTATCTCAATGTAATTTTGCTGTCTGCTGGCTCTCAACCAGCAGCACATGAGTTCAGTCTCCTAATAATAATAATAATAATAATAATAATACAACAGTGGACACGGGTTGCGAATGTGCTGTGTAGGATGCACGTTCTCAACCCACAGCGTCCGCAACCCACAGCAGTGTGTCTGTGCATGCGCAAAGTGTGATTTAGCGTTTCTGCGCATGCGCGATCACCGAAACCCAGAAGTAACCCGTTCCGGTACTTCCGGGTTTCGGCAGTCTGCAACCCGAAAAAACGCAGCCTGAAGCGTCTGTAACCCGAGCTATGACTGTAATAATAATAATTTATTTATACCCTGCCCATCTGGCTGGGTTTCCCCAGCCACTCTGGGTGGCTTCCAACAACAACAACAACAAAAATACATTAAAACATCAGTCATTAAAAACTTCCTTAAACAGGGCTGCCTTCAGATGTCTTCTAAACATCAGATAGTTGTTTCTTTCTTTGACATCCGGTGGGAGGGCGTTCCACAAGGAGGGTGCCACTACTGAGAAGGCCCTCTGTCTGCTTCCCTATAACCTCACTTTTTGCAGTGGGGGAACTGCCAGAAGGCCCTCAGAGGTGGACCTCAATGAGATGAACTCACTGTTTGTTTATGTAATTACCAAGTAAAGCCTGCCTTCCAGAGATCATATTGGGTGATCTGAAATATGAGTAAACTTTTTGTTTCTTTACTCAGAAAGGCTCTTGTGTCTTTATTCTTTTAAGACGGATCAAAGGGGACATCAGGAAATAATCTTAACTAAGAGATTCAGATGAACATGCAAACTAGCTTCCAGTTATATTAAGAGGATTTTGCTCTGCTACATCACTTACTACTTACTTATTTATTCAATATATCCTTCCCTACCATCCTTAACATTCCCACACTTGCGAGGATGATGGGGGGGGCAATAGCACATGTGCAACATCCCAACATTGTGCATGTGATGTCAGGATGTTGGGTGGAGCAGGGAGCGGAGCTGAATGCGATGGCTTCATGGTTTTCATGGCCAGCAGCTCCACCTCTTCCTCCTGGCCCTGCCACCAGCTGCCACAGATGGAAGGCAGCTTCGACCTTCATTCCCCTCTGTGGCAGATTGAGGAAGAGAAGGAGTCAGCCACTGGTGGTCTCCTCTTTGTCTCTGCGCTTTGGTGACATTGTGGGGGCCCAACCCCCCAAAATATTGAGGTGGTCCAAAAGGGCTTGGTCCCCAGGAGGTGGAACCCCTGTTTAGCTCCCACTCTCATGTTAATTGCTTCCGGGGGGGGGGGGAATCTGTTTGCCACCTGCAAAATCACTAGATGAAATATGGGGCGCCACACCATTCTCTCTCGGCATTTTCATGGGTGAATCATGAGGGAACAGAAGTGAGCATGCACAGAAGGTGGGTAGAGTGGATGTCCTCTGTTGTGTCACATCGTGCCCACTAGTTTGAATGAAATTTAGGTGATAGGTAAAAAAAGAATCATAGTTCCATAAAGGTACTGTCTGAATCCCGCGGTTCTCAACCTGTGGGTCCGCAGATGTTGTTGGACTACAACTCCCATCATCCCTGAGCTCTGGCCTTGCTAGCTAGGGGTGATGGGAGTTGTAGTCCAACAACATCTGGGGACCCGCAGGTTGAGAAAGGCTGGAATAGACCAACAGGTGAGGGCTCACATGAGTGGAATTCCCTCCACACTGGGGACTAAACACCATAAGGAAGGTTTTCAGCTATGGATTGTGGTGGTGTTGGGATTCATAGAACCATAGAACTGTGGAGCTGGAAGGGACCCCAAAGACCATCCAGTCCAGCCCTCTGAAATGCATATGTAAAGCGTCCATGACAGATGGCTTTGATTCTGTTCATACTTATAGGCAAAGCCACCTAACTTTAAGGTTGCCATACGTCTGGAATTGCCCGGATATAGCTAGCAATGGGCTGTCTGGATTTTCACTTTTTGAAATATGGCAACCCTACTTAACTTGCACTTTGCCAAACAATGCAAGAGCCAGAACACTGTTTCTCACCAGGCCATCTAAATCTAAATCTAACCACCAAATCTAATCTTGGCTTCTAAGTCACTCTTACGCTCATTCACTTGCATCAAAAGTCTAAGCTGCTTGCACATTTCCTTTCTTCTTCTTTTTTTAAAAAGAGGCTGACTAATGTTATGCAAGATTACAGACTAAATCATATCTTTAAAAATGTATATTATATGTCTAATAAAAGAGTCACACAGTACTATATTTCTGCAGCATAATTTCATAAATATTAATATGCATTTTAGACAGTTATATATGTTGTTGCATGTATCTATTTATGCAGTTTGGAAACCTGGAATGTATATGGTAGAGGGGTTCAGAGCCTCAAGATTCGCCTCTTGCCAGTAGCTGTGCATTAACAACAACAACAACAACAACAACACCACAGAATAATACATTTGGCACCAGCTTGGCTGCAGGAGCTGCCAGAAGAAGGTGTAAAAAAAGCCATCCAGCTATTTTGAGGACTCCAGATTTGTGTAACATTCACTCCTTAGCCTTTTCTTCTCCTGCAAAGCAGAGGAAGTTAAGATCTGAGTTTTCCTTCTCCTAGACGGGCTCCCTTCCTAGATTGATGAGCCTGATCTGCCCCTTGCTTGCCTCTACAGCACATTTAGGAACCGCTTTCTTGACCATTGGACCCAATCTTGGTCTATCCATTTAATCTGCCGGAGCCTCTCTTTGCATGCAGGGGCAGTCCCTAATTCACTGAGGGTATGAGACCCATTGGCTACCCTCAGCTGATTTAGCTGTCCAGTCAAAACCGTTTCCCAGGGTGTGGACACAGTTGACAGCATCTAGGAGCCACAGGTGAGAGCTGAGTGCCGAATGGGGACCAATTACCAATGGTGGACAAACTACCAAAGAAGGAGCATGACGTGTTCCACACCAGAGGTACTACCCCTCCTCTAACACTCCATATGCCCCAGAAGTCCTTAGTATGTGTCTATAATATTATGTGCTTAAGAATGCATGTGGGACGCAGGTGGCGCTGTGGGTTAAACCACAGAGCCTAGGGCCTGCTGATCAGAAGGTTGGCGGATCAAATCCCCATGACGGGGTGAGCTCCCGTTGCTCTGTCCCAGCTCCTGCCAACCTAGCAGTTCGAAAGCACACAGTGCAAGTAGATAAATAGGTACCACTCCAGCGGGAAAGTAAACAGCATTTCCATGTGCTGCTCTGGTTTGTCAGAAGTGGCTTTGTCATGCTGGCCACATGACCTGGAAGCTGTATGCCGGCTCCCTCAGACAGTAAAGAGAGATGAGCACCGCAAACCCAGAGTTGTCCGCGACTGGACCTAAAGGGTCAGGGGTCCCTTTACCTTTACCCTAAGAATGCATGTAATTTGCAAAAAAGTCTTTTTAGTTTTAGTGAAACTAGAAAAAAAGGTCCCTTCTCACTGAGATCATGAAACAAGATAAAAATTAGGGGAGGGGAAATCCATTTGGACATCAATATTATCAGAAAATTCTATCCCTAATCAAAAGATGTTTTGAAGAGAAAATGTGCATTATTTAAATATGATCATTGAGAAAAAATAAAATATGTGTTAAAATATGTGTTTTGAGACTTTTTTTAAAAATTACAAATTAACACAGAAGAACAATGAAATGAAACATGGAAGAGTTGGGTGGAATGGAAATAAGACAGTTTTATCCAATTCTACCTCTATCGTACTACCATCAGCTCTTTGAAATCATAATAGAAAACCAATAATTTGTCTCCAGCGGGTCTCAGAGCTTGGTTCTTTTCATGCCTCAGTACTGTCACCTATAAAATGGGGATAAATGGCTGCTTACACGCTACATTGATCCAGGGACTATGTGAGTTCTTCTGATACCACTAGGGCGTATGTGGAACAAATAGATAATAATACAAATTAACATTTCAAATGCCTCTCAGATCCTTCGCTCAAAGGGGCTGTATAAATGCCAAGCATTATTAATACTATGATGGCCTCATATGGGAGCCATGAGGATTAATTAGTTAATGTTTGCACAGTGGCTTTGAAAATGAAAAGGATAATCTCGGAAGTACCAAGTGCTGCTGATTATTTATTATCCTGAAAGATATATAAGGCCCCTCCTGAGTCACTTTTGTTCTGCTCTGGTGGAGCAAAGTGGGCTGACTTGAAGCTGCTTACTCTAGATAAGGGAGGAGATCTCTAGGCTAGCATGTTGAACCATGCACTCCCAATCGGACCATGTCCGTTCTAGAGTAGAGCTGCCACTGAAATTTCGCCTAAAGTGAGATTTGAAGAGAAACAGTTGCAAAAAGCCAGGACATCGGCTTTGATGAGCAAAAACTTCTGCTGTCATCTCAAGCCATGTCAAACAACTGGGGTCAATGGGAGTAAATTTAGGAGCATAGCCAACTGTTGGATATTGAGTCAGGCCATTGGTTCATCAAGCAGCTGCTCCACAAGATTTCAGTTGCAGAATCTGTTTCAGTCCTACCTAGAGATGTCAGGGATGGAACCTGGGATCTTATGCATGCAAATCAGATGCTCTACCAATGAGCTATGGCCTCTTTCCAATATGTTATGGAGCTAATTCCACGAGCGATGAAGACTGCTTCCGGAAGAACTGGAGAATTTAAAATGGCGGCCGGGAAGTGTTCAAGGCAGCGGGGGGGGGGGGCGTCACCCCTCTAAAATGCTTTCCCTCCATCTTACTTAATCCTCTCCCCCAATGGCTCAACAATACTTTCAAAAAGTTTGATAAACTTTTTTTCATATTTCTAAATTCTTGCAAAAATTCATAGATGCTCTTCATCATCATGGGGAAAAGCTGCAAGTGCCTCAAGGTTCTGTCCTGGACCCAGTGTTGTTCAATGTCTTTATAAATGACTTGGATGGATGAATTGAGGGGATGCTCATCAAATTTGCAGATGATGCCAAATTGGGAGGAGAAGCCAATGCCACAGAAGACAGAATCAAGATTCGAAATGACCTAAACAGATTGGAGAGCTGGGCCCAAACTAACAAAACGAATTTTGATAGGGACCAAAGTGCATGCCAAGGAAAAGGGACCTTTCCCTTGAGATGCTATATTTCCAGATGCAGGGAGGATCAGGTAAGACTTTATTTTGCCATCTTCCTGCATGACTTTGTTCCTGCTCCCTCCTGAAGGGAGAGGAGAGACACCAGACCATCCCTGGAAGATATTGGACCCCACCCACCGCTGATTTGCAACAGCTGGCCTTGACACCAGACTTCTGGGTGGGGAAGTTAAATGGGAACAAAACTGTTGGTTTGATGTGAATGATTTTTGGACTAGGAGGAGGTTGAGGTTTTGTTTGTTTGCTAATTTCTCTCTCTCCCCTTTCTCTCTCCACACACACGTGTGTGTGCATTTATATATGCTTTCTGAAAATATTTGGGTTGGAGATCTGCTGAATGCAGAGTGTCAGTTTTGAAGGCTAGCTACATTTCAGTTCGTGCATTGTTTCAAGAAGGGCAAATTTGGTGTGTTTGCACCCCATGTGAGATCACTGGATTTTCAACTCAGGAGATCACCCACAATCCTTCGCTGAGATGGCTCCCTGCCTTGCTACACTTTTAAACTGGGCAATGAACCTGGGGCCCTCACATCAAGTGCCCTACCAGCTGTTTGTTCAGCTGGTATGCTCCTCACACACACACCTGTGGATGTTATGTTATATGAAATATTAATGTATTATATGATTTCCCCTCTTTCCTCCCCATGGTATTATGGTATTGTGTTTTCTGTTGTTGTTCTGTAAGATGATTGGAGACCTTCAGGTGACAAGTGGCTAATAAGTCTAATAAATGATATGCAATGAATATTTATTCTTGCCTGCTTGCTGTCAGTTTCTCACAAAGAGACATTGACACATACAATGGTCCGACCCACCCCATGCATGCAACCTGACATAAGGTTGGGGAAGAAATGGATTTCACAGTGGGCTGACCCAATCCAATGTCCCAGGATTTCCTTGTGGGTAGAAACGCAACTTGCAGTCAAATTACATGGTTTTACAAATTCTAAAGATGCTGCTGATTAAGCATTATATACGTTGTCTAAATAAAATTAAAAATTTGCAAAACATTTTCAATGTGAATAAAATGAGCCAGAAAATGCATACCTTACATAAGAAATTCATATGAAAAATAAATATAAACTTCATTCGCATTAGCCAACGGCCATGGCAACATAAAACAAGCAATATATACAAATAAAAAGACAATCAAATGACTAAGATTATCGTTCAGATAGTGGCCCTTATTCTCATTGCACCCTCAATAAACCTAGCAAACTTTGCTGCTGTCTGATCATTTTGATCTGATAAAAGAAAGAACAATGTGGCCTCAGATGGGCGGCCTGGGATGGTAAGTAAGAGTGGGGTAATGATCTCATTCCTCAGATTTTTATAAAGGGGACAGGACAGGAGAACATGAGCCACTGTATATTCATACGAAATGTGTGTTTTACTTGTGAATGAATGAGAA
The DNA here is from genome assembly GCF_965153285.1 of Podarcis tiliguerta. Taxonomy (NCBI): domain Eukaryota; kingdom Metazoa; phylum Chordata; class Lepidosauria; order Squamata; family Lacertidae; genus Podarcis; species Podarcis tiliguerta. The sequence goes on from NC_139544.1 coordinate 57,571,136, forward strand.
TTGGTTGGAAAGTGGGTCTCTATTTAAACCATACATATTTTACATGGATACAATGGAATAGAACAGGACCCAATGGCATGGAATGAAACGGAACAGGAAAGGCTAAACCAATGATTGAGACCTCAATGGAATGAAATTAGCTGCTCCACCAATCCCTAATCTGAAGTAGAAACTTCTCTACTTGGTTTTCAAGAGCTGGAGTCAGGAATAGGTTGGTAATAAAACACCCAGTGTCAGTGAACTTAACTCTGTTCAAAGAAACCCAAACAGTGCTGGCCTACTGATCATAGCAACTCTTCCCAGTAGGTTTTGCTCTAATGAGGCAGTTGCAAGGATGAAGTCCCCACCTTCCCACCACTCTTTAAGGCTCCTCCCCGGCTCCTTCCCCAGCAGCCTAAGGCTCTGTCATTTTGTCTTTCTGTGTCCAGGGCAGCTGTTTACCAGCTCCACCTGGTACGCAGGCTGAGACCCTATCTGCCCGCAGACTGTCTCACCAGAGTGGTGCATGCTCTGGTTATCTCTCGCTTGGACTACTGCAATGTGCTCTACATGAGGCTACCTTTGAAGGTGACCCGGAAACTACAACTAATCCAGAATGTGACAGATAGACTGGGGACTGGGTGTGGCCGCCGAGACCACATAAGACCTGCACTGGCTCCCAGTACATTTCCAAGCACAATTCGAAGTGTTGGGGCTGACCTTTAAAGCCCTCAATGGCCTCGGTCCAGTATACCTGAAGGAGCGTCTCCACCCCCATCATCCAGCCAGGATGCTGAGGTCCAGCTCCAAGGGCCTTCTGGTGGTTCCCTCATTGCGAGAAGCAAAGCTACAGGGCACCAGGCAGATGGCCTTCTTGGTAGTGGCACCTGCCCTGTGAAACACCCTCCCACCAGATGTCAAAGAGAACAACTACCAGACTTTTAGAAGACATCTGAAGGCAGCCCTGTTTAGGGAAGCTTTTAATGTTTAATAGACTATTGTATTTTTTATATTCTGTTGGAAGCCGCCCAGAGTGGCTGGGGAAACCCAGCCAGATGGGCGGGGTATAAATAATATATTATTATTATTATTATTATTATTATTATTATTATTATTATTATTATTATTATCATCATCTTATTTCTTTGCTCCATACTTTTCATTTCTCTGTATGTTCTGGGAGACTGGGGGGAACAGAGTTGATCACAGAAGGGGGGGGAGACTCCGTCATCTCTGTCTCCTGCCTCTGATTATGGACTGTTCTCTCTCCCAGCCTCTTCCTGCTCACTAAACCCTGTTGCCTCTTCAGCTTCCGACACCTCCTCCTCCCAGTTTGCCCCATCTTCTCCCTCTGACCACTCATTGTCACCCTACCACCAATTCCCTGACTCTGAGCTGTTCCCCAGCTGGTGCCTCTTGCCACTCCTCTGCCTCCAGCCATTCCACGACATTGATTCAGCCAGTTATATCAATGGACCCTCCGTTCTGAGGTTAACAGGAGACCACAAAAGAAGCATCCTCCAAGATGCAACATCTCAGTCAAATTGTGTTGCCTTTCAGAGGAAGGGCTGTAACTCAGTGGTAGACATCTGCTTTGCATGGAGAAGGTCCTGGGTTCCGTCCCCTGTATCTCCTGGTCTAAGAGAGGTCTGGGAGACTCCCATCTGAAGCCCCAGAGACGAGAGAGATAGACCACTAGTCCAACTCTTTATAAGGCAACTTCCTGTGTTCCTTTGTTCAGGGTGGTCATGGAAAGTGGGAAAACAATGTGTCACCATTAAGTGAGCTCAACTGCCCTCTAACATTCATTGTCTGTCATTCCTCAGTAGATCAGCATTATTAGCATTGATTTTATTTTTCAAAAAAGGGATGGATTAAAAGAGGTTTAGTTAGAAGAGTAAGGCAGGAGTATATATTATCCAAGCAAACCGTAGCTCTGGGTCTCTACAATGACATTCCCTTCCCTGCTTCATTAACTTGCATAGCTTGTTGGGCTTTAGCTGTTTCTAATTAATTCTTTTACTGGCTTTTTTTTTTTTTTGAATGTGTATCATATCTTGCAAACCATATAAAATGAAGAAATCTCTCTAAGGTTTTACCCTTTTAATTATTATTTTTATTACTTAAACGGAGCTCCAGAATTGCAAATGTTGACATTTGAGTTGATTCTCTTCATTAGGGTTTTCAAAAGAAAGGGGGAGGGGGGAGAGAGTCAGGGAAAACATGCAGATCGGAAGAGAAATCACAGATAAAATAATACCAATATTTTAGATATTTTTATATATTCATATTAAGCTGATGAGCAGAAAACAGATTGCCAAGCCAGCTGGGACACATAAGGAACAAGTGCAAATAAATACATCTGTCAAAAGGCTCTGCCCTTCTAAAGTCTAAAAAGGATATAGATGTTAGAGGTAATCCATGTTGTAAATGAATGAAATTTAGACAGATCCGTGGAGGGCTGGTCTATGCATGACCAGTAGTCAAGGAAATTGAAACCAGAACCTCCTTATTAAGGGCAGTACTTTGCTAATTAGTGACATCCATGCTTGATTACTATCAGGAATTATTTGCAAAGTGTTTAGAAACTTCAAGCGGTTCAGAATACAGAAGCTAGGAGACTGAGCAGTCTTGTCTTCTCCAGGCTAAACATGCCCAGCTCCTCAACTGTTCCTCAAAAGTCTTTGTTTCTAGACCTGTGATCATCTTGATCTCATTCCTCTACACACATTCAAGCTTGTCAACATCCTTTTATACTGTGGTTCCCAGAACTGGAAACAGTCCTCCAGATGAGGTTTGACCAAGAGCAGAAATGTTAATTCCCATTATCTGGACACTATAGTTTTGCTGGTGCTGCCTAGAAAGGCATTTGGTTTTCTTGCTGCTGCAACACACTGTTGAGACATATTAAGCTTGTGGTCTAGTAAAACACCAAGATCCTTCTTATGTTTACTGCTGTCAAACCAGGGTGCGCCCCTTCTTACATTTTTACATCTGGTTATTCCTGCCTACATGAACAACCTTACATCCCCGCCCTCCAATGAACTCAATTTTGTTAGTTTTGGTCCAGTTCTCCAACATGTTAAGGTCACCTTGAATCCTGATTCTATCTTTTAACTTATTAGCAACCCCTCTCAGTTTGGTATCACCTGCAGATTTGGTGAACACCCACTCTATTCCTTTATCCATGTGCCAGGAGTCCACGTTCCTGGCTTGATAACACAGTAAGCATAGCTAATTAAAAAGTAGGACTTATTGCAAAAACAAACAGATAGCTCCAGATGGCTCTGACAAAGCCTCCGGCATCATTACTCAAGATGACCCTTCTGAAGACTGCTTCCGGCGTTGACAGAAGATATTGAACTTATGACCCTTACGTCTCTTGTTTTGCTTCCTATCTAGCAGCCCTCCCATTCGCCGACTCTTCAGACTTAGTGGATCAGCTCCAATCTCTTCCTGGTCTGAGAGGCTGTCTCTGAATCTATTTGCTCCTATTTGTGCTTCCTACGAGCTTTGGCTGTGTTCTAGCCTGCTGTCAGCTACTGCCTTATCAGCCTTTCTGTCAAGGTCAGGAAGAGCCGAAGTCTGCAGCTGCCAGCTCTCCCCTGTCTGACTATCATCAAAGCCTCTCTGTTCCTGGCTGCTTTCTGCAGTTGGCTGCAAACCTTCGCTCGGACCTGGCTCATTCCTGACACCATGTCATTTATAAAGATATTGAAGAACACCAGGCCCAGGACAGAACCCTGCAGCACCCCACTTATCACCCCCCCCCCCCGAATGAAAGGGAACCAGGAATCTTATCAATTTTTACAATGTAATGGCAAAAGCTGACTAGATCCAGATTGAACATACCATACTGGGGAGAAGCAGAGTATTGCATGCTCAACACCAATTGACTACCAATGCACAAGTACCAGATATGAGAAACTCCAGGGAAATTCTTGCTGTTCTTATCAAAGCACTTTTTTTAGAGTTTCACAAAATCTTCCAGTGTGCCTTTCATGCCAACCATGATGAATTTAGGGGGGAAAGAGGTGTGAAATATGACTGCATGGATGATATTGTTCAGGGAAAGAGATCTCCTCCAAGCAGGTGGCTGAAGCTTGTTCACCTGCCAAGAACTTTGAATAGCATCCTCTTCGGTTTGGAAGAGGGCATGGTGCCATTGTTGTAATTTTCCAGGCTACAACACCTTGACTGCCAGAAGTGATTGCCAGAAGAGTAAGACTTAGAGAATGTCAACTATTAGAACCCAGCGATTGGTGAAGGGATGGGAGGCACTGCTTGAACAGCAAGGAGAAGGGGAGGCATTGACAAGTGTCAGATCAACGTGGGTGTTTTCTATGTAACCTCGGGCTTTCAAAATGCTATATTTAAGATCTCAGAAGCTCATTGTAGCCTAGCCCATCTCCATTAGAGAGATCTGATCATCAAAAGATAAGCTAAATGTAAGAGATTGGGCTGGTATCTAACTAATGCATCCTGTCAGCACAAAAAAATTACACTTGTGTAACAGAGCTTCCCCTCTCTTCTCTCCTCCCCTCCATATGCCATTCCACCCATGAACAAAGCAATTTCTTTCATCTAACTCCGATGTGGGGAAGCTTTGGCACTCCAGATGTTGCTGAACTACAACTCCCACCAGCCCTTGCAATTGGCCATGTTTTGTTGAGGCTGATGGGAGTTTAGTTCAACAACATCTGGAGGATCAAAGGTTCTCCACACCTGGCTTAACTCAACACTTTAGCATCCTCTGTAGATTTCATGCCCTCTGCTGGTTTACAATGCAGTTTCTCTCTTTCACACTGTCATAGCTAAGAGTTAGGAGAGTCTCATATGGAGCTGGTGAGTGCCAGTATTGGTCTCAATCCACCCGTCTTCTTGCATTTGATTTTTTCTTTCTCTCTCCCCCCCCCCCCTTTTAATGCAACCTCTTGACTGGATTCTCCAGAATAGGTGAGCTATGCTGATGATATTTTAGTATGCTGGATCGTGTGCATTGAACAGCGTTTAATATTTGTGTGTGTGTGTTTTAGAAGACCTTTAATATTCATCATCTGAGCTGGTATTGAAATGCTTTTTCTGAAAGAGAGAAAGAGATAAGGGAAAAATAATAAGAAGCAAGTTCACCAGGAATGGCAGAAGCATTTCAATGGGCTGATTGAGAGAGCATTATTTGAGAATGGAGAACAGCTCAGCAATTGCTGGAAAGGGGCCATACCTCAAGGGTCATCTCCTTGTTTTGCATGCAGAAGGCCCCAGATTCAGATCCTGGGTATCCACTTAGAGACCCACAGGTAGAAAGACCGAAAAAGAGACCTCTGAGAGAGAGGAGAGCAGCTGCAAGTCAGAGCAAGGAACACTGACTAAAAATAAGGTAGCTTCTTATGGTCTGAAGCTCAACATCAAAAAAACCAAGATCATGGCCACTGCTCCCATCACCTCCTGGCACGTAGAAGGGGAAGAAATGGAGGCAGTGGGAGATTTTACTTTCTTGGGCTCCATGATCACTGCAGATGGTGACAGCAGCCACAAAATTAAAAGACACCTGCTTCTTGGGAGAAAAGCAATGACAAACCTAGACAGCATCTTAAAAAGTAGAGACATCACCTTGCCAACAAAGGACCGTATACTAAAAGCTATGGTTTTCCCAGTAGTGATGTGTGGAAGTGAGAGCTGGACCATAAAGAAGGCTGATCGCTGAAGAATTGATGCTTTTGAATTATGGGGCTGGAGGAGACTCTTGAGAGTCCCATGGACTGCAATAAGATCAAACCTATCCATTCTTAAGGAAATCAGCCCTGAGTGTTCACTGGAAGGACAGATCGTGAAGCTGAGGCTCCAATACTTTGGCTACCTCATGAGAAGAGAAGACTCCCTGGAAAAGACCCTGATGTTGGGAAAGATTGAGGGCACAAGGACAAGGGGATGACAGAGGACGAGATGGTTGGACAGTGTTCTCAAAGCTACCAGCCTGAGTTTGACCAAACTGTGGGAGGCAGTGGAAGACAGGAGTGCCTGGCGTCCTCTGGTCCATGGGGTCACGAAGAGTCGGACATGACTAAACGACTAAACAACAACAACAAAGCTTCTTATATTTGCCACCGCTCAGAATCCAACTAGAGAGAGCCAGCTGAGCTATTTTGGTTAGGTTGCCCTGTTTACTTAATTAAGTGGTGTGATTCAGCAATTTGCTTCAAATGCTTCAGGTCAGCAAATGATTTATGGCCACCTCAGTTGGCACTTGACACAGAGAAGACTGTGGGAGCTGGAAGAAGACAAAAGAAAACTGCCTCTTGATGGTGTTGTGATCGGTTTGTCTGGAAAGATGGAAGAGGCTGTGGTGCAGAATAGAATGTTACAAAGGAGATAATATCCTATGAAAGAAATCAACCCAACTCAGATGTTTGTACCACACTAACCGGCTCATGGAAATTGTTTTAAATGGCATCTGTGTTGAAAGAGCAGATATGGTAGGGCACTTGATGTGAAGGCCCCAGGTTCATTGCTCAGTTTAAAAGTGTAGCAGGGCAGGGAACCATCTCAGCTAAGGACTGTGGAACATCTCCTGAGCTAGAAATTCCAATGATCTCACATGGGGTGCAAACACACCAGATTTGCACTTGTGGAAACAATGCACAAACTGAAATGTAGCTAGCCTTCAAAAGTGACACTCTGCATTCAGCAGATCTCCAACCCAAATATTTTCAGAAAGCATATATAAATGCACACACATCTGTGTGTGGAGAGAGAAAGGGGAAAGAGAGAAAGAGAGAGGGTGGGTGGAATCTTGTGGCTATATTTCAAGCTGACCTCTATTCTGCAGATGTCCCAAGGGCCTGTGCTTTCTAAATACCCTGTGATACTCTTAAGTAGGCTATCTTCATGGTGTTCTTGCCTGGAGGGGCTGACTACCAAGTTCTTAACAGCATTCCTTTTTTTATGTTAAGCCTCATTTTCCTTTTTTAAAATCAGGGGTATCTTTAAGTTAAAAGAAATGGCCTTCCTGAAAAACAAAATAAGAAAGAGCCAGGGGCTTGGTGGTCAGCCTCCCCAGTCTCCTATACTTAAGACCAGAGGGAGAGACCATGAAGTTATTCCTCACATGGGTATTTTTTCCATATCAGGAAGTGTGGGCAGCTGGGGAGGCTGCAGAGTGCTGAATAAATGTTTAATGGAAAAAAACATACATTCTGCTGTTGGCTACTTCACAAAGGTAAAGAAAGCTGTACCCCCACACTAAATTAAATTCTAAAGCGCTTATTCTGCAGAGAAAGAAAACTTGCAGAATTTGGAGGAAAGGTTTTGGCACAGCACCAAATTTTAGAGCACTGCAGTTGCTTTATTAGGAAACTGTAGCTGTGTTTGTTTATTTTTTTAATCATAATCCCCATCCCACAATGTGGGGCCCTCTGGGCACCTTCCAAATATAACAGGAAGACATTAAAATCACATAGAAAGAAATAGTGAAAACATCAGTGAGGTTTTTTTTAAAAAAACAACATCATGAAAGACAAAGATAAATGACTAAAATAATTTAAAAGCTATTTATCCATCCAGTCCAACAGTTCTGTAAAATAAACAAGGGGATTTGATAGAAAGAAAGTACCAGAATTTTCCCCTGCTTTGTGGGTTTTTCAGGCTGCCCAGTCCTCAGAAAAAAAGACACCCCCCTGCTTACAGAAAGGGACATGTGCAGATGTAAAAGGCAAGATACCTTTGGTGGTTCCGATAAATCTCGGCTGGCTTTATTCAAAGCATTCCATTGCAGAGGAACAAAACACACAATTGTTGTAGTGCGGAACACGTTGTCAGTTTCCCAATTACATATTCAAATAATGTTCTTGGGCTTGGAGGAAACAAACTATCAACGCACAATCAACAAACAATCAGCTCAAAGCACAATAATTTGCAAATAACAAGGAAGGAGCACATTCCTGAACAAGAAGGAGGCTGAACAATGCTTTCTGCTGACCAGCTTATTTACACGTTAACTTAACGATGCACTGGAGGAGTCCACTGATTTTTATCTAACTGAAAGAATTGGGTTTTGACACAATAGACTAGTTTTTGTGTTGTTTCCCTCCCCCTCCCCCATCACCTCTTTCCAGCAACCCAAAGGAGGTGGGGTGCCATCGCAGTCACCATAAAGCAAAACTGAATAACACGAGTTGTACTTATGTATGACACAGGGTGGTCCTTTCTTTCTTTCCCAACGCTCTTTTGCATGGAACAGGGCTATAGCTCCATGGCAGAGAATACATATTGCATGCACAAGATCCCAGGTTCAATGCTGGCATCTCCAGTTAGGACTGGTAATGTCTCCTGCCTGAAACCCAGCAGAACTGCTACCAGACAATACTGAACTAGATGCGCAAACTGTAACTCAGTATGTCAGCATCCTGTTGTTGTTGTTGTTTAGTCGTTTAGTCGTGTCCGACTCTTCATGACCCCATGGACCAGAGCATGCCAGGCACTCCTGTCTTCCACTGCCTCCCGCAGTTTGGTCAAACTGATGCTGGTAGCTTCAAGAACACTGTCCAACGTCCTCCGTCGTCCCCTTCTTCTTGTGCCCTCCTTTTTCCCCAACATCAGGGTCTTTTCCAGGGAGTCTTCTCTTCTCATGAGGTGGCCAAAGTATTGGAGCCTCAGCTTCACAATCTGTCCTTCCAGTGAGCACTCAGGGCTGATTTCCTTCAGAATGGATAGGTTTGATCTTCTTGCAGACTCCTCCAGCACCAGAATTCAAAAGCATCCATTCTTCGACGATCAGCCTTCTTTATGGTCCAGCTCTCACTTCCATACATCACTACTGGGAAAACCATAGCTTTAACTATACGGTCCTTTCTTGGCAAGGTGATGTCTTTGCTTTTTAAGATGCTGTCTAGGTTTGTCATTGCTTTTCTCCCAAGAAGCAGGTGTCTTTTAATTTTGTGGCTGCTGTCACCATCTGCAGTGACCATGGAGCCCAAGAAAGTAAAATCTCTCACTGCCTCCATTTCTTCCCCTTCTACTTGCCAGGAGGTGATGGGAGCAGTGGCCATGATCTTCGTTTTTTTGATGTTGAGCTTCAGACCATAAGAAGCTACCTTATTCTTAATCAGATTCCCAGCCTATCTACCCCTGTGTTCCCTGCTCTGACTTGCAGCTGCTCTCCTCTCTCTCAGAGGTCTTTTTTTTCGGTCTTTCTACCTGTGGGTCTCTAAGTGGATACCCAAGATCTGAATCTGGGATCTTCTGCAGTGATCTTCTGGGATCTTCTGCAGGTGGGATCCATCTGCAGTGATCATGGAGCCCAAGAAAGTAAAATCTCTCGCTGCCTCCATTTCTTCCCCTTCTATTTGCCAGGAGGTGATGGGACCAGTGGCCATGATCTTTGTTTTTTTGATGTTGAGCTTCAAACCATATTTTTTGTTCTCCTCTTTCAGCCTCATTAAAAGGTTCTTTAATTCCTCCTCACTTTCTGCCATCAAGGTTGTGTCATCTGCATCTCTGAGGTTGTTGATATTTCTTCCGGCAGTCTTAATTCCGAATTAAGAAGTCAGCGTCCTATGTTCTTTTTAAAAAATATATTTTTATTATTTTTTACATGAAATTTCCAAAAAAACATACTATTTTCTTATATTATTCAGTGTTTTGGACTTCCATCAACCACATCTGAAGATTTTTCAGTTTTATCACTTAATCTGCATTTCATTAATTTCACTATTACTTTTAATAGTCCTTCACTAATAATTCCCTTCATACTTTTCTCTGCAATATTTCACATAGTCCTCCTTTCAAAACTTCTTGCAATCCTACTAGCATAATCTGTTGATTACAATTGCTTTTCAAATGATTCACATATCTACTCCAGTCCTCTGAGAATCTCTGGTCCCGCAGGTTTTGAATCCTTCCTGTCATCTTGTCTAGTTCTGCATAGTCTATTAAATTTGTCTGCCATTCCTCTTTCATCGGTAATTCTTCTTGCTTCCATTTCTGTACCAATAGCACTCTTGCTGCTGTTATTGTATATAAAAACAGTTTATTATCCTGTCTATTAATATCCTCCCCTACAGTGCCAAGTAGAAATGCTTCTGGGTTTTTTTAAATAAATGCATATTTCAACAGCTTTTTCATCTCATTATATATCATTTCCCAGAAGCTTTTCACTTTCTTACATTCCCATCACAGCGTCCTATGTTCTTATCTCTTTAGGAAAGGGCCATAGTTCAGTGGTTGAGCATCCACTTTGCTCGCAGGAAGTTCCAGGTTCAATCCCTGGTATCTCCAGTTTAGGGCTAGGGAGAGACTGCCACATGAAATGCTGCCACTCACTGTAGTGAATACTGAGTTAGATGGCATAAGACTGTATATAAAGCAGCTTCCTGAAAGTACAGGTTGTAGCAGGAAACCCCCCCCCCATCATTCAGTTTGTACAAACTTCACACACACTCACACTCACACACTACATACGCTACACTTCTGTTATAAATTCATAGAAAATCAACCATACATCGGATTTGCACTGTTCCACTTTTATTTTACTCCATGAAGGAAAGACGACAAAATGGGGAAGGTTTGATACAGGGCACCATAATCCCTTCACCATCCCAGCACATCCACAGGAGCCCTGCCCAGTTGCTATGCCAACCCTGATGAACCCAGACAGAAGACAATCAAGATCACAAAGAACTTGCATATGGGAGTGCATTCAGCACAGACTGGAACAAAGGACAATGATCAGATCTTCCCTCAGGGGGCAGGAAACTGCGACTACCTTTTGTCTTCAGAAAATGACTCATGGGGAGGGGTAGAAGGGAACCAGCCAGGTGACAGGACACTCAGGTTACCACCACAACTCCTCCCTCAACCCCTCCTTTCTGTAATGTATGCATGATGTTTCTGGGGGTGGGCTTGACCTAGAGGATGGGAATTTCAAAAGTTTTTATAAGGTCTTGCACACCATTTTCTGTGTCTTTCCTCTCTCCTGCAAGTGAGGGGAACACCCTGTTGCAACAGTTCAATAAAGGCCAAGCCTACAGGCTGCTGATTTGCTCCAATTTACTCTGGTTGGTGTCTTTACTTTTTGTCCAAGTGAGCCCTCGGATTTTTCCGGTAACAAGGTGAAGCTTGGTCACATGGAGACAAGAGTAATGCTTGTCCTACTTCCTCACTGGATGAGTTCATAATGAATTCATAGTGAATTGGCAAGAGTGGCATCTGTGAAACTTGATGGTCAGTTTATAGAATAAAGCAGGGATGTCCAACAGGTCGATCACAATCTACTGGTCGACCGTGGGGTGTTCCTTGTTGATCCCATGATCCTGATGGATTGATCAAAACAACAACGACTTTGGTAAAGGCTCCCCACAAAAAGCTCAACAACTTTCGTCAATCCAATGGGTAGATCACTGCCAGATTTTTTTATATAGTGGGAGTAGATCGCAGTCTCTTAGAAGTTGGACATCCTTGGAATAGAGCATGTATGGAGGAAGGATAGCAGCTGTGACACTGGTCACCATCATGGTGTTCAGGGTTTCCCTAGGTTGGCTTCTTAGGCTTGTGGGGCAGGTCAAGGACCCTCAAACACCTAAAGCTCAGGGTGTAGTGAGTTGAGAGGGATGGCTTCAACACATGGCTGGGGTGGTGTAAGTAAGCTTACCACATGGCAATCTCACCCTGTTAGCTCGGCACCTCCACTCTAGTTTGCCTTGGTCGGATCACACCCTGGATTACTTTGTCCAGTTCTGGGCACTACAATTTAAGAAGGATAGTGACAAGCTGGAATGTGTGCAAAGGATGGCAACCAAGATCATAGAATCATAGAATCATAGAGTTGGAAGAGACCACAAGGGCCATCGAGTCCAACCCCCTGCCAAGCAGGAAACACTATCAGAGCACTCCTGACATATGATTGTCAAGCCTCTGCTTAAAGACCTCCAAAGAAGGAGACTCCACCACACTCCTTGGCAGCAAATTCCACTGTCGAACAGCTCTTACTGTCAGGAAGTTCTTCCTAATGTTTAGGTGGAATCTTCTTTCTTGTAGTTTGGATCCATTGCTCTGTGTCCGCTTCTCTGGAGCAGCAGAAAACAACCTTGGTCTGGAACCAAGCATTATGAGAAATGAGAAATGGTTGAAGGAGTTGGGTATGTTTAGCCTGGACAAGAGGAGACTGGGAGGAGATATGATAGTCACCTTCAAATATCTAAAGGGATGTCACATGAAAAATTGAATAAGACTGTTTAAGACTTGAATAAGACCCAAACCAATGGCTATAAGTGATGAGAAACGAGATGCTGATTGAACATCTGGAAGTACATTTCGATGGTAAGAGCTGTTGAACAGTGGAATGGACTCCTTTGGAAGGTGATGGACTCTTCTTCTTTGGGGGTAGGGTGGGTTTAAGCAGAGATTGGGTGGCCATCCATCATTGATGCTTTAGTTGAAATTTCTGCATTGCAGGGGATTGGATGACCCCCTAGGGTCCCTTCCAACACTACAGTTCTATAATTCGATGACACTGGGCAAAGAGGGAGTATCATTTTGTTCTTGCTTCAGCCAGCTGTTCCTATATAGGAGCTAGGAAGTTGCCCTGTGTCAGGTGTGCATGCAGGAGCCAGGCCCTGTGACCAATAGGACTTTGCAGGACTTCCTAAGTTTGTTCTGGAGAGGCAAGGCGCGGCTGCAAAGGTGAGGCCGATTGGTAACTCACAGCACCTGGTGGCAAGAGCCAAGAAGGGATATAAGGTCAGCATTTCCCTTCGGCTCTTTGCCACAGCAACATGTTCCCTGCCCTGCTGCATTTGGCTCCTTGGCTCCTTGCTTCTTGATCCTTGGACCCCTGACTTCATGACTTCTTGCTTCTTGATCCTCAGACCCTGAATTCATGACTCCTTGCTTCTTAATCCTCAGACCCTTGACTTTGTGACTCCTTGCTCCCTGATCCTCAGACCCTTGGCTTCTCCTGGCTCTCTGACCCTTGGACTCTTGGCTTCCTAACTCCTGGCTTCTGGATTCCCCTTCCTGCTCCCACCCCGCCATCTTGCACCCGGTCCTCACATCCCCAGCCGGGACTTCGATCGCCCACGAAGCGTACCGTGACACCCTGTACTGAGTCAGACCCTTGGTCTGTCTAGTTCAGTATTGTCTACAGTGACCTACAGTGGCTCTCCAGGGGGTTCAGACAGGGGTCTCTCACAGTCCTACCTGGAGACGCCGGGGATTGATCCTGGGACTGTTGGCATGTGAAGTATGCAGTCTGTCCACTAGAGGTGCTGCTAATCACTATTCTAATGTCATATGACATTGTGGCCCTTCTTATCCAATTCATGTGTCTTATCTCTCTATTTGGGCTGCAGGCACAAATATATATTTCAGAGTAGTGTGAGACTTGAAGGAAAAAAAACTGTTTGGGAAGGCTGTTTTCCTTTCCTCCACAAGCACTTCAGGAAGAAAAGCCAGAGTCATCTAGCAAACAATATCCCCGGCTAAAGTAAACGTTGATACCATAGGCAAAGGGAGTTTGTCTGCCTGATGCAAACCCTAACTCCAGAATCCTGTAATCCTTTTTTGATAGGCTTGTGCTAGCTCTTGACACCCACGGAGACCATCCAAGTCAGGAGATCACAGACCTTTAATATTAGTATCAAATATAGTATGGATATATGGCAAGGAGGGAGTGCTAATATTGATTTGACAAAGCAGGATTCCCCCAAGGAAACGGTTCCATAACCTCCCAGAAAGCTCTGGCCAGTGTATGGGGCTATCGGGTATAATGAGACAGCAATATGATCTAAAAATAGTGGGGGAGGGGTTGAAGACTTTTTTTTCAGCTGGACATCACAAGGCAGTGCCTATTGGAAACACAGTGAAGGCTGAAAAAAGCAGCCTGCAGGTTGGGGCAAACATCAAAATAATAATTGCAATTAACTGGTATTAATGGCCAGCAATGGTCTGAGAACTGAAATGTGTTTGGTTGTTTAAACTATGGCAAAATCATAGTGGGAGCGACAGGTGTGCCTCTGAAGCAGGGATGGGGAACCTCAGACATGGGGGCTGGATGGGGCCCTCTAAGATTTTCTCTTTGGCCCACAGAACCCTCCTCCAGTTCAGACCCATTTCTGGCCCTGCTTCAAATCCCGAATTATTTTGGCAGGGTGGAATGTGTCCTTGAATTCTGATAAGGCTTCTTGCTTGTCTGGATGGAACACAGGGAGGGCTGCACATGTTCAGAGATCTGCACTGTTTGCCAATTTACTACTGAGCCAAGTCCAAGGTGTTACTATTAGCATATAAGGTCCTTAGCAACTTGAGACCAGTTTACCTACGAGACTGCCTTACCCCACATCTGCCCACTTGACGGTTATGATCAGCAGAATTGTCACTATGATGAACAACATTTGCTGCCAAGGAGTGTGGTGGAGTCTCCTTCTTTGGAGGTCTTTAAGCAGAGGCTTGACAACCATATGTCAGGAGTGCTCTGATGGTGTTTCCTGCTTGGCAGGGGGTTGGACTCGATGGCGCTTGTGGTCTCTTCCAACTCTATGATTCTATGATTCTAACAACAACAACAAATTTATACCCCGCCCATCTGGCTGGGTTCCCCCAGCAACTCTGGCTGGCTCCCAACATCATCATCATCATCATCATCATCATCATCAATCAAACATTAAAAACTTCCTGAAGCAGGGCTGCCTTCAGATATCTTCTAAAAGTCAAATAGTTGCTTATTTCCTTGACTTCTGATGGGAGGGAGTTCCACAGGGCGGGCACCACTACCAAGAAGGCCCTCTGCCTGGTCCCCTGTAACCTCACTTCTCACAGTGAGGGAAGTGCCAGAAGGCCTTGAGATGGGCCTCAGTGAGGGGGTTGGAGACGCTCCTTCAGGTATACAGGACTGAACCTGTTTAGGGCTTTAAAGTTCAGCACCAACACTTTGAATTGTGCTTGGAAACGTACTGGGATCCAATGAAGGTCTTTGAGGACCTGTGCTATATGATCTTGGTGGCCACTCCCAGTCACTAGACTAGCTGCCACATTCTGGATTAGTTGTAGTTTCTGGGTCACCTGCAAAGGCAGCCCAACGTAGAGTGCATAATACCCATTCCACATTTCTAAGAACTTGATCATTTAGTGTGGCAACACCTAAACTCTTTAGAACTCCCTGCCTACTGAGATGAAGCAGGCGCCTTTGCTGTACCTGCTAAAAAACATCGTTGTTTAGAAAGTTGAGATAATTTTAATCTCTTTTAGTATTTTAACTTCTGTACGTTTTAAAGTACAGTTGCGGTTTTCTCTCCATTTTATTGTTTTACCTTTTGGCGAAATCGTTTGAGCGTTATTCTTTTTCTTTTTTACAATCAAGCACTGTATAAATGTTATGAAACAAACAAACAAACGTGCTGCATGAAGAAGAACTTTATATTATTTGTCCTGAATCTTCCAACATTCAGCTTGAGTTCTGAGTTCTGGTGTTAGGATAGAGAGGTGAAAAAACTTTGAAGTCTGTAAAGTCTGCAACATCCAAAGGCAATAAAGGAAGACTTAGAACGGAGCCAATGACAACAAAGAAATGATTACTAAAGTATCTTAAGTCTCATCTCTTCCATTTTGCAAATAATCCCCTGAACCTCCCTCTACTTGGGGAAGGAGGACCACAAAACTGATTTCTCCATCCTCCAAGAGCTCATTTATGAGTCTGTATCTCACTGTTTGTCTGAGAGTGGTGTGGCATTCTTGGTGGGTAAGCAAAGGTGTATGATGGCCTTTTTCAATATACCATCCTTGCTTATGCTGCAGTGTCCGAATCAGCCCTCGATTATGACTCTCCGGACGTGTCCAAATTTTTAAACAGGGTAGCGTCTGACTGCCATCTTGTGCTGTCTAGATTTCAGGGGAAAGAGAAATGGCCAGCCTGCCTTCATTAGGCGGTGGCAATCGATGGGTTCCGTCGGACTAATTGAGATATGCGGCCTTTTGTTAACTGGGTCAGCCCTGGGTCAAGAGAACAGGTGGTTGAGCACACTTTCATAACTGCTGGCTTAATATTTGGCTCTGAAATGTCCCCAAAGTTGTAGGAGGGAGGGCTAGGATCATTACCCAAAGATTGCTTAGAGAGGTAAAATGGAGACTGATGGGGAAACAGCTAATTACAACCTAATCTTCCAATTTTGGAAAGCAATAAAATTCAAACAAGACTGGCAAACGTTCAGATATTTGATGAAGAAGCCATCGCCTCTGCCACACTGGTCAGCTGCTCCTCTATAGGACCAATACCTTCATCACACTGAAGAAATATGGGCTCTGTATGGTGCAGATCTGTCACTTGCAGACAACAGAAAGGACTGCCCCTCGTCTGCCGAGAGCTCACTCATTTCTCTGCCATTTTACAGGCTTCCTGCCAGGTTGGCTGCTCATTTGCTACGTCCTTAACTTGAGTCCTTCTTGCAGGAGATCTGCAGCTCTGTACTATGCATGTTCTATGCAGGTGGGAACAGGAATGCCCCATTCCTGGAACTCTGGGAAATTCTTGACAGTACAAAGCCAGATGGACCAATGGTATGTCTTGCTGAAAGGTGACTTCCTATGTTCCATATACATAAAGCAAACAGATCTACAAGTCTAGAAAACAAGTGGCAGTGAAGGACAACGGATAAATAAGACAACCTGGTGGGCACTTTTGACAATGAAAGCTTAGTCAGGGTACTGAGATTACAAGGCTTTAATCTACATATACAGATATATACCGTATATATCTATGTGTGCGAGCGCACACATATATACACATTGGACTTTTCTCTGTGGCATACTCCAGGAATGGACCCCCTGATAATCAAGAAGAGCTTCATGTTGTTATATTTTTGGCAAATATAAACCTTAATCCCAGAGTTTCCTCCATCCAGACTAAGCATTTTGGACTACAGATCAGTTCAGCATTTATAAACTACTCTCCAATAATATGGCAAGAAAGGAATAGAAATCCACAGCAGAACAATTTCATGATGCATGGTAAATGATCCATCACCTTACAGAAAGAACCCCATAAGGGTTGTTACTTTTGCTGGCACCCCTACATTCCACACACAACCTGATGTGCCAGAGTTGCTGGTGGGGATAACTTTTATTCCCCCCCCCCCTTGCAGTTTGATGCATTCCATTGGGATTAATCTGTTGGGGGTTGCATGGTGGGCATATGCAGGGATAAAAATAGAGGCCTCTCTCTCTCTCTCTCTCCCTCCTGCCCATTTTCCCACCTTGCCTCTTGTAATTTACACTTGTTGTTGCTTAGTCGTGTCCAACTCTTCATGACCCCATGAACCAGAGCACACAAAGCACTCCTGTCTTCCACTGCCTCCTGCAGTTTGGTCAAACTCATGTTAGTAGCTTTGGGAACACTGTCCAACCATCTCTTCCTCTACCGTCCCCTTCTCCTTGTGCCCTCCATCTTTCCCAACATCAGGGTCTTTTCCAGGGAGTCTTCTCTTCTCATGAGGTGGCCAAAGTATTGGAGCCTCTGCTTCACGATCTATCCTACCAGTGAGCACTCAGGGCTGATTTCTTTCAGAATGGATAGGTTTGATCTTTTGCAGTCCATGGGACTCTCAAGAGTCTCCTCCAGCACCATAATTCAAAAGCATCAATTCTTCAGTGATCAGACTTCTTTATGGCCCAGCTCTCACTTCCATACATCACTACTGGGAAAACCATAGCTTTAACTATATGGACCTTTGTTGGCAAGGTGATGTCTCTGCTTTTTCAAATGCTGTCTAGGTTTGTCATTGCTTTTCTCCCAAGAAGCAGGTGTCTTTTAATTTCGTGACTGCTGTCACCATCTGCTGTGATCATGGAGCCCAAGAAAGTAGAGTCTCTCACTACCTCCATTTCTTTCCCTTCTACTTGCCAGGAGGTGATGGGTCCAGTGGCCATGATCTTAGTTTTTTTTAATGTTGAGCTTCAGACCATATTTCTCTTTCACCTTCATTAAAAGGTTCTTTAATTCCTTCTCACTTTCTGCCATCAAGGTTGTGTCAACTGCCTATCTGAGGTTGTTGATATTTCTTCTGGCAATCTTAATTCCAGTTTGGGATTCATCCAGTCCAGCCTTTTGCATGATGAAGTCTGCATATAAGTTAAATAAGCAGGGAGACAATATACAGCCATGTCGTACTCCTTTCCCAATTTTGAACCAATCAGTTGTTCCATATCCAGTTCTAACTGTAGCTTCTCGTCCCACATAGAGATTTCTCAGGAGACAGATGAGGTGATCAGCACTCCCATTTATTTAAGAACTTTCCATAGTTTGCTGTGGTCAACACAGTCAAATGCTTTTGTGTATCAAATGAAACAGAAGTAGATGTTTTTCTGGAACTCTCTAGCTTTCTCCACAATCCAGCACATGTTTGCCATTTGGTCTCTGGTTCCTCTAAGAGACACTTATAGTCCATAGGGTGCAAGTTGCTCACCCTTGCATCATGCTCGTGGTTGGTCACTAAGGTTTTCTACCACAATCTCTCACCTACTCTTCTTTCCTGCATTTTCTCAACTCCAAGACTGGATGGAGTATAAAGCAGTTCAGATTGTCAGATCAACTGAGGCAAGGCTCCAGTCTTGATCTTCTCATTCGTGAACATTTGCTAGACAAAATGGATGCTTTTCTGAGTTGACATTCCAAAATGGGATCACTTTTGATGCATAGTTTCCAACTTGTAAGGTGACACGTCCTTCATATAATTTTTTTTCCGTTTTCCAAACTGGAGGACCCCGAGGTTGCTTTCAAGATATGCTCATACTGTCTTTCAAACTTCTCCCTGAACAACAAGGTCTAGGATCTTATACAATGGGGTTATCTCCTTCAGCTGACCTAAATGTTTTCCCACCTCAGTACCAAACAAATGTTGTTGCTAGATACTTCCTTGTCTTCCCTTTCTTCCGATAAGCGTGTTTCAGGATAAGGGGGAAGATACTGCTTTGTGCACTGATAGAAGCAAGAGGTAAAGGTGTTTGGGTGGGAGGGAAAGCAATGTGTGTTTTATTTTGCAACAGCGAGCAATCGCCCGTGCTGCTAACGGCAAACATAAATGGGAATGCAGGCTCTTTTGAATATTATCATTCTTTAACATTTTGATAAAGATCCTTAAAATGGAATCTCCATTTGCCTCGACAGCCGTTTAATTTGCTGTAATCATCTCTGACGGAACAGCAGAAGTGTGTGCATTTACCCCAGGTACTGTTTAAGTGGTGACTGAATTACTCTTAGACGACTGTTAAACGGTACAAAAATAGACCATTTTGCGAGATGCTTCAGCTTTTCCGCTCTGAGCTTGCCACAAAATAACATCCTCTTTCCATTCCCATTTAAACTGAATCTAGGTGAATTTGTGAGATGAAGATGTGGCTGAATGTGGAAGGAAATGGTCATTCAAAGAAACAAAATCAACCTCCCCTCTCCCCCCCCCCCCCCAGAAAACAAAGTAGCTTGAAAGACTGAAGGCACTGAAGAAAGGTACTTTTTAAAAACTTACAAAAATAAGAATGGAAA
The DNA here is from genome assembly GCF_965153285.1 of Podarcis tiliguerta. Lineage (NCBI taxonomy): Eukaryota > Metazoa > Chordata > Lepidosauria > Squamata > Lacertidae > Podarcis > Podarcis tiliguerta. The sequence goes on from NC_139544.1 coordinate 57,590,637, forward strand.
GTAGAGATGTCAAGACTTTGAGGATTTTTTTTTCTACTCAATTGACTCTGATGTAAAAATTGGGGTTTGGCTTTTGCTGCCCAACTCCCCAGTGGGACGCTGAGTCTCCTAAGTTCATGGTCTGTCAGAGAAAAATGGATGAAGACTGGATCCAGTAGAAAGCAAGGCAGATCTTTATTTTTCTGTTGCAACAGAGTTCCCTCCCCTCCTTTCCAAGGAGGGAGAGACCCTAAATAAAAGTGTGCAGGAACCTTGAAAGACTTTTGACATTGCCCAATCCCCTTTAGCCAAAGACCATCCCAAAATCACCATACATACATAATAGGAGGCTGTCTACAGCAGAAATCCTGTCTGCCAGGATACCTGATATTGGTCGCTGATTGCATTACCTGGGTAGCCTTGCCATTCTTTTGTGATACTTTAGTTGCTGGATCCAGGTCACAGGCTCACCCTTTGTTGTTTAGCCATTTAGTTGCGTCTGACTCTTCGTGACCCCATGGACCAGAGCACACCAGGCACTCCTGTCTTCCACTGCCTCCAGCAGTTTGGTCTTGCCATCTCATTTTTGACCACATCCAACTTACCCAGGTTCATGGTTCTTACATTCCAGGTTCCTATGCAATATTTTTCTTTACAAAATTGGACTTTCCTTTCGCTTCTAGGCATATCCGCAACTGAGCGTCCTTTAGGCTTTGGCCCAGCCGCTTCATCAGCTCTGGATCTACTTGTACTTGTCCTCCGCTCTTCCCCAGTAGCATGTTGGACACCTTCCGACCTGAGGGGCTCATCTTCCAGCGTCATAACTTTTATATGCCTGTTGTCTTTGTCCATGGAGTTTTCTTGGCAGGGATACTGGAGTGGATTGCCGGTTCCTCCTCCAGGTGGATCATGTTTGGTCAAAACTCTCCACTATGACCTGTCCATCTTGGGTGCCCTGCTTGGCATAGTTCATAGCTTTTCTGAGTTATTCAAGCCCCTTCGCCACGGCAAGGCAGTGATCCATGAAGGGGAGGCTCACCCTATTCATACACGAATACACCTTTAAGACAAGATTTGTAAGTGAAAAGACAATGGGAATGCTTTCCCCATTTGCCCCCCTTACTGCAGAGGGATATTTGAGGTCATTGGGAGAGTCAAAATGGCTTCGGGATTGCTCTCCCATACTATTTCAGACATATGGTTTATATATTTAGATATGGGTGCATTTATGAATATTTATTCTATATCTGAGACCTTCGAATTCTTATAACAACTCCCAGAAATGCCACCAAACTTAATAATAATAATAATAATAATAATTAATAATATACTTTTGGTGTGGACACACAAACTAAAAGCATAAAATGAATATCCCTCCTGCAATGAAAAATAAATAAAAATTCTTTAAATTATAATGCACAGTCCAAATTCTTCCATCCAGAGCCCCGGAATAGTATGTGCTGATTAAGCTCTGCATCATTGATGTTAAATGTCTAATGAAAAGAGCTTTGAATGTGGTTTAACCCATATTAAATACCCCACTGGTGCCCCTGGAATTAAAAGAGAAGAAGAAAATTAATCCCATCCTTTGTTCCTTTAATACATTTTAATGAATTATGCTGCATCTTCCTAATGCATTTATGTCAGAGAGGGAAAATGCTAAATGATTTGCAACTTTCAACAACAGGGAGGAGGCAAGGAAGGAATATTGGCATTCAAGTGTGGAGTGATTCAAGTATTTTGGGACACAGAGCTTTTGCCCTCACACCAGTAAAAATTACACAGGAGGTCAAACTTTGGGACAAGGGCAATATTTATTAAAATATAGGAACTTGAGGAACTGCTGATAAATTAACCAAATAAGTTGAATCAAGAAAGCATGGGCAGGTGAGTTTTTTTAATGGATAACTTTAATGAAACAAACAAATAACATGAAGGTCTGACGGGGGTTCTAAGTGCATTGGCTTGAATGGACTGAGGAACCTCCTAATGATTGGCATGTAAATGTGGGTAGTTTCTAAACAGATTCAATCAATTTCCACTGAATAAGAAGAAGAGACTGAAAAGACATATGATAGTCATCTTCAAATATCTCAAGGGCTGTCACATGGAAGATGGAACAAGCTTGTTTTCTCCTGCTCTGGAGGATAGAACTTGAACCAATGGTTTCAAGTTACAAGAAAGGAGATTCCGACTCAACATCAGGAAGAACTTTCTGACAGTAAGCCTTAAACGCCCTCAGTCCAGTATACCTGAAGGAGCGTCTCCACCTCCATCGTTCTGCCCAGACACTGAGGTCCAGCGCCGAGGGCCTTCTGGCAGTTCCCTTGCTGTGAGAAGCCAAGTTACAGAGAACCAGGCAGAGGGCCTTCTTGGTAGTGGCACCCGCCCTGTGGAACGCCCTCCCACCAGATGTCAAAGAGAAAAATAACTACCAAACTTTTAGAAGACATCTGAAGGCAGCCCTGTTTAGGGAAGCTTTTAATATTTAATATGTTATTGTATTTTAGTGTTCTATTGGAAGCCACCCAGAGTGGCTGGGGAAACCAAGCCAGATAGGTGGGGTATAAATAATGAATTATTATCATTATCATTATTATTATTATTATTATTTGACAATGGAACAGAAGATAGTGGATTCTCCTTCACTGAAGGTTTTCCAACAGAGCTTGGATGGCCACCTGTCATAGAAGCTTTAGTTGAGATTCTTGCATTGCCAGGGGGTGGACTAGATGATGCTCAGGGTCCCTTCCAATTCCACAATTCTATGATTCCATGAATTTGGTCAGGGTAACTCCTTAGACTCTAATGCCAAATGCATAAAGACCTGAATATATTTGTCTACAGACTGTGAGTTTGGGCTTGGTTGTACACCCTTGTCCTGTAATGCATTCATGCAGAGTATGGTCTTCTAACCACCTGAATAGAGATAGAAGATAGACAGAGCCCTTGTGTTACAGGAAACAAAGAGGCTTGGCATTTTATTGCATTGTTTTTAATTTATTTTGTAAACCACCCCGGGATTGTAACTGCTGAAGGGTAGTTTACAAACTGAACAATGCAGGAAATAAATGTTAAGCACTGGTGACAGAGTGAAAATACATGCATATTGATATTTCAACATATATGCCCAAGAAATGAAGTTTCTGTGTGCTCTATATTTCGATCTGTATAGTAGGGATGTTGGAGAATTGAACCATAAATGGAAACAGAAGTGAAAATTTCCACAATCTGCTTGTTCAGTGAAGGTCAAGAACAGAAATCGTGCAGGTGAATTGCAGTATCTGCTATCATAGTTGTTGGTTTAGTCTGCAACCATTAGGCAAGTCATTGTGTTATTGTTATTTATGTATTTTTGGCATCTCCCTTCTGCTGAAATGCACTGAAATTGATTCTGCAATTGATTCCTTTAGCTATGACCATAGCAAATAATGAGATGAACAGAGTTTTTAGCGGAAGCCAAATTGCAGGAGAACAAAACAGTAGCTGATTGTGATGAACGCAGGACAGGACATAAACTGCTGCCTCCTTACATCGCTACTGTATAGACAGAGCAATGGGAATAATAAATCACAGCCTGCAGGCAACAAGCTATAAACAAACTAGGAAGAGAGGAAGTGTTTTGTAGGGGGGGGGGGGGAGAAGCCGAGAAGCAGCTGGGATTGAAAAACTGAACATCACACAACAAAATCAAGGAACATTTATAAGCATAACTTTTTTACTATTTTGCCAGTGGAAAGTGCAGAGCAAATGGAAACCAGCAAAGAAAGTCAGCGCCGTAGAAGTTTTACAGTCGTTTCATTGTCTTTGTTCCTTGCCGTCACCATTTTATGATTCTACCTTCGTTTGGGGTCTCTCTCCTGCCCCTTTTTTTCTATTTTCATTGAAAAGGGGGGGGGGGGTTTAAAAAATATATATGAACTTACGAAAAAGCCAATTTCATGTGCTGTTAATTTAATTCCTAACATAAAACCTCACTTCTTCTGATGGAAAATGAAATTACCCTTTCTACATCCTTTTTATCTGTCAATTAAATTCTTTCCACCCACCCTAATCCCTCCTCACCCCCCAAAACCCACCTTCCCATGCACACATACGCAAATATTGGTAATATTTTCCAAACCTATGATAAAATGAAAACCCAAAGAGGTAGCATTTTTGATTGTAAGTATTACAAGAAAACCTGCCCGCTTTTCACGTAAAGAGGCTATAATAGCATCCTCAAGGAGCTAGCTCACTTTGCACAAGGTTTGTGATAGCGGAAGAGGATAAGCAGTTTAGTGTTCCATCTTTCTGTGGCTTTCTGCTTGAATCTGCAACAACCTTGTATCTGAAACAAGCTAAGTCTGCCTCTTGCTGATCACCTCTCCGAAACCCTCCTCTTCCATCATTTGCTGAGCTGCCATGATGTCACAGAATGTCTAAAAATGCATGCATAAACCCACAAATACGTGCACAAGCGCAAATACTAAAGCTTGTTGCCGAGGAGGAAGGCTAAGCCATGCAATGATAGAAGTCAGCATTGCTGGAGAGAGTGAGATGGGAGGTCAGGATACCTGCGTGAAACACATACCAGTGTTCAGGACAGGAAGGGATGTGAGTTAATATTCAGACTGCTGGTGCATCCTGCTTCTCAGAGTCAGGGCTGTTTTAAGCATATGCGGCGCCAGGGTGCAAAGATCTGCCCGGTGCCCCCCCCCCACAGGTTGCCCAGTCCCAGGCGCACAGGAGGGAAGAGCTGGCCAGCTCCCTTAGCGTCTCGCTGGCTAGGTCGCCCCCGAACTCGTGGCGCAGCAGAAGAGCCCGCTGAGGCACTCCGACCGATGGGTGGGCTCTTCCCCGGACTCAACTCTCGGGCCCTGGACTCTCGGCCTGGCGCCTATGGCTATGACGGCCCTGCTTAGAGTAGGCAAGGAAGGGGCTGTGATTCTCATACTATGTCGCTATAAACATTTAATGCCTTTTGAGTGGAAGAAATAAGAGACAGACTTTATTGTATTCAAGTTGCTCATCTATTGGAGAGAATGAAGAAGAAGAAGAAGAAGAGGAGGAGGAGGAGGAGGGGGAGGAGTAGGGGGAGGAGTTTGGATTTGATATCCCACCTTTCACTCCCTTTAAGGAGTCTCAAAGCGGCTAACATTCTCCTTTCCCTTCCTCCCCCACAACAAACACTCTGTGAGGTGAGTGGGGCTGAGAGACTTCAAAGAAGTGTGACTGGCCCAAGGTCACCCAGCAGCTGCATGTGGAGGAGCGGAGACACGAACCCGGTTCCCCAGATTACGAGACTACCGCTCTGAACCACTACACCACACTGGCTCAACACTGTATTTGATGTTGTTGTTCCTGTTGTGTCAACAACTGTTGTTGCTATTGTTTCCACTTATGAGCTGCTTCCCATGAAACACGCTGAAGCAATTAACAATCAAAACACCAGCAATAAAAACCACATATAAATCCAATTTCTAATCCAATGCAGGTGAAGGGGGTAAGGAGGACTTAATAGGCATGCTGTTGGAAGAAGAAAGTATTCGACTGCCACCAAAAAGGCACGGGTCTAATATGTAACAGCAGGGAATTCCAAAGCTTAAGTGCTGCCATGCTAAAGGCTCGATTCCTACCTCATGCAGAGAGGACCTCCTGATAAGATGGCATTTGCAAGATACCTGCAGCCAGGTAAGGGAAGGAGAAACAGAAAGTTTTGGTACATAGAATCATAGAACCTCCCAAGGGTCAACTAGTCCAGTCCTTTAATGCAGGAATCATAGCTAAATAATCCTTGACATATGGCTATCCAATTGTCTGCTTAAGTATCTCCAATGAAGGAGAGTCCACCACCTTCCAAGGGAGTCCGTTCCACTGTTGAACAACTCTTACTGACTAATGCTTAGTCAGAATCTCCTTGCCTGTATTTGAAACCATTGGTTGGGTTCCTAATCTTTGGAGTAGCTTTCTCCATCGTCCATGCAACAACCCTTTAGATATTTCAAGATGGAGATTGTATCACCTCTCAGCCTTCTCTTCTCCAAACTAAATACACCCAACTCCTTCAAGGATTCCTCATGAGTCTTGGTTTCCAGACACTTTATTATCTTGGTTGCTCTCCTCTACACACACTCCAACTTGTCAATATCCTTCTTAAACCAGTTTGATGTAATCTGCAACCCTTTGGGTGTGAACCCCACCCCATTCTGCACCAACTCTTAGTTCCCTCCACAGCGAAAGAGGAGGAGATTACTTCACAGACAGAGTAGAAGTGGAGGGGCCCTTCTAACTTCTGAAAGTGCTCTCCAAGAAAGAATTTGTGCCCCTAAGGAAAATTGTATCTGTGGTCAGGTTGGCATACTGCATATTTTGCATTAAAGCCTTCCTTCCGTGAGGGCTAGAGATTTACTTATTTTAAAAGAAAAGATCAGACACTGGACTCTTTTGCAGGTGTGCGCTCTTGTGCAATTGTTTTAGTTGCACCATAGGGACACGGGTGGTGCTGTGGTCTAAACCACTGAATCTCTTGGGCTTGCCGATCGGAAGGTCAGCGGTTCAAATCCCCGAAACGGAGTGAGCTCCTGTTACTCTGTCCCAGCTGCTGTCAACCTAGCAGTTCGAAAGCACACCAGTGCAAGTAGATAAATAGGTACTGCTGCGGCAGGAAAGAAAATGGTGTTTTCATGCACTCTGGTTTCCATCACAGTGTCCCGTTGTGCCAGAAGCGGTTTAGTCCTGCTAGCCACATGACCCAGAAAGCTGTCTGTGGAAAAATCCAGCTCCCTTGGCCTGAAAGCGAGATGAGGGCCACAACCCCACAGCCTCATTTAACCGTCCAGCGGTCCTTTACCTTTTATTTTAGCTAGTTGCATCATGGATAATCCTCCCTTGCCTAAGTGCTGCCATTACTGGAAGTGTACTTTCTTTTACAAACAGCTTTTGCATACCTGGGAGACATCAGAAGCCAATGTTCGCCATTGTTTGTCGTTCCCAGATGATTAAACTAAATCACACTCTTTCATATGAGAAATCGGTTCTCTGCGCCCTTCTATTCCCCCCCCCCCCCGCTCTGCCTGTATTTTCTCTCTCCTTTTTTCTTTGGGTAGCATAATCAGAATGCAAAATGCATTTGGAGAAATTAAACGAGAGGCAGGGGCGTGAATCATGGACTCGATTTGCATGTTTGGCCCTTTGGCTCATGAGGGAGTTCAGAGTTTTCCAAGAGGGAAAGTGTCGCATTTACATATTGTTACACAGGCATGCAAATGTTACCCAAAGACAATCATTTATGCAAGGTATTACCGGGCTCGTGGGCTGCCAAACAGTAAATCCAGCCTTTAAATAATATGTATTTTTGCAAACTTGGCATAATGTGACTGTATCGGAGGATTGGCCACTGGGGCCATTTCTGGAGATGTCAGCGTTTCCATTATAAACTCATATATTCGGGGGGTGGGGAGGATGTCTATTGTAGGTCAGCCAAAAAATCCACCAGCTGAGACAAAAAAAAGGGGGGGGGGAGAATCTCTTCAGGCTTTCCAATCATGCTCACAGTCCCACAGCAAATTTCTTTTGCAGATTTTTTTTTAAAAAAGGCAGTTCACCGAGGCCATTTTGCAAAGGCAAACACAACAGCTATACAGCGGCAGCCGAACAATCCTTTATTGTAATTCGGAAAGGGAACTTTAAAAAAAAAAGCAGCTTTACTAAAGTTTAACCTCTAGGTCAGCCTGGGCTTGACCCAGAAATTACTAGGTGAATTTTTATGACCTGTGTTACAAGGGAGGTCACCCGAGATGTTGATAATGGTCCCTTTTGGCTTTCGAATCCATCAGTCTATGAAACTACCCAAATTGCACTGCCTAGCAATCTGACATAACACACACAAAATTGCTTGCCATTACAGTCCATAATGGGAAGTAGTAATGCCTTTGAGAATTAAAATAATACTCCCGGCTCCTGAATGCATGCTGCTTGCTGCTGCTGCTACGTTATTTCAGTTTAGAAAAGTTTAAAGGCAAGCCCGATTTCTCCGAAATAGCTGAGGCAGTGGTTAATTTCTGAAAAGAGAAAGAGGGGCTGGGGTGCATTCTGTCCACTAATCCCTGAAGACTGCGAGCTTGCTGTGAACATATTAAGCGACTTGGCTTGAGGCGAAACTACAAACTGTATTCCTCAACATTTTTGTCAGCTCCCCCTCCCCTCCCCACAAACAAAGCTCTTCTCTGTCCCCAACCCCCACACTACTTTTTGCAAAAAAAAAAAAAAAAAAAAAAAAAATACAAATAAGTTTGCATATCTCGTTTAAACTGCAGTGTGGGGCCAGTTAAATGTAGCATTTTGATGCTCACAATGTGATCCCTGATTGGCTGGGCTCCTTTTTTATTATTACTTTGCAACTAACCCTGGCAAGAGGGTAGAGGGAAGGATTGGGCAGTGGGTGGGGTGTCAGGCAGAAGAAACAACAGAGAGAGGGCGTCTTATGTGATTATTGAGTAATGGCCTGCATTTTCCATTAATTAATGGTACCAAAAGCAGTTACAGAAGACAATACAGGTACAATTGTACAACAGCCAGATCAAATATATACAGTGGTACCTCGGGTTACATACGCTTCAGGTTACACACTCCACTAACCCAGAAATAGTGCTTCAGGTTAAGAACTTTGTTCAGGATAAGAACAGAAATTGGGTTCCGGCGGCGCGGCAGCAGCAGGAGGCCCCATTAGCTAAAGTGGTGCTTCAGGTTAAGAACAGTTTCAGGTTAAGTACAGACCTCCGAAACAAATTAAGTACTTAACCCGAGGTACCACTGTATACACTTCCGTTTTACCACTGAGGTTTCAGCAGCTGCAATTTGTTTAAGATGCATCAACAGTTTATATGACCATGAAACATACTAATAGGTCAGTTAACAATATTCAATCCTAGTAACGTTAATTAGTGCTTTGCTGGACATTTATCCTCTATTCTTACTTACCCCTAACCATTCTTAATCAAATAATGAGAAAAGCATCCCCCCCCTAACTAATTATGATGATGATGATGATATTATTGGGGGCGGGGGAGGCAAAACGTGTAGGACTAGGAAGGTCTCCCTGTCTGAAATCTTGGAGAACTGGGAACTAGAAAGCAGCTTCCTATGTTCCACGTCACCTTCAATCTTCAACCTCATGGACCTTCTACATGGGCAGTGTAAGATGCTGTATTTATGGAGCAATCCCAAGTGTAGGACAGTGATGAAACCTACGCCTACTTAAGATCCATTGCAAGTCCTCCTGCTCATTTCAGCCCCTACCACTCCCCCAGAATACATGTTTTCCGGGGCTTACACCAATGTAAAACCTTCTGGTTTCAGCTCAGCTGGCTGGCTGAGCCCTGGGCATCAACCGAACCCTGACTGAGCCAGGGTAAGAGATTTATGCCGGGGCATCTCTTGCTGAGCTGGGATGTGGGGCAAGCAGCTTTCCTAACTCTCTCAACCTGGTGGGTATTGGGTTTGGTTTATCCACAAAGACTCGTGGCACCCTAATTGGAATTCAGGACAGACAGGACATGAGATACCAAAATACTGGAGTGCTATAGGGAATTAATTAGTCTTACTGCAGCCAGATGATTATCAGCTTCTGGTGATGCAGAGGCAGACTTTTCCACTGATGACACTGAAATACGAGAGACCCCCATCTACATTGGCATTCTGTTGGTTTATAAAGGTTTTCCCTTCATCTGAGTCTCCAGTTTTAAATGATTAACAGTTTTATTGTATATTTCAATTATGGATGTTAATATTTTAACATTTTTATGGGATTGTTTTACTATTTTTAATTATTCATTATATTTTAAAGTTTGCCTAAAACTGGTTTTTATACCTCTCCCTCCCCCCCAAAAATGCTTAAAAACCTTTTTGGCATGTAGTGGTGTTTAAATTAATAAATAGCAATAATCTGTAATGCAAAAACGGCCAAATATTAATTTATTTATTGCAATTTCACAATAACAAATGCTCATAAGAAATGGAATGATGAGCCTTCATTGTTTTTTTAAAAAAAGTCTATATAAGCAGCATCACACCCAACATTGAACCCTGTTAAAAAATGGCACAGCCCTATTCTTAGCATTCGTTCATCTTTTTGTGTGTGTGTGAACACCTCTGACCAAGGTGTTTAGTATGCAATTGAAGCTGCACCATGTTGAGAAATCCATTGTTTCTTCAAATGCCTCCTGTGATACAATGGATTGCAAACTCTTTGAAGAAATGGTGCCATCCACCTCATTGATGATCCATGGATTTAGAGCTTCTGAAAACACAATGGCAGTGTATTTCAATGTTGAGGGGATTATGCGTCAGTTGTATGTGTTTGAACCACACTTTGCAATCCATGGCTGGTGTTCTTTCAGGATTTGTCGAAAAGCGATAAAGATTGATGTACTTTGACATACCTCAAATGGGGAGCTGAGAATCTGCATATCAAAAAAGTCTGTCTGGACAAGGGGAAAAGTAAGAGAAAAGATGCTGTAAAACACACACACACACAATTATCCATACTTGGGATCTAGGCAACACTTCCAGGTTTGCACTTATTAGGATTGTGAAGCAGGGGGGAAGAGCATCCTTCAACCTGCAGGCCACATTCTCTTCTGAGGGCCATAGTCCAGTAACTGGTGGGGCTAGAGGCAGAACTGGGCAAAACATCAAATTGAATTTGTATCACTGTAGACTGGTTTCTACGCACACTCTTCAATCCTTCATTCAGAGAAGCAAAAGGCATTAGAGTACAAGGGGACTTTTCAACCTTGAGTGCCCTGTAGAGGGCTCCAAGGGCCAACTAGAGAAGCCTGGAGGGCCACATTGGGCACCCAGTCCTCAGGTGAGAACATAATACTGAGGAATGAAAATAGCCTGAGGTTTCCCATCCGCAAAATAAGAGTTTAAGCCAGTGTGATGTAGTGGTTAGAGTGTCGGGCTAGGACCTGGGAGACCAGGGTTCAAATCCCCATCTGGGTTCACTACCTGCTCCACCACCCAAATTTAAGAACATAAGAAGTGTGGCAATGTTCAGGGATGCAGGAGAGGATATATTGTTTGGTTATAGCCTTTCCAACTTGTGTTAACAAGCTCACAATTTAGCAGAGTAACATTCCCCTTTATAAACTTGCAGCGGATGCGTTTGCTCAGGCTTGCTAAAGCCTCTATAATAACTGCTCTGGTATTTCCCCCTTATTCCCTCATAAAAGATAAGACACGACACAGTCTTCTATAAAAGTATAAAAAGAGTTTACTCACATTCTGTTCACAATCGGATCCCAGAAGGCAGACTTAGCTTAGAAAAGTTACATACATCTGGAAACTATCTCATAAGGAGACAGTCCCTTTGTCCTCTCTTGGCTGGAAGACAAGAGAGCATCTTTGGCTAAGCAGATGTTGCTTCTTCAATGCATGTAGTCAAAAAGAGAGAGATGGCTGCCCTGCCCTGCGCTTTTGTTGTTACCTGCACAGGTGAGGCCACGCCCATCTCTAGTCACATGCAGAGGAAGTGTGTCCCAGCCCAGAAGGAAACAGGAAGTTTACCTGCTGGCTGGACAAACATTCCTCCCCATGTGTAAACATGTTCCCTCTAGGAATGTTGTACTTGACTGCTCTTGTGTTTCACTTCCCACAAGAAGTACACTGAAGCTGGGTCAGGCCAATGGTCCATCATGTCTGGCATCCTATTTTCACAGTGGCCAATCGGATGCCCCAGTGGGTATAGACAATGCTTGTAGAAGATAGCTATGTTCTGCCTCCTCTGCTGGAACCAATATGCCTCTGAATGCCAGTTTCTGTGAATGACCAGTGGAGAGAGTGCTGTTGAACCCAGGTCCTGCTTCTGTCATCTCACGTCCTCTAATGGGAAACACAAAAGCACAACCTGAGTTGAACAGCGCTCTCTCCACTTGTCTTTCCGAACAACTGTCATTCAGAGGCACTCTGCCTCCAACAGAGGAGGTAGAACATAGACAATGGTTGCAGAACATAAAGGTAAAGGTACCCCTGCCCATACGGGCCAGTCTTGACAGACTCTAGGGTTGTGCGCCCATCTCACTTAAGAGGCCGGGGGCCAGCGCTGTCCGGAGACACTTCCGGGTCACGTGGCCAGCGTGACGAAGCTGCTCTGGCGAGCCAGAGCCGCACACGGAAACGCCGTTTACCTTCCCGCTAGTAAGCAGTCCCTATTTATCTACTTGCACCCGGGGGTGCTTTCGAACTGCTAGGTTGGCAGGCGCTGGGACTGAACAACGGGAGCGCACCCCGCCGCGGGGATTCGAACCGCTGACCTTTCGATCGGCAAGCCCTAGGCGCTGAGGTTTTACCCACAGCGCCATCCGCGTCCCAGAACATAGCTATCTTCAAATATATTTCTTCAGCTGTAATTCCTGCACTGTGGTGGGTTGGACTAGATGACCCCTGAAACTCTACGATTCTGTGATCATCGTGATCTGTGGTTCACGCCTCTGCTTGTCTGTACGGGAGAGCTGAGAATGCCACATAAAATAAACCATTCATTAAGAAGCAAGCACGACAGCCCTTAAATCATGCCTTTATGCCATTTTAACTGTTTTTAACTAGCACAAAATGGTTTGTTGGAATTATGCAAGTATAGATCATTTTAATTTGAATCGTTGTAGAATCATAAAAAGACTCAGTTCTTTCATTTCCCTGCCTTCAAGTCAGCTATTTTGATTAAAAAATAATAAACCGTAGGAGGCCATAGGGTCCTTGCAGGTTCTTCCAGCTATCACGGATCCCTGATCTTTGGTGCTAATTCTGCTCATTAATATTAATAAAAAAAACCTGATAAGCCATCTCAGAGCACAGTGCCAGAAAAAAGGGAGGGGGGTTCATGCAATTAATTCCTTGTAGTATTTTTAAATGCTTATGGTGCACTATGAAAAGTGATGCCTCCAGAGTCTAAATATCAGTTAATCAATAGTATATTTGCTGAAAAAGACCTTCTTTTCCCCATCACCCATTTTTTAAAAAGCTACATTAAAATCAATTACATGCTATTTGGGTTTAATTTTTATTTTAATTTAAAGGCAAAACAAAGGGTTTGCATGTGCCTTACACTTTTCTTGCCAGCTTTTGGGTTTTTAATATTCTGCTTGCTTTCTCTGAGAAATACATGAGCTCCAGTGTCTGCAGCTGGGTCAACAATGGGATACATGTTGTCGGTCCATAATCTGGAAGTAGGCATGGAATGGTATGTCAATTTTGGTGTCCCCCCATTTCTTATTTTTCCCACAGTCTTAAATTCCAGTCCCCACATTTCTGCAGTGGTTTTTTTAAAACCAGCATTTTAGCATGAATATGTCTCAATTAACACATTTTTGCAAGCAGTTTTTCCTGTTGCAATGCATTTTGTATGCAATTATTACTAATACATTCATTTTTATGCATACTTTCCCCCAATATAGGTATGTGTTTTTGTAAACATAGGTTGAATAGAGAACCACATAACAAAATTCATATAGGTGTTGATTTCAAAGGTGTTGCAGTTCTATTTTCTCAGAAAGCTATTTTGTCATGCAGCTCTTACTGTCAGAAAGATCTTCCTATTGTTCAGCCAGAATCTCCTTTCTTCCCAGGATCTTTTTGGTCAAGCCATCTCCTTTAAATATGCTTTCAATGCAAGATGTGGTTGTTAGGTCCAACAGCATTACAGGTTTCCTTAGTGTAAACAATACTCATTTAGATTTGCCAGTGCTCCATAGGTGCCAACTCCTAGGGGCCAAAGTCCCTTCACCCATACCCCAATAAAATGTTTGAGGGGGTGCCCCACCCCCAAAGATGATGGGTGTTGCCATTCAGATGTTGTGTGTGCTGTGTCATGTGATTGATTATCCCCCAATATTTTATTCAAGTTCTGCAATGTTCTGACTTGGTATAAGGCATTTCCCCATGTTCCTGACATCATTACAGTGGTACCTCAGGTTACATACGCTTCAGGTTACATATGCTTCAGGTTACATACGCTTCAGGTTACAGACTCCACTAACCCAGAAATAGTACCATAGGTTAAGAACTTTGCTTCAGGATGAGAACAGAAATTGTGCTCCGGCGGTGCAGCGGCAGCTGGAGGCCCCATTAGCTAAAGTGGTGCTTCAGGTTAAGAACAGTTTCAGGTTAAGAACGGACCTCCAGAACAAATTAAGTACTTAACCTGAGGTACCACTGTATTTAAAAGGATGAGAATGGGTAATCTGGTCATCTAGTCCAACTCTTTGTAATGCAGGAATCTCAACTAAAGCATCCATAAGGGATGCCCACACAGACTCTGCTTAAAAGCCTCCAAGGAAGGAGAAGTCCACCACCTCCTGAGCAAGTCCATTCCACTGTCAAACAGCTCTTACCGTCAGAAAGTTCTTCTGAATGTTTAGTCGGAATCTCCTTTCCTGTAACTTTGTTTGTTGTCCTACCTCTGGAGCAGGAGAAGAAAAGCTCCCATAGGAAAGTAATTTAGCTACTTGAAGATGACTATCACATCTCCTCTCACTCTCCTTTTTTCCATGCTAAACATAGCCAACTCCCTCGACCATTCCTCATAAGGCCTGGTTTTCAGACCTTTGATCATCTTGGTCATTCTCCCCTGCGCACGTTCCATCTTCTCAATATGCTTCTTAAATTGTGGTGCCCAGAACTAGATACAGTACTCCAGGTGTAGCCTGACCAAGGCAGGATATAGTGGTACTATTATTTCCCTTGATCTGGACACTAGACATTTGTTGATGCAGCCTAGAATAGCATCTTCTTTCTCTGTCTTTTCATGGTCTCAGTGGAGCAAGTTTTGGAAGCTCAGCACCAAATATTCTTGAAATTGGTGCCGTTATTATTAATAATATTTATTAAATCTGTATATCGCCCTTCATCCACATATCTCAGGATGGTTCACTCATGCTGCTATTGCAAGGAGTCAGAACACATCATTGAGCCATTCCTTCTCTACGAAAACCACATCATCCTATTGTGACTGCATTTTGGGCCAGGTCCACATGACATGCTCTATGGCTCTTTCAGCCAATACGTTTCTCAAAATTGGTTGCAGAGTGAGGAGCTTGAACATTCTGAACGGATGCTTGAATCTCCTTCTCGAGGTCACCCGAGGCCACTTCATTCTTCAACCCTTCACAATTTATATTTATTTGAAAAACTGAGCTCCATGGCAGTCTTTTCTAATAGCAACATAATGGTATTGGAGTTGGATTTTAATGGCACATCACTGCAGTTGAGGGCACAAAGGTATCAATTCTGGGATGAGGCAGTGGTGAGATGGCAATATTGAGGTCATATTTTTCCTAGTGCCTGAACAACTGGTGCAACAGAGGTGCAGGCAGAAAGTTATGATACTTTTGGCTGAAGGTTATGAGACCATTTTTCAACCATCTCCTATCTGCTCCAAATAAAGGCAAAAGTAGACAATCTCACCCCCAAGCTCCCATGATCTCAAAATGTTAGAGATGTTCAGATATGAGGGTATTCACTTGTTTTTAGCAGATATAAGACTTCTTCAAAAATTGGGATTCATTGGGTAGAGACAAGGTGTGAATCGGCAGTGGTCTTTACTGGTAATCCAGCAAATTTCAAAGTCCCATTTTGTAATATCTGCTGGGGAAGCAGATTGATGCATTGAGTTGTAGCTGTTGCTGACCCGAGGTCAGTTAGCTACAGACTGGGTGACTAAAGTCAATAACAACATTACAGCCTTTAATCTGTAGTCTGCTCTCTGACCTGTTTTTAAAACTTAACATTTCTATTTTTTTCTATGAAACATTATAACAAATATCACATGCATTATCTAGTTGTCATCCTTAACAACAACCATGTATGTTAAGCCATTGGGTTGAATTTGGGCTCATAGCACAATGCTAACCATATCTACTATTGAATGCAGTGGGCCTTACTCTCAGGTAAGAGGGTTAGGATTGAAGTCTTACTCATGCGTAGGCATAGATATCTCTGGTCAATTTCACATGTTTTTTTTTAAAACCATTGTATAATTTGCTGCATTTAAATGCATACTTAGTTGGGTGTTCCCCCACAAAATGCATAAATATGTATTTTATCTCAATAAACACATTTCTAATCATATTGTAAAATATATGTTTGGTAATACGTTTTTGTACCTTTTTTTAGGGCCAAGATGTTGTATTTTTATGTTGTGAACTACCTTGTAATCCTCAAATGAAGGGCAGTATACAAATTATTATTATTATTGGCCTTCCCCACCCAATTTCCATTCCAGTCAGTGTGTGTGACAGAGCTGCATTTTCAAAATGGCCCTGCTTTTCTGTTTAGACCAGGCATCCTCAACCTCGAACCTCCAGATGTTTTTGGCCTACAATTCCCATGATCCCTGGCTAGCAGGACCAGTGGTCAGGGATGATGGGAATTGTAGTCTCAAAACATATGGAGGGCTGAGGTTGAGGAAGCCTGGTTTAGACTCACTGGGCAGCAGGTGTGCTGAGGATTGCATCCTGTCTGGAACCAATCCATTACAGTCATACCTTGGTTTTTGAACAGCATAGTTCTTGAATGTTTTGGCTCCCAAACGCTGCAGACCCGGAAGTGACTGTTCCAGTTTGTGAACTGTTTTTGAAAGCCGAACGTCTGATGAGGCTTCTGTGGCTTCTAATTGGCTGCAGGAGCTTCCTGCAGGCAATCAGAAGCCATGTTTTGGTTTTCGAACATTTTGGAAGTTGACTTCTGGAACGGATTCTGTTCGACTTCCAAGGTACGGCTGTATTTTAATCCTCTTATTACTGATAGGGCATGAAGTTCCAAATGACTTGCCCAAATTCAGCTAGTAAACACATGGCAGAGGCATGGATCTTAGTCTGCATCTGCACTATACATGGTGCTTTAAACATTCATTGCTACCCCCAAAGACTCCTGGGAATGGCAGTTTTTTAAGGAGGCTAGGAGTTGTTAGGAGACCCCTATTCTCTGCCCAGGGCTACAATTCCCTGCACGGTTTAACAATCAATCCTTCTTCCCAAGGGAAGCTAATCAGGTAAGGTACTGCTGAGTGTTTCATTCAGAGCAAATAGTTTGAAGCAAAGTTGTTTTTTTTAAGCATTCACTGTAATCTTAGGCAAATTGTCATCATGGTGACAATAACTTCTTCTTCATTGCCTGGAATATCATGCTTAATTCTGCAAAGAGCGATGGGAACATGTATTTAATAAAATCCTGCTTTGTAGTCCAGAAGCAAACGGTCAATATCATGTAAACATCCCAAGTGTTTCAGCTTAAAGTGGGGACACTGTGTTTCTGAGAGATCCATTGATCTGCAACGGCAGAGTCCATATTTTGTTGTGAAAAGGAATCTTTCAAATAAAGCTATTCAAGTGTTTGAAGATGTCGTCTCTTTGATGTTTCAAAGCCTCAATTATGTAGGTACCACACAGCTGTGTAGTGTTGCCTTCAGTGTCATATTATTATCTTTTTTAAAGAAATGTTAACTCGAGTGGCAAAGATGTCATGTTTTGTTCAAAGTCTTTGTGTTACTGAAATTAAGAGAAAGGCTTACGGTCTCCTAAATCCTAAGGCTCTGTCCCCCCATCTGTGCAGTTGGACTTCATCAGAATCTCATGAAAAGCTTGATTGTCATTCCAGAGCATCTTCAATAGCACAGCACAAGTAGACTCCATGGATGGAAGGTACATTTCTACTAGGATGGCCAAATACCCATTTAAATGATGTGGTAGTATGCATAAAGGTAAAGGTAAAGGGACCCCTGACCATTAGGGCCATTCGTGACCAACTCTGGGGTTGCAGGGAGCCGGCATACAGCTTTTGGGTCATGTGGCCAGCATGACTAAGCCGCTTCTGGCGAACCAGAGCAGCACATGGAAACGTTGTTTACCTTCCCGCCGGAGCGGTACCTATTTATCTACTTGCACTTTGACATGCTTTCAAACTGCTAGGTTGGCAGGAGCAGGGACTGAACAATGGGGGCTCACCCCATCGTGGGGATTCGAACCGCCGACCTTCTGATCGGCAAGTCCTAGGCTCTGTGGTTTAGCCCCCAGCACCATCTGTGTCCCTAGTAGTATGCATAGTCTTCATTCATTGTGTTTAACGCCTTTAAGACAGAGAGTTTCACTCCTCATTAGCAGGAATGGAAAATTTGTGGTCCTCCAGATGTTGTAGGCTTACAGCATAAATCACCCCCAGCCAGCATGACCAAGAACCAAGGATGATGAGAGCAGCCTAAGAACATTTGGAGAGCCACAGATTCTTCACACCTTCTCTAGCTGAAGGACCTGGGCAACAAAGCTTGTGGTGGCCAAGTGGGTTGGACATGTCAATATCTTATGTGAGGAGGCACAGCTCTTAGTTCAAGATAGGGAGGAGTGGACTGATGACAGACTGTGTGTTTGGTCTGTCTCCGAAGAACGTCACAAAAGCTAAAACATGTCTTTTATTCCCAGTTTAATAAGTTTAACTGGGTGGAATTGTGGCAATATAAATCATGAATAAAGGAATTAGCTATGGAGCCAGATCCAATTAAACCAGCCAAAAAAATGTGTAAAAATTGGAATATTTGCTGCACATTGAAGCTTAATGTTGGAAGTTTCAGAACAGACAAAAGAAAACACATTTTCACATGGCACATTGTTAAACTATTAATTCGCCCCTCTCTTAGCAATGGCCACCAATGTGGATGGCTTTAACATAAGATTAGAGAGATTCACAAAGAATGAGGCTTCAAAGGTTACTAGCCATGACAGCTATGTACTCCCTCCACTGTTGGAGAAGATATGCTTTTATACAACAGTTGATGTAAGTTGCAAGTGGTGAGAGTGCTGCTATGCTCAGATCCTGTTTGCGGGCCTTGTATAGGCTTTGGTTTGGCCACTGTGTGAACAGAACGCTGGATTAGGCCTTTCACCTGATCCAGCAGGGCTCTTAAATTCTTACGCAGATGCAATGTCCATCATGACATTGGCATTGCATTACTTGCCTCGTTCCAAGGCTTGCCACAGCACCACTGCACCCTGCTAAGGTTGCCAAAGCAAAGGTAGGATTAAGTTTAGTGAAATTGTTTCCATAGATGCAACCTCCATTATATTGATTCGATTATTGGTTCAGCATCATCTGCTTTGGTTGGTAGAAGATTTCTAGAGATTTCTAGGTCCTGAGATCTTTTAACTGGATGTAGATGCCACCAATTGAACCACAGACTTCCCCAATGCAAAACACACACTCTAGCACTGAGTTAATTCCGAGGCCACCACATCACCTTAAAAGGAACCTGGTCTTTGTTAATGCACTGCATGCAATTACAAAATTGTGTTCCCTAAGAAAGCAAGCTGTAGACTTGCTAGTAAGCCAGAGTGAGTTTAATTTTCCTAGTTTATTAAAGCCTTTCCAGGTTTTTGATGGTCTATGAAATCTAGCCTCCCATCAATTATGTTCTTAAAAAATTTCTGAGACATTTCTTTGGACGAGAAGTAAGTAAGTGATGGGTTTGTCTTTTAAAGTGTGTTTTATTGTGTCATTATTTCAAATAATGCCAGTAACTCAGAAGCAGTTTGAGAGGCTATGGAACATTTGTAAATCAAGGGGGTGTGATTGCATGTGTGCGTGTGTGTGTGTGTGCGCACACGCGTAAGCCTTCAGCCAGATTACATTTTATCGGCTCATGAATTTAGATGCAGTTTCTTTAGCTCCATAATGCAGCTGTCTAGGGGCAGATATATGCAGTTCTCGAGATTGGTTGCTATTGAAAACTCATAGAGTGAAACTTGATAATTTGGGGGTCTGCTTTGTTTGTTGTTAGTTCACCGATGAAAAACAATCCACTTTGCAACAAACTAATACAGTCAACCAACGTCCACCTATGCCCTGGCATACAAGGCTTGTCACTTCAATGTAAGGGCAGCTCTGTGGGTGTGAAGCTCTCCGCTTTAGTGAACAGAGAAGCCCCTGCAATCAAAGTAACTAGTAAAATGGTGTAGTTTTCAATTTGTAGAATTCTTGGGTACCCAGAGCTTGAACAAAAAACGTCAGGGTCTGAGGCTGGAACCTGGCCATGTGAGCTACCACATATTTCTGCAAGCACACTAAGGAGTGGGGACATAAGAAGCTGACCACTGTGATCACAAGGCAGTCTGAAACTCTGGATTGGTTAAGTCCAGTAAAAATGAGGTTTGGATCCAAACTAAGGCGTGAACACAAGGGGTTGGGTCTTACAAACTATGTTAATTGAACTGTGCTCCTGTTGGAATTAACAGGAGTTCACTAATGACAATTCAAGCTGAAGATCCACTGGGATGAAAGGTGTGTATGGGCTTTCCTGGATGATCCAGAGCAGGGGTCAGCAAACTTTTTCAGCAGGGGGCCGGTCCACTGTCCCTCAGACCTTGTGGGGGGGCCGGACTATAATTTGAAAGGGAAAAAAAATGAACAAATTCCTATGCCCTACAAATAACCCAGAGATGCATTTTAAATAAAAGCACACATTCTGCTCATGTAAAAACACACTGATGCCTGGACCATCCGCAGGCTGGATTTAGAAGGCGATTGGGCCGGATCCAGCCCCCTGGCCTTAGTTTGTCTACCCATGATCCAGAGCTATGCTGGTAAAGTCCCCCAGCCAGCAGAATTTACAGCAGCAGAATTTATGACATAAAGTCCAAAAAGGGAACATGGTGTGTGTGTGGAAGGGGTGAAGAGAGGCTCAGTTTTGCTCAGTCATGTGACCTGGGCCGCAGTCCTCAAATGTTGGGCCCACACTCACCTTCTAGATCAGCTGGCAGCAGCCCCAGTTTGAAATACTGGGAATTTATGACAACTTCCTGTACTTAGTCATGCCTAGGGATGTAAGGAGGCAAGGATTTCCATCAAGTCCTGTGTACATTGCAATCAGTGCTGCTTCTGTTCTGCTACAGTTCTGCTTCTGTTCAAAGCTACATTATTCATCTCACTTTTTGCTATGGCCAAAACTAACATAATTACACCATTAAATGCAGGATTAATTTTAGTTCTTTTCTTTCGAAGGGAAATGTCAAAGCAATGCAGAAAACAACATCGTTATTTACATAATGTTTGTGGAATAAACAAGCAAGCAAACAAAGATAGCAAATGCTGCTCACATTTGCTTTCTTGATTTCGGTTCCCGATGTCGGATGAGCGTGCAAATTGCAGAAATTTCTCTTCTTCCTCTTGTTTCTGGCTGAATTTGCTGGCATCCCTACTTGTCCCATTAATTTACTGAGGCCTGAGTTAAACTAACAACTCTGAGATTTTGACCATCTGGCTTTGCCTACTCAACATCTCAAGGACCCTCAACTGGTAATTATATTCCAGGTTTTGATCTCGATCTAGCATAGAAACATTGGAAACTGCTTTACACAGAGTCAGGCCAATGAATGATATGGCTCAATATTCTCTACATAGACTTAGAATCATGGAGTGGTAGAACTGTAGAGCTAGAAGGAAACCAAAGGGTTATTTGGTCCAAGCACCTGCATTGCAAGAATCCTGCCCACAGCCATCCCTGGGTGGGCTCAACCAACCAACCTTCTGGTTAACAGCCAAACACACTGATCCACCGTACTACAGGATGTGGCTCACTGTGGCTCTCCAGGGTTTCAGACATGGGTCTCCCTCTGGGTTACCTGGAGAATCAAACTTGGGACCTTCTGAACACAGAAGTCTCCAGTGGCAGACTTTGGCCTCTCAAATTTCAGCAGCACCTTGTGTGACACTAAAATTTGGCACCCCCTGTCTCTCATGCTCCGTTCTACAGCATTGTTGTGGTGCCCCTGTAGCATGTCTCATAGTGCTATCACACTGGTTGTGCCAGCCTCTGTTTCCACTGAGCTCCAGCCCTTCCCCGCACCTTACCCTAAAAGGAACCAGTAAATAGATTTTGCTTTGTGATGATTTGGGGACAAACTTGCATTTCACAAATCCATGATTTTTTTTTTATATGTTTAAACTTGTTTCATATGAGGAAAGTCAGAGCTGTTGGCATTTAGAAATGTTTAATTTAAATGCCAATCCATTCTTTTCACGTCATCTATTTCCATTTAGGCTCTTAAAAAACAACAACCATGACAGTGGAAGGAGTCTGGAAGGGGGTGACAAGAAGCAGAATGACAACAATTTCCATGTCATTGATAATAAATCAATGCAGCGTTTTCTCCCCACACCTCCACAAACATGATGGCTGGGACCTTCAGATGTTTTAATTGGCACACTGTGTGCTAACAAAATAGCCACCATTATAATGCAGGAGTTAGCCATGTGAACTCAGTCAAAGCGTAGCTCAACAATGGAAAAATAAATCTTTTCATATTGGACGAAAGAAGATCAACTTCTGGTTACTGCAGATTAGCAGTTCTTTGTTTTGTAAAATAAAAAATAAAAATAAAAAAGAGCTGGACAGCATCAACATGGTTTACAGACGATTATTATTTTTGGCGGTGTAAGGAGAAGGAAAACACTATTGACCTATAATAGATGAATTGAATGTGGAATTTAATATGCAACTGGCCTTGTAGAATATGTATGCAGATCCACAGAAGCATTTTCAGCATAGCTAAGAAACTGCGGTTGTGAGTAGAGTAGGAGGGCAAAGTACAACTAGTGCATAGTTGGGGATGGGGATTGAATGCAGATGACCAGTTGCAAAGAGGGAAATTACCATGGTCTGCTTCTAACTACGTCTTACAGAGAGCCTCTTCCTTCAAAAGAAAAAGAGACCATTGCTCAATAGTAGGGAACATGCTTCCTCCCTAGAAACTGTTGGATAGAGTTTGGTAGACAGATCCTTACTTTCTCATAGCAGACTTAAGAACAATGGTGATTGCTCCAAGCACATTAAAACTTGGCTAGATCCCCGTGAAAATACTTAGGCTAGAATAAATCACAGACACTTGGCTTTGCAAATAAGTGAAGGTTTTTACTCACGGAGTTTCAGAAGTTACAGCAAACAAGTCTCCATCCATTGGCAGTAAAACAAAGACCTCCTAAGTGGACTTGGGAAGCTTAACTGAAGTGTTAATAAAATATATTCATGTGAGAATTTCTGGAGTGCTGACCAGAATGCTCAGAGATTATCAGAGGAGTATCACCAGCACTTGGACTAAATCACAAGTGACATTCTTCCCCAGGGTTGAAAAACAGGGTCAGATCAGGAGATGATGGCATCCATTCTGTATGCAGTGGGGGGCTGCCATCAAACTCCATCTTCAGCCTGTGTGGCAGCCATCAAACTTACAAGGCATTCCAGGCAGCTAAAGAAAGAAAAGTAAATACCTCAGATTGCTTCATGGCGGATTCAGTGAGATGCAGATTTTAGCAGCAGGCCACAATCTGATCTGTTCCTTGGTCCAGGAGATGAGGTGATTTCACTTCAGGAAGTGAATCCTCCAAATTACTCCCCCATCTATCCTAGTCCTCCCTTGGAGCTCTCCATTTCTCTTCCATTCTCTCTCAAATTTGGAATCATACAATTTGTATAGCTGGAAGGTACCCTAGGGGCCATATAAGATACCAACCTGCAGGGATCTTGCAACTACAGAACTCCTCAACAATCGTCGTTTCTCTGCAGAGCCCTTCTTTTCTCCTGCTGGACATTGCTTACCATTAGGACGTTTCGGTTTAGCACCTTTTCACCTGTAGCAATAATTATTGCTGACATTGGGTACCCAGCCCAGGTAGCTCAAACATGCATTAAAACTCAGAATTTACTCTTCCCCACCCCCTCTGAAATTTGTAAAAACTAGCCATACGGTCTTAGTTTGAAATGACAGGAAGGAGTTGACTGATTCTTCACACTGATTGGCAGCGGGCATCAATCATTATTCTTCTGGCAATGTGCAACGGGAGCACATCACTTTGCAGCAAATCTGGCAGGTCTGAACGGGATTATTTTGGATGGGTTTACCAATAAATGTCATGCCGAAAAATTCTCGACACAATAAGAATTCATCACCACTGCCAATCACTCACTTGGTGCCAATCCCCATTTGCAGGCTTCCTTGGATGGAGGTGTGAGCTGCACTAATGCCCCAAATTTATCAAATAGTATAACAAGCCTTTGGGGCCAGAGAAGAACACGCCAGACAAGGTTTTCAAGACTGTAGAGAGGAGGGCTCCATACACGGATGACATGGATTAGCAACACGGAACAGAGGGGAAGGAAACCAGAACAGAGTACTTCTTCACACAGTTTACAATTAAACTCACTACTGGCACAAGATGGGACACCTGAATGTGTGGACTGTCAACATCACCAGCCATGTACAGGCAGTAGCCCATCAGGGAGAGTGGCCTGCCAACTCCTTCCAGCCTGATTCAGAATGGTCATGGGTGACATGTGTTAATTTGCCACACATCTCTCAGATGCTCAAATTAAATCGTTTAATTTTCAAGTCTTACTTTTCGTAGTACAGTCAAACCTCGGTTGTCGAATGTAATCCATTCTGGAAGACTCTTCAACTTCCAAAATGTTCAACAACCAAAAACTGAAAGCTGAAGCCTCAGTACAATAGGGAAACTCAAAATGGAAGCTGTATAGCACGTTTGGCTTCCGAAAATTGTTCGAAAACTGGAGCAGTTACTTTTGGATTTTTGGCATTCGGGAACCAAAACGTACGATGACAGAGGCGTTCGGAAACTAAGGTTTGAATGTACTGTCTCCTCCAAAGACTCATCTTATATGTCCACTAAGACCACGGACTTCAGTCTGGTAGCCACCACCCTTTGAAATGTACTTATATTAAACCACATTGTATATCCCACTCTTTCTCCCAAATGAAAGTTTTGGCACTTAGGTCCTGGCGTAAAACTTACATAAAACTAAACCAGGCTTTTTCTGGTTAAGGTATTCAATTGATGTGTGGTGCATTTTGAATTTCCACAGTGTCTGGTGAGTGTTTTGGGGAACTATGTGAAACATGAGAAAGGAAGTCACATTCTGGTTTTGGAGCAGATGCAGAAGTATTTCTAGGCTGGACCCTGCGTAGACTGATTCTCACAGTGGCCAGTAAAATGCCAAAGGGAAACCTGTAAGCGCTTCCCTTTTCCCTGTATAAGGAAATTTTAATGTTTGAAATCTCACTGTGTTTTTATATTTTGTTGGGAGCCTCCCAGAGTGACTGGGGCAACCCAGTCAGATGAGTGGTGTATTATTATTATTATTATTATTATTATTATTATTATTATTATTATTAAAATTATACATGTTGGTGGCCACCACAACTTCTAGTGGGAGTAAATGCATGGCCATCAATCATGTTCGACTTCTTTATGTATGTTCAGGGGGTGGTGGAAACCAATGTGTACCCACAATTAATGAGTGCCACAACCCCATAGTTGCCTTTGATTGGACTTAACCATCCAGGGGTCCTTTACCTTTATCTCTCCCTCTCTCTCTCTCTAGCGTGTAATGAAGAAGAAGAAGAGGAGTTTGGATTTGATATCCTGCCTTTCACTCCCTTTAAGGAGTCTCAAAGCGGCTAACATTCTCCTTTCCCTTCCTCCCCCACAATAAACACTCTGTGAGGTGAGTGGGGCTGAGAGACTTCAGAGAAGTATGACTAGCCCAAGGTCACCCAGCAGCTGCATGTGGAGGAGCGGAGACACAAACCCGGTTCCCCAGATTATGAGACTACTGCTCTTAACCACTACACCACACCGGCTCATCATTTATAATGGCATCATTTCATTATCTTTGGAGTGAAAAGGAGCATTTCCTCTAATTTCTGGAAGAGCCAAATGAATTTTGATAATATTAGGGGGAAAAACAATTCTAAAACAATGGGCAGGGGATACTCATCATCCGTATTCTGGGCCTCCTTTAGCTTCTAATCAGTTTTGCCCTACATACAGAGATTACTACATTCTAGACTAGCTTTCCACAACCTGGTGCTGTCCAGATGTTTTCAACTACAACTCCCATCATCCCTGGCCGTGCCGACTGGAGCTGATGGGCTTTGTGGGCACAAGGTCAAGGAAGGCTAGTCCAGACTGTTTAATGCCTGCAAGAGGTGATTTTAGCAACAAACCTTTTGCATGCTGCATTCCAAAGCGGGGGGAAAGACCCACAACACTGGATGTGCTCAAAACCTGGGATGAACATTTACAGCTGTTCTCCTGCATGGAAGCAGAGCTAAGATGGCAATCACTTTTCATTGTTGGGAGTACAAAGTTTATCCAGCTATAGTCTCTCCTGGTCCTCTTTCTTTTCCACAGTACATGTGCCACATTGGTATGTATCGCTGTGAATCATAAGGCTCTTTGTCAAGTACCAATAGGAAATGTAATAGCATCTGGGGGAAGGGGGGGAGAAGTTGAGCAGAAATGCAGTCCTGCACACCTCAGATAAACAGAGACTTAGTCCATTCACTCCCTTTCCCATTGTCCTGATTGACAAGTATCATAGAGAGTAGGGAGATAAGGCAGTTGCAGACAGACTTGGGGAAGATGTGGGGGGATTTTTTTTTTTTTTTTTTTTTTGAATTGGCCTGTTCTCAAGTCTGGGCCCAGTGACTTCTCGATCATTTTCAGCTGGATGGTCCACCAATTCTTCATTCAGTTCACAGAATCTATGAGGATTATTTTTCTTCCCCCAAAAATGGACTGAAAGGCCAGCTTAGCAGTGTCCACAGATGGGCCCACTTGATGAGACTGTAGTGCATCACAAGCTAAAGCCAACTGCACTGAACAGCATGTTAAGGAAAAATAGGCTCCATGTTCCAGACAGCAAGGATATTGGTGGTTTCCCTCTCCCTAAAGTGTAACTGCACACTTGTGATTGGAGGTACGCATCTCCAGTAGTAGGATGTGTGGTGGGGTACAGCTGCCCTGCAGACACTGCTGTCTATGCTGCTGCCATGATGGAGTGGGAAGGAGGGAATATCAGTGAGGTTGGAGCCATGGATTTGTACTGGTTAGACCACCACCACCAAATGAACTCTCTTGTTGGTGCATCTTCGTGACAAAAAATATGAGGGTAAAAGATCATGGTGTATCTGCTGTTTCTCAATTGAATATTAGAAAGATTAGGTCAATGGCCCATCTAAGACTGAATTCTGTTCTTACAATGGCCAGCCAGATGCCTGTGGGAGTGTGGGAAACACTCTCCCCACCTGCGGTTTCCAGCAACTGGTATTCAGAAGCACTGCTGTCACCACCTTACTGCTGAGTCAGTCTGACCCAGCACCTCCACAGAAAGTATTGCAGGCTGATTGCAACAGCCAGTTGCATCAGCTAGCCAGCTCAAGCCTGCAGACTTATTATCTCACACAGCATTCTGTGAATCTTGACAGGACACCCAGCATGGGCGGGGGTGGCAGCTGTGATGGCACCCTACCAGGATCGTGCTGCTGGGGGCGGTGCGCTCCCCCCGTACTACTCTTTCTCTGTCAGTGCCTCTGACTATGCCTAGGTAAAGGTAAAGGACCCCTGACAGTTAAGTCCAGTCACGAACGACTCTGGGGTTGCGGTGCTCATCTCTCTTTACAGGCCAAGGGAGCTGGCGTTTGTCACAGACAGTTTTTCTGGGTCATGTGGCCAGCATGACTAAGCTGCTTCTGGCGCAACAGAACACCAACACCAGAGCAGGTTTATGCCGTTTACCTTCCCGCCGGAGTGGTACCTATTACTCTACTTGCACTTTTGGGTGTGCTTTCAAACTGCTAGGTTGGCAGGAGCTGGGATCGAGTAACGGGAGGTCACCCCATCACAAGGATTCAAACCGCCGACCTTTTGATCAACAAGCCCAAGAGGCTCAGTGGTTTAGACCACAGCGCTACCCATGTGTGACTATGGCTACCATCAATCAATAGCTCTCTCCTTCATTAATTTGTCTAATCCTCTTTTAAAGCCATCTAGGTTGGTGGCCATCACTGCCTCGCATGGAAATGAGTTCCATAGTTTAAGTAAATGCTGTATGGAGATACTTTCTTCTATCTGTCCTGAATCTTCCAGCATTCGGTTTCAGTGGAAGTCTATGAGTTATAGCGTTGTGAGAGAGACAGAAAAGTTTTTCTCTTTCCATTAGAGTGAATGGGACACTGCTGTAACAAGAGTCTGCCACCCCCTGCCTCTCTTCCTACTTACAACCAGTACAGAAAGTGGCACTGTCAGCTTCCTCCTTCTTAGTCTCAATGTTAATAGAATCACAGAATCATAGAATTGTAGAGACCAACCCCCTGCAATGCAGGAATCGCCACAAAAGCAACCAAGATGGATGACCACCTAACCTTTGCTTAAAAACGCCCAAAGAAGGAGAGTCTGCAACCTCCCAAAGGAGCCCGTTCCACTGTCTAACAGCTCTTATTGTCAGAAAGTTCTTCCTGATGCTTAGTTGGTACCTTGACTTGAAGGCATTGGTTCAAGTCCTGCCCTCCAGAGCAGAAGAAAACAAGCTTGTTCCCTCTTCCATGTGACAGCCCTTGAGATATTTGAAGATTGCTATTATATCTCCTCCCAGTCTCCTCTTCTCCAGGCAAATCATACCCAGCTCCCTCAACTGTTCATCATACTGCTTGGTTTCCAAACCCTTGATCATCTTGATTGCCTTTGTAGAACTCATGTTGGGGACTAAACTAGCTTTAGCTGACTCTGCCTGACAATGAATTTGGCTCCTCTTCCTGTTGATCTCTCTACCTTCTGCCCTACCAGTTCCAATGGGCACCAGCCACCACTGGGACCTTGCACTGTGGGCTGTTCCAGACAATATCTGCTTATATGCAGACTTTTCGAATCCAGCCCAAGTTAGATCCAAACTCCAGATTCAGAGAGCTCTGAGACTGAAAAGGGAGTGGGGGAAATATTGACAGAAAGTTGAACTCACAGTCACACAAATATGCTTGCACACAATACCCAAATTGTATATGGCCTCTCCATTTTATAGTGATCCCCCTCAGGAGAAGATTAGAAAGATTTCTCGCCGTTCCCCATGACGGAAAGGTAATAAACAGCTTCTCTGCCACCCCTTCTTTTCTCTGCTCCAAACCTAATGTGTCATTCAGCAATACCCATTTGTCCAGTAAGAACATAATGGAATTATTCATTACCTCACTTGATGCCCCAAAGATTGAAAAATAGTTGTTACATACCAGAAAATGATTGCGCACTAAAAGATTAATAGGCAAGAGGATTCACCAGCTGTCCACCCTGTTCAGAAGGGGGGGAAATATATGTAAATCACGGCGGTTTCTGGCACAAAACGTTGTACAATTTGCGCCTGGCGTCAGGGTCACAACAATAAAAACTCCACGGGCACGTTTTATGCCTCTCCACTTCCCTTCTTAAGGCTGGGATGGTGATTAACGGCGTCACTGGCACCTCACCCGGGAGCGACCGCTTTGGCAAGGCGGGAGTGGGGCCTGCTCACGAGAGGGCCCACGCATTGAGCGCTTCATGCAAATGATCCCTTTGTCCGCCTGTGAGGAAAAGTTCAAATAAAACCCCGTTCCAGGCAGCCGTTAAGCCAAACGATTGTTTTCTCCCCTCTGTTTGGAAACGGAGGCCCTTCTCTCTCTCTCTTCCTCTCTCCCTTTTCCAAAAATGGCTCGTTGTAAATCTTTTTCCTCGCATCCCTTATATAGCAGCACAATACAGCTTTATTTACTTGGACATTTTTCTTGCATGCAGCATCTGCCCGGCTTGCATCCCTGAGTTAAGCATCACCCATTACAGAGATTAATAAGGAAATGATAGTACAGGGAAATTAAAAGATATATGGCTGCTTTAAAGGGGGGGGGGGAGAGGAACAAGGGGGATTTTTTGAAATGGGATGAAGAATCAATGAGGCAAAAAAGACAAGCCCAGGGATGCTGCTTCACTGCCATTCATTATTTTTGTCCAACCAGTGGCTAGAAACTCAGAGTGCAAACAGATGTAAAGTATAAGGTAGGTTAGAATCAATCTCTTAGCAGCTTAGGAAGCTGGATTTTACTGAGACAGATCATTGGTCCATCTACTTCAGCACTGTCTACACTGATTGGCAGCAAATCCCCAGAATTCTTTGCTAGACCTACCTTAAGATGCCAGGGACTGAATCATAGAACCCAAAGCTTGTAGATCTCTAGAGATGGAAGGGACCCCAAGCATCATCTAGTCCAACACTATGCATTACAGGAATTCTGCCCACAGCCGCCCTGAGTGGGCTCGAACCTCCAACCTTCTGGTTAGCAGACAGACAGAGTACTTCACATGCAAAGCAGATGTTTTGCCCCTGAGTCATGGCCTTTCCTCATCCCACTCAGTACTATAGATGTGTCTCCTTCTTTTTTCTCAACCAGAGTGAGCTATAAGAAACTGAAGGAATGGGAAAACAGTGATTGCCTAGTGACTGTGGCATCAGCAACAACTGCAACAGTTTTGCAACAGGTCTTCTAAAGGCTTTCTAAAGTTTGAAGTGGGGGGAACAGGTGAAAGGAACAATGCATGAACAAATAACGTGCATGTATATTTGCAGTTGTGTAACCCTTGAGATGTTTCTGGTACACGGCAAACAAACAAACAAACAAACAAACAAACAAACAAACCGGGCCTTTTTCATGAAGGTAAAAGGTAAAGTAAAAGGTAAAGGACCCCTGGACTGTTAAGTCCAGTAAAAGGAGACTATGGGGTTGCGGCGCTCATCTCGCTTCCAGGCCGAGGGAGCCGGTGTTTGTCCACAGATAGCTTTCCAGGTCATGTGGCCAGCAGGACTAAACTGCCTCTGGCACAACGGGACACTGTAATGGAAACCGGAGTGCGTGGAAATGCCGTTTACCTTCCCGCCACAGTGGTACCTATTTATTTACTTGCACTGGCGTGCTTTCGAAATGCTAGGTTGGCAGGAGCTGGGACAGAGCAACGGGAGCTCACCCTATTGTATGGATTCGAACTGCCGACCTTCTGATTGGCAAGCCCAAGAGGCTCAGTGGTTTAGACCAGAGCGCCACCTGCATGAACACTGAAGGGAAATTATATATATAGTTACATGTATCTTCTTTTTTATTTGTCGTATTTGTACTTCACCTTTTCCTCCACAAGGGAGCCTAGGATATCTTACAAAAGGAAAACAATATAAAATCTTAGAACATTTCACATTTAAATCACAGCATGATGATATACATAGTACCATTCTATTGCCATGTGTGTCTGCTGAGCAAATTTAGAAGCCAGTATTTCACCACGAGCAAAACCTTCACCCTTTGCTGGTGTCTCTGAATGAGCTGCAGAGGTGTGTGATAAGGGGAGGTGTCCTTTGTATCTGGAGTTACATTGATGGGAAGCCCTCAGGAGTTGGACTGACCCCCTGGCTTGCCAGTTGCTTGCTTACCCCCACCCCCACCCCATTCTGTGATAGTATATTTTCAGCGTATAGGTCAAGATCTCTGACATTTTTAAAATGTCATCTTCTGAAAAGACCTTGTAGTTCACATTTCAGCTGATGCCCAGAAGATAAGCAGTTAATGCTCCGCTTGTATCAAAGAGTGAAATCCCAGCCGCCTATATTTCATAAGGCTTTGATATGCGAATTATCATTTTGATTATGATTTTACGGTTTGCACTCTCCTTCCAATAAAACAAAAAAGTGCCTTAGGAAACAGCCTTCATACTTAGGAAATGGCTTTCATACAGTCTGACAAGGGTACCGGTGACGGGGGGCAGGGAGGTGGATGTCTGCATACTTTTGATCAATAAAAGAAAAGCCATGAAGGGTCAGGAAGCAACTTTCACACTCCCAAATGCATGAGATAAAGATTTCATGGTCATAGTCCTGGTCATTTGAAAGGGAAAGGGAGGAAAAAGGGACCAGAGATTTCATGGAGGGCCTTGTGTATTAAATCAATCTGATTTCTGAAATGGAAGAAAAGAGGAGAGGATCGAGGGGAAGAAAGTGTGAATCTGATCTCTTGGGCTCGTTGACCCATTTAGTGGTTAGCTAGATGGCTGGCTTAAGGAGTTGCTAAAGCACATGGACTGCAAGAAGATCAAACCTATCCATTTTTAAGGAAATCAGCCCTGAGCGCTCACTGGAAGGACAGATCGTGAAGCTGAGGCTCCAATACTTTGGCTACCTCATGAGAAGAGAAGACTCCCTGGAAAAGACCCTGATGTTGGGAAAGATGGAGGGCACAAGGAGAAGGGGACGACAGAGCACGAGATGGTTGGACCGTGTTCTTGAAGCTACCAACATGAGTTTGACCAAACTGCAGGAGGCAGTGGAAGACAGGAGTGCCTGGCGTGCTTTAGTCCATGGTAAGGATTTTTTTCAATGAATCTGGGGACACTTTTCAACTTCAATGGATTTTGTATGGGGGCTGATTTGTAAATCTGGGGACTGTCCCCCGGAAACGGGGATGTCTGGTAACCTTAGTCCATGGGGTCACAAAGAGTTGGACACAACTAAACAACAACAACAACAAAACACAGCTGGCTCCCTCACCCATTGTGTTTCTACATCCCCTTTCTGCCCAAGGCAGTTTACAATTTTAAAGGACTAAAACATCCTCTTCTCACAACCAGATGGCTCAGTGGGAAACCAGCAAGCAGGGTCCGAGGGCAAGAGCACTCTCCACACCTGTGGTTTCTGCAAGTGATATTCAGTAGTAGTACGACAAGTATCCATTGACAGCCTTATCATCGATGAATTCTGCTCTGGTCAGACCTCACCTGGAGTACTGTGTCCAGTTCTGGGCACCACAGTTCAAGAAGGACACTGACAAACTGGAATGTGTCCAGAGGAGGGCAACCAAAATGGTCAAAGGCCTGGAAATGATGCCTCATGAGGAACGGCTAAGGGAGCTGGGCATGTTTAGCCTGGAGAAGAGGAGGTTAAGGGGTGATATGATAGCCATGTTCAAATATATAAAAGGATGTCACATAGAGGAGGGAGAAAGGTTGTTTTCTGCTGCTCCAGAGAAGCGGACACGGAGCAATGGATCCAAACTACAAGAAAGAAGATTCCACCTAAACATTAGGAAGAACTTCCTGACAGGAAGAGCTGTTCGACAGTGGAATTTGCTGCCAAGGAGTGTGGTGGAGTCTCCTTCTTTGGAGGTCTTTAAGCAGAGGCTTGACAACCATATGTCAGGAGTGCTCTGATGGTGTTTCCTGCTTGGCAGGGGGTTGGACTCGATGGCCCTTGTGGTCTCTTCCAACTCTATGATTCTATGAATTTCCACTTTTAAAGTATATTTGCAATATAAGGCCCCTGTCTGGAAGAGCCCTTAGATACAGCAAGTTCTGAAATGGGCTATGATTTAAATTAATTGCTAATTTCAGGTTATTTGTACCTATGGTGTAGGGCTTTTTTAATGAAATTGTGAGCTACGGAATATATGGAACTATAAAACTCCTTCCCACCAACTTGGACGATTGGACCAATTCATGGAGGAGCGGGCTATTGATGCCTGTTGGACACGATAACTATGCTCTGCCTCCACAGTTGGGATGGCAGTGCTTCTGAATCTCTTCTGTTCTCAGCTCTTGTGCTGAGTTCCTGCTTGCAGGTTTACCACAAGCATCTGGTTGGACACTTGAGAACAGGGTGCTGGTCTAGATGGGGCACTCCTCCCATCCAGCTGACTTTTCTGATGTTCTTATGGCCAGTTTTGCCTCTGGTCCCCCACACTACAGGCATGTGACCCTCGTAAGTGGTCCAGAAGGGAACGTTGCCTTCGGGTTGACCAAGTTCCCCCACTCCTGGTCTAAGATAAGCAAGCATAGAATTGCAAAACCCACTGAGCAATGCTTTAACTTTTGTTGAGAACCAGACTTTGCAATTAAGTACCGCTTACCACTCCTTTCTCACCATTTTAATTCGCTCTGTCACCATGTTGCTGCCATCACACAAGCTAATTGTCCTTCGGATGCAATGAAGGAGCTCCCTCTAAGT
Organism: Podarcis tiliguerta; assembly: GCF_965153285.1. Taxonomy (NCBI): domain Eukaryota; kingdom Metazoa; phylum Chordata; class Lepidosauria; order Squamata; family Lacertidae; genus Podarcis; species Podarcis tiliguerta. The sequence goes on from NC_139544.1 coordinate 57,624,493, forward strand.
CCCCAGGCTCCAGGACCTTCCTCCGCTAATCATTGTGTCCTGCAAGTGAGAGGTGATTGGCCAGCAGAGTAATTGTTTTGTTGACAATGTGCAGCAATGGCCATATAATCACAGGGCAATTATGCATCATTTGCAAGGATATTGGTTCCCTTGCAAATGTAATTTACCTTTTCCCCCTACGAAGAGGACACATCCTTGAGGTCAAACTCTGGATATTCCTTGGGAAATTGCTTTGTTCTTTCTTTTTTTTTCAACATTTTTTTTTAATGCGAGTACCACTAAATTAACTGAATTTCCTATTTGTTCCATGCAGCCAATGACTTTGACAGCAGATTGACTGGGAAGCAGTACATAGGAAGAGAACGCGCACCCTAAATATTATAAACAAAGCAAATGAAAAAGAATTGGATCCATCATGTTCTATCTGTCTCTTGTTGCTACTTATCTGTTCATATCAAGCACCAACCAGGTGTGGGGTGATTAAGACAGCCCAAAATAAAACTATTATCTATCAAGTTAACATTTTCCCCACATCGTTGGGAGGTGTGCAGTGACTGCAGCTTGCCCTCTCAATCATGTGCAACATGATGTTGAGTGACACTTGGAAAAGAGGTGTTTATGCTACAGATTCAGAAAAGACCCAAGGTTTGGTATGGCAGAGAGAAGTGGCGAAAGGCTTCGACTGCTCCCAGAGAAATAATAATAATAATAATAAATTTTATTTATATCCCGCCCTCCCCAGCCGAAGCCGGGCTCAGGGTGGCTAACAACAATAAAACAGCACGAAAGTACAGCACAAACAACACTCTAAAATCATTCATTATAAAATTAATTAATTCAAGCCACTGGCAACCATTGGGCCAGAGCTCCGCGAAGATTGCCAAGTGAGGGAGTCAGGCTGTGCCCTGGCCAAAGGCCTGGTGGAACAGTTCTGTCTTGCAGGCCCTGCGGAAAGATGTCAAGTCCCTCAGGGCCCTGGTCTCTTGTGACAGAGTGTTCCACCAGATCGGAGCCACAGCCGAAAAAGCCCTGGCTCTAGTTGAGGCCAGCCTAACCTCTCTGTGGCCTGGGACCTTCAAGATGTTTTTATTTGAAGACCGTAAGTTTCTCTGTGGGGCATACCAGGAGAGGCGGTCCCGTAGGTACAAGGGTCCTAGGCAGTATAGGGCTTTGAAGGTTAAAACCAGCACCTTAAACCTGATCCTGTACTCCACAGGGAGCCAGTGCAGCTGGTATAGCACCGGTTGAATGTGATCTCGCAGTGAAGACCCCGTAAGGAGTCTCGCTGCAGCATTCTGCACCCGCTGGAGTTTCTGGGTCAGTCTCAAGGGCAGCCCCACGTAGAGCAAGTTACAATAATCCAGTCTGGAGGTGACCGTCACGTGGATCACAGTGGCTAGGTCAGGGCGAGAGAGGTAAGGAGCCAACTGCTTAGCTTGGCGGAGATGGAAAAATGCCGCCTTTGTTGTAGCTGCAATCTGCGCCTCCATGGAAAGGGAGGTGTTGAAGATTACACCCAAACTCTTAACGGACGGTGCTTTGAAAGGTGATTTGAGGGTGAAGCAGAGGAACCTGCCTAAAATATGAGGCAATTGGCTAAAAGGAATGGATTCTGCATCTGCTTACATGTGGCATTTTATTCTAGAATCAATGGAAATTGAGCATTTGGGTTTTCCCTCCCTATGTGGTCCACACACAATCTATTGCATATATTTTTCCCTCTGAAAAACATTTCTGGAGAAACTGGTTGCATTCTGAAAATAAAATCTCGTTGCAGATTGATTATGCAAAGGAGATGTAAGTGGTCCCAGCAACATTAGGCTTATTAAGCGCACACTAATGCAGGTATAGTCAACATGGTGCTCCTCCAGATTTTTGGAATACAACTCCCATCAGCCCCAGCTCACGTTGTCAATGTCCAAAGCTCCTTGAGAAAAAAACAAACATTTGACAGGGTAAATCACTCTAGAAACTGAAGCTCGTTGAGGAGGAATAGGGGCCTCCTAACAATTATCAGCAGTGTTAACAAACAACACATCCCATAATTCTTTGGGGTGTTTAAAGTGACATCATAGAGTTTTAATGGTGTGGTGTGAATGTGGCCAATATCTAGATCTAGTTCATATTCCTTGCCCCTGAAAAGCATTTCTTGAGAAACTGGTTTCATTTTGATTTCATAATCTGGTTTCGATCTACAATAATTGTGGATTGATTCTGTATTACCCCACAGTGTATCCATTTGAAAACAGGCATAAAGGGCTGTGTGTGTGTGTGTGTATCCCCACACCTGCCCAGTGATATTGTGGGTAGGCATATGTCAAGATCACAGTCACCCCCTTCTGCACTCACCTGGGGCATAAACGGGGGGGGGGGGGGATGTGGATGACCGAATCATAGAATCATAGAATCTTGGAGTTAGAAGGGACCCAAGGATCATCTAGTTCAATCCCTTGCAATGCAGGAATCTCTGCTAAAACGCCCATGACAGATGGCCATCCAACCTCTGTTTAAAAATCTCCAAGGAAGGAGAGTCCACCACATCTAATGGGAGACTGTTCCACTGCCAAACAGCTGTTACTGTCAGAAAGTTTCCCCTGAATATTTAGTCAGAATCTCCTTTCTTGTAACTTGAAGCCATTGGTCCGAGTCCTAATCAAGGTGAGGGTTTCAAAAGTGTGTCAAGTAAGCACACCTACCCTTGTAGATGGAAGAAACTAGAGTCAATCTAGATTGAAAGCAGCTATTTGAGGATGAACACAGATGATTCTGGATTAGGAAAAAGTTTGTTTTTGTACTACAAACCGATTAGTACATACACAGCTTTCCTGAGATGTCAAGAATGCAATTCCCCCACAACACTGTCCCACACATCTGCAATTTTCTTCCCCTTTCTCCCTTTTCTTGATGAACTGCTAAGGCAGCGATGGAGGAAGTGCTGTTGTCAGGAAGTTGAGAGGAAGGGGACAGACTGCAGGTGGGGAGCTAAGAGGTGTGCATTCATTTCATAACGGATGACGAATTGAAAACAAATGGGGCCCATTAACTTCAACGTTCCCTTGTAACAGAAATAAATGGCACGGGTAATGAATGGGTGCTAATGGGGTCTGTTGTTTTCAATATTCAATTTGTACCCATTTATAACTCATGGGGTTTATGCTTCACTGAAGGCAGCAGGAAGTCTTCTCAAAGGCTACTTCCCAGCAGGGCTGGAGAAATCTGTCAATTTCGGTTCCTGTCAGTTTCTCATGTTCCCAAACTTAAGCTTAGTTCTCCACATTTCTGCATCAGTTTGCATTATAATTATAACAATTTTTTAAAAGCATTTTAGTGCATTAACCTCAAAATATAAACATTTTTTTTGCATGATTTCTTTTACCTCCTATAGACATTTTCACAAAACTGTTTTCATTCATAGAAAGCACTTCCATATATTGTTTTCACTAATATATACATTTGTATGCTGACTTTGCCCTGGGACTCACATTTCTGCAGACATTACTTGGCTGGAAAGCTGCCAAGGAAAAATGCAGAAAAGTGCAAATTTCAGTGGATGAATATGTTTCAGTTTTTGCATTGTTTCAAAATGTGCCAGCTGGGCATACAATTGTCAGTCTTTGGTGGTTTCCCCCCAAATGAGCAGAATTGACATACAACATGATAAAATGAACATACAATGTGAACTGAATCAAATTTCCCCTCCACCCCTAACTTGGTGGCTGATATTTGCTTTTCCCAGAATTATTATCCTTCTTTGGAAATCCCTCATAGCCAAGTAAGATTGTCTTCCATAAACACGGTTTTAACAATGTGTCAGTAAGTGACTGTGGAGGCCAATTCTGGATCCACACGTCCTTCCACAGTGGGGACATTGGTTTCCCAATGGGAGTTGATCACGGTGTGGATTTGCCAGGCGTGCCTTCTTCTTAGCATGTTTTTCCCTTGAGTCCTGAATTCAAGCGCCTTCAAAGCCCATTACACCTTTGGTAAAGGCTGTTCTCCAATTGGAGCGTTCGCAGGCAAGTGTTTCCCAATTGTTGGTGTTTATACTATACTATTATTTTTTTAGATTTGCCTTCAGAAAGTCTTTAAACCTCTTTTGTTGACCACCAGCATTGCACTTTCCATTTTAAAGTTCGGAATAAAGTAGTTGCTTTGGAAGACGATAATCAGGCATCTGCACAACATGACCAGTCCAACAAAGTTGATGTTGAAGAATCATCGCTTCAACGCTGGTGATCTTTGCTTCTTCCAATACACTGATACACCTGTCTTCCCAAGTGATGTGCAAAAAATTTTCGGAGACACCATTGATGGAATCTTTCGAGGAGTTGGAGATAGTGTTTATAAATGGTCCATGTTTCACAAGCATACAGTAAGGTTGGTAATACAATAACTTTGTAAACAAGCGGTTTGGTTTTCTTGTGAATGTCCCGGTCCTCAAACACTCTTCACTTCAATTGGGAGAAAGCTGCACTCGCAGAGCTCAGGTGCTGCTGGATTTTGGCATCAATGTTGGCCCTTGTGGAAAAATAACTGCCCAGGTTATCTGATATTTGCTTTTCCCAGAATACTCCACCATCACGCCATTCCAGGGAATTTTGTTGAGGAAATGCTGCCAGAAGACTTGATCTGCCCTCCAGAATGTAGCATCTGTTTCTGCAGCATACAAAAGTATTTTTAGTTATTAATTTTTCACAGCGTTTATATGTGGCTTGTTTGTAATAAAACAAGCCTGTTTCTGGCTATTATTCAAACAACAACGAGTACTGCAAGGATTACAAAAAAGTTATACCAGTGATTTCTGCTAACTCTGAAAACTTATCTGGGTTGCTGAAAAGGATATAAAGGTTTTCTTTATTTTTCACCCGGTTCTATTTCCCCCCTCCCCTCTTCCCCTGTCCTTCAAGAAAATTGTCCTTTTATTTATTTTTGCTCCAGCAGAGAGTGGCAGCTGATTTTGAAGTGTCAGGCCATTATTTCTTTCTTTCTCTCTTTTTTTTTGGATGTAACCATTTATTGCAAAAGGGATAAAATCAATGTGACATTTCAAAAACAATGATAGATGAATATGATGAGTGGTCTTTAAGCGCAGAAGGCTAATTTTTTTATATATATAAAAAATGTCAGCAGTGTACTATTTCAGAGTTTGTCAAAGATAAAAACAATAAAAGTTATAGACGGGAAAACCAGTCATATTTCACAGGCAGAGTCTATAGATAAGGAATCCACAGAGTATGCAAGATTCATGCATCTCTCCACATGCTACACTGGTAAGGTAACCGCAGCAAAGCTAATGTTAATCACATCTCACTCATCTGCTATCTGTCTGTCTGTCTCCCATCTTTTTCTGAACTACTTACAACACAATCCTAATTATGTTTATGCAGAAGTAAATCTTACTGACTGCAGTAAGGCTTTGTACCAGGTACGTGGGGTTAAAAATGCAATATTAACTTAGCATGGGGGGAAGACAAACGGAGGGTGGGTTGTTGTTTTTTCCTCCAATGTTTCCACTAGGAAAACCCACTCTTTACTGCTGAATCGGACCAAATGGCAATTGGATTTTCCCTTGATTAACATTTGCTCTGATTCAATGGCAAAAATCTGGTATTCTGGGGAATGTGGCAGGGTAAACAGAAAACCTCCTGGACCCATGGTTTCATACCCATGGGATAAGCCAAAGTCTAAGCCTGAGAGGGAGCTGTAAGTAGCAGTCTATTTTTAGGGTTGCCATGTGTCCTCTTTTTCCAGGACATGTCCTCTTTTTCAGGGGTAAAATTTCTGTCTGGGTGGACTTTTTAAAATTTGCCAAAATGTCTCTGGCTATGCTTTTGGGAGACATAGACATGAACTGGTGGTTGAAGGTTCAGGTAGGTAGCTGTCTTGGTCTGATGCAGTTGAAATAAATAAATAAATAAATAAAATTGTCCAGTAGCACTTTAGAGACCAACTACGTTTGTTCTGGGTATAAGCTTTCGTGAAGTGTGCATGCACACAAAAGCTTATACCCAGAACAAACTTAGTTGGTCTCTAAGGTGCTACTGGACAATTTTATATTTTTTTAATGGTGGGTGAAGATTTGCTTTCCTCTCCTGCCTCCCTCAGCAAGATAGCACAGCTTCTATAGCCTAGACATAGTAGAGGTATTTAAAATGAGAGTTGTCATAGCGTCCTCTTTTTTGCTCTTCAAAATATGGCAACCCTAATTTCATACACTCCAATATGAAGCACTGCCAAACTGGGATGCCATCTTCTGGGGCCACACTCCTGCACAAGTCACATGACCTGCGCAAGATTGCCACCCCTCTCCAAAGTGCTTTTTGGGACACTAAAAAGTCATGTTTTGGGGTGCCACACAAGATCACTGCCCCCCAAAATGCACTGAAACTGTGCAAGATTGAGGTGGCCATTTTGGTTGCTGTCCTCTCGTTAGAAAAAACAGGATGTCACTTTTTCAACCTTGGGCAGTTGAGAGATATGCTATTGTCGTGAGTTAGGGGGCTCTCCGTCTGGATGAGACCCTGAGATCCTGTATCTGTGGGGATGGAATGTTTATAGGGAAGGTTGCCAAACCAGCTCCTTTGTCAAGGTGATGGTACAATTTGGCATATCCAAATAGTTGCCCTTTTGCCATAGGAACAAATGTCTGGTCCTTTCCCATCCTTCCTCACCTAGCTGGTAGGCAGAAGGACAATAATCAAAGTTGTTGCTGTGTGAGAGCTGGAAGCCAGGGCACAAAGCCATGCCATTCTCAACATATGAATCTTTGAGACTGAAAATAGACAGATTTCTCCATCCTTACCAGCCGCTTCGTAGTGTTCAAAAATTGCAACGGAGTGGAAAATCATTCCAGATAATCAATTCATATACAAGCCCAGTTGTTTGTTTGTTTGCATTTTAATGCCAACCTCTTTGGGGATAGAAAGAGTAATTTCACTGTTTAACTTCAAATTAAACCAAATCTGATTCAGCTGTAATCATTATGAGCAAAATGGGTCTAAGTCAAGTGGGACGAGGGTACTGCTGTTGATATTAGGGGAGTGAAAAACCTTGCTTGTTGTTTCTGGGGATACATCTTCCTTGCCAACATTGATATCCCACGTTCAGACTATTTACCTGCACAAGCCGATAGTATATCACAAGCTATAATCTCATCAAGCATAGGATTTAGTAAATGTTTAATTCGCATATTAGGTCTCCTCTTAGCACCAGAGCCCATCATGACCTAATTGAAGTTTTGATGAGTTTGAGTTTGAGTGTGCTGTTATGCTTTCTTAATGCCCAGGGCCAGGCATTTGACCAAGGAGTGGGGTACTGTTATGGATTTTGGGTGTCTGACACTGAACCTCTGGATTAAGCCAGGCCAGTTTCCTGATTAGGTAATTGCCTGCAAGATGAGCCATTAGGAGAACAAAAGGAAGGAAATGAGTCATTAGGTATACCTAAGAGGGGGGCTGAGCGCCAAATGGCAAATGGCTGTGGCTCCTCCCTCAACTCAGAGTTGGTTAGAAGACAAAGTTGGAGTTTGAAGGAGAGTTTGAGGGTTGTCCATGTTGTGATAGATTAGATAGATAGCTAGATAGCTAGATAGATGATAGATAGATGATAGATAGATGCAGGCTGTTAAAGGCAGCAGGCTGGAGAGAGGGTCAGAGCACAATGGGTGATTTCTGTTTGCATCCACAGCTGTAGCCATGGGAGAAGCAAGACGCATTTGGGGTGGCAATGCTGTGAACCCCTCCATTGTAGGTGTAAATAGACCATATATGTCAGAAATGAGCCAGCTCCAAGCGAAGGTTTGCAGCCAACTGCAGAAAGCTGTCAGGAACGGAGAGGCTTTGATGATAGCCAGACAGGAGAGATTTGGCAGCTGCAGACTTTGGCTCTTTCTGACCTTGATGGGCAGGCTGATAAGGCAGTAGCTGAGAGCAGGCTAGAACACAGCCAAAGCTCGTAGGAAGCACAAATAGGAGCGAATAGATTCAGAGACAGCCTCTCAGACCAGGAAGAGATTGGAGCTGATCCACTAAGTCTGAAGAGTCGGCGAATGGGAGGGCTGCTAGATAGGAAGCAAAACAAGAGACATAAGGTTCGTAAGTTCAATATCTTCTGTTGACGCCAGAAGGAGTCTTAAGAAGGGTCATCTTAAGTAATGGTGCCGGAGGCTTTGTTAGAGCTGTCTGGAGCTATCTGTTTGTTTTTGCAATAAATCCACCTTTTTAATTAGCTACTCTTATTGTGTTATCAAGCTGGGAACCTGGACTTCTAACAATATATCACATAGTCATCACAGTCTCTGCTGTGCCTTATTCCTGAAAGGAAACCCAAACCCTGGATAAGCATGCCTGGAAGCCCTGGAATCTCACACCGACTGGAGATTTGGGTGGCAGGCAACAATACATCTGAGAGGCCCAAGTCCAGGGTAAAGAGAGTTGACTTCAGCATTCTCCAAGAGCTGTATAATGATGGTACCAAACACACCTTTGCGGTTTGGGAATCCCACAATTTAGGGGCTGCCACCACCTCCCCAAGCTTTTCAGGGCAGCAAATGTCAGAACACACCTGGGGGGCACACGCAGCCCTCAGGATGAGACAAACCTCTCCGGGCATATTCCTGATGAAGCGCCGCCCAGGACATTCACAAATCAGTCCCAGTGTGCACCAGTGACACATATCAAAAGTCATGTGTACGCTCACTCAGCAGAGTATAGCAGAAACGATTGTGGAGCGTGAGTGTAGCAATCTAAGTGATTTATTAAGCAATATATACAAGACAAAGCAATCATGGCGTCCTCTCACTTCTTCTCCAAGAGAGAGAAAGAGAGAGAAAGAGAAATATAAAAGTACAGTACAGCGGAGGAGAGATAAGACTGACTTCCGTTCTCACACTTTCCAAGCCTAGAAAGTAAACACTGACATGTGATGTAACAACCACACATCCAGCAACGGAGGAGTGAAATGCTAACAGTGAAACCACCAAGAGGGCCTCCTCTGCTGATCTTAACACCCAAAAGCATCTTTAGAGAAGGAAGTGGTCTTTCAGATATTTGAGGCATGTGTTGCTTAGATCTTCAGTCACTAACATGAGCATATTGAATAGGGTCTGGAAACCACCTGGAAACCAGTGCAGCTGTCTTAAAATGCAGAATGTTTGAGATCTAAGCAGAACTCCAGTGAGTAATCTGGCTCCTGCATTTTGTACCAGTTGAAGTTTCCAAGACGTCTTCAAGGGCAGTCCCATGTACTAGTATTCAGTGGCATACTGCGGAAGCCGAGGGGGAACCACAATGGACAGACTCAACCATCCCTACCCATGTGCCTCTCATTAAAAAAAATTAATAAAAATTAGATGTTGGCTCATTTGCCAGTGCAGTATCATCTGTTTCGTAATGCACTGTGCGCCTCTGTCAGGCTGAGCGGGTCAGAAAACAATAACAGTTTCTTTCCTTTCTCTTTTTCATCTGCAGCTGGCATTCAGGAAGGAAAGAAAATGAAACAGGTTTCCTGGATACTTTTGCCGAGACTCTGGCTTCATAAAGGAATTATCTTAATCATATCATCAAAGGGAAAAGGCCTGAAATACAATCTCAGATGAAAACTCCAACCAGGGGAAAAGCACAGCATAAATTTCTCAGCACTCAAGCCTAGGAAATTACAGCCCTTATTCCATAGCTCAGCCTCTTGAACGGAATAATAATTACTCCTTGGCTATTTGTCAAGGCTAGGTTTCCACTGGAGGGAATGTCTCATTCAATTGGGGAGCTGAAAGCGCCCAACCAGCAGGATATTAAAGCGTGGCGGAGAGGAGGAAAGGTATATAAAACAATGTGGAGAAAACAGATCTAACACAAAGGTGAAGAACTCTGAGAAAGGAGTCAAGATAACTTTGTGCCCCTCCTTCTTCCACAGCTTCAATCATGTAGTGGAGGGAAACTTTGGGCCTGACAAACTCAGCTATTACTTTCCATTGTTTTTCGAGCTCCGTTCTGAATGCACTCCTAGTGACATCTTCAAGAGAAGGGGAAAGGCAAGGAATGCTTCCCCAAAAAAACAGAATTATGAAGACTCACCACCAACAGTGAACCACATTCCTTTTCTGCTTACATCAGTGTTTCCCAAACTTGGGTCTCCAGCTGTTTTTTTTTTTTACTACAGTTCCTATCATCCCTAGCTAGCAGGACCAGTGGTCAGGGATGATGGGTTTTATAGAAGGTAGCCCTGTCTGGGAAAGTTTTTAATGTTTGATTTTTTATTGTAGTTTTAATATTTTGCTGGAAGCTGCCCAGAGTGGCAGGGTACAAACAAACAAACAAACAAACAAATTGTTGTTGTTGTTGTTGTTGTTTTACAGAAGCCATCCCGGTTTCTGATTTCACTACAGAATGTCCCACTTTTCTTTAGGGAGTCCCTATTTTTATTGGACAAATGTTGGAGGGTATGGGGTTATGCAGCCCCTGAGCCAAGTAACTATACAACCTTTAGAAGACATCTGAAGGCAGCCCTGTATAGGGAAGTTTTTGTAATGTTTAATGTTTTATTATGTTTTAATATATGTTGGAAGCTGCCCAGAGTGGCTGAGGCAACCCAGTCAGAAGGGTGGGGGATGATGATGATGATGATGGAATAGGGCATCCCTATTTTCATCAGAGAAATGTTGGAGGATATGTTATCAGGGATGTCCATTCACTCCGGCTAACTTACAACCTGAGCTGGAGAAGAATTAATGGGGCAGATACCACTTGCTGCATAATGCTGCTGGGTTTTGGAAGCCTCGCTAATTTACACTGCAGACTGAAAAGTAGTTTAAGAATCATTACCTCTACCTCCAGAGAACCCCAAGTACTGATGTTCTGCGTGTAGGGACTACACATTGAAACATAACACCATTGCCCTCCACACCATGCCACAGTCCCCAGAGTTCTTAGGAAGAAGCTGTGACATACCTTGCTGTGGTCTTCCCATAGGCATCTGCCTGGCCACTGTGAGAATGAAGTGCTGGACTGGATGCATATCTACTTATGTTCTTACAGTTAGACCAGAGTGATCCTAATATATTTTTGCAGTGTAGTATAGAAGCATCTCACTATGTGTCCATGACAGGCTTCCTCAAGCTTGGCCCTCCAGATGTTTTTGGCCTACAACTCCCATGATCCCTAGCTAGCAGGACCAGTGGTCAGGGACAATGGGAATTGTAGTATGAAAGCATCTGGAGGACCGAGGTTGAGGAAGCCTGATCTAACACATCCAACTTTTGAAAGCCACGAATAAGGGAATCCCAATATTTCTCAGGGTCATGTTCTGACAATAATTTACATGTGTTGCTTCAATATGCAATGCTTTTCCCATAGTATGCATAATTTGTTGTTTAGTCGTTTAGTCGTGTCAGACTCTTCGTGACCCCATGGACCAGAACACGCCAGGCACTCCTGTCTTCCACTGCCTCCCGCAGTTTGGTCAGACTCATATTTGTAGCTTCGAGAACGCTGTCCAACCATCTCGTCCTCTGTCGTCCCCTTCTTCTTGTGCCCTCCATCTTTCCCAACATCAGGGTCTTTTCCAGGGAGTCTTCTCTTCTCATGAGGTGGCCAAAGTATTGGAATCTCAGCTTCAGGATCTGTCCTTCCAGTGAGCACTCAGGGCTGATTTCCTTAAGAATGGGTAGGTTTGATCTTCTTGCAGTCCATGGGACTCTCAAGAGTCTCCTCCAGCACCATAATTCAAAAGCATCAATTCTTTGGCGATCAGCCTTCTTTATGGTCCAGCTCTCACTTCCATACATCACTACTGGGAAAACCATGGCTTTAACTATACGGACCTTTGTTGGTAAGGTGATGTCTCTGCTTTTTAAGATGCTGTCTAGGTTTGCCATCGCCTTTCTCCCAAGGAGCAGGTGTCTTTTAATTTTGTGACTGCTGTCACCATCTGCAGTGATCATGGAGCCCAAGAAAGTAAAATCTCTCACTGCCTCCATTTCTTCCCCTTCTATTTGCCAGGAGGTGATGGGCCCAGTGGCCATGATCTTCGTTTTTTTGATGTTGAGCTTTAGACCATATTTTGCACTCTCCTCTTTCACCCTCATTAAAAGGTTCTTTAATTCCTTCTCACTTTCTGCCATCAAGGTTGTGTCATCTGCATATCTGAGGTTGTTGATATTTCTTCCGGCAATCTTAATTCCGGCTCTTGGGATTCATTCAGCCCAACCTTTCGCATGATGAATTCCGCATATAAGTTAAATAAGCAGGGAGACAATATACAGCCTTGCCGTACTCCTTTCCCAATTTTGAACCAATCAGTTGTTCCATATCCAGTTCTAACTGTAGCTTCTTGTCCCACATAGAGTTTTCTCAGGAGACAGATGAGGTGATCAGGCACTCCCATTTCTTTAAGAACTTGCCATAGTTTGCTGTGGTCGACACAGTCAAAGGCTTTTGCATAGTCAATGAAGCAGAAGTAGATGTCTTTCTGGAACTCTCTAGCTTTCTTTATAATCCAGCACATGTTTGCAATTAGGTCTCTGGTTCCTTTGCCCCTTATGCATGTATGCATAATAGAGTTTAATTGTAAATTTTTTACTTTATTTTTCTTAACTTGTCTGCTCAGATCTCTCTCTCTCTCTCTCTCTCTCTCATGTGGTGGTGTCTTCTACATATACCAGATGTTTTAAAAGGCAATTGGTTTTGCAGGAATAAAAGACATAGTATTAGCTCTCTCCAAAATGTGGAAGTTACTGTAGTTGTTGTTTCAACAGGGAATGCTCCTCAAGAACTGGACTCAAAAAAGTGCTACCCCCCTCTTCCTAAACTGGGAAAATATTGATTTAGTCAGAGCACAATTCCAAGGAAAAGCAGAACCTGGTTAACTACCACAACAGCATCAGGCATGTGGTAGGAAACATATTTTCCCAAACCCAGCAAATTTCAACCAACTAACACCCTTCTCTTCCTTCCCATGTGCTACCTATGCTCCTCATTTACTGGCAGGCCAGCTGGAGAGGCCATTCAACAATGTGCACTAGAGTTAAATGGGCAATACCAATGTGTATTGAAGTTCATTGTGTGTTTGTTCAGCAATGGACTCACCGTCCTCACCAGGGCCATTAAAAGAGGATGAAGCTCACATCCTGTATGGTTCATCTTGTTCACTCGATAATAGCAATTTCTTACTTGTTTTTGTCTTAACGTCCCTGTCAGGGAACTGCCATCAGCTCAGAGGCGAGAGGCGGAAAAGCAGTTGTGTTACAGGGAGCCTCCGAAGATTGTGCAAAGCAGCTCTTCCGCCAGAGAAGAGGGAAGCCCCGCCTTCAGTGGGGAAGGGATGCAGGGCTCGGAAGATGCTAGAGAGAGCCACAACACCGAGCCTGAGCAAAGCGATCAGGAGGCAGGTCCCCCCTTGCCCACAGCCTTTCTGCGCAGTCGGTTTATGCGCAGAGCGGGGAGGCGTAGGATGGTGGTCAAAAGACTGCTATGCTGGGGAAAGTTTAAGGACAGCCCACTCCCAGATTCTGCTAGCGACTGAGCAGACATGGACTTGAGACACTCTGCACTGTAAATGTTTTTGTACAGATAATAAAGCCTGGAAAAGACCGGTGGGAGTCTTGCCTGTTCGCTCTCGAGCAACCACACCGGCACTTAACAGTCCCCATATTTGTCACCATCCCCATGGCACCCCACAAATTGCAATATACAGCATCTGCAAGCAAATCCCCATGTCTTCTCTGTGAATTATTACAAATATAGTTAGACAAGCGTTCCTGCTTTGCCTGCCCAGGTTAAACCAAGGACAGCTGGTTTTTCATGACCAAAATATAAAGGTATCCATTAGAAAGGCCTGATTGCGAAATTACACACCCTTTGTCATGTCATTAAAAAAATAAAATAATGCATGGCATGGGGTTGCTTAAATGTATTCATCACTGCTAGAAGCAGGAATCCTGTGTCTTTAATTAATGCTTCAGGTTCATGTGATGGTTATTTAGAATTTGCTGAAACTCCAGGAGCTGTAAATTTCTTTTACAGGTCTTTGTGGTATGAACTTTAACAAAACAGCTATAAAGAGGTAATAGGAAATGAACAGTGGATCCCATAAAGCAGAGTAAGGAAGGGAAGAAAAGGTGGGGACTTTCTGCCAATAGATTTAAAAGGTTTCATCTTTGTCACTTTATTTATTTTTAATTCGGAAAAAGAGGAAAGGGAAATGTGTGCATAAAATTCCTGGCAAATCACGATCTCCTGTTTACCCTGTGATTAAATACATATTTCTTGCCAATCTTTAGCTCGGTAAAAATTTTAAGAGGGGCTGTGCATTTACTCCTAACTGCCTTATCTTTATTTTCCTGATGTCGGTTGATGAATGTTTGGCCACATAAATGTGAATGCAGGCAAGATTCGGTCTGCAAGGGAGGGGAAGAAAAAATATCATGCCATTTTTTTGGCTAATCACAAATGTCATGTACAAAAGAGCACAACCTCTCAGTCTGGGTTAATCAATCCAGAAGAATGACACAGAAGGCAAAAAGAAAGAAAAAAGTACGAATGGGGTGAATTTATAAAGGATTCAGATTAATAAATAAGCAGGTATTCGGATTCATAATCTTATCTCTTTCTCATTGAATTCAGTGGGACTTAGCTATACTTAATTTTTTTTCAGGAGTCATAACAAACAATAGCTATTCTTAGCACCCTCACAGCTACTAGCAGTCGCTGTAGTAATAGCAGTTGTAGTAATTGTGATAAGAATTAATTTCTACGCCACTCTGTTTGCTACCCAGGTGAGGGGACACCTTTAAATAAATCAGGGAACCAAGAGAATCACAGCAATCTCGGTGTCCTGTAGGAACCCAGTTTGTTAGAGCAATTGCAATAAGACAGCTTTGCCAACCAGCTGCTCAGCTGCTAGCTAGAAGGTACATCAGAACAAATCTTATATAGGCTACTTGCACACAACACACAAAGAGTCATCTAAAGGTCTTTAAACATCCTTCTACATATATCAAGAGGGATGCGGGTGGCGCTGTGGGTTAAACTACAGAGCCTAGGACTTGCCGATCAGAAGGTCAATGGTTTGAATCCCCACGATGGGGTGAGCTCCCGTTGCTCGGTCCTGCTCCTGCCAACCTAGCAGTTCGAAAGCACGTCAAAGTGCAAGTAGATAAATAGGTACCGCTCTGGCGGGAAGGTAAACAGCGTTTCCGTGCGCTGCTCTGGTTTGCCAGAAGCGGCTTAGTCATGCTGGTCACATGACCCGGAAGCTGTACACCGGCTCCCTCGGCCAATAAAGCGAGATGAGCGCCGCAACCCCAGAGTCGGTCACGACTGGACCTAATGGTCAGGGGTCCCTTTACCTTTACATAGATCAAGAAAGGTTACTTCCTTGAGGTGTCACAAAACTACTACTACTACTACTACTACTACTTTGTTATTTGTACCCCGCCCATCTGGCCTGGTTTCAAATGTTACACTTCTGTCACTGTTGCCCTGGCAACCTGGCCTTCGTCAGGCTGTTGACATTCCTTGCTTCATCTCACTTCCCTCACTTCTCCTTCCCGCCCAGGAAGCTTCAAGGATAGCTGGCTTTACACTCTGGTCCTAACTCATAATAGACTTAGAATAACATCCTGGAGGGCCATTTGTGCCACTGTCAGGGTTAGATATGATCTAATAGTATCACAGAATCTTAGAGTTGGAAGGGAACCAAGGGTCATCTCAACCTCTTTCAGTGGAGGAATCTTAGCTCAAGCATCCATGACTGATGGCCATCCAACCTCTCTGTAAAAACCTTCAAGGAAGAATAGTCCACAACCTGCTGAGGGAGACGGTTCCACTGCCGAACAGCTCTGACCACCAGAAAGTTACCATCTAGTCAAACGATCATCTAGTATTGACCCTCCAAGACTTCAGGCTGTATTTTCTCAGTCCAGCCTGTCTGGAACCCTTTTGAATGGAGATGACAAAGGGTGTTAAGTGTTGCCTTCACTGACTGACAGTAGCTCTCCAGGGTTCCAGATGGGACATTCCCAGCCTTGCCTGGAGATGGGGGTCCTTGGTATGGAAATCGCGTGTTCTAGCACTGAATGATGGTCCTTCTCTGATGACATCATTGGGAATGTGATGGGCTCTGGAAGTCTTACCTGCCTAGAATGGATCTGGTTTTAAATCAGATATAATGTGGAGCATCTGATGGGCATCCACCAAAGTAATTTGATTTAGAAATAACCACTTGTGTCTATCTAATATGACATAGGCCACTCAAACTGATATTTTCATGTCACACACACACACACACACACACACACACACCTTGGTACCTTTGGTTAAGAACTTAATTCGTTCTGGAGGTCTACTCTTAACCTGAAACTGTTCTTAACCTGAGGTACCACTTTAGCTAATGGGGCCTCCCACTGCCGGCTTGCCACCAGAGCACGATTTCTGTTCTCATTCTGAAGCAAAGTTCTTAACCCGAGGTACTATTTCTGGGTTAGCGGAGTGTGTAACCTGAAGCATCTGTAACCCGAGGTACCACTGTATATATATCACCATCCATCCATCCATCCCTGTAAGTAAACAAGCAGCTAACTTCAGTTGCGGCATAAAATGAGCTTAATAACAACGGAGATCAAAACGAGCCAAGGCAGCAGGAGAGAATGGCGGGGGATCACTCGTAAGCCTGTTTGCCCCTGAAGGGAGAATTATTATTATGACCTTGTAGCTTTGAGCGGGCATGTGCTCCTTTTTGGATCAAATGGAAGGCGTTGGCACACATTTCTGCCTGGAAAGGCTGTTGGAGCTTTGGGTTTTTAACGGGGCTGGAGGTGCTGCTCGGAGCATCGAAGCATGGGAGCCAAATCCAAGGGAAAGGAAATAATGGAAAATGCTGATTAGGAGGCTCTGAGAAAGCAACGGAACGTTTGTACTCAACTATAAAACGTAATGCTCTGCTAATCTGTTTTTGGCTGTCTTTACCGGCTTCCTAATATACTTTTTTATATGGCGCTATAGTTTATTTAATATAGATTTTCATTCAGCGAGTTGTTTAAAACCCTTAAAGAGGTCTTCCAGACACAAGACCCACCCAACTCCCATCCACTTCTTTTCTTTCAGTTTATTTGCCTTAAAAAAAAAAAAAGCCATTGTTCTAGATTGTGCTGATTGTAGCTTTCTTGTCTTCCCGAAAGAATCTGCATTTTAGCTCCTCCAGGAGGGCCACAGTGACCAAACAAACAAATTACCAGTATCATTCATATAATAGCATTGCCATATTCTGAAGAACTAAAAAGAGGACACATTTGTAGGTGGGCCAGATGGGATGGAGGGAAGGAAGAAAAAGCGTAGTAATAGTGTCTGTGCAGGTATGTTGGAATATTTAATAATGAAAATTACAAATGAAAATGACATACCCTCCAACATTTTGTGAGGAAAATTTGGGGCACCCCCCCATCCCACATCTCCATCACCCGCCTCCTCCCTGCCGCTGACCCCTTCCTCACCCACCTGCTGGCCTCCTCCTTCCCATCCCTCTCTTCCCTTTGCTGTGTTCAGCCTCTTGCTCACGAAATGCTGTGTGTCTAGACGATGCAAGGCTGAGCGGCCCCGGGAAGAAAACCTGAAAGACCACCTTCTTCTTCTTCTTCTTCTTCTTCTTCTTCTTCTTCTTCTTCTTCTTCTTCTTCTTCACCAGCAGGTCCCAAGAACACAACATTTAAAACAGATTGTGGTCACAGGAATATGGCAAATCCTGAAAATGGACATCTCAGTTGTCAACGGCTGCAGTAAACTGTTGCATCTTCAGCATTCACTGAAAGCTGTATAGTGGAGAAATCAAGTGCCCATCACAACTTAGGAGCTGCCAGAGAGAATGCCTTGCCCTAAGCCACCAGCTCCTGGACTTCTGAGGGTGGTGGAATAATAATAATGATGATAGTGATAATAAAAATAATGATTTGTTTTTTGTATTCCGCCTATCTGACTGGGTTGCCCCAGCCACTCTGGGCAGCTTGCAACAGAATATACAAAAATGCAACAGAACATCACACATTAAAAACTTCCTGATATAGGGCTGCCTATGACGGAAGGTCATATGTATCACTTTGACATCTGAAAGGACGGTGTTCCACAGGGTGAGTGCCACTACAGAGAAAGCCCTCTGCCTGATTCCCTGTAGCTTTGCTTCTCGCAGTGAGGGAACCGCCAGAAGGCCCTCAGAGCTGGACCTCAGTGTCTGGGCTGAACAATGGGGGTGGAGAGGCTCCTTCAGGTATACAGGGGCAACCTACCAAGAAGACCCCTTCTGCTCTTCTTAACACCTGGGATGGTCTGTAGGTAAAGAGTTAGGACTGGAAAATAGGGACCTCTTGGTAGATTCCATAACCCTCAGATTTTTTTTGGGGGGGTGGTGGTGGCCTGTGATAGGTTGTGGGAGCTCCTAAGTGATGGAATGCCCTCCCCATACTGTATCATTTTTTAAATTATATTCTGAAGATGCCTTTATTTAACCCTGAGCTTTTACACCCAGGGCCATCTTAAGCATATCCAGCACTGTGGTGCAAAGATCCCTCCACCTCTGGTGCCCCCCCCCCCCGTTTCCCAGAGTTGCCAACCTTTTTTAGGGAGGACAGCACTGCCGGCAATGCGCCCAGCTTTGCAGTGCTGGAGGAGGCGGACAGCAGCTGGAGGGTGACTCCTTCGGCGGGTAAAAGGCAGGGAAAAGGCGGAGGTGGTAGCCACGGCAGGAGGAGGTTCCAGGCATGGCATTGCTTTGGCACATAATGGCAGAAGCGGGCGAGGAGCTGATGCCGGGAGGCGCTGCGTCCATCCTCCATTGCTTCCCTGGCACTCTCCAGAACTTGGTGCCTTGGCGCCCTGCGCCACCAGCTCTATAGGTAAGACATCCCTGTTTACACCTGAGATATATGTTGTTGTTGTTTTAGGATCCAACCTATTCTTTTCATTGTAATTTTTGGAAAGTGATCTTAATATTATGTTTTTACATTGCCGCAACCCATCCTGGGATGACAAGGGTGATGATGATTTATTCGATTTATATTCACAGACACACACATATATATACACACAGAGAGCCCAAGGCAGCAAGCATATCATTAAAACAATAGCATTAACACCATTCTAAAAACAGCATTAAAATAATCATGTTTTCTCAGCCAACTATTTCAGGTCTACCAGGAACAAATGCCTGTTAAATAGGATCTTATGGTGAAGGGAGTATCAGAACTCCAAATCTAAATATTGATATGACGGGGTTTCTTGCACTTCTTATGTGCGAGATTGGGTGGGTGGTGGTGGGGAAAGTAGGCTTTGTGCGAGATCTAATTCCTGGATTCAGCACACATTCCAATGCTGGGATAGTCAGTCTGGCCTGGTAATGGATCACTAAATATGAGATGTGGACCACAACTCCCATCTGCCTGAGCAAGAATGGACAATGTTCAAGGATGATGGGATTTGTAGTCCAAAAATCAGGAAGGGGCCAGTCTGGGTAAGGCTCTGGGCCCTATCTTTAGACGTTATTTTGCCTCAGTTATTTCACTGTGTTTGGGGGGGGGGGAGGGCTCTTGCTTATTCTGCCAAGTAAAGCCCTGGACTTTACTGTGCTGGGCCCGGGGGTAACCTATGAAACACAGTCCAGGGCTGGTCCAGACTCTGAAGGTTCCGCTGGGACACGAGGCAGGAAACCAGGCAGGGACAGGTACAGGATCTCAGGCAGGATTTGGCATACAGCAACCTGGGGCGGGGTCCATCAGCCTTTTATCTTTGTCAGGGTAATGGCCGGTCCTGATCCCCCGCCGACTCACCTCCCTGTCTCACCCAAAGGCAAGCACTCCTCCTGTGAGTACTCAGGTCTCTCCTTCTCTCAGACCTTAAGTGTGGTGTAGTGGTTAAGAGCAGTAGTCTCGTAATCTGGGGAACCGGCTTCGTGTCTCCGCTCCTCCACATGCAGCTGCTAGGTGACCTTGGGCCAGTCACACTTCTCTGAAGTCTCTCAGCCCCACTCACCTCACAGAGTGTTTGTTGTGGGTGAGGAAGGGAAAGGAGAATGTTAGCCGCTTTGAGACTCCTTAAAGGGAGTGAAAGGCGGGATATCAAATCCAAACTCTTCTTCTTCTTCTAAGTCTCTGCAGCTCGGGAGATGTCGGTGGGTTACTAGACCCAGGGGCCGCCTCTGCCTCTCCTGACCCAACCGTTAGTGGAGCAGCTGTAAGTGATGGCCCAGCTGAAGGCAACAAGGTAATCCCTGCATCTGGAGCCAGGGCAGGCTCAGGCCCCTGACTCGGCCCAGCTGGGGGCCGAGGAACCTGTTGCTGGGGAACCTGTGCAGACTGGGACTCTTCAGGATCAAGCCCAAAACTTGTTTCAGATGATGCCTGAGGCAAAAGATCCGGTACAGACTGAGTCACCTCTGGTTCTGAGTCTGAGCCCGAGTCCCAGGCCATCACATTTACATAATTCCAGCGGGAGAAGACTTTCCTTCACTGGAGGTTTTTTGGAGAGAGGTTGCATGGTCATCTGTCAGGGAAACTATAGCTGTGATTTCTGCCTTGCAGGGGGTTGGACCAGATGACTCTCAGCATCCCTTCCAAATCTAAATGTTCTCTGATTCTACAGAACCCCAGAACCTCCAGAACATGCACACACAAACATATACACACATGCACACAAAGGATATAGCAAATCACTTCTTTGCCTTGGAAGCAAATACTCTTTATATATATATATATATAATTTATTATTATTTTTCTTTAAACAACTTTTCCAACAATACAAGAACAAACATGAAAACCTTTTTTGCTCTGCCATGCTTACGACTTCCCTCTTTCCCTTCAACTGGTATACCATATCAAATCCAATCGCGCAATCTGACTCTTTACTAAATATCTACATTGTAGGATTTACTTCAATCCTGCTAGTGTCTTCAGGTTTTTACAATTATCATTCAAATAAACAATGAATTTACTCCAGTCTCTCTGGAATTCCTGATCGTCCTGGTCTCGGATCCTGCAGGTCAGCTTGGCCAACTCAGCAAAATCTATCATCTTCGCCTGCCACTCCGCAATGGTAAGAACTTCTTGTAATTTCCATTTTTGGGCCAACAAAGTCCTCACTGCAACTGTGGCATACATGAATAATCTTTGATCTACCTTCATGATCTCATTTCCCAACAAGCCTAGCAAAAATGCTTCTGGCTTTTTGGGAAAAGTACATCTAAACATCTTCTTTAATTCATTGTAAATCAATTCCCAAAATGCTTTTACTTTATCAGAAGTCCACCACATATGATAAAAATCTCCATCTAAATCTTTACATTTCCAGCATGCTTTATCTCTTATTCTATACATTTTTTTGCTAACTTTACTGGTGTCAAATGCCATCTATAGATCAGCTTCATTACATTTCCTTTCAGAGCCATACATGCTGTAAATTTCATACCTTGGACGCATGGATAAAATTGTGGAATGAAGGAATGGAAGCAAATACTCTGCGCAATGCAAAGGCACAGCCTGGAGTTCTTCCCAGGAAGCAGGCTTGTTTTAGCGATACCACATGCCCTCAGCCATATTGCAGCCTGTTAATAACCTGCCCTTGTCCAACACTTTCACCTCCCCTGGTTACACACACACACACACACAGAGAGAGAGAGAGAGAGAGAGAGTTGTGGTGATGAGACTGGGGAAGAGGGGAGAGGAGAAGGTTTGACACTAACACAAGGCATGAGATGCTCCCATCAGGTGTTGTTTTAATCTCTCAGTACCGAGACAGTGATTTGATTTAGCATCGCAGTTGTTAAGAGCAGACGGCGCTCTTGGAACCTGTTGCTGAATCCAAGGCCAGCCACGCTTTCCAAATATCCTGATTTTAAGTGAGTGTGCGTGTGTGTGTGTTGCAAAGCCAAACCTTTTCAAAGAGAACTGGCTCGAGCTTACTCAGAGGAATTCCATTAAATGAACTCATCCGTCATCTTGCCTTTTATTGATGAGTGGCACTGTTTGGCGGGGAGTGACACGGCAGAACAAATAGCATCAGAGCCCAGGCTTCCTCTTCATCTCGAGCTGAGGCACACGGACACCCCCCCTCCCCCGGAAAAAAAAAAGGCACACACAAGTCATTACTTATTACATCCATTATTAACTCAGCTCAGGGCTCATTAGGCATGGAAATTGAGGATAGCAAAATCGGGAGCTAAGTAGTCTTTGGTACCCACACATAAGGAAGGGGAGTGGTGATGTATGGGGTGTGGCATGGAGGGGTTGCGGATCAGGACAGAGACAGAAGGGCAGTTAAAAGCGGCAACTCAGCATTTGTGACATTTCCAAATCCTAAGGGCCGTGGGTTGTTGATTGTAGGCTTCCCCTTTTCTGACACGATTGCGTTGAGGACTACATTTGAAAGCGCCGGAGCCAGAGCGCAGGAATATGAGAGAAGGGCACCATTAGCTCCACACAGACCTTTGCGATGAACTTCGCTCAGTGCGTGGTGTTGTTCTATTAAAGGGGAGGCTCGGAGAAAGGGTCTGGGGAGCCACGAAGGAGAGGACAGGCCAGCTAAAAAAAATAAAACAGAATCGCTGCCTGGTTCTTTTGCTTAAAGTCAAGTTCAAGGTGAAACTTGTGGGCCTGGCTCAGGTGAAACAAGGGGCGGAAAGGGCGGTAGGTGAAGCTGATGTTTCGGCTGATGGGTAGGTGGGAGTGAATTTGGGGATTCCTCCTGGACAAAGGATGTGGGGGATTATGAGAGAGACACAGATGGTGCATTATGAGTATAAGGCGGGCAAAGGAAGAGGCCAGCTGGGTTAGTCCAGCATCCTGTTCTTTGTGGTGGCCTGGGATTCAGATTCAGATGCTGAACCTGAGGGATCCCAGCCTGCACAGGATTCCCCGCCTCCAGAACCAGCTGAGCCGGGGCTGGGACATGAGCCTGAAGGGTCCTCACCTGTGTTGGATCCTCAGGTGCAGGCATCAGCTGAGTCTGCTCTGGCTCCTGAGGTGATGGAGGACCCATTGCCTGCAGGTGCTCCACTCTCAGCCCCATCAGAGGAAGCTGAGGTTGCCTCTGGGTCCGGCAACCCTCCAGCCTCTCCTGAGCTACAGAGACTCAGGGCAGAGAGGCAGAGGGAACTAAGTTCCTGCAGGAGGAGTGCTCACCTCCAGGCCAGGAGAGGCGAGTTACCAGAGGCTCGGGGCAGATTAAAGCCAGCCAGCCCCAGTCCCAAGTTGTGGGAGCAACATTGCTGGTTGCTAGTTCCTGCCTGAACCCTGTCCTCTTTACCTGCCTGAGCTCCTGACCCGCCCTGGCTCCCTACTTGCTTGCCTGTCCCTGACTTCACCTGACTCCCTGCCCTGCACCCAGCTTGAGCTACTACAGACTGCCTTCACGTTGCACTTTTGACCACAGACTGGACTTGGACCTCTCCTCTCGAGTAACCCACGGGACCAGCACATTCTTACAGTGGCCAACCAGATGTCCAAGGGAAGCTGGCATAGGCTCAGTGGACCTTTTCTGATGTTTGTCCTTTGTTTTTCAGAGGTCATGGGTAGATGGTAGATGGTGGTGGTGATGATGAATTTGTGATGTGTACTTTACATGCATCCAAAGGAAATTTGCAACCATACAAATTAAAATAGATTTTTAAAAAGCAGTACAGAAACATCTGATGATTGCTTTAAAATACAAAACAAAGACCTAAGGCAGAGGCTTTTTCACCCAGCAGGATGAATAGAGAGATCATCTCCTTAGCATGCCCATTTAGGGCTTGGGATTTGCAACTAGCTCATGAAGAGTGATCAGGACAGGAGGGGCTATCAAAAATGTTACCGTTTGCCTTGCAAAATAGTAAAGGTTAAAAGGACTTGTAATTGGGTGATCAACATTAATGATGTAGAGCGAAAATGTGCAGACAAACAGATCTGTTCCATGAAAGGCTGAAATAAACAGTGGATGAATGGACAAAGAGCTGAATGATGTTCACAGGCATTTACCAGGAGGAAAGCAGGTCTGCGTCTTCAGCACAGAAACTAACTGTGTGATCCTGTTTGCACATGGAGGCAGGTAATAAAAAGTCAAGACATCGAGAAATGGGTTGGACAAGAGGCAGATTTGTTTAGCTGGAACAACACTTGCATAGTTACTTACTGTGCATAAATTTACTTTAGATATTATCTAGGCTGATGCTATTTGATGGAGACCTTTTCATCTTGTAAACTGTGTTGACCATGCAAAGGCCTGGGCAAAAGAAGGCATGCCTTGACCTATTGATGGAAAATGTACATTGACGGGACCAGATGCACCTTGGAGAGTAGCCAGTTCCATAACTGGAGGTTATGTGAGAAGCCTCTCAAGAGTCCATCATCACACAAACAAAGTATGCATCTGCAGTTCATATGTGTATAGTCCTTTTCATTGATTATGCCATATACAATCCTGTCATCCCCCCATATATAAAAACATAAGAAGAGCCTGCTGGATCAGACCAAGGGCCCATCTAGTCCAACATTCTCTTCTCACAATGTCCAACCAGATGCCCATGGGGAACCCACAAGCAGGACCCAAGGACAAGAGCACTTACCCCTCCTGGGGTCTCCAGCAATTGGCATTCAGAAGCTTCCTACAATCGAAGCAGAGCATGGCCATCATGGCTGGTAGCCACTGATAACCTTATCCTATCATGGATGCTTTATCTATGATTCCTGTATTGCAGGGGTTGGAATAGATGAACCTCAGTGTCCCTTCGAACACTACTGTTCTATAATTTGGTGATTCTATTGTTCTTTCATGAACAGGAACTCGGCATCCCATGTGAAGAACCCTCTCATGTGTTTGTATTGAAAATAAGTTTTCATATACAGTCATACCTCGGGTTGAAGTAGCTTCGGAATGAGTATTTTCAGGTTGTGCTCCATGGCCACCCAGAAGTAACGGAGCACGGAGCCGCTCACACATGCATAGACAATAAAAATGATGTCACGTGCATGTGAGGAAGTGGCGAATTGTGACCCAGCCATGCGTAGACGCACAGACGTGGGTTGCGTTCGCTTCAGGATGTGAACAGGGCTCCAGAACGCATCCCGTTCACATTCAGCGGTACCACCATACTGTTACTTTCAAGGTTCCTCACCCCAGACAGAAAAGGTAAGAGTACAGACCTTTATCAAATCTCAAGGAAGACTTAAAAGTTCTCTAGACTTTAATGAAGATGTGTAGGCCTCATTGAGGCCTAGTGCAAATTGGATCCATTATTCATGCAAATCAGAAAATGGCATTTAATTATACAGGAGCTAAATCCAGTCAGTTCCAAGCTGGGCTCTTTTCCTTTCTCTGTTTAAGCATGATGCCTTTCTTGAACCATGAATGATAACTGCTAATCGGTGTTTGGAAGGCATGAAGAGACGGGGTATCCTCTCTAGAGGTGTGATGAGGCAAGAGGGGAAGCATAGAATGGCTTCCAAGTTCTTCTTGGCAACTGGCAGGATGTTCTTCCCACTAATTGATTCAGAAAAGAGTAAACAGAAGAAAGTGGCATTCCTTGACAGCTGCCTTGGATATCCAAGTGTCAAAGTCAGTTAGCACATGCCACTGATCATGTGCTTTCCATCTTTAAGCACGTCGGCGTGGAAGAGGCGAGGAATTATTGATTCATTCTGAAAGCCGAAGCAAAATGAAGGTTTCCACGCTGTCTGCCTGACCCACAGAGGCTCGAGAAGGGCCGTTTCCTGCCGAACTTCCCACAGAAGGGCACTCCATGGGTCATGGCCTATGATGCTAAACACCCAGTCCCTAGCGAATGCCAACCAAACCTCAGGGGCATGGGGAACCACCAAAAGTGCCCCATCAGAGGATCACGATACAAGGGACCAGATGGTCCTTAATTTACCTTGTGACCAAGTTGTTTAGCACTTTGTGAATCAACACAAGACCCTTGAACCCAGCCTGGTACCAAATTGGCAGCCAGTGCTTTTCAATAGCTGGAGCACAGTTCTGGCACCTCTCAGGTGGGTGCCATTGCTGGCCAGTGCTCCCTGCAACCACTTCCTGACTTCACCTGCTTCCGAGAAGCCCAGAATGAACATTTCAAGTCAAAACAAAACCTGGCCAGCGTATGTTTTTTTTTTTTTTAGATCTATGACTCTACCTACCTCCCAGCTGCTCCTGGCTACAACTAATCAAGCTACGGGGCAAGGCCAATTTGTATTTCCTTTTCTTCAATCTGTCTCCCATGTAACAGGGACAGGCTTTAAGCTTTCCAGACAGGCCTCCACCATTGCACACACACACACGTGTTTGTACGAGGGCCCTTCCTAGCTGCCTTAGCCATCCACCAGAATCTAAGAGAACAAGAGAGGCTGTGGTGCAAATCTGACCTACACCAGAACCAGGGGCGACACCCAAACCAGCTATGGAGACAGCTTGCCATAGCTTTCAGCACCTCTGCAGGCGGTGAATGTGACTGTTGTCAAACAGGCATCTGTTCAGGGCTGCCCCAGTCGCTTGGTGACTTTTTGCAACAACTTCAAGGTGAGTTCCAGCACCTATTTTTCTTGAAAAAAAGCTGTGAGTGTAGCTCTTTCAGCAGCAGAGTGACATGTTGTCAGTAACCTTCTCCTGTGAGTAGTCTGGCCCCTGCATTCTGCATTAGTTGCAGCTTTTGGACCAGATACAGGGCAGCGTTGCTTTAAGAGATGGTAGAAGGAAGCTTCCAATAGTCCTGTGGAACACACACACACACACACACAGAGAGAGAGAGAGAGAGAGAGAGAGAGAGACATCAAATCTCACTCTACTATCCATCCATAAGACTGAATCTTGTGCTAGGGCTTTTCAAAACTCTTCCTGTCCCAATGTAAATTGAATAAAATTAAACCATACTGGACAGAAGATGTTTACTTTATTTAGCCCTTAGGCAGGCAAACCTTTTGTGTTAAGCTTAATTGCTTTCATAAACTTCTTGTCTGATGATCCATTTTATATTTCTGTTCCTTTATTGTATTTTGCTTTGCTGTGTTGCTTGGCTTCTATCTGAGATTTTGCACACTACACAGATATATGAGTTTTCAGGAAATAAATGAGTAAAATAATAGGAAAGAAAGAAAGCACATCACAAAATTCAGAAGAGTGTGAGTTTTCAAAGATAAAAGTGTGAGTTTCAGTTTCATGATTTGTGAATTGCAGATCAGGAAAGTTTGCATTAAACTGGGATCCAGACAAATTTCTATCCCACACCTAATCTGTATTGCAGTAGCAATAACACAACTATCAGCTGAGGTCATAATCAATTCTCTCATCTCACACTGATTATTTTGCCTATATTTCTTGTGAGGCTATGTAAAGATGAGCTGGGCTTTGGGGCTTTGGAAAATAAATACATAATTTTTATTAAAAATAATAATACATGGGTACCTAATGAACCAAAAGTGTGAAGGGTATCATGCAAAATTTCCATCTGTTTCCAAAGAAGTCTACCTATGCTCTTTTGGCAGTTACCTAAGACAACGGATGTGGGTGGGATGTTTGATTCTTAAAGTGATCCCTGATTGGCTAGCATCACCTGTTTGACCAGAATAGGAAACATCTCCTTCATTCTAATTTCCCTTTGTAACCTCAGCACATAAATTGCTCTTAGTGACCACACCATGTAAATAAGTTTCACGCTCTAGTGATATAATAAAAATCACAGGATCCCTGATTGGCAAAGACCACTTGAGGAGGAGCAATGCGTAGAAAAACACATGACGTCCCCTCGAAAGTGGGAAATGGTGGCTCAAGAGCCAGGATTAATGTGTGTGTGTGTGTGTGTGTGTGTGTATAGGGTTCCCCTTGAAATTCTGAAATTGGATCTGGAGAATATGTGATCCAGTTTTAGCACCCACTGCAGCCACCTTTCTTGATTGCTACCTCTGGGTTGCTTTTGAATCAAAGTTTGATTCAGTTCCTCCCCTCCTCCCCCGGTGATGGCGCTTGATGTAAGTAATTTGGACTTGTCATCTGGGGCTGCCATTATTCTGTTACCAGCTGCATTCACAGGAGAGGCCTCCGTTTGGAACAGCATGTCAGGAGTCTAGACTAGCTCAGCAGAAGCAACAACATAAGGACAGATGTAAAATCAGTGGTGGGATGATTTTATATCGGGAAAGTAAGATGTAAAATCAATGAGAGGTTTTAAAGACCAAGGGACAATTCAAGCTGAACGGGGGCTGGAAGGAGGAGGGAATTAATGAGCACTTTAGCAAAAAGGTCTCATTTTCCCCACAAGCTGAAATCAGAGGGATACGGGAATAAAATTAAACACCATCAAACTTTACCTAAATCTGAGTTTACTTAGTTGTCAGGAAATCAGGATTTAATCTCTTCCTGCAACTACAGCTACCCAGTGTATTTTTTTTTTATGGATCTACCTCTGTTAGGTGTCTTTATAACATAGTGCCCTTCCAATGGACATTATTGTCCTTTTACTAATTTATGAAAAAATAGTTTCTAATTCAAGGGAGCAGTCACTGTCTATATAGTCATAACTGTGCTATCATTAGTCCATTTTTTAAAAAAGAGAGAGAAGACTGTTCTCTCTCTCTCTCTCTCTCTCTCTCTCTCTCTCTTTGAAAGATGGTTTTTCTGACTGTTTGCATTCAGAAACTGATTCAATCTGTGTGCTTTTTCTAAAAGGGAAGAGCTCTTAAATACACTATATGATTTAGATATTTCCCAACATAGATTGGTAAAAGGAGGGTATGCCGCAGAAATAAAGAAACAGATTTAAAGGAGCATGTCCCTTGAAAAATAAAAATAAAAAAGAGGGGAAGGATACATGAAAGAGAGGATGGGCAAAGAAGAGAGGTTTACATGTCCAGGAACATTGGAGGTGAAGGTCACAAATCAATTTCCAATAACCAGCTAAATTTTTTCTCCACACTCTTGTTTAGATGAATTTGGTACGAAAGAGAAAACTGTTGCATTGGAGTTGCATTGGAGTTAGCCCTAGTTTGATGAGCAAGTGCTGAGGCATGACTAAGGATGGGTGAATTTCCACAGCATTTCCCCCTAATATAAAGTATTTTCACTTTTAGCCTATTGTATGCATTTTGCACATGTTTCTTGATTGGAGAACTGTATTACAAAATTCAAAGTAGTGCAAATTTCAAAGGATGGTTGTGGTTTGGTTTAGATAATGTTCTGGAAAGTTCAAATCAGGCTGGTAAATGTGAATGGACTCTATTTCCTGCCCCCGTCCCTAGTGATAACAGCATGATGTCTTCCATAGGCGTTGGTGTTTTTCCAACAATTTAAAAGTTAAAGTTGTCTCTTCATTGTATTTCTGTGCCATGGAAAGCTTCACCTGAGGGATTTTGGCATCTAGTGAAACTGATAAAGGGATGGGTGCTCTTCTAATATCACAGCCTCAGCCTGAATCTTCCCATATAGCTATGTGTTTGGTGAGATTCCAGAACACATACAGCATAAAGCTCTCCACATTCTCGAATCCAGCTCTGAAGGAAACCTGGTCCATTTCTCCTCCTCCTCCTGTGCACCCAGTTACACTCTCAACTAAACCATTTCCAACAGATCAGTCACTTGAGTATTCAAGGATGCAAAAATAAATCCGATGCTTTCCCCCCAGATGTTCAGTTTGACCCAGGGCAACTCAATCAAAGCCTGTAAGGTTTCCAAGATTGCTAGCATGCATGTATATATATATATATATATGCAGGTTTTGGTGTCCTCGGGTGTCTTCCCGTGTAAAAGTTGGGGTGTCTAGGCGACGTTTCGACGAGGTCTCACTCGTCATCTTCAGGCTGGTGCTTTCGGCTTCTTGTTACTGGAACAGAGCAGGATCTCAGTGTTTGAGTTCCTATAAATACTGTTGAGGAGGTGTGGTGTATAGCCTCCAATGTTCTGGGCAGAGAGGAGGTTCCCAGGCTAGTGTGCCTTTTCTTCTTTTGTTCCTTAATTACTTGAGGGATATCTTGAGTGATTTCTTGAGTGATTTCCTGAATCCCACTTAGGTGGGTCATTAGGTGTGGATTAGTTGCTAAAGCCTTCGTGTCTTGAACTCTTGAACTTTGTGAAGAGTTTTTCTGAGAAGATGGCTGTACAGCACTTGGTTGTGCTCTGGCTTGGCTTCGTGTATAGGGGCGAGCTGTGGTTTTGTGGCCTGTGCCAGCCAGATCTGTGTAGGGATTGCAGGGGGGTGCAGCATCCGGAGGTGCCACCCTGGTTTGGCTACTGGATGGTGTCTGTAATTTATCTGTGGAGAGGGTCTGGGTTTGGGTCTGGTGTGGTTGATTGGTGATGGCGTTCTGTGTGCCTCTGGATCTGGTGTCAGATTTTGTGGGGAGGGCTAATTTCCAGATGTCTGGCAAGCGGGATGTGTCGTCACGCTTGTTCATGTTGTGAGGGTGTTTCTCTATCTCGATGGCTTCCATGATTATTCTCTTGTGGTGGTGTTCCATGTTAAAGAGCAATTTGGAATCTGCAAAATTAATTTCGTGTCCTGTTTCTTTCATGTGTTGGAAAAGAGAGGAAGTTTTTTCTTCTTTTTTGACGGCATTCTTGTGTTCTGCGATCCGTGCATTTATTCGTCTGTTTGTTTGTCCAATGTACGTGGCTGGGCAGACTTTGCAGGGTATTTCATAGACCCCTTGGTTTTCCAACTGAATTTTATCCTTGGGGTTTCTGAGGATATTGGCTATTTTTTGGTTGGTGCAAAAGTCCTAATCTACAAAAAACCTGATGGCTCCCTAGGACACACTATCTACCGGAAAAAAACACACACCAACCGCTACTTACATGCACAATCACACCACCACCCTGCACAAATAAACTCCGTAGCCAAGACTCTCATCTCCAGAACCAAACGCCTGGCTGACGAAGACCACTTGACAACTGAGTTACAGAATCTCTCAAATGTGTTAATTGCCAATGGATACCAGCAAAACAGGGTTACGAAGCTAATCCAAAAAGAAACACCCCCCAAAAACCAAGACACAGAAGAAAACAATGGCATAGCCCTCCTTCCTTATATCAAGGGCACTACAGATAAAATTAGCAAAATCCTCCATAAACACAATATCAAAACAGCCTTTTGCACCAACCAAAAAATAGCCAATATCCTCAGAAACCCCAAGGATAAAATTCAGTTGGAAAACCAAGGGGTCTATGAAATACCCTGCAAAGTCTGCCCAGCCACGTACATTGGACAAACAAACAGACGAATAAATGCACGGATCGCAGAACACAAGAATGCCGTCAAAAAAGAAGAAAAAACTTCCTCTCTTTTCCAACACATGAAAGAAACAGGACACGAAATTAATTTTGCAGATTCCAAATTGCTCTTTAACATGGAACACCACCACAAGAGAATAATCATGGAAGCCATCGAGATAGAGAAACACCCTCACAACATGAACAAGCGTGACGACACATCCCGCTTGCCAGACATCTGGAAATTAGCCCTCCCCACAAAATCTGACACCAGATCCAGAGGCACACAGAACGCCATCACCAATCAACCACACCAGACCCAAACCCAGACCCTCTCCACAGATAAATTACAGACACCATCCAGTAGCCAAACCAGGGTGGCACCTCCGGATGCTGCACCCCCCTGCAATCCCTACACAGATCTGGCTGGCACAGGCCACAAAACCACAGCTCGCCCCTATACACGAAGCCAAGCCAGAGCACAACCAAGTGCTGTACAGCCATCTTCTCAGAAAAACTCTTCACAAAGTTCAAGAGTTCAAGACACGAAGGCTTTAGCAACTAATCCACACCTAATGACCCACCTAAGTGGGATTCAGGAAATCACTCAAGAAATCACTCAAGATATCCCTCAAGTAATTAAGGAACAAAAGAAGAAAAGGCACACTAGCCTGGGAACCTCCTCTCTGCCCAGAACATTGGAGGCTATACACCACACCTCCTCAACAGTATTTATAGGAACTCAAACACTGAGATCCTGCTCTGTTCCAGTAACAAGAAGCCGAAAGCACCAGCCTGAAGATGACGAGTGAGACCTCGTCGAAACGTCGCCTAGACACCCCAACTTTTACACGGGAAGACACCCGAGGACACCAAAACCTGCATTCCTGTACCCGTGAAAATCTACGAAAGCATATATATATATATATATATATATATATATATATATGGCATATGGATTTTCTGGCAAAATGAAAGATGTATTTGCAAGACTGCTACATACAACGCAATCACATATTATATATATAAAATGTACAAATGGGAAGAGACTTTGAGAAGACGTGAAAAGAGTCTGAAAGGGACTTCTGTGTACTTCTCCTTTCCCCAGGGACAATGGGAAGTCCAAAGTCATCTTAGAAGTTCAGTCGCCAGATGTAGATACCTGACAGTATTATGTTGCAAACCGGGGGGGAAAGAAGACTCTTGTTTCACGTTAAAGACTATTCAACTGGGCATGTGGTTTCAAATGTTTAAGTCAAATTACCTGCTGGGAGGTAGCCACATGAACAAAAGAAGAGCCTTGTTGGAGAAGACGGATGGCCCGTTTAGTCCAGCATCCTGTTTTCACAGTGGTCAACTGCAGGAGCCTCCGAGCAGGAGTTGACCACAACAGCAGTCTTCACATTTGTGACATCTCTACTTCATGAACATCCCATGAAGCTGAGTTTTGGAAGATTTGGAACTTCTCTGCACAGCACAGAGTCAAACTATGGAATTCAATCCCAGAGGAGGAAGAGGTGGTCACCAACCTGGACGATTTTAAAAGGGGGTTGGATAAATTAATGGCAGATAAGGACAGCAGCAACCACTAGCTATGATGACTATATTTTACCTTCACTTGGGGGCAGTGTGCTTCTGTTATCAGGTTCTGGGAACCTCAGAGCCAGTGTGGTGTAGTGGTTCAGAGCAGTGGCCTCATAATCTGGAGAACTGGGTTCGCTTCCCCGCTCCTCCACATGCAGCTGCTGGGTGACCTTGGGCTAGTCACACTTCTCTGAAGTCTCTCAGCCCCACTCACCTCACAGAGTGTTTGTTGTGGGGGAGGAAGGGAAAGGAGATTGTTAGCCGCTTTGAGACTCCTTAGGGTAGTGATAAAGCGGGATATCAAATCCAAACTCTTTTTCTTCAGGGGGGGCAGAGTGCTGTTCTGCTCTCACATCCTGCTTGCAAGTTTCTCACAAGAATCTGATTGGCCACCGTGAGAACAGAATGCTGGACCAGACGAGCCCTAGGCCTGATCCAGCAGGCTCTTCTTATATTGTTCAGTAATTCCCAACAGCTGCTTACAAGAGGCATACTGCCTATGAAAAGTGGAGACAGAACATAGCCTTCATGGCTAGTAGCCATCAATATTCTAACCCTCCATGAAATTGCTTAATCGTCTTTTCAAGTTATCCGAGATGTTGACCTAAATTACTTATTGTACAAACTTTGACTCAGTGGCCCACTCTGCCTTTGGAACGATCTTCATCATGAGCTATTTGGAGTGCTTAACTCTTCCTCCTGTGGATTTTCCCCAGAAACTTTGCACAACTCCTTTTGCCATCGGTGGGTTTCTAGAACTCCACTTCAGAAACACAGGTCTGGAATCCTGCAGGGGGTAGGAAAGTGGTGGGCAGAGAATGGAAGCTAAGAGTTGTGAACTCTATCAATAGAAGGAGCTCACCCAACTCAAGGGTAATAGCAAGTATTTCTTTTTATTTTCTTTACAAATTTTGAGGGTCATGTGTAGGGGTTTGAAAGAAGCTACAGTAATTTCAGTTGAGTTGGATTTTTGTTGTTGCTTTGAACATCTGTAGTTCAAACATCTGTAGGGATGTGGGTGGTGCTGTGGTCTAAACCAACTGAGCCTAGGGCTTGCTGATCGGAAGGTCAGTGGTTCGAATCCCCACGACGGGGTGAGCTCCCATTGTTCGGTCCCAACCTAGCAGTTTGAAAGCACGTCAACATGTAAATAGATAAATAGGTACCACTCCGGTGGGAAGATAATCAGCGTTTCTGTGCACTGCTCTGGTTTTGCCAGAAGCGGCTTAGTCAGCTTCTTAGTCAGACCCGGAAAAACTGTCTGTGGACAAACGTCGGCTCCCTTGGACAGTAAAGCGGGATGAGTGCCGCAACTCCAGAGTCTTTCTCAACTGGACTTAATTGTCAGGGGTCCTTTACCTTTTTAGTTATGAACCAAGGTACATGGAACCATCAGTTTATTGTGGCAGGCAATCTTTTCTTTATTGCCCCTGTTGCCTGTTTCCAACCGTTGAAGAGGTGACACATGACACTTGGCAGAGATGTCTGAACCAGAAACACTATCCAAAAACATCCAAGTACCCAATGTCCTTGACCAGTCCTTAGGGAACAGTGACTGATTCTACTGCTGGATCCCAAATCCTTTTTGGAGGTAGCTCCTTGGGATTGGGTTCTGAGCACCAGCGTGTCCTAATACCCATCAACAGTGAGATTACATCACAGCCTGGAAAGAAGGCATTCTCTTTGTTTCTATTGGGCAGTGATGAAAAATGTGTGAAAAGCCAGATGTTGTTGGATTCAAACTCCTATGAACCCCAGCCAGTGTGGGCAATGGTCCACTATAGTCCAACAACATCTGGAAAATTATTGGTTATCTTTCCCTGGTACAAGAGAACAACATAACTTTATTACAGTCTATGTTTGAAGGAAATGTCCTCTGGGGAAGAGCTATGTGCATCAGCCCATACTTTCAGGATGGAAAACAGATTACTTTGCTTGTAACTTGGGAAGCCAAGTTGGTGACTTCATTCTGCATTGGTCAGACCATTTCTCTCTCAGTTCAATTTCCCAATTTTAGGAGGAAGAAGAGATTACTCTAACCTTCCTCATAGGATTATCCTGTTTGCTGTGAGGACAAGGAAGATAAAGCTTGTAAAACACCTTGCCATTGATAACCTCTGTGCCCCTCATTGCCAAATCCTGTTCCCAGAACACTCAAAACCTGTAGTCACAAGAAGTGATGGAAATCAATACATCAAACAACTCAATTGCTCAATAAATCCCTAAGTCAATATTAGAGTTGTTGAAGAATTTGAAATTTGTCAAGAAGGAGCGATGTCGTAGCAAGGCGACAGGTGTGAATAAAATGAAGGGCAGTTAGAGTACAATAGTTAGAGAACAAGGCTGGGAACTTGATGACTGTCTGGCACTGTGGCATAGA
The DNA here is from genome assembly GCF_965153285.1 of Podarcis tiliguerta. NCBI lineage: Eukaryota > Metazoa > Chordata > Lepidosauria > Squamata > Lacertidae > Podarcis > Podarcis tiliguerta. The sequence continues at coordinate 57,659,650 of NC_139544.1, forward strand.
TATTGCTGCTGTGTCCTTGTGTAGGGGCTGGATAGGAAGCAAACCATATATTCTGACCATTCCTTGCCCTCTTCAATGAGTAAATCAAAGGAACTGGGGAGTCCCTTCACCTACCCAAGACAATTGTATACAGTTCTTTGTCCTCCATCACCACCATAACACCTTACTCTGTTCTCTCACCTCTGCAAAAAGAGTGAGATCAGATTTGCAGAAAGTTACTTTTAAAATAAATTCAAATTTGAACTGATTTTTTAAAAAATTCTCTTCAAGGGAATGATACTTCCTCTTTCTCCTCTTCGTTCCTATACCTTCCAAAATTTTGATTCCTTCCCATGCAAATTCCATCATTTGTGATTTGCATAATTCTTAGAGTAGCTCCTCACTGTTCTCAAGTACTATGCTATCATTCCTCCTCCAGACCTTAACCTACTCTTCTAAACATTTTGAACTGGTCTTTGCCAACTCCCTTTGCCTCCCTATATTATTGTATAATAATTTCATTTTTATACTCAAAACAGAAAGTCCCCTTGTTGGCACTCAGTAGATGATATTATTATTATTATTATTATTATTATTATTATTATTATTATTATTATTACCATCTACTCCATTTAAATGGAATAACTTGCTGCCTTATCACAGTAATAAAGGGAGCCCATTATCATACCCAAAATGTTTGCAGAAAATGAGGCTTTCTACTAAGCGATGAGACCAGCTGCTACTCTGGGCTTATCATATTGCTGAAGCGCTCAGCTGGCCAAAAATTTCCTGGTGCAGAGACATCAATCTCTTTCCCCGTTGGCTGCTGAATTTACTCAATAGAAAGCCGCCTTTGCAGTCTGGCCTGCATTAATGATCGATGATGGAATTCGGGGGAGAGGAATGGAGCAGCAGAATCTCACGCTTGCTGGAAGATAAAAGATGCCAGTGGAGGGCTGCATTCAGCAGAGGAAAGGTGGAGAACGTGACAGACCATGGAAACCTTTAGAAGGAGGAGAACAGGCTAAGAATTCAGGAAGAGAAACACTCCATTTTTTTCTACTCCCTGGACTCTTGGTTGTGAAAGTATAGTATTCTAGGAAGCTTCCACAACAAGGTTATCAAGGTAGGGCCGGTGCCAGTGCTCAGCCAGGTCAGACACTGGCCTCCAAGGGCTTAGAAGGAACCATGCTTAGCTCAACTTGGCCACACTACCATTCCCCACTCTCCCACATTGAGCACACAGATGGTTTTCAGTGTTGGTGCACCCTTTTGAATGGGAGCCAAGGTGAGCTTCCATCTGTGGTGTCGATCCATCACTTTAAATTACCCAAAATCTAGTGCCCTGCCTTACACATGTATGAAATGTATGGGTTCCATAGATCTTCAATCAGATTTCATAGATCTATGGGGCAGGGAATTACACTCTGGGTAACTTAAGATGTCAGGTGTACACGACAAATGGGAGCTGAGCTGAGCTCCCATTCAGAAGTGCCGCTGCCCATCCATTGCCAAAGCATGTTTGGGGGACTGGTCCAGTTGGGTGAGTGTTGATGCCATTCCCAAAGCAGTGACACAGCATGTGGGGATTGATCTGCCACAGGCAGGGCTGTGCTGTGGCGTGATTGGGAGGGCATAGTTGTCATCATGCAAGGACCCCCTGAAATCTGCTGTCAGCCCTGATGGACAGAATTAGCTGGTGCAGTATGTATTGATGGCTACTGGCTTAGATAGTTCAAGGATTGTGTGTGAGAGAGAGACATTTATGAAAGATAGGTCTACCAATTGCTATCAGCTACAATGCTTAACGGAAACATCCAGGGTCACTCTGATTAAGGGACTAAAAACTCAGGTGGTTTCAAGGCAATTCTGGTCAGGTCAGAACTGTTCATATTCCCAATCCTGAATTTTGCCTTCTGTCCCTCACTCCCACCTTCTAACTCTTTCATTCATGGAAGCAGTTCAAAAAGAGAGATAAATGATGTTTCAAAAGAGAGCTGATCCCAGGGCTGCCAACTTGAATAACATATTGTGGGGGGCCAGGTAAGCCCTACCCTGCCCTGTATAATCGGTCACATGATGCACACACACACCATTTGAATGGGAATGTCCATCAACTTTGTGGGCCCCCGGCCCCCTCAGATATTTTATTGTGGGGGCCAAAAACCCCATGGCCCCTCGTAATTGGCTGATTCTGCACACAGGATTTTACAAGCACAAATCGAATCGCTCTGCTTATGACTTTTGTTAGTTTTGGCACACGCTAAGGCCGCAAGAGCATGCATGTCTGTCTTTTTCTAGCCTCTAACCACCACCCTCTTCTGAATTTCAGCCTTGATTTTCAGATGGAAGCACATACAGGCTTTTCTTTTTCTTTTTAGCAGCACCTAGAACTCCACAGCCACCCACACCCATTTCTATTTGGGTCAGCATCACCTCCAAAGTGATAATAACGAAGCAGGCACAGGAAGAATTAAAAATAATGAGGTGCATCCACCCTAAGCTGGTGAAGGGAAAAACCAGCATATGGGAGATTATTTTGAGCGCTGGGCTCCGCTTCAAGTGGGCAGCAGCCTCCCGGATCCCAGAGCGAAGCTAGGGAAATGGCTGAGTCGGTTGACTAAATAAAGCCTTTGGTACCTGCCGGGAAACAGACTGTTGAACAGAAGACACACAATAATTCAGCCCAACCCTACGAAGTCTGGGCTGGAAAAGAATGTGCAGCAAATCACACAGAACTTGTTCCATAGGTACGGATCCAGCAATGTGGAGGGGGGTAACAAAATGCAATGTTGGGAATTTGATTAATTCTCTCCTCTTCCCTTTTGGGTAGGCTGTTAAGTACAACCCCCCTGCCTTTCCCCCTCCCTTTGCAAAACAACGTTGTCTGCAAGCTTTTCTAGTACATTCATTTGTTTCCTGGTGCAGGGTGGCTATGGAGACAGAAGTAGATGTATGTGAACTCCTTGCTGTAATTTCCACGGGTATTTGCTCTTTTCCAAACTGTGGGGTTGTTTGCTTGGGACACTCATTTGCAAATAAAGATCTGCACTTTTTGGAAAGAGTTCACATCCTTACATAAGCATATCTTGTCCCCCATTAGTGTGACCAATGGAAGGAGTGTTATTTTATAGGGGGAGGGTGAGCTTAAGTGATTTTGGCACCTCCCTGAATCCAACAACCCCAAAAGTGATTTTGGCTGAGAAGCCTACATACTAATTATTGCAGATTCAAATAAGCCTTCCAAGTAAGTATTCATTTTAGGAACAGAGGGACCTGCCTTATACCAAGTGAGAACATGAATTCATCTTTTGTCCAACTATTGTCCACCATGACTGGGAGTGGCCTTCCCCACTATGAGGGCTGGTTCAGCAGCAGGTCAGCATGGAGACTCAGAGGCAAGCAGTAGAGTTGATTCTTTATTAAAGGGAACAGAATACAAACAGAGAAACCACGGTGAGACTGGCCCCTGTAAAGCAGTTGCCAGAATTGACCATCTGGACCTCTCACTTCTCCCTAAGTCTTTTCCCCATCTGGAGGCTTTTCCTTCAGTCTTAAACTTCGTTGGGGTGGGCTGTCCTCTCTGCACTCTTTGTTCCACAGCATGAAAAACCCTTTGAGACGAGGGAGGAGGGGAACTGTATGCAGTAGGACTGGCAGGCTCTTGTGAATTTGTTGCAGCCTCAACCCTCACCTTCTCAGCTGCTTGCCCTGCTTCTGCAGTGCTTTCTGCCTCTGGTTCCTCTCTGCTCTCTATTACTTCCCTGAATCTGGACAGTATTGTTCTGTTAATGCAGCCTAGAATAACATCCACTTTTTTGCTGTTGCATCACACTGTTGACTCATGTTAAGCTTCGGGTCCACCAAGACCCCTAGATCCTTTTCACAAGTACTGCTAGTAAGCCTGGTGTCCCCAATCTTATATTTGTGCACCTAAGTGCTGAACCTTACATTCACCCCTATTAAAACTAATTGTCTTAGTTTGGGCCCTGGTCTCCAATCTGTTAAGGTCATTTCGAATTTTGATTCTGTCTTCTGCAGCATTAGCTACCCCTCTGAGTTTGGTGTCAGCTGGGAATTTGGTGAGCATCTGCCTCAATTCCTTCATCCAAGTCATTTATTGAACATGGAACAACAATGGGCCCAGGACAGAACCCCGTGTCACCCCACTTGTAACCACAATGACTTGTATCTGCATCAGAGAAACTGTGTTATCTGCTCTTGTGATCCTACAACTGCTTGGAAAGTGGAAGGATGTAGGGAGAAAGCAGAAATACCAGTAAGAAGTAAAGGTATATGTGTTGCTCATTGCAAAATGACAACCCAATCGATGGTGGTTTTGCAAAGGAGTGGATACAAGCTGAACCACTGAGAGCTGTTTCAACACAACCTTTCCAAAGGGGGTAAAGAGGGTCTATTCTGTGCATTCTTGTTTGCTTCCATTTGAATCAAAACACTACGGGAGAATTTCATCCTTCAGATCTAAATGTATGTACACTTCAAAAAGCAGTCTATGAGAATTCTAATAGAAAAGGGGATGGGGAAAAGAGAAATCTATCCTATAATAGGAATTTACTAGATTGGGTGGGTTTTTAAAATTATCTTTGGAGAGTTTGTTTGGAGCAGATGAATCAATAGTCAGCCTCTCCTTTTGTCAGGATGGGATTGTGTCATGAGAAAGGGAGGGAAAAGGAGGGGGGTAGAGAAAGCTTTTGTTTACATCCAAAGATTAAAGGAAGCACAATGTTAGAATATGCAGTGGAAACGGCTGTGATAGATAAGGTGTCAAGGAGAACTCTAGGAACTACAACAAAGCTTTCCAGAGATAAATAAATATATGCCGTTATCTCCGCAGCCTCTTGCAAACTTCACTTTTAAATATGTATGACCACAACTTTCTCTATTCTGCTCTCATATTCACCCATTTGTAAAATGTTCCCTTACAAGGCCAAAAGGAAGCAGGGCCGGGGGGGGGGGGGAGAAAGTGGTGGGGGGTGATTGCAAGGGAGATGATGAAGGTTGATACCTTTGCAATACAGACTCAAGAACAAGGAAGGGAAAAGCATTTGTGCGATTAACAAAGCCAACATAAGGGAGTTTGACACTCACTGAACAATAATGTATAGTGACTCCAGCAGTCTTTGCAGGAAGTAACAGTATGCCTTAGGCCTGAAAAGCTGTCTGCTTCCTTCCTCTCTCTCTTCTGGCTCCTTTATATCTCCTAACTACATCCCTTAACAGCCACACACAGTACAACTGCACCTTACACATGAGTTCCAAGGATTCCACGTATCCCCAAATTGCCCACTTGTAACCACCCCCATGTCAGGACGCGGGTGGTGCTGTGGGTTAAACCACAGAGCCTAGGACTTGCCGATCGGAAGGTTGGTGGTTCGAATCCCCACGACGGGGTGAGCTCCCATTGCTCGGTCCCTGCTCCTGGCAACCTAGCAGTTCAAAAGCAGGTCAGAGTGTAAGCAGATAAATAGGTACTGATCCGGCAGGAAGGTAAATGGGTGGTTTGCCAGAAGCGGCTTAGTCATGCTGGCCACATGACCCAGAAGCTGTATGTCGGCTCCCTCGGCCAATAAAGTGAGATGAGCACCACAACCCCAGAGTCAGTCACGACTGGACCTAATGGTCAGGGATCCCTTTACCTTTAACCACCCCCATACAAGCACCCCATGTCTTCTGGAACTGCCATGTTGAGCAGGCTTTACCCCCCCTCCCCACTAAGGTAGAAAGCTTTAAAGCTCTTTTCATGTCAGGTACCCCAAGTGTACCAGTCACAAATGAGCCTTTTAAGATCCCTGCCTTGCTTGCATTTAACTTGCAGAATTTGCAGAACCAGCGTATGGTTGAGATCATGGGAGATAAATGTGTGTTAAGATGTGATCATGCTATAATGCCACCATGCTCTCCTCTTCACCATAAAGCCACTGGCTTCACCCCTAAGCCCTCATCTCCTTCCTGAAGCACACTGAACAGATAACAGGCTATTCTGCTGTTTACCCAGTGGTGGCTGGTGCCCACTGGGGCTTGTAGGATAGAAGTCAGGGAGCCCAACAGTAGGAGGATCCAGAGTCACTGACAAGCAGGAACAACTCATTCTCCTTTTGCCCCATCCCTTCCCAGCCGAATCCTACAAGGGCAAAAGTGAGGCTGATGAAAGGGAAGGTGACAACTGAGACCACTCCCTAGACTGGTTGTAAGAAAGAAGGGGGATGTGGAGGAACCAAGATTGTCATTGGTAAGGCCTTGCACCTTTGCTACACTTCCCTCGTCCTCTCCTCTTGCTTCTATTATGGTGACTATTGTTAGCAGAGGAACCTGTCTTCTTGCTGTTAGAGCACAATGATGTGGTCCAAAGCAAAACAGACCAAGATATTTGGCACCAGCTTGGCTGCAGGAGTTGCCGGAAGGCACCATCCAACCACCTCGAGGACTCCACTGCGTATTTGTGTAGGGTTTACTCCTTAGCCTTTTCTTCTTCTGAAGATATCTCACAAGGCAGGAGAGATTTAGGATCAGAGCTTTCCTTCTCCTAGATGGGCTACCTTCCCAGGTTGATGAGCCCCATCTGCCCCTCATGTCTCCACACAGCACATGCAGAAACCACCTTCTTGACTATTGGACCCACTCTTGGTCTTGTCCACTCCATCTGCCAGTCTTTGCATGCAGGGGAAGTCCCTAACTCACCAAGGGTTTAAGTCCCATCAGCTACCCTTGCCTGGTTTAGTCAGCCAATCGAGGCCATTCCCAGGGTGTGGTCACTGTCACATGTTGACAGCTTATAGGAGCCTCATGTGAGAACTGATTGCACAGTGGAGACCAAAGGTGGGCACTGACGTGTCTGTTAGGAGCATGACGTGTCTGTTAGGATATTTCCGTTCCACCTTAAAAGGGAGCAGGATGTTTGTGTCACAGCCTGCGTATTTCCTGTTCACAGGATGTTTCTGTTGTGTATTTGCTTCATTTCTCTCTCTGTGTCTGAGACACTGAAGCAGGCAGTCATGTTTTCTTTGTTCTGATCAACACTGAATAAACTTGTAAATAATGCTCTCCTGAGTGCATCTTTCGCTGTGCATTATCTGCTGATAGAGCGTGAATCAGCTCTGGAATGTGGCAAGCTATTTCTGGAGCTCATGTCACTAATTGCAATTGCTGATACTGCGTGTCAACGGGAGATCAATAGACGTCCGGAGACGACGTGGAGTCATGATGGACTTTGTCTCCCTGGCAGTATCCCAACAGTGTCCCCCACCAGATGTACTATACCTCCCCTAACACGTTGTGCACCCCATAACAATATAGGAACACACTGTCTTCCTCTTCCTCACAGTGACCAAACAGGTGTTTCTAGGAAGCACACAAGGAAGAGCTATATCTGCTGCTGTTCATCAATTAGTGATGTGCTTCCATAGGAGGCAGTGATGGTCACCCTTCAAATGTGGATTGAAAATTCATGGCTATCAAAGGTGACTAAGTAAGTAAGTAAATTTTTATTTCTATCCCACCCTCCCCAACCAAGACCGGGCTCAGGGTGCCTAACATCAAATATCAAATACATTAAAACACAATTGTCAGGGGACTGCCATCGGAACAGGGGAGGGAGGCAGGGGGGCTGTTGGGATAGAGAGCCTCCAGAACTCCTGAGGAGCAGTTCCTCTTCCAGAGGTGGGAAAAGCCACACCTCCAGCGGAGAAGAGAGGGAAGGGGCCAGCCAAGCGAGGGAACGGCTCGAGGATGCTGCTGAGAACCCCAGCGCCTCACCTCGCCAGGCTGGCCAGGAGAGACGCACGCCACTTCCGTCACCCAGCTTGTGCCGAGGGGTGAAACGCAAGGAGGGGAGGCGGAGGCTTGGGATGCCGAAGTTCTTATGTTGGGGGAGAAGCCGGAAGGGGCCACTCCCGGATTCTGCAGGTGAGTAGTTTGGACATGAACTCTGTAGATCCGCACTGTAAATAGTTTGCACAATAATACCTGTAAAAGACAGGTCAGAGTCCTGCCTGGTTACTCATGAGCAACTACCACCCGCATCTAACTACAATCAAACAATTGATTAAAATACAGCTTAAAAATTAGAATCAGGATAAAATTAAATGAATGCCCACAAGTTACAACCATAAGGGTTGGGAACCTCACGTATCCATCAGGGCCAGCTATCCATGTTGGCCCCACATGAGCTGATAAAGGGGCCAAAGAGTTAACTTTCAGGGTCCCATAGAGGGGGGTCAAACTGGGCCCAGACCAAAGGCCAGGTGGAACAGTTCCATCTTGCAGGCTCTGCGGAAGGATGTCAAGTCCCACAGGGCCCTGGTCTCCTACGCTAGAGCATTCCACCAGGCTGGGGCCAAGGCCAGTTTAACCTCCTTGAAGCCTGGGACCTCCAAGATATTATTATTTGTGGACCATAAGGTCCTCCGTGGGGCATACCAGGAGAGGCTGTCCCATAAGCACAAGGGTCCTAGGCCATATACGGCTTTAAAGGTTAAAGTGACTTTAGTCCTGTGAATTTTCTGCGTTAAGGGGGCTGCAAATGGTGTCCCCCCCCCAGCAAATAACACAGATATGAGCACACTAAATGTTCACTATATCTCACCAGTGGTTTTTTTATGTTATGTGAAAGCTTAAATATAATGCAGAAATTAACAGTTAGGGAAACTTTGAGGAAATGGAATAAGCTGTCGTGTGGATGCAGCTGCTGATGGGGACACTGGGAGAAGGGTTTGCATGCAAATCCCTCTGTGGATATGTATCCATTCATCCATCCTTATGCATGTCCCATGATGGGTCCTGAACACACACAAAACAGATGAAAAAGCATCAAAGACTTTTAAACTTTCAAAAGGACCAGACCTTGATGGGGTGGGAAGAAGGTCAGAGAGATATCAAAAGAGAGGAGGAGGAGGAGGTGAGAGGAGTGACTTTTATATAAATTTCTACAACTTTAATAACTAGACTGAAAAACCTCATCTGAAATCGCACCCACTTTCTCCTTCCTCTTTTTTGTTAGTGGAAATATCTCAAGCCATTTTATTGGAGAGAGGAGGTCAGAGAGAAAGAGAGAGGGAGATAATATATATGGACACCACAGCAATGACAACAATCCTTCCAGAGCACACACTCAGATAAAATATCTGCTCTGTTTTCCTTCTCTTCCAAGTTAACACATAAGAGAGATAAAAAAGAGATATAACCCCTCATACTCAAGCCCTTGATAGAAACTGCAGGGGAGACAGAAAAAGACAAATATTCCCCTAATGACAGACTCCCTGATAGTGCGAGTCCAACTAATTTATTTTCCAATATAACAAGGATGAAAGAGAGAGACTTTCCTTGTGGAGATGACTGGGAGCCCAAAGGAGCATGGGCAAGAGAGAGAGTCTTCCGTCTAAGGTTCTGCATTAAGTCAAGGCTGTAGCTGGACTGTCTCTGCTGCAGATCCTTGACATTTGCTAACATTTCCAGTTTGGCCACCCACCCACTTCTGGGAAATGGAATTTCAAAATTCAGAAATTCAGATCAGCTCTTTAAAAACTCATTAATGCTTTCAACCAAGTTAGGTTGCACTCGAAATTCAAATGCTCTGGGTTTGTCAGTTCCACAGAGGTAGCCGTGCTGGAAAAGGAAGCCGAGTGCTTTGGGTCAACTTAATGACTTCATGTGGTTTATGTTTTTGTGGCTTATGATTTTTTTATGTCAAGGAGTTGAGCAATCCTGAAAATGCCTTGCTAACAAGCACTGGTAGAGGAACAGGGGGCGGGGGGAGTGTACCGCCCCTGGCATCATCAGGGAGTAGAGCTCCATTGCGGCCACCCCCCAGACATGCGTCCCCAGGATGCATGCCACGCCCCCACGAGCGGCCTCTCATGCCCTGGGATGCACACCATGCCCTTGCAGGCAGCATGCCACGCCCCCAGGATGTGCCCCAGCCACACCCCTGCCTGCTTTCTGCCCCCGGTGGTAGAGCATGAAGCTTTGCCACTGCTAACAAGCCACATCAGGCCTCCAAAGATTCCAACTCATTATTCTGAAGACATGACTAAGTCATTTATTACTCAGAAGTTATTTGTGTAGGCACCATGGTGGTGAAGCATGGCCTTTCTGCTCTCCATAGCTCTGCTCTTCCTTCTTCTTCTTCATCATCATTTTATTATTTGTACCCCACCCATCTGACTGGGTTCCCCCAGCCACTCTGGGAGGCTTCCAGCACATATAAGAACATAATAAAACATTAAACATGTTTTGTTTTTTAAAAAAGCAAACCTCCCTATACAGCACTGCCTTCAGATTTCTCCTAAAGGTTGTGTAGTTACTTATTTCATTGACATCTGATGGGAGGGCATTCCACTACCGAAAAGGCCTTCTGCCTGGTTCCCTGTAACCTCATTTCTTGCAGTAAGGGAACAGCCAGAAGGCCCTCAGAGCTCAATATAAGTGTCTGGACTGAACAACAGGGATGGAGACGCTCCTTCATTTATGCTAGGCTGAGGCCGTTTAGGGCTTTAAAGGTCAGCATCAACGCTTTGAATTGTGCTCAGAAACTTCCTTACCCCTCCATGTCCGCTGTACTCCAGGGAAGTGCCATTTTGAAATGTCCCTGCACCTTTCTCTGTGTTAAGATTTCCCATTAAAAATTATCCTGCCTGGACAATAATTAATCAGAGTTTCTTTTCTCCCTCTTTCCAAAGTTTCCTGATTAGGTCTCCCTGTGATCATGGCTGAACGCACAAGTCTGCAACCGTTACCCACATAGCAGCCTCGCCATCAACTTCATCTCTCTCTTCTATCAAACGCAAGGGCACCAGCTTGCTCCCTTCTTCCCTCGCCATCCCCAAACAGCTCACCACATATCAAATGCAGATGGAGAATATCAACCCTGCAGCAAAACAGACAGCCGCGGCAGACCTGCCACAGTCTCTTGGCTTTGCAGCGTGGGATCATTTACTGTAGCAATGACACTTGTGCCTTTGCCAAAATCCTTCTTCCTGGCTTCAGAACAAATTGAAATGGCCTGCCTTTGTCCACTGGCGCTAATGAGAGTCTAGCTGAAGAAGAAGTGGGGTGGGGGGTGGAGCGTGATATTCAATAGCATGGAAGCCAAGCTAGAAAACAGTCTGCACACTGTCAGGAAGAAAGCAAACTTTGTTCATGCCCCAAAGGCAGAAATCCAGAGCCGAGTCCATATGTGCATGTTGATGGGTCCATGGATCTTCTGTACACTGTGGGAGAAAATTCCCTCTGGGGGTTCAGTATGGAGACTCAAACCAGATTCCCCATTAGTCAGGCTTTTATACAGTAATGCATTACAGAAAAGTGTCCAAAAGTGCCTGTGAGAGCAGCTCCATTAACATACACCCTATATGGGAAAGATACATCATCTTGGCTGTTTCATCTTCTAGCCTCCCCAGCACCCCACCATCTCCACATCTCCACAGTCTTTGAAAATACTTATTTAACCCTAGCAATGGACAAATTAGCTCTTCTTTCCGCCTCTCCTCCAACTCCACCCATTCAATTCTTCACACACTTCAATTCCTCACACACTAATCAATATTTTTATTTATATACATATTTATGGACATATTTTTAGCTGATTTAGCTGCACCATTGTCAGGGGCCTTCCTCACCACCACCCCAGCTACGGCCCTGCATGGGGTATTTTTCTTTCTTTCAAGTGGGATGTTAAAAGCCAGTTCAAGGTGACATGTAGCATTATAACACCTGAGGAAGGAGGTGGAAAGGGAGACTTGCGATTTTCTCCCCCCAACATCTGCAGTGGAAGTGCCACCCCTCTCCCACTGCTCCGATACCTCGCCAGACTCTTCCTTTTCTTGTTGATTGCAGCCATGCAATAGGAGGCAACCGTGGTGCCTATTCGGGTTTTTATGCACGGGGAACAGTTGGTGGCACGGCAGGTGCATTTTGTCCAACATCTCTACAGCAAGAAGCAGCAATTAAATGGCTTATTAGACAAACCTCGGGAGACATGGAAGTCTGTCTCGGATAGGCACTGGAAGCAGTAATGCTGCTCAAACGTTCTTCAAACCTGTGAGTCTTTTAGAAGGCAATTAGAGGTGGGTTAATACCCACTTCTGCTCTGATTTGTAGGTAATCGGAACAACCCCCCCCCCCCAAAAAAAATATAATTAATGTATGAAAATCAGTCCTTTTTGAAAAAGAGAGAGAGAGAGAACAGCAGCTCAGCATGCAAATATCATTGCTGCATGACAGAACATAGAGCAACAGGGTTAGGAATGAGTGTTTGTCTCATGTTCCTCACCAGTTCTTCTCTAAAAAGTCACAAATATTGCAATCGTTCTTCATGGAGGGGAACTCCACTCCCTTGATCATTTTGGTTGCTCTTTTCTGAACCTTTTCCAACTCTGCGATATCCTTTTTGAGCTGAGCAACAAATCCTGCCACTCCCCCAACTGGCAACCCAGTTACTTCCAGCAGTTTACAGTAGGCAAAGAAAGCTTGCACCCTCAGAAGGGTGGGGGAATTCCTACTCAGCTCCTTCAAGGAATGATTAGGTCACAGCCCACATGCATATAGAGAGGGAAGTCACAGCAAAAAGGTGAAGAGATAGGCTTGAGTAGTCTAAAAAGCCAGGCTCTTGCCCCTTGCCAATTGGCCCTCAGGCTCCATCGGATGTCGTTCAATCTACAGCAAACCTCCTGAGACTTTTCTGAAAAGGAGCAGGCGGGGGCAAACAAGCCTACCCCTTGAAGGGGGGGACAATGGCATTCATGTGCACAGCCCTGTCTTTAGCATATGTGTCCCAGGGTGCAAATATCTGCCCAGCACCCCCAAATTTAGTTTAGCCCCCCAATTATCTTTGATTATGCTTATGTCAGACACCACGCTTGCACCTTATCTTTTGTTGTGAATGACAAGCGTCGTTGAGTATGACAAGCACCGCCATTCTGAATGACAAGTGTGGCACGTCTTTGGTAAATGAGCGCCCAAAGTCGAAAATCCTTTAGTGAAACAGTAGGTATACATTTTGGTAATTCCTAGGTATATATGTATTTTGTTTTTCTAGCTTGATCAAACTTATTTATTATTTCATAACAGGTAGATACTTATTCAGGTAGATAGAATTCAGCGCCCAGGTGCCTCGCATCCCTTGCACCCCTGGATAAAGACGGCCCTGCCTGTGCATATCTCTTAAAACCTAAACAGCATTGTGAAATCTGTAGGAGAGTGTGTTTTCATCGATAGCTGTATTCTGATCAGCATAAATGTGTGGGGCAGGGTAAAGTCATTGGGTTTGTTGTAAGATGCAAACTGAACAAAATTCTCATCCATCTCTACTAACAGCCATCGGATAGCAACCTCTGAATCTTGCTTTTTTTTTTGCCTTGGGGCAGAATTGCACAACTTGCAATTCAAGCTGAATGCAGCTAGGCAGTGGCTTGAGAAAATCTTCTGGTTTTACTACCTGCAATCTTCCCCTGCCCCCCTCCCTCCCAAAAAAGCAGGTGGGAATTGTCAAGCAGCTGACAGGTCATAAGATACATTTGACAGGCTGCATCTGGCTTGATTTTGCCCTGTGATAACCGCCCTCTGTTCAAAACTCACATCCATTTTTCTCCTTCCTCTCTTTACATATCAAAGCTTAAAAAGGTTGCTAGGAATGAATTGGCTCTCTGTGCTGCCACAATCTGTTGCTGGGTGCAATGACATTTCCCCCAACATCTCTCCTTTGTTTATGAGCTAGTCAGGGTCCCCAGATTGGAAGCTGATGCTCAGAAATCGTTCTGAGTGTCTGGGTAGGCTGTTGTCATCGGGAAATGTCACTGGGGGAACAGATCAACACAATTATCCCCATTCTTCTTCATTCCTCTAAGGAACTTTTCCAGGTCGTACACACCTATTGTGCATGCTTTGGGAATAATGAAAGGCATTAACAGATTGTTAATGTGACTTGGTAACAGACCAAGCAAAGGCTTATAAAACAATAAAGCTTTCCAATCAATCTGATGTGTAACTAGGCACTGATAGAACCTCCTCAAAGCCAGAATAAAAGTGCTTAGGGACTAATCCTGGGTCTCTACAGCCCACCTGGCTCCTTTGAATAGGTATTCTGAGGCATTAATTCTTGAACCTTGGAGGCAATTTTTGGATTACCAAATCTTACCCAAGGTGCCATTAGAATTAAAAGCTTTCATCATAGAAGCGCATCAGTCAATTTTCTTAAGGGGTACTTTTCTTTGTTTGTTTGTTTCTTAAAGGTAGGAGGTTCTGCAACGAATTCACAACCAAGTTGACTTCACTTTGCTCAATTTGTTAGGCCCCCATCCAGGTCACAAGGTTTGCTTGCTTGCAAGCATGTGTCAAGAGAAATTGATAGACATTCCACAGTAGGTCCCAAATGAGGGGAAAACTGCACCAGCTTCCTGGTTTTTTAGCTGCTTGGAGTGGTTATCACAGGTAAAAAAATAATAAGATGGAATTGTTTGAGAGGGTGCCTTTCTGCTACTTCATAATTGACTACACACTGGGGAGGTAGGGTGTTATAGCATTTAGAGTGCTGGACTGGGACCTGGGAGACCAGGTTTCAAATCTCCACTTGACTATGAAGCTTTCTGGGTAAGCTAAGGCCAGTGATAGTCTCTCAGCCCAATGCTACCTCAAAGGGTTGTTGGAGAATAAGATGTGAAGAAGAACAACATGCTCCATGCATCATTGGAAGTGGTATATAAATACTATAAAATACAAGCCTTAAATGAAACATTTTAAAAATGAGAATCTTTTGTGGAGTGGTTATTCTTTTGGGGAGAGGGCCACAGTTTTAATGTGAACAGACAGCCCCACCTCTTATGAACACTTGCAAAAATGGTGTAAACGAGTTTTAGATTGTTTTGCCTGCCCCTAACTGAAGGATGGGACACGGCTGGCGCTGTGGTCTAAACCGCTGAGCCTAGGGCTTGCTGATCAGAAGGTCGGCAGTTCGAATCCATGCGACAGGGTGAGCTCCCGTTGCTTGGTCCCTGCTCCTGCCAACCCTGCAGTTCAAAAGCATGTCAAAGTGCAAGTAGATAAAGAGGTACTGCTCTGGTGGGAAGGTAAACGGTGTTTCCATGTGCTGCTCTGGTTTGCTCCCTCGGCCAATAAAGAGAGATGAGCGCCACAACCCCAGAGTCATCCGCGACTGGACCTAACACTCAGGGGTCCCTTTACCTTTAACTGAAGGATAGAGAGAAATGGTAATTGTAAGCAGATCTTTCTCAGAAAGGCAAAAACATCCTCCACAGATTCTTATTTTAAAGCTCAAGTGGCCCTGAAACAATAACTTAAAGTACCTGGTTGCTGAGCTTAGCCCAGATTGCTTCTTCTCTGTCCATGGTACTGAAACCTTGTGGAAACAGCCTCCAGGTTCTTGAGTTGTATATGCCATGCTGCCTCCTCCCTGTTGGGATCTGAATTTCCCACAAATGCTGCAACCCACACAAAACTGCTGCCTGGGGGCTCCTCTCAGATTCTGGCCTTAAAAAACAAAGAAGTTCTGAGCTAGGGGAGTGACATTGAAACCAGAGGAAGAAATAGCATACTTTCCAAGTTGTTGATTGTTTCCCCCTTATGAAGCATTTAGATGATAGCCCTGCATCTTCCTTTGGCTTTTCATAAAGCATTTAAATGATGTTGTATATATTTATTTCTCAGGTTGTTAAGAAAACAGCACAAAATGAAGAAATCTTGCCACATAAAAAAAGAGAAACAAAATGTAATCTTTTACTTTGGATTCGTTCAGTGATAGCTTATAAAAACTGGGAGTTTATATGAAGCTTTTAATCCATCACCTACAGCCTTGCCTTTCTCACTGAAAATACATTTTTTCTCGAATTGCATTTTAAATTATTTAGTCTTTTTATAGGCAGAAGGTGATCAGATAGATAATGTAGCGCTGGCACTCTCCGAAACAGCCCTGATGTGTTCCAGTTTCTGCTAATTAAAATCACACTATTCTTAGTGAAAGGAGAGGGTGGAGAGATAAAGGTTGTTTCTTTCTCCTTCTTTATTATACTGCACGGGTTCATTCTTTATATATATAAAAAAAACACAGGGAAAAATAAAGGTCAGCCGTTAATTAGTGGCTTTCTGAAAGTATCCATTAATATTACATAAATTACAAGCTCAAAAATCCAATTAGAATCCTGGGCTGTATTGGAACTAAA
Source organism: Podarcis tiliguerta (assembly GCF_965153285.1). NCBI lineage: Eukaryota > Metazoa > Chordata > Lepidosauria > Squamata > Lacertidae > Podarcis > Podarcis tiliguerta. The sequence goes on from NC_139544.1 coordinate 57,675,816, forward strand.
TAGATCATTTAATTTTTGGGCCACAGTATGAAATGAATTCTATGGTGGAAATCAATACTTGCTCAGGAAAGAAACCTAGATGCTCTCCCCTTTTCCTCTCCCTCCGTTTTGCTCACCGCATCATCAGAGATGCACAAGCATCAACGGCAACATTGACCAAAGCTGCTTTAGTTGCCAGCAGTGGCTCCATGGGCCCTTCTTACAAGTTGCCTGGTACCCCATCTTCGCCACCATCTTTGTGGCTCCTCTTTCATTGCCATTAATGAGCCCTGCTGGGTCAGAACAAAGGTTTGTCTACTCCAGGAACCAGATTCCAACAGTGGCTTCTGGGAAGCTCACAAATAGAACATCAGTTCAACAGCCCTCTTCCCCTGTTGTTACCCAATGACTGCTATTCAGAGGCATAACTTCTCTAATCCTGGAGTTAGTAAAAAGCTACCTTAAATTGTAGCCATAATGGCCTCATCCTCTGTGAATTTTTCTAAACCCTTTTAAAGACATCCAGCTTGGTGGCCAACACTACATCTTGTGAAACCAAATTTTGAATTATGCACTATGTTGAAGTTCTTCCTAAATCTTCCAACTTTTTGCTTCACTGGATGGCCCCAACTTCTAGAAGGGGAGAACAAAATTCTCTCTATCCACTTTTTACACATCATACATAGATTCACACATCCCTATTGTGTCCTCCCCACTTGTTCATCTCCCCCCCCCCAAATAAGGACATAAGAACATAGTCCTGCTCTGGAGGGTAGGACTCAAACCAATAGCTTCAAGATTCCAAGTAAACATCAGGAAAAACTTTCTGACAGTAAGAGCTGTTCAATGGTTGAACAGCTTCACCAAGTTGTGGATTCTCCTTCCTTGGAGTTTTTTAAGCAGAGGTTGGATGGCCATCTGTCAAGGATGCTTTAGCTGAGATTCCTGTATTGCAAGGTGTTGAACTAGATGACCCTTGGGGTCCCTTCCAAGTCTACATGTCTATGATATTGCCCACCTAGTCCACCATCCTTTCCCAAAGTGCCCAACTAGATGCTCATGGGAAACCCACAAGTTGTAACCTTTATTCATAACATTTTGGGTAGCATGCTCATTTTTCGCCCATGATTAGGGTATAGAACACTCAGAATGTGCTTATATGGAAATAAGCAGACACATTGCCAGTGGAAAGCTTTTACAGTGGTGCCTCGCAAAACGAAAAGAATCTGTTCCGTGAGTCTCTTCGTCTAGCGGTTTTTTCGTCTTGCGAAGCAAGCCCATTAGCGGATTAGCGGATTAGCGCTATTAGCGGTTTAGCGGCTATTAGCGGCTATTAAAGGCTTAAGGGATTAGCGGATTAGCTGCTAAAAGGCTATTAGCAGCTTAGTGCCTTAGAAAAAGGGGGTGGGGCGCGAAAAAAAACCCAAGGAATCGCAAGACATTTTCGTCTTGCGAAGCAAGCCCATAGAGAAATTCGTCCTGCGAAGCACCTCCAAAATGGAAAACCCTTTCGTCTAGCGGGTTCTCCGTCTTGCGAGGCATTCGTCTTGCGGGGCACCACTGTATTCCTGATAGAGAAATGGAACTGAAAGCGAAACACATTCCATTTCCTCCCACGAATTTATTCTTCTTCCAGGGGGCGCCCACTGGACAACAGAGATGCATTCCATTCTTCTGCCCTTATTTCCTGCCCATTTGCTTCCCATTTCCCACTGAAGGCGCACAAGAAGACTCTTCTATGCCCAAAATAGCAGGCAGATGGACCAGGAAATGCTGGGAGACCATTGTAACTGACCATCAGTTGGCTCTCCCAGCTTTAGGAGAAATGCTCTGTCATTTTCTGTAATGTTAACTTTAAGAAATGGAAGCCACCAGGGACTGCAGTTTCCTTAATGCTTTAATGCCAAGGGGTGTTTTGCAGCGTTCTGATTCTCCCCCAAGTTACGCAGTTCTGGCATGATCTCCTCCTCCACGGTCATCATGCAAGATGGAACTAAATCACTCTGCAGTTTCCTTTTAACGCCCCCCTGGTGCTTAATGCATTCCCTTTTTGAGCTTGCTAACACCTTGGAGAGAAATAAGAGTAGAATGCACCAGCAGTTTAGAACTAACAAGTCAATAAAGCCACATTTACACTGCGTCTTTGTTCCCTTCCTTGCTAGGAGAGCAGCTAGTTGGTGGAGGGGGGGAGGAAAGAGTACAGAGAAGTCATTTTCTCCCTCCCTCCCCTTTACAATTAGCCTCCATAATGCGCCAGAACAGAACACATCTTTTTTTTTAAGCACACTAATGAGGAATGAGGAATGCATAGGTGCCCTGAGCCAACAGCTATGGAGAAGATGTCTAGAAGGTGAGGCAGGGAGGTCCGCATTGATAACGGTGCTCTCGGAAAATTTTATATTCCACTGCAAGGATAGAAATAACAACAGCAAGGTTATACAGAGGATTGTTGCATGGACAGGATGGCGTTCTGATTCAGGAGCTTGGAGGGGTGGGGAGCTGGTGTGCTCCTCCATGTTCTTCATCCTCCTCTGCTGCCCCAGGCACGAGCTCAGCGTTCCCATCCATGAACACAGCCTAGTGCTCCTGCTGACGGCCCCAGGGCCACATCCCTCATGCCACCGTCTTCTTCCTAGCCACCACTACTAAAACAAAACATTGCGCGGCTGCTGCATGGCAACAGAGTCAGGGGGAAACATGGCAGAGCAATTTAATGAACACTGCCAGATTCGATTCTAAACAACAGCCCATTAAAATGCAGAGTAAATTTTAAGCAGTCAGGCTTAAGAACCCAAGGGAGGTTACAGTGGGCAGAGGCTCGCATTGGCTTGGGCAGCTGGATGTTTGCAGTTTCAGAGGTTCAAACACACAGTGTGCAGCTCTTTGCATCTTATCTCCTTGCACATGCACAGGATTCGGTGTTAGGGATTGTGTTGGTGGACTGCGATGGGGCAATCTCCTCCCAGCACACTTTAGCTGGGTTTTCTAAGGTTTCTCAAAGAAAGCTTAGGAAGCACAACAACAAATGGGGAAAGGTTATGCTTTACCAAGGCAGATTCTAATTAATAATAACTGAATCAGGAGGCATAGGGAACTATAGATCCCATGAACTCAAACAGGAATAGCAGCCTTTTCAATTATGCAGAGGTATGTAACAACCTCGCGGGTGGCACTGTGGGTTAAACCACAGAGCCTAGGACTTGCTGATCAGAAGGTTGGTGGTTCGAATCCCCACGACGGGGTGAGCTCCCGTTGCTCAGTCCCTGCTCCTGCCAACCTAGCAGTTGAAAAGCACATCAAAGTGCAAGTAGATAAATAGGTACCGCTCCGGCGGGAAGGTAAACAGTGTTTCCGTGCACTGCTCTGGTTCGCCAGAAGTGGCTTAGTCATGCTGGCCACATGACCCGGAAGCTGTACGCCGGCTCCCTTGGCCAATAAAGCAAGATGAGCGCCACAACCCCAGAGTCGGTCACGACTGGACCTAATGGTCAGGGGTCCCTTTACCTTTTTATGTAACAACCTAAGCAGAGCCCTGTTGTCGCAAGGTACATTTTACTAGAATACTTACAAGCTGTAGTGGACATTGGACAGTGTGGTAGTGACACTCACCTGACCTCCAGCAAAATTTCTGTGGTGCAATTTAGATGGCTTTACAAGAAGATCGGGCATAATGACTGTGCTCTCTCTGCACAGATGGGGGCACTAATACTTCCTAATACAATTTTATGAGAGCCACATTAGGGGAGAGTGCTCTTACGCTCTAATCCACACACACATCAGGTTGAGCACTGTGAGAATAAGATCCTGGATTAAAAAATGGGCTAATTCAGCAGGCCCTCTTAACAGTCCTTGTGTTCTTATGTTTAAACCATGTGAGTGCCAACATCCCACAACACTATCTGCTACAAAAATGGTCAAAGGCCTGGAAACGATGCCTTATGAGGAACGGCTAAGGGAGCTGGGCATGTTTAGCCTGGAGAAGAGGAGGTTAAGGGGTGATATGATAAAGGAAAAGGTAAAGGTACCCCTGCCCGTATGGGCCAGTCTTGCCAGACTCTAGGGTTGTGCGCTCATCTCACTCTATAGGCCGGGAGCCAGCGCTGTCTGCAGACACTTCCGGGTCACGTGGCCAGCGTGACAAGCTGCATCTGGCGAACCAGCGCAGCACACGGAACGCTGTTTACCTTCCCGCTGGTAAGCGGTCCCTATTTATCTACTTGCACCCGAGGGTGCTTTCGAACTACTAGGTTGGCAGGCGCTGGGACCGAACGACGGGAGCGCACCCCGCTATGGGGATTCGAACCGCCGACCTTTCGATCAGCAAGCCCTAGGCGCTGAGGCTTTTACCCACAGCGCCACCCACATCCCTGCATCATTTAAACATCCCGCATCCCGCATCCCGCATCATTTGAACATGATAGCCATGTTCAAATATATAAAAGGATGTCACATAGAGGAGGAAGAAAGGTTGTTTTCTGCTGCTCCAGAGAAGCGGACATGGAGCAATGGATCCAAACTACAAGAAAGAAGATTCCACCTAAACATTAGGAAGAACTTCCTGACAGTAAGAGCTGTTCGACAGTGGAATTTGCTGCCAAGGAGTGTGGTGGAGTCTCCTTCTTTGGAGGTCTTTAAGCAGAGGCTTGACAACCATATGTCAGGAGTGCTCTGATGGTGTTTCCTGCTTGGCAGGGGGTTGGACTCGATGGCCCTTGCGGTCTCTTCCAACTCTATGATTCTATGATTCTATTCTAAGAGGCAATGATGGCCACCAACTTGGATAGTTTTAGAGGAGAATTAGGTAAAGTCATGGAGGATAAGCTTATCAAATAGTTAGTCACCCCAGTGATTACATTCTCCGTCCGCTGATAAGATGTATCGATGCTTCTGAATACCAGTTGCTGGAAACCACAAGAGGGAAGAAGACTCTCGTTTTCAAATCTTGCTTGTGGCCATCTAGTTGGCCACTGCGAGAACGGGATGCTGTACTAGATAGACCATTGGCTTCATCCAGCACAATTTCCTTATGCTCTTACTGCTTGCAAAGATTTGGCCCACTCCTCCTAACTCCTGCTCTTCAGCCTCAAAAACAGCCGCAGCAATTGCCCCAGCAAGAGACACAAAGTGTTGCAAATAGATCTGGTGCCAAGTGGACACCCCGCTGGGTCCCATTTCCCTGAGTTTAATACAAAGGGAAAGAGAAGGTGTATTAACCATCGTTTTGCATTTCGTTGTGCTGAGCTCCTTCCCCTGTGCCGTGATGTACTGTCATATTCCCCACAATTTGCTGAGAGATTGCTCTGTATCATGTTACATTATAATAGTCTTTTTCCAGAGGCATTAATTCCTACCTGGACTGAAGTGGTAATGCGCAGATGACAAAAGCTTCTGTCATTATGCACTCAGGAACATCTCCAATACAAGGCAGAACATTTGTACCACTCTGAAAATTATTATGTGGTGCTTATATTTCCAGGAATGCATATTAAACAAGACACCTCCAATAGCTCCCCTTCTCAGACTATATTTTCAGAAAACCATCCCAGTCACCCAGGTAATTGAAATTTTAAATGTCTCTGAGCATTTCCCCCCACCCTCCCTAGCCATGTATCACCTCATCCCTCTACACCAAACCGGACTAGACTTTGGCTAATGACAGAACATTTCCAGGGCAAGGAGAAAGATGAATTTATTTCAGCTGGAAAACCCACTGTATTCTACAAGGAGAACAATGAGGTTTTATTTTAACTCTTCTATATTCCTGCCAATGTTATGGGGGAACCCACTATTATGTCCATTTCACAGAAAGGAAGTGATGACTGAGACCCACCTAACTTCACATTAGCAGTAGCTGGGTGATTCTTTTCCTTTCCTTCCTTCTTTCATTTAAGACTGAGCTATAATAGGATCCTCCCCCAAAAATGTGCTAATTTTTTGGAGCAAAAAATGAGGGAGGATATTTGGCAAATATTCTTGAGGGTAAATTCAGAAAACTTTTCACATAGAAAATACTTCACATTGAGCATAACACTGGTTGTCTCTGTTTAGGCAAACATTTCCCTGGTCTGCTGACCTGAACCTCCTGTTGTAACCATTCTAATTGTGTTGTTTGCAATGGACTCACACATCTTAATTGTGGGTGTTTATTTAAACATTTTGATGTAATTATTTTCTTGTGTATTTTAATTATGTATGCTTACGTTTTCATTTTTAATTTTTGTAATTGGTTTTGTACATTTAAATTGCTTAGAAGCAACTTGGACAATTAAGTGGTATTTAAATTATAAATAAAAAAAACATAAATGTGGGAGGAAGGAAGCCATGAGAAGGGGAAAAAAAATGAAAATTAGAAGGACCGTGGTCAAACCCCATTGCTCCCCAATGTCAAATTGGGGCACCTAAAATCCACAGGCGATAACACTGGGGAGGGCTTGTTGTAGAATATTCTACAGGGGAGAACTGGAATTATCTTGCAGGCGTTCCACAGGCATCTGGTTGGCCACTGTGAGAACAAGACGCTGGACTAGTTGGGTCATTGGCCTGATCCAACAAGCTCATATTATGTTGGTATATTCTTACAGGACAGGATAGAATGGGATGCAATGGGATGGGACAGGATTCTGTGGGACAGAATGGGACACAATGGAATGCAGTAGAATGAACCAGGATGGAATTGGATTGAGTACAGGTAAGACCAAAATGAGGGACGCAGATGGCGCTGTGGGGTAAGCCACTGAGCCTTTGGCTTGCCGATCAGAAGGTTGACAGTTTTAATCCCTGTGACAGGGTGAGCTCCCATTGCTCTGCCCCAGCTCCTGCCAACCTAGCAGTTCAAAAACATGCCCAAAGTGCAAGTAGATAAATAGGTACCACTCCGACGGGAAGGTAAACGGCATTTCCGTGCGCTGCTCTGGCTTTGCCAGAAGTGGCTTAGTTATGCTGGCCACATGACCCAGAAAAACTGTCTGCGGACAAATGTCAGCTCTCTCGGCCAGTAAAGCGAGATGAGCGCCGCAACCCCAGAGTCATTTGCAGCTTAAGTGTCAGGGGTCCTTCACCTTTACCTTTTTAAAGACCAAAATGATGGCTAGCAACAGGCAGACCTATTGTAACTCACCATCAATGAATCCCCCTCCCCAATTTTCATCTGCAAGGGGAGATATAAGACCCCTGGATAAAGGGTGATATATAAATTCAATAAATAAATAAATGATGGTGGTGATTATATGAAGGTCTCTGTATCTCTCCCACAGCCTCTCAGTGCAGCTTAGAGTTAATTATGACCAGAAGTGAAATGCTTTATCTTTGTACCTATCCTTCCTCTGCCCAAACACTGCCTTGTGGCCAGATCCCTTTGAGTTTAAATTAAAAAAAGTTGGCATAATTTTAATTCGCTTGATATTTTAAATTTTGTATGTTTTAAAGGACTGTTGTGATCCCCCCCCCCCCCCGTTCTCCTTGTTTTATCTTTTTGGAAACCATTTTGAGGTGCTTTACAATCAAGCAGTGTATAAATGTTGTGAAATAAATGACACACAAACACACTCCTACCCATATATATTCAGGAAACCCAGCTTGACATAAGATTTCAAAGCTGATGGGGGGAATGGTTGCTCCCATAATTACACGATGGCGTTATATTGGCGCAGGTTACCCGGACAACACTCTTTACTTATCCATGTTGCAAGGATGTGTTTTCATTCATTTAGTCTTTCAAATATTATAATTACTGCTCTCTTGCAAGAGGCCTTTTCCTTTCATTCACCTCAACACCACAGTTCCCTCTCCACTCTCCTTCGTTGTGATTACAGAATGTTTGACTGACAGGAGGAAGGAGGGGGGCTTAAAAGAGGCAAACAAACACGAAAAAGATTCTGTTAGCTAGCTACCCAATTTCTTTCTAGCTGGTCTTTAGCATTACAATGTAAATAGCTAATTGTGTGTGTGTGTGTGTTTCTGTTAAAATGTCGGCAATGAAAGGAGGATCTTTGGAGAACTGAAGAAAGAGGAGAAGCAGAAAATACAGAACAGAATGAGCTGATCTGCTTGGGAAACTCAGTTCAATATTCATTCGTGGACCGGCTTAATGAGTTTAATAACTGCCAATTTGGTGCACAGACTCCATGCCTTGCCGTAATAAGGGTTTCATCTCTACCTCTTACCCAAGGAAAGATAAGGGAGCAAATATAGCGTGGCCACTGAATGCCTGAGCCGTGTGTTTATTATGTTTACTTTATAATCCCATCATTCACACACACACACAGACACAGAGACTGCCGCCAGAACGTTTGAGGGGTAGTGAAGGCAACTGTCTCCAAATCCCTCTTGCCTGCTTGTCTTTCAGAAAGAACCCCAGGGTACTTAAGAATGACAGTATAAAGAATTTCATTGTAGATGAACCGGTTGATTTTGGGAATTGGGCTGGCTTCCAGACAAGGGTTTTCTTTTGGTAGACTTAATTCCTTTAGCAAAAGGGGTGAGGAACCATCTGTGGGGATTCTTGTCATGTGTAAGGAAGTTACTTGCTCCCTCGGTGGAATTGAGTTCCTTGAATTTTAATGAAACTCATGTCAATCTGTCTTGTCTCTACCCCGGCGCTCAAATCAGTGGTCAGCTAGTCAAGAGGAAATCAGAGGAAATAAACTAAGCGGGAGAGCGAAGAAGAATGTAAGGTGTGGTTGTGTGTGCGTTACAAACTGTCAGGGGTTTTTTATTTTTTATTTTTTGAGAGAAAGCCAATAATTTGGCGAGAGTCTATATTGTGAATCTGTCCTGCTTTTACGTTCAGCTACATTCACACCATACATTGAAAGCACCATATTTTGAACAGTCCTGGCTTCTATGGTGGATTTTGTCAATTAACACACCATTGTTAGTGCAGAATGCTGCAGCGCAATTGAAGAGAGGTGTGCTCAGAGATCTTCACTGGTCGTCAATTTGCTACCTGAGTTCAAGGTGTTACTATTAAAATATAAAACCCTTAATAAATTGGGAACAGTTGTTTCATTTCCCCCCAAACAGGGGTGCATCCCTAATTGTCTTAATTGTCACCATCACCTATCTGCCCTACAGGGACTCATACAAAATTCACCATCATGACTCCCAACACTTTCACACAGCACACCTGTTGGGGGCTTCAATGCTTGAACTGGGAAACTTGTGGTCTGACACTGGAATTAGTCAAGTAAGCAACCCTGATGATGTGTACTTATGCCTCAGATCCTTCTTCATGGTCAGAGGGAAACAGGAGTCTGCAGTAGTGGCTCCTATGACTCTGGATCTGCTGGCACCAGGGAAACAGATATTAGGGATTCACCTCCTGCCCTTACCTGGGCAATACAGTGAAGCTGTCTTTTGTACCTCAAAGACCCAGTTCTTAGTGGAAGTTCTCAGCTCCTGTCCTTTAGGGCCCCTGGGTTATAGATCACACCACTCCAGCCTTAACTGGAGTATTGATGCTCTCAGTCCCAACCCTGGCATGAACAAGCAATGAATCAACATTAGTCATTCCATAAGGAAATCATTTCTCCCTGCCAGTTTTGTTTATTAATTTTGTTGTGCTCATTTTAGCTCTCCCCAATATCGAATTCCATCCTATGACACAACCCCGCACCCCCACATCGACATATTTCATTTCCCCCTCCCCATGAAGCAATCACGTGGCTTGATTCAGGCTTCTCAGCTGTTGGTTGCCTCCCACAATCCTAATTAACCGAAGAGCTTCTTTGCCCTGATTTCCTTTCGAAAAGCTCTGTCAGTTTTAATGAACATACTTGGTTCAAGCAAAGTTGTTGAGGGCAAGCTCCCTGCTTCAAAAAGACTGCACTTATAGGATGGAAAGCAATGCACATGTGATCTTCCTCATTAGTAAGAGAAACAAGACATCAAAATGCAACTCTGCTTTATTGAGTATTTTGAAGATAAGAAGGCTTCCTCCTGAGATAAAATGTACACTTATGGCATTAAGGTACCATACATGCAAAGATCTATCTCTCATTCACTTTGGTGGAACTTGCAAAAGAAACCTCCTCTGTATATCAAGCTCTTAATCAGTAGAAACCATGTAATACAACCCCTGAATCACAGAATGAACAGAATGAAAGAGTTGGAAGGAACCATAGGTTTCATCTAGTCAAACACACTGCAATGCAGGAATCATTTACCCAGTGCTTTTTTTTCTATTTAAAAAATGTTTCGGGGTACTCTCATTTTGACTCAAGAAAATCACCATTTTGTAGTTCAAATCAGGGAAAATAAATACAGTAAATGGACAAAAGTACAAAGATTCACAAAATCTTTAGGGGTATGGGTACCCCTGCGTCTCCCCAGAAAAAAAGCACTGCACTTACCCAACATGAGGCTTGAAACCACAACCTTGAGATTAAGAGTTTCATGGTCTACCAATTGATGCCCTACAAATTATTGTGGTTCCACATACAGTGGTGCCTCGCAAGACAAAATTAATTCGTTCTGCGAGTTTTTTCGTCTTGTGAATTTTTTCGTCTTGCGAAGCACCACTGTGTATTGACGGTTTCCCATAGGAATGCATTGGCGGTTTTTTTAAAAAAGGCGCAAGACGTTTTCGTCTTGCGAAGCAAGCCCATAGGGAAATCCGTCTTGCGAAGCAACTCAGAAAACGAAAAACTATTTCGTCTTGCGAGTTTTTCGTCTTGAGAGGCATTCGTCTTGCGAGGTACCACTGTAGTCTGATTATACTCTCCCCTTTCTCTATGGCATAAGCTATGTTGATGGCATAAGTAATTACACTCTTTGAAAATGAAATTGTTCTCTTGTCCATGTATGGTGACACCTGGACTGTATAAGCATCAGCACTCACTCTATGAAGTTGACACATTGAATCTTGTCCATGGTTGCATAATAATAACATCATAAGAAGGCCCATCTTCCAGCGTCATAACTTTTATATGTCTGTGGTCTTTGTCCATGGAGTTTTATTGACAGGGATACTGGAGTGGCTTGGCGGTTCCTGCTCCAGGTGGATCACGTTTGGTCAAAACTCTCCACTATGACCTGTCCAAAGCAGAGACATCACCTTGCCAACAAAGGTCCATATAGTAAAAGCTATGGTTTTCCCAGTAGTGATGTATGGAAGTGAGAGCTGGACCATAAAGAAGGCTGATCGCCAAAGAATTGATGCTTTTGAATTATGGTGCTGGAGGAAACTCTTGAGAGTCCCATGGACTGCAAGAAGATCAAACCTCTAAATTCTTAAGGAAATCAGCCCTGAGTGCTCACTGGAAGGACAGAGCCTGAAGCTGAGACTCCAATATTTTGGCCACCTCATGAGAAGAGAAGACTCCCTGGAAAAGACCCTGATGTTGGGAAAGATGGAGACGGGGACGAAAGAGGATGAAATGGTTCGACAGTGTTCTCGAAGCTACCAGTATGAGTTTGACCAAAATGCGGGAGGCAGTGGAAGACAGGAGGGCCTGGCATGCTCTGGTCCATGGGGTCACGAAGAGTTGGACATGACTAAACAACTAAACAACAACAAAAGGCCCATATTGGATCTAGGGTGCCCTGTTCTCACAATGGCCAACCAGATGCCTCTGGAAAGCTCACAAGCAGGACCTGATTTCAGCAGTGCTCTCTTCACTTTTGATTTCCAGTAACTGGTATTCAGAAGCATTATTGCCTATGGCAGGGGATGTCAAACATAGCCATCATAGCTAGCACCCATTGACATAACCCCCCACCCCAATTTATCTAATTCCTTTTAAAAGCTATGCCAGTTGGTGGCCACCACTACTGTTTCTGGAAGTGAATTCCATCTTTTAACTCTGCACTGCATGAAGAAGTATTTTATTTCACCTATCCAGAATATTCCAGTGTTCAGCTTCATTGAATGACCAGCTGGAGCTCTAATATTTTGCGAGAGGAGGAGCGGGAAACTTGTCCCTAGCCACGTTTCCCTTTATGTGGCATTCAGGATTTGTTCACCAATGGTGTGAGAACCCATACAGAGCATTAATATGAAGCTGATATAATCCAGACCGCCACCATAGTGCTTACCAGCTGCAGAGAAGGAAAACTACCAGCAAATGTTGTTTTACTGATTGTGGCACTTAACTGTGCAAGGTTGAATCAAATTTACATATGTTAACAATAAAGTACACCAGGTTGAAAATTAAGAGCATTTAATTGAAGCTGTGGGGAGTGGGGGAGGAAAACCTTAAATCGCCCAACGCCGTGATCTACCTTCTTCCTTTTAATTAATGGGTTTATCTCTCTCCGGTATAAATCGCCAGGCAGTATAACCTCATTTTACATTCTCATTAACACATCCAGCTGCTGAGGTTGCAGACCGGTTGTCTTCGTTCCTAGGACGGGTTTGGAAAAGGTTAAAATATTTTTGAGGTTAACGTGGTGACCCACAAACCACTTCAGCCTGCCTGTCGGCAACAAACATTAGTTTAGTGGTGCTGATAATCATAGGCTTAAGAGTAATGAGTGCCTTCTTAAGTGCTTTGAGGTTCACAGCCCAAATTTTATAACTGATCCCAATTACTGTTGACATGGATATAAATGAGTAAGGGTGCTGATGTGTTTCCCTTTTTGGATCAATCAAGAAACTGTGAAATAGCTTGTTTATAGGTCCATCAACTTATTTTTTAAAAAAAGAGTTTAGATGGCTCATCGCCTGCCTTTTAAGTGATTAGTTAATGAATCAACCACACTTAAAGCAAGGGAACAATTTTATTATTTATATAAAGTGGTTTCATTGCACTTCACACAGCCCAAACGTCTCCCATAGTGGCTTGTGAGGATGAATAATAAGATAATCCCTGCCCTCAGCACTGCAGCCCAAGAAACATGACACAAGAGTAAACTGGATTGCAAGGGAGGCAGGGGAAAAAGAGTAAACTCAAGCAACCATTAGCCGCTAAACTCTTACGATGACCACCTGAAATGGCTACATCACTCCTTGAAATGATTCCAGCAGTTGCTGATCTCTCAGTTGAGCCGATGGATTGGTCCTGCTTCCATTCTCTGTCTCTCCTGCAGCCCGATGGGGCCATCACTTCCTCCTGTCCAGAACAACTTTCTTCTTTCATATCCTTCCTCAAAGAGAATCTCTGCTTCGACTTAACCTTGCACATTTATATTAGAGGCAAACTCCACCGGATTCAATGAGATTCACTCCCAAGTAAAATGCATTGGAACCCAAACCTCTTCTGCAAACCTGTACTCATGTACATACATGTAATCCTTGTTGAACTTAACGAGACACCACTTCTGAGTAGACATGTGCAGATTGCAGTGTTAGGCTTTGTTTCAGCTGTGTTAAGAACTAAATACATGCAGTTAGAGGATCATCGAAACAAAAAACAACTAGAGAATAGAGAATATTTATGAATTATGTAAAACTTTATTGTACAAATAACTCCATATTAGCAGAAATTGAGGGATATTTGTAAAGAAAAAAGATCAAAGGAATGTATACAAAGCAGAAAGAAATGATATTATATAATGTAAACCTGTGTAAAAAAGAATGTTATATCAAGCAGGAAAATGAGAAGGATGGGAAGGATTGTTGTGTAAATAATTTTGTCTTCTTTCTTTTATTTCTCTGTTTCTTATCTTGGTTATTTATTTATTTTTTACATTTCTTTCTTTCTTTATAAATTTTCTATTTTATATAATTTTCTTTTTTCTACCTGTTAAGAGATAGCACATAATGTTCGTATAGACATGCAATTTTTTTAATCAATAAAGAATATTAACAAATAAGAACTAAATACATGAAATTATGGTTTTGCATTTGCATTGACTCCCAATCTGGGATAACTCAGTCTGTAGAGCATGAGACTCTTAATTTCAGGGTTTCAGAGTTCTGGGTTTGAGTCCCACATGGGGTAAAAAGAAGCCCTCATCTTCCCTTCCAACTCTATGATTCTATTATTCCTGTTCCTTGTTTAGTTGGCCAAAATAGGAGCAATCACAATAGTATAAATATTATTTATCTATATCTAGTTTGATTTCATTACTCTATAGGAACCATGCACATTGACTATGCTGTGAGAATAATTAAAGCCATCATCAGCATCGACAGCATTATAACCTGATCTACAGGACCTAATGGAGAGGTGGTCAAAATTGGATTCAATCAGGGAAATATTAGGAGACCTTGGGCAAGACAAGGGTTTCCAGCCTCAGTTTCCCTTCTTTAAAATGGGAATCACAGATACTTAAAGGTCCTGTAAAGGAGAAACCAGATAAGGAAGGTCAAACACTTTCTGTTTGAAAATATATATATAAAGAAATATCAGTGTTATTAGATTGCAACCAAAATCAATTATGCAAACTGAGTAATTATGCAAACTGAGCTATTATGCAAATTGAGTTTGTGTAATGATTCCTACTGAGTTTCCTCATTGTGAATTTGTTTTACGTGGGACTAGTTTCTTACATTCTTCACTTCTTCTTTTTTTAAAAAAGTCAAGTTCATAAATATAAGAAGCCATTCCCTGGTAAACCATTTCTTCCATCAGCTCTATTTATTCTAGCCACCAGAGGAAATAAACAGATCTAGCCTTCTCCTTCCACCTTCTCATTCAGACAGACATCTCCAGTCAAACCCTGATTTGCAGTTGACTCTCCTTGTGAGTTGGCTTGTACTGGGTCTATCTCAGAGCTACATCCAACTTTGGCCCCACTCTTGCTAGGACTTATGCATTAACCTTCTGCCTAGCTGCACAACAGTCTTCCTTGGGTAAAAGTGCATATTCTAGATCAGATGTTGCCAACAAGGTGCCCTTCAGATGTTGTCAGATTCCAGCTCCCATAATCTCTCATCATTGACCATGTAGGCTGGAGCTGAGATGATGGGAGGCCATTGGAGTCCAAGAATATTTGCTACCCCGGTCCAGACTATGCTGGATCAATCCAATGGTCCATAACTCCCATGATTCTGTGCTCACGATGGCCAAGCAAATGCCTGTGGAAAACCCTTAAGCAGGACCTGAGCACAAGAGCCCTCCCCACTCCTCTGGATTCTAGCACCTGGTATTCAGAAGTGTTGCTGCTTCTTACTGTTGATGGAGAGTGTTGTCATCATGGCTGGTAGCTATTAATAGGCCTTCTATTGAGAGCCAGTGTGGTGTAGTGGTTAAGAGCAGTGGACTCGTAATCTGGTGAACCAGGTTCGCATCCTCCACATGCAGCTGCTGAGTGACCTAGGGCTAGTCATACTTCTCTGAAGTCTCAGTCTCACTCACCTCACAGAGTGTTTGTTGTGGAGGAGGAAGGGAAAGCAGATTGTTAGCCACTTTGAGACTCCTTAGGGTAGCGATATCAAATCCAAACTCCTCTTTCTTTTTCTCCCTTCCATTAATAATCCTTTAAAGCCATCCAAGTTAGTGGTCATCACTGCCTCCTCTGGGAACAAATTCCATAGTTTATGCACGTCATAAACTATGAGGGAGTACTTTCTTCTATCTGTCCTGAATCTTCCAACATTCAGCTTTGTTGGGTGTCTATGTGTTCTATTGTCATGAGAGAGAGAGAGAGCAATCCAACCTTAACTCCCACCTACTTTTTCCATGCCCTCTACCCCCCCCCCACTGGAGGGGGGCAATGTGTGAGCCATCCTATCAAAACCATGCAAGGGTTCACCGATCCCGTTTTGGTTTGTGATTGAATTGTGCTGTACATTTCATCACCCGAGGAGCACAATTTATATTTTTCCCTGGGAGCTGAGTGGTTGATCCCTCACCTGCCTTCCTGCTACATCATTCAGCAAGAGCTTCAGGAAGATTCCCTCAACATCTCGGCCTCAGTTACATATCCATAAAATATAGTGTTGACTATGGATTAGAGAAGGGTTGCCAAGCAGAGTGCTCAGAAACCTGCTGCTATTGATTTTATACTTTTTCATGTGATTCTACATCATGTTCCTTTTGTTTCTGGCAATCTCCATGACTTTTATACTGACATAAATTGCGATAAAATGGGAATCAAATAATTCTCTTCTTTCCCCTCTGGAGCAGCTGTATTACTCCATTAACATGTTTTGTTAATATAGCTGTTCTCTTGGGGAGTGTGGCAGAGGAGAGCAAAATCTGCAGTGCAATTTATGCACCAATTCTCTCTCTCTCCTCCATATCGGTGTCTAGGATTCTCTTTATCAATACAGAGCTAACCAAGAGACAATATATTTTCTGGAGTTGTTTCCCCACAAAAAATCATAGAACCCACATGGATGGATTCCTGTGGAGTTGGTGTATTGCAGATGTTTAAATTTGGATGGTGTGATTGGTTTCCATGTTGTGGTAGATCCTTCAGCTGAAGCAACAAGCTGAGAGGGCACTTGTGCATCTGTGATGTGACATCCAGTCACATGGAAATGCATCAAACACATATCTATTTGAAAAGCTCACACAGTTGCCTTTTCTTGGCACAAAATGTGGGTTACTCTAGTGAAGAAGCTTGGCTTAATTTTTGGTGACAAGCTGACCCATTTCCTTTTCATGTTGATTACCTTGTTAAGAGCCATGTTCAAGGCAGTGATGGCCACCAGCACAAAAGATGGCTTTCGAAGAGGAATAGACAACTACATGGAGGAGAGGGCCATCAAATTCTACTAGTCCGCCTCTGCAGCTGGAGGCAAAAATGCATTTGAATACCAATTGTTGGAAGCCACAAGGGGAGAATCACAGGTTGACCACTGTGAGAACAGGACGTGAGGCTAAATGGGCTATTGGCTTATCCATCTGGCTTTTTTCTGATGATCTGACATTCTCATTGCTAAAATGCAAAGCTCTGAACAACTTGGGACCAGGTCACCTAAAAAATCACCTTGAATCAAAGAATCAAAGAATTGTAGAGCTGGAAGGGACCCAACCCCCTGCAATGCAGGATTCTCTACTAAAGTGTCCACAACAGATGGTTGTTCAATCTTTGCTTTAAAATCTCCAAGGTAGGAGAGTCCACCACCTTCCAAGAAAGTCCGTTCTACTGTCAAACAGCTGATGCTTAGTTGGAATGCCCTTTCTTGCAACTTGAATCCATTGCTTCAGGTCCTACTTTCTGGAGCAGCAGAAAACAAGCTTACTCCATCTCCCACGTGACAGCCCTTGAGATATTTGAAGATTGTTTTTGTTTCATTTGCTTTTACATGTTTATCTATATATACACTGCTGTTTTATTATGTATTTTAAAATGTATATTGTATAATGTATACTGTATACTGCTTAAACATTTTAATCTATTGAGCAGTTTGCAGATGCTTTTAAATAAGATAAAATAGAGTATGCCCCCAAACATTATGCAGGGGAATATAACACAGATCTCACCCAGACACTTCCATGGGTCCACATAGGACAGCCTCCTTGAATTCCCCAAACTCTCCAGCAGGCATAAGAAAAGAGAAAAGGGCTGGGCAGGCTGGAGACTATAGACCATCAGATACAGCCTGTGAGCTGTATATTACCTACCCAAATACTTCTGAATGAAAGAAGAGCCTGTCCTTTACAGTGTTTTAGAGTTCAGAAAACAAGGAGGTGTGTGCCATGTGATGCTCTGTGTAGTTTGCCTGCCATGCTTCTTCCCAAGGCTGATAAAGCATCTTTATGGGATCGCCTTACCATAGCTAGTATTGATTCACATGTACTACCTCAATAGGAGAAGGCTGCAAGGATTTACTCCCCTCTCGCTCTTCCCTTTCCCAAGTGCTCATTATTCAGTGGAAAATCCCATTCAGTGGGTGAAGCTCTCTGCCTCGGACTCTGCTTTAGCAAATTATCGATCCCAATGATGAGAACAGGAATCATTCGCACCTAGTCCAACAATGGACCATCGGATCTGCATTCCACCCTGGCCGTCGTTCTCTCTATAGATCTTTTGCAGGGACTAGACAAATGGATCATAAAAGGGAAGAGGAGGAGGGAGGGGGGAAATCACAGAGCTTGATGGTACATTTGAGCTGAAGCCAAAGTTTATTGGGCTTTCTCAGGTTCTATTTGAAAACTTATAAACACTACACTTCAGAAAGCTTTATGGCTCCCTCCCCCCCCCCCCGACTCTATTCAGCAATGGTTTTCCCATCCCAATAAAATAGATGTATGATCATCCAAAGATACTGGTTTTAAGGTCACTGGAATGTCAGCGGGGATGACTCTGGAAACAAGAGCAACCTAGAGGGATCCTGGCCCTTCCTCAGAGAATCAGTATTTTTCCTCCCCAAAGGAGGAAGATGCAGAGGGCATCTACACTGCTGTCATATATCAGTTCATACCAGTTTAAGTGTCACCACATTCCCCAAAGAATTGCGAGGACTGTAATTTGGTGAAAGTGCTATGAATTTTTGTTAAGAGTTCCTTCTCCTCTCTCACACGTCTACAGTTCTCTGAATGCCCTGGGGGATGGGATGACTATTAAAACTGTCTAAATACGAGGGATGCTTATAAAATTCTCTCTCCCAATTTCTCCATGGAGGTTTTCTCTCTCTTCATTTTAGGCTTTTTTGCAGAGCATTAGCCCAGACCAGCTCCTCAGTCTTCAGTTCCTTCTGTTATCCATTCCTTCCCCCCTCCCTGCTATGCTGTGTACGCAAGGAATGAGCATGCGGCTATAACATTACACAGAACAGAGACTGGTGCATTCAATGGTGCTGGTTCATCAATGCACACAGCCACATGAATGGGCCAGTAGGGCCAGTATGGGTGGCCAGGAAAGAATAGTGAGGGTGGAGGCATATGAAGGAGCACAAAGAGTTGTTCCATCTCCAGTGATGCTTTCATCCTTCAGCCAATATTTCTATGTCCCCTAGGCTGTCTCCTGTAAACAATTCCATTTCCAGAACCCATAAGGTCTCTGCTCTTGCAGCCGAACCAGCACCAACCAAGGGCAAAAGGATGATGCCATTTTCCAACATCAGAAGGTGAATGCATATGTGCCAACTCTATGGGGCTGAGGACAGCTCAGCCCCCTGAAGTAGGTGAGTATGGGGCTGGGCCCCCCGATGTTGAGGGGCTGGGCTGAGCCAGGACTCCCTGCTACAGCAGAGGGCATCATCGGGCCTCCCCGTCAGGCCTCCTGGTGGCGGTGGCGGGCTGTGCCATAGCTCCCCACAGTAGTGAAGGGCCCTGCTGGGCTTATCTATGGTGGTGAAGGGCCTTGGTGGGCCTCCCCATGGTGGCGGCAGGCCTCCCTGTGCCTCGTGGCCTCCTCCTGACACATGTGATGCCACACGTGTGTGTTGCATGTGCTGAGCCCCTCCCCCCATGCCACATGGAATTTGGTTCTCTGGGTGAATGTCGTTGCTTTTATGAAGGCAAGACAGCACCACTCATGGACAAGCAAACGATTCCTCTAGCACAGCTCCTTTGTCGATGGAGAAGTCCATGCATTTGCTTCGAAATTTCACTTCAGGCAAAATTACTGGTAAGTGGCAACTCTATATAATCGGTTTCCTAAAAATGCCTTCACCCTAGATGAAATAAAGTGACAGCATGACAGTTAGGTTCCCTAAAACGCCTCTCTACCTCTTCTATGTTACAACTATCAAATGACTCAGGAGGAGGGGGGGGAACTTTATGGTCAGTTTCAAGCACGTATTTAATGTATAGTGTGGAGCTTAGGGTGTTTCTTATGTTTCTTTAAGAGTCCTGAGCCAAAGACTTTAATACAGGGGTCCTTCCATTATTAAAATAACTTCCTATTGCTCTCCCTGGGTCAATATGTGGTAGAAACTTCCCATTAAGCAGATATTATGTCCTTTTATTACATTCTCCGAGTCTCATTATTCTACATTTATCTGCATTGAATTTGCTATCTATTAGCTGCAGCGCTTAACTGATCGAAAGCCTTCCCTACCTGCTTGCATTGTTTCTCGCGGGTGACCTTTCCTCCCAATTTAGCATCATCCGTGCAGCAGAAATTCTTAGTTTAAAATAATGGTGCTTGGAGACGCTTGGGAGATTGGAAAAGAAGTGGCAGATCTAACATTGATCGCTGCAGAGTCCCTGACACAGGGAGGGGTGTGTGTGCTTCCTTGGACTTCCTTCGACTTTCAAATATGCCTTGCACTCAGTATTCACACTGTCCATAATTTCACTGAATATTCGCCTGGAACTTAAAGTCACTCCAGCTTGAAAAGCTTAAAAGCAGCTTTGGGTGTTTCAAAGGAGAAGCAAGAGCTATTTTGATCTCTAAAGGTCAAAAGGACCATCTTTTGCTCACATCCACAAGCTGCAGGAAGTTGCAGAGTTAGACCTTGAAAAGGTCAAGTTCTTTGTGAGGGCAGAGTACCTGGCTGATTGGGGGGAGGGGGGTTGCATTTTTTATTTTTATTTTTTGCATAAAAGAATAGGACAACCTAATCACAACCTCGTGCCCTCCAGGGGTGTTTCACATATTGCATTCAATGAGTTTACAATCTGCCCACCCATGCCCACAAATTGTTCAGCTTTACACTTGTACAGTTATTCACATTTACCATTTAGTGAGTGTATAGTCTGTATAGGTAAAGGTAAAGAGACCCCTGACCATTATGTCCAGTCGCGGACGACTCTGGGGTTGCAGCGCTCATCTCGCTTTACTTTTCCCCCCAATTATTTTATTTATTTTATAGCACAAATAAAAAACACAAACAGAAAGGACAAACAATACGGGCAAATTCTTGCCATATCCTTATTTTTCTAAACATTGTTAAGTGGGCTTCCCCAAGTCCCACCTATCTGATTTTCATTTTACTTTAGCAGTTTACATATATCATAATTTCTAACGATCTTTTTTTTTTATCACACTTAAAATAACTTCACATTTTATCACTTACAACTAATACTATTTTAAAATACCCTATCTTCTACTTCTAACCCTACAGCCTAATCCACTTCCAAAGCTATTCTAAGATATAAATATTAACATATTTTTTTCAAATATTCCTTAAACTTCTTCCAATCTTCTTCCACCGTCTCTTCTCTCTGATCTCGGAGTCTCCTGATCAGTTTGGCAAGTTCCATATAGTCCATCATCTTCCTCTGCCATTCTTCGATAGTTGGTAAATCTTGTTTCTTCCAATTCTTCACTAACAATGTTCTCGCAGCTGTTGTGGCATACAGAAAAAAGTAACATACTTTTTGGGGATTTCACCCCCCACTGTGCCAAGTAAAAAGGCTTCTGGTTTCTTAATCTTGCTTTACTGGCCAAGGGAGCTAGCATACAGCTTCTGGGTCATGTGGCCAGCATGACCAAGCCGCTTCTGGCGAACCAGAGCAACGCATGGAAATGCTGTTTACCTTCCCACCAGAGCAATACCTATTTATCTACTTGCACTTTGATGTGTTTTCGAACTGTTAGGTTGGCAGGAGCAGGGACTTAGCAACAGGAGCTCACCCCGTCATGGGGATTCGAACCACCAACCTTCTGATCAGCAACCCCTAGGCTCTGTAGTTTAACCCACAGTGCCACATGTATATCTTAGTCTGTATACCTCAGCACAAACTAGCTGAGCTGTATGAATCAGCAAGTGTGCACTCTTTCACACAAACACTTGCATTACACTGCATTCAGTGTAATGTGTGAACAGCCCACTTGTGGAGTTCTCATCACCCCTGGCCATTGGCCATGCTGACTGGGGCTGATTGGGGTTGAAGTTCTGCAACATCTGAAGGGCACTGAGTCAGGGAAGATCTGGTACAGGGACACAGTCAGGTACCCATATAATGCTTGACTGTCAGGGCACCTCTCTACTGCAAACATCACTGTGGAATAGGTCTCTGGAGGATATCCTCAGAAGATGAACTAACCTGCCAGTTTTGGTTTCTCTCCACTTCTCATTTTCTTAAGTTCAGTTCTCTACATCAACTTGTGATATTTATTTATTTTTTAACCTGGTCATGAAAATTCACCAACATTCTAGTGTGAGTTTATCATAATATATGTATTTTTACATGGAATTTCCCTTAACATGCACATTTTTTCCCTTACATAATTCAATTGCACTTTTCACTAATGTATGAATATATAATAAGATCTTACACTCATGTGTACTCATAACTTGACTGGAAAACTGCACCACAAAATTCAGAGAAGTGTGAATTTCAAAGGATAATTGTGTTTCAGTTCACACATTTCTGGAAGTGCAAATTAGAGAGTTTGTGTTGAAATGCAAAGCTATATGAAGCCCTAGTCCGACTTCTAATCTCCCACACCCCTACTCAGATCAGATTCATTTACACTTTAGAGAGTCTACGCTGAGCATGATTTAGGTATCATTCACATGGCAATGTACCCCATTTTTCCTATGTTCCCATAATTGTTAATTTCATGTTTGGTCTTTCAAATGCTGTTAAAGCCACAGTATTTATCAAAGGGATTCTAAATTCTTGAACTTACAGGTCTTATGTGACTGTTTCGTACGTTGTTTTGTGATGGCACATGTCCTAAAAGGCAAGATATCAATTTTTAAATAAATGAGCTGATAAATGTGTGCATCTGTGTAGATGAGGGCAGGTTGCATCAACATGCATGACCCAATGCTAATATCGAGCGATCTATAGACCATTATGACAAGACATACAATTACACAGTTGCACACCCTTTCAGAATTTTCCATGTACCACCACTGGCATTTTATTTTTTTTAAAAAAACCCACCCCAAAACTGAATACCATCTGTTTTGAAAAGTAAAGATTCTGCTAGAAATCTATGTCAACGGCTGAAAAGCATTTTACATATCTTATCAGTTAATGCCTTTTCACTCATCTGCTTAAATGTGTGATGATATTGACAGCAGTGGGTGGAAATCGGCTTCTAATTTAATGGATTCAAAATGCACAAGCAGATATTGTGTATATATTTGTTGCTGTGTCTCCCCCCCCCCTTTTCTCCCTCGGCTCATGCCATGTATACAGATGTTAATCCACTATCCCAAGAATCGAACAGTCTAGATTTTCCTTCACTGCATTTAATGGTGCTACAGCTTTACTGCTGCAAATCTCCCTTAGGGGACATAGAGCTGTTAAATAGAGAGAGGGGGTGCATGAAAAAGGGGGGGGGTGGAGAGATGGAAAGGAATGATCATTGAGGTACATCCTGGGGAGACAGAGGGAAGTGAAACAGTGAAAGGAAGAGACATCTTATGTCCCTTTGACAAGGCCCCAAATTACCAGAACACCTTGTAGGAAAATAATCACCAATTGGAGAAATGGTGTGGTGGGTGTCAGGTGGTGGGTGTTAGGATTAAAAAAGGGTCAGATTCCATCACAGAGAGCTGTTGTCTGTTTTCCAGGGGGGAATGGGGGGAGGTTAGGAAATGGAATTATGGGCCTAGGGTGTGTGTGTAATGATCCCAAATAAAATCTCAACTCCCATTTCACCTCAAATGGTATCAAAATAAAGAGCTGGAGGGGGGGAGTAGCCCCTCTGCACGTAACATCATCATTCCCTCCTAGCTTGACCATGAATATATAATAATAATAATAATAATAATAATAATAATAATAATAATAATTTATTTGTACCCCGCCCATCTGGCTGGGTTTCCCCAGCCACTCTGGGCAGCTTCCAACAAAGACGAAAAATACACTAAAATGTCACATATTGAAAACTTCCCTGAACAGGGCTGCCTTCAGATGTCTTCTGAATGTCAAGTAGTTGTTTATCGCTTTGACATTTGCTGGAAGGGCGTTCCACAGGGTGGGCGCCACTACCGAGAAGGCCCTCTGCCTGGTTCCCTGTAACTTGGCCTCTCGCAGTGAGGGAACCGCCAGAAGGCCCTCGGAGCTGGACCTCAGTGTCCGGGCAGAACGATGGGGGTGGAGACGCTCCTTCAGATATACTGGAGCATATATAAGAGCATAAGTAGACCCCTGAATTTTCCAATAGTGCTAAAAGTGAAAAAGACAGGGCAGAAAGGAAATCCCTGCTTTCTTACACCCCTAGTATACTTAAATCTAAGGCTAAAGGTAAAAGGTAAAGGACCCATGGACAGTTAAGTCCAGTCAAAGGTGACTATGGGGTTGTGGCGCTCATCTCGCTTTCAGGCTGAAGGAACCGGCGTTTGTCCACAGACAGCTTTCCAGGTCATGTGGCCAGCAGGACTAAACCACTTCTGGCACAACAGAAACACTGTGATGGAAACCAGAGCACATGGAAATGCCATTTACTTTCCCGCCACAGCGGTACCTCTTTATCTACTTGCACTGGTGTGCTTTCAAACTGCTAAATTGGCAGGAGCTGGGACAGAGCAACGGGAGTTCACCCCATTGTGAGGATTTGAACCGCCAACCTTCTGATGAACAAGCTCAAGAGGCTCAGTGGTTTAGACCACAGTGACACCCAAGTCTCAAATCCAAGGCTGACACACATACACAAGTGTGTGTATGTGCTTGTCTCCTTTTTCATGCCACTCTGGTCACACAGATTACCCAGTATGTGCTTCTGCCATCTTCATTCCCTCATTAGAAAAGTTGTACACAATCATAGGAGCCAACTCCTAGGGGGTGAGATTCCTTCGCTCCCCCCCCCCATAAAATAATTGAGGGGACTGCCCCCACAAAGTTGATGTGTATTGCCATTCACACGGGATATGGTGCATCATGTGATGCAGGGCAGAGCTTGTCTGCCCCCTCCCCAATATTTTATTCAAGTACTCTATGAAGGAATTCCCTTCCACTTGATTTGTAGGCTGCAGTTAGTGAGAACACTGGAGCCCTTGTCAGCTTATAGCACTTGGGCTCAGAGGTCTGCCCTGGTTCCTGATTCGGTACTGGGGCTAGTTCAAGGTGTATCAAGTATATAAAGCCCTGAACAACTTGGGACCAGTTTACCTATAGGATCATGTGTTTTCACTGTACTCTTGTAGGCACCTGCTAAAAACAAGCCTATACAGAAAGTTGATAGGAGTCTTGTTATTTTAGCTTCATGACTGTTTTCAATTATTGTTTATCTATTGATGGTTTTATTGTTTTAGCCTTTTTGTAATGCGCACTGAGCTCTTATTTTGTTCACTTCTACAATCAAGGGGTGCATATTTTTTTTAAAATGAAATTAATTAAATAAATAGTCCCATTTTGTTGATGTCAGTAGATGGGGAACATCGCCTCAGCTAGAACCACCAGGAGCTAGATAGCGAGGTGCTCGTCCACAGCCTTTCCTCCAATCTCAAATTTGCTTCAAACAGGTCAAATTGACCCTCTTCCCAAATGGGTCATCCATACAACATTGCTCAGTGGTTATTTGGGGGCTTGTTGGCTCTGATAAGTTGGGAGATGGTCATTTAACTGGGAGTGCCACATCCTGCCACCTATGCTGCTGAAAGGAGCCACATATGTGTATGTTTTTATACCTCAGTACCAAATGCATCAGCTGCATCTGTTCTAAGTTAATATTAACAGAGATGCTCATTTGACAGTGGAGGCTGTGCATCAGCACTAGTTAATAAATCTGTTGTAGCTGCCCATTGTCTTCTCTCTCTCTCTCTCTCTCTCACACCAAGCGATTGATTTCCATCTAATGGATACAAAACAGGAGTTTGTGTTAGAAGCTCTTCAGTCAGAGAGACAAAATTCCATCTGATGTCTCCTGCGCCACATGCATTATTTACACCTTCCACTGAATCACATGGTCTGCACTTCAGAATGATAGCAGATTCCCGCTTCCAGGGGGAATCTATTATGAGCTCCTCTGCTCCCCTTGTTCTTATGTTCATTCAGAATGTAATCTAGTCCCCCAGCCCACCCTGATCTCCCTGGCTGAATTTCTGAACAGCTACAGCTAAACATATAGCATTTGAATATCCAGCTGTATTCTTCTTATTCTTATTCTTATTTGGCGATCACTCGTAGCCGAGTAAGATTGTCTTCCATAAACACGGTTTGAACAATGAGTCCATAAGTGACTGTGGAGGCCAATTCTGGATCCAGACATCCTTCCACAGTGGGTACACTGGTTCCTGGGTGGGAGCTGATCATGATGTGGATTTGCCAAGCATGCCTTCCTCTTAGCATGTTTCTCCCTTGCATCCTGAGTTTGAGTGTCTTCAAAGCCCATGACACCTTTGGTAAAGGCTGTTCTCCAACTGGAGTGCTCGCAGAACAGTGTTTCCCAGTTGTCAGTCTTTATACAGTCTTTAAACCTCTTTTGTTGACCACCAGCTTCCTTGACATTACACTTGTTGGCTTTCTCCTTCTCCTTCTCCTCCTTCTCCTCCTCCTTCTCCCTTTCCAAAAAGATTAATATTGAAAGAACCAAGGTTGGATGGAATGGCACCAGGCTCCACGGCGTACAAAGGGTTGATGCACACACTGATGTGTTTTGATCTTTCACCCCAATCTGGTGGAGATAGCAACAAGTAAATGTGATCCAGCAAAGGAGTTTGACACATGTTTGCAGCTTCTCCCCATGGATAACTGGATAACTCCCCATGCTGCTCCAGAGAAGCAGACACGGAGCAATGGATCCAAACTACAAGAAAGAAGATTCCACCTAAACATTAGGAAGAACTTCCTGACAGTAAGAGCTGTTCGACAGTGGAATTTGCTGCCAAGGAGTGTGGTGGAGTCTCCTTCTTTGGAGGTCTTTAAGCAGAGGCTTGACAACCATATGTCAGGAGTGCTCTGATGGTGTTTCCTGCTTGGCAGGGGGTTGGACTCGATGGCCCTTGTGGTCTCTTCCAACTCTATGATTCTATGATTCTATAACGTGGTTGAGTTGCAAACTGTATATATATCAATAGGACACAGATTAGATTTGGACATGAGTCATCCGGTGAGATGCACTACATTGCGCTACATTCTTTTTTTAAAAAAAGATTAAAAGTTGTATGCCTTCTCTGGGTGGAAGCCTAGTGTTAACTGGTGACTTATGGAAAGTTGAAGCTGGAATGCTGCTATAGAGAAGGCTATATCTTTCACCACTGCCAAACAGGCTATACTTATTAGAGGAACAGGGCATACATTGCCAGCTGATATAAGGAGGTGTGATCCTTCAAATACTTGGGTCCCAAGTTTCATAGAGATATATTTTTCTCTCTTACAAAGCAGAATTGCAATGGTTGAATTTCTTTCATAGCCATAGTGTTTCTACCGAACAGTCCTTCCATAGTGGCAAGCCAACAAGTCTGGATGAATAGCTTGAGCACAAATCTAAAATTAGCCCATGGAAGTCATGATCATGTCTTAGACATGCTGCTGTATCTAATTTTAGAAGTAAAATATGCAGACTTCTTTATATTTTCAGGGGAAAACAGCACTGGTCTAACCCCATAGCATGCAGTGTGAACTTGGGGTGGGGAACATTTTGGGCTCCATGGGTCAGACCCTTATCAGGACTGGCTTTGTGAGCACAATTTGACAGGTGGGCTTGTTAAGTATACAGTAATTGTTCAATTGTACATTGAAATGGAAAAGAACTCTGCATGTGTATTGCTTAAGGGTTAATATTAGGAAATGCCATAGTGCTACACTGAAGCTCTCTGGGTATGTAACAGAGAGACAGCTACTCTGTCACAAGGTGTTTAACTTTAGATCATATAGGGAGTATTCAGTTGCAAATCTCCATTTTGTGTGAATAGATCTTTGTTCTCTCTCAAGCACCGGAAAAGAAAGTATGTGTGCTTAATCTCTCTCTAGGAGAACACAGCCTCAGGCTAATGGAATCTGTGTGAGAGAAAGGCAGAACTTTGATTTCTGTTCTGAATAATTTCATATTTCTAAGATGTTTAACCTATGCATGTTATATGCTGCAACTATTTGGATGTAACATTGTTTGTAACATTGTTTGGTTTGGGGTCTGTTTTGGAATGGGTTCTGTTAGTAAAACTTTGGAACAATATTTTTGAACTGGACCATATTTATTTCAAGAAGAGTCACTTTTTAATTATCCTAATGCAGGCATAGGCAAACTCAGCCCTCCAGATGTTTTGGGACTACAACTCCCATCATCCCTAGATAACAGGACCATTGGTCAGGGATGGTGGGAATTGTAGTCTCAAAACATCTGGAGGGCCGAATTTGCCTATGCACAATATATGCACAATATTAACAACCACAATAGGGTTTGGTTGGGGTAAATGGCCTTTTGGGCCAAACTGGACTCCCTTACAGTTCAAGCTTGATCCACAGGATGGGTTTTTCCTACCTGTGCTATACACCACCATGTTGGAACAAACTGCTACCATTGCCTTTCCCTTTGCAGTGAGCCCTGCGAGGCTAACCTGACGTTGATGCCAGAGCCCACAGCAGCATTAAGCAGCTGGATCAAGCCCCCGTTTAACATTCCCACAGAAAAGTCAGGCCATTGTGGTAAATTAAGAGGGTGGCTAGGTCAAGTTACCTGGGACTGTTTGGAGAAAAATGAGAATGAAGAACCCAAGAAGAACCTGTTGGATTAGGCCAATGGGCCATCTAGCCTGGCATCCTGTTCTCACAGTGACCAACCATATGTTTGTGGGAAGTAGGACGTGAGCACAAGAGCACTCTCCAGTTCTGTGGTTTCCAGCAACCGGCATTCAGAAGCATCGCTGCCTCCAACTGTGGAGGCAGAACATAGCTATCATGGCTATTAGCCATTGATAGTCTCAACCTTCCTGAATTTGTTTAATCCTTTTTAAAGACATGTGAGTTGGTGGACATCGCTGCCTCTGTGGGAGCAAGTTCCATAGTTTAATTATGTACTGCATGAAGAAGTGCTTTCTTTCTTTGAATTTAGAGAGTCCCACAGTAGATGTCAGTAGTGAGGGTGGGGGAGATGAGGAATCATTTGCCTATGGATGCCAAATGCCTCCAGTGACCCTGGAAAGAGACTTTCTCCCATGCCTTGAGTTTACCCAGACAACCTGTTGATACGAAGCAGAATTGCAAAAGCTCCATTCCTCAAGTGAGACAAAATGCAAAGTGAACAACCTTGGAATCCGCTCCGCAATATTGATTGAGACTGCTTGGGCATTCCTGCGGGTAATACTTCCTTTGTTTGCTTAAGCAAAAATAACTCATTTGTCTCTTTAATAAGAACATTATGGATACCCTGTGAATTGGTCTGTCAGCAGCAGCTCGGGAAGATGGTGCATTTGCCGACAGGTCAGCCAAAAATAAATAAGCAACTGTGAGCGTCACTTGTTAGGAGCAGAGCAGATGAACCTCAGGGCGAAAACAACCACAACCACAACATCACAACTTTCCTGACATAAATGCGGGTTGTTCTCATCGGGAGACGAAATGGATTGTGATGGTATGGCATTGTTGAAATTATCTAACTAATTTTTTTAAAGGGGAGAAATACCAAAAATAGCATTAAAAAAAAAACAACCCCAATGAATACAAATATTTCATCCAGTTCTGATTTAGTCTGGGAACAATCCAGTTCATCTGCATTTCAACCCAGATCAATATTGGCCTCCACATGATCATAAGGTCATTCTGCTATATCAGGCCAATGGCCTACCTAGATCAGCAACCTATTTTCACAGCAGACAACCAGATGTCTCTGGGAAACGCACAACCAGGACCTGAGCACAAGAGCGTTCTTCTGTCTGGTAGCTTACAGAAGAAATATTGCTGCTTCTGAGCTTGGAAACAGAAAATGGCCAACATGGCTAGTAGTTATTGATAGCCTTCTCCTTTGTGCATTTCTTTAGTCCTCTTTTGAAGCCATCCAAGTTGGTGGCTGTCACTGCCTTCTGTGGCAGTGAGTGTGATGGGACTCGGGCTCGGGCTCGGAACCAGAGGAGACTCAGTCTGCACTGGATCCTTTGCCTCAGGCATCTTCTGAACCTAGTCTGGGGCCTGATCCTGAAAAGCCCCAGTCTGCACAGGTTCCCCAGCTGGGCAGAGTCAGGGGCCTGAGCCTGCCCTGGCTCCATATGCAGGGATTACCTTGTTGCTTTCAGCTGGGCCATCACTTACAGCTGCTCCACTACTGGTTTGGTCAGGGGAAGCTGAGGTGGCCCCTGGGTCTAGTAACCCACCGATGCCTCCCAAGCTGCAGAGACTAAGGTGTGAGAGAAGGAGGGACCTGAGTACTCGCAGGAGGAGTGCTCGCCTTTGGGCAAGACATGGAGGTGAGTCGCAGGGGGATCAGGACCGGCCGCTACCTTGACAAAGATTAAAGGCTGTCGGACCCCACCCCAGGTTGCAGGAACAACATTGCTGTATTCTAGATCCTGCCTGACACCGTGTACCTGTCCTTGCCTGGTTTCCTGCCTTGTGTCCTGTCTTGGCCCTGTTGGACTAACTCCCAGTGGAACCTTCAGATTCTGGACCAGTCCTGGAGCACTTTTCATGGGTTGCCCCCGGGCCCAGCACAGTGAATTCTAGAGTTTAACTATGTGCTGAGTGAATATATGCTTTCTTTAATATGTCCTGGATCTTCCATCCTTCAGCTTCACAAATGATCAGATCAATGTGAAGCATTTTGAAAGGAAGGTGTGTGACTTATGCTGTGCACTGCTCAACCTCACTACACCTTCAGATTCAAATGCATAACACAATTAAGAACAGAGGGATGCAACCCTGCTCTGAGCTCCCCTCTTCAGCCCAGCAGCAGTTCATCAGCTTTATTACCTTCCTTCTGCAATGGTGCCTAAGAGATTATAACACCCTCCCTCCAAAATGTTGCATATTAAAAACAATTATGTCTCAATGCTGAATGAGGCCTTTTTTTTAAAAAAAAAGTGCTGCATTTTGAAGCCTATTCTAGGAGAAATAAAGAATCCCTCAATCCAAGTTGCAATCAAATCTCTCAGAGGGATGAGTCAGGCATCATTTTAATGCAGTTATGTGCCAAGGAGGTCCACAAAGACGAAAATAAAGAGAGCCACCAACTGCGCGTATTTTTGCTGTTGTTTGTAGAACAGCAGCTCTCTCTGTCTCTCTTTCTCTCAACGCAAAGGCAACACGGCTGCATTTTCACTGCCTGGTATGCACTCAAAAACCCTTCAGAGAGGCCCATTCTCTTGCCACCTTCTGCCAAATTGCAGGGTAGCAAAAATGAATGGTGTCAGAGCAGGACTTCATACAAATCAGAGGAAGGGAGATGCTGGTGGTGGGAAAATAAATGAGCAGGAGAAAAGGAAGGAAGGTGGTTTTACACTGAAGATTATTCCTGAATGGAATTGGCAGGATGGGCAGTGGCCATTTAAAGAGCTGTGAGGAGTCTCCTGCCAGCGCTTCCAACGAGGATACCACATTGATGAATGCCTCCTACTTTAGTCCGTAGAGCCAGCTGTCATTTTGTTTTCAGATAGAAGAGATGCCCGTGGTGTAAAATTGGGTAATAATCCCATAGAAAATGTTCATCAAATTGGCGATCTTCCAAGAGGTGGCAGTGGGGAATCAAACTAATGAAACAGAAGTTATATTATGAAATGTGAAACAAAAGGAATGGCTGCCATGGAGTTTTGTCTTGATGTGAAATCTCAAGGTGCATTTGGATATTCCTGCTTAGGAGAAAGATCTAAGGAAAGCACAGAGGTTTCAATAAAACCCAAAACCTTTCCTTATGGAAAGTTCTCCAACTCCTTACCAGGGACCTAGAGAAACTATTAATGTGAGCCATTGACCAATAGCTGTGGGGTGCTGCAGGGCATTGTAGAGTCTCTCGTGCTATTTATCATTTACATTAAGCCATTGGGAGCAGTCATTAGGAATTTTGGAGTAAGGTAGCACCAGTACTTTAATGATGCCCAACTCTATAGCTCTGTTACATCTGAACTGGGAATGACAGAGAAGGACCAGGACCAGTGTCTGGATGCAGTAGTAGAATAGATGTAATCTCATAAACTGAGTGACTCCTGGCAAGGCAGAAGCTCTGTGGGTGAGTGGTAAAAAAAGAATGTCCCTGATTTACTAACATTATTCTCACAATTAAGCAAACACAAGCAAAAGACCTCTATACAGCTTCCACACTCAATATGGGAAAGATTGGGGCCAGTTTGGATGGCATGGTGGATATTTGGAGATTGGGGATGGACATTTAATGTGTTATGTACTGAGTTGAATAGGATCCAAACTGCAGCAGTCTGATTGGTCCTAGAACAATAGGATCCAAAAGGCAGCAGTCTGATTGGTCCTAGAACAATGCAGCAGTATGATTGGTTGGCAGGAACCACCCAATCATGCTCCAGATAGAAGTGAATCCACAACCTGATTGGCTTACAGTAGAATTCCGGAATTAGCCATTCATGTGCAGCCCATTGTGTAAATAATGTATATAAGGCAGATACTGTGAGGGGACATTCATTCATTCCTCCTCACCACTATGAGCTGAATAAAGAGCATGAAATCACTTTGCGTATATTTCATAATGTTTGATGTTTTATCGCTTTTTCATTAATATTCTGTTCGGAGCTGCCCAGAGTGGTTGGGGAAACCCAGCCAGATGGGTGGGGTATAAATAAATTATCATCATCATCATCAAATGGTCAAAGGCCTGGAAACGATGCCTTATGAGGAACGGCTAAGGGAGCTGGGCATGTTTAGCCTGGAGAAGAGGAGGTTAAGGGGTGATATGATAGCCATGTTCAAATATATAAAAGGATGTCACATAGAGGAGGGAGAAAGGTTGTTTTCTGCTGCTCCAGAGAAGCGGACACGGAGCAATGGATCCAAACTACAAGAAAGAAGATTCCACCTAAACATTAGGAAGAACTTCTTGACAGTAAGAGCTGTTCGACAGTGGAATTTGCTGCCAAGGAGTGTGGTGGAGTCTCCTTCTTTGGAGGTCTTTAAGCAGAGGCTTGACAACCATATGTCAGGAGTGCTCTGATGGTGTTTCCTGCTTGGCAGGGGGTTGGACTCGATGACCCTTGTGGTCTATTCCAACTCTATAATTCTATGATTCTATGATTCATCATCATCATCATCAATATCATTATTATTACATTCCCCCAGTTCCCAGATATGCATTTGTGTATTCAGGTGAAAACCTCTCATGTTATGGAGGGGAGCATTTGAAAATGCAATTTCTTCCATATTCAATAGGGTTAGTGTAGCCCACTCTACTGTACCTGAATTCGGCAACCTCCTTTTTTAATGAATGTGCAGACGTGGCCTTACATAAAAAAAAGGGGAAAGGGGGGGGGAACCGTGTGGGGAAAGCATTGCAGGTTACTGTGCTCCAGGTCTAGCTTGCAAAGAAATCACATTCATATTTTCTTGATTATTTTTGCAACGCTCTCAATGAGGGAAGAGATTTGAGTCAAAAGAACAGTCATGGATCAATTCTTGAGCATTGGGTTAGCATGCAAAAGGTCCCAAGATCAGTCCCTGGCATCTTTAGGTGGCAAAGGGAAAACCTTTGGTCTGAGCCCCTGTGTATTCACTTTTGAATTTTAGGAAAGGAACAGGAGGTACACCATATGTGATATAGAGAATATGGACAATTGGAAGTTGATTAGGAGGACTGGTAGTCCATCTGCGCTCAGCTATGTTAAGCAGTACATAAACTGTTGAAATAATTAAAACAACAACAACAACTTGTCCCTCTCTCAGTTGTGGGTATAGATTAGTCCAGGAAGATTTCCAGAAGCATAGGACTGCTTGCCTACGGACAATAGGAATGGCATCCAAAGCACCCACAAACCTGTCTTGACCCATTTGTGCTTTGCTAGCCCTACAATGATGAGGAAAGCCTCTCACGTAGAGTCCTCTGCAACAGCTGCGGTGAAGGTGTGTTAAGATGGCCTTTAAGGGGGGTGGAATTCCTCCCATGTTGAATCAAAGTGATGAAAACTTGCATTATATCCTTGGAAACGCTCAACGTTGAAAGGTAACATTTCTGGAAGTGTTGGAAGATGCAGATTCAAGCAGCCCAAATCACCTTGTAAATTGGAAGTGTAATTGCATCTCATCTAAGATGGGTTTTCTTTTTGCTTTGTGTATTTTCTTATATCGGCAACCGAGTTTGCAAAAGTATAATCTAGCAAGCAATTACACACATAGGTGACTTTAAGGCTCTGAATAGCCCCGGTGACTTCACTTTTTGCATACACCCGTGAGTGTTTACCTAGATCCCAGCCAAAACTTGCATTTCTTCCCACGTTTGAAGTTTAGCAAAAGAGAGAGAGAGAGAGAGAGAGAAACGAAGATTGGCATCCGGTGGGGCTGGTTTAGAGACAGGGAAGAAATTAGATCTAGTATTCATTTAATGCGCTCTTTCTGAAATACTCTTTCTGAAGCATAATCTTTCAAAATTTGCTCTTTCTGAATTCTGCAATGCAATTCTCCAGCAAAGTAATGTATATTAGTAAAAACAACACACCCAATTTTGCTCCCAGCATATAGTAGGAGCAAATTTACACACCCTGATTCTCTGGTGCAATTAAGGAAGCTAGCACACTTATACTAAGTTCAGAGGGAAGGTGAGAGAAGAGAAAACAACATTTCCTTCCTTCTTTGATGTGCTGCAACATGCATTTCTTCTTTGGCCAGCAATTGGGATCATCTTTAGAATGGTTCTGCTTGCGGGCAGGCCCTCAGCCCGGTTCCTCCCCCCACCCTGGCGTGGGCGGAATAACGTTTTCATGCCAGGGTGGCATCATGATCACCCCAGGCCTACTGGTCAATCATTTTGAGTAGGGGGATCGTGGGGGTGTAAAAGCAGTGGTGTGACATGGGCTGTGTGCCTGCTTCAAGCTGCCGAACACCTGCCCACGCTCCTTGTAATTTATTTGCTCTCTGGCCTTGCTTTGGACTTTGGCTGGTCGCTTGTCTTAGGACAGGGGCAGGGTAGGAATTTTTCCATTTGGCAAATTGGCACGGGCCACTTGGTTTTCACCTACCTCTTAGCAATCGTCACAACTTTGTAAGGTTTGGCGGTTAGGCATTGGCTCATTGATTTGTGGGGGAGGGGAGGTCGGCCATTGCCTGCCCCTCCATTGACCAAGGGTATTCCGTTAAAGGAATTCAGGGCCTGGTTCCTGTACAAAGTTCGCTTGAGGGGCTAGGGCCAGGCCAGGCCAAGGAAAGCTACAGGCGGGTTCCCCCGATGTGGCTTCCTTTTGGGGTGGTTTACCCTTATTGACTACCTGCAAAGCAGGCAGGAGTCGGATATAGTCTATGTCAATGCCTAAGCCAATACCGCTCACATTTCTGTAATTCAATAAAGTTGTGGCGTAAAATTTTGCCAATAACCTTAAACTAAATATTCTGTGTCCGTGTGGATTTATTTTAACAAGGGGCTGGTCTGGGGGCCTTGCCACACAATGGATGATGTGTGTCTTAATAATAATAATAATAATAATAATAATAATAATAATAATAATAATAATAATAATAATAATTTATTTATACCCCACCCATTTGGCTGGGTCCCCCCAGCCAATCTGGGTGGCTTCCAACAAAACACTAAAATACAATGACCTATTAAACATTAAAATCTTCCCTAAACAGGGCTGTCTTCCAAAAGTCAGGCGGTTGTTTTTCTCTTAGACATCTGGTGGGAGGGTGTTCCACAGGGTGGGTACCACTACCGAGAAGGCCCTCTGCCTGGTTCCCTGTAACTTGGCTTCTCGCAGTGAGGGAACCGCCAGAAGGCCCTCGGTGCTGGACCTCAGTGTCCGGACTGAATGATGGAGGTGGAGACGCTCCTTCAGGTATACTGGGCCAAGGCCGTTTAGGGCTTTAAAGGTCAGCACCAACACTTTGAATTGTGCACGGAAAACTGTGTCTTACAACTTTTTTGGGTGAAACCTGGGCTAGTACTGCCATAGGCTATGGAAGCGGAACACATAAAACATGCACTGGATTCCTTAAACATGACATTGATTACTATCAGTTGGTGGTAGAGCCAATTGATTCTGGTTTTTTCTGTCTTGGCATTCTGGTCAAAGAATAGCTTTGCTTGCATGTCTCAAGTGGCTGGCTGTCAATGAAGGGTTGTATACAACACTAGCCCTAGTCAGTGTACACTCGTTGAAATTAATAAACCCAAGTTACTCATGTTCATTTATTTCATTGAGCACTGAACTCTGAGTAAAACTAGCATTGGATACATGGTGGTCTGCAAGAACCCATTCCATTCTGGCTTTGAATGAGGTTTATGAGGAAATGGAAGCATTTTCTTTAATGGAATATATAGTCAATCCAAATGAAGGCTCAGGTGAGAAATGTTTAAGGGAAAGGACGGGAAGTGATGAAGCTGAAGACAACAAAACTGTTTTAGAAGGGAAACAAACATAATTGTGGAGACCGTTAACACAATTTGTGATGAATTATTTCTACAACTGGAAAAGGAAAAGATTATATGAAATCAATTTTGGACTTATTCCAGGTGCTTTTTGTAAAGAACATTGATGAGGCAAAGACTGACAGCATCCAAAAAATTACTGAATATGTACTCAGAGGACATTGATTCTGTTGTTTCTGAAGATGAATTGTGACACTTCCTTCATTTTGTCAAGAAAATGGACTTTATATCATCAAAGTCTCCCACTGCACCTTACAAGCTCATTATTGGTAGTTTGAGAGCCACATTTCAAAATGCAGAGACAATTCCAAAAACGTTTTCAACATTACATATATCAAACAAAACTGGTGTAAAAGTGTTCCAATGCCCCTAAAAGAATTTTAAAAATACATGAATTCTGCTATATTTCAAATGCTTTTAAGAAGTGCATCAAGTTTAGTGATCAAAGTTTCTGCATTGCAAGATGGAAATTAGGACAAGTTAATCAGTGATTTTGTGTGTAGAAAATGTTGAAGAAAACATACATTTTTTTAAAAAAATATCTCTGAATATCATTTAAAAATCTTTGAATTTTCATTTTGTTCTTTTAAATAGAGTTCATTTTCAGAGAGAAGTGTTTTCTTTTTTAATCTCTCTCCATGTCTATCATTAATTGGAAACAAAATGTTATGTTTAAAAACATAATGGTAAAAAGAAAGAAAGAAAAGATAACCCTCTTTTGAAATATGAAAGTTTTGTTTGTTTTATAAGGGAATTTGACTTGGTTCATGCATAAGATTAACCATTATATAAAAATGAGCTATTTGATTTTTTTCTGGCGCAAGCCTCAGGGATATTCCCTCTCACTACCTTTGAATGGCTGAGGGTCATGAAAATGGTAGGCGGGGAGGCAAAGGTTGCAGGCAGGCAGAGATGTATATTTCACATAAAGGGTAACTGAAAAACCCTCCGCTCCTAGGAAAAAGCACATATAGCTGCGTCGCTGAAGGGGGGGAGGCATGTTGCATGATGCAGGCACGCTCATCTCTGCAGAGTAACAAAGTTATAATTCTTTCTTCTTTTTTGCTATGAATAAAAAAATTAAATAACGATAGCCGGCTGCTGCTACTGCTGCTGCAGCCTCTGAAGAACATTTGCTTTGCTAAGCGCTGGTGTCTGTTGGGGTGCTGCGCACAGTGCGCCAAGGGGAATGGCTGGGGCAGAGAGTTGTCACACAGTGCTTGTTCCAGGGAGCCGCCTGGCTTGTTCATGTTAGAATGTCATGTCTCTGTAGTTTTCTGGGAGTCCGGAGGTCAACGTCCAACTGATACGCTGCGGCAAGGAGGGAGGGAGAAGCTTTTTGCTGGAAGCAAAAGATGCTCACCGCTAAGGCTCCAAATGTCACTTCCAGACAGGATTGTGAGGTTTGTTTCTACTACTGTGTATTTCAGTTGCTCTTTCTCTTTCACTCAGTCTCTGCCCTCCTC
This sequence comes from Podarcis tiliguerta, assembly GCF_965153285.1. Taxonomy (NCBI): domain Eukaryota; kingdom Metazoa; phylum Chordata; class Lepidosauria; order Squamata; family Lacertidae; genus Podarcis; species Podarcis tiliguerta. Next base: position 57,713,408 of record NC_139544.1, read on the forward strand.
CCTGCACACATTTTTTATCTGAAGGCTTTGGCTTAACTTATTCCTTAAACCTTTTGCTCCTTTATTTTTCCATTCCGGGGGCCAGATCCCCTTCTGGATGGCCTCATGGGGGCCAAATGCTTCAGCTGGGCTGGGCCAGAGGCAAAAATGGGTGGAGAAATGCATGCACATTTTACAATAGGCTAGTATCTGCACTTCATTCCCCCCCCCCAATATTTTTTATTAAATTTTCCACAATTGTAACAAATATTGCAACAAACATTGCACAACGGAAGAACAAACCAGAACAAAAGCAAAAAAAAAAAAAACAAAAAAAAAAACATCAAAGAAAAAAGACAACAAACAAACAATAAAAAGGAACTTAATTGTTTTAAAAATCCAACCTTAGGAACATATTAATTGACTTCTTCTAGTCTCTCCCTTCTGAGTTTCCTTGTATCTGAATATAACAGCTTTCCAATATAATTATTAAATTGTTTCTGCACTTCAAACAGGGTCCAGACACTGTGGGGCACTGGGTTCAAGAAAACATGGAGAAGGTTTCCCAGCCTCTGAATACAGTGTTTCGTTCGACAAATCAGCTCTCCAGTGGTCTGTATTCTTCAGCTCCATGCCCGTGTTTCCAGAAAACCATATCGATGCCTTCAGCTGTGCTGGGAATGCAGGGAGGTTGACAACAGTTTATTGTACAGCAATTGTGTGTGTTGATATTTTAAAAGTATTTAATTGTGAAGAATTCAGTGTTGATAGCTGGTTGGTTGGTTTTTCAAGGTAAAAAGGTAGGGTTTCCCTTAAAGACAAAATAAGTCAATGCACCTGTTTCAGGCAATCACTAGTCAGCTTCCCCAGACCCCCAGCTTCAGCTCAAGGTCAGGGGAAGGCAACTTATCTCACAGATTATATGCACAGCACTTTGACATTGCCAACAATCAGCTGATTGATGGCACCTGTAAAGCCTCTGTATAGCACTATGGAAGCCCTGATGATCTTCTGGGTGATCTTCAGGCCCCATGGCCTCCTCCGGTAACAGAAACGCCCACGCAGCATTCCCAAGGAGCAGGTTCTGGATTTCTGGGACTCACAGCTGCTCTCATGTGAGCACCCAATCTCAGCACAGTAAAGCAGAAGCGAAACTCTGGAGGTTTTGTAGCATACCTAATTTATTTCTACTAATTAGCTAATAATAATAATAATAATAATAATAATAATAATAATAATAATAATTTATTATTTGTACCCCGCCCATCTGGCTGGCTTTCCCCAGCCACTCTGGGCGGCTTCCAACAAAGATGAAAAATACACTAAAATGTCACATATTAAAAACTTCCCTGAACAGGGCTGCCTTCAGATGTCTTCTGAATGTCAGGTAGTTGTTTATCACTTTGACATCTGATGGGAGGGCATTCCGCAGGGCAGGTGCCACTACCGAGAAGGCCCTCTGCCTGGTTCCCTGTAACTTGGCCTCTCGCAGTGAGGGAACCGCCAGAAGGCCATCGGAGCTGGACCTCAGTGTCCGGGCAGAACGATGGGGGTGGAGATGCTCCTTCATTGGCCCATGGGCCTGAAGTTTCCCCACCACTGTCATGCAGATTTTCTAGACCAGGAAGCCCGGGCAGCTGGGGAGGCTTCAGAGCACTGGGGAAATGTTTCATGGCCACTTCTAATCCCATATTCCCCAGAATTCTAATGTCCCGCTGGCAGCAATCTTTGTCATCCAAACAAAAGCACTTTGAGATAGCAGCTGAAAAAATGGAAGCCTCTTTCATGGGGGAAGCAAACTTTCAAGAAATTGGAGGATAGCTTTGACACAGTGCTGCCTATGGCCAGCTGCGTACGGAGCATTTGTTCCAGCTACGTGGCAGGATCTCCAGTGCATGTAGCATGGTGACTTCTCCCAGCCTCTGAACCTGCACTCAAACGGAATGAAAGTCCTTGACTTCTTTCCCTTCCTTTTCAGTATATGGAATTCTTTTGGTAAACCTCAGCCGGCGAACAGTCCTCCCTTGATGATTATGCAACACTGTCATTAAAAAGAAACAAATAATTGATACATCTAACTGACCACAGCAGGGGAGAAGGAAGTGGGTGGTCTCATTAAGATCTCTTGATCGGTAGGGAGGTTATTACTCATTGTCTTGAGTCAACGATACAAATGACCTGTGCCACAAAGATGATGAATGCCTAACTCGTTTTCATCATATATTTTAATGTCCCGCTGGCAGCAATCTTTGTCATCCAAACAAAACAAAGCAAAGCAAAACAACTAACATAAACAAGAAATCTGTTATTAAATGCAATGTGATCCCTGTTCTTCCCTGCAATGGGGAGCTGAAATGCTTGGGGCTCAACTCCAGTAATCACACTCTAAGCTTCTTCTCATCTCAGTGCAAAGCAGAGAAAAATGGGTTTTGTTGAAACAAAATTTAAAAAGCGTTATTTATTTTTTAAGTTAGATTTTTAAGTATATTTAAGAAAGTACTGTTGAGCTCAATGGGTTTTAGCCTGTAATCCTAATCCCACGGACCTGGGAGTAAAACTTGATAGAGTTTACTTCTAATCTGGCATGTTTAGAATTGCATTGTCTCTCCCTTCTGAGTGTGTTTAGGATTGCATGGTCCACACGCTATCTAAATGTAATACAAGCAAATATATTAACATCCACACCTAACTTTCTATACAGACCATTTATGGTTATATACTTGCTGTTTGGTCCAACTTTGCAATGGATGATGCACGCAACCAAAACATCCCCGGAAGATTGTTGTTTGACTTCTGTTTAAATATCTCTGGTGAGGGAGAAACCCCCAACACCCTCTTTCAGAACCAATCAGCTCTTCATTAGATATGTTTTACGTTGAGTGGAGATTTTTTATAGGTCCCTAATGATGGGCTTCTAGCCTTCAAGTGTCAACACTAACATGGCAATGGATAGTGTCCATGGTACACAGCTCTAGCCCAATCCAACAAAGAGACAGTCCCATCATGTGCTGTAGGAATCAAAAGAAACGGAAAGGCTCATGAGACCTCGAGAAGAGGGATCTCATTGTGTTAGAGCAGAAGATGCTGCAGCAGCAGGCAAGTTCTTTGCTGGTGGCTGTATTGATATGAAGTCCATGCAGATCAGTCTTTGCTGATCAACTGTAGCCAGCAAGGGGTTAACGATAGACGTAGTCCAAAAAATCTGGAGGGCATCTGGTTGACAAAGCCCAGTGTAGAATCTAAACTTCAAAGTACATTTGTTTGTCCACAGTGCTTTCACTTTTCTTCCCATCTGGGACCCTAGCAATTTTGTGCAATTTTCCTGTCCCCAAGGAGCCCGAATGACTGCAGTTGTATCAGCTTTTGTGCAGTCTATGTATCGTATTGTTTTACAACCAACAACCATGTTAATGATAGTTTTGAAAAGCCTATCATTACGGGGAGATGTTGCACGTAACAGACGGTTACAAACAACCCCCGACGTGTTTTCAGCACTGAGCCGCATGCGGTTGGAGGAGCCACCACTAGGATTATGGATTTTATGGATACACATCAGAGATGAAATTGTCCTGCACATTCATTTTATAGGTCAGGAGGTCTGGAGTTCAGATGCCATCTGTTGCTGCTGTGGTATAACAAGGAAGTCTGTGAATCCTGAAGCCGGCACTTAACTTCTGTCATTTAATGGTATGATATGTTGGCCGTTCCTGAGGGCTGTGAAATCTTGCAAGAAACTGGAAGGAAGGCACTGCCCAGATTTCATTTATTCTCTTTTGATCACAGAGGGGTCTTGTGAGTTTGTTTGCTGGAGGGCTTGTCTATTTAACCTCTGAGCACTGCTTATGTGGGGGAGTAGGACCTAGTGCACCAACTCTGGGGTAGGCAACTTTTTGCAGCTGGAGCAACCCATCGCCAATGGTGAGCAAGGCCTGAAGAAGAAGAAAAAAGAATAGAGATAGCTCCATCAGACTTCCTCTCCTTCAACTGTCACCCAGATGAAATGAATAATAAATCAATAAATTGTACATTTGAATAGCAAGCTAGATTCTACCCCTGGTTGGTTGGTTGTCATCTGTCTCAGGAGAAAATGGAAGAGTACACCTTTGGTATGAAGTTAAACCAGTGGAGAGTTACAGTACCTGCTGTGGCTGTAGAGACTGATACAGCCCTGTATCAGTAGGTTTTTAATGTTTGAGGTTTTACTATGGTTGCCGATCAGAAGGTTGGAGGTTTGAATCCCCACAATGGGGAGAGCTCCTGTTGTTCGGTCCCAGCTCTTGCCCACTTAGCAGTTTGAAAGCACACCAAAGTACAAGTAGATAAATAGGTACCACCCCGGCGGGAAGGTAAACGGCATTTCCGTGCACTGCTCTGGTTTCACCAGAAGCGGCTTAGTCATGCTGGCCACATAACCCGGAAGCTGTCTGTGGACAAATGCCGGCTCCCTTGAGCAAGATGAGCATGCAACCCCAGAGTCGTCTGCGACTGGACCTAATGGTCAGGGGTACCTTTACCTTTTTAATATGTAGTGTAAGCCACCCAGAGTGGCTTGGGAAACAGATAGGCAGAGTATAAATAACTGTCAGGTTCAGCACTTCTCTTACACAAGACACAGAACACTGGCAGTTTTACTATTTGAGGTTTATTTAGCAATAACAGGCTTTCAGCAGTCTGAACTTCAACAAAGCCACTTCCGAGCTAGGGAGGAGGTGGCGTTGCGGGCTTCATACCCACCCCACGTGCGCGGGGGCTGGACGCAGCCCCCGTGAGATCAGGGGAATCCTTGGCCACGTCATCCCCCCGGCCAGCCAATCGGCTGACTGGGGGAGCGTGGCCTGCCCTATTTAGGGCAGGCGCAGCCGAGGCTCGTGAATGCCTAAGCCAATACCGCTCCTTCCTGTAATCAATAAAGTTGTGGCCTATTTCGCCCATTAACCTAATTCATGGTGTCCTGTGTCTTTATTTCCTCTGGGGGGGAGGAGGGAACTCGCCACGCAACTCAATCCTCACTATCGGAGTCAGTTGACTCGATGGGCTTCCAGCCCCTTCCAAGGCCAGATATATGCCACGTCCTCCCCGCTTCCTGCTGGTCTTCATTTGTTCTAATCGCTTGCTCTGCCTCCTACTTCTCGGAGATTCAGGTGCAGGCAATTCCTCCTCGCCTGGAGCTGAATCCAAGCCCTTCCTACCAGCTGCCTCTTGCTCCTGCATCTCTGTGCTGCTGTGAAAACGTACAGGAAACATTCCAAAGCGAGAAGGGCTTACCTCACTTTCGTTGTGTGAAAGAATCAAGTTCCTTTTCCTCCCCCTCTGCAGATTCCTTTCTGCCAGCCATGTCTCTGACAATAATAAAAGTATTATTATTATTATTATTATTATTATTATTATTATACAAGAGACAAAGGTTTTGTTGGATCTGGGGCAGATGAAAGCATTCTATCTGCACTCCTCCCAGCGGTCATTTCTCCTCTAGTCACTGCTGTGGATACACGACCTGACTGATTGTCACCAGGCACTGCAGTCTGTGAGGGATGCCCACATGGTGGGTGTTTGGTGTCACTAGTCTTCATGTCATACTTGCAGACCACTTTGTAATGCATACTTGGTCTGCCAATGGCACTGGTGCCTGAAGCCAGCTCCCCATGTACATCACATGTTCTTGGGGATTCTCCCATCTTCCATTATGTGGATCTGACCCAGCCAACGAAGATGTTGCTGAGACAGGAGTGTGAAAATGCTGTGAATGTTTTCTTACAGTCTTCTTACGCAGTAGCGTAGCGTGGGGGTGCAGGGGGACCGGCCGCACCGGGTGCAACATCTGGGGGGGGGGCGCTCGCACTCGCAGCTCTCTGCCCCTACCTGGCTCACTCACTCTCTCTCACTGCAGTGCTGGCTGTGCGAATCCGATCTGAGCCGCCGGGTTGCAGCCCACTGTGGAGGGGAGGGTGCCAGGCGTGCGGTGCGGTGCGGAGAGAGAGCAGGGGGCTATCTAGGGGAGGGACAGTGCAGCGGGGGGGGGGGGGCGCAAATTACTTGCCTTGCCCCGGGTGCTGACAACCCACGCTACGCCACTGTTCTTACGGTCTTCAAATAAAAACATCTTGGAGATCCCGGGCCACAGGGAGGTTAGGCTGGCCTCAAACAGAGCCAGGGCTTTTTCGGCCGTGGCCCTGATCTGGTGGAACGCTCTGCCACAAGAGACTAGGGCCCTGCGGGATTTGATATCTTTCCACAGGGCCTGCAAGATGGAGCTGTTCCACCAGGCCTTTGGCCAAGGCACAGTCTGACCCCCTCTCTCCTTCTGTAATCCTCATAGAACTTTATCCCAATGGTTGCCATTAATTTGACTCTGAATTGATTTTAGAATGTATTTCAATTAACTGATTGTGATTTTATGTAAACTGTGTTATTTTTACTGTTGTTAGCCGCTCTGAGCCTGGCTTTGGCTGGGGAGGGCGGGATATAAATAAATTCTTATTCTTATTCTTATTATTAATGTGGGCTTGAGAGAACACACATTGCTTGACAATACACCTACATCCAGGCCTGCAAGAAGCATTTCCAGGATGTGTGGATAAGGCACATTCACATTAAAATGTGACGGGACCAGATTTCTCCCCCAGAGAAGATCGCTGGCATCTTCAGGTGGGTCTGGGAGATCATCCATGTTTGAAACCCCGGAGACATTACTTGGGTAGATGAAGCAATGGTCTGATTTAGTATAAGACGGCTCCCTATGTTGTCCCTGTGTTCCTAGTTTTATATTTGCATTTCGTCTTGCCACATTTCCCTCCCCCAAACTGTTCCTCGAGATATTGTGCAATTTCCCGAGGGTTCAAAGATCTCCCCTTAGAAGCTCTTCTGCCCAATTTCTGAGAAATGCCGATAAAATAACAAATAATGTTTGCTCATCATAATGTTCAAGCACAAACCATGACTGATTAGTGCTGGGTTGGACATCAACGGAGACAGTAATCAAGGTTACTTCAGCATTGATTTTTTTCAGAGGTGAAGCCTCTATGATGTATGACTCCATCAACACCTGCAGCGCCAAACAGTGCACATGAAATTAATCCCAATTAATTAGGCTATTTGTTGATGGGGCTCGGCTCTTTTATGTTGCAAAATAAATATTAATTCAGGGACACTTTTTCACCTTGTGAAGCTTACATAGCTAGAAAGTTGTGTGTGTGTGTGTGTTTGTGTGTGTGTGTTTCAGAAAGAGAGAGAGATTGCCTATTGATCAGCATGCCAGTACTAAACTAGAAAGTTTAGATAACTCTGAGCAAGTATGTGAGCCACCTACAGAAAAGCTACAGGTTCAATGGCAGAACAAAGGTTATAGGCCACAGGGTCAATCAGAGCAAAAAGACTAACAATACAGTGCTAGGAAGATGACAGAAATAGTGACATGATATTTGGATAATTAAATAGCAAAATCAAAGTCTCCCTGCACCTTCAGAGAAGAGCAATGTTGGTGTGAGGAAACATCTGAAGATGAGGTCATGTTTGTTATGAATCACCGCTGTGTCAGCTGATGTTGCCCATCCATGAAACAATGGACATAAGAATTTAACAATGTGTGCTTCAGGGATGTGGGAAGTGATAACCAGATAGTGGCAAAAACAAGCATAATTAAAATTCTGGGTTGTGGGAGAGGAGGATGGACATCCTGTTAATGGAATATTGGCTTCAGGAAGTCTGGTATGCAAGAAAAGTCACACTAATCAGATATGTTTATACTGTTACTTTATTTTTATGAGATAGGGAGTTGTTTGGTTTTTTGTATTCAACTGTTCTAAGCCACCCCAAGGGATGCCAATGTGTTGGAAGAGAAACTGCTATTCAAATCCTCATGGGGGGGGGGACTTTTTAATTTTATTTTTGGAAACAGAACCATTTTTTCATGCTTGTTCATTTACATGCTAGTAGACTGAGCCTCTTGGGCTTGCCAAACTGAAGGTCAGCTGTTCAAATCCCCCGTGACGGGGTGAGCTCCCGTTGCTCCGTCCCAGATCCTGCCAACCTAGCAGTTCAAAAGCATGCCAAAAGTGCAAGTAGATAAATAGGAACTGCTCCGGTGGGAAGGTAAATGGCGTTTCCATGCGCTGCTCTGGTTTCGGTGTTCCATTGCGCCAGAAGCGGCTTAGTCATGCTGGCCACATGACTTGGGAAAACTGTCTGCAGACAAACGTGGGCTCCCTTGGCCTGTAAAGCAAGATGAGCACCGCAACCCCAGAGTCGTCCGCGACTGGACTTAACTGTCAAGGGTCCTTTTCCTTTACCCTTTTAGATGACCATGATAAGATACTATGCAGCTAGCATAGATTTCCGACTTAGTAAAGGATTTTTGAGAATCTTCCTTTTCTAGACAGGGCTGTTGTTATGATGACTACTTTACTATTAAGCTGTTTGTCAGTATGCTTTTTATTATGTTTTTATCACTGATGTTCAGCATGTTCTTCTTTATAGAAGGTAGGAAGAAACTGACCTCTGACCTTTAGCCATCCTGAAGTTTGGTAACACACCTGCACACCTGATGGGGCTAAGTGGACAAGTTTATCAAGTGGTCAAGTTTATGTGTTTGTGTGTGGGATGGAAGCTATCTTGGTAAAGTCCCAATTGCCTTCCCCTCCAATACCTCTGCCCCCTACTGCCGTGGTATCATCTGCCCAATAATGTGCCTACAGCACTGGTCTGAACTCAAAAGCCTCCCTGCTTTCCACCAGGACATGTCCCACAGTTCAGGGAAGTTAAAGGGCCTTAGTTCAGTAGCAGAACATCTGCTTTTCCCCATGGAAGCTCCCAGGCTTGTAATGAAGCAACCTCTCATTTAAAAACCCAAGAATAAATTATATCTTTAAACTCAAATTTTCAGCCTTGCAAAATGCATTGTGCAGTATACGCTTGCATTCCTCTTATTCTGAGTGTTTTGTCATGACTGACCTGTAAACTAGGTAAAAGCAAATTGGACAGATTGATTAAAAAAAGCACAGACCTATTGATGGTAATAAGACCTTTTTCCCATCAGGAAGAGTCTTAGCTAAGCCATGAAACACCTGTTTGGCATACAGAAGGTCCCATGTTCAGTCTCCAGGTAGGACTAAGAATGTTCCTTCCTTGAAACCCAAAAGATCTTCTAAGAGCCATGGTCACTATACTCTGTCTCTATGGTTACAGACAGTAACACTTCTGAATACCAGTTGCTGTAAATCACAAAAGGACACAGTGCTCTTGTGCTCAGTTCCTGAATGTGAGTTTCCTGCAGGCACCTGGTTGGCGACTGTAAGCACATGTTGTTGAACTAGATGGGTCATTGGCCTGATCCAGGAAGCCTCTTCTTATGTTCAAACAGCATAGACAAGAGGGGGAGTAGATGGACCAGCTGTCTGACTCAGAATAAGGCAACTTCCTATGTCCTATGTCCCTAGATATTAAATAAAGGTAAAGGTACCCCTGCCCGTACGGGCCAGTCTTGACAGACTCTAGGGTTATGCGCCCATCTCACTCAAAGAGGCCAAGGGCCAGCGCTGTCCGAAGACACTTCCGGGTCACGTGGCCAGCGTGACATTGCTGCTCTGGCGAGCCAGAGCCGCACACGGAAATGCCGTTTTACCTTCCCGCTAGTAAGCGGTCCCTATTTATCTACTTGCACCCAGGGGTGCTTTCGAACTGCTAGGTTGGCAGGCGCTGGGACCGAACAGCGGGAGCGCACCCCGCCGCATACATAAATATGAAGATCATCAGGGGTCTAGAAACCAAGCCTTATCAATAATAATAATAATAATAATAATAATAATAATAATAATAATAATTTATTTATTTATACCCCACCCTTCCTGGTTCAAAAACCGGGCTCAGGGCAGCTAACAACAAATTTAAAACACTTAATTGTAAAAGCAGCATAAAATACAGTATAAAAACATGAATAGCAATAAAATTCAAATTTCATAAATTAATTTAGGGGAAATCCATCTAATAAACATTAGATAATCACCAAGGCTAGCTGGCTGAATTAGTCCTACTTGGGCCAGTGAGGAGGCCAGGGGAGAATTAGCTATGGGGTCTCAGAGCGGGTGATCTTCATAAAAGGGGAGGGGGAGGGAAGAGAAGGGAAATAAAGCGTTGAGGAATTTGGGTATGTTTAGCCTGGAGAAAAGATGACTGAGATATGACAGCCATCATTCAAATGTCCAAAGGGCTGTCACATGGAAGATGGAGCAAGCTTCTTTTCTGCTCCTCAATAGGATAGGACCCAAACAATGAATTCAAATCCACAGGAAAGGAGATTCTGACTAAACATCAGGAAGAACCTTCTGGTGATAAGAGCTGTTTGACAGTGGAATGGATTCTCTCAAAAGGTGGACTCTCCTTGCTTGGAGGTTTCTAAGCAGAAGTTTGATGGCCATCTGTCAGAGATGCTTTAGTTGAGAGTCCTTCAGTGCAAGGGGGTTGGACTAGATAACCCTCAGGCAGTGGCGTAGCGTGAGTTGTCAGCACCCGGGGCAAGGCAAGTAATTTGCACCCCCTAACCCGTGGATTTGCGCCCCCTAACCCTACCCCCCAGATGTTGCACCCGGTGCGGCCGGGCCCCCCCCTGCACCCCCCACGCTACGCCACTGCCCTCAGGGTCCCTTTAAATTTGATGATTCCATCATTCTAAGTAATTAGGTAATAAGTTTGAATGTGCAAACATACTGGTCAGAGTGTACAGCAACCAAGTGCAGAGAACTATCACTCTAAGGCAGCGGTTCTCAATCAGTGGGTCCCCAGATGTTGTTGGACTACAACTCCCATCACCCCTGAGCTCTGGCCTTGCTAGCTAGGGGTGATGGGAGTTGTAGTCCAACAACATCTGGGGACCCACTGGTTGAGAACCGCTGCTCTAAAGCAACCTGTATGAGGTTTCCAGGAGCAGCAGTAAAGCTACACAGAAAAACCAGGCAAGCTTTTCCCTCCTGTTGTGGATCAGGCTGTGAGCGTATCAGTGCTGCTGCATTTACATGTGAATAAGAAATAATTATCTGTGAGCCCATGGGTTGGGATTTAATAGTTATTCCTCCCCCCAACAATATACCCTTATCTTTATAGAAGCAGTACACCCCATCAAAGAGTTGTCGCTGATGAACTCGCTAATGAGTTTCCAATACTTAACCTTGTATTTTGCTTCATTACGGGAGGCCCCCGTTCCCTCTAGTTTTACGTTTCGTATCAGAAAGTTCATTTAGAATCCAGTCAATCTTCCGGCGCCAGGGTTGCTCTTTAAATTTTTCATTCAGTGAGGACACAATGGGAATAATGTTTGTATCTGTCAAGGAGACACATGAAAACTTCTCGGCAGCATTATCTGAGGCGAAGAAGGAGGGGAGACACACAGAAAAATAAATCCACAGAAGACGGGACTCGATACAGAAAAGAGAAGAATAGAATGAAGACACCGAGGTCCGTTTGTTATGGTGAATAAGTCATTGGCTGCCAACAGGTCTATAAAAGGAGACAGCTGAAGTTCTTAGATTAATATTTTATTTAAAAATGACAGTGTCAAATAATTGCTTTTATTGGTCTCTATCACTTTTCCCTTGCCAATATTTGCAAAATCATCGGAGAAGCCGTACAAGAAATGCCTAGACTCTAGAGGGATCTCAGTCATACTCATTATGGGCTGGCAATGCAAAAGCAGGAAAAAAAATCTACTTGTGGTAGATTGGTAGGGCTTAGATTTGCCCATTTAACCCAGTACTGTCTACGCCAGCTTTCCCTAACAGGGTTGAATCCTGCTTGCTTATTTCTCACAGGCATCTAGTTGGCCACTGTGAGAACAGGATGGTGGACTAGATGGGTTATTGGTCTGATCCAGGAAGCTCTTCTTATGGTGCCCCCAAGATCTTGTTGTGTGGCGAGTTCCCACCTCCCCCCAGTAGGAATGAAGACACAGGACACAATTATTTAAGGTTAATGGGCAAAAATTGGCCACAACTTTATTGGTTACAGGTAAGAGCGGTATTGGCTTAGGCATTGGTCCTATCAGAGTATCCGGCTTCAGCCTGTTTGCTTGAAAACCAGGAAGGGTTAACACCAGCAGGGGGAGCCCTGCTGATGCACATCAGCTGCTGCACGGACCAAAGAGGGAGATCCCAGGGCCGCGCTTGCCTTAAATGAGGCAAGCCGCACCCCCTGAGCCAGTCGATTGGCTGGCTCAGGGCATGACGTGGCCCGAGGATTCCCCTGATCGCGTGGGGCTGGAAACCAGCCACAGTACGTGTGTTGGGGAGCGTGAGCCCGCAACCCCACTTCCTCCTGATGTCGGAAGTGGCTTTGGACTCCAACTCCCATGAACCTCAGCCAGCATGGCCAATGGTCAGCAACATCTGGAGGGCAACATGTCAGAGAGAAGAACTTTTAGATGCAAGACATCCCTGTGCAGAATGAGAAACTCCAATGGAAGTAATTTCAGAATCAGGATGAAGAATGTGCATGAACAGAAATCTGCTGAGATGAAACTGCTCTCCAGGTTTTCAGATATAAGACATCCCCAGTCCTATGTGGAGATGCCAGAGATTGAACCTGGAACCTTCTGCATGCAAGGCAGATGTTCTACCACTATTGGCTGCATGCAAGAACTTGCTCATCCTTAAAGGTTCAAACCTTGACTTCATAGGAACATAGGAAGATCAGGCCATTGGTCCACCTAACTCAGTACAGTGGTACCTTGGGTTACAAACACCTCGGGTTAAAGACTCTGCTAACCTGGAAGTAATACCTCAGTTTAAGAACTTTGGCCCAGGATGAGAACAGAAATCATGCACCGGTGGCATGGCAGCAGAGAGAGGCCCCATTAGCTAAAGTGGTACCTCAGGTTAAGAATGGTTTCAGGTTAAGAACAGACCTCTGGAACGAATTAAGTTCTTAACCAGAGGTATCACTCTATTGTCTACACTGAGGGGTACTTGGTCCTGAAGGTTTCAGAGAGCGGGTCTCTCCCAGCTCTACCGGGAGAAGTAAGGGACAGAACCTGGAATCTTCTGCAAGCAATGGATGTTCTTGTGCATCTTCATGTCCCATCATTTCTAAGGAAAGAAATATAATTCAGTTGCATACAACTCAGATAATGAGCTTCTATTTATTCATACACCTCAATGCACATTAGAGTTAACGAAAGAGATTGAAGGGAAGGTTTGCTCATTTTCCTGAGTTTTCCCATAGTATTTGCAGCTGTGCCCTCTTTGTACAGGATTAACTTCAGTTGAGGCAGCTGGGGCCCTATAATTCAAGTGTTCATTCAAGGTCCTTCTGCATTTCCTCATCTCCATTGTAAGCCAGAAAGGGTGGAGAGACAACGGGAGGGAGAAAATCCCCATAATTTTGCTTCAAAACATCTTGCTCTCTAAATGCAATTCCTTGCTGAACTTCCCCATGCTCCGGCAGATGTGAAGAACTTGGCAGTGAAGGTGCTAGCAATTAAGGCAGCCAGAGACAGATTAAATTTGCTGATGACAGCTCATTTCTGAGAAGGTTGGAAAGGAAGCTTGATAACACGTTATCTGAAATTCACAGTTTTGATGAGATGTCCGCTAGGGCCATAGAGGAAATGAAATATCTGAAGGAGCTCTAGGGAATCCCTGGTTTCATATGACAGCAAATCCTTCAGTCTTGGAACTCTGCAGGTTTGGATTATAGATCTGGGATTGCCAAAACAGTTTGTGACTCCCCATTCGGCAATCCAATGGTCTTTTCACAAGCTCTTCCATGTACACACAGGAATGGGGGATCCTTTCTTGGCTTGAGGGTCACATTCATTTCTGGGGAAATTTCTGGCGGCTGCATTTCATTGTTTGTTGTTGTTTAGTCATTTAGTCATGTCCGATTCTTCAGGACCTCATGGACCACAGCACGCCAGGCACTCCTGTCTTCCACTGCTTCCCGAAGTTTGGTCAAACTCATTTTGGTAGCTTCAAGAACACTCTCCAACCATCTCTGTCCTCTCCTTCTCCTTGTGCCCTCCATCTTTCCCAACAACAGGGTCTTTTCTAGGGAGTCTTCTCTTCTCATGAGGTGGCCAAAGTCTTGGAGCCTCAGCTTCAGGATCTGTCCTTCCAGTGAGCACTCAGGGCTGATTTCCATCAGAATGGATAGGTTTGATCCTCTTGCAGTCCATGCATCATAATTCAAAAGTATCAATTCTTCGGCGATCAGCCTTCTTTATGGTCCAGCTCTCACTTCCATACATCACTACTGGGAAAACCATAGCTTTGACTATATGGACCTTTGTCGGCAAGGTGACGTCTCTGCTTTTTAAGATGCTGTCTCGGTTTGTCATCACTTTTCTCCCAAGAAACAGGCGTCTTTTAATTTCGTGGCTGCTGTCACCATCTGCAGTGATCATGGAGCCCAAGAAAGTAAAATCTCTCACTGCCTTCATTTCTCCCCCTTCTATTTGCCAGGAGGTGATGGGACCAGTGGCCATGATCTTAGGTGTTTTTTTATGTTGAGCTTCAGACCATATTTTGTGCTCTCCTCTTTCACCCTAATTAAGAGGTTCTTTAATTCCTCCTCACTTTCTGCCATCAAAGTTGTGTCGGGCCAAATGCAAACAGTGGGTGTGGTCTGAGGCTAAAGTGGGTGGAGTGAAATATGTGGCACTTATCTGTGCACAATTGGCTATATTTCAGCTACACAAAGTTCAGATCTATATATCCCACACCTAGCTCTACATCCTCACAGGAAGAGGCATTATTACAGTTCAAATCTTCTGCTGGAGTGTGCAGCAATGAGGTGTGTGTGTGTGTGTGTGTTTGGCATCACTTGGGTTCAGTTTATGCAGAGCTAGACTGAACATGCTCACTCTTGCAAAGCAAGAAAGTGTTCTCAAATTCAAGTGCAGGGTTTATGTGGCAGATGTGCAGGGATTTCTTGGCAGACAAATCAGTGAGGAGTGGTTTCTCGAACTATAAATGTAAAGGTAAAGAGACCCCTGACCATTAGATCTAGTCACGGATGACTCTGGGGTTGCGGCGCTCATGTCGCTTTATAGGCCGATGGAGCCGGCATTTTTCCGCAGACAGCTTCCGGGTCATGTGGCCAGCATGACTAAGCTGCTTCTGGCAAACCAGAGCAGCTCACAGAAACGCTGTTTACCTTCCCGCCAGAGCAGTACCTATTTATCTACTTGCACTTTGATGTGCTTTTGAACTGCTAGGTTGCCAGGAGCAGGGACCGAGCAACGGGAGCTCACCCTGTTGCAGGGATTCAAACCACTGACCTTCTGATTGGCAAGTCCTAGGCTCTGTGGTTTAACCCACAGCTCCACCCCCGTCCCTTTTCTCGAACTATAGATGGTTCAAAAACCATTGCTCTATTAGATCCTTCCCAACCCCTCCAGATGTTTCCATCGGCCATGCTGGCTGGGGCTGATGGGAACTGCAGTCTAGAGCATCTGGAGGGCATCAGGTTGAGAAAGTCTGGTTGACAGAATCAAGTAGACATCATTACATGCATTTCTCATCCTTGACAGACGAGAAAAGTGGAAGCACCCCCTATTATGAGATGAATAGCATGTGTCAGATAGCCAGTGTCCTGCCCTCAAGAGCTCTTGAAGAGAAACAATAAAGGGCTGCAAGGATATTAAGTTAATTAAAATCTCCCTGCTGTTTTGATGGCATCCTTCATTAGTTTAGGATGAACTGTAAGTGAGTAGCCAATGGGGTGCAGAAGCTCAAAGGTCTGGATTGGACACGAGGGACCCAGGTTCATAGTGCAACTCAGCCATGGAACTCAACATAATGGTTTGTTTGCACAGTTGAGATATGGTGGTTGTCCATCTACGTGAAACCATTGGGAGAGGTCATTAGGAGGTTTGGAGCAAGGTGTCGTCAGTACTCTGTTGATACCCAACTCTGTTTCTCTGCGACTTCTATATCAGAAATGACTGAGAAGGTTCTTGTGAGGATGCAGTGGCGAGCTAGATGAAAACTAATAAACTGAATCTGAATCCTGGCAAGATGGAGGTTCTGTCCATTGATACCAATCATCCAAGTGTTTCTCTATTCTGCATGTGTGAATAAACCTAGAAAAGCAACACCGGCCTCTTTCTTTTTAAGGACTGGCTTATTCATATGTTTAGTTTCCTTTAAAGCATTATTACTGGTTTTCTCCCCAAGCTGGGATTTCAGTAGCAGATATTCTTCAAAATTTATAGAATGCAAGATTTACAACAAAGGGAATACAATCTTATAAACATGGTACTTGCTTCTTCCAAAGAGCCAATCTATCAACTCTGGTCACCTGAATGACCAAGATCAATAAAAAGCCACACAATTTATTATCCTCTTTCTAGGTACACAGCAATAATAATAGTAATAATAATAAAAGACTCCAGCATTGAAATATTGCTGTAAAATCCTGATTGATTGACATAATTATGGCCAATATTTGTGATTGCCCTGTTCATTTCAGTATATTTAGGAATACAGTGAACTTGAAAAACTAACCTGTATCCTTGGTTTAATTGGTACTTAGGAACACAAGGAAAAGCCCTACAGGAGCAGACCAAATGGTCATCTAGTCCAAAGTCTTGTTTCTGACAATGTCCACTAGGGTTCTTCTGGGAAATCCAGAACCAGGGCATGAAGGCTTAAGGGTGGCTGAATTTCTCTGGGTTGGGAAAGGACCATAATTCAATGGTAGAGCATCCATTTTCCTTGTGGAATTTCCTGGCTCCAATTCTCAGACGGGCGGAACCTTGGTCTGATTCAGCAAGGCAAATGTTATGTGTCTGCGCTTCTGACTTGTTCAGCAAATAAGACTCAATGTCACCCTGCTGCCTGTTCTAGACAACTCTGAGAAGCTTAAAGGGAGCTTCGGAAAGGGCAGCCCTTCTTGCTGATAGATCTCAGAAGGACAACCCCATGAGCAGCTCCTGGAGTAATTAAGGAGTCAGTAAATGTATGTGTAACTCATTTAGAGCATCCCTGTTGGACTGTACTTCTTAATTGATAAACAGGCATGCAAGAGCAGCAACTTTAAGGTCTTTTGGTTAAGGATCCTGGGACTCAGGAGACCAGTGTTGGGCTGTTCAGGTTGATGCCAAATTACTGCTGGTGACTCCTGTAAATCCCTTGTCTGCAAGTACTATGCGTGGGAGAGGAGAATAGTTCTTTATCTCAGCAAAGGACTATGAGGAAAAGTTTACTGGGGGACTGGATGTTGCGAGGACTTTGTTTCATTTGTAGCTCTCTACAGCTTGGTAGATGATCTTTTACCTGCCATTGGCCTGGTTCATGCTGAGGTAAGCAAAGTTGATATGTACATTCTGTCCTTTTCAAAGAAGTCATAGAATTTATGTTTGTTTCATCCAAGACACCAGACACACTTTTCATTGTGTAATTTAGATATAAATAGACATACAGGCTAGGGTTCTTCTAGGACATTGGCCCAAAGTGTTGCCTATACAACATCCCCAAAGTTAAGCCAGGGTTGCCCCGGAAGAGGAATTGACTCTTGGACCACTCTGAGAATTGTAGCTCTGTAACAGAAATCTTCTTCTTCTTTGGTGATCCCTTGTAGCCGAATAAGATGGTCTTCCATAAACACGGTTCGAACAATGAGTCAGTAAGTGACTGTGGAGGCCAATTTTGGATCCACATATCCTTCTACAGTGGGGACATAGGTTTCTGGGCAGGAGTTGATCACGGTGTCTGATTTGCCAAGCGTGCCTTCCTCTTAGCACGTTTCTCCCTTGCGTCCTGAGTTCGAGTGTCTTCAAAGCCCATGACACCTTTGGTAAAGGCTGTTCTCCAACTGGAGCGCTTGCAGGCCAGGGTTTCAGAAATAGTGGTCTCCTGGCAATTCTCAGCATCCTTAAAAAATTACAGTCCCCAGGATTGTTTGAGGGAAGCCATGACTGCTTCAAATATGGCGATGCAGTTTTAATGATGTTGTCTTGAGGCACCCTGATCATACTTGTGTTTTATTGATGACTAACCTATGTCTAGATGTTTTTTTAAATAGTTTTGTGAATTTTAGCTGTGCTTTCCGCAACACATGCCTTTCCCGTATCAGTCTCTACAGCCACAGCAGCTGCTGTAAGTCTCCAATGGTTTGACTACACCCCCAAACTCACACTCCTCCATTGTCTCCTGAGACAGACAGGTGCCAGCAACTGATATTGTTACCGTCTGCGCTGCTTAGACAGCTTTGGGTTGAAGTGGTGAATAAATATTTTCAAGGAAATAAAATAAACCCAAAGAAATCCCACTCATTTGTTCAAAATGCTTTCGTCTTAGCTTGACTAAAACCAACCAACCAACCAACCAACAAACCAGCACCTCCCACATTTGCCTCAATTGTCACCTGACAAAAGGTATGGTGGCAACCTAGACATTAAACCCAACCAGAAAAGAGAGGGAAGGTAAAATGGGAAGCAGAAGGAGAAAACTCTAGATGCTTGAAATGATAGTTATTTCCGGCCCTGTGCATTTTGGAACAAATCCTTCTTCAAGGTTGCTATAAATAGAAATGTTCACATTTTTAAGGAATTGCTTCTCATTTTCAAGTGTTCTGTTTTTGCAAGATGAATTTGACTTGAAACATTTTATGAAGGTGCTTTGTTTTGTTGTTAACCCCCCCCCAAAAAAAAAAAACAGAACTTGTTAATTTTGTTTTGCATCCATTTAGTGAAAGGCTATGAGAATGCATCATAGCCTAAAGTTTATTATCCCATTTCTCATGTATATATTATTTATATATTTATAGTACCACCCCCCTCCCCCGAAGATGGATTTGTTCCAAAATTCCTGGAATAAATCTCTTTTCAAGCACCTAGAGTTTCTTCCTCTTCTTTTATTCCTTAGCAAGTTAGACATGCCAGACCTCCCCTCCTCCTCCTCCTCTCACACTTTGAGAAATGTTGCTGACCTTTCAAATTATATTCCTTAGCATTCTTGGGGGCCCTGAGCTGAGAGTCGCCACAGAGATATTGCCCTACAGCTACATACAAAGCAAATTTGGGATTCCAAATTTTGTTAAGGAAAGCCAGAGGTATTTTGAGGGAAGCCAAGATTTCTAAGATCCTTGTTTTGGCAAATGAGGACCTCCAAATTTAATACGGATTTCACATTAAGAGAATTTCAGTGGTTAGGAATTCTGGAGACTTTTCTCTCTCTTCAGTTTCTGAATTCCTGGGTTGGGGAAGAGAGAAATCGGAAGTCCATCTTTAATTTGTACTTCTGCTGTTCACTCTTGAGATGAGATCGTTGGCATACTGTGAGTATTCACCTTCAGGAAGATTTCCTGAGGATGAAGACTTCACAAAGGAAGAGAAAGGAGCTGGCATCCTGTAGATTATCTCTTCCCCCTCCACCTTCTGTATATATACTAGGACCCCAGGGCAAGAGCCCAGCAGTTTTACAGTGCAACCTCACAGAACAGTTAAAATGCCTATAAACTACATATCTGAAACAAAGAAATTCAATTTAACACAGCCACCTTACTATACCAATGGCTGGATCTCAGGGCATTTATTCCAAAAGCCTGGACAAAGAAATGTGCCTTTAATTGACACCTGAAAATTACCGTATAACAGAGATGAAAGGTTGATGAAGATGATGGATTATGCCGAAATGGCAAAATTGACTGGGAAAATAAGAAACCAGGAAGAGAAGAATTTTAAGAAAGAATGGGAAAAAAATATAATGTATTTAAGAGAAAACTGTACACAACTAATAAACCTTGGCAGGATTTGAGTAATGCTTGTAATGTACAAAAAACTATGGTAAAATAGATTAGAGAGGGAGAGAATAAGGGAAGCAGTTGGGAGAAAAAAAGATTGATAATGGTAACCACGGAAGGGTGGAGGGGAGCCGAAGGACTTGGGGAATCCTAAATGAAGATGTGGATGTTTAATGTTTGAATTTAAAATAGTTATGCAAAATTTAATAAAAATATATTGAAAATAAGAAAATAAGAAAACAATCAATTCATGAAATTGTTATGAGGTATATGTTTGAACTCATGTGCATGTCTAGCACCCCTATGAACTCAATATACAGTGGTGCCCCGCAAGATGAATGCCTTGCAAGACAGAAAACCCGCTAGACGAAAGGGTTTTCCGTTTTGGAGGTGCTTCGCAGGACGAATTTGCTATGGTCTTGCTTCGCAAGACGAAAATGTCTTGCGATTCCTGGGGGTTTTTTCCGCTCCCCACCCCCTTTTTCTAAGGCACTAAGCTGCTAATAGCCTTTTAGCAGCTAATCCGCTAATCCCTTAAGCCTTTAATAGCCGCTAATAGCCGCTGAACCGGTAATAGCGCTAATCCGCTAATCCGCTAATGGGCATGCTTCGCAAGACGAAGAAACCGCTAGATGAAGAGACTCACGGAACGGATTCTTTTCGTCTTGCGAGGCACCACTGTACACACTACTGAGAAGAACAGAACTTTTTATGTGGGGTGAGTGAAGCATTGCTGGCTGGGACTGATGGGAGATGGAGTTTGATATCATCTGGAGGGCCACCAGTTCCCCATCCTTGCTCTCAGTGTTCTAGAAGCACACACAAATAGTAATCAGCAACAAGGGAGAATGGACAGAGCTGGTAGGAAGAGTCAATGTCTTTTTATAAGTTGGAGGATGCTGTGGTTGGTGGAACAAAGACCATGGGAAAGGATATATTATGAAATAATGGCAGAGACAGAGTGCAACAAAGGTATGGATATAGATAAACTTCATTGGACTGGTCATGCTGTTTGGATGCCAGATTATCGTCTTCCAAAGCAACTACTCTATTTCGAACTTAAAAATGGTAAACGTAATGCTGGTGGTCAACAAAAGAGGTTTAAAGACTGTCTCAAGGCAAATCTAAAAAAAAAAATAATGTAGCATAAACACCAGCAACTGGGAAACACTTGCCTGCAAATGCTCCAGTTGGAGAACAGCCTTTACCACAGGTGCCATGGGCTTTGAAGACATTTGAATGCAGGATGAAAGGGAGAAATGTGCTAAGAGAAGGCACGCTTGGCAAATCCACACCGTGATCAACTCCTGCCCAGAAACCAATGTCCCCACTGTGGAAGGACGTGTGGATCCAGAATTGGCCTCCACAATCACTTACAGACTCATTGTTAAAATGCGTTCATGGAACACAATCTTACTTGGCTATGAGGGATTGCCAAAAAAGAAGATTAGATGGAAAAAATAAAATAAGATGGCCAAACCGATACAGATTCAATTACCAATGGTGTCACTCAAATTCATGTTTATGGGCTAGGGAATTTGACTGTTGGTGGATAGAATGCTTGGCTGAAATGGGAGACAAGTATTATGACACCAAAGGTTCTTCTCCATTTCATATTACTATCTCCTCCGCCTACCTTTCCCAAGGTATTTCCTAGCCCTCACTAGCCCCTGGCTCACAAAGGGAGAAGACAGGAGAATAAAGCATATTTTCATGCTTCGGCAGCAAAAATTTGTGAGTAAGAGGGAGGTGGTTAGGGAGAGGTTGGACGAGGTTGGACATTGAGGAAAGGGGAAGGTGCTTGGAGACTCATTGGAAGAATTGAGAGTGGAGTTACCTCGTGTGGCTGTCCTAGTGACATCATCAGGAGCTCTGTGGGGGCTGATTAGACTTCGACGTGGACTCTGACGAAACAAATTCATTTCCCAAGTGTTGAGAAAATAATGGGAGAAAGGCCCCATCACTGGTGGAGAGAACTTCCAGTGAACAGGTGAGAGGTGCAAGGTGGGATTCTTTCAAAGCCGTAGATGAAAGGCAGAATTATTACAAAACAACAGTCTCTTTTGCAGGGAGGTATCCACAAGATGTATGACAGTGGCATACACTTTCATTGCAACTTTGTGGAGCTCAAGAGATTCTTCCCTAGAGGTGAAAATAATATACTTGAGACATATTAATTATCAATGTAAAATGTCCTCCTTTGCATAGAACGTGTTTTGCAGTTTAATAATACATTTGCATTAGCATAGAAATAGCCTCATGTCTTCATTAGTTATGCTGATTAATGACAGACTTCTGATACAACAGAATATACCTTATTGCTTCTTCGTGCCTCACTTGTATCTAAAGACAACAACTAAACTTGTGAATCCTGTGTTGGATTCTCCATGAAGAAGTTAGTTCTCAACCATTACAGAGCAAGCCTCACTACAGAAAGCTGGCATTAAGTTATACTGGCTTAAGTTACCCCTATTTCAAACTCTGTTCAGGTGGAATTTGGAAGAATTTGATTTACAGCACCCTTTTTGTTGGCTATGTTTTTCCGGGTTGCTAGGTCACATGATCAAGCTGAAAGGGGTTTCGAACAGGTGTAAGTCTCTCCTTGTCCTGTCCCACCACACTCCGAGAATGCCCCTTTTGGGGGGACTTACGCTGTTGTACGTTCTCCTTGCTCCAGTTCCTCTGACTGAGCCAATGTGAAGGACTAATCTATGGCTCAGCCAAGGGGAGAGACTCACACTGTCAAAGCCCTGACTGAGCTCCAGCAAAGCCTAAGATCCATTGAATCCAAACTCTTTTACTGCAACAGATCTTGGGTTTGCATTGTGCTGTGTGGCAGTAGGATAATGATAAATTCAGGATTCCTCCCCAAAAATGGGGAGGGAAACACAAATAGAAACCATCAAACTTTAATCTACATTGTGAAATTTCAAGGAACCACATTTTGATTCATATTTTGAAATTTCAAGGTACCTGCATCTCATCACTATGATACTTGAAAAATGAGTTTGTTGACATTTCTTTATTTGTGTTTGTTTGGATATTGAAATACTGAATATTAAATAGGGATGTGACAATCAAAACTTGTGTGAATCCCAAATGATTGTGACCCAGTCCAGAGATTCAGTTCCTTTGCAATAATGGCCTAAACTTTCTCCTTCTCTCTATTTTTTTTTTATCAGTTTGGAGACTTATCTCCCTCTTTTCATAGGAGAACAGAATGCATGACTAAACGGGCCTTTGGACTGATTCATCAGGACTCTTTCTATATTCTGAAGAGTGTCCCCATCTTGAGTGACAGTGCGCCAGATGAAATGAAGGGGGGTGGAGTCTTATTGTGTAGAGAAGAGTGGAGATTTCCCAGGGGGTTATTGTTACAAACTAAATGAGCACCCCATTTTAAGCCCTAGCTTGAAACATTGCCTGTTCTTGTCACAATTCTTCTGAAACCATAGTGCCTTGCAGGGATGCTATTATTTTCTGATTTTGGTAACAAGGGACGCTGGCCAAACAATGAGGGGCTCATAAACTCTGTGACATTTTTTTTTTTTTTAATATCAGCTGTTGAATTGTTGACTGTAAACTTCTCTAATCCCTGAATTTCAGGACGCTTGCTAAAATGGGAAACCAGTTATTTGACTTTATGATCACGTTGCAAAACTATAAGAGACCAAAGTTAGAAGAACTTAGTACCTTTTGACCTTGGAAGACTTTGTTCAAGGTCACACACAGTGGTACCACTCGCCAAAGAATTCTGCATCCCCTCCACTTTTCGTTCGCAACACCCAGGCTACAAACCCATCAGGTTGTTTCAGCTTTTGTTACCATTAACATTTGTTTTTGTCAAACGATATCAAGGAATGTCTGGAAAATCAATCTTTAATAAGTTACAGTAATGTTTTCAATTTCCTGTCATCTGCTTTAACGTACATGTGTACTCTGTCATTTCTCATCACTTTCTAAATCCATCTTGTTATCAGCTTGGTATAACTTAATGTACAGCTAACTCATTCCTGGGTGACCTTAAATCATACACTACCCGGGAGGCTTCTTCGAAGAGTCATTCTTTCTTTTCTGTGAAGGTGACAGAGATAACGGAACGGTAGAGACTGTGCAAATCAAAACTTCAAGGGGGACTTTTGTACTTGGTCAAACTTGCTGGGAGGAAATGCTCAGAAGCATTGACAACTGGGTGGTTGCAAACTAGAGGTGGCTTCATGACAGAATCATAGAGATGGAAGCACGGGTGTGAGAGGGCACCATTTTCCATTCCATTGTACAGTATATTTGTCAACTGTAGTACTGCTTCCATTCCACTGCAGATCATCTTCCACCAAAAACTCCATTATTCATCTTGCTGTCTGTGGGTGGCAAAAACATGGTAATTTACCTAATTTACAGAATTAATTGCACTGCCATTGTTTCTCCATTCCATTCATTTCAGTGCAAAGGAAACACAATGTCCACAGGGGAAAATGTAACCAATTGTCTATCATTTATGGACTGAAACAACAGCAGCAGCAGCAGCAAATACCAGCTGTATCAAATGGAAAGATTTATCTTCCAGGCATGCTATGAATAAGTGAACACCAGCAATTTCTGTTTCTATTTTCATAAGACTTCTACAACTTTCCTAGCTGGAAGGGAACTTGGATATCATCTGGTCCAACTCCCTACTCAACACAGAATCTGCACCACAGGATGCAACTATAGTATCTCTGACAATTGGTCACGTGTTCTTGTTTAGTCAATTGGTTGTGTCCGACTCTTCCTGACCCCATGGACCAGAGCACGCCAGGGGTCATAAAGAGTCGGACACAACTAATAGACTGAACATTGGTCATGTAGCTTCTGCTTAAATATGTTCCTCAAACAAGAGCCCACTACTCCACAAGACAACCATGGTCCTGTTCCATTCAGAAGTTTAGCTCCTGATGCTTAGCTCAATTTTGCTTCCTTGAAATATCTGGTTTGGCTTTCTGGAGCAACATAGTGAATTCCTCTCCATCTTCTGCATGACAGCCCCTCTGTCCCACTTAATCTTTTCTTCTCTAGGATAAACACATACCAAATAAATAGAAAAATAAAATAAAATAACAATCCCTCATAGGATTTGATTTTTGGGCCCCTCACCATCCCAGTCACCAACCTTTGGAAAATATGCTCCAGTTTATCAAGGTCCATTTTAACACAGACACCTAGAACTGAAGACAGACTTTGCTTGACCAGCACAAAATGGAATAGAACTCTTGATTCCTGGGTTCCTGGCATGATGTGTCCGTATTTGCACCCTAAGATTGCATTGCCATTTTACCAGGCACAAAACACTGCTAGTTCATGTTCACTTTGTGATCAACTGAGACACTTAGGGTTGTGTCCATTCGGCATAGATCCATTAACAGGGCTAGTTTAGCTCCATTAATTTCAGTGCAACTACTCTTAGCAGGGGACGTGGGTGGGTTAAAACACAGAGCCTAGGACTTGCTGATTGGAAGGTCGGCGGTTCGAATCTCTGCAATGGGGTGAGCTCCTGTTGCTCAGTCCCTGCTCCTGCCAACCTAGCAGTTCGAAAGCATGTCAAAGTGCAAGTAGATAAATAGGTACCGCTCCAGCGGGAAGGTAAACGGTGTTTGCATGTGCTGCTCTTGTTCGCCAGAAGCGGCTTAGTCATGCTGGCCACATGACCTGGAAGCTGTACGCTGGCTCCCTCGGCCAATAAAGCCAGATGAGCACCGCAACCCCAGCGTCAGTCACTACTGGACCTAATGGTCAGGGGTCCCTTTATCTTTTACTCTTAGCAGAACTTAGTTAGATGCAACCCATAAATCTTTTTCACATGGACTTCTACCATGCACCGAATCAACAATATTAAGTTTCATATAATACCCAACCTCTTATCTTAACCCTATGCACTGAAAAGGGGGCTGCTGGGGCAATGTTGCTTTCTGGAGAATATCTTCTCAAATCCTACACATGTAAGGAATCTAATAGGGGAAAGCTTGCATGCTCCCCATCCTCCTGGCTCTCATTTTTGTCACTGCTGGATCTGCAGTAGGAACATTCACACATGCACACACGCCCAAATATACAAAATTTCAGTGCATCAGCAGAAGTGGTGATGGTGACAGAAATTAAGGCTGGGACAGTGAGAGGGTTCATTATCCTCAATGCATCCATGCACAAAAGAGAGTCTGGGGAAGGAAAAGGTTAAGGGGTGATTGGTTGTACTTTAGAAAGAAGAAGAAAGGAACAAGGTAAATTTTAAGGAAACTTATTGTTTATTTGACTGGCTTGGGGGTCAGATACAAAGCATACCTGTATTTAATGATCCTTCTCCAGCTCTACTTGAGCTCCATGGTTACAAATAACCTTAAGTTGATTCTGATGCACTCTGTTTTTTATCTTCCTTTTAACAAATTGGTGTTCACTTTTTCCTGTGTTCAAGGAAATTTCCCTGACATCAAAGAGACATGAAGCCAGAGGTATTCAGGTTTCTCCCCTCCCCTCTCTCCATAAACACACTCAAGCACTATTTGATTCTGTCTATCAAAGTGACAAGAACGTCACTTGTGACTCTGCCATTCATATGAAAATTGCTGCTGTCCCTCGAGGTTTTATTTCTTAGAATCCTGGGAAGTGTAGTTTGTTAAGGGTGCTGGGAATTGTTGCTCTGTGAGGGCCAAACTACAGTTCCCAGTATCCCTTTGTGGGAAGCTATGTGCTTTGAATGGATGATGTGAGTGTTCCCTCCATCACCCAAGCTGTCGGGTAGAAGCAAATACCCTCTTCCCATGAAGGGGGAAAAAAATCCCACGCAGTCCAAAATGGTGACTGGCCAAGCCCACACTGCTCAAAGAGTGAGCATACAAGATATGGAAGAACAAAGCAGAGAAAAAGCTTAGGAGTGGCCACCAATCTTGGCCATGTGAACTCATCTCTTCCACTCAAGATCAAGTCACTGAAGACTTCCTCCTTCAATGGGGTGGAGCAAAGACTCCCACATGATAGCTGGAAATGCAATTATTTTCAACCTCTGCGTTTTGTATGCTGGACTATTCCGCATCTCGTGCAGTTCTTGCAATTTTGCAACTTTTTTTAAAAAAGAGAGATTTAAGTAGCGATTGCTAAAACTTGAGGAGAGCCACCCTCCCCAGATGAGTTTGAGTTGTAGACCAGCTTTTTAGAAGACATTATAAAACGAAAAACCCCTTCTGAGCTCAGACTGAACGTGGACGTGGGAAAGAGAAGTCACAGGTGAATGTAGACAACTGGGGCCAAGAGCCTTGTTGGGGTGTCCAGGATGCTGAAAAGACCACCAATTCCCACATAGATTTCTTCATTCAATTCATTACCAGTTGGTACTTGGAGATAACAGGAAGGAAATGTTTGTTTCTCTGTGTGCCTTTAATTGCCTCCCATATTTAGAATGTATCTTTCTGATAGAGGCAAATGTCATTTTGACACACACTGCTATGTTGTGCAGAAAATTATTTCCCACTGTACATTATTCACCAATGTTTATGCGTTTCAGTGTAAGTCATTTAAAAGGCTCGAGAGATCTGTATCTTGTCAGTTCGATTCCGCCAGACAGAAGTCGGGTTTCAAATAAACTGAGCTTCAAGTTTCCCCTTTTCTCCCCTTGCAAAATTTGGAGCCGTTCTTCAAATGTTAACTAATCTAATGAGTTTTGTATTGAATTGTGAATACATTTTAATTTGCCATTCAAGATATTGTAGCATTTAATATTTTGCCTCGCAAGCAATCTACCACGAGGCATTTTTTTTTTCAAAAAAAGAGAGAAGCCTTCCACAAAATTTCTTTCATACAGTCTGATTAAAATCCAATTAATTACAAACACAATTAAACCTTTCTACAGGAGTTTGCCGAGGAAGGCTGACGGAAGTCAAGTTGTCAATCAAAGATCCAGCAGGGAGTATTAATTGGAAAGCAGCAAAACTTTCAGCCAATACGAATATAAAAGGAGAGAAGGAAAATCATTCAGCCCTTCATGTAATATGCACGTTGATTAGGAAATAGCTTCCTCCTTTGATTCCTTTGCTTATCATTTGATCAATACAACTTTCTTGTAGTGGCACCTTTCATGACGAACCCCTCCCAAGGCCCTACACGATAGTAAATATACGTACAATAAAAAGGCAATTAAGAATGAAATAAGGGAGGGGAATGAAACATTAATGCACCATTCGTTGCTATTGTAAAATCTTTGCAATTTGATAGCAGCTAAAGTTTATGTTTTTGTGGACGGTTTCTTGGGGGGGGGAGGGGTGTTTCTTGTGGGGCTTCTTTTCCTCAATTTTGTATTTGTTGTCATGTTACACTTCAACCAGGACTTTGGCTGATTAATAGCTTACAGCCTTCTAAATGTAACTGTGGGAAGAAGGGGTTGTTTTGTTTTGGTTAATTATTTACTTGCGTTTTATCTTGCATTTTCTTCTGGGATCTCTTGATGAAGGGCGGTATATAATTTTAATAAATTGAAAATTGAAAAAATGTGGAAATTTTACAATGTCAGTTACAGCCAACTCATCATGACTCCTCCCCCACTCCCCAAAGAACCCCCTGCACTATACATTTAGAATACTATTATTCCTCTTTAAACAGCCATATTTAAACAATTTAAACAGTCCCAATAGAATACGGGGAACTTTAGTTGTGGTCAGACCAAGGCAAAATAGAATGGCACTATTACTTCCCTTCATCAAGACACTAGACTTATGTTGATGCAGCCTAGAAGAGCATTAGCCCCCCCCCCCCGCACACTGTTGACTCTTGTGAAGCTTGCGGTCTATTAAGACCCCTAGATCCTTGTCACATGTACTACTGGCAAGCCAGGTGTCCTCCATCTTACATTGGTGCATCTGTTTATTCTTGCCTAAGAGCAGGAGCTTGCGTTTGTCCCTATTGAAATTCATTTTGTTAGTTTGGGCCCATCTGTTAAGGTCATCTTGAATCTTGATGCTGTCTTCTAACCCTCCCAGTTTGGTATCATCTGCAAATTGGATGAGCCTGTTGGGAATTCCATTCCACCCTTTGCTGCCGACATGGGATCACTACATGTCACATGTCTGTTTACATTCCAGCACAGATTGCTGGCGTGAGCAGAACTACCACTCTGTATTGCTTTTGTTTTTAGTCTCTTTCCGAGAAGACGGCAAGGAGAGATGCCATGTTTGCTTTGTCCTGATTTATGTATAATAAATGTGTTGTTTAGTATGTGTCTACAGCCTCAAGCCTCTTCTGTTGTGCAGTTTACACTGCTGAGTAAAATCTGCAAGCTTGAGTCACTGATGTACATCGGAGCAGAGGTTGATGGAGTTCCGCAGCACCACTGCTGAGGGGAGATGTATCAACTGGGGCCGAGCCAGCTGGCCTTTTGACCCCCCGATTCTGACAGAGCATCTCCTCAATTCCTTCATCCAAATTCATCCAACTTCAACCATATGAAGGCATTGAACAACAATGGGCCTCGGACAGAACCCTGTGGTACCCTACTTTTTTTCCAGGATGATGAGGAACCAACCATTCATGAGCATTATTTGTGGACCAATACAGACATGTCAGCAGTTATTAAGCTCTTGTGTTTATTTTAGCTCCTTTGTGACAGCTGCTCATCCCATAATGTAGCTATGTAGATGGCCAGGTCTTCCTTCCCCAGCTAGTCTCCTCCAGCATTTATCACCAGTCTGACTTTGGCTGCACCACCAGCACTGGTCTTTGTGGCTTCTCATTTGCTTTCAGAAGAATAGCGCTCAGCCTGGCAGCCAGAGTTCAACTTCAGCCTGACCAGCAGTCTCTAAATGACTTAGTACCACCTTCTGTGCAAACCAGTATGGGCAGGAGACAACATAGGGCTGCCTCTGAAAATGGTTTGGAAACTTCAGCTGGTGCAGAATTTGGGGCCCAGGTTGCTCACTGGAACAAGATGTTTTGAGCATATTGCACTGATCCTGGTCTGACTGCACTGGCTGCCAGTTAGATTCTGGGTCCAGTTCAAAGTGCTGATTTTGACATACAATGGCTGAGGACTGCAAGACCTCTCTCCATATGAACCTATCTGGATCCTGCAATCATCACCTGAGGGTCTTCTTCATGTGCCTCCTCCACATGAGGTTTGGAAGACGGCAACACAAAAATGGGCCTTTTCTGTGGTGGCTCCTTGTTTGTGGAATGCTCTCCCCAGGGAGGTTCACCGGGTGCTTTTATTATACATCTTTAGGTCCCAGGCAAAAATGTTCCTTTTCAAGCATGCCTTTGGCTGATTAACCCCTTATATCCCTTTTAAATGTGTTTGTGGGTGGGAGAGAAGAAGGGGGCTGATGGTTTTTGTGGGTCTGGGCTTTTTTTCAGCTGGAACTCACCAGAACTGAGTTCTGGCACTTTTCAGGGAGATGTTCATGGTGAGTTTCAGCACCTCTTCTTCTAGAAAAATAGTATTGGTTGTTGCTGTTGTTTTTATAATGCGTTTTGTGCTTTTATATTATATTTTTATGTTGTGATGCGCCCTGAGATCTGTAGATGAAGGGCAGTCTACAAGCAAACAAACAACCTCCAACCCCCGCAGCCTGCATTTCAGCCCTCTAAATACTAGAGCAGACCATATGACCTGGCTATCGATGGCAATTCAGGGTTCAACTGTGGTGTTTCACTGCTGAGTCTTTGAGATACCCCAGGAGTCTCCTGCTGCTCACAGAGGCTTAAGTCTCTGTACATTTGCTCATTTAAGGAAGAGGGTGGGAATCTTTTTTCAGTCTGAAGGCCACCTTCACCTATGGGCAGCCTTCAGAGGTAGGTGGAGCTAGAGGCAAATGTGGACAGAGTCGTTCCAAATGTCAGGAATTTCTGGCCACACATCCGCATACACAAAGTTCTCCACTCCAGCAAGCAAAATTGGACATGGTTATTGTTATTAATTTATTATTAGTTAAACTTCTTAGCTGTTGTTGTTTTCCCACCAAAGTAACTCACAGCAACTTATCACAGCAAATATCACAGTTCATGGACACAATTTCAGGACACCTTGAAAAATCCATTTTAGATGGCTGTGAAACAATGAATAAGGGGTCTGGCCTGCAGGCGAGTTATAAGGGTTGGATCAAGAGGATTGGGTAGTTGTCAGAGCTTTCCCACCCTGGTTTCACCAGAGCTTCCACACGCTGGTTTCAGGTACCACAACAGAGCCATTCCCTGTGAAAGCACACCATACCAGTCTGGTTTAAGCTTATTGTCAGTTTCTTATTTCAAAGAATGGCTCTTAATCCAATGCTAACATTTATGCTACTAAATAAGGAATGATTTCTTGAACCGGGGAACAGGTGGCAACCGTGAGCTCAACAAACCCATGGTTTGACTCAATATAAGGCAGGGAAATACCTTTGATCGCTTTCCCTTCCGTATGCCTGTTTGTTCTCCGTAAATTTATTTTTCTCTTTTTATAAAAAATAAATAAGTAAATCACACAATGTTTTCGCCAAAGCCTCTGGGTGAAAATGTGCTGTTTGGTTCTCAGAAGAATTGTTATTTTTTTTCCTGGAGGCAAAGGAAAAGCCCAGTTCCTTGAGGAATGTTCTTGCTTATTAGTCATGGAAGGTTGTGTGTCAACTGAAGAAGAAAGATGGACAACTTTTTTGGGGGGGGGGGAGATGCAATAGGGTATCATGGAGAAGAGCATAGGGAGCTAGAAGAGGAGAACTCCTGTTAGATTCTATCACCTAGTTGTGGTGTGCTTCCTTGCACAGTGCTTTCAAAGAGGCTCAACAAAACCTCTATGGAGAAGAAAGTTTCCCCAGCGTCATTCCGATGACAGGTGATTGATGGTCAACAGCTCAACCCACATGACAAAATTAACCCCATGTTGTACAGAGGGATCGCTTTCTGGCCTAGTTCCTCATCTTATAATGTGATAAAACTAAGGCTGTACATCTAATCCAGAAAAATCCCAAACTGAAGAGGACAGATTTGAGCCACCCCAGGAATTGTCTGGAGCAGACTGAAGCAGCCTGAGATCTCTCTGGGCCTGATTCACCTGGAGCAATCTAGAGAGGTCGAAAGGTGTGTGTGGGAGGAGCAGGGTTTTATATTCTAATTAATTGTTAGGGCTGAGCAATGCTGCTTATTTGTATCAGAGCCGAACCGGATCACCAAATCAGACCCACTAACTCAATCTGGGGTGCTTTGCATAGCCCTGGAGAATATACAGCAACATTGGGAATAACTTTCTGAAAGCAAGAGCGGGTGATCTCAAAAGGTGCTGGACTCCCTGTCATTGAAGGTTTTTAAACAGAGGGTGGATGGCTACCTGTCATGGACAATTTATCTGTGGCTCTTGCATTTTTGGTAGGTCCCAGTTCCACATTGCTTATTTCCGACTTTCTGCCCCAGAATCCCATCTAACATACACGGTCCGTCCTCTGGAAAGAGGATGCCGCCGTGCCTATATTTTACATGGCCTTAGCAGGTCATTTTCCTTGGCCACATCTCTTAAAGGTGGGAAGGGTGGCTCCTCCACATTGAGGCTGTCACGGACCAGCCTGATGTGCTTCCCTTCCCGCCCCGTTTAAATGATGGGATGTCATTTTCACTCGCCGCCGGTGAGTAATTCAGCTGTGAGCCAAAGGACATGGCTGAGAAGGGTGTAATAATTACAGCAGCATGTAGAAAACCTCCGGTGTATTTCCTTCCAGGAGTATGATCTCAGAGAATTTCTGCAAGGCCGGCTTCAAGTAATTACTGTCACTTCATGCTTATCTGCCGGCTCTCGCTTTCTAGGTAGCATCCCCCACCCACACTCCCCGCCACTCCTTCGTGAATATACCGACTCTACAAAAGGAGCCATTTGTCAAGGTGGCACTCTGACATCTTCCCTTTCTCCCCTCACTTTCCTTTGCTGAAATTATGTGAGAGATTACTGTCCAGCCTGGGACGATATGTACCGTATCATCTAAATAATAGAACCTGCAATGATCAATGACAAATGGCCATTAGCTACTACCAATCCAGCCATATCATCAAGGGCCAATTTGGATGTCTTTATTTCAGACAGGTGAAATTGCCACTGGCTTCCCTCCCCTGCCTCCTCCCAGGGTGCTGGTGGTGATTATGTCGTTGCTGGGGCTGATGCAAGGCCTGGTTGGGTGATGAAATGTGCCGTCACAGCAGGTCTCGTATTCCGCAGCGGAAAGGGGTGGCAGCATGAGCAAGAAGGGCACTTGAGGCTGGGGCTGGAGAAATAAAAAAGCTTCCACTGAAGCTGCAGAAATCTGGAAACTGCTCAACTGGAAATGGCTGGAACTAGAACTGATGAGAAAGACATTATTTCAGCAGAGCTTTTGGACATCGTGGCACATGTGGGAAAGGGTGAAAGGGAAATGGTCAAGTAATGAAGCGTCCAGAAGATAGAGGTGATATATGAAAAAAATTCTTCTTCTTCTTCCTTCCTTCCTTCCTTCCTTCCTTCCTTCCTTCCTTCCTTATTTCTGATGGCTTTATAAGAGGATTGGAGGGCAATCAAAGGCTAGTAGCCACAATGGCTATGCTCTCCCTCCACAATTGTAGGCAGCAATGCTTCTGAATACCAGTTGGTCAAAACTGCAAGAGAGGATGGAGCTCTTGGGGAGCCAGCGTGGTGTAGTGATTAAGAGCGGTGGACTTGTAATCTGGTGAACTGAGTTCGATTCCCCGCTCCTCCACATGCAGCTGCTGGGTGACCTTGGGCTAGTCACACTTCTCTGAAGTCTCTCAGCCCCATGCACCTCACAGAGTGTTTGTTGTGCGGGAGGAAGGGAAAGAAAAATATTAGCCACTTTGAGACTTCTTCGGGTAGTTATAAAGTGGGATATCAAATCCAAACTCCTCCTCCTCATCATCATCATCATCATCCTTCTCCTCCTCTTCCTCTTCCCCTTCTTCTTCTTCTTCTTCTTCTTCTTCTTCTTCTTCTCAAATCCTGCTTGCAGTTTTCCCAGAGGTAACTGTTCAGCAGCTGTGATAACAGGATGCTGCCCATTAATCTGACCCAGCAGGCTCTTTTAATGTTATTTATTTATTTCCTTCATTCTTTCAGCTTATACTCACCACTTATTTTGGTCATGCTCTTTCCAGTGGCCAGAATTCTCCAGACTCCATTTTCTTCCCCTCTCAAATTTCCCTGGAATGATGACATAATGACATGGCATCACTCCAAAGGCCTACGGGGCGTGGGCAGTATAGCAGCCATGGATAGTGTTATTACGGGGGCACCCTGGGGAGATAATTATATCCCTGCCCTGCGGGGAGAAAAAAAATTACTTAAAAAAATGGAAAAAGAGGAACCTCCACCATTTCCACCACATGTGCAGTGAACTCCCTCCGCTCTGAAACTTTCAGACAAATTATCTGTTCTCTTACGAAATGGCTACCATTTTGGAACCAGTGAATTTGAGCTGCATGTTCCTCCACCATTCATGTTTCAGGTTATGGTTGTGCACATGTAGTAATTAAGCCAGAGCAAAACAGGAACTGGGGAATCATAGAATTGTGGAGTTGGAAGGGACCTCAAGGGTTATCCAATCTTGCATTGCAGGAATTGGATCATACATGACAGGTGACTATCAAAATTCTGCTTAGAATATGGTTACCAGATTTTTTTCAATGAATTCGGGGGACACTTTTTTTTCTTTGAAGCGGAGTAGCGACAGAAGTCAGTAGTGGGGATGGTGAGGCAAAAGACCCTGGGCCCAAGCACACATGCATATTGTAGAAAGGTGCAAAGCCCTTCTTTCACACCCTGTAAAACATAAATGCACAGGTTTTTTTTAAAAAATGGCAATGGTGAGGCGCCCACCCATGACTCCCGAGCCTCCCCCAATCGCCTTCCACCTTCCCCCTTTGTTTTGTCTGATCAGGGGAGGCTTGGAAGTCACGGGGCTTTCCCAGTTTTTAAAAAAAAACTCTGTGCATTTATGTTTCATAGGGTGTGAAAGAAGGGCTTTGCACCTTGCCTGGAAGAGAAACCGTGTGCCTTGCACCCCTCCTGGGCAACGGCGACCTGCCTGTGACTCCCGAGCCTCCTCCGATCTGTCAAAACAGGGAGAAGGGGGCAGGAGATCTCTACCACCAGACGTCCCTGGTTCCCCCTCTGCAGTGGCTATGGCAGCGAGCAGCTCCTGAAGCCAGCCAGAGCCTATTGTGCTACCAGACTGGCTCCGGGCTGCTGAGGCTGCCGCTGCCACATTTCCCGGGGACAGATTTGCAAATCTGGGAACTGTCCCTGGAAACCGGGGACATCTGGCAACCCTAGCTTGGAAACTTGCAGGGAAGAAGAGCCCACCACCTCTCATGGGAGTCTATTCCACCATCAAATAGCTCTCTGTGTTAGAGCAACTGCTTTGTACACAGACAGTCCCAGGTTCAAACTGGGATTTTGCTTTTGTGCTGTGATTTATTCAATGTGCAAAACCGTCAGTTCCTACCAGGGCACTGGAAAGAAAGTGGGACTGGAAGACATAGTGAGAAATGAAGTGGAAGCTGCAGGAAATGGCCTGAAGGAGGGGCAGCAGCAAAGCTATGGGCTAAGATCTAAGAAATGCAGATTGCTAAAGCATTGATGTGCCTCTGGAAAGAAGATTGGGTGACCTAGATTTCATAGTCCAGAACTAGCCATTGTGAACACTAGAATCAGTCAACGTTTTGGGTGGAACACACCAATCATTCTCACCCAGTCATCCGTTGCCAATGTGGTTGGCCCTTCCATCTGATTTTGCTATATTCCTCATCAACATATGCAACAATAATATGGTTGCTGTGTCTGCCTGGGTCTGTAAAAATAATATTATTTATCATTTATTCATTGTGCTTGTATTCCGCCTTACTGCCAAGCCACCCAAGGCTGTTAACAATTGAATAAAGACAAATGATAACATTTAAAGCTGGGGAGGGATAAGTCTGATTGGAACAGACCATGGTGTTCCCTATGTCTGCCTCATTTACATCATCATCTAAAAAAGAAGAAATGGACAATTTTTAAAAGTGTAGCCTACCCTCTGAAAAAGAGTGAGCCTGCTGAGACTTAGCGAGACTATAAGCTGTTAGGGGTTCAAACAAGGGGACTCACTCTTTTGTTTTCTATTTTTCTTTTTTTATATATATAATATTTTATTAAGATTTTCAAAACATTACAAAGAAAAAAAGAGAAAAAAGAAAGATACAAAAATAAAAAAACAATTAAGAACAGTTCAATCTTTCATAACTTATCTTGCATTTGCTTGTTTCCCGGACCTCCCCACACCTCCCCTCTTTGTATTCCAGTTCAATTTATTTATTCAGCAAATCCTTTCCCTCTTCACCTTTATCCTTATCTTTGATCTTAATATATTATAACTTTAAATTTTCACCTGTTAACAATCCGTTTTTGCATATTCCTTCATGACATTATTACTAAAAAACCCTTAACCTCAATCCAACATCATTCTAATATTCATTAATTTTGCAATATTTCTGTAGATAGTCTTTAAATTTCTTCCAATCTTCTTCCACCAACTCTTCTCCCTGGTCTCGGATTCTGCCGGTCATTTCCGCCAATTCCATATAGTCCATCACCTTCATCTGCCATGGTTTTCTATTTTTCTTTTCTGACTGGCACCATCTTACAGGCTTGGGTGACTGAGTGTGCCCAATCATAGAATCATAGAATCATAGAGTTGGAAGAGACCACAAGGGCCATCGAGTCCAACCCCCTGCCAAGCAGGAAACACCATCAGAGCACTCCTGACATATGGTTGTCAAGCCTCTGCTTAAAGACTCCACCACACTCCTTGGCAGCAAATTCCACTGTCGAACAGCTCTTACTGTCAGGAAGTTCTTCCTAATGTTTAGGTGGAATCTTTTTTCTTGTAGTTTGGATCCATTGCTCCGTGTCTGCTTCTCTGGAGCAGCAGAAAACAACCTTTCTCCCTCCTCTATGTGACATCCTTTTATATATTTGAACATGGCTATCATATCACCCCTTAACCTCCTCTTCTCCAGGCTAAACATGCCTAGCTCCCTTAGCCGTTCCTCATAAGGCATCGTTTCCAGGCCTTTGACCATTTTGGTTGCCCTCCTCTGGACACGTTCCAGTTTGTCCTTATTGGACTCAGGGTTTCTGGAAGGACAGAGGGGTGCCTGCCACCTTTTGCTTTTATTTACATTCCTTGTACTTTGGCAAATCTTGGCGTTCCTCTGAGTTGGCTGATATCTGCCTCAGAGAGAAGAACAATAATAGCCACAATTCCCTCTCCTGCCCCAAACGTCCCCAGTTGACTTCTCTTTCATGTCCTCGATTTATTTTCTTTCTCTTCTTGGTCACATGTGAAATTCCACATCCAGGGGTACCCTGAGGTCCTTTCCTTTCTTTCTTTCAAGTTTGAGATGGTTAATTACTTGAGACTCGAGATCTGTGCAAGTCGCCCAGGTTTTCACCATTAATCAAATAAATGAAATGAAAATAATTAGTCGATAGTGACTTTCTGGCTTATTAAAATCAGATCCAACTCAAATCAACATAGCTCAGAAAATCAAATATAGCAGAGGAACGAAACCTTGAGGCTCCCCCCCACAACCCGCTCTTTCTTCCCAATTTTTGGTTCCCTGGTGTGTTGTCTGTTTCTGCACAGTGACGTTCTTGTTCAAATGATCTGTCTGATTAAAGCACTTGAAACCGGGCGAAACCCGTGGAATCGATGGAGCCGAGATGCCGGCAAGCTGTGGGGAGGATTTATTTATTTATTTGCCTTATAATTTGTTAACAACAACCAAAAAAAAAAAGGGGGGGGGGAAGAAGAAAGGGGGGAGACCCAGAAATAATAATGTGTGAATATGTGTGTGTTTAAAACACTGGTTTATGATCCCCTTAGGAGTTTCTGTTCTCTCTCTCTCTTTTTCTCTCTCTCCCCTTTCTTTCTCTCCCTCTCATCCCCCCCTCCCCATTTGTAATAGGATTGAAGAATAGGCAATTACTTCCTTTTATTTTACTGGCTCCCGACCATGTGCTCATTAGAACAAATGTTACCATTACCCCATTTATTTTATGATTATTAAATTTGGATTTGATTGCCAATACTTTGCTTTTTACTGTAGGTTTAAAGGGGAAGGCTGACTATTTCATGCCCTCAAAAACAATAAAGTGGCGCAGATTGCAAAGGTTAGAGCAGCAGATGGCTTCCTCGTTCTGTCTCTGACCTCCCTGGGAGTCCAGAGTGAGGAGGGGGCGACCCAACACTTCCCCACAATTCCAGGGCAAAGGGGGTTGGGGCAGGGTTTCTCACGCTGATCAAATTGCTTGTGACCAAGTCAACCTAAGAACAGAAGAAGAGTGTGCTGGATCAGGCCAATGGCCCATCTACTCCACCATCCTGTTCTCATGGTGGCCAACCAGATCCCTGTGGGATACCAATAAGCAGGATTCGAGCACAAGAGGAACACTCTTTCCTCCTGTGGTTTCCAGCTTCAGAATAGGTAAAGGTAAAGGGACCCCTGACCATTAGGTCCAGTCACAGACGACTCTGGGGTTGCGGCGCTCATCTCGCTTTATTGGCTGAGGGAGCCAGCGTACACCTTCTGGGTCATGTGGCCAGCATGACTAAGCCGCTTCTGGTGAACCACAGCAGCACATGGAAACACCGTTTACCTTCCCGCCATTTATCTACTTGCACTTTGACGTGCTTTTGAACTGCTAGGCTGGCAGGAGCAGGGACCGAGCAACGGGAGCTCACCCCATCTTAGGGATTCGAACCTCTGACCTTCTGATCGGCAAGCCCTAGGCTCTGTGGTTTAACCCACAGCACCACCTGCGTCCCAGCTTCAGAATACCAGCTGCCAAAAACCACAGGAAAGGGGAGTGATTTTGTACTTGGGTCCTGCTGTGAGACCTGCTTTAGACCAGCAAAATCTGGAGGGATGTACGTTCCCCATCCCTGGACTAAAGAATGTAAGATATGCTCCCCTGGATAAGATCAGAGGACCACCTACATTGGCTCCCAGTACGTTTCCGAGCACAATTCAAAGTGTTGGTGCTGACCTTGAAAGCCCTAAAGGGTCTTCACCCAGTATACCCGAAGGAGTGTCTCCACCGCCATCATTCAGCCCAGACACTGAGGTCCAGCGTCAAGGGCCTTCTGGCGTTTCCCTCATTGCGAGAAGTGAGGTTACAGGGAACCAGGCAGAGGGCCTTCTTGGTAGTGCCTGCTGTTTAGAATGCCCTCCCATCAGATGTCAAAAAAAATAAACAACTATGTGACATTTAGAAGACATCTGAAGGTTGCCCTGTTTAGGGAAGTTTTTAATGACTGATGTTTTAAAGTATTTTTCATCTTTTGTTGAAAGCCGCCCAGAGTGGCTGGAGAAACCCAGCCAGATGGGCGGGGTATAAATTAATTATTATTATTATTATTATTATTATTATTATTATTATTATTATTAACATCTTCTGCTACTAACCACCATGATATTTCTGGGATGCTCGCAAGCAGGGCACAAAGGCAGTACCTTTTGCCCATGGTTGGCTATTTTCCCAGCAGCTATTATTCAATGGTATTCTGCCCTTGAATGTAGACATTCATATATATGCACATTTGACCTTAGTATATGCATCTTTGTATGCATTATTTCGTTAGAGAACTGTGTTGCAATATCTAATTTCAAAGAATACCTGCCTTTCAACTCATGCATTGTTTCAAAAGTGTGAATTACGTACATCCACATCCAAAAGGTGATCTGAGTCGGAGTTTTCCCCTTATCTTGAATGACAAGGATCACTCCTGAATTTCCAAATCAGGAGTAGGAAATCCAGGTTTCCAGGTTTCCAGGACTGCTGTTGTCTTGCATTCTCTCCCTAACCAGCTCTCAGCAGGAGTCAAGAGCTGCGACTGCAGTATAAATAATGCATTTTATTTTTTCCTCAAATGAGAAAATCAAAATCGAATTCCGCGTTTGCACTCAAGAAATAAAAAGAGGCCGGGTTACGGAGGCTAAACAACTTCAATAAAATAATTATAACAATAATAATTGAAATATTGTTACAAATGGGATAGGCTTTCAAGTTTTCGCTTGTGATTTTGTGTGCGTGTGTCCAAACTGTTACCGAGCCAAATTAAATTCTGCATATTATATGACCACAAGCACAGGCGTAATATCCATTCCTTTCCTGGCATTTTCTTTCCTTTTTCCTTTTTTTTTCCCTTGTTTGTAATGAATTTCCCCTGAGGACATTCATGAAAGTAAGCATTTGTTTATTATTATTCGAAGCAATAAATAAATAAATGTGCACCAGGGGGGTGTTTGATATGTCCAAGCAGTGACAAAGCAACCCCTACCGAAAATCTAAGAGTAAATCATAATTTTTAAAAAATCACACTCTCAGCCTTGCAAAATTTGTATTGCAGATGAGACCAATTGAGCTAATACGTCTGCATTTCTCTTATTCTGAGCACATTTCTCTTATTCTTATTCTCCTGTTCTAAACTGTGAACCAGTAATAGTCAAATTATTGGTAAAATTGGTGGTGGTGGTGGGGAAAGTCTACAAGTGGACATTAAACCTGTTTTCCACAACCAGGGATGTTGGCTCCATCGTAGAACAACTGCTTTGCTTGCAGAAGGTCCCAGACTCTGTCCCTGACATCTCCAGGTTTTTCCTGGAATGTCCTGTTCCTCAAACTCTTGAGACCAATGCACTAGCTCAATATGAGGCCGTTTCCTGTGCCACTGTTCTGGGGGAAGCGCCATACAGCAGTGGTAGTGCATCTGCTTGGCATGCGGAAAGTCCCAGGTTTAGTCCTCAGCATCTTAAGGCATGGCTGGGGATGCCCCTGCCTGAAACTCCGAAGAAAACAAGATGGACCAGTGGTGTAAAACCACTTCTTATGTTCCTAACAGACATGGCAGCTTCCATTTCAGATGCAACAGAGACTGAGCAACAGATGTTGGGATGGTGCAGAGAGCAAGACATGGTTGCTGCCTTCATATCAGGAGGACCCCCAGAGGTATATGTGTAGCCAGAGGCGAAACAACCTGCTCCAGTTCTCGGAGTGTCACCGCTGCAGCGTGCGTGGCACACATGTCAGGGGGTGTGGTGTGCCGCCTGTGGGGGGCATGGCACCCCATCCGTGGGGGGCGTGGTGTGCATCCTGGGGGCGTGGCTGACCCGGGGGTGCCGCCGATCGGGGGTCAGCATTTTATCACCCCCACTTTGGAATGGAACACAGCCCACCCCCACCCCAGAACGTCCCTGTGTGTAGGCACTGTTGGGAACGAGTTGGAGCCTTGACCTGATCCATCAAAGCTCTTCTTGTGTGAGGTTGAAATTGTCTTCTTCTTCTTTGGTGATCACTCGTAGCCAAGTAAGATTGTCTTCCATAAACATGGTTTTAAAAGTGAGTCCGTAAGTGACTGTGGAGGCCAATTGTGGATCCACACATCTTTCCACAGTGGGGATATAGGTTTCCAGGTGGGAGTTGATCATGGTGAGGGTTTTAGCACATTTCTCCCTTTCATCCTGAGTTCGAGCATCTTCAAAGTCCATGACACCTTTGGTAAAGGCTGTTCTCCGATTGAAGTGCTCGCAGGCCAGTGTTTCCCAGTTGTCAGTGTTTACATTACATTTTTTTAGACTTGCCTTGAGAGAGTCTTTAGACCGCACCAGGTGGCCTTTTAGACATTCCATAATACCTCAGCCAGCACTGACCACACTGAGGGAGTTGTTGTAAGTACAGTGGTACCTCAGGTTAAGAACTTAATTCGTTCTGGAGGTCTGTTCTTAACCTGAAACTGTTTTTAACCTGAGGTACCACTTTAGCTAATGGGGCCTCCCGCTGCTGCTGCGCCTCTGCTGCGTGATTTCTGTTCTCATCCTGAAGCAAAGTTCTTAACCCGAGGTACTATTTCTGGGTTAGTGGAGTCTGTAACCTGAAGTGTCTGTAACCTGAAGCGTCTGTAACCCAAAGTACCACTGTAGTTCTTTGTTTTTCTAAACACAGATTTTCACTCCCTGCAAAAGAGGCATCTCTTCAATCGATCGATCAATCGATCGATATATTACTACTTGTTTCACAAAGAGTGCAAGGATTATTATTGAGGGAGGGGGAGAGGAAAAGAAAAAGAGGACACAGAAAATCCCTACATGTGCATAGCAAGAATCCTGACAACTGTAGATTATACATCACAGAGATACAATTCCCAGCATCCTTAGCAAATCACTTTTCCCAAGATTCTCTGGTTTGGAGTCAGATGCTTCAAACGTATGCCAGATATGCTTTTAATGTGTGGTGTGGATCTGCTCTAGCTTTCATTAACTGGAAGCCACACACACACACACACACACACACAGACATGCCGTTTAGATGCACGTGATTAAGGAGTTCTCTGTGCAAGGTAACTCCTGTAGGGGGGAAATATATACTTGCTGCCATCCAAAGAATGGATGTGGCGTATTTATATCTGCACCTTTGACTGATACGATCAGTAGGTGAGAAGTATTGGCAATAGCCTGCAATTTGTCTGACCCCTTGATGAAATAAAATAAAACAGCAGAGACAAAATACTAACAGAAAAATCCTGTAAAGGGAAAAATTGAGTGAACCATAAATATGGTGTCTAAATGCAAAAGGAAGCAATGGGGACCAACAAAATATTATTTTTCAAAAAAACACACAAAAAAACCACCAACCGAATGCTCTAAAACTCCATTTGATCCTTAAACAGACTCCTTCTCCCCCCAAAAATAATTCAAGACTGAGAGCTAAAGTGTGACGGGCAAAGAGGAAGAACTGTTTTCATCACTAGTTTTCTTCCATTTCATAATAACAATTCAGATTGCAAGTAGGCAGGTGTAAAATTTGTCTTAGTGTGCTGAGTGTTCTCTCTCTCTCTCTCTCTCTCTCTCTCTCTCTCTCTTAAAAAAATCACATTATTTGTCAAAAGAAATGCTTGACCTGATCCTGAAGAACAAGCTCCGATTTATATGGACCATCACATAAAATAAAAAAACCTACAAAGAACTGGAGGGTTGTATCCAGCTTTCTCCTGCTCAGGATAGACAAATTGGAATTAATAGGCATGGCTAAGTTATGCCCCCTAATTTCATTGGGTGTAATTTGAGTAACAAGGGATGTGGGTGGCGCTGTGGGTTAAACCACAGAGCCTAGGACTTGCTGAACAAACGTCAGTGGTTTGAATCCCCGTGACGGGGTGAGCGCCCGTTGCTCGGTCCCTGCTCCTGCCACCCTAGCACTTCGAAAACACGTGAAAGTGCAAGTAGATAAATAGGTACCGTTCCGGCGGGAAGGTAAACGGCGTTTCCGTGCGCTGCTCTGGTTCGCCAGAAGCAGCTTAGTCATGCTGGCCAGATGACCCGGAAGCTGTATGCCAGCTCCCTCGGCCAATAAAGCGAGGTGAGCACCGCATCCCCAGAGTTGGCCACGACTGGACCTAATGGTCAGGGGTACCTTTTAAGAGGGGGACCCTGGAATCGCCGACGCAGGGGGGTGAGTCACCACTTCATCCCACCCATTATAGGGAAGAATAGACTAAAGGATTCCACCCAAGGCCATAACCGCCAAAGTTGTGATGAATTGCTACGGGGAAGACAAAACCTGCCAATGCAGGAAAATTTCTTCCCGGTCCTTCAACAGCAACAGGTCAAAGACTGTAGTAGTGCCCGCTAAACAGGAAGAAAAAGTAAACCGGCAAACAAGAAGCATTAAACAAAGGGAGGGTAGGGAGGGTGAATCTCCAGAGCCAATTGCCTGGCTGTTGTTGGCTCCACCTCCTATTTATTAATGGGGTTGGCCCCACCTCCCAGCGAGAAACTTGATTACTGAAGCTGGGCATGAACCTCCAAATAATAACAGTGAGAAGCAAGCCGGGCCCCTATTTCTAGTAAGTTCCCTGGGGACTGTAGCCCCACACGTGATCCCGCAAAGGGCACCCACCTTTAAAGTGTGAGTGCTCATTGTTCCATTTTGGATTTTGAGAATGATTTCGCTTGGCTGCAGGGTCATAAAAAAGGTAAAGGGACCCTTGACCATTAGGTCCAGTCATGACCGACTCTGGGGTTGCGGTGCTCATCTTGCTTTATTGGCCGAGGGAGCCGGTGTACAGCATGACTAAGCCGCTTCTGTTGTGGGATTCGAACCACTGACCTTCTGATTGGCAAGTCCTAGGCTCTGTGGTTTAACCCACAGAGCCACCCGCGTCCCTTGCACAGGGCCATGCACAGCTGGTAATAGCACATACTCCAAGATCTTAATTCCCCAAACTGGGATGCGCGTCTTCCGCATGAGTCATGCAACCCATGTGAAACCACAGAGCCCAAAAGACATGCTTTTTTCCAGGGCCATGCCCGCATGGCACCCAAGAATGCACATTTTGTGGTGCCACACAAAATCGGGAGGAAATCACTTTTCCGGGGCGAGATCTCGTCGTGAAATTGCGAGAGATTATGGCATCCAAAACTTTGTCCTGCCTTTCCATCCACTAGATGGCAACAAATATAAAACATTCAGAATATTGCAAGGAGAAAAACAGTAGGAAATGGCGGAAAGCAACTTCACTGCAAGGTAGGCAGAAACAAATATGACACTATTCCTGGTACAGACTAGGGTCATTCTAGTGATGCATTGTAAATGCCTGTGTTAA
The DNA here is from genome assembly GCF_965153285.1 of Podarcis tiliguerta. NCBI lineage: Eukaryota > Metazoa > Chordata > Lepidosauria > Squamata > Lacertidae > Podarcis > Podarcis tiliguerta. Next base: position 57,757,777 of record NC_139544.1, read on the forward strand.
AAATGTGGAATTCAAGAGGGTTGGAAACCAAATAGATCAAGACTGAAAAATAGTACCGTATGTGGGATTAGATCCGGAATTCAATCAGGGCATTTCAGGTTGACCTGGGATTTGACAAAGTCATGTTGATGCAGCCCTGATTGGCCCAGGACAGGTCAAGATGGAGTCTATCTGGGGAGATCCAGGGCTGTCCAAAGATGGTGGTGGTCTTTCGGCAAGGCAGGGGGAAGAAAGACCCCTTCCTCTCATCACACCCCCAACCACATGACTAATCAGAATTTAAGACATGGATTAAACATGCTGTCAGCAGGGTAGGGGGTAGGGTTGGGGCTGTGTGTAGAGCTCTATTGAAAACCTATTTTCCATCAAGCACAAGAGAGTGCATATATTGAAGATAGCGGTTATGAGATTGAGCTGTGAACCCCTGTGACTTCATCTTCAGTCACACAAGGTTAGGCTGGACTGGTATTTGTCTCGGGAGACAATGAAGGAGTGCACCTTTGGAAGTGAAGTCAAACTGTTTGGAAGTTACAGCACCTGCTGTGGCTGAAGAAACAGATATGGGAGAGACATGTTTTGTTTCAGCTGGGGCAGATGAAGGAGTCTGGTTGTGCTGCTGCAAATGCACCAGGGCATTCATTCTCTCTGCGCTCCTCCCAGCGGTCATTCCTTCTCTGGTCACTGCTATGGATGCATGACCTGACTGTCTGTCTCCTGGTGCTGCAGGAGTCTGCATCAGATTCACGCATGGAGGGACTGATGTTGCCCGCCTCCATGTCACATCTGCGGATATCTTTGTAACACAAAGTTAATTTGCCAATGGGCCTGGTGCCTGCAGCCAGCTCCCTATAAAGTACATCCTTTAAATTCCTGGGAGTTTACCTTAGTGAGGACCTCACTTGGAAAATCAGCATAACTCAGGTGGTCAGAAAGGTTCAACAGAGACTCCATTTCCTCCGGGTCTTGCGAAAGAACAACAACTGATGAACTCCTTTTACCGGTCCACAATGGAAAGTGTCCTTTCATATTGTTTCACAGTGTGGTATGTTGGCTTGACAGCCACAGGCAGAGAGTCTCTGCAGAGGGTGGTGAATACAGCCATGATATCATGGGCTGTCCCTTGAGTCTGCAAATGACATCGCAAGGGATCGTTGCCTTAGGAGAGCGAGAAAAATTCTCAGGGATGACTCACACCCCGGCCAGCACCTCTTTAATCTTCTACCCTCAGGCAGGAGATGTAGAAGTATAATCAGTCATACCAACAGGCTAAAAAATAGCTTCTATCCATGGGCTGGTAGGCTGTTGAACGGAAAATAACATAGTGCAACTGACTTGTGAGGTGGTGTGTTTTGTGATAAGCGCACAGAGTGCAATGAGATTGAGTGTTTTTTGGGGGGAGGCTCAGTTAATTTCATTGTACACAGGTTGCACATTGACAGTAAAGGTATTATTATTATTCTCCTTGGGGATCCAGCCATCTTTGCCTTTTTGTCTACCCTGTCTCTTGCCATGTTGAATATCAAGAGTAATGTTACTGGTCTACTTCGTAAGACACAGAGATCATGGCTAGGGAATTATTTGAGCAGCCACTGTAGAAGCTGTGCATGTAGGCTATGAGCCATATGGTCTCTTATTCAAACACCATCTCGACCCTAGGCAAGATACCAATTTCCAGCCTCACTCCTTCCACTTTCAATACAAGGACTGTTAAGTTGTGGGTTGACATAGCAGACGACACAGCGATTTCTCCAAAGCAGCTCTTTATTTTGTAAACTGGAACAGAACTAAACTGAGGAGCTCAGTCAGCCTGCTTATATAGAGCTACAGAACAATTGTAACTGTTGCAACGTTCTAAAACTATCCAATCACTGAACGTCACTTTTCGATCCTTCATTTGCATACAAAACTATCCAATCACTGAACGTCACTTTTCGATCCTTCATTTGCCTAACTATCTACAGTATCCCCCTGCTGGCCCAGGGTGAGAACTTCAGTACATAACAAGGACAGTCACATTAGCCTGCCTTGCTGGGTTGTTGTAATGAAACTGGAGGTGGTGCAGCGGACTTTCAGCATTAAAAACAAAAACAAACTCCTATCGATTTCAGTGGGAGAGATTTACGCATGAGTCCTAACTCCCACTGTAATAAATGAGGAGTTCTAAGGTCTCTACATGAAGATGAATAGTATCTTATTTATTTGAGCATCAGTTCTTTTTATCTGTGGGAAACTAAGAAGTGCTTTTGACAGTTAGGGGCTTCTTCTGGTGTTACCTAGAAACAACACTCACAATTAATCGCTTTTGTTATATGGAAATCCTAAAGAGTTTGGCAAAGTGAGTGGGGGGAAAAAATCTATTACAAAGAAGAAAAATAAAGAGCTGAGTACTGTAATTTTTTCCTTCCTACTGCAGCAATTCTTTAGTGGCTGTGGAAGTGACCCAGAATGGTGTAAATCAGCTTTAAGCCCCATTGCCTCTAGCTGGGATATTTAGCAGAAAACACAAACATCGGCAAGAATGAGGGCTATCAGTTATAATAAGTCTTTTTTCCCTCCCAGATGCACTGTCTTCCACCTAAAAGTTTGAATTTATGCCAATGCCAGTAAAGGATGTCAGTCCCAAACCGGAGGCCATACAATGAGGATCAGGGTTTTATCTTTTTCTTTTTTTTAAAAAAAGCAAAGATAAAAATGGACCTAACTTTTTACAGAACAGTGGGGCTGGTTTGCAAATATCTCCCCTGCAAACAGTTCCTCCAGTGGTGAGAAATGTGTTCCTCGGAGGTTCATTTTAATTGCAGGGGAGGCACCTGAAGAAAGAGCTGATTGATGACTGAGTGTGTCATGTCATATGCGCAACAGAAACATAGCAAAGCTGCTTTATAGAAAGTCAGACTAATGGTCCTCTAGATCAGGGTTGTCTGGACTGATTGGCAGCAGTTCCTCAGAGTTGCAAGCAGGGGGGATTCCTGGTCTTACCTGGAGATGCTAGAGAGGAAAGCAGGGACCTTCTGCCTGGGGACCAGATGCTCTACAACTGAACTATGATCTTTAGCAAAACAGGAACCTAGGAAGCTGCCATTAAACTAAGTCAGGCCAAGGGTCCACCTACTTCATTCTTGTCTACACCCACTGGCAGTGGCTCTCCAGGGTTTTGAATATAGGGTTTTCCCAGTTCTACCAGGAGATGCCAGGGATTGAATATGAGATCATCTGCATGGACTGAGCTATGGTTCACCCCCTAAACAGAAAGTAGGATTCTAGGATTAGTACTGACTGTCTAGAGCAGCGGTTCTCAACCTGTGGGTCCCCAGAGGTTGTTGGACTACAACTCTCATCATCCCTGACTACTGATCATGCTGGCTATGAATGATGGGAGTTGTAGTCCAACAACATCTGGGGACCCACAGGTTGAGAAACACTGGTCTAGAGTTTCAGATGGGGACTCTTCCAACCCCTACCTGGATATTGAACCTGGGACCTTTTGCATGAAAAGCATAATCCTCTATTACTTATAAAGCAGTTGTACAGCTTAAAAATATATATATTAATGTTTCAATTAGCAGCGGGCAAAGTCATTCTGTCACAATCTGAAATTAAGCTTCTCTAACACCTCTCTTTCCTTGCCTTCCACCCTGCCCAAGGATATATACTCAGCCCATTTTGAGCATCCTCAAGAAACCAAAGCATTCCAAACAAAGTCAAGGAAATTTGCCTATCGCTAGTTCCAAAGCTCCTTGCTGATCTGTGTTACTCAATTTCCAGGGGATGCGGGTGGTGCTAGGGTCTAAACCACTGAGTCTCTTGGGCTTCCCGATCAGAAGGTTGGTGGTTCAATTCCCCACAATGGGGCGAGCTCCCGTTACTCTGTCCTAGCTCCTTCCAACCTAGCAGTTCAAAAGCACACCTGTGCAAGTAGATAAATAGATACTGCTGCGGCGGAAAGGTAAACAGCATTTCTGTGTCCTCTGGTTTCCATCACGGTGTTTCATTGCACCAGAAGCTGTTTAGTCATGCTGGCTACATGACCCAGAAAGCTGTCTGTGGACAAACGCTGGTTCCCTCAGCCTGAGAGCGAGATTAACGCCACAACCCCATAGTCAGGTTTGACTGGACTTAACCGTCCAGAGGTCCTTTACCTTTACTCAGTTTCCTTCCAGAACAGAGAAGAACTTCGCATAGAAATTGTGCTCCATTTGCAATGCAGTTGATTATAATGAGGGACACGGGTGGCACTGTAGGTTAAACCACTGTGACACTTGGGCTTGCCGATCAAAAGGTCGGTGGTTCAAATCCCCACAACGGGGTGAGCTCCCATTGTTCTGTCCCAGCTTCTGCCAACCTAGCAGTTGAAATGCATGCAGTACAAGTAGTTAAATAGGTACCACTCTGTCGGGAAGGTAAACGGCGTTTCCGTGCGCTGCTCTGGTTTCGCCAGAAGTGGCTTAGTCATGCTGGCCACATGACCCAGAAAAACTGTCTGCGGACAAACGTCAGCTCCCTCGTCCAGTAAAGCGAGATGAGCGCTGCAACCCCAGAGTCATTTGCGACTGGACTTAACTTTCAGGGGTCCCTTTACCCTTTACGTTTACCTTGATAATAATGAAGTAAGGAATTCATGGTCCAATAGTGAAAACCTAGCTGTGTCTATGGGGCTGATGCATCTACAGATCGCCTGCCCCATGTCCACTGGCATGGGGCTCAGCCCCCCTCCCATCTGAAGAGGGCAGAGGTGGCATGGTGGGATGCCACCTCAACAAAGCGCAACCTGGCAGGATGTTAGCCCAGGCTGACCAGCATGGCCTGGCACATGGATGTTGCATCAGAAGCAGGCTCAGTTGCCAGAGTCATCATGCACATGCACAATGCACCTGATATAACATGCATACACAATGTTGGGTGCAACTCAGCACCTGTGTAAGTACTTCTGCCTGGCTGGAACAGGTCTGTGAACTCTGATGCTGCCTCTTGCTTTTCTTCCTGTGTGGAGAATAGAAAAGGAATGAGACCTTCCAGCTAGAAAAGGTAGATGTTAAGTTGTCAATGCACAAAGTTCTGAAAAGAGCCCATATTTGAGGACATTGCAGGGTGGGGCTGTGTGCACACCCTGCCGTTTTGTTTTTAATACTTGCACATCCAATTCAATTTCTGGAGAGGAGTCAGGTTGCAGACAAGGAAATTGATGCACCACAGTTAAACACTCTTAAGGTGCACTAATGTCAATGGGAACATTAAGCGCAGATTTAATTCTCTTCCTCTTATATCAGTGGAATTTGAAAATACTTAACTTGGGTTGGATTGTGCCCCAAAATTCATTTCAGTGTAAATTGCTTTTTGAAAAGCCTGGCGTGGATCTGATTCATCCCAGCGATGGCAGAACAATAGAGGAAGTGTGTGGTTAAAAATCAAAACACACACATCCCCTGTTTCCAGAAAAGCCTGGCCAATAAAGAAAGCGATAATGAAATTCTAAATTGTAAAGGAAGCCTTTTCCAAAAATGTTGTTTACCATTCACATTTCCCCCCTCTCTATGCAACGTTTATCCCCCATGGATTTGTGTGTGTGTCCCTGTGTGTGTTTTCAGTTTGCTGGAACAAACAGCTAAATAGCTTTCAAACCCCTCACTCTTGGCTGGAAAACCTTCAGATATCTATCTGTATTCTGCAGTTATTTGGTATGCCGTTGCCTCATATATCTTTATATACTGACTAATGCTGCTAGAACGTGCCTTGCTGAATTTGTCCTTCATGTCCCAGAAAAACCTAATCAAGTAAACCTGTTCTCTAAGGCAGTGCCAGGCTATCAGAAAGCCCCGAAACCCTGGCAGTTCTGCCAAACACAAAACTGTGCCAAGGCCTGTCCATTGTCCTTCAGAGAGGCCTACAATTAAGTCAGTCTGAAGCCTAAATTTGAGTAAGCGGCTTGCTGAACATCCTCCATCCTAGGAAAGGAAAGAAGAGGCCGAGGTTCTGACTGTCTCTGCACACACTGGGGACCTACAGAGCATGATAGATCTATAGAGCTGTAGAGTTGGAAAAGACCCCGGGGTTATCTAGGCACTGTCTCCAAGTGTCCTTATATTCCAGGGACAGTCCTGAATTTACAGAAGCTGTCCTGGTTTCTGATTTGATCCTGGAATGTCCCGCTTTTGCCAGTACAGTGATACCTCGGGTTAAGTACTTAATTCGTTCCGGAGGTCCGTACTTAACCTGAAACTGTTCTTAACCTGAAGCACCATTTTAGCTAATGGGGCCTCCTGCTGTTGCCATGCCGCCGGAGCAAGATTTCTGTTCTCATCCTGAAGCAAAGTTCTTAACCTGAAGCACTATTTCTGGGTTAGCGGAGTCTGTAACCTGAAGCGTATGTAACCTGAAGCGTCTGTAACCCGAGGTACCGCTGTAATGTCCCTATTTTTATGGGAGAAATGTTGGAAGGTATGGAATAGGGTGTGCCTGTTTCCATTATGGGAAATGCTGGAGGGGACGTCTCTGTTTTCATTGGAGAAATGTTGGGGGGTATGTCTGGGCATCCTTTGGGTTAAGAGCAGTTTGGTCACCTTTCATTGCCTTGGCTTTGGGAACCCTTAGAGCAGGGGTCAGCAAACTTACCACACCTCGGGCCGGTGTCTCCAGCGCCGATTGCGCGGCAGGGCGGGGGAGCGGTGCCCATATGTGTGTGCACACACTATTTCTGATGCATTTCTGGGTTGGAGGAGCACCGGAAATAGCTTGGGGGCATGTGCACGGGCCTCCTCCAACCCAGATGTGCACCGGAAATAACGCTTGCGCATGCGCACAAGCTATTTCTGGTGTTTCTGTTCTGCGCAGCGCTGGTAAGAGCGGGTGGCAGCAGCGGGTGGCAGGGGTTGCTGCGGGCCGGATAAACGATAAAGTAACCTTGTTACTTCCAGGTTTCGGTGGTTGTGCATGCAAAGAAGTGCTAAATCATGCTTTGTGCGTGCGCAGAAGCGCCAAATCGCAACCCACTGAGTGTCCCCTGTATTGATATTTTATTATGTTTTATTTGTACTGGAAGTCACCGAGAGAGCCTGCGTAAACCCAGCCAGATGGGTGGGATATTATTATTATTATTATTATTATTATGTACCAAAGTAAGAGCTAGGTGAGCCTCTTTGGAAGGCACAACTACTGAAAAGGCCCTGGATGCTGATTTCCCACCAATCCAGCATGTTTCTATTAGCATATAAAGTCTTCAACAGCTTGGGACCCATTTACCTGAAGTATCGCCTCGCCCTACTCAACAGCTTTGATCTGAGGACCTGGCACTTTTACAAGTGCCACCATAATGTTTGTTCTGAACTTGCAAGGAATTAGTCTTTCAGAGTGGCAGTAACTACATTTTGCAATGTTTCACTCAAAGAGGAGCCTCCATATTAGCATGAAGCAAATCTTGCCGGTTTGTTTTGAAATTTAAGGCAATTTCTCCCATTCCATTCCATCCCCTTATTGGTTGATTTGTTCACCCTGCCCTGCATTCTGTGTCTTCTGAAAAGTGGTGTAACTAGGATACTTTCCCATTTTAAACCCATTGCAGAGATAATTTCCTGCTGCATTGCTGATGAGCATGTGTATACAGTGGTACCTCAGTTTAAGAACAGTCCAGTTTAAGAACGATTTAGTTTATAAACTCCACAAAACCAGAAATAGTGTCTTGGTTTGCGTACTTTACTTCCGTCTAAGAATGCAATCTGAACGGTGGAAGGGCACCAGTGGCGGGAGGCCTCATTAGGGAAAGTGTGCCTCAGTTTAAGAATAGTTTCGGTTTAAGAACGGACTGCACATGCGCAGAAGCAGCAAATCGCAACTCACGCACGCGCAGACACGGGTTGCGTTCTGCTATGTTGCGAACGGGGCTCCAGAACGGATCCCATTCACAACCAGAGGTACCACTGTACGCAATTTCTACTTTGGATACAAGATGGGGCCATTTGGAACGCTGGATTCAGGAGGGAAATTTACGCAATCAAAGAGTTGAAAGGGACATCACAGGTCACCTAATCCACCATCCCACTGCCCTTGTAGGCAACCCTCTGCTACAATTCTTATGATATTAAGTCTCTGCTTAAAATCCACAAATTACAGGTAGTCCACCACTTTCCAAGGCAGTTTGTTCCACTGCCAAACATCTTATACCGCCAGAAAATTCTTCTTGATTAGTCGTGAGCCACTTTCTTGTAATTAGAACCCATTGATTTATGTGCTGCCACCTGAAACTGCAATACCAGCTGCTGGAAAGGGGAGGAGAGAGTGTTATTGTGCTCAGATCCTTGCTGCTGGCTTCCTACAGGCATTTGGTTGGCCATTGTGAGAACAGGATGCTAGATGGGCCAATGGCCTGGTTCAACAAGCTACAAGTGTATGAGGATTCTTTCAGAAGCATTCCTCATTGATCCACATAATTTCAGAAGTGTAGGTACTATGCCAGTGATGGCTAGTCATCATCATCAAACCATTATTGGCATCACTTACAAACATTCAGAATAAATAAGCCACTAATAATAATAATAATAATAATTTATTATTTGTACCCTGCCCATCTGGCTGGGCTTCCCCAGCCACTCTGGGCGGCTTCCACAGAGACCAAAAATACACTAAAATGTCACACATTAAAAACTTCCCTGAATAGGGCTGCCTTAAGATGTCTTCTGAATGTCAGGTAGTTGTTTATCTCTTTGACATCTGGTGGGAGGGCGTTCCACAGGGCGGGCACCACCACAGAGACGGCCCTCTGCCTGGTTCCCTGTAGCTTTGCTTCTCGCAATGAGGGAACCGCCAGAAGGCCCTCGGTGCTGGACCTCAGGGTCCGGGCAGAATGATGGGGGTGGAGACACTCTTCAGGTATACTGGACCGAGGCCGTTTAGGGCTTTAAAGGTCAACACCAACACTTTGAATTGTGCTCGGAAACGTACTGGGAGCCAATGTAGGTCTTTCAAGACCAGTGTTATGTGGTCTCGGCGGCCGCCCCCAGTCACCAGTCTAGCTGCCGCATTCTGGATTAGTTGTAGTTTCCGGGTCACCTTCAAAGGTAGCCCCACGTAGAGCACAAGTGCGATCTTATTGCCATTTCAACAGTACAGTCATTTGCCAAAGGGAAGAAGAGGCAAGGAATCTATTTCATCTCTGTGGGTCTCCAGCAAGGGCAGGACCCTGTAGCGTTCTTCAGCGACAAAAAGTCAAATAGAGGAACTTAGCTACTGTCTTGGTGAGCTCCTGGTCTCTCCCCTGTAATAAGAAGTGCATAATCTCTGTCTCTGGTTTCCATGTCAAAATACATAGATGGTCTAGAAATTGTTGGCGGAGATCATCATACATTTTACATTTATGGGCCATGTGAGCTAGAGTTTCCACCAGGTGGGCATCACATGGGCAGATCCTATCTCCTTCTGCCATACCTGCAAACCTACCCCAAAAGAGGTTAGAAAGATTGGAATTGAACCTAGCCAGCGAAAAAGCCCTTCTTTCTTGAGGGTTAAACAAAAAATGTAAATAATTAAGGTTAAATTCCTGCTCCCAAGAGAGTCGAAAATAAAGAGGGAAACATGTTTTTTCCGCAGCTGAGATTAGTTGCTGACGATCTGTGTCCCACAGTCTAGTTTTTAACATGGCCTTGGAAATTGGGAAAGCCACAGCACCCAGGAGATCCTCTGATGATGGCTAGTGGCCTTTGGGACTGATAGGACAGAGAACAAGGATGCCAACTGAAGGTGGAGCCAGAGACAATGACAGGCAGAGCCAACTAATTTTGTTTTGTCCTCCCTGCTGAGTTGCGCAAGGACAACACAGAGACCAAGGAGGTGGACGCTGACAGTCAGTGCCATCCCCTGGCTGTTTATAAGGAGCAGGGAGGTGGGGGCTGGCTGAGGGCAGGCTGAGGTTGGAAGAGCAGTGTCTCATATGCCCTAATGGGCCAGCCTCAGAAGAGTCAAATGGTACTGCATGTTTGAGACCATCGCAGAAAAGTTCAGAAATCAAAGAGAGGAAAAGCAGATTTCTCGAGCTGCTGCTTTTCCGTAGCTGATAATGGCTGAAGTTTTCAGCATGCTATTCCTGCAGCAGCTGCTGTGTGGCATTGCTCCCCTTTATATGAGCAAAAGCAGGCTCAGATGAGCCTTCCTTTTTAGTCCTCTGCACAGCACATTCCTTGAACATGGTTCTGTCCTCCACCTCTCCCGTCACTGTAACAAACTGTACTAATTGTTATGTTGACTATTATAGCTCAAACTGCTGTATTCCTCTGCCGTTCAGGAATGTTATCTATATTTCGGGGGAGGGGGGGACTACAGAGAATGAAAAGCACCTTCTTAAAACAATCGTTATTGCTATTATTATTTAAGAAAGCAGCATTTGAAAATGCAACCATCTTTTCATGAAATATATTTCAATTAAAGGGCTCGATCATTGATTTGTGGATAAAAGGTGGTGTTCTCTCTCTGTGTGTGTGCATGTTGTACCCCTCCCACTCTCAACAGCTCTTTCTTTTTTTACTTCATTGTTTTGTCGTCTTATCATAATGCCCTGTGGTAAGCACTTTTGAATTTTAAACTTTACCATTTATCTTTGCGATCACGCTGTGAAGATAAATATCCCTTCAGGAAGATAACACAGTGATAATTGCAGCCTGTATACCAAGAAAGTGAGGGCTGGTGTAAGTTGCAGTTTCATTAGAAAACTTGGAAGTTTAATAATAGCATCTCTCCTACAAGAGTTTGGTTGGTACCAAGGCAAATGTTGGTAATTAAGGATGCAGCTTTCAACACAATCCCTTTAAATTCAGAGTATGGTCTGAAGGCCACACTACCTGGCTGAAGGTAAGCAGCTCTGGGTCCAATCAGTGTCTGGATGAATGATGACTACCTGGAAACCACGTGTAAACCACCTGGGGTTCCATGTTGCAACAAAGGTGGGAAATAAATGTAAGAAATTAAACATTTAAAAGAAAATTTCAATGGGGCCTTGCTTATAAGTAGACATACATAAGACTGTGCTGTCTGTCTTCGTTCCTTTAAAATAGTGTATAACTCATGTCCCCAGCTGATGACTGCGAAAACTAACACTCAAGGCCAGAAATGAATCTTTGTTACCTAATTCCATCATGTAACCGACACATCCAAGTTAAGTTGCCACCAAATCTCGACAGTAAAAATTTGAAGAAAACACACAACTTCCTGCTTTGTCAAAACATCTAAGGAATATTGGTGTACAACATTTTGTTGAAGGCATATTATTATCTCCCTATAGAAGATCATATGTGAAGAATATTAAGCAGCTTAAAGCAATGCAATTTAGTAATATAGCACCTTTAGAAAATAATATAGATTAAGAATAGCACAAGTATAGCATTATACTTACACTGACAGTTAAGAGAGAAAAATACTTACGCTGACAGAAAAATCAGAGGGGATGAGAAATAGCAAAGTCTGGTTGATTGCTTTATTTCCAATCCCGGTTGAAAATTTATCTTCCTTCTAACTTCCTCCATCCCATCTAGTTGTGAAATGAAATTTCCAAGTACCCTAACATATTAGCATTTTGGAACAAAGTTGCTATTTACCTATACACTGGCTGTGGGGCCAAAAGCCTGTTAGTTACCTCTGGGTGGAAACGTGCGGAGTTGGATAAAGAGCAAGAAGAAAGAGAGAGGAAAAGAAATGATTATTGGAACACATTTTGTATGGATCAAGAACTGGGCCAAGAGAATAGCGTGCCACATATTTTTACATCAGTTTTATTGATGTAGATGAACTCGCATAAGATGTAAACCATGGCTGTCTCTGTCTAAAGTGGTGTTCAACCCCACCCCCAGAGGCGGAGCTAGCTGCTCTGGCACCCGGAGCGGCGTGTATCTGGAGGCGGGGCTAGACTCCTAAAGGGGTGGGGCTGGCCACCTGCGGGAGCGGGACTAACATCCCAGGGGGGCTGTGTGACAATGTCACCCCCCTCAGGGATGACACCCAGGGCAACCTGCCCCTACCACACCCCCATTCCTCCACCACTGCCCACACCCCAACCCCAGCTTGATTTCACCAGCCATGATGGACAGTGACTGAGACGACACTTGTAGCTGCTGTTCCTAACCTCTGGAGCAAAGGCACATTGCTCTCTCTCTCGGTAGAGGTAGAGCAGGTTTCCTCAACCTCGGCCCTCCAGATGTTTCTGGCCTACAACTCCCATGATCCCTAGCTAGCAGGACCAGTGATCAGGGATGGTGGGAACTGTAGTCTGTGGAGGGCCGATGTTGAGGAAGCCTGAGGTAGAGGTAACCATTTAAACAACAACAGAAACCAAAACTCAAGGTACAGCAAACTGGGCCTTCTTGTTCACTGCATTTTGGAGGACTAAAGATGGTGACAGAAACTTCTCTAGGGTCATGCACCCAAGTGTACATTCAAGGGAGCATGATGGCACCCTGCTGTAGTCCCCCCCCCCCAAAAAAAAAACCCAACCCAACTAAAGCAGGCCCTAATCACAACATACATTTTATATTACTCGATGTGACCTGGGCCTAGAGCAGGAACCAGAGAGCTGATCTTTTCGACAGCGTCCACATATCCCCCGTAACATCTTCTTCCAGACAAAGCATATAAAATAATAGAGGGTAACAGACACCATCTTTCCTTCTGCATCTGCATTGCACCACCCTCGTCCTGGTCAGAAACAGCTCTTTGCCACCTTCCACCACTTTTTGCGCTAATAGGCAGTTTTTACTTGTACAACCCTTAAAAAGGTTCCTAGCCCAAACATGACTATTAACTAAATGTACTGTAGGCTGGGGAGAAAAGTAAGTAGGTGTAGCGTAAGACCTTGCTGGCTTTAAATTGGCTGCTTTTTATGTGTTGGGTGATTTTTTTGTTTGTTTAGGTAAGAAAAATTGGCACAGTCAAAAAGCATCCTTTGAAAAGCACAGCTAGGCCCATTGTTCAATAGCCCCAGACTATAAACTCTTGACTATGATATAAACATAGCTGGAGATGCCAAACAAAGGTGAAAAATGAACATGCCCCCCAATGGCAACATAGAATAATAGAATCTTAGATTTGGAAGGGACTCTGAGGGTCATCTAGTCCAACCCCCTGCAATGCAGGAATCTCAGCTAAAGCATCCATGACAGATAGCCATCCAACCTCTGCTTAAAAACCTCCAAGGAAGGAGAGTCCACCACCTCCTGAGGGAGACAATTCTACTGCTGAACAGCTCTTACTGTCAGAATGTTTTTCCAAATGTTTAGTCGGAATCTCCTTTCCTACAACTTGAAGCCATTGGTTTGAGTCCTACCCTCCAGAGCAGGAGAAAACCAAGCTTGTTCCATCTTCCATGTGACAGCTCTTGAGATAGTTGAAGATGACTATCATATCTCTTCTCAGTTGCCTCTTTTCCAGGCTAAACTTACCCAGCTCCTTCAAGCGCTCCCCACCAGGCTTAGTTTCCAGACGTTTGATCATCTCGGTTGCCCTGCTCTGCACAAGTTCCAGCTTGTCAACATCCTTCTTAAATTGTGGTGCCCAGAATTGGACACAATATTCCAGGTGTGGTCTGACTTAGGCAGAATAAAAAGGTAAAGGTACCCCTGCCCGTACGGGCCAGTCTTGACAGACTCTAGGGTTGTGCGCCCATCTCACTCAAAGAGGCCAAGGGCCAGCGCTGTCCGAAGACACTTCCGGGTCACGTGGCCAGCGTGACATCGCTGCTCTGGCGAGCCAGAGCCGCACACAGAAACGCCATTTACCTTCCTGCTAGTAAGCGGTCCCTATTTATCTACTTGCACCCGGGAGTGCTTTCGAACTGCTAGGTTGGCAGGCGCTGGGACCGAACAGCGGGAGCGCACCCCGCCGCAGGGATTCGAACCGCCAACCTTTCGATCGGCAAGCCCTAGGCACTGAGGCTTTAACCCACAGCGCCACCCGCGTCCCGTTAGGCAGAATAGAGTGGTACTATTGCTTCCCTTGATCTGGACACTATACTTCTCTTGATGCAGTCTAGAATAGCATTAGCTCTTTTTGCGGCTGCATCACACTTAACTCATGTTAAGCTTGTGGTCCACCAAGACCCCTAGATCCTTTTCACATGTACTGCTGGTAAGCCAGGTGTCCCCCATCCTATATTTGTGCATCTGGTTCTTCCTGCCTAAGTGCAGAACCTTACATTTGTCCCTACTGAAATTCATTTTGTTAGTTTGCGCCCAGTTCTCCAGTCTGTTAAAGTCACTTTGAATTCTGATTCCATCTTCTGCGGCATTAGCTACACTTCCCAGATTGGTGTCATCTGCAAATTTGATGAGCATCCCCTCAATTCCTTCATCCAAGTCATTTTTGAAGATGTTAAACAACAATGGGCCCAGGACAGAACCCTGTGGCACCCCACTTGTCACTTTTTTCAGGATGACAAGGAACCATTAATGAGCACTCGTTGGGTTGAGTCTGGTGGTCCTCTGCTAGTACAGCAACCATGATAAGGTGGGGAGTGGGGACACACAGACCACGGGTTTCCTTTCAGTGCAAACACCAAACTCTGTCCTCGAACCCACCTTAATTTTTTTTTTAACTGTTGCCATAGTGATGAAAGAATGCATTACAAAATGCACAAGCTGTTAAACAAGCTGAAAGAGAGTGTTAAATTCACAGAGCGCTCTCAATGCCGTATCAGGCATCTCCTTTTCTTTTCCAGAAAGCAGCTGTGAGGAGTAACAATGACAGCAAACAGAGTGTGTGTTTGTGTGTGTAAATGGCAGGAAGCATTCTAACTGCATTCCACCCTCAACCCACAGTTTACATGTTTATGTTCTATGTGCAAGTAATGCATGGATTGGGCTAACCTTGCCCTTTCCACAAAAGAGGTGGGCACATAGAGACTTGCTTTGTCAAGTCTGCTGAATTATGTGACCTGGGCACTTAAGGAATCAGTTGCTTTAACCATTGCACAATATCAAATTGTTATGAGTATGGGGCTTTGAGCTGTGTGCCCAACCCCTCTAATCCATGGATCCTGTACAACTAATCCAGAATGCAGCAGCTAGACTGGTGACTGGGAGCAGCCGCTGAGACCATATAACACCAGTCTTGAAAGACCTACATTGGCTCCCAGTACGTTTCCGAGCACAATTCAAAGTGTTGGTGCTGACCTTTAAAGCCCTAAATGGCCTTGGTCCAGTATATCTGAAGGAGCATCTCCACCCCCATCATTCTACCCAGACACTGAGGTCCAGCACCGAGGGCCTTCTGGTGGTTCCCCCACTGCTAGAAGCCAAGTTACAGGGAACCAGGCAGAGGGCCTTCTCGGTAGTGGCACCCTCCCTGTGGAATGCCCTCCTACTAGATGTCAAAGAGAACAACAGCTATCAGACTTTTAGAAGACATCTGAAGGCAGCCCTGTTTAGGGAAGCTTTTAATGTTTGATGTATTACAGTATTTTAATGTTTTTTTGGAAGCCGCCCAGAGTGGCTGGGGAGTGGCTCAAACAGCTCTTACCATAAGAAAGTTCTTCCTGATGTTCAGTCAGAATCTCATTTCTTGTTACTTGAATCCATTGGTTTGGGCCCTACCATCCGGAGCAGGAGAAAGCAAGCTTGCTCCATCTTCCATTTGATGTCCTTTAGATATTGCAGAGAGTTGGCCTAGATGATTGATCCCTGGGGTCCCTTTCAACTCTATAGTTCTATTATTCTAGGAGGGGAGGTTTTCTCGAGAAGCAGAGAAGCTGAAAAATTTCTATGGATCAGGACAGAGTGCCAAGGGAGTGCACCATGCAAGCAGAAGTGATGTTTGTTGCTTGGAAACCCCATTACCGCCCACCCCAAATTGTGATGTAAACCATAGCCCTCTTGGCATACGCTGAACATATACGGTGACAGTTAGTATAAAGACACTATGTGCACAAAAAAAGCCGGCTTGGCAGAGAGTCTTGGCTATTGTCCTCCAGCTAGTTAAGGGGTAGTGTGTGAGCTCGAACAGCTGAGGAAATTAGCAGTGCCGTGGACTGGTTGTTCCACCTCCTCCTGGAAATGAACATGATTCCAATTAAAAACCAAAGGAGACAATTCGTGCCGGCACTTTGGCAGTCAGAGCTCTCAGGCTGCCCGTAGACTACTAAATTAAGTGAAACATCTGACACAGAAGCATATGTTTTTTTGGCGGTGGCGTTTAAGCCGCCACTTCTGAAGGGAATGATATTGAAATTTCTACAAGGTGTGGAAGTGGGGGAGGTTGGGACGTTCTTCCTCACCACAAGCGACAGCAATAACAAATTAAAAAATCTGCATTTTGTCTTCAACAACAACAAAAAGTTTGGAATTCTCAAGATGGAATTGCTTTGGCTGACCAGTGACTGTCTCCGAAATCTGCGTCCAACTCCATCATGCAAAATGTGTGATATGATTTGTTATTGTTTAGTTGTTTAGTCTTGTCCGACTCTTCGTGACGCCATGGACCAGAGCACGCCAGGCACTCCTGTCTTCCACTGCCTCAAACAGTTTGGTCAAACTCATGCTGGTAGCTTTGAGAACTCTGTCCAACCATCTCGTCCTCTGCCCTTCTCCTTGTGCCCTCCATCTTTCCCAGCATCAGGGTCTTTTCCAGGGAGTCTTCTCTTATAGTGAGGTGGCCAAAGTATTGGAGCCTCAGCTTCAGGATCTGTCCTTCCAGTGAGCACTCAGGGCTGATTTCCTTCAGAATGGATAGGTTTGATCTTCTTGCAGTCCAAGGGACTCTCAGGAGTCTCCTCCAGCACCATAATTCAAAAGCATCAATTCTTCTTTATGGTCCAGCTCTCACTTCCATACAACACTAGTTATACCTTTCATTGCCTGGCTATGAGGGTGGCAATGTTATATTTTGCTGCGCTAAACATTACCATCAGCTTCTGGATTCACTGGAGCCACACAATTCCTTTGGTTTGGGTTCTTACTTTATTTATTTCCCTGGAGACCTACCAAAATACATTATGAAAACCCGTATTCCTCTATAGACACCACAAATTTTAACTGCATGCCTCTACAAACTACATTTTTATTAAAACGATCCACCAGACCACCAGGAACTGGTCTTTGGTTTTCTGGAGAATTTGCAAATGAAATGAAGCTCCACCATTTGCCCACAAAGATATCTTTATGTTTTGTTCCTCTTGCCAAGTCTTAATTTGTGAGTTATTTCCCGCCCCCAAAAGGGCAATACACCACACCCTCTTGTATCAAGCAGGATGTTAGGAACCAACCAGCTGCTAGTTTAAAAACCTTCAGGGGCTCTTAGAAAGCACCTCACTTCACATGAATCCTCCTTCATCTACTGAGATAACTGAGCAAGACCTGCTTTGTATTTTCTCAATGTCAAAAGCTAGTAGAGGATGAAAATAATGAAATAATGAAATAGATAATGAAATAATAGTCAGTAGTCAGTCAACACTTCCACCTTAGAAGTAACATTAAAGAAACTGGCCATACCCCCACCAAAAATAATGGTGAGGACTGTAGCTTTAATGTACGGTATGATTTTATTTTATTTTTGTGTGTAGTTATATATTCCTTACTTTCTCTCTGTTCCTAGTTATTCCCTTTCCCTATTCCTTACTTATATATTCCTTACTTTCTCTCTGTTCCTATTTATTCCCTTTCCTGTTCCCGTTGAATGTTTTTATTGGATTTAGTACACTGAAAATGTTTAATATAAATATTTAAATAACAATAATCATCATAAAGGCCGTTCTCAAGATGTGCTAATTATTATTATCATTATTTAAATATTTATATGAAACATTTACAGCATATTAAATATTATAAGTTCATAAGCATATGCCCAAGTTTTATGGAAAGAGTTTCTACACTCAAAATCATATCTGGCCTTTGAGGGGAGGAAATAGTTCATCCATCTAACTTTTTGAAGCTTTAGGAATGTAAACATTTATTTACGCTTTTATTTAGAACATTTATACCCTGCCTTTTCTCAACATGACTAAGTAACTAGCCACAAAACTGTAATGATAACTTAACCATGAAAAACAACAACAACACCTGACTACAGCAATAAATGCATGAAGGCAGAAATAAATCACTGTGTGTCTTATCTACTCAAAAGTAAGTTCCATTGCAGTTGGGCTTACTCCCAAGTAAACTGGGTTAGGAGTGCAGGCAAAAGCAGAAGGAAGGAAAGGAAACACTTTAAAGGAAATGTTTAGAAGGAAAGCAACATTTTAAAAATGCAGTAACCACAAAATGATCTACCTACAGCAATTATAATCTCTTAAAAGAAAGGAGTAAAAAAATAATACAATACAATACAATACAATACTCTGAAATTTCCAGTTGAACTCCCCTTTCATGATTTTGTTTAGATCCTGCCCCTCAAACTATGTGACAGGTAGCAATGGGAGAAAACTTTGATTCAGCTCACATTTAAAAGTGAGACTACCTCATATAGGAGTATAGCATCTAGATCAAGGGAAGTAATAGTGCCACTGAATTCTGCTCTGGTCAGACCTCACCTGGAGTACTGTGTCCAGTTCTGGGCACCACAGTTCAAGAAGGACACTGACAAGTTGGAACGTGTCCAGAGGAGGGCAACCAAAACGGTCAAAGGCCTGGAAACGATGCCTTATGAGGAACGGCTAAGGGAGCTGGGCATGTTTTGCCTGGAGAAGAGGAGGTTAAGGGGTGATATGATAGCCATGTTCAAATATATAAAAGGATGTCACATAGAGGAGGGAGAAAGGTTGTTTTCTGCTGCTCCAGAGAAGCGGACACGGAGCAATGGATCCAAACTACAAGAAAGAAGATTCCACCTAAACATTAGGAAGAACTTCCTGACAGTAAGAGCTGTTTGACAGTGGAATTTGCTGCCAAGGAGTGTGGTGGAGTCTCCTTCTTTGGAGGTCTTTAAGCAGAGGCTTGACAACCATATGTCAGGAGTGCTCTGATGGTGTTTCCTGCTTGGCAGGGGGTTGCACTCGCTGGCCCTTGTGGTCTCTTCCAACTCTAGGATTCTATGATTCTATGATTCATTTTCCCTTGGCAAAATGCTATGAGAACTGAAACAGCCACTCTTTGAAATCCGCAATCTCTGAATTTTGCAATGGAGTTCCCCAGCCAAATAATTTGTGCAAAAATGCATTTTGGGTATGGTATTTCTGCAAATATATGCATTTCAATGCACACTTTAGCCAAGCACATGGATTGGTGTACACATTACTGTCTGAAGAACCACACTGCAAAATTCAGATACGCACAAAGGATGGCTGTGTTCCAGTCCATGGGCTGTTTGGGAATATGCACAGATGTCCTTCCGCACACATTGACTACTGATGTCTGCAAATGAGCCGCTCTGGCCACACATTAGCCCTACACATGGAGTAATGAGTCAACAGTACTGCGATGACAAATCTTCCAGTGGCAGTGAGTTTCATATGCTGATCATGCACTGATTGGCTCTTAGCCACTGAGTTATCCATCTCCTTGTACTGGTATCAGTGCCAGGCTCTCCCAGCATTTAACCTTGCCCA
The DNA here is from genome assembly GCF_965153285.1 of Podarcis tiliguerta. Taxonomy (NCBI): domain Eukaryota; kingdom Metazoa; phylum Chordata; class Lepidosauria; order Squamata; family Lacertidae; genus Podarcis; species Podarcis tiliguerta. The sequence goes on from NC_139544.1 coordinate 57,777,278, forward strand.
AGTCCTCATTTTATAAAAGGAGTTGCAGCCCAGTTCAATTCTGAGCACTAAACGAAGAACAGAAGCAGAAAGGAAGCAGCTTGAGGGAAGGGCTAGGAGATGGAGCACGCCAGTGGAAATCAGAGCAGTATTTTTTTTTTAAGGAATAAAAAAGCAGGGCAGCTGGAGAATGTTAAGGAGACAAGATATAATTACCCCAACTGGACTAAGGCCAGGTCACAGAGGTTAATACTCTCACCCTCTGGAGTAGCGCATAGAAATTGTTAATGGCTGGAAATATTGAGTGCATGAATCTCAAAGCAAGAGTGTCTATGTGGTACCTCCAGCAACTCCATTGCCCCATGCTGTGGCGATATTATGGCTCTCATCTGTGGACCCAGAGGGCAGGCAGCGCTTGTGGCTTTATAGCCCACAAAACCAGAGAGCAGCACTCCAGCCATTTGTGTACAAACACACGGCAATTAAAGCACATAAAAGAGCCATGCTCTATAATTCCACCAAGGGCTGTAGCCTGATGCAATCAGTTTATTCCACCTACAACATAAAAACCCCAACATGGTTACACAAGAGTACATTTTATCAATTATTGATTTATGAACATCTGAGGCTTCCTTCAGATGCTACTTAATGGTTTCCCCCCTTTTTTTATCATCTCCGCGCTGTGCCGGGAGTGGTTCTTACACAGTGGCACAAGTCTATACTGCTTAAAATTCCACATTCTTCAATAGATTACCCCATTAAGCATTATGTTTTCCAGGCTGTATAGATTAAAGTAATTAAAGTTGTCCTCAAAGACCTAGCACTTTGATTATGGAATCATTCTCCCGCCTGGAGCGCATTTGAGGTGATTTGCTGTAATATTGTCTTCGGGAATTTAGTGGTCATAACATTGTGAAAGTGGCAAGATATGGTGGTCTTCGGAGACAGGGAAATGATGTCCTGCTCCACTCCTCTATTTATTTATTTTGTTTATTTTTGCGTTCTTGTGCATCTCTTTGCATCATGCAGCGGTTTCGAAGCAGTTTCCATCAAAACAAAAGTATGAAGAGGAGTTGCAAAAGAAGATATAAATATAATTTTAAAAAGCAGCAAATGCAATGAAAGCAATATAAAACACAGTAGGACTAGAGGCTGAACTGAGTAAATTAAACATGGCCTCCAAACACACACACACACACACAAATGGTCTATTAGATCAGACCAATGGTACATCAGGGTCAGCATTCTGTTCTTACAGTGGCCAACCAGATGCCTGTGTGAAACCCACAAACAGAACCTGAGCACAATAGCCCTCTCCTATCCTACAGTTTTCAGTAATGGGAAGCATTTCTTCTGACTGTGGAGGAGGAGAATAGCCATCATGCCTAGTAGCTGTTGATAACCTTATCTTCCATGAATTTGTTTAATCCTTTTTTACAGCCAACCAGATCACTGTCTCCTGTATGCACCTGGTAAATAAGTAAGGCACAGGGTTAATAATAATAATAATAATAACAATAATCAATTTTTATTTATACCCCGCCCTTCCCAGTTCAGAAAACTGGACTCAGGGAGGCTAACAACAAATTTAAAAACACGTAATTGATGCAACCAAAAACAGCATAAAATACAGTATAAAACGTGAATAACAATAAATTCAGAATTCAAAAATCAGTTTAGGGGGGAAAGCCATCCAACAAACATTAGATGATCACCAGGGCTAGCTGGCTAAATTAGTCCTATTTGGGCCAGCGAGGAGACCAGGGGAGAATTAGCTGTGGGATCCCAGAGCGGGTAATCTTCTTAAAAAGGGGAGGGGGAGGGAAGGAAGGAAGGGGAATAAAAGATCAGGCTAAGTTCAAATTGAAAGCCAGGTGGAATAGCTCTGTCTTACAGGCCCTGTGGAAAGAAGTTAAATCCTGCAGGGCCCTGGTCTCATGGGACAGAGCATTCTACCAAGTCGGAGCCATCACTGAGAAGGCCCTGGACCTGGTGGAGGACAGTCTGACTTCCTTAGGGCCCGGGACCTCTAAACTATAATTATTCATGGTCCTCTGTGAGGCAGACCAGGAGAGGCGGTCCCGTAAATATGAGGGCCCTAAGCCACATAATGGTATGTATGTAAGAAACAGGCCAGAGACCCATCTCATTCAACATCCTGTTCCCACAATGGCCAAGCAGATGCCTGAAGAAGCACGGAAGCAGAAACTGAATGTAACAGCACTCTCCTTTTACGAAGCGTACACATGAACCCACGTCTGTGTCCACCACATGTGTAGACCCAACATACACTCCTGAGAGGAATAGAACCTTTTATGTAGAGTCCATAAATACGAGGACTTTAAAGGTGAGCACCAACACTTTGAATTGTGCTTGGCAATGTACTGGGAAATGTGATGAGATCCTCCCTGTGGGTGAGTGAGTATGGCAATGACTTCCCCCATTGATAGGGAAGGAAGCATATGCTCCATTTTGTGATCCAGTCCCTTTTCCTACTATTTTGGAGGTGGCAGCCATTTTGTGCGGGCACTTTCTTAAAGCTACAAATGTTCCCACTGGCCCAGAAAGCTTGGTAACCCCAGACCAATGGAAAGTGATGTTGAAATCTGATAATCCGATGTCCATTTCCCACTTACAGGAAACTTCCACGGCGACACTGAAGATCGTATAAACAATGGGGCCTTCTCTTCTCCTTCAATCACACATTTATGTCTGAGCTTTCTTTGTCTTGGGTGTGTGAATTGCTTTTTAACTTCATTGAATGGAATCCATCACCTCCTACCCTTTTCAAGTCAGAGAATCTAAAAGACTTAGTCTGGTCATTAATCAGCCCCCAATCATTAAGCACAATTAAACCCTATAATCATAGTTATAATTATTGGTAGATTAATTTTTAATTATTAATTAAAAGTCTTAATTAAAAGCTTTTTAAAGAGTGAATACTAAAATTTGACTAATCATTTTACAGTTTATCCAGTGGGTGCTAATATTGCATTCATTTTCATTTGAATTTCGTAGCCCTCCACTGAGTTTAAGATCATCAAGAAGTTAAGCCAACATTTCTCCCCCCCCCCTTAACATAACAGCTAAAGTTGGGTTTTTCAGCTTCTTTTAGTTTGGCTCTTAAGGACAGAAAAGAAATATGGTCTTCCAGTTTAATTACAGCAATCCAAGAGTTGTTACCTGAATCCTTAAGAGAAGTTAAATTACTTATCACCCCCCCCCCCATCTTTCCACAGCAACGACATGACAATCTATGCAATATAACCTCTGAATCCCATCCCTGCCCTGTAACTCTTAGAGGTGGAAGACCTCATGCTAACCCAAGGACAAGAGAAGAGATCTGCTGAATTGGACCAAGGGCCCTACTAGTTCAGCATCACAGTGGCCCAAAGATGCCTGTGGAGAGATGCACCTTGCTAGAACTCAGAACCAGCAATCTCTGAGGGTACTGCTGTTTACTAATCTCCACCAACATCCCACTTCAGCATTCCAGTGGATGAGTTACTCAAAAGACGGTATTTAAATGTAATTGGCTAACTTTGGATAAACTCTTGAGAGTCCCATGGACTGCAAGAAGATCAAACCTATCCATTCTGAAGGAAATCAGCCCTGAGTACTCACTGGAAGGACAGATCCTGAATCTGAGGCTCCAAGGCTTTGGCCACCTCATGAGAAGAGAAGACTCCCTGGAAAAGACCCTGATGTTGGGAAAGATGGAGGGCACAAGGAGAAGGGGACGACGGAGGACGAGCTGGTTGGACAGTGTTCTCGAAGCTACAAACATGAGTTTGACCAAACTGCGGGAGGCAGTGGAAGACAGGAGTGCCTGGCGTGCTCTGGTCCATGGGGTCATGAAGAGGCGGACACGACTAAATGACTAAACAACAACAACTTTGGATAAAAGCTCTATGCGCAAGTTCTTTGTTGATGCCCTACTTCCTTGGCCGCAAGAGGAAAGCAGTAGGTTAACCTCGCTTTGTAAAAATGGAAGGAGCAAGGAGAACCAAAAAGTTACATTGCATGTAAGAAGGAAGGGGGGGGGAGTTCTAAAAAGGCAATGCCGTATCCAGCAAATCTTTAAGTATTTCAACAAGCGAGGGGTGGGTGGGTAAAGTAATAACTATACTTCCAATATGACCTAAAAAAAATAAAAAAATGCAGTCAATTTATTTTTTGTCAGTTCCTCTGGCTCTACCTTGATCTATGAGCCCCGAGTTGTGTTGACAGCACATACAGCTAAGTTAGATAGTCTGTGAAGTTCGTGACATACTTTGGACACCGGATGAGCTCAAATGCCAACTGAGCGATAACAAAAGATGGGCTGGCTCCATAAATTTACTTTGTGTCAAACCTTGATACTCCCGAGAATGGCAGGAATCAATACCGTCAGAAACATCCAATCATCAAACAAATAGATAAAGCCCTCTCAAAATATCAAAGCAAGGATGGTCTTAGATTCATTCCCCAGAAATGGAAGGTCCAAAATTGTAGAGCTGCTTCTGCAGATGGCGTGGTATTACGAGACTTCTTAAAACTAATTGTTTATTAGCATAGCTCTTTGTGTGTATGTGTTCGCTTCACAAGATTGGTTAGAATCTTTATCTCTTTCCTTTCCTTTTCATTTCAGTCCTGAGGGTGAGGATATTTTAGGTATAATATCTGAGTCTTCTCCTTCCGACAGTATCCCTGTACTCCACCAAATGTTCAGGAAATTCCTGTTTAGAGACAGTTCCCTGAAATAAAACTGTGATCCAATTCTGATTTTCATTATGTGTGTGTGTGTGTGTGTGTGTGTGTGTGTGTGTGTGTGTAAATGGATCTATGCAGAGAAAAAATGTGTATGAATGTTTTGTGGAGTTATTTACAGGTTCTATTTTTTATTGAGTTGGACGGGACCCCAAAGGACATCTATTCCAAACCCTTGAGGTGCAGGAATTGTTGGTTGGCAAGGAAAAATCAGTAAAAAAAATTCTCTAGTTGCCAAGAACCAGGTTTGGGGCAAATATTATTTGGTGAGAGAATCCCAGCAGTGCTTTAAGATCACAAAATATGCAGCAGAGTAAAGTGTGGAAATATAGGCTATTAGACCTTTAAAATATGCCCCTTTGAGTTTCAAAACTTCCCTCTTCCCTTAGCATAGAAAAACACACATATTTGGTAAGTTAAAACTGGTTTACTTACAAATTCTCCAAAGGTCAGATTCATGTACTTTTCCGTACAGCAGTCAGAAAACATTGGCAGTGAAACTTGGATTAGTTACAGTGGTGAAAGTTCCTAAATCATTGGCATAGGGAAACAAGATTGGCTTGTGAAAGCTCATACCTCACAGGCTGAGCCTCTTGGGAAGACTGAAATTGAAAAAAAGCCTTGATAAACTTCCTCCCAAGGCGAGGGGAAGTGACCTAGCTAAGCCTGGAAGGAGAGCTTATTCTGTGATGTTAACCCCTTCAGGCATTAATTAGACTTAAGCATGTTGGTTAAATGAGGCTACCCATCCCACAGGAATCACAGCTAAAGAATCCCTGACAGACCACCCTCCAACCTCTGCATAAAACCCTCTAAGGGTCATCTATTCCAGCCTCCAGCAATGCAGAAATCTCAGCTAAAACATCCATGACAAAAGACCATCCAACCTATGCTTAAAAACCTCCAAGGAAGGAGAGTCCGCCACCTCCAGAGGGAGTCCATTCCACTGTCTAACAACTGCTTCTGTCAGAAAGTTCTTCCTGGGATTTACCGTATTTTTCGCTCTGTAAGATGCACCAGACCATAAGACACACCTAGTTTTTAGAGGAGGAAAACAAGAAAAAAAAATATTCTGAATCAAATGTTGTACTAAATAAACAACCGGTATATCAGAATCATATTACAACCACGTAAATTGAACAGCAGTCAACAGTGGCATTAAGAACCATCATCAATGTCATTAACAACTGAAGAGAGACTTTAAGGTTTGATTACTCTTCTAGTCTTCTGTGAACCCCAAGAACTCATAAGTGCTAGGGTCAGAATTTATGAAACTCAGTTGCTCACAATCACTGACATCACTTTCTTCGCTATCTTCATACAATGTACCATCTTTGTTTCCATCCAAAGCATTGCTAATGCCACATTTTTTGAGTGACTGGACAACGATTTCCTCCTTCACCGAGTTCCATGATGTTTTCACCCATTCACAAACTTGAGTGATAGTGGGCCTCTTCATTGGTCCAGTAGGTGTCAGATCCTGATTACCATTTGTTTGTTGGAATCTCATTTCTTGTCATTTGAATCAATTGGTTTGGGCCCTGCCCTCCAGAGCATCAGAAAACAAGCTTGTTCCATATTCCATATGACAGATACTTGAAGATGGCTATACCCAACTCCCTATCATCATCATCATCAGCAGCAGTATTATTAGTATTAGTATTATTAATCGTAGAAGTAGTTTTTTAGTAATAGTCTTAGTAGTACTGGTTGTAGTACTAGCTGTATTTCAGGTACCTTCTCTTTCAATTATTACTTGGAGTGGTGAAAAATAAATATATTTAATAAAAACTACAAAAAGAAATGTAATATTTTATACTACTACTAAAAATAATTTATTATTTCTACCCCGCCCATCTGGCTGGGTTTCCCCAGCCACTTTGGGTGGCTTCCAACAAAAGATTAAAAATACATTTAAACATCAGTCATTAAATACTTCCCTGAACAGGGAAAGGTAAGAACTTTAAGACCTACATGCAGTTCTAAAAAGGTCCAGAAGATTATGCAAGGTTCAAAACATAATGCTACCCAAAAAGGACACATACTCAATTTACAAATGAAGGCTGAGAGTGATTTGCCAAAGGCCACCCAGTGTATCCTTCACACTGTATGGAGTGGAACGCCAACTTTGTTGAGGCACGTCAGTATCACACATCACATTCCCCACTAGTTCTGCCCAGTGCCCACCACCACCTGCACTTTGCTCTAAGGAAATAGAAGGAAACATGGCCCACTTTCTAGACCATACTCCCGACAGCTTTTAATCTGAGGATCCTTGAGGAATTCATTCTGTGAATTCTGGTTTGAGCTGACCTGGTCCATATCTCCTGGGCATCTTCTACATACAGTCATACTTCGGGTTAAAGTAGCTTCGTGTTAAATCTTTTCAGGTTGCGTCCCATGGCGACTCAGAAGTAACGGAATGGGTTACTTCTGGGTTTCGCCGCTCGCGCATGTGCAGACACTCAAAATGACATCACACTCATGCACAGAAGCAGGGAATCGTGACCTGTGCATGCACAGAAGCGGGTTGCGTTCTGCTCAGGATGCAAACGGGGCTCCGGAATGGATCCCGTTCGCATCCAGAGATACCACTATACAGTGGTGCCTCGCAAGATGAAAAGAATCCGTTCCGCGAGTCTCTTCATCTTGCGGTTTTTTTCGTCTTGCGAAGCAAGCCCATTAGCGGATTAGAGCTATTAGCGTTATTAGCGGTTTAGCGGCTATTAGCGGCTATTAAAGACTTAAAGGATTAGCGGATTAGCTGCTAAAAGGCTATTAGTGGCTTAGATCAGCTGATAAGCGGCTTAGGGGCTTGGGAAAAAGGCTGGGAGGGGGGGAAAAACCCCAGGAATCGCAAGGCATTTTCGTCTTGCGAAGCAAGCCCATAGCAAATTCGTCCTGCGAAGCACCTCCAAAACGGAAAACCCTTTCGTCTAGCGGGTTTTCCGTCTTGCGAGGCATTCGTCTTGCGGGGCACCACTGTATTGGATATCCATCAGATTTTGCACATCACAAATGCTTTGAAAATGCATATTTTGAGAGAAAATACATTTAAATGGGATTTTTCATATGGGTTTATACTCATACACACATAACTGCAGATTAAGGTGGAAACAAGATGAAATTGATTTATCAGTGAGCACATGCAAAAGTGATGTGGATCAGAAACAGACATGATTCACTCATCTTTAATAAAGCACACCTTGGCTTCTCTTGAAACCCGCCTGGTGCTTCTTTTCAGGAAGAACCTCCACCTTTCCTTTAAAAAAAAAAAAAATATTAGAAGTTTAATAGTTACAGGGAAAAAAGGAAAAGAAACAATAAAAAATTTAACAAACAAGACATCAAAAATAAAAATAAAAACCGGGGGGGGGGGGGACAATGCATCAAAACAACAAGAAAAACAAAAACATTTAAAAACACACCCAATATTTCCATATCTTTACCTTTCATTTACTTGTTTCATCGACCTCCTTGCACCTCCCTTTTTTGTATTCTAGTTCAATTAGCTATTTCAGCAAATCCTTTCCATCTTTCTCAATTTTTTGTTCTATAATTTATCTTAACACAATCTAACTTTAAATTTTCCACTTTGGCCCTTTAACAATCAGTTTTTGCTTAATTCTTTATAACATTTCTGCTAAAACCATGTAACATCATTCCAGCATTCTTCTAACATTCATTAATTTTGCAGTATTTCTGTAAATATACTTTGAATTTTTTCCAATCTTCTTCCACCGACTCTTCTCCCTGGTCTCGGATTCTGCCAGTCATTTCCGCCAATTCCATGTAGTCCATCAGCTTCAAAGAACCTCCACCTTTCCTCCAGATTCCTCTTCTCTTTAAATTTTGCGACAGACAAAAGGTGTGTGGAGATGGGCATTCATCATGAAACACATCTCATTGAAATCTCCTGTTTTGCCTTGAAATCCCTTGGTTGTTTCACCAGAGGAGCAAGCTCTGAATTCTTTCCAAAATTCGCATTAGGGAAAAATTCGCAATAGATGTAAATATATGGAAAAAGGATCCCTTTTCGGTTATAAAGAGGGAAAGACCTAACAGAAGAATGTCAGATGCAACTCATATCCGAAAATTCACAACTTGCAAAGACTCACAACTTTGGCTTTCTAACTTAATATTTACATTCATTTTAAATATGCACTCAGGGGAAAAAAGTATTGTGAAATGTGACATCTGTATCCAGGTGAATTCCTGGTTTCAAGCTGATATTTCCCTGTGGGTCACAGACGTTTTGTTATCAGCATCTCTCTCTCTCTCTCTCTCTCTCTCTCTCTCTCTCACACACACACACACACCTTGTGCAGCTGCCACAAACAGCACCAAACTGCAAAGTGGACCTCTAATGCATTCAGAATCATTCTTGTCATTCAGGATCTTTCATTTCATGTTTCAGATTTTCCCAGGGGGCTTCGATGCTAATCCATTTCACACTTTCAACACATCTGTTCTTCAGGCTTCCTTATCTCTTCAGAGCATTCAAATAATAGTGCAAGCGCACGCACACACACTTAGCTATCTTTGTGCAATTCCTCAATCAGGATTTATTAATATTACTATTACTACTATTAATTACCTGCTCTTCACACCTAAGGTCCCAGGGCAGGTTACAAGAATTCTTCACTTCCCGAAATAAATATGAAACCTCAGAGTCCGGGGCCCCTGGTGGCTTCAAGCCTGATACATTAAGAACCTCTGCACCCACCTCCAATCAACCCTGGTCCCTAAGGATAAGTAGAGAGGCACTGAGGGGCCACATTTGGCCCCTGGCCTGAGAACCAGAGGGGCATAGTGGTTAGAGTGTTGGACTAAGACTTGGGCACCAAGGTTTGAATCCTCACTTGGATGTGAAGCTCACTGGGTGCCAGCCTAAGCTGCTTCACAGGGTTGTTACATGAGGGCAGGGAGACCCATGTGTGCCTGGAACTCCTTGGAGGAAAAGGTGGGCTAGAAATGCAATAAACACTACCCTACTTTCGAGGTAAAGAGCTGAGCCTCCTCTCCCAAGGTAGCCCTCAAGACTATTGCACAGGAGAGGTGGCGTAATTTATCGCCTCTTTCTCCTAAGCCTGTAATTAATCTTTAGCAATCGTTTGCCAGTCTGCTGTGGGGTAAGAATGGGGGGAAGTGGTAAAGGACTCCTGACAGTTATGTCCAGTTGTGTACGACTCTGGGGTTGTGGCACTCATCTTTCTTTACAGGCCAAGGGAGCCGGTGTTTGTCCGCAGACAGTTTTTCCGCTTCTGGCAAAACCAGAGCAGTGCACGGAAACACCGTTTACCTTCCCGCCCAAGTGGTACCTATTTATCTACTTGCACTTTGATGTGCTTTCAAATTGCTAGGTTGGCAGGAGCTGGGACCGAGCAACAGGAGCTCACCCTGTTGCGGGGATTCGATCCGCCAACCTTCTGATCGGCAAGCCCAGAGGCTCAGTGGTTTAGACCACAGTGCCAACCCTGTCCCAAGAATGGGGAAGTTCATCTCTAAATGATCTCAAGGCCAGGAGTATCAAGAACATCTGGTGGAGGTGTTTTTTTTTGGGGGGGGTGAACCTCACAGAGGCAAATCAGCCACTTCCATCTGGTGCTCTCTTCCTCCCCCTGTCCCAGAAGTACAGGGCATGTGTGAATGAAGAGGACGCTGGGAGAGGTGAAGGAGGGAGGCCCTGATTCCTTCCCTTCAGAAATGAGTTCCAAAGCTTTGCTGCTTGTCTGCATGAAAGCGAATTGCCATGAAGGGGGAGGGGGAAGAGAGCTTCTTCACAGCCATTGCTGCTGGTTGGAGTCTGGGATTTCCAGCTGTGAACAAAGAAGACATATTCTTTAGGAGGAAAGTGGGGGGGGGGGAGAGGGAAATAGTCCTTCCAGATGAGGGGGCTGCTCTTTAGATAAATGACCCCGCAGATGGAAAAAGAATGCAAGTCAACTGCTTTCTGAAGGAGACCCCGGCTGGCGTTTAAGAACGCTGTTGGTGCCGCAGAGCTGGCACAGCAGGGACGCCTGACTGGAGGCGCCAGGGACAGAGAGGCTCTTTCAAAAAATGGGAACAGGCAAAGGTTGGAAAGGGCAAAAGGAGAGGAGAAGAAAGACAAAGCAGAAGGAAATATTTAACAACAACAACAGACACATAAAATCATAGAGCTGGAAGGAAGCGAAGGGTTGTCTAGTCCAACACCCTGTTAATTCAGGAATCACAGCTCAATAATCCCTGACAGATGGTCACCAAACCTCTGGAGCAGCAGAAAGCAAGATTATTCCATCTTCCATGGGACAGCCCTTCAGATATTTGAAGATGGCCATCACATCTCCTCTCATAGACCCACAGAATCGTAAAGTTGGAAGGGACTCTCAGGGTCATCTAATCCAACCTTCTGCAATGCAGGAATGTCAGCTAAAGCACCCATGACAATTGGCCATCCAACCTCTGCTTAAAAACCTCCAAGGAAGGGGAGTCCACAACCTCCCAAGAGAGACTGTTCCACTGTTGAAGAGTTCTTACTGTCAGAAAGTTATTCCTGGTTGATAGCCGGAATCTCCTTTCTTATAACTTGAAGCCATTGGTTTGAGTCCTACCCTCCAGAGCAGGAGAAACAACAACGGCCCCCAGCTCCTTTGAAAAGCTATTCCTGTTTTAACTTTTATGAAAGCGGCAACAAACAACTTTAGGAAGTTGCCCTGTGGACTCCTTCGAAGCCACAAACTGCACAGTCTTGTTTTGCATGTTAATGGGCTTTGATTTGTGGCTTGTTGCCACCCCAAAGGTTCTGAGTGGATACCATAAACCATAAATGCACCGGAAAAGCAGAACAAATTTGGACGAATATGGTACGAGCCAGTGTGATACAGTGGTTAAATTGTCTGAGTGGTTAGAGAGTCTAAGGTAGATGGTTGCAAAGTGGCATTGGTGCAGGAATCTGCAACCCTATTCCTTGCAGCGCTTGAAGAACAAGTCTCGGGACTGGGCTGTAAAGCAATTTCTGTCCACAGTTTCTAAAGGGTTTGCTAATGATTAATAGGTGGTGTAAGCATGCTCCCGACATCAAGGGTGTGTGTCTTAGACACACTTGATAGTTGTTGGAAAGCTCATCTGTCAGAAATAGTTATAGATGGCTCCAAGCCTTGGAGCAAACAGTCTATTGACCTGGAGTCAAATCTCCCATTGAGGGTCAATGAGTTCAGGATCTCACAGATTGTTCTCATCAAGTGATGGAAGTGGGTTGCCCTGGTGGCTAATTAACTAATTAATAATAGACACTCCAGAGGAATATTTCTTTACACATTTTTCTACCAATCATCTTGACCTTGCTTTCTACATGCTATATTAGTCTGGTCACAATACAAATCTACCGGTAATTTTCAGCCCCTCCCCACAAAACAGTTCGGGCTTTTGCTTTTTTCTTGTCTTCCTAAGCGAACCTGGATGCCAGAGGAGCAGGAGGGAGAAAAGCAACGTAGGTTACGACAACTGGGCCTTTTTAGTTTAGAGAAAAGACAAGCAAGAAGAGACATGATAGACAGTATGGGGAAAGTGAATAGCGCAAACTTTTCCTCCTTCCCTGGTAACTCTAGGACTCGTGGATATCCAATGACATCCAATGATATAAGGTTCAGGAAAGATGAAAGAAAATAATCCTTCACAAAGCACATACCGTATTTTTTGCTCCATAAGACACACCTTTTTCCTCCTAAAAAGTAAGGCGAAATATTTGTGCGTCTTATGGGGCGAACGTGTGGTCGGCCACTGGCTCCCTTTCCGGCCCTGGCCCCTTGCCCTGGCCTCCATTGTTGAATGTTTTGCAGACGGAGGCTGTTTGTTTCCCCAGTGACATGTGACTGGCTGATTAGATTATCTGTCTGGAAACTGTAGAAACGGCTCCCTTTCCTTTCCTAAAGAAGCTGCAGAACTATGAGTTGAACCCCATAAAAACAGGATTTTTTCCCCTTTGCAAACTAAGCTGCACAACTTTGAGCTGATCCTCAGAAAGGGGGCTTTCCCCTTTTGCAAAAGAAGCTGCACAACTTTGAGCTGATTCTCCAAAAACCCGGGCTTTCCCCTTTTTCTCCTCTAAAAACTAGGTGCGTCTTATGGTCAGGTGTACCTTATGGAGCGAAAAATACGGTAGTTTTAATTATGGAATTCTCTTCCACAAGATTTAGTGACAGCCATCAACCTAGATGACTTTAAAAGAGGGTTAGACATGATAGCTATGCTCTAGTTCTGCTGTCAAGGCATGTGTCTGGATACTAGCTGCTGTGAAACATGAATGAGGAGGGTTCTGCTGGTCTTAGGTCCTGTTTACAGGTTTCCCACGGACATCTGGTTAGCTACTTTGAGAACAGGATGTTGGAGGAAAAAGGCCTTTGGCTTGATCCAACAGGGCTCTTCATATATGCAAAAGTAGGAAACCTTGGGGAAGAATATGGGTTTTCCTTTGCTCTCTCAATGGACAGGTTAGCCTTCCTAGCAGTAGGGCTCAAGCAGGAGAGGAAGAGGAGACAAGCCCTGAGATAACAAATGACACACGTGTTTACCTGCTAAACGAAGTGAGGGAAAAGACCAACATATCATATAGCCCTTAAAGAGCTCAATATGACTTGCCATGTCTTAGGATGAGAGTGGGCTACTGCCCAACCTAACAATCTTGGATAAATGGTAAAAAATAGGAGACCCTGACTGCCCTCTGAGGCCATTCATCATATGAAGTCTGCATGATGAGGAACATGATGAGTCTTTCTGCATTCCAAGGGTTATAGCCAACTAAGATCTACTCAAAGTAGACCTACTGAAATTAACAGGCTTAAGTTGGTGATTTCCATTCATTTCAGTGCATCCACCCTTTAGCATGGCTAGTGCTGGCTCAAATGTTTCATTTCCATAGACTTGCTTTCTCCTTGTAAAAAGTCTATGAAAAAAGGCAAACCTCCCCTGTCATTTTCATCTGAATCAAGTGAAGAAGATTGATCGTGATTTCTCATCAACACCTGTCCAAGCCTATAATTATTTGTATTTGAGAAGGAGCTTAGCTAAAAGAAAGAAAGAAAGAAAAGAAAATATAGGAAAATAAAAGAGAGGAGGGACAAAAGGAAATCGTAACCAGGGTGAAACACTCCTGGCCATTCTCTCCTCAAACATACAAAAATTACTTAACCATTGGGGGCGTAGATAGTATGATATTCTTCTAGGGGACCCATCTCTTCCGCCTCCCCAGCAATGCATATCAAAAAATCAAGTCTAAATAACAAGGCATACTTGTTAGAAATGCTTTTGCATCATCTCTGCTCCCCAAATAAGAGGCTTTCATAATAATGACATGCAAATAGCATTGACAGAAGTCATGCAAATCATTTCGTGAGTAAATCATGGTAATAAATTCTAGTTTGACTGAAATGGCAAAAAAATTCTGAGGAATTAGGAAAAAGCGGGAGGGATTCAGAAGCCAGATGGATCGGCATTCATCATCCCATTAGCGCCAACTGGACACTGTAAATTATATTTTCTTTCTCACTCTCTTTACTTTTTTCACATGTGCTCAAGGGTTAGGATAAATCTGAAGTTGAAATTTATTGACATTTGATTTTCTTTTCAGATTGGGAACTGTTACAGTATTCCCTCAGAACCAGCCAGGGCACGGGGATGTGCTAATGATCTAGTTGCTGCAGGATTTGGCCTAAAGCAGCATGAATTTGGACTCGACTGCAGGAGCAAAACATCTTAGAGAAGTGAATGGAAATAATGTAGGACTGCTCCACTGTTGAGCAGCTCTTACTGTCAGAAAGATTTTTCCTGATGTTGAGTCGGAATCTCCTTTCTTCTAACTTGAAGCCATTGGTTTGGGCCCTAGCTTCCAGAGCAGGAGAAAACAAGCTTGTTCCCTCTTCCATGTGACAGCCCTTCAAATATACGAAGAGGGCTATCGTATCTCCTCTTCATCTCCTCTTTCCCAGGCTAAATATACCCAGCTCCTTCAACAGTTCCTCATAAGGCTTGGTTTCCAGACCCTTGATCATCTTGGTTGTCCTCCTCTGCACATGTTCCAAGTTGTCAATATCCTTCCTGTTCTCTATGTGGGATTGTTGGCATGAGCTGGGACAGAGCAATGGGGACTCACTCTGCTGCGGGGATTTGAACCACCAACCTTCTGATCAACAAGCCCAAAGAGGCTTGGTAGTTCAGACCACAGCACGACCCGCAAGTAGATAAATAGGTACTGCTGTGGCCAGAAGGTAAATGGTGTATCCATGTGCTCTGGCTTACGTCACAGTGTTCTGTTGCACCAGTGGCAGTTTAGTCATGCTGGCCACATGGAAAGCTGTCTGTGGACAAACACCAGCTGTCTGTGGAAAGCTGTCTGTGAACAAACACCAGCTCCCTCAGCCTGAAAGTGAGATGAGTGCCGCAAATCCATAGTCGCCTTTGACCGGACTTAACTATCCAGGACCCATCACCTCCTGGCAAATAGAAGGGGAAGAAATGGAGGCAGTGAGAGATTTTACTTTCTTGGGCTCCATGATCACTACAGATGGTGACAGCAGTCACAAAATTAAAGACGCCTGCTCCTTGGGAGAAAGGCGATGGCAAACCTAGACAGCATCTTTAAAAGCAGAGACATCACCTTGCCAACAAAGGTCCGTATAGTTAAAGCCATGGTTTTTCCAGTAGTGATGTATGGAAGTGAGAGCTGGACCATAAAGAAGGCTGATCGCCGAAGAATGGATGCTTTTGAATTATGGTGCTGGAGGAGACTCTTGAGAGTCCCACGGACTGCAAGAAGATCAAACCTATCCATTCTTAAGGAAATTAGCTCTGAGTGTTCACTGGAAGAACAGATCGTGAAGCTGAGGCTCCAATACTTTGGCCACCTCATGAGAAGAGAAGACTCCCTGGAAAAGACCCTGATGTTGGGGAAGACTGAGGGCACAAAGAGAAGGGGACGGCAGAGGACGAGATGTTTGGACAGTGTTCTCGAAGCTACCAGCATGAGTTTGACCAAACTGCGGGAGGCAGTGGAAGACAGGAGTGCCTGGTGTGCTCTGGTCCATGGGGTCACAAAGAGTCGGACACGACTAAACGACTAAACAACAACAACAACAACAACAAACTATCCAGGGGTCTTTTACCTTTTTATCTTTTACCTATGTGGGATGAAGTGCAGGATGTTGGAGAGTAGGAAATTATCCATCTAGTGCAGCATTCTGTGGGAAACCCTAAAACTGGGTCCAATTACAAGAACATGCTCCCCGTCCCACAGTTTTCAGCAACCATAGAGGCAGGGCACAGCCATCATGGCTAGCAGCCATTGAGAGCCTTATTCTTGATGAATTTGTCAAATCCTCTTTTAAAGTCATTCAAGTTGGTGGCCCTCGTTGTCTCCTGTGAGAGCAAGCTCCGTAGTTTTACTAAGCATTGTGTGAAGAAGTACTTTTTTAAAAAATCCATCCTGAATCTTCCAACACTCAACTTCATTGGATGTCCACAAGTCCTAGTGTTGTGAGAGACGAATGAAAACTTGTTTCTGTCCACTTTATCCATGCAATTGCTCGCCTTTCCCCCCTAAATCCAAAAGTCCCAAATGCTGCGTCCTTTCCTCAAAGGGAAGTCATCTTGATCATTTTGGTGGTCCTTTTCTGATTCTCCCCCCAACTCTGCTGTTAGGTCCATTATTTTAAGTAAGGGCTTACCACTTGGGTAAGCAGGGCTTCCCACTTGGCCAAAGACTACAGAAGTGGCCATTTTCTCTGTGGCCACAGCCCCACAGATCCCCTATATATCTTTTAGCATCTACCGACTGGTTATCAGCGGTTGTCTGCTTCCACCCAGCTTTCTAATTTCTTAGGTGAGCGAGATGCTAATCAAGCAGCTTGAGACCAAGCGGCTGATGAAAATAATCAAATCCAAATTTGTCCAGAGGGAAACACACTCAACTTTGAAGTAGGAGAGAGGAAATTGTCACGTTGAAGTCACCGGAGACAGGCTTCCTGTTACAAAGAAGGCCCTGGAGAGATGGCACCTGATTTGCTGCTCGTCGGCTTGGCGTCTCAGTGACAGGGCAATTGTAATTAGAAGGAGCCAAACGAGATGCCAGCCCCCCCCACCCCCCGCCACTCTTGCAATTCAGACAGCCGAGTTAAAGGCATGCCACATTCCGTTAAGATTGGAGCGGGGAAGAGATGCAGGTAACATGCTAAAAGGTAACAAGTTTCCCCTTCTGGGGACATCTTTACATGAAATTCAGATCAGTCTCTGAGGAGAAGGGAAATCAGATGCAGACTCAGCGGGATCCAGATGTTCACATTGCTCCTAAGGGAATTGCTAGCTGCTCTCTGTTGAGGAGTCTGAGTGAAGGTGAAATCACAGGTTTGGTTCTTACCAGAGTATTTATACAGCAACTCTTTTGGCAGATGAGCTACCTACGCAACCAAGATTGCCTGACACCTAAACAGTTTGGGAACTTGATAGCCCTGTTGCAATCATGCGAGATTCCAGGGATTTCAGGGTTCTGTTTCCTTGGAATGAGGGACAGTGGAGACTGTGGTGTCTTGATGATATATGGTTTATTTAGAGAGACCACACCTGGAATACTATGTCCATTTCTGGGCATCATAATTTAGGAAGGATGTTGACAAGCTGGAACGTGCGCAGGGGAGGGCAACCAAGATGACTAAGGGTCTGGAAACCAAGCCTTATGAGGAGTGCTTGAAGGAGCTAGGTAAGTTTAGCCTGGAAAAGAGGAGACTGAGAGGAGATACAATAGCCATCTTCAAATATATCAAGGGCTGTCACATGGAAAATGAAATGAACTTGGTTTTCCTCCTGCTCTGGAAAGTAGGACTCAAACCAATGGCTTCAAGTTACAAGAAAGGAGATTCCGACTAAACATATGGAAAAGCTTTGTGACAGTAAGAGCTTTTCAACATTGGAATGGTCTCCCTCGGGAGGTTGTGGCCTCTCCTTCCTTGTAGGTTTTTAAGCAGAGGTTGGATGGCTATCTGTCATGGATGCTTTAGCTGAGATTCTTGTATTGCAGGGAGTTGGACTAGATGACCCTTGGGGTCCCTTTCATCCCTACAATTATATGATTTCATATACAACCTGAGCCTATGATGGAGGGGTTCACAGCACTGACCCACCAGAAGATGTTGCTTCTACAGTCTTGGATTCGAACAGAAATCAAACATCTCTCTTGATCTCAGGCTGATGCCTGCTTCTTGCTTCTAGTCTTGCTCATCCCCCACACTTCGGTTCTGGCCATTGTCTTTCTAACCGCCAACCTGTTGAGTGAGGGGGCCCTACCCTTTCACCCTCTGGCAAAGAGCCACTTCCTTTGTTACCCTAATGACCCATACTTAGGACCATTACCAAGAAACTTGGCTGACTGTTCCAATGATTTAATCCTTGCTGGATCCAGCAATTAGAAAGTACTCAGGCATGCAGCAATTAGAAGGGACTCAGGCATTCAGACATTCTGAATGGGTACAGTGTGTACAGGTATTTGTGAGCAGGCCACACCTCAGAAGCAGGACAAAAGGGCAATAGCTCCCACCCCAGTCTTTCCCAGCAGCTGGAAAATCAGGGACTTGCTGACTCTGATTTTGGAGGGAACTTGCTGACTCTGATTTTGGAGGGAACTTATGAGGAACGGCTAAGGGAGCTGGGCATGTTTAGCCTGGAGAAGAGGAGGTTAAGGGGTGATATGATAGCCATGTTCAAATATATAAAAGGATGTCATATAGAGGAGGGAGAAAGGTTGTTTTCTGCTGCTCCAGAGAAGCAGACACGGAGCAATGGATCCAAACTACAAGAAAGAAGATTCCACTTAAACATTAGGAAGAACTTCCTGACAGTAAGAGCTGTTCGACAGTGGAATTTGCTGCCAAGGAGTGTAGTGGAGTCTCCTTCTTTGGAGGTCTTTAAGCAGAGGCTTGACAACCATATGTCAGGAGTGCTCTGATGGTGTTTCCTGCTTGGCAGGGGGTTGGACTCGATGGCCCTTGTGGTCTATTCCAACTCTATGATTCTATGATTCTGTCATAACTAGCAAACCTTGGCTGTATTCAGGTGGCATTTTAGTTCATCTTTACAATCTTCCTTTTTGCATTGTATATACAGTGGTACCTCAGGTTACAGATGCTTCAGGTTACAGACGCTTCAGGTTACAGACTCTGATAACCCAGAAATAATACCTTGGGTTAAGAACTTTGCTTCAGGATGAGAACAGAAATCGTGCTCCAGCAGTGCAGCGGCAGTGGGAGGCCCCATTGGCTAAAGTGGTGCCTCAGGTTAAGAACAGTTTCAGGTTAAGAACGGACCTCCAGAACGAATTAAGTTCTTAACTAGAGATACCACTGTAATTGTTCACATTGTATTTAATTTTTCACATGGTATATAATTGTTCACCTAAAAGCTGCTTCTTGAAATCTAGTGGAATTTAGCAGAGGTTTTGCACTCATTTCTGCATTGTTTTCAGAAGAAGAAAAAATCCATTTGCAACCCCATTAAATTTGAAATTCGCTGGAGTTCTGTGTTGATGAAATTTGACCTCTTGCTGCAAAGTGTTGTGACCGGTTTTACTGCCATCCCCTCCTTCATCTGGAGACCAATGGTGATGCCACACGCTGCCTCTCTGGTTGTGTACACAAGTTTGTTAAAGCATCAATTTCCCCCTTCCAAAGAATCACAGGAATGGCAGTTTACTCCCCACAGGACTAAATTTCCCCAAACCCTTAACAAACTACAGTTCCCAGAATTCTTCGGTAGGAATCTGCCCCTCATCCTCCCCCACCAAAGAAAGAGTCATTGGCCCAAGACCTGCAATGGGTTCAAATATTCCACTCA
Source organism: Podarcis tiliguerta (assembly GCF_965153285.1). Lineage (NCBI taxonomy): Eukaryota > Metazoa > Chordata > Lepidosauria > Squamata > Lacertidae > Podarcis > Podarcis tiliguerta. The sequence continues at coordinate 57,796,859 of NC_139544.1, forward strand.
GACTAGGGAGAGAGTGAGAGAGAGAACAAAGGAAGAGACTGTACCAAATGACAGGATCCTTCAGTGTTCAAACTGTACCTCATAGGCCTGACCATCTTCCACATGTCATCAGCATTCAGTTCAGTTCATCGTATCATTTTTCAAAGAGAATATCGCCTTCTTCTTGTTATTTTATTTTTAACTCGCTCTGGCAGTCTCGCATCTCCTTGTTCTGTCACAAAAGTCATCTGCAAGGCACTGCTCCCCTCTTGCCTCCAGTTCTTCTGTTTACTGAATTAAATGCTTCGTGCTCAGCCTGTAAGGTGGACTGGTTCCCTTTTTGTTCATCCTATTATTGTTTTGTGTTTGGTGCCTGGAGTCACTGGCTCTGAATGCTCTGTTCTTGACACCGATGCCCGTCAAGCTCTCTGTCAAATCCCAGTTCAGTCGCCTTGCATTTTGCACAGATGGGACCAAAAAATGGCACATGGCAAAAGAAGGTCATTACAGGGGAGGCCACAGTAGAGAAGGTAAAATCGCCGTTGGTTGCATTTTCAGGGGCCCAGTACTCTCAGAGAGGGATGTGGCAGTTCCTGGAGAGATGACCCTCTGCAGAATATTGCCACTATGCAGTAAGAACCAGTGAAAGAGCAACCTAATGGCTGGAAGTTAAACAGAAAAAAACCAGCTTCAGTTAAAGTGCGAGGAGGGCTCTGTGTGTACAGTAAAAAAAAAGGTTGGATGAGAGATGGTGAGCAGATAGGGTGGCAGATGTTGGTTGGGGAGAAGATTAAAAATCCAAGAAGATATATTTTTCCTTTATAAAGTGTTATAATGGAAAGTTCCCTCAGACTCTTAGGACTCTGTCCTGTAATGCTTTACTAAAGGAAGTCTGACTATTTGTGAGTTTGGTGTGAGTCTCTGTAATTGAACCCTGAGGAAAATTTGTCCCACATCTGTCATCGTACTGTCAGAAAATATCCAACACACTATTCCACGCTGGAAGGTGTGCATGCTATACAAGTTGAAAACGGCACCCCACCCCCCAAAATCAGAGAAATTGGTAATTGGAGGGGTGTGGTAGGATTGTTTACCCAAGTCATTTCCATTACTGTAATGGCAAAAAGGTAAAGGACCCCTGACTGTTAAGTCCAGTCGTAAAAGACTCTGGGGTTGCGGTGCTCATCTCGCTTTACAAACTGAGGGAGCTGACGTTTGTCCGCAGACAGTTTTTCCGGGTCATGTGGCTAGCATGACTAAGCCGCTTCTGGCAAAACCAGAGCAGTGCACGGAAATGCTATTTACCTTCCAACCAGAGCGGTACCTATTTATCTACTTGCACTTTGATGTGCTTTTGCACTGCTAGGTTGGCAGGAGCAGGGACCGAGCAACGGGAGTTCACCCCATTGCCGGGATTCGAACCGCCAACCTTCTGATCGGCAAGTCCTAGGCTCTGTGGTTTAACCCACAGCGCCACCCACAACCCTTACTGTAGTGGTAGTCCATCTTAAGCTTTAGTGTCTGGGAGGGGCAGTAGCAACAAATTCTGGGGCATCATGAGAGAGCACAAGGCAATCTAAGAAGAGACTCTCATAGCTGGTCCTCATCAACTGCCAATCACAGAGGTAAATGATGCCTGCAGTAGCCTGACTTATCATGCAGAGAAGAAACAGAAGTTAACTTGCCTGTAAGAATGGTGGATGAATTCTTTACTCCAAAAGTACTTGTAGATTGGAATGCAACTCCCAGTTGACTTACTCACCTGCTTGGGGTTTGCAAGGCATTTTACGTTTGCAAGAAGTGCATGCAAAAAATGCATGTGTTCTACAAAGTAGGAAAACAAAATACTTATTTTACTGGTAAATGTATTGCACAGAGGGGCCACTCTGTGTGTTACTAAACTATTATTGTCACTCAAAAGAAACTAGACCATTTCTGCCAGATGCACCTGCTTGCTTGTGTGAACAAAGATTTCAGAAAGCAATCTCTTGAGTCTCTCTTGGTCAGGCTAACAGAATAGGAGTTCTGTCATCCACCTGAGGCTGACCACAAATACAAAATTTGTCTGTGCATGGGACCTTGTTGTAGCAGCCATCCAAGACTGCAGTGGGCATTTCTTGGAAACACAGCTCAATAAAGGCATTTCTTAAGTAAGCTGGTGAGAGTTTGGTCAGATAACTAGCTCTAAAATGTTATGTTCTCAGGAGTAGATACCAAGGGGAAAATTTTGTGTTTTTAATTAGCTGCTGATCCCTTCTGGATTCTATTGAAAAGCATCATAGCCTTCATATTTCATGTAAATCAAATAGCAAAAAATTCATATTGTGGTGTAGAGCAGCACACAGCAGGATGGAATGGCATTCAGTGGAACAGAATGGGATGGAGCAGTCCTATTATCAAGGCTGAAATGGAATGGCATTAGCTGCTTGGGAAGATCTAAACCATGAGTAGGCCAATGAAGGCCTGGGGGCTGGATCCGGCCCAATCGCCTTCTAAATCTGGCTCGCAGACGGTCTGGGAATCAGCGTGTTTTTACATGAGTAGAATGTGGCCTTTTATTTAAAATGCAACTCTGGATTATTTGTGGGGCATAGGAATTGGTTCATTTTTTGATTCCAAAATATAGTCCGGCCCCCCACAAGGTCCAAGGGACAGTGGACCAGCCCCCTGCTGAAAAAGTTTGCTGACCCATGATCTAAACACAACCCATCCTGAAGAGCCAGTTTTGCTATTGTGACCAGAGTTTGGTGCAAGCATCCATAGTGCTGAATTGGGCTGTGGAATCAGTGCCCAGAAGCCTTCCAGTACACTTGGTCCCCTCATCCAGCTTGCAATATGTTTTCAGAACCCTGTTCCTGTGTTCACGTGGCCCTTAACCAGCTCAAGATGTTTGAGTATTCTATGCATCCTTGGGAAACTGTATGACCTGAGTCCACAAGGCACTGAAGTGTGTTTGAGCCAAGCTCATAATACCGAACACGGAAACTTTTGAGTGTCATAAAAAAAGCACACTCTCGGGGTAGAGGGAGGGAATGCAAGTTTAATACGGCACAGTATGCACAGTGTAGCTCAAATATTAACGGGTTTAAAATAGTGTTTACTGCGAAGGAGATGGGAGATTCATTAGTGGCAGAAGAGTGCCATAAGCCGGGCTCCTCCAGAGGCACAGAAGTTACTAGCAATAAAAATGATCCTCGTGAAGGGCCATGCCATCTGCAAATTTACACGTTTGATGGCTTATGGTGGGGGGGTGGGGGTGGGAAAGGAAAGCATGAAATTATTCTGAAATACTGATGGGAAAGTTCAAAAATAAGAGAGGTGAGTGCTTGGGAAATACAATCAGAAACTATTCTGTTTTTTCTGATAAAGCCGAGCAGAAATGGTAATTTTTTCGTTTATGTATTTTCTTCTCTTCTTAAATGCCATCTTCCTCATTCCCCAAGGGAGCTGTAAAATATACATTCACCTCCCGATAGTCAAAGTTCTCTGTTAAACAATGCATCCAAATGATGATGTTTCTACTGTATTTCCTGCATCCCTCCTAACATCCAAACCTGCTGCATCTGGAACCATGAAGGGGGGGGGGGAATCACACGGTGAGTGACAGGCATCTGGGGAGAGTATATTAAACTTTGATGCCATTCAATAAAAATACATCAAGGGAGATGGAACCTTTACAATTCTCCAACACATTTTTTTTTCCTCTCGGTGATGTTTCAAAAAACAAATAAAGGGAGGGGGGAAAAATAAAAGGAAGAACCTGGGGGTCACAACTGAACAAGCTGAAATGTTTCATCAAGCACATCTCTCCAAAATGTAACCTGACAGCATCTTTTTCATTTTTCGTTTTCTCACTTAAATGAATAAAAAAGATGTGCAAATGATGTTGATTCTTTTTCTTTTGTAAATAAAGATTCAAGCTCCCCCCCCCCCATTTAACAGTTTGATTCCCATGCCTAGAAAAACACAGAGCTTTAAAAAAAAATCATTGAAAAATTCTGTTTGGAAGCGATTTCATATCAATGTTTGGATGCACAGAAACTTCCCAAGAAATGTCATTAGTCTTTGAAAACTCCATTAAGATTCCTGCCACACTTGGAGAGGTATTAGAGCTGTCCCTGTAATCCAAGCCTATTGTGCACTAGGCTGGGGGTGGGTGGGATGGATTGGGAAGAAGTCCCCTTCCCCTTAGGCTTACCAGCTTTCTCCTGCAAAATGAGGCCAGCATCACCCCATGGATGCAGAGCTCCCCCTTCCACATGGCAGTGAAAATCCCTGATACAGGGCATTCCAGGTGCAGGGATCTGCTAAGCTGTCCTGAGATCCATTGGATCTCACTGACAGCATATCCTTATCATCATGCCACCAGCTCGTGGCTTTGTTCAGCGAACTGTCTGCCACCCCCTGACTTTCTCCCCAGCTGGCACACTCCATAGGATAAGGTGGCAACCTTGCAGTTGTGGCAGCCATTGAGCAGTGGGCAGCATTAGGGTGCCACCTCAGCACATGGAAGGCTTCTCAAGTTGAAAGGATCTCAGCTAGCAGGGCAGGGAAGGTCACTGTCAAAGAAACATGAGAGTTGTGTGGCGAGTCCTCCCCCCCCCCCCTGAGTAGGAATAAAGACGCATGACACAATTATAAAGGTTAATGGGCTAAATAAGGCCACAACTTCATTGGTTACAGGTGATGAGCAGTATTGCCTTAGGCATTGGTCCTAACCGACTATATCCAGCTTCAGCCCATCCTCTTGAAGTCCAGGAAGTGTTAACCACCAGTAGGGAGAGTCCTGCTGATGCACATCAACTAGGAACTCCCCCGGGGTCACCGATAGCGGGTGTGCCTTAGGCCCTCACCTCCTTAGGCTTCGGACAGGGCCACACACACCGGAATCCTTTACCGGACTACCCTTCTATATGCGTGGCAGGTGATGGCGCTTCCTCTCCTCTTCCATCTACAGAACAATACCAATGCCTAACCGCCAATACCAAGAAAGTTATGACAATTTGCTATGAAATAGGCGAAAGCCAAGTGGCTGGTGCCAATTTGCAAAGTGGAAAAATTCCTACCAGGCCCCTCAACGGTGACGAACCAAGATCCATAGCAAGGTCAAGGAATGAAAACCTTAAAGGGCGGGAGGGTGGGAAACAGGAACAGCTGGTAGGCGGCAAAAGAGGGAGATCCCTGGCCACACCTGCCTTAAATAGTGCAGGCCATGCCTCCAGAGCCAGCCGATTGGCTGGCCAGGGGGGTGACGCGGCCGAATTCCTCCAATCGTGCGGGGGCTGGACTCCAGCCACCACTCACGTGGTGGGGCTGTGAAGCCCGCAACGCCACCTCCTCTGCAGGGCGGGCATGGCTTTGTTGCCAGAGAAGAGACAGTGCCAGGCTACATGGACCAGTGCATTTACTCTGTATGTCAGGAGACAATGCAGGGACCAGCACAGCCTAGCGGAAGGCTGCCCTGGCCTGAAGAGTGTTGGGAGATGCTGCTGGGACTGGCATGGCCTGGTGTGAAGTCGCACTGGGGTTAGGAGATGCTGTGGGGACAGGCACAGTGTAGCAGAAGGCTGCCCTGGCCTGTGCAGTGTCAGGAGATGCATGTAACCTCACCCGTGTATGACATGTGCCAGGCCTCCTCAATCTTGGGGACAACCTGGCTGTTCTAGTTGGTGATGTATTTTACCCAAAATGAAACATTTGTGTGAATATGGAGGTTCTGACAATTATTCTGGTTCTCAAAAGTCCCCATGGGCCCCCAAAGATTGTTGACCCCTGCATTGTTTGATGAGATGCAACCATTCTGGACAAGAATGGTGCCCATTGGACAGCGGCATTGTGGTTGCAGTTGTGGAAATTTCTGACATGTGGTGGCTGTGGTGGCTATTGCACACCTTTAAGCCATTGTTTGATGTTGCACTTATCAGGTGATGAACATGGCTGTGTGAACTCCTGGCTATACCATTTGCTTCTTAGTTGGAGGAGGTCCACCACAAAATATGTCTAGCTGCCCAAATTCCCATCCATCTTGGCACTGAATGGGGATGGGAGCCATATCATGTGCACACATTGAATGGTCATAGAAGAACAAAGCCTGAACATACATCTGCATATAAAGAATGAGAAAGAAGTTGATGTGGCTTCAGGAAGAGATGGAGAAGACTTTAATTCAGTCCTCATTATATGATCCTAATACATGTATAAGAACAGATTTTGGGCATCAATATATTTTTGACTGAAAAACACACATAGCATGAATAAACATGCAAATCTTAGGATAACACAGAATGCAGAAATGGGACTTATGGATGGACGGAAGTGAAACTGATAGAATTCCCCAATCCCTAGAATGAAGAAAAGTCCCAAATATCCCCCAGATGTTCTGGATTATACCTCCCATCAGTCCTAGGCAATGCTGGCTTGGGCTGATGGTATTTGTAGTCCAAAATCTCCAGAGGGCACCAGGTCAGCAGAAATTGTTTTACGGTAGCACTTTTCCATAAGAGATTTCTAGGAATGTCCGCAGGTGGCCGTTGAACTGAGAGGGCCTATTACCCCTTCTCTTCCTTCCATAAATCACTCTTCCTCTTCCCATGTGGTACTTGACACCGCCGAAAAGAACTTTAAAAGAAGGAATAAAACTCGATGTACTCACATTCAATTAATATTAGTCATATTATTAATACTTGCCAGTTAAGGACTTATCAGCAGATAATTGACCTTGTCAGTGTTCTGTGCCCTTTTCATTGCTTCAGGATCCTTTAAGTTCCATCATGCTTAATTATAACCTGGGAAAGTCAAAGAGAAGGGTTTCTTCCTCTCTCTCTCTCTCTCTCTCTCCGTCTTTCCCTCTCTCCCTTTCTTAAGTGAAAAAAAAAATTGTCAAAAAGAAAGTAGGGGAGAATGGGGAAAAATCTTTTAATGTATTTAATTTCCTCAATTAATACAGTGACTCCTGCAGAATGGTTTTCCCCAGGGCATGACATATATACCTGTCTTAGACCACCAGACGGCTGATGTACGCTACGTGTTCAGACAGTTTTCCTTCCTTGGGTATTTTTTAAAATTAACACACACACAGTCACTATTGCAGCTGAAGAAGTTTCTCACACTCCCTTTCGTACTGCAGCAAAGGTGGCCAAAGTCAAAAGTGGAAGGAGGGATCATTGCATCTCCCAGAAAGCTGTCATGGCACCTGAATCCAGCAGCCATCCAGACACAGAGTCAGAGGCAGCAGAGGCTGCTCTTGTGAAGCTGGATCAAGATCAGGGTTCTGGGTTGATTGCTAGAGGTCAGGGAAGCACTACCACTGAGATGAGTGGACAGGAGCCCCCAGAGTAACCCAGCAGACTCCCAGGACCATAACCTAGACATCCGTAAGTACATTCCCTGAGGAATCAGGTGTCTCCTAGCACATTTGAGTCTAGAGGTGACCACACCAGGAAAGTTCAATTGCACCAGTGCAATAATTTAGTTGAAATACCATGCTTAATTCTGAGTTAATCTCTGCCCTAGATGAAAATTTCTCTATTTCTCTGTCATGAACGCACAATTTGCAAGTGCCTTGTGCAGAGAAATGGCTTCAAATATGATTGAAAGGGTTTCAAAAGATAAAGGGAAGAGAAAACTGAGCTTTCTGTACTTCTGTCAGATTTTCAGGACATCCGTTTCGATTTCGGCATCATCTCTGCATGCAGAAACCAATGGCTCCTGGTCCGGCTGCCTAGCCCACTGCTTTTGGCATGAAAACCATCTCTCTGTTGGAGCTTCCAAGGAGAAAGTACAAGGAGAGCTCGGAGAGGCCTGAAGCAGACAACAAAAGAAAGGAGGAAAGAAGCTTGAAAGAGGATGAAGCAAACAGTTCAAAGGCTAGAAAATGGGAGGGAGTGGCAGGCAGGTAAAAGGGCAGGTGCCCTGGAGGGAAGCAGACACAGCAGAAGACAGAGGAATGAAATCCACTTGCTAATGGCCATTAGAGTTGATGGTGTCTTCTGCACTGAATAATGCATCTATCGCTCGAGTGACTCCTCTTGGCTCAAGCATCAGGTGCCAGCCTAGAGGTGTGGGGTGAATCCTTCATAATGATCATCTCGGACAACAAGGGCTCTGCATACCGAACAAACACTGTGGGTGATGTAGCATGTGGGTTCCAAACTGGAACATAGGAAGCTGTTTCGGGTTGAGTCAGGCTCATTGGAACACCTAAATTACTGTTTTCTAAATTGGCTGGCAGCAATTCTCCAGGATTTCAGGGAGCGGACATTTACCCTGGGACCTTCTGCATGCCAAGCATGTTCTATCCAGTGGCAGACTTGGGTACCATGGCATCCTGTGCTAGACCACAATTTGATGCCCCCTTCCACCCAGTCCTTGTGCTGCCTTCCCAAAGGCAAGTAAGTTTGGTGTGCCAAAGGCACACAGTTTGGAGAAGGACATCCTAGAGCCCTTTTACCTCCTTCCCAAAGCTAGCTGGGAACGTGCTAGCTAAGCTTTGGGAAGGAGAAGGTAGGACTCTAGCACCCAGTGAGGTGTGGTGGTTAAGAGCGGTAGTCTCGTAATCTGGTGAACCGGGTTCGTGTCTCCGCTCCTCCACATGCAGCTGCTGGGTGACCTTGCGCTAGTCACACTTCTCTGAAGTCTCTCAGCCCCACTCACCTCACAGAGTGTTTGTTGTGGGGGAGGAAGGGAAAGGAGAATGCTGGCTGCTTTGAGACTCCTTAGGGTAGTGATAAAGCGGGATATCAAATCCAAACTCTTCTTCTTCTTCTCATGCCTCCATCCCAAAGCCCAGCACCTTGCTTACCGCGCTTTCAGACAGTGCCCCCTGTCTCCCTAAATGTAAATTATGATTCTAATCCTTATGGTTCTAAACTAAGAGCTGATCTAAACAGAAACTTAGGAAGCAACTGTGTCATGCCATTGGTCCATGTAACTCAGAATTGTCAACACTGATTTCAGCCAGGGTCTCTCATAGCCCCAAGTAGAGATGTTGTGGATTAAACACGAGATCTTATGATGTTCTACCACTGAATTAGGGCCCTTCTCCATATCTGGTGATAGAAAGAAGGGCATGCAGTTAAAGTAACTTAGAAACTCATTTCAGGTCTGCATGGTGTTAGAATACTTAACCTGTGGTTTTCTTGGATTTGCTTTTATTGTGGGCCGGAGAGTTGGAACGAGGGTGGGCACAGAGTCTTCCACCTTCCTCTGTTGAACTTCCTGGAGTTGGCAGGTATGAAATCACTCCTCGCCTGGGACTCTCTGAGCCTGAGAAGGAGCTGAGCGGGAGCCTCTGTCTAGTTGAACAGAGAGTGTTTTATCAAGCAAGGAACATTACTGTCAAGAAATTACAACCTCAGCATTGACATAAATGTTGACAACGCCATTTCCACTGATAGCGGTATCAGAGCAGATTATGATTCACACAGGACTGCCCAAAGAGTGGTGATTTAGATGAAATGCACCCAAATAAGAAAAAGAAAAAAGAAATCCTGCAAGGAAAACGGGAGATGACAAGGCTTTTATCGGCCCACCGATGAGATGAAGCACACTCTCTGTTCCATCCTTGGTAGCTTCCTGCCTTCAGAGATAAACTAGCACACTCCCGCAAGTCTTCCACTTTCCAACATGCCCCACTTTCTTCACCCCCCCCTCTGATGTCTGCAAGAGAACCCAGACATATAGGTAAAGGTAAAGGGACCCCGACTGTTAAGTCCAGTCACAGACGACTCTGGGGTTGCAGCACTCATCTCACTTTATTGGCCAAGGGAGCTGGCGTACAGTTTCCGGGTCATGTGGCCAGCATGACTAATCCACTTCTGGTGAACGAAAGCAGCACACGGAAACGCCGTTTACCTTCCCGCCGGAGCAGTATCTATTTATCTACTTGCACATTGACGTGCTTTCGAACTGCTAGGTTGGCAGGAGCAGGGACCGAGCAATGGGAGCTCACCCCGTCGCGGGGATTTGAACTGCCAACCTTCCAATCGGCAAGCCCTAGGCTCAGTGGTTTAGACCACAGTGCCACCCATGTCCTTCAACCCAGACATATAATGAATGCTAAAATGTGACCGGAGGCAAACCTTGCAAAGAACAATACAATGTTTTTTATTCAGCCTGTGCAATGAATGCCAATTGCAACGAAAGTTCAAGCCCACTGAATTCATCTAATCTCAGTCATAATCCTGGGAGTTCTGCCATATACCGAAGGCTGTAAACGCTACACACTTAGAATCATAGAATCATAGAGTTGGAAGAGACCACAAGGGCCATCGAGTCCAACCCCCTGCCAAGCAGGAAACACCATCAGACCACTCCTGACATATGGTTGTCAAGCCTCTGCTTAAAGACCTCCAAAGAAGGAGACTCCACCACACTCCTCTTCAGCACATTCCTGCTCAGTTTCGAGTCTGGTAGTACCCCCTTCCTGCCCTAGCCAACTGGGATGTCCACATTTGACATGATGTAGTCATATGAGCCATGTCAGCGGATTCCTGCCCAAGCGTTTAACAAAACAAAACAAAACTTCAAGCTCTTAAAACTTGAAAATACATACTTTAAATAATAATAATAATTGTAATGGGGGAGGACCAAACTTAAAGAGTGGAGAAATTAAGAGAAACGGGCATTGGTGGATTTGCTCATCCTTAATTGTGACGAGAGGTTTGGGGACGCGGCCTCACATTGACATCTCATTCTGCCCTAATAACATTTCAGCACTGTGAGTACAAAGAAGCCGAAAAGGGGGAAAGAATAAGGGAAAAGAAAGGAACGTGTGTGTGTGTTTGTGTGTGTGTGTGTGTGTGTGTGTGTGAGAGAGAGAGAGAGAGAGAGAGAGAGAGAGAGAGAGAGAGAGGAAGAAGATTAAGAACCCACTTTCTTGTTTGTTTGTTCATCAGCCATGCTACCTATATTTTCTGCCAAATGATTTTCACCTCGACAGTGTAATGAATATATCCTTCTCAATCCTATCTTCTGGGAAAAGCTTTTCCGCCACTAAATGAAGAATGTCAGTAACTTAAGTTATTGTTTCCTTGCATTAATGGTCTTGGTATTAGGACCTGTTTTCTTCCTACTTTTCTCTCCACCTCCTCCCACCCCCACCCCCCGCCAATCACCATCCAACTCCCTCTTGAATGTGTGCCCTCTGGACCTACAGTGAATTGATTCAGCTGTTTCTTTGGGTAATCTTTCTATTTAGTAAATCCATTCAGTGCTTAATGTTCTACGTACTTCAGCAGCAGGAGATCATCCTACTTTGGAAGAAAGCAGCAGACGATTCTCAAAAAGCTGGGCTGTGGTGTCATTTTGTAGAGTCACTGGGCTGGGGAAAGTTGTGTAATTCAGTGATATCTAAAGGAGAGCCCTTCAGATCTTTCTGAACTACTGTTGTCATCATCCTTGACCATCAGCCATGCTGACCAGGGCTGAGGGGAGTTTTAATCCAACAACAGTCTGTGTTGGATATTCCTGATCTAACCTACGGAAATGCAGATCACTGGGAATTTTGTCTAACCATTTTGAAATTATTTTTGCCTTTCTTCACAATTGTTTTGTGCTGTGCAACAGATGACCTCTTACGTTGTTTGCTGTTGTCATTACTTAATGTTTCCAAGACACTTGAATGTACAGTGATACCTCAGGTTACAAACGCTTCAGGTTACAGACTCTGCTAACCCAGAAATAGTACCTCGGGTTAAGAACTTTGCTTCAGGATGAGAACAGGAATTGCGCGGCAGCGGCGCGGCGGCAGCGGGAGGCCCCATTAGCTAAAGTGGTACCTCAGGTTGAGAACAGTTTCAGGTTAAGAACAAATCTCCAGAATGAATTAAGTTCTTAACCCGAGGTACCACTGTAAAGCAGTATAGAAATGCAATCTATCAAGTCAAATTTATGATGTTATCCCGCCCTACCTCCCACATGCTCGGAGCACTGCCTCCCCCAAATTAATGTAATGTTCACAATGACCATGAGAGGCAGATCAGGCTGAGACAGAGACAGTCTTCAGTGAACCTTGCAACTGATTTGAACCTGGGTCTCTCTCAGCCTTGACTTGTGCCCTAACCACTGCACCACACTGCCTTTCAAAATGTATTCAGCATGAATGTACGAATCCCAAGTTACAAGTGAAAATTGTATTCTGGCATAAACTAAAAAAAAAAAGTTATCAGAGGGCTTCCAGAAATCCCCCCTGGAGTCACTGGGAAATGGATTTAGTAGCCAGTAATTTCAAATTTCTTAGATAATGTGCAGGACTTACAGTACTGATTAGCTTTTAAATTACACTCTCCCTGGACAAGTAGAGTATTTAAGTTTTTTAATGGCCAGGAACGTCTCCCTGGTTTCTTCATGTTCACCTTCAGCTGGGATTGTACAACAGCTTTCTGCGAGATGAGCAAAATGGGAAAGGGGGGGGGGGATATTGCTTCTTGATCAAAAATGAGAGGAAAAGGGGCTTGGCTACTGGAGAGAAGGATGGCTTCTCTAATAGGGTAATGATACATCATTTTAACCCCTGCATTTTGAAAGCAGCACCTGGGGATTTTTTAATCTCAAGTCTCCCTTTGACATTAATGGGAGTCTTGTGGCGGAAATGATCACATGAGCCTTTTGAGAATTTAATTTCATCTTAAGGCATTAAGTATCAAAGCATCAGAAAGCCTGAGAATCCAGAAGTCCCCCACCCCCCACTTTAATCAATCAATTGATTAAAAGTATTTGCAAAACACACATTTTGATCGAATTTCTCCAGGGAGGCAAATGAGTCATATTAAAACCAATACAAATCATATGTCATATTAAAAACAACACCAACAACGCCATGCTAAATCTATAAACAATCTATAAATATTCATTAGCATCAACATAGCAACAGTAACAGTAGGAAGCTAATCAGAATGACCTAAAAAACTTTCTTAAAGAGGGCCGCTTCATTTGATAACTAACATTTTAAGCAGCTTATGCACTTTTAGGGGCAAAACATGGGTAGGTATGAGAGGAAACAGGAAATTCCTCCAGTTTAGAAAGCTGTCTCCCCAACAGACATCTTAAATAGTTTTTAAGAGTTTCAGAGTTCATTTAGGTGCGCTTCAGACAGTCTTATTCCAGCTGCTGAAGAGTGATGAAAAATTAGGATATTGGAATGGAAATGTGATTTTAAGAAAGTGAGGAAACCAGGTCATCCTGCTGGCTGGAACAGAGTCCCTGTTTCTGTTTGGCTCTACAGAGAACCATGAACACTTCTATAAAGTTTTGACTTATTCTTATTCTTATTCCTCCACCTCCACTGTTTTTGCTGATGGGACTCCAGGTTGCTTGCATACACAAATGAGAGCCACTAAAAGGATAGGAGGGGGTGGACAATTAAACATTGTTAGAAGTAGAACTATATACATATATTACATCTATTAAAACCAAAGATATAATTGCAATAAAACCAACATAGCCCTAGCGAATGTGTGGTCCCTGGAGTCGAATTGCCCAGGGGCAAAAAGCAGATCATGCTTTTTTTTTTTTGAAAGAGGAAAGTGGGTGTTGAAAGGAAGCAGCTGATTGGAAAGCGATCGGGGAGGGAGATAAGGGACGCTAGAGAGAAAGGAGGCTGCCTGGGAGGGGGGAGGTAAAGACAGTGAATTTGCAAGGAGAGGAGACAGGAAGACTAAAGGAATGAAGAGAGAAATTAGAAGAAAAGGAGGAGCAAAAAACTGCTTCAGCTAAGGAAAAGACACCAAGGCAAACAAGAGGGAACGGAGTGTTGAAAGGAAGCAGCTGGTTGGCAAGCAATCGGGGAGGGAGATAAGGGACGCTAGAGATAAAGGAGGCTACCTGGGAGGGGGGAGGTAAAAGCCCATCGACCCTCAGTATTTTTGCATTGGGTCACCCCAAATGCACCATCAGATCACATAGCATGTTCATGGCTACAGCCTGCACCACAAAAATCATACACCCACTGTTTTGTTCAGAATATTTTTTTTCTTGTTTTCCTCCTCTAAGAACTAGGTGCGTCTTATGGTCGGGTGTGTCTTATGGAGCGAAAAATATAGTAGTTGTCTCTACCTCTCTTTGCCTCTGGCGCCACCTACTGCTGGTCTCCTGGCCATCCTACCACTTGGGACCAGCTGGCAAGTGATAAAAACAAGACTTGAAGAATTTTACTATTAAATGACATATCTCCTCCCACCCGCCCCATAGCTCCCTCAAACGTAAGCAATACCAGAAAACATCGCTGCTTGCTGCAATTCTGACATTTACCATAAGACGAGTGTGAGGGTGGGAAAGAGATTCGCCGTGAGTTGTGGGGAGGGCTCTTTCCCCTGCAAGCCCACTCTCCATCTTGGGCCTGGGGACGGGCCCCAGACTCCACCTCAGCATATAAGGCTCCCAGGAGGCCTCGGGACACTGCTGCTGCCGCTTCGCCATGAGTTTGTGGGGAGGGCTCTTCCCCCAGCAAGCCCACTTTACTAGGCCAGGGGGCGGGGCCCACATTCACCATCGCCACAACTGTAAAGACACTGGTGGAGCAGCAGCAAATGTTTAAACTGTTTTTATATATTTTAAAAGGGTTTTTAGTTTTTACTTTGTTGTACCACCGTAAACGGTGGTTTTTATCCATGTATTTTTATTTTGTTTTGTGTTATTTTGGGGTGGGGTGGGATGGTTGTTGAGTGGGGTGGGGATTGGTTTTGTTTTAGTGTAACTGTTTTGCCTGTTTGCTTGCTTTTATATTTTGTAAATCGAGGAGAGTATGAGGCTTGGGATTCCTACTGTGGAGGGGCGAGGGAGGTATGGCGGTGGGGGCAGATGTTATAGGCGAAGGGGATCGAGATACGGATATGCTCGTACCCCTTCCAATCTGCGCCCCATCCCGAGAGACGAGGGTAGGGTGAACAAGGATTACTCACCTCCGTCACTGGTGTTGTGCAATGCCAGGTCTATAGGCAACAAAACCGCCACCCTGCGAGATTTCTTCATCTCGCAGGGGGTCGACCTGGCTTGTGTGACGGAGACCTGGGTGCGCGAAGGGGATACTGTTACCTTACGACAGATGGCGCCCCCGGGTTTCTCCGTCCTCCACCAGTCACGGACTGTGGGCCGGGGGGGAGGGGTGGCATTATTAATCCGGGGAAATTGTTCTTTCAGGGCTCTACCATCGCCATCGATCCCCGGCATTGAATGTGTTGGCCTAGTGTGGGGCTCCGAGGTGAGCTTGGCTGTCTGGCTGGTGTACCGGCCACCTAGCGCACCAGCAGCCACCCTGTCAGGCCTGCTGGAGGCTGTGGCCGGCTGGGCCTTGGAGTTTCCTAACCTATTGGTATTGGGGGACTTCAACATCCATGCTGATGCCACTCCCTCCTCACAGGCTCTGGACCTGGTGTCTTCCATGGCGACACTAGGGCTCTCCCAGTTTGTTTCGGGCCCCACACATCAAGCAGGCCACACGCTGGATTTGATCTTTGGGGCCGGTATAGATGTGATCATGTTTCCTTCGATGAAGGTGCCATGGTCTGATCACTACGCTCTGAAAGCCAGGATTGATGTTCCACCCCCACCCCGCTTAGGTGGAGAGCCGATTTGGGCTCGCCCGCAGAGGCTGATGGACCCTGATAGATTCCGCCAAGCCTTGCGGGACCTTGCTCCCCCTGGCGACTCATTGACTGAGCTTGTTGAGGGCTGGAATACCCAGCTCCTGGCAGCCATCGATGAGATCGCACCTAAGCGCCCTCTGCGACCCCGCAGAAACCGGGCTCCCTGGTTTACCGAGGAGCTCCGGAAAATGAAGCGGGACCTCAGACGGCTAGAGCGAGTATGGCGGGGTGCCCGTGACGGAGCTTCAAGAACATCTTATAGGGTTTTTATGAAAACCTATGAGATGGCAGTGAAGGCCGCTAAGAAGTCCTACTTCTCGGCCTCCATTGCATCCGCTAGCTCTCGCCCGGCGCAATTATTTAGTATAATTCGGTCTTTAACATCCCTTGAAGGACAGCCAAATTTAAATAATAATTTGACACACAGCTGTGAGGCATTTGCGAGCTTCTTTGCGGAGAAGGTCCTGTTGCTCCGCCATGACCTCCCTGCCAATTTGGATACAATAAAGGAACTGGAGGCCCCTCGACTGTCCTCGGGTCCAGTATTGGACCACTTTGACCGGATATCCCCAGCCGATGTGGACAGACTCCTCCGAGCTGGAAAGCCCACTACTTGTCCTCTCGACCCGTGCCCGTCCTGGCTGATTAGAGCGTGTCCAGACGAGGTACGGGCCCCCCTGGGGGATATCATCAATTTGTCCCTTGGCACCGGGACATTCCCAGGGGAACTGAAGGAGGCAGTGGTGCGCCCGCTCTTAAAGAAAACGTCATTAGATCCCTTAGATCTATCCAATTACCGCCCGGTTTCGAATCTTCCATTCCTGGGTAAGGTGATTGAGAGAGCGGTTGCTGAACAGCTTAGTAGGTTTCTGGATGAAACATCGGCTCTGGATCCATTCCAGTCCGGCTTCCGCGCTGGTCATGGGACCGAGACGGCTCTGGTCGCCCTAACAGATGATCTCCGCAGGCAGCTGGATCAAGGCGGGTCGGGGCTGCTGATTCTTCTAGACCTGTCAGCAGCCTTCGACATGGTCGATCACGAACTCCTGGACCACCGCCTTGCCGACGTGGGGATCCAGGGCACAGTCCTTCAATGGCTGCGCTCGTTTCTCTCCGGTCGGGGACAGAGGGTGGCGCTTGGGGGGGAATTGTCATCCCGCCACTCCTTGGTGTGTGGAGTGCCCCAGGGTGCGATACTCTCCCCGATGCTTTTTAACATCTTTATGCGCCCCCTCGCCCAGCTTGTCCGGAGTTTTGGGCTGGGCTGCCATCAGTATGCTGATGACACCCAACTCTATCTGTTGATGGATGGCCACCCTGACTCGGCCCCAGACACACTGACCAGATGCTTGGAAGCTGTGGCTGGATGGTTACGTGGGAGCCGGTTGAAGTTAAATCCTTCGAAGACAGAGGTCCTCTGGCTGGGATGGGACGATATGGGATTGAGGGGGCAACTCCCATCTCTAGCGGGGGTGCAATTAGTGCCAGCACCGTCCGTTAAGAGTTTGGGTGTAATCTTCGACACCTCCCTCTCCATGGAGGCGCAGATTGCAGCTATAACAAAGGCGGCATTTTTTCATCTCCGCCAAGCTAAGCAGTTGGCTCCTTACCTCTCTCGCCCTGACCTAGCCACTGTGATCCATGCGACGGTCACCTCCAGACTGGATTATTGTAACTCGCTCTACGTGGGGCTGCCCTTGAGACTGACCCAGAAACTCCAGAGGGTGCAGAATGCCGCAGCGAGACTCCTTACAGGGTCTTCACTGCGAGATCACATTCATCCGGTGCTATACCAGCTGCACTGGCTCCCGGTGGAGTACAGGATCAGGTTTAAGGTGCTGGTTTTAACCTTTAAAGCCCTATACGGCCTAGGACCCTCGTACCTACGGGACCGCCTCTCCTGGTATGCCCCACAGAGAAACCTACGCTCGTCAAATAAAAACATCCTGAAGGTCCCAGGCCTCAGAGAGGTTAGGCTGGCCTCAACTAGAGCCAGGGCTTTCTCGGCTGCGGCTCCAATCTGGTGGAACGCTCTGTCACAAGAGACTAGGGCCCTGCGGGACCTGACATCTTTCCGCAGAGCCTGCAAGACAGAGTTGTTCCACCAGGCCTTTGGTCAGGTCCCAGCCTGACTCCCTCCTCTGGCAACCTGCACAGAATTTTGCTCAACGGTTGCCATTAATTTGACTTTAATTAATTTTTATAATGGAATGTTTTTAGAATGTTTGATTATTTGATTGTTTGATTATTTAATTGTTGTTAGCCGCCCTGAGCCCGGCTTCGGCTGGGGAGGGCGGGATATAAATAAAATTTATTATTATTATTATTATTATTCTACTGTGCTGCAGACTTTGCTAATACATAGTCTCTCACATGGTTACAGCAGAGCATTTCGGGCTGCAGGCCCATTTGGCCCACTAGCATTAAGACCGCCTTAAACTGGCTTGCATCAATGTACTTTGGCTTAGCTGGGCTCTGAACCGGGTTGAAAAAGTTACAGAGTGAAAACATTGGGATGGCTTTCCTGAGTCTTCACGGTCTGTTTCTTTGCTTGCAGCAGCCAAGATCGCATGAATGTATTTAGCCCTTAAATGTTTACCTACTCGAAGTTGGAAGCAGTGACCTTAAATGGTCTTTACAGCTCGCAGCCTGTTAAAAAAAGGCAATTTTGAATCCCCGAGAAACCAATAGTTGCATCACAACACTCTTTCCACTCTTTCCAGAATGCAGGGAATACTAAACAGTGCAATTAGAACATTTTTTCTTGGTAAAAACAGTCTGTTATAGGATAAAAGCAAAAAAAGAGAAGTACTATAGTTTTGTTGTTTTTGAGGGGGGCTGTTCAAATTCAGAGACTAGTGGCTAAGTGGGCTGTGTTGCATCTATATTTTCTAGAAGTAGAAAAGTTCAGACTGGGTGACACCATTAAAAAGCCCCCACTAAGAACATCATAAGCATTCATACATATACTATGCAAATAGGACAGCAGCTCTTTAAAACACCTGCCTGAAGTGGTATGAAATCCTCAGGAGAAGGCTCCACCTGGGCAGTCATTTTACAGAGCCAGAGAAAATGATATTTTTGAAGGTGGAGTGGGGGATCAATTTCCAAATTCTGGAAGAAAACCTATCTTCATTTTCAGATTTGTGCCAGTTCAGTTTGCCCTACCATACCATACAACGTGTAGCCTTCCTTGCTTGCTAGTGATATTTCAAGAACAGTTGCCCTGCAGTATGGATTTTGTAGTCTTAAAGTCCTCCAATTTCTTTCCTAATGAAAATGGCATTGGTTTCCCCCCCCTGTTTTATTTTTTACCCAATTCAGAGTGCTTCAGAATTTCTTCACAATTTGGGGGAATGAAGGTGGGTTGAGCTCATTGTAAGGTGGCCATGGCTGGTGTGTAAGTTGATCCACTAAGTGTCTCTCTCGTACTCTGCTGCCACTGGATCTTCTTGATCTGAAAAGGCCCCATGGGAGCAGTGACCACGTGGCATTTCCCCCTGATATTTAATTAGAGTACAAGACATTAAGGAGGCTGACAACTGAATGCATGAGCTAGCTGCAGTTGCTGGTTTTGTTTTTGAAGGAAGTTCCCCCCTTTTCCTTTTCTATTCATTTTCAGTTGTTCATTTGAACAAACAACACACATAAATATGGCAGAACTGCCATGTAAATCTTCAAAGAAAACAAGTCAATGGTTGTGACTAACCTTTGCTTTAGTGCAAGCATTCATTGGACAGTAGCATTGTCATCATATTATATCTAACGTGAAAGTACAGGCAGATTTGGAGATTTATTAAGTAAAACACCAGAGGAATTGCAAGGGGACCTAAATTAAATGGGGATTGGGCAAGAATCACACACCTCTCCCTTCCTGTTGTACAAATTGTCTGGAAGCAGAAGCTTTTGAATTATACTTTCTGTAGTCTAAATGCTGGAACCAAGGTCTTTCATGGGGGGGGGGGTTAGAGTTCAATGAGGGTAAAAAGAAATACAGTGGTACCTCAGGTTACATACGCTTCAGGTAACACAGGTGGGATGCTATTGATATGATGCTTTGATTTGGGAGGATGGAGAAGATTTCAACTTGATTCTCCTCCATATGGAGCCAATGATACCCTCACTATTTAATCAAGCTTTCCCTATTGAAAGATTCGTAGTTACAGCGGTATCTCAGGTTACAGACGCTTCAGGTTACAGCCTCTGCTAACCCAGAAATAGTACCTAAGGGTTAAGAACTTTGCTTCAGGATGAGAACAGGAATCGTGCTCCGGTGCCATGGCGGCAGCGGGAGGTCCCATTAGCAAAAGTGGTGCTTCAGGTTAAGAACAGTTTCAGGTTAAGAACAGACCTCCGGAACGAATTAAGTACTTAACCCGAGGTACCACTGTATCCCCATTTCCCACACTACCCATTTTGTGGCACCGTAGCTTGAGGAAAACACTGCCAAGTTTTGGTCGCCTAATCTGTTCTTCCATTTCTGGCACCTGACCTAACAAAACCACCCAAACCCCTTCCATTGCAAATTCCATGATTTTCATAGCTTCCATTTTAATATGACTCCACTAAAAATCTGAAGATTAAGAAGCAAGATCATTAGTTATGTATTCAGGGGATAAGCACCTTCACCTTAAGAAAAGAAAATGCCCTGTAAACTTGTCATAAAATGATCCATTAGATGTGTTAAATGGCTTATTAAAAAGGAATGCTGTGCCACAGAGAAGGCCCCTCAGCACCTTACGGGAGAATTTAGGGAAGACAAGGACACTTAAATGGACCTGAGCACATAAATTGTATTGTGCCCTAACAACTTTGCATTCTAAATGATAAAAAAGCCACGGAGTTGGGGATAGCAAAGAAGAGTTTAGTTTGGTCTGCTGTTCATAGTGGCCTGACTCGATGTTCCTGAGGCCGCCCGTCAATCAGATCGCGACACCCAGTTATATTATGTGCTTCTCTGGATTTTGTTGTCGAGTTTCATGGTGCAAATGTGTGCAGGGGGGAAAAATATCATTGTGAGTTTGGGTGAAGTAGCCAGACGAGCTTCTTGGTAATGGTCCTGAGAATGGGTCCTTCGTGTGAGAAAGAAAGTTGCTTTGTGCCAGAGGGCAAATGTGTGGGCCCCCTTTCCAGCTGGCTAGTTGTGAGAAGGACAATCACCAGATAATACATTTCTGAGCACAATTCAAAGTGTTGGTGCTGAGCTTTAAAGTCCTAAGCGGCCTCGGTCCAGTATACCTGAAGGAGCATCTCCACCCCCATCGTTCTGCCCGGACACTGAGGTCCAGCTCCGAGGGCCTTCTGGTGGTTCCCTCACTGTGAGAAGCCAAGTTACAGGGAACCAGGCAGAGGGCCTTCTTGGTAGTGGTGCCTGTTCTGTAGAACACCCTCCCATCAGATGTCAAGGAAATAAACAACTATCTGACTTTTAGAAGACATCTGAAGGCAGCCCTGTTTAGGGAAGTTCTTAATGCCTGGTCTTTTATTGTGCTTTTAATATTCTGTTGGAAGCCGCCCAGAGTGGCTGGGGAGGCAGGGGCAGATGGGCAGGGTATAAGTAATAAATTACTAGTTGTTGTTGTTGTTGTTGTTGAACTGGGCTGGGCTAGAGGCAGAAGCAAAATAGCGAGAGCAATGCTTGATTTCTGCTTGAATCCAAGGCTGTGGGAGAAGGGAGGCCTTCGGAAGTGTTTGTGCTGTGAGCCCCTCCATGAAGACACCACATTCTCTGCAGTCCCTTATTCCAAAGAAACCAAACCCTAGGTAAGCATCTGAAACCCCTGGAATCTTGCACCATTCAAAGACATTGAAAAGGATGTGCTCAGAGGAAAAACAGATGGGAGCTTAATGATTCAGTAGCCTCATCCCCATCATGCTAAACCATGCCATAAATGACCTCTGAAATGGGTCACATAACAGCACAACTTAGTGGTTACATGCTAAGAGTTATATGCAAAGTTAACGATGCTCAGAGTAGACTTGGGGCAAATAATGAATGCATCTACGTTATATTCTTATTGTAGTTTAGGTATTATTGTAAGTCAGGTATCAATACTGCAATGGGTCTAATTTAAATTGCCTAGAACCCTGCAATTAATCACTGCAGTGGGTTGTCAAATTAAAGTCAAATGGGTTCAGGGGCTTTTGTGGGGAAACATTCTTCCATAATACATACAGGGTGAGTCCTTTGAAAGAGTCCCGTTGGATACAGAGTACACATGTTCCACAGGGCCTCTTCTAAAAGACTCACCCTGTATTAGGGCAGTGCTTTGATTGGGGACCATTAAAACCCCAAATCCACATTTTTTATATATTTTCACTGTGGTGGCAGGGGGCGGGGAGCAGGGTTTTGGCTCTTGCAGTTTCTTACCTTAAAAGAATTAAGAGGTATCTTCTCTGGTGGTTGTGTCCTCTGAGATAAGTCTTCAGACCTCTGGCTTCTGATAGGCTTGATAGCACAGGGCTGTCAAGAACGCTGTCTGCACAGTTCTGAGGTGTGTTTCTAAAAAGATAAAAAAATAAATCCTGAAGTTAAGTTTTCAACTTTCAAAA
The DNA here is from genome assembly GCF_965153285.1 of Podarcis tiliguerta. Lineage (NCBI taxonomy): Eukaryota > Metazoa > Chordata > Lepidosauria > Squamata > Lacertidae > Podarcis > Podarcis tiliguerta. The sequence continues at coordinate 57,818,971 of NC_139544.1, forward strand.
ACCCCAAAATAAAGCAAAACCCCACTGCTGTGTTTCAGCAACAGCAACAACAAAAGGATCCAGAGATCTTCAGTGATGCACCGGCAACATTTCTGGACAGTCTCCGTTATTGCAAATCCCATGAAACTAGAAAAAAAAACCCATAAAGATATATGAAAATATAGATCTATGCATGATAGAAAAGAAGAGTGACAGAAAGCTTTGCAGGGGTCCTGATGTGACACAGGGGGGATGCTATTGATATGATGCTTTGATTTGGGAGAGTGGAGAAGACTTCAACTTGATTCTCCTCCATACATGATACCCTCACTATTTACTCAGGCTTTCCCTATTGAAAGATTCCTAGTTACTGTAATGGTGACATGCTGCTTTTCTCGGATAGATCTTGGCATATACTTACTTTTCTTCAAATTGTTCTTTCATACTGAATTGTTTGAATGCACACCATCTTAATAAGAGGTGGTATACAAACATTTTTAATAATAAGTAAATGAATAAAGTGGTGTCCTTCCACAGTCATTCATCCTCTTCGTATCAGGTATTTAGAGATACCTTACATCAGGCATGGCCAAACTTGGCCCTCCAGCAGTTTTGGGACTACAACTCCCATTATCCCTAGCTAACAGGACTAGAGGTCAGGGATGATGGGAATTGTAGTCTCAAAACATCTGGAGGGCCGAGTTTGCCTATGCCTGCGGTAAATGTTACAGTTGGCTAGGTTCTACACATACAGTGGTACCTACAGGTTACAGACATTTCAGGTTACAGACGCTTCAGGTTACAGCCTCCGCTAACCCATAACTAGTACCTCAGGTTAAAAACTTTGCTTCAGGATGAGAACAGAAATCGCATGGCGGCAACGCGGTGGCAGCGGGAGGCCCCATTAGCTAAAGTGGTACCTCAGGTTAAGAACGGTTTCAGAACGGACCTCCAGATTGAATTAAGTTCTTAACCCGAGGTACCACTGTACAGTAATGGTGATAATGGTGACATGCTGCTTCTCTCGGATAGATCTTGGCATCTACTTACTTTTCTTCAAATTGTTCTTTCGCACTGAATTGTTTTAATGCACACCATCTTAATAAGAGGTGGTATACAAACATATTTAATAATAAATAAGTAAATGAATAAGTAATTTCGGAGCAGCAATGGTGGTGACCCTCAGCTGAAGCTAATTCTGTACTGAAAAAGTCAACTTAATGCGTGTGGAATTCAATTATGATTTTGTCATTGGGGGTCTAGGTCTCCTGTCAGGTTTTGTATCATGGCCCGGCTGGAAACGGGGCCACCTACAGCCAAGACATTGGGCTGAGGCGAGCTTCTGAGAATCAACATCACACAGAGAGCCTGCAAGGGCCTTGAGAACACTTTAGGACTCTCGCCAGGCATCGTCTCATTCCCCGCTTGCTGTAAATTTTAAGCTAATTAATTCTGATTTGGGGGGGTGGGTAGGCTGCAGAGTTCACAATTATGATTCACCATGTGTGAAATTCCAATTGTCTCAAAGTTGAATGGAGTTTCTCCTGCTAAGATCAGAGGAGGCTTCTTCCCCCACCATAAAAACACAACGTGACTCAATAAGTTGCAGTTCCCTAACATCTGAAGGTAACCCTATGAAGATCTTAAGACTATCAATGGTACTAGCCATGTTTGCTATGTTCTGCCTCCACAGTTGGAGGCAGCAGTGCTTCTGAATACAAGAAACCACAGGAGGGGAGAGGGCTCTTGTCCTCAAATCCTGATTTCTCACAGGCATCTGGTTGGCCTCTGTGTGGAGAGGATTCTCGACCAGATGGGCCCTTGGCCTGATCCAGCAGTTTCTCTTTATCTTCTCAAACTAAAGGTAAAGGGACCCCTGACCATTAGGTCCAATTGTGGCCGACTCTGGGGTTGCATGTTCATCTCGCTTTATTGGCCAAGGGAGCCGGTATACAGCTTCCGGGTCATGTGGCCAGCATGACTAAGCTGCTTCTGGCGAACCAGAGCAGAGCACAAAAACTCTGTTTACATTCCCGCCGGAGCGTTACCTATTTATCTACTTGCACTTTGACGTGCTTTCGAACTGCTAGGTTGGCAGGAGCAGGGACCGAACAATGGGAGCTCACCCCGTCGCAGGGATTCGAACTGCCAACCTTCTGATCGGCAAGTGCTAGCCTCTGTGGTTTAACCCACAGCGCCACCCGCGTCCCTTCATCTTCTCAAACTAGAGGCAGCCTAATGAAGGAATAATGCATTGGAATAATGCATCTCTGATAAACACAACTGGAACAGATCAAGGGCCCAACTGGTCCAGCATTCTCCTTCCCATAATCCATGCAGATGCCTTTGGATGAGGCTCACAGGCAAGACACAGAAGGGGTGTCCTTCCACAGTCATTCGTCCTCTTCATATCTGGTATTTAGAGATACCTTAGATCAGGCATGGCCAAACTTGGCCTTCCAGCTGTTTTGGGACTACAACTCCCATCATCCCTAGCTAACAGGACCAGTGGTCAGGGATGATGGGCATTGTAGTCCTAAAACAGCTGGAGGGCCGAGTTTGGCCGTGCCTGCCTTAGATGAACCCAGATGAGCTAGATGAACCAACTTCCTGACTCTGCAGCTTCTTATACTCCTCCACTCCCAGCTACGGCTGTGACTTATTTAAACATGCAAAAGAAATCTGCTTTGCTATAACTGTGCATAACTGCTGGCTGAGGCATAGGGCTATACACCAGATTCAGCTGAGGCTCAAGGCCCAATCCAAATCAGTCATATTCAGAGGGGCTCAGGCCTTGGACAGGTTGGGTACGCACAGAACACTGTGAGTCAGTTTCAACTGGCCCAGAATGAACTGGGCAGCATGCAGGAAGGAGAGGCAGGCAGCGTGAAATATAGATTCTAGATTTCCTATTATTGTAATTGTATTTCTATATGTGTTTTGCTTTTTATATTGTATAGATATGCTATGCATTGACATTTGTGTTCCATGTTGTAAGCTGCCATATGATCTTTTTACAAAGGGTGGACCATATAACACCAGTCTTGAAAGACCTACATTGGCTCCTAGTACGTTTCTGAGCACAATTCAAAGTGTTGGTGCTGACCTTTAAAGCCCTAAATGGCCTCGGTCCAGTATATCTGAAGGAGCGTCTCCACCCCCGTCGTTCTGCCCGGACACTGAGGTCCAGCTCCGAGGGCCTTCTGGCGGTTCCCTCACTGTGAGAGGCCAAGTTACAGGGAACCAGGCAGAGGGCCTTCTCGGTAGTGGCGCCCGCCCTGTGGAACGCCCTCCCATCAGATGTCAAAGCGATAAACAACTACCTGACATTCAGAAGACATCTGAAGGCAGCCCTGTTCAGGGAAGTTTTTAATATGTGACATTTTTGTGTATTTTTCATCTTTGTTGGAAGCCGCCCAGAGTGGCTGGGGAAACCCAGCCAGATGGGTGGGGTACAAATAATAAATTATTATTATTATTATTATTATTATTATTATTATTATTATTATTATTAAATAAATGATAATAAATTCTTCATATATATTCTTCCCCCTTTAACAAACTGCTCCTATAAATATTATATACTGATAGGAAATGAATTAGTAGTGAGAGCATAGATGACATGTCCCACACCTGCCCTGACTCTTAGTAATGACTATCTGTCAGTGCAGTCTACCTACCCACAGGGTAGGTAGTGACTGGAACAGAGCTTTCCCCCAGCTCTTTATTTGGGTTTACACAACTTTTATTTTCATAGCGTAAAATGGCTTCTGGAGCTGGAAATCAAATGGATGTAGCTGATCTGAAAATATGCAATGAATCATACATTTCACATCGGTTTGGGACCATCTAGATTTTTCAGAGTCTGTCAAGCATATATTGATGGAGGAATTGATCAAGAACTAGATCCCTTCAGACAGCCAAGTTCCATCCCCGACCTAAGAACTTCAATCTACCCCAGAGAAACAGAGAGAGAGAGAGAAAGAGACTCAAAATACAAACCTGCTCTCCACTACAGAGTGATTATTTCCTAAATATCAGGGACCTGGCTTGGCCAACCTCATTCTCATCTGTATTCATATTTGATGCCTGAGCTTGAAAGCAGAGCAAAAAAGAAGAAGAATAAAAATGTAGAAACATATGAAGGAGGTGAGATCAAAGCAAGAGAGAGACAGGAAAATGCTTTTCATGTCTGCTGTAGATTTTCTCTCACTCGCTTGCTCTAGAATTCTTATTTCATAAACTCCCCAGCAAAGAAGTGGTGGTTGCTGTATATGTTATGAATGTATCTGGACCATGGCACCACACACAGGTAGGCTTCTATTGAACTGAAACCTGGTCCTTCAAAGATGTTTTAGTACTTGGGATCAATCTATCAAATCAATCAAATAATGAACTAATTAATGGGCAATCTCCTGCCCTTTAGTGGCATGTTGAAAAGTGATGGCTGAGGCAGGCTTCCTTCCCTTGCCTGGTGTCTGGGTTGCAAGAATAGAAACATAAGATTTTGCCAAGTCAGACCAAAGCTAGCTCATTACTGTCTGCACCAGACACCTCCAAACTTGGCCCTCCAGCTGTTTTGGGACTACAACTCCCATCATCCTTAACTAACAGGACCAGTGGTCAGGGATGATGGGGACTGTAGTCCCAAAACAGCTGGAGGGCCAAGTTTGGGGGTGCCTGGTCTACATTGACAGGCAGCGGCTCCTCATGATTTCAGACAGGAAAACATTCTCATCCTCACCTGGACATGTCAGATATTGAACCTAGGACATTCCACATGCAAGGCAGATGATCTGCAACTGAGCTATGACTCAGGTTAGATGTTCTGTAGTGTGAAGTGCTGCCTGGTATATCATTGATGTATTGAAATACCACTCTGTACTAGATTGTTTTCTAAGTGGTTTGCAAAAAGATAACAATCAGATGTGACTACAGTCCCCGATGAAACAAGAAAATCCCCCAACACCAAAAAGATAGCAACATACAACATCTGGATTGTCCTTTGCCGTGGCATACACCTAATCCTTCTTCTAACACCAAGTATCTCTTACCACCACCACTCCATTTCCATTATATTTGCCTCATTCCATGTTTGTGGGCAGAGCAACCATTATGGAGCTTAGGAGCCAACTCCTGGGGGCCGATGGGTCTTTGAGGGGCTGGCCTCGAATATATGGCACCCCTGTTATGGAGCATGTACAGCTGCCACCAAAATCAGCAGTCTCCATGATGCCTATTGATGCAAGACACGTAGGAACAAAGGAAACTGCCTTATACCAAGTAAGATCACTGGCCTGTTTAGCTCAGTGTTGTCTATGTCAGGACCTGTGGGACCTGTGTGGTCTTCCAGATGTTGCTGGAATCCAGCTCCCATTATCCCTGACCACTGGCCATGCAGGCTGGAGCTGGTGGAAGATGGGAGGCTACAGGTTTCCCATCTCTGGTCCCCACTGACTGGCAGAGAGGAGCCCACACCCCATAGTGCAGTTGTCCTTCTCTGGGGTCTGAGCCTTCAGTGCGGTGGGCTGCACCCTGTGCAACCCCCAACCAATAGAGACAAAGTTCTGTCTTATTTTAGACATTTTCTGAAAATTGTACCATTTGCACAGACCTTCTCTTTTTAACAAACCAGTATCTGTTGTTTTACTGTTGTTGTTTTTATTATGCTTTGGTTTTTACTGATTTTATTGCATGTTGCAGGCTGCCTTGATATGTTTTTTGGAACTACGGTTCATGAATATTTAAGTAAACAAAAATAAATAAGTAATTGGTGGTGCTGTGGATTGAACCTCCAAGAACAATGTTCCAATGAGCTGACAGTTCCCATCAGCAGGAATTCTGAAGGTACTCACAAGAATTCTAGAAAGAGTTAGAACCTTTAACAGGAGTGAGTTCTTTTGGAAATCTCTAGATAGAATTACTTCAAATGAAACAATGGATGTACACTTATTCAGAGGGCTTAAAGCGTTGATGCTAACAATTTCAACAAGGAAACAAGAAAGGCCACGACTACACAATATTTGTTTTCATTTGTAATTGTGGTTAGGTAGATTGACTTTTTAAAAAATCACACACTCCTCCTCCCTAAATTCAACAAAGTTTCACTATCTTGTATCTGAAATAATGAACTCATACTGTGATATTAATCATGGTAGACCAAATATGGAAAGGGGGGCCGAAGCCCACACAAAATCTGTTATCTAGGAACTTCTTCCATCCACTGGGTGTAAATTTAATTGCAATGTATTTCCTTAATGATTCATCCTAATTGGGACATGAAGACTCAACATCTTTTGAACACTGCTTCTCTTTAACAATGCAGAAGTAGCAACTTCCATTTGAAGCACTACCTAAAATGATTAGACTTATGCATAAACAATGAACCCCCTCTCCCTAAATTTAATTTCAGAGTAAAGTCTGACATGAAGGCTGGCAACATCAACCTTGCCATGCGGGAATCCTTTGCAGATGACCATAGTGCCTGGAGACAGACAGTCAAGTCATGTATCCACAGTAGTGACCAGAGGAGGAATGACCCCTTGGAGGAACACAGAGAGAAGAAATGCCCTGGTGCATCTGAAACAGCACAACCAGACTCCTTCATCTGCCTCAGCTGCAACAAAACATGTCTCTCCCATCTCAGTCTCTGCAACCACAGCAGGAGCTGCAACCTTCCAACAGTTTGACTTCACCCCCAAAGGCACACTCTTCCATTGCCTCCCGAAACAAATGGATGCCAACAAAGACTAAAAGATTCACAGTGAGAACATACTTGGCAGATTTGCCTTGTCTACCACATCTTAACACTGCAAAACAGTCTAGCTCAGAGCCCTCTATCATTCCCTACAAAAAAACTCCTCCTTTCCTTTCTTTTTTCCTTTCTTTTTTTTTTTTTTTACTATTTTGCATGATTCTTTTTTTAAAATAACATGATCGTCATTGTCCCATACAGAACAATGAAATTGAAAAATCTACATAAGACATTCAAAAACCCCTAAAAACTCTGAAACCCCATTTTAAAATACAATATACTATAGAGACTCGTTATACTGCGTTTAGAACCAGAATTGCATTTGGGTAGGAACTGTTTTTCAGGTGGCTAGTCCTGGTCTTTATAACCCTATACCTTCTTCCAGAAGGCAGAAGCTGAAAGAGATAATTTCTGGGGTGCGTATTCATACTGGGAATGACAAGGAGAACCTATATACGAGCTAGCCCCCCTATTTTATTAATTTATTTTGTTACATTTGTAACCCACATTTTCTATGTTCATGGAACACAAGGTGGCACACAAGTTGTCCCCAAGTGGTCATCTATAAGAGCATAACATAAGAACAAAAGAAAAGCCTGCTGAATCAGACCAATGGAGTTTTGGGGGCCATGATCTAATGCAGATCATGTGACTCATGCAGGAGTGCTGCCCCAGAAAATGGCATCTTGGTTTTCCCCCATGTCATGTTGAGGGTATGGACTTTATCCCATGCCCTGGGATGAGAGGAAGAACTGAGTTAGACTTAGCAGAACACTTTCATGCACATTTAATTTGTGGTGCCGGGATCCAAACCATCGGTTGCAAAATATAAGCCAATTCTACATCAGCTGAACTGTTGTGGTTTCTCCTCAAAGGTCCTGGAAACCACAGCTTGACGAGGACACTGAACTTTCTTCCCATGCTCACATATGCCGTACCTCCTGGTAGTCTCTGAAGGAATGGATGCTAAACCAAATTTAAGTCTGTTGGCTTTTTCAAACACTACACAAACAGAGCCAGTGGTTAATGTGTAGTGGTTAAAGTGTTGGACTAGGAAGTGGGAGACCAGAGTTCAAATCAGCGTGTTCTCCTTCATGGAGAGCACGTGTTGCGGTGGGGTCTGCTGAGCCACCCCTCTGTTACCAGGCAGGGTCTCTAAAGATGGCCTGGGGCAGTGATTGGTTCACTGGGTTGCTGGGGTAAAAGTTATGTTGCAATTTTGGTGGGTGGGGTAAAATGTTTAAATACTCTGCACGCAGCCTGGAGCTTTCTCTTTGCTGCGTGCAACGGATCACCCGCCCACCCACCCTTGAGTAAGGGGTTGTTGCATTGACCTTGCTATGCCTGTCATGGGGTCGTCTGCCGTTGGGGCAGGGGCCTGGTAGGAATTTTGTCCATCTGGCTGATTGGCTGGGCCATTTGGTTTTTGCCTACTGCGTAGCAAATCGTCACAACTTGTAAGGTTGCGGTTAGGCATTGGTTATAAATTGGTGGAGGAGGGGTTAGGATAGGCTGTGCCTGCCCCTCCATGGTTGCTGCGGAAAGGGAATTCCGTTAAAGGAATCCTGGGGCTTGCCATCTTTTCGTCCAATCCCTGGAATGGGACTAGGGCCGGCAAGCATTCGGGGAGCAGGCGGGTGAGAGTTGAGGGTCTGTGACTCAGCTCCATTTCTCCCCGACTTGCTTTCCCCCGCACTGTCTTTCGGTGGTGCCAGGAAATCAGTTCTGTCCCCAGGTGGGGACAGAACCAATGCCTAAACAACCACTCAGGGTTTTGTATTTAAATAAAGTTGTGGCCAAAATTATGCCAAAAACCTTAAACAAAAATTAAGTGTGTGTTGTGAGTTATTTGGGGGGGTGGCTTGGGGATCTCGACACGCAACTCATTCTGCCATGAAGCTCATTATGTAACCTTGGGCCAGTCACTGCCTCTCAGATTGCCTTAACAGGGTGCTTGTGGGCATTACATAAGGGCGTGTAGAACCATGTACACCACCTTGAGCTCCTTGGAGAAAAGGGAAATAAATGAATAAAAATAAACATGCAGTTCTGCTCATGCAACAAGACTTCTGCTTCCTCTCTTTTCTCTGAGCATCCACAAAATCTGCTTTGGGGTGTGTGCACCAAAGAAGATTTTGAACGTGTGAGGGGCTGCAGAGGATTGGAGGAGGAAGTTCTCTTGCAAAGTGGAAGTCTGTTTTGTGAACAACAATATACAGAACCTTAGATGTCCTTCTTCTGCAGTGATCATATGGATGGGAACGTGTCAGAATCAGCTGGTGCGGACATAATTTTGCTGTCATAAGTGCTGCCCCATTAAAGTCGATGCCAGTTCCCCGTGCATTTTCAGATAGCCCAGGCTTTTGGCATGTGTCTCTGTGTTTAAAAGCTCTCTAAGTGCTCCTTGTTCCCATTTCCCCACCTCCTACCACCCAGAGGAATTCTTAAGTGACAAGAAGATGGAAAAATACAGATGGCATAATTATATATTTTGCAGTTGATTAATCACCACAAAACATTAATCACATTTGGTATAACAATAGATAATCAAATTCTTTATAGCTGAAATTAAGTTTCTTTCCGATAAGGAATGGGTTCCTCTAGGATATTGACACGGCACTTTCAGCAGCTGTTTTGCCTCCATTCCACATCTGTATTTCTTAGGAATCTGCTTGGGGGTTTTGGCAGAAATATGGCTTTAAGGTTCGGTGCCTGCTCCCAGGCAGGCGTGTTGACAGAAGGATGTCTGAGAGAGCAGCCTCCAGACGAGACACCAGCATTTCAACTTGTTCATTCTCCAGTCCAGATGAAATATTTCGGTCCTTTGCTGTGTAAAACCAGCTCTGAGCTTTATTTACTCTGCACTTAAAAAAAATTAAAATAAAAAAAATTGCCGGGATGATTGTTTCCCAAGAAAAATTAGCATCTATGAACACTATCCATTGTGCAAATCCACACCTGTTTTGCAACATGGGAAGAGCAATTCATCTTCCTCATGTGGCATCCTAGGGGCCTATGGATTGGTTGAGGCCCCATTAGCTAAACTGTCTCACCAGAGTGGTGCATGCTCTAGTTATCTCCCGCTTGGACTACTGGAATGCGCTCTAAGTAGGGCTACCTTTGAAGGTGACCCGGAAACCACAACTAATCCAGAATGTGGGAGCTAGACTGGTGACTAGGGGCAGCTGCCAAGACCACATAACACTGGTCTTGAAAGACCTACATTGGCTCCCAGTACGTTTCCAAGCACAATTCAAAGTGTTGGTGCTGACCTTTAAAGCCCTAAACGGCCTCGGTCCAGTATACCTGAAGGAGTGTCTCCACCCCCATCGTTCTGCCCGCACACTGAGGTCTAGCTCTGAGGGCCTTCTGGCAGTTCCCTCACTGCGAGAGGCCAAGTTACAGGGAACCAGGCAGAGGGCCTTCTTGGTAGTGGCGCCCGCCCTGTGGAACGCCCTCCCATCAGATGTCAAAGTGATAAACAACTACCTGACATTCAGAAGACATCTGAAGGGTTAGGGTTAGGGTGAAGGCAGCCCTATTCAGGGAAGTTTTTAATGTGTGACATCTTAGTGTATTTTTGGTCTTTGTGGAAGCCGCCCAGAGTGGCTGGGGAAACCCAGCCAGATGGGTGGGGTACAAATAATAAATTATTATTATTATTAGGTAAAATAATGCTTCAGGTTAAGAACAGTTTCAGGTTAAGAACGGACCTCCGGAACGAATTAAGTTCTTAACCTGAGGTACCACTGTATTTTAGGATGCTGTTTCCAATATTATTTGACAATTTATGCACCCTTTCTGCCAATATACTTGTATATGTATAACTGATGTGATTGGAGAACTGCTCCAGAAAATTCAAAGAAATACATATTTTGAATGGTAACTGTGCTTTGGTCCATGTATTGCTAATTAGCAGGCTCGTGAGAAAATTTCTCCCCCATCACATTTCTCCCCCATCCCCACCAGTGGCCTTCTTATCAATGAGCTGCCTTCTTCTCAACTGCAGGTGATGACTCACATGGCAGAAGAACTAGCATATGAAATAGTTGCTTGCAGAGAGATAACTACCATGGTAAAAACAAAACAAAAAAGCACAACCCTAGCCCAAGGATCTGCAAATCTGTAAATTTCCATTTCTCTGAGTTTCTCTTTGTTTCATTCTTTGGTTCAGTTCTCCATTTTTTTGTATCAGTATTTTTTCAAAAAAGTCTTCATTGAAATCCACCAGCATTTTAGTATTAATTTATCATAATATCCACATGTTTGCATGCAAATTTGACTAAAATGCACATTTTTTGGAAAGCAAATTTCCCTGAGCATAACACATTTGTGTATGTTACAGTGGTACCTCACAAGATGAATGCCTCTCAAGACGAAAAACTCGCAAGACGAAAGAGTTTTTCGTTTTCTGAGTTGCTTCGCAAGACGGATTTCCCTATGGGCTTGCTTCGCAAGACGAAAACGTCTTGTGCCTTTTTTAAAAAACCGCCAATGCATTCCTATGAGAAACCGTCAATGCACAGTGGTGCTTCGCAAGACGAAAAAACTCGCAGAACGAATTAATTCCATCTTGCGAGGCACAACTGTATTTGTTTGCTAATGTATGCACATTCCTTAACCGGAGAACTGTATTGCAAAATTCAGAGAAGTGTGAATTTTGAGAGATGGGCGTGTTTCCATTCACATGTTTTTTCAGAAAGCATGGATTAGGTAGGTTTGCCTTTTAATGCAAAGGGAATCAAATCCCCACTCCCCTATTTTCTCCCTGACCGGCTTGTTATCTAGTCAATGATAATCTTTTAATATCACATATCATTTGTTCACATGATTACTCCACCCAGATACAGCTCAAGCACACAAGTTGACCACCTCAGTGAGAACCTATGAGAGGTTAACTGATTTCTCGTGAGGAATATCAACATCAATCAGATATTCCACCCCAGAAAGTGAAAGTGGAGACAATTTTGAAGTTTCTAGCCTCACACTTATCCGTTTCCCAATCCTGTAACGCCTAAAGCAAAATTGGAGGAGGATTTTCCCACTTGGGTGACATTTTGAAGGAAACAAGGAGGCTTTTAATAGTTTCCTTTTTATTATTTACTTATAAAACAAATTATGTGTTAAAGCACATTATTCAGCCCCCCAGAAAGCCCCCAAAGCAGTTTACAATTCAAAACTATAAAAAAATAAAGCTAAAAATAAATGAATGAATTATAGGGCTGGTGGATTCACTCCCAGGGGAAGTGTAATACATCCCTGAGCACAACAAATTACACTCATTTAGGAATATATTGTGTGAGATAGACTTAATCAGAATCGGGCTGTTTTCCAAATGTTGTTATGAAAAGCTCTGCTCGGCCATGTTGCCTTCGAAGGCCTACATTTGACAGCTGGACATGCTGAGAGTTTCAAAGCTTCCTTTTAAGTGATTGTTTTTAACTGTTCCTATCCAATCTGATCTGTTTAGCCTTCCAAACAATGCTCTGGGGCATGTTAAGTCTGTTTTCTGAACAAACATTTTGCGCTCAGAATGGGCATGTTAGTGGCGTTATCTGAAGAGCTTTGGATAGCAGGGAGAGAGAGAGAGTGTTTGGTACAAGCCGAAGCGACTGATGTTCTGCCAATGGAGAACACCAAAGTAAGTTGCGGGAGAAACAACAACAACCACACACACACACACACACACACACACACACACACAGTGTTACATCTGAAGTGTGCTTCAGCTGAGGATTGAGAGCGAAGGGAGGAGGCAGAGAGAGGATATATTTTGCTTTATTGTTCCATCTACTGCAACCCCCAAAGCATTCTTTCTTGTCAAAAAGGCCTGGCAATCTGAATCCAGTCCAATTCAATCTCCCAGCACAAAGACAGTGACAAAACTCTCGCTCAGAACATCAATCAACCATGTTCTTGTTGATGATCAGAACATGCAGGGCTCAAGGGCATCTGGGCCACAGGCAGTCTTATCAGTAGGTTATTCTAGGTGGCTTCTCAGAGCTGCATGGGGAGAGGGCAGTTGATCCCTCCTCCCCCTATTGTATGCATTTATTTATAAGACATCTTACTTGACCTTCTCAGTAAGGTCCTAGGGTGGGTTACAACAAGGGAATAAACAATTATAACAAACCAGCACAACCATCATAAGGGACGCGGGTGGCGCTGTGGGTAAAAGCCTCAGCGCCTAGGGCTTGCCGATCGAAAGGTCGGCGGTTTGAATCCCCACGGCGGGGTGCGCTCCCGTTGTTCGGTCCCAGCGCCTGCCAACCTAGCAGTTCGAAAGCACTCCCGGGTGCAAGTAGATAAATAGGGACCGCTTACTAGCGGGAAGGTAAACGGCGTTTCCGTGTGCAGCTCTGGCTTGCCAGAGCAGCGATGTCACACTGGCCATGTGACCCGGAAGTGTCTCCGGACAGCGCTGGCCCCTGGCCTCTTGAGTGAGATGGGCGCACAACCCTAGAGTCTGTCAAGACTGGCCCGTACGGGCAGGGGTAGCTTTACCTTTACCTTTAGCACAACCATCACAAGGCCAAAGCAACATAGCACTAAGCAGTTCCCTCCCTGATGTAATGCTTCCCTGGTGTAATGCTAAAGGCGGCATTTTTTCCATCTCCGCCAAGCTAAGCAGTTGGCTCCTTACCTCTCTCACCCTGACCTAGCCACTGTGATCCACGCGACAGTCACCTCAAGACTTGATTATTGTAACTGACTCTAAGTGGGGCTGCCCTTGAGACTGACCCAGAAACTCCAGCGTGTGCAGAATGCCGCGGCGAGACGCCTTATGGGGTCCTCGCTGCTGGATCACATTCACCCGGTGCCATACCAGCTGCACTGGCTCCCGGTGGAGTACAGGATCAGGTTTAAAGTGCTGGTTTTAACCTTTAAAGCCCTATACGGCCTAGGACCCTCGTACCTATGGGACCGCTTCTCCTGGTATGTCCCACGGAGGACCTTACAGTCTTCAAACAAAAACATCTTGGAGGTCCCAGACCACAGGGAGGTTAGGCTGGCCAGGGATTTTTTGGCTGTGTCCCCAATCTGGTGGAACGCTCTGTCACAAGAGACTAGGGCCCTGCAGGACTTGACATCTTTCCACAGGCCTGCAAGACAGCCTGCAAGACAGAGCTGTTCCACCAGGCCTTTGGCCAAGTCAAAGTCTGACCTCCTCCTTTGGTAATCCTCACAGAACTCTAGTCCAATGGTTGCCACTAATTTGATTTGAATTGATTTTAGAGTAAATTTATTTTAGAATGCTGTGTTACTTTTATTATTGTTAGCCGCTCTGCGCCCGGTTTCGGCTGGGGAGGGCGGGATATAAGTAAAATATTATTATTATTTCCTCTTCTCACCCCGCATGCAATTCTGAGGGTTCTCCTAATCCCCCAAAGAAAATTTAGAGGGAGTGTGGAGAAGGAGAGTAAGTGAGAGGCTGTGGTGCTTGAGGAATTCTTTGCACGGGCTTCCATTGGTAGGATAAGCTAGAATCCCTGGCCGATGACCAGCCAACCTCTGTTTGAAAACCTCCAGTGACTGAGAGTCCACAACCTTCTGAGGTAGTTTGTTCCACTGCAAAAATAGCTCTTACCATCAGAAACATCTTCCTAATGTTTAGTAGGAATCTCTTTCTTGTAATTTGAATCCAATGGTTCAGGTCCTACCCCTTAATTGCTTCTGGCCCATAAAATGGTTACCAGTGGAACAGGATGGTTTAGAATCAGCAATTGAAGTGCTCTCCCCTCAAAAAAACCCCACACCCCTTAATGGTTAAAGGGAAAAGTAAAGAGACATGTCTTCAACGTATGCCAAAAGCTAGTCACCCTCTTGTAGGGATGGAGTTCCATAATTCAGGGGCTGCCCCACATTTCTGAAGGTGGTGGAGGTACCAAGAGGGCCACCTCTGCTGATCTGAGAACCTGAGAAGGTCACTGGCGATGAACATGGCCTTTCGGATACTTAGGACCCAAGTTATTTGGTGTGGGGGGGGGTTTGGGGGGGAGGAAGGAATCTCCAGCTGCTGTGAACAGAGACATGTTGGTGACAAAACAAAACCAAAAACCAAAAAACAGAGGAACCATGATGAGAGAGATGGAGTCAAAAGAAAGAGTTACAAGCCACACAGTAAGGGTGAAATGCCTGCTTGGGTGACAGGAGAGAAGGCGCACGCATGTGTGCTTGGGTGATGAGGATCCTGGGGAAAAGAATAACAGAGACAGGGTGAGAAAGGATGGCAGAGAAAGAATCTGTGAATTGGGGTTCTTGCTTTTGCGAAAGGCTTTTTGCGATGGAACCTACGGCTGGGTTCAAAGGAGGGTGTTCATGTTTTGTGGCTTTCACACCTTTTCACAGCCTTTGTCCATTTTGTGATGGTCCCCTCAACAGCTGCTAAAGCTTCCAAATGAGCACACAGGCCCCTGAAATGGCAAGTTTCATAGCAAGATTCAGAACTTCACTGGGAGAGAAAAAAAGATCACATGAAGCGCTGGTTATTTCCTGCATTTCTGCAACTTCTATAAAAATCTATACACATTGTTAGGAGATTGCTCTCTAATTGCTGCAAAAGAGTCTGGAGGTCGAACAGAAAAGAGTTCATCAGGCTACCTTTTGTTAGGGAAACTACAGGTGAACGGTCACGAAGACTAGAAGAGAGTTGGAGAAGATGACTCATCCTTGTTCCACCCCCACAATGACTTCAGCCAGAGGGAGGGGGCAAGTGTCTGTGGGGAGGAACAAAAGCACAGAAAATGTTTCTGAAACAACATAAGAGCACGGTAAGAGCTCTGCTTCTTCAGGCGAATGTGCCGTCTAGTCCAAAGCTCTCTTCTTACGGTCGCCAACCAGATGTCTTTGGGAAAGGAGAATATGCTTATGAAGCAGAAATAGGATGTAGCCATTGTGGCAAGTCATGGATAGCCAAAGTGTCCATGAATTTGTCTCAGCCTACAAAGGCATGTAGGTTGGTGGCCATCCCTGACTCCTGTGGGAGAAAGTTCCATAGTTTAACCACGATCTGTGTGAAGAAGTGCTATTTTATTATTTCTCCTTAATCTTCCATGGATGCTTGTGGGTTGTAATGTTACGAGAGAGGGGGAAATGTTTTCTTCTATTCCCTTTTCCATGCCACGAAGACTAGGCTCTGCCTCTACAATTGGAGGACACAATGATTCTGAATAGCAGTTGCTGGAAACCACAGGAAGAGAGAGGGTTCTTGTGATCAAATCCTGCTTGCTGGTTGCCCAAAGGCATCTGGTTGGCCACTGTGAGACAGGATGCTGAGCTAGATGGGCCTCTGGCCTGATCTAGCAGGCTCTTCTTATGAGATCTAATATGGGGTTGTTCTGTCAGGATGTTGCAGCTGTTTGCCTCCACTTACGTTGAACCAGTACATCTGTAAGTTTTCTGAAATATTATAAAATCCCTCCAGTCTCTCCTTCAAACAAACCTAAACCCAGATAGAACCCTGGAAGTCTACACAGTTCAGAAAAGTGTGCATGTGTTTGTGTGTGTGGTGGTGGTGGTATGTGCATACAATATATATTTGCAACCTGGTCAACCGCTACATTGAACACCCGCAATCTCTATTCTTGTTGAAGTGTATTCCTTTTGTGATTTTGACTGATCGGATTTGCATTCAGAAGTGCGGAGATGGGCTTTTGTTTTTGTTTTTGCAGGGGTGCGGAGAGGCAGGAGAGAATGGCTAGACGTTCTTTGTGTATTTATGGAAAACAGATTGCTAAAGAGCAACGAGTGGCTTTGAAACAGGAGGGGGGAAAATCAAAAGAGAGAGTGATGGAAATCTGACAGTTTTTGACAGGTATGCATAATTCTTCCTAGAGGGTAGAGGCACCTGAGGAAACAAAGGGAGTGGGGGCCATTAAGCCTCAAGAGTCTCACATGGTTCCTCAGGATGCACAGAAGTTTACAAGGAATTGAATGGTGATTCTGGATGCTAAATGGGGGTCTCAATTCTGGCTGCATGGGGGAGTTGCATGATTTGTCCAGGGATGGGGGGGGGGGGCTTAGCTATCAACGTTTTCCATTTTTTAAGGGAAATTCCCTTATTCCAAATAGGATTCCTCGCAAGAAAAGGGAAAAGTTGACAGCTATGATGGGGGGGGGCATCCATTCCATGGAGTGACACTGCAGAGTTTGTTTGGTATGTTAGGCTTGCACAGCTAGAAAAGTAAAAAGCAGCAAACCCCTGTTTGACAAATGCTGGATCTTTATAAAGTTTGTAGCTCAAATGTAGAGCATCTGCTTTGCATGAATAAGGTTGTAGGTTCCATTCCCACAATCTTGAGGAACGGCTGGAAGATGTTCCTGCCTTAAACCTGTGGAGATCCACTGCCAGTGCAGAGAATGCTCAGTGCTCTTTGTCGAGAAAAAGAGGTGCCGGAACTCCCTTGTTCTCACAGAATTGCTAGAAGTAAGTTTCAGTGAGTTCCAGCTGAAAAAGAGCCCTAAGAATGCTCTTCAGGTAGATAGACTGAAGTTCTGGTTCAGTTCCTGTGTAGCTTCCTGTGTAGTTTCCTGTGACCTTCTGACCTTCTGAAGGAGACTATTTATTTTGTCTTACAGCTGTTGATAAGGCAAAGAGATGGCACTCTGGGTATCTGGCATTTTCTTATTTGTACCTCATTCATCTGACTGGGTTGCTCCAGTCATTCTGGGTGGCTTCCAACGTATACAAGATTGCGATAAATGATATTCTGCTTCCTGTCTCACAGGCAGCATTGGGATGGGGGATCAACCCTGTCAAAAACTTCATCACCACCCCACAGATCGCCAGACTCCTACGCTTTCTGGAAGGAAAGGCATCTTGCACATACAAATCATGACTGAATCATAATCTAATACATAAACTAAATCTGCAGTCCGAAGCATGCTTACTTGAAAGTTAATTCTAATGAAAATCAATAGGATCCACTTCAAAGAAAGTACCGTATTTTTCGCCCTATAGGACGCACCGGCCCATAGGACGCACCTAGTTTTTGGGGGGGAAAATAAAGGAAAAAAATTTTATTCCCCCCCGCAGCCGCAGGGCTGGGGCGGGGGAAGCCCGAGCTTTTAAAAACGCACCTACAGTAGTTTTTAGAGGAGAAAAACAAGTAAAAAAATTCTGAATCAAATGTTGTATAAACTACTGCATTTAATAAACAACCAGTATATCAGAATCATATTACAGCCATGTAAAGCGAACAGCAGTCAACAGTGGCATTAAGAACCATCATCACTGTCATTAACAAATGAAGAGAGACTTTAAGGTTTGAGTACTCTTCTAGTCTTCTGTGAACCCCAAGAACTCATCACTGCTAGAGTCAGAATTTATGAAGCTCAGTTGCTCACAATCACTGACATCACTTTCTTCGCTATCTTCATGTAAAATATCATCTTCATTTCCATCCAAAGCATTGCTAATGCCACATTTTTTGAATGACCGGACAACGATTTCCTCCTTCACCGAGTGCCATGATGTTTTCACCCATTCACAAACTTGAGTGATAGTGGGCCTCTTCATTCGTCCAGTGGGTGTTAGATCATGATTACCAGCAGCCATCCATTTGTTCCACTCTTCTCGCATAAAGATCTTAAATGGCTTGTTGATAGAAACGTCAAGAGGTTGCAACTGGCTGGTAAGACCTCCAGGAATTACAGCTAGATGAGTCTTCACTTCTTTAAAGCGCTTTTTTGTAGTTTTGCTAATATGTGCTCTAAACTGGTCAAGTACTAATAAGGCAGGCTTTTTCAAAAGCCCTCCAGGACGTTTGGACCACACTTTTTCAACCCATACTCTCATTCCATTTTCGTCCATCCATCCTTTCTCATGAACATGTACAACAACTCCTCGTGGAATCACTTCTTTTGGAAATGTTTTCCTTTTGAAAATTAACATGGGTGGCAATTTGGTGCCATCTGCACAGCAAGACAACACAACAGTGTAATGGGTTTTCTCATGTCCAGAGGTTTTCACGGCGATAGTTTTGGCACCTTTCCGATCAACAGTCCTATTTGATGGCACATCAAAGGTTAGAGGGACTTCATCCATATTCCCAATCTGGCCAATTTCAAATCCATTTCTCTTCCTGGTATCAATTACAAAGTTATGAAAAGACATAATCTTAGATTCATATTCTTCTGGCATTTTTTGTGCGGTTCTAGTTTTGGTGCGCATAGCAAGGCCACATCGCTTCATAAATCTGTAGCACCATGATGGTGAGCCAGTAAAATCATGAATGCCTTTCTCTAAAGCAATCCGTTTGGCTTCATATATTATCATTTTTGTAGAGACTGCGAGGCCATTTTTCCGGTGACTTGTGATCCATTCTTTCATGGCAATGTCCATCTGTGGCCACTTTGCAGCACATCCACGAAAAGTGTGCTTGCTTTTATCTGCTTTTTGCAGCAGATCCTCCTGTTTCCTCCACTCTCTTATCATTTTTTCAGTTGGAGGTGATCCAAAATGTCTCTCCGCTGCTCTGTTTCCATGCTCCCTAGCATATTTTACTACTTCTAGTTTAAAAGGAATCTTATATGCTAGTCTTTTCTGCTTTATCATTCTTATCGGAATGGGGGAGGTTTTCTGCAAGAAAATACAGTGGTAAGGAACTGTCAGTAATGTACAGGACAGTATCTCCAACGTTTATCATTGAGCGCTTAACTGCCCCCCCCCCCAATATTTTTAAGTTGGAAGAGGGAGGGAGTGAAGGAAGGGAAAGGGAGAACTCAACCTGTGGGTCCCCAGATGTTGTTTGGCTATAACTCCTATCATTCCTCAACTCCCATCTTCCCTGAGCTCTGGCCTTGCTACCTGGGGCTATGGGAGTTGTAGTTCAGCAACATCTGGGGACCCACAGTTTGAGAAAGGCTGAATTGTCTGTGCGGTGGGGCTTATATGCCCCCCCCCCATATTTTTAAGTTGGAAGAGGGAGGGAGGGAAAGAAGAGCGAGGGAGATCTTACATCTCTGGGTGTCTGTGGAGGGCAGCTGCCTTGCCTCGTGCAACCAGAGCAAATGGAGGAAATGGCGGGAATTTCCCGGCACAATAAGCTGGGGGAGGGGCGGAAGGGGCAGTCCCGATCCTTCCGGCACACTGTTAATCTAGCAGAGTGTAAGCAGCTTTCAATTTGCTTGAATTACAGCCCCGGGAATCAGCCAGCCCTGGCTGAGCTTGTCAGCCAGTGCCGGGGCTGAAGGGGGAAGCCATGGGTGGATGCGTTCCCCAAGCGCCGGGCGCTCTGCTTTCAGGGCGCCCGACGCTCGGGGAAGCAGGCTGCTATCCGCAGCCTAGACAGCCCTGCAGGTCCTCCCGCAGGGCTGCCTAGGCTGCAGATGCGTTCCCCAAGCGCCGGGCGCTCTGCTTTCAGGGTGCCCGACGCTCGGGGAAGCAGGCTGCTATCCGCAGCCTAGACAGCCCTGCAGGTCCTCCCGCAGGGCTGCCTAGGCTGCAGATGCGTTCCCCAAGCGCCGGGCGCTCTGCTTTCAGGGCGCCCGACGCTGGGGAAGCAGGCTGCTATCCGCAGCCTAGACAGCCCTGCAGGTCCTCCCGCAGGGCTGCCTAGGCTGCAGATGCGTTCCCCAAGCGCCGGGCGCTCTGCTTTCAGGGCGCCCGACGCTCGGGGAAGCAGGCTGCTATCCGCAGCCTAGACAGCCCTGCAGGTCCTCCCGCAGGGCTGCCTAGGCTGCAGATGCGTTCCCCAAGCGCCGGGCGCTCTGCTTTCAGGGCGCCCGACGCTCGGGGAAGCAGGCTGCTATCCGCAGCCTAGACAGCCCTGCAGGTCCTCCCGCAGGGCTGCCTAGGCTGCAGATGCGTTCCCCAAGCGCCGGGCGCTCTGCTTTCAGGGCGCCCGACGCTCGGGGAAGCAGGCTGCTATCCGCAGCCTAGACAGCCCTGCAGGTCCTCCCGCAGGGCTGCCTAGGCTGCAGATGCGTTCCCCAAGCGCCGGGCGCTCTGCTTTCAGGGCGCCCGACGCTCGGGGAAGCAGGCTGCTATCCGCAGCCTAGACAGCCCTGCAGGTCCTCCCGCAGGGCTGCCTAGGCTGCAGATGCGTTCCCCAAGTGCCGGGCGCTCTGCTTTCAGGGCGCCCGACGCTCGGGGAAGCAGGCTGCTATCCGCAGCCTAGACAGCCCTGCAGGTCCTCCCGCAGGGCTGCCTAGGCTGCAGATGCGTTCCCCAAGCGCCGGGCGCTCTGCTTTCAGGGCGCCCGACGCTCGGGGAAGCAGGCTGCTATCCGCAGCCTAGACAGCCCTGCAGGTCCTCCCGCAGGGCTGCCTAGGCTGCAGATGCGTTCCCCAAGCGCCGGGCGCTCTGCTTTCAGGGCGCCCGACGCTCGGGGAAGCAGGCTGCTATCCGCAGCCTAGACAGCCCTGCAGGTCCTCCCGCAGGGCTGCCTAGGCTGCAGATGCGTTCCCCAAGCGCCGGGCGCTCTGCTTTCAGGGCGCCCGACGCTCGGGGAAGCAGGCTGCTATCCGCAGCCTAGACAGCCCTGCAGGTCCTCCCGCAGGGCTGCCTAGGCTGCAGATGCGTTCCCCAAGCGCCGGGCGCTCTGCTTTCAGGGCGCCCGACGCTCGGGGAAGCAGGCTGCTATCCGCAGCCTAGACATCCCTGCGGGTCCTCCCGCAGAGCTGCCTAGGCTGCAGATGCGTTCCTGAAGCCTGGAGAGCGAGAGGGGTCGGTGCGCACCTACCCATCTCGCTCTCCACGCTTCAGCGAAAGCCTGCATTCGCCCCATAGGACGCACCCAGATTTCCCCGTCATTTTTGGAGGGGAAAAAGTGCGTCTTATGGGGCGAAAAATACGGTATGTTTAGGATGAGAGTATTAATGTGAAGTCTACTCTTACACAGGAAGATAAGTAGAGCCTGCTGGATCAAGTCTGAAGCCCATCTAGTGCAGCATCCTCACATCTGCTGGCCAGATGTGTGTGTGAAACCCACAACCAGGTGCAAACAGTGCTCTCCCCACATATCACCCCCATCTGTTGATTTGCAAACCACTCCCCCCCAAAGTGGCTACATCATATCAGAGGAACAAGTACAGTGGTACCTTGGTTCTCAAATTTAATCCATTCCAGGAGTCCATTCGACTCCTGAAACGGTTCGAAAACCAAGGCACGGCTTCCGATTGGCTGCAGGAGCCTCCTGCACTCAAACATAAGCTGCGTCGGATGTTCAGCTTCCAAAAAACATTCGCAAACCGGAACACTCACTTCCGGGTTTGCAGTGCTCAGAAACCGATTTGTTCAGGAGCTAAGACGTTAGATTGCCAAGGTACCACTGTATAATAATTTAGATATAGTAGTACCAATATATAAATAGGGGAAAAAACCTAATACATACAAATTTGTATAAAACAATACCAACAAAGCAATCTCCTCTAAGCCAATGCTTTGGGCCTGGAGGTTTGAGTCATAAACAACTTGGAACAGATTTTGCTTTTTGTAGTTTTTGTATATGTAGTGTTCTTCTTTCATATCTTTGCTTATTCCCAGGTGGGGTTCATACTTTACAATTTTCTTTTTCCAGCCTTCCCCTTCGTGTCTGTTCTGCAATCTACCCTTAAGATCTTACATTCCTCTCTCAGCTGTTCAGCAGTGGAATAAACTCCTTTGAAAGGTGGTGGTGGACTCATTCATTGGAGGTTTTTAAGCAGAGGGTAGATGGCCACCTGCCATTGATGCTTTGGTTGTGATTCCTGCATTGTGTGGGGGTTGGGCTAGATGTGTCAGGAGTTCAGCCTACACTCGAGTAGGACCCTGGCAGAGACAAATGCTCGACTGGCATGTTCCCTCCCTCCTGGTCGATTGTTCAGGAGCTTCATAAGCTTTCTTCTGCCCAAACATCACAGCGACCGATGCCAACCAACACCGGCACACTTAGGGATCCACAGAGTTTGCGCATCATGCGTAACAGACCTCAGCAACTCAGCATTTTGGCTAATCTACTTTATTTACATATAAACACACACAGAGCACTGCAACATGGCTCCCTCTCTCTCTAGCATCAGATAGCAAAGAAAAAAAGAACAAAGGACAATTGTCCCACTTCACGGAACACAGTAACACAAACATCCTGTCTCCGTCACTTCCTACTTTGTGGAGTCAAAACATATACTGTCATGTGAAAGACAACAATCCCATGACTGCAATCGTAGACCAGGAATTCTTACAAGATGACCCTCAGGATTCCTACCAGATCTACAAATCCCCAATTCTATTCTAATTTAACAACCTAAAACCAAACAGGAGAAATAATAATGCCTAACAGAGAAATTAAAAAGCATTATGCAAAACAGCCACATGTTCCAGATGATGCATCTATTCTCTATAGTTTGGAGCTCAGTGATCCAGGGCCTGCCCTGCTATTAGGCAGAGTGAGGCAGCTGCCTCAGCTAAGATCCCATGTAAGCCCGGCTAGTTGCACCCTGTCCATTTATTATTATAATATTTTACCACCTCCACTGATGACAGGGACTTGTGGAATGTTCTTCTGGAGCCAAAGCAACTTGCACAGCCTTGGGTACGATGCACATTGATCAGGGGGGAGGGAGGGAGAGGATTTGTCACTGAAGTTAATTAAAACATTTCATTACACTGCTATTCTTTTTCTGCTTTGGGGTGTATTTGCTACTCTGGCCTCCTTCTGGAGGAAGGGCAGGATATAAATCAGACAACTGATAATAACAATTTATTTCTCCTGGTCTGGCCACCGCCACCACCCAGTTATAGGAAGGGGAAATAATGATCAGCTCCAAAACCCTGAAGAACTGTTTTTGAGAAGTGCATGGGCCAGTAAGGCAGGACTCTCTTTGCGTGTGGACATTTCACAAAGGATCTTTGCAAATGCCTTCCACAATCCCCAGCAAAGGAAGCTGTAGAGAGCCATGACTTCAAAACACATACACTGATGCCTCTGCCCCCAATTAGGATAACATCAGTTTGCATAGCCCCGTTGTTATCAGCGGAAGACAGGTATGTCAACAGCAAAGAGGGAGATTTGATTTAAAGAAAGTGTACAATCAATTTGTTTGAGGGGAAATTTGTAGAAAGATTGGGCTACATACAAGTCACCGGTTTATCTCCTCCAATGTCTATCATTTCATCAGCTGTCAAAACAAAACTTACATCTTGAACCTCCTTTGATGTCGGTGGGACTTGCTTTCATGCAAAGAATATTATTAATAAACCAAGCATTTCTGCAGCACCTGAGAACGTTCAGAAGAGCTTCAGGTAATTACATGAAGTCTTCAATGCAACACGTTATATTTACAACACAACTGTAAGGTGCATTGGAAATATTACATGCATACCCCCCTCCCCACCTTCTGACAGGTAAGAGATTGAGAGAATGTTGGCATAATTAAAGCTGGCCTATTGAATTTGTAGCTGAGGTGAGATTTGAACTGGGCACTCGTCACTCGGATGCCTAGCAACTAAACATTGCATGAGCTTAAAGAATTGGGAGCTGCATCTTCATTGTCTGATACTACACTCTGAATGCAAATATATCATTAGCACCAGCAAGTGTTTGCATTATAAGTGGACTAAGGTACTGCTGTGCAAAAACTGGAGAGCAAAGTGCAAAAGGAGAAGACTAGCATCCCGTGGCTGGAATAAATGATGTGGATCTCCCTCGCACATCCAACCTCACTTTCCTCTCTGTACTGAGGATGTTTCCTTGAATCTCTGGGAAGTAGGGTTAGAGGTCTCCCCAAATCTGACTGACAAATAATACAGAGTGCACATATCAATCCTGACCCTAGATTAGGTCCAGGTAAGGTTACCTGGGCATCTAGAATGCTGCTATGAAGCCTCTAGATCCTGATTCATGGCAATGACACCATCCAAATGTTCCAGGAACAGAAAGGCTAAGATCCTGTTCTCATCCTCTTCTGGTGGAGCTTGGACCCACAGGAGATATGGTAGTGATGAACCATAGTTTCATCAGGTCCAAATCAGGTGGCAAGAAACAGGATAGGGCAGGGCCTTTCTGACTCCCGAGTGATGGGAAACATTGTCTCATCAAAGGACCAGACATGCCTGACAGCTTAAGAAGGCTGTGGAGATCCATCTAGTATCCTTAGGAGCCCAAAGTGGGTTCTGCAGTCACATGATCTGTGGAGTAGGAGAGGCTGCAGGGCAGCCATCCTTATACTTTAAGGATGATGGGATCATCTTCAGCCAGAGTGTCTTCTGGCCTGAGAAAGCATTGAAGAGGGCTAATGATTCCTTCTCAAAAAAGTAGGCTGACTGAAATAGAGCTCTCCTCAAGCCAACCTTGGGACTCTGAGGAATGGCCTTTATGCCAGATCTGATGTCCCTAATACTGCTCCATCACTTATCAGAGATAAGCAGCAGCGAAGACTGAAAGATACAGTCAGGGAATCCAATGAAGGAGAGGCTACCACTTTCCACGTGAGTCTCTTCTACCGCCAAACTGCTCTTGCTGTCTGAAAGTTCTTCATGATGTTTAGTTCCTTTCTTGTAACTTGAAGTCATTGGATTGGGTCCTCCCCTCAGGAGCAGACATGGTCACCAACATGAATGGCTACAACATATAAATCCATGGTGGATAAGTCTATCAGACTTGCCATGATGGCTCTGTCTCCATGGATGGAAGCACTATTCTTCCAGTTTTGGGGAACCACAGAAAGGGAACATGCTGCTGTGCATGGGTACTACATTCCACATGTGGTGGGCATGCAATCACATACAGTACAACCATTCTGGCAAATAATCTTTGAAGAAATAAGCACATAAGGTACCATGTGTACCAAGTTTAGATTTGTTGACAGCCTTCCGGAAAGAACAAAGAAACCTTGATTTGCTTGAAAATTAACTGATTACTTTTCTTTCGGTAGCAGCACATCAACTGATAGTTCAAAAATGGAACATTTTCACACCTCTGTAGGACAACAAAAAGTATGGGCGTAGCCATTATCGGGAGGGGGGACTGACTAAGGAAGGGAAGGTTTTAGAAAGTGAACAAAATGCTGATTACTTTGTGGGAATTTGGCATTCTCCATCAAGAACCACAGTGTTTGGCATCCTCTGGATTCACACCTACAATTATGGCAAAATGCATTTCTTTAAATTTCTGTTGCATCAAGGTAGTGGGTGTGGGAACACACTCTATGAATTTGTCACTGCTTTGAAAATTAATAAAATGCATATATATATATATGAGAAAGGTTATTTGGCATAGCCGTACTCTGAAACCACATTGCATCCTGAAAAGTACAACAGAAGTAAGGAGATAGCTACAGTCCACTGTAGCAAAACACTTCCTCCCCTTCCTGCCTTCCTTTAAGTATCCCTGCTGCTGTAAATGTGTCCCCCCAATGTGCATTTCTTCCTGGGTCAAATTAAAGATGAATGCTGATGAGCCAAAACATCAGGCAGTCCTCATTTGAGTGATTTCTTCAGATGCACTTCTTCTTCTCTCTCTCTCTCTTCCTCGCTGCTCTTTCCGTTGCTAAGCGAGTGAAGTTCTCTGATTGCTCTTCCAGCAGCATGGAGAGACTCAAGGAGCCCAGCAGGGCTGACAGGAGGCTTTGCAGGCAGAAGAGCATGATCTAATCCTGCTCTCTCTCTCTCTCTCTCTCTCTCTCTCTCTCTCTCTCTCTTTTAAAGCATGCAGACTGTTCTTATTAGGCAAGAAAACCTCATTAGCTAATTGCTTTTCTTTGCAAGGGGTTAGCGCTGCTTCTTGGAGCATCCCTGCATGGGAATTTCTCTTGCTCCAGCACCAATGTATTTATAATAATGGTGGACTACAATAGTATAGTAGAGTTTTGCAAGGAAATCTAGACGGAGCTGCCTTTCACAATTGCTTGGTTGGTGCAGATGGTGAAGGAGATGGCTGCTCACTTTTTTAATCTGCACCAGCTGCTTGCCAGTTCCATTGAATAGTGATGGTGAATGTAAGAAGAGTCTGATGGATCAGGCCCATCTAACCCAGCATGCTGTACTCACAGTGGCCAACCAGGTGCCCCAATGGGCAATCTGCAAGCAGGACCCAGGCAGAAGAACACCCCAATACAACCCTGTGGTTTCCAGCAACTTATATTCAGAAGCATTGTTGCCTCAGTTTGACAACAATGCATCTTATTAATGCATGAAATGTGCATGTATGAACATTTGCATATGGGTATGTGCTTTCCATAATGCACTTCCAATGTGCATGTCTATGTCTGAATAGAAGCATTATATATATATATATAAATCAAGCATGATATATATATATATATATATATGTGTGTGTGTGTGTGTGTGTTATTGATTTTCCTCTTGAATTGCCCTTGGTTTGGCTATACAGAGTCCATATGGCAGGAAGTATCTATATGTCCTTGGGACACATTCAGAAAAAATGGGAGAAATATCCTCACCAGGTGCTGTCTATGGTTTGATGATGATAATGATGAAGATGGTGCCGTGTTTCATTGCATGGGGGGAAGAAACTTGAAAGGTGCAATAGCGGAGGCAGGGTTGTCTACAGGATCTCCAAAGTTGAGGATTCTGTTTATATTCCATCTCCAATCTGGAGGATCTGATTCCTGGCCAAGCAGTAGCTAGAGTTTCTGGGCCCTGCATCAAGTAGAGTCAATGGAGGGCTGCCCAGATCTCTCTAAATCCCACCTCCCACCAGCCCCAGCCAGCATGGCCAATACCCAATGAGGAAGGGGGTTATAATTCAGCTATATCTGGAAGGTTATAGGTTCGTCATCCCTGTCCTTGGTTTTATCTCCACTTAAAGCAAGAATGGGCAATCTGTGAACTACTAGTTGTTGCTGAACTCCCATCAGCCTTAGCCCACACAGACAATAATCAAGAATCATGGGAGTTGTAGTCTAACATCTGGACAGCATCACATTGGCTACTCTTGACCTGCACAACAGGGTCACGTTTGCCTGCACACCTGGATACTCAGAAAGTATAAAGTTCCATATGAGCACAAAGCCAAATGAAGACATGGATCTCATTACATGTTGTTGTTGTTGTTTAGTCGTGTCCGACTCTTTGTGACCCCATGGACCAGAGCATGCCAGGCACTCCTGTCTTCCTCTGCCTCCAGCAGTTTGATCAAACTCAGTAGCTTCGAGAACACTGTCCAGCCATATCGTCCTCTGTCATCCCCTTCTCCTTGTGCCCTCAGTCTTTCCCAGCATCAGGGTCTTTTCCAGGAAGTCTCCTCTTCTCATGAGGTGGCCAAAGTATTGGAGCCTCAGCTTCAGGATCTGTCCTTCCAGTAAGCACCCAGGGCTGATTTCCTTCAGAATGGATAGGTTTGATCTTCTTGCAGTCCATGGGACTCTCAAGAGTCTTCTCCAGCACCATAATTCAAAAGTATCAATTCTTCGGCTATCAGCCCTCTTTATGGTCTTTATTACATGCTACATCACCATATTTTCAAATGTTGATTGTCCTTGGCATCATTTGTAAAAGACAACTCGGATAATTCTGTTGGGTTTAGTGGACAAGGTGGCCCCTTAAGTCTACCAAGGATTCAGTGGGCTTATAGCACCAGAACATCCAATGAAGCTGAATGCTGGAAAATTCAAGACACATACAAGTTGGTATTTCTTCACAGACTGTATAGCTAAGCTATGGAATTCGCTACTACAAGAGGTAGTGACAGCCAAAAATGTTGATAGATTTAAAGGCGGAGTAGACAAATCCATGGCGAATCATACTATTCATGGCTACTCTCTGCTTCCATTATCAAAGGCAACATGACTCTGAACACCAGTGTGCAATGCATTGTTCCACACAGGTTCTGTTTGCTGGTTCATGTAGAAAATAAATAAAAGAAAGCACTTCCTCACACAGTTCATGTTAAACTGTGGAAATTGCTTCCACAGAAGGCTGTGATGGCCACCAACTTAGATGACTTTAAATGGCTGTTGGACATAGTCATTGACAAGGCTATTGATGGCTTCAAGCCATGACTATGCTATGCTCAGATTTCACAGCTGGAGGGAGTAATTCTTCTGAATACTGCTTGCTGGAAACCACAGGAGGGGAGAGGGCTTGAGTTCCCATCTGGCTGGCCAATGTAAGAACAGGATGTTGGACTAGATGGGCCAGGGACCTGACCCAACATACTCTTCTTATGCTCTTATTTTCTCATGTACTGTACATTTATTGGGACATTTTGGTGAACATGGCTTGACATTTTGAAATCGAGTGCTTAAAAAGGTAACTGTTGGTATCATTCCTGGATTTATATTGATTTTGTGTATGTGTTGTTGTTTTCCCCTCTCCTTTTATTTATAGTTGTTGTATTTAAGCTGTTTTTATATGGCATTGTTTCAAACTGCTTGTATATGTTATTATATTGTAATTCACTTTAAAATGCCTCATGGGAAGTGGTTCATAAATGAAATAAATAGTCATAATTGACAAAAGCAAAGGGAACCTAACAGAGATGAATAAGTCATTTGCTTCATTTTTGCAGACAATGAACGGAAACCCAGATTGCATCTGATTCATGTCTTGTCCGCTTGAGAGTACCCCAGAATTTCAAATGGAGCTTTTCCCATAAAATTGGCAAACAGGACACTTGAAAGTCCTTCAGAAGTTTTGACTCTTCTCTACATCAGATCATCAAAATGCATCCTTTGGCACTCATGTAACTTATTCTTCCATCCATCATAGCAGAGAGCTTTGAAACCCTTAAGCTCGGAGTAGCTTTTACCACCACCAGCAGCCCCAGCTCTATATCCCCCGTACTTAACCTGCTGATTCTATTTTAAAACTCCATCCCCATCTGGTATCCTCCAAAGATCACAAGGATAACACACTCAGAGAAAAGATTGCATCACGTGGGGCAAAAGAAGGGAACAAAAACGCTCTTTAGTTCCATTTTTATTCTTTCTTTCCGGATTTTGGCAATGTCTTCATGAATCTTGACAAGCTTTTAGGTCACTATCTCCCGTGTGTCTTATCTCTGGAGGCTTGGCGAGAGCTCCTTGACCTTCTTGAGTGTCAGACTTCAGAAACAGGAGGTCATTGTTCGCAAATGCATTTGGCTTCCTCCCCTGATCCCGTCTCTTCGGTCTTCCCTCTTCTTTTCCTGGTGCCTGTGGATGTGTCCTCGGCCATTTGTTTTGTATTTTCCCTGCTTTGTCCCTTGCTGCTGTTAGCCTGGGATCTAAGTGGTATTTGTGCTTGTGAGAATGGAATGCAGCTGCAGCTATTAAGTCTGAGAGGAGGGGAGGCTTAGGGATGCACTGCATCCTTTATTGTCAAAAAGGAAGAGTTAGGGAAATCAGTACTGTGTGAGGGCATTAGCACACTTGAAACCTTGGTAAGTACTCATCTCCGCATGTGATTATGCATTATAGAAATTAGCAGGTAAGCGCAGCACCAGCTCTGGGTACTGAAAAGCCATTGATGATTTCCCACAGTCAGTCTAACACCATTCACACTGGGTGCTCCTGATTCTCCTCCTCTTCCTCTTTATTTCTACCACTGTTTCTCTACCCATCTCTCTCTCTGTCTGTCTCTCTCTCTCTCTATATATATATATATCATCTATCTATCTATCATCATCTATCATCTATCTATCATCTATCTATCTATCTATCTATCATCTATCTATCTATCTATCTCTATCATCTATCTATCTATCATCATCATCTATCTAATCTGTCTGTCCATCTATCCATCTGGACAACTAGGCGACTATGGGGTTGCGGCATTCATCTCACTTTCAGGCCAAGGGAGCCAGTGTTTGGCCACAGACAGCTTTCTGGGTCATGTGGCCAGCATGAGTAAACTGTTTCTGGTGCAACGGGCCACCACGATGGAAGCCAGAGTGCACGGAAATGCCTGTTACCTTCCCGCCACATCAGTATCTATTTATCTACTTGCACTGGTATGCTTCCGAATTGCTAAGTTGGCAGGAGCTGGGACAGAGCAACGGGAGCTCACCCTGTTGTGCAGATTTGAACCGCCAACCTTCTGATCAGCAAGCCCAAGAGGCTCGGTGGTTTAGACTACAGTGCCACCTGCATCACTATTCTATCTATTCTATCATCTATCTATTCATCTATCTATCTGTCTATCATCTATCTATCTATCTATCTATCTATCTATCTATCTATCATCATCTATCATCATCTATCTATCTATCTATCTATCATCTATATCTATCTCTATCATGTCAAGGCCATTCATAGCAATTACAATCCAAAACATTTTTTTTTTAAATGAGGTGCACTTCTAAAGTCTCTCTTGAATGTCTTATTGGATTTTGTACTTCTGAACTTATGCAGAGTTTCATTAAAACACACACACACAAGTTGTACGCTTTCTTGAATGTGATGCTTTAGTGAGGTGTTCATGCCTTAAGTTAAGAAAAAGTTGGTAAGTTGAAGGAAAGGCTACTGGCAAAAAGTGTGCGGCTGAGCATCTGAATATTTGCCTGCTGCTTTATCTCACCCTATTAAGTACCTAAGCTGTATGAAATACGCTACAGGTAAGTCACAGGCACCTCCCACTGAAAGGTGGGAGGTCAAGTCATTAGCTAGCTTGAAAGAGTGGATGCTTAGGACATGCCACTCTTTGCAGAGTGAGGTAGAAGAGGAGCCTAAAAAATCCAGTAATCTGAGCAAGGTGAATTGGAATAGGGTTGAACCAGCAAACCATCTCCCAATTAGTTTGCTATGTGTAATTAGCAAACTTTATGCAAAGCACCTGCAAAATAAATTAACCAACTAGCAAGATGAGGAGTTTTTTGTTTTTGTTTACATTTAAAAATAGTCTTACAGAGCAGCCTTTGCAGCCTTATTGACATTTCTTCTTCTTCTTCTTCTTCTTCTTCTTCTTCTTCTTCTTCTTCTTCTTCTTCTGAGAAAATGCCTCCTGGACATGCAAAAAAAGTTAAAAGAAAAAATATTTTCATTTTAAAGGAAGAAAAAGAACATTTTTTAAAGCTTCAAACTGCTCTCTGGCATGGTCCCAGACACAACATATACGTAGGGAGATAGTTAGAGATGAAATTAAATAATCTGAGTCATAATTCTGCCCTCCATTGTGGAGGTCTGGAACCTCAGTGCAGCCATAGTTTCATCAGGTCAGTAAAATTATAGTTGGAATAATCTGTCCATTTCAGTTTCTCTCATTTTTTCTGTCTTATTTTCCCAGTCATAAGTCTGGTTCTCTGCATGCTTTCACCAGTTTCCACTTCTTTTTTAACTCCCAACGAAAATCCATCATCATTTTAGCGCAAATGTTGCCTAAAATATGCATTCTGTATGCAATTCTTTCATATAAATTTTGGTGAAGCAATTCCCCCCCCCAAAAAAAAATACACGTTCAAAGGATGGTTGTGTCTTTGGTTCACACATTGTTTCAGAAACTACAAATGAGTAAAGTTCACTTTCAAATTTGAACTGGATTGAATCTCTCCCCCCATCCCTAAGTAGATTGCACTGTCAGGTGGCTATTTAGGTTCCCCTAAAAAGTGCACTAAGTGCAAATTATATAGAAAAATGCATTGAAGAATGTACGTTTTATTTAAAGGCGTGCATGCAAAATTCAAATATGTGTTATTTCAAAAGATCTACACAAAATAGGATGGAATGAAACTGCGATTGAGTTCCAGCAAAATTGAAACAATATGGGATTTGTCTGCTCAGTCCAGCTTGGGCTTCTCTCTTTCTTCCTCTTTTGACTCCACAGGTTAGTGGTTGGTCCCATGTGCATGGAATCAGCACCCTCCAATGAAAGATCTCGGCCACAGAATGCAGCAGTTTCGTCAAACCTTGTAAAATGTCAGGCTTCTTCCTCCTTCCACTTTAACTACTTTCCTGATTCCATTTAGGGAAATGGCACATAATAATTAGGTTCCCAGCTATGCCAAAACATGAAATACGTTTCTTTTAAAAATAGCCTTTTAAAAGTTCAGGTCTCATTTCCTTTCCCCCTGCTCCCTCTCTTCTACCAGAAGAACAATAGAGTTCACTGTATTTTAAAAATAGTCACTTGGAAATGGAAGAGAGATTTTGGCAACTCTTAAAAAAGAGAGAGGCATGTACTCAATTCCACTCTGTTCCTTTGGCACTTTGAAATTTAAATATTGTTTTTCAGAGGCATATACCTTGCAGATGAGGAGTGGGCAGATCTAATCTGATGCAGAATCTATCTAGAATAAAGAGGTTAATTTCTAGGTGCCCTTTGCGAAAGCAATCTGGACTCCTCTAGATTGGATAACATTCTTGAGAAGAGGGGGAGCTCCAAGGTTTGGGGCAGGGAGAGATGATTATCTCATCATTCTGTACCAGGGTCTGGAAACTAAATGAAACCTCTGATTACTAGGGTATGAAAGACAGACAACAGTTGATGACCAACTACACTAATGCCCATTTATTTAGCTTTTGAGACAGAATGGTGGATCTTTCGGATGATTTAGGAGGACCATTCATATATGCTTCTCTAAGGAATCAGATGATTTGCCTCAACAGAATCAGAGAGAAGGGTGAATCAAGTTGCCCTGTTTCCCCACTAGCGATAAGGGAGGAATTTATTTCCACAGCAGACTACCAGACACTCCCAACCTTGCTTGCAGATCAGAATACAACTCCTTGTAATATGATGTACTTCCCTAGATTTCACAGAGCATTTTTGGTATCTAAAATTTGCACACAAGTAGGGATGCGGGTGGCGCTGTGGGTTAAACCACAAAGCCTAGGGCTTGCCCATCAGAAGGTCAGTGGTTCGAATCCCTGCGATGGGATGAGCTCCCGTTGCTCAGTCCCTGCTCCTGCCAACCTAGCAGTTTGAAAGCATGAAGTGCAAGTAGATAAATAGGTACTGCTCTGGTGGGAAGGTAAACAGAATTTCCGTGCGCTGCTCTGGTTCACCAGAAGTGGCTTAGTCATGCTGGCCACATCGCCCAGAAGCTGTACGCCGGCTCCTACGGCCAATAAAGCGAGATGAGCACCGCAACCCCAGAGTCGTCGGCAACTGGACCTAATGGTCAAGGATCCCTTTACCTTTCTACATACTCTACATAAAAGGTGCATACAAAATATCCGTTATCTTTGTTGATGAATAAATTGAAAAACATTGAAACATTTGCTGAAAACAGCAAAAGTTTGTCCCATACGTTTACAAAATGCATCCAGCATGACAGAGTTGGATGGAACACCATGCAATAAGGCACAGCAGGATGGAACAGCCTTAGTATTGTTTGTCAGTGAGACCTTAAATGGGACAGGATTAGTTTTCCCCAAATTCCACAACCAAAAAGTTCTTCGTACACCATATGTGTAAGATCCATGTACCATTAAGAAATCTAAGATGGATTTCAGCCCTTGGTTCCATACTTTCCATTCCTAACACCATTTAAAATTGCTATTTTGCGATTCAGCATGCACTGAACACTGGAAAATTCTACTTTACTGCTGAAAACCCTCTGCAGATGCTCATTGCAGTATTCTATACTGGATATCAGCTCCCCTCCCCTCAGCTATTTCTGTGTGTGCATTACCAATCCAAGGAAGTCTACTCTTAACTAGTTTACGGTTCTGTGACTTGTCGTGGCTGCCGATCCCATAAGCTAAACACATTTGACTGCTAATTTCCTATTGAAAGACACAGGAAGGCTCCCGGAATTAATGGCATAGAACAAGTTTACAAACTGTCAGCCTCTGAAGAGAAAATTAGTGTTTCACCCTAACACAGGCTAAATACCGTAGGCTGGAACAGAACAGAATGGAAGATCATGGCTCTGAAGATCATTCAGAGATTCAGAGCAGGAGAAAGGAAAGGAATTAAATTAGCATTACTGCTATCAGCTCTCTGCTGATATCTCATTGGAAGTTCCATGCTTTAAGCATGTGCCTTGCTAGTTGCTAGGGACAGAGCGTTCTCAAACTGAGATGCCACTGGTCACACTTAGTGTGGAATAGTTAAAGAGTGGAAAGTAAAGAGAAGAACCATAAGTTCATGGTACAGTAGCTGCTGTGGTTTTGGTGCACCCAGGCTTCCCGTTGCAGAAACTGTCTGCCCGCCAGCTCCCCCTCAGCTGTAGGGCAGCAGGTAGACTCCTCACAAGGCACACAATCTCTGCAAAAGAACCTCAACGAGTATCACTCCCCCCCAAAAAAGCTCAAAAATTCTGGTATGAAATAAAGGCAAGCCATTTTTGCAGGCAAAAAATATATACGGTATGTCAATGCAGGTGTGTGACAAGAAATTTTCTGCACCGGGTACCACCTGACCTTGCTACTCCACTGGGTTCAATCCCTAGCATAAGGACACAAGAAGAGCCTACTGGATCAGGCCAATGGTTCACCTAGTCCAGCATCCTGTTCTTACATTGGCCAACCAGATGATGGTAGGAAACCAGAAAGCAGGATTTGAGCACAAGAGTATTCTTGCCACCTGTGGTTTCAAGCAACTTGTATTCAGAAGAATTGCTCCCTCCAACTTTGGAGGCAGGACATAGCCATCCTGGTTTGTAGCCATTGATAACCCTCTCCTCCGTGTGAGGAGAATGTTGTTACTTTCAGGTTGTCAGGCTTCACTAGATCTGATCCCCCTCCCTCACGACAGTCTGCCAGTAATGGAAAGAAAAGAAGCTCTTACCAAGTTATTTTATTCAATATTCACAGAGAGAGATGTAGAATGCCGTCTCTAGGATAATGGCTTTGCTCGGAGTGATCTCCTCCCCTTTTCCCTCTTAATCACCAGCAGATCCACCCCATTTACGGTGGCTGAGTAAGGCCCTTTGTTTGCTTTCTGCTCTACCACTTTCACTGCCCTCCGGGTCCTAAGAGATGAGAGGGTCTAGAATGCTTTCTAATGATAATGTGTCAGCCAGCTGTTCCGGCTCTGCTGCCCCCCCCCCCATTATCTCCCAGCTTTGCCCCTCTTCTGTCTCAGAGGCATGACCTTCTGCAAACCACCGTTGTAAATATAAACACCAATAATTGGGAAACACTTGCCTGTGAGCGCTCCAAGTGGAGAACAGCCTTTACCAAAGGTGTCATGGGCTTTGAAGACACTCAAACTCAGGATGCAAGGGAGAAATGTGCTAAGAGGAAGGCACACTTGGCAAATCCACACCGTGATCAACTCCCACCTGGAAACTAATGTCCCCACTGTGGAAGAACGTGCGGATCCAGAATTGGCCTTCACAGTCACTTAAGGACTCATTGTTAAAACCATGTTTATGGAAGACAATCTTACACAGCTATGAGTGATTGCCAAAGAAGAAGGAGACATCTATACTGTCCTCTTCTTCTCATGAAGGTTCAGGAGAAGGGGGAGGCAATCTCACCATTCTTCCTCTGATGTCCAGTCCCTGACACAGGTCCTGCTTGCAGACTTCCCATATGTGTCTTGTTGACCATGATAAGAAAAGGACCCTGGCTTAGATGGATCTTTGGATTGTTTTAGCAGGGCTCTTCTTGTGTCCTCATGAGGCAATGCTCTCTAACGATCATGGGGCTATGTTCTACCCCCACTGTTGGTGACAATATACATCTGAGCACCAGATGCTGAGAACTCCAAGTAAGGAGAGCACTGTTGCACTTAGGCCCTGCAATGAGCTTTTCCATAGGCATCTGGGTGACAACAGTTAAAACTAGATGCTGGACTAAATGGACCTCTGGATTGACCCAAGAGGGCTCTCCTTATATTCATAAGAAAGCCCACTCTCAGTTATGCATCTGAAACTTAACTGGGAATTCACAATAAGGAGAGAGCTGTTGCTCTCAGGTCCCGTCTGTGGGCATCTGTCTCCCTAGCATATTTTCCCCATTACAACTTTCTTCAGGCCAAACACTGAAGAAAAGAGTGAGAAGTGTTGGAGCCCAAGGAGATAGCATGTGGGATGCTCAGGTCCTCTTTGCAGGTTCAGGTTTCGCTTCTGCTTGGGTCCTTCTTGCAGGTTTCACATTGGGGCATCTGGTTGGCCACGGTGGATGCTGGACTAGATGGGCCATCGGCCTGATCTAGCAGGTTCTTCTTATGTTCTCATAAATAAATAAAAAAGACACATGACATGGAGAAAGTGAATAGAGTCCACCATAAAATGAGACTCCAAGGCTATCCAATGAAGATGAAAGGTGGGAGATTCACGGAATACAAAATGAAGCATTACTTCATTAAGCAGAAGAATTCACTTGAATGAGATGGTTATAACCACCAACTTAACAGCTTTAATAAAGGATTAGATATATTCAGGGAGGATAAGGCTATCTATGGTAACTAACCCTGATGTCTCTGTTCTGCTTCCACAGTTGGAGCACGGATGCTTCTGGGAATCACTGGGAATCACTGGTTGTGGTGTGATCCACCTGAAGGCCTCTTTTTATGTTCTTATGGGCAGGGCAAGTTCTGTTCCCCTCATGCATAGCGCTGTCTACATATTAAAACATCACACACACAAACACCCATGTACCACCCCCCATTGACCCCTTCACAGGACACATGAGCAAGATGGTTGCACCCAGAATCCGTTTTCTCCTCCCTGTGATTTCCACTCCTTCCAAATTAGCAGAGAAAGTTTCTTGCAAAAGTAGTAACATGTGTCCCGTGCGCTGCGAGCTAATTTAATAAGCAGGGCTGCTTTGCTGGTGGGCGATTAAGTCAAATTGCCTCTCTAAACTTTTCTCTGCCGCATTTCAAATGTCAACACATTACCTGGCTCTCCCTCTTAATTTCTCACAAAAGAAAATGCAAAATGAATTCATTATGCTAGAGTAA
Organism: Podarcis tiliguerta; assembly: GCF_965153285.1. Taxonomy (NCBI): domain Eukaryota; kingdom Metazoa; phylum Chordata; class Lepidosauria; order Squamata; family Lacertidae; genus Podarcis; species Podarcis tiliguerta. The sequence goes on from NC_139544.1 coordinate 57,856,419, forward strand.
GTGGAAAAAAAGTGATGAGTTTTTCCAGAAGAGTATGCAACGGGGAGAGATTGGGATCGACGATTATATGGAGATATTTGAATAGCTGGCCATTAACGGGAGGTTCCCCATTACTTTGCTGATAATTATATCCTCTCCTCGGTTTCCCCAGTGGAATAATACAATGTTCCCAGGGCAGGAGATAATGAAAAATACCATTCAGGTGGTACGTATATGCCGAGAATAGGATGGCATATCTCCCCCTTCCCCCCACTGTGGAGATTGTAATATGCACACCTACGCGATATGTTAATTCCTGTTTAGTTGTTGGGAGCTGGGTACAGGGCAAATAAATGTATCTCGAAAATGGAGCTGGCAGAGGGATATCATTCTCCTGGCATAATTATCTCCCATGTTTAGTGGGCCCGGAGTTTCGCTGAGTACATTTTTGTTAGCTATTATGTAAATTACTTTCAAAACCCACCATGGGGTAATAATGAAGACTTTGGAAAGGATCTTGCGGAGATGAAACTCTTTCGGTTTCCCTCCTCCACCTTTAAAGAGGAGGAGGAGGAGGAAGAAGAAGAAGAAGAAGAAATAATTGCTTTAGATTCCTACTAATTAATCCATCATTTTTTGCAGACATGTTTCAGTTCGGCAGTCAAGCGAGAAAACACAAAAGGCAGCAAGGAATTAAAAACAAAACAAACCAGGAGTGGGAATACTGTACTGGTAAAACAACCCATTCGCTTGCAGTGAGAATCGGGTGCTGGGCTGCTTCCCCCCCAAACACACACACACAACCTTTCCAAGCAAAACATAAAATCTCACACACATAATCGCTACCTTATCATTCCTTGGCACTTTTATTGCAGTTCTATTTTCTAGTTTGGGGGCAGCTTGCTGTGCTCTGTATCACCACCTCGGAGTCATTAGTTTGCACAGAAAACAGAATTTGCATCGTGGAAAAAAACAAAAAAAACCAACCCTGCTGCATTCGGTTGGATGGCAACTTCACTTATCTCGAAGCCTAAGACCCTGGGGTTGGGTGGGCTAGGGTGTGTTAGGTCAAGCAACTGGCGAGGAGCAAGTTAATGAAAAGTTAATGAATTGGTTTCTGCTTAGTTTGTTAGTTAGTCTCTTCCAACCACATTCCAGACTCAATGGGGAAGAGGAGAAGGTCCAATCCGGCAGAGGTCTGCCGAGACGGAAAGAGCACCAGCAATTTAAATCAAGCAGAGCAATGGTTTTTGACATGGAAGCTGATTTTCGACAAAAGAACACAGAATGCTTGCCCTCAAAACTGACCTCTGCAAAAGAGGGATTTGAATACGAAACAGTGCTCGCATTTTGTGCACCATTTATGCAAACAGCGATGGGTTTAATTGGGAATGGTAGTCCAGCAAAGGCGCCAGGGATCAGAAGAACAAATCTGTAGCGCTGTCAAAAGAGACAACTGTGTCAGTTTAACCCATTTATGTATGGAGCGAAATGCTTTTCTAGGCCTTCCTCATGCAAACATTAAGCTGGTGGTAGATAACATATTTCAGGTCAAGGGACACGTTTTTTTTCCTGGGACACATTCTGTGTGTCACATGATAGTGGTGGGAGGGGAAAGAGGCAGAAGCAGATGGAGCAACATCTGCAATTTAGTAGGGTAGGAGAGCTGAAAATATTGCCAATATATTTCACAACCAATGCACCCCTTTGGTTTCAGAGATAGTACATGGGTAGACGAATCTAAAAAGCCTGGGACACAAATTTTCATGGCCCTCTAGCAGCTATGCTGGCTCTTTTACCAGAAGTAATGTATTGGTATTTTGTGTTAACTTTGGAAGTGTATAATCGATTCTGACCAACTAAGCCCCTGAGAGCAAAATATACATTAGGATGCTTAGTTTGGTCAGAATCGAGGTGTGAATTTTTTCAGCCGTCCTACGCCACTAATTTGCACTTCTATTTTTTTTGAAAAAATAAAATGTACATACCACTTGATTGTAAAACACACACCAACAGAGAGTGGTTTGCAAGCAGGAGAAAACAATAAAATTATTACTTAAAACAATTATTTGTTTATTTTAAAAAATGAAAAATAAACTAAAAACACATCAGCATTCTAGGCACCTGGGTTGCTGTCTGACTCTTCATGACCTCATGGACCAGAGCATGCCAAGCACTCCTGTATTCCACTGCCCCCCGCAGTTTGGTCAAACTCATGCTGGTAGCTTCGAGAACACTATCCAACCATCTTGTCCTCTGTCGTCCCCTTCTCCTTGTGCCCTCAATCTGTCCCAACATCAGGGTCTTTTCCAGGGAGTCTTCTCTTCTCATGAGATGGCCAAAGTACTGGAGCCTCAGCTTCAGGACCTGTCCTTCCAGTGAGCTCTCAGGGCTGATTTCCTTCAGAATGGATAGGTTTGATCTTCTTGCAGTCCATGGGACTCTCAAGAGTCTCCTGCAGCACCATAATTCAAAAGCATCAATTCTCCAGCGATCAGCCTTCTTTATGGTCCAGCTCTCACTTCCGCACACCAATACAGGGAAAACCATAGCTTTAACTATATGGACCTTTGTTGGCAAGGTCTAAACAAAAATGTTTTTAGCAGGTCAAAAAAGTACTGTGAAGGCACCTGCCTAATATCATTAGGCAGGAAGTTCCACAGTGTAGCTGCGGAACTCCACACTAAAAGATGCTGAACGGGTATTTTGTGGCACCTATAGCAGTGCCAGTTCCACACTGTGCACATCCTCTCTATTTGCCACCCAGACGAGCAAGAGGTTTTGTAAGAGTTCAGAGACTCCTTCCTGCCAAACCCCAAACCCTCAAGTAGTTTGTGAAGAAGGGTCAGTGGGGGGTTAGGTCTGGGAAGAGATGGGGAAATGGAGCCTGGGGAGAGTTTTGAGAGCTGGGTGGAGAAGTTGTTCAGGATTTCCCCCTTAACCAAAGAGGTAAGTCCAAGATCAAATAATTATGTGAGCCCTTCAGTGAGCCATCTTGATTCCAAACACGCAAATATGTTCCACTCAATGAAATCACTCCAAGGGCCTAATATGTGCTCTCTGTCTCTCCCTCCCTCTCTCCTAATCTCTGTTGTCCCATCAACATTAAAAATTATTACCTTAAAACTAGGACAGTATCCAAGGCACAACTGTGGCCTTCCACTTCATTTAAGTGTTTACAGCAGACCTGGGACTGGCAGAGGAACTTCTGAGCCTCGGAAGGTCAGTGTTTTTGCTCACTCTGCACAGGGAGATGGAAACCACAACCCTGCTGCTGATCCCTCTGACCTCTGGTCCTTCACTGAGTAGATTAATTAACACAAATACCAGGGGCTTCATTGCATCAAGAAGCTGAGCCCCAGAGATCCATCAAGAGGCCCTTTAAAACCACTCGCTGAGTGTTATGGCAGGTTTGAAAGTAGAAAGATGCCACTTGCGAGCGGGTTGTATGTGACGGAGGCACTTCCCATGGGTTTGTCAGAAGAGCAAAACAAATTCTGTTTCTGAACGGGGTGCACGGTTATTCGGGATGCTTCTGAAATCTGGTGTTAGGAATATAAGAAGAGCAGTGTCTAATTAAGCCTGTTCAGCATCCTGTTCTGACAGCAGCCAACCAGATGTCTTTGGCCAGTCCACTACAGAACCTGAGTGTTCTTCCCTCTCATGCTCCAGGCATCTGTTATTCAGAGGTACATTGCTTCCAAGAGTGGAGGAGAAACACAGCCATCAGGGGTGGCAGCCACTGAATTTGATCCAAAGCCTATGAGTGTTGTTGTTGTTGTTATTTACTTATACCCTGCCGATCGGGCTGGGCCTCCCCAGCCACTCTGAGTGGCTTCCAACAGGATATTAAAACACAATAAATGATCAAACATTAAAAACTTCCCTAAATAGGGCTGCCTTCAGATGTCTTCTAAAAGTCAGATAGTTGTTTATTTCCTTGACATCTGAGGGGAGGGTGTTCCACAGGGCAGGCGCCACTACCGAGAAGGTCCTCCACCTGGTTCCCTGTAACCTCACTTCTCACAGTGAGGGAACTGCCAGAAGGCCCTTGGAGCTGAACTTCAGTGTCCGGGCAGAACGCATAGAGATTAGGTGGCAGGGAGAAGGAGACTGGAGATCAGGCAGGTGGGATGAAGGTGGTAGCTGGTGGGTGGGTAAAGGGATCATTTGCCTGTTAGGCTCTGTTCACCCACTCACAAGATGGGATAAGAACATGAGAAGAGCTCTGCTGGATCAGATGAAAGGACCATCCTGCTTGGCATAGTGTTCTTGCAGTGGCCAACCAGATGCCCTTGGAAAACCCAAAAGCAGAACCTGAGTCACACAACACTCTTCCCTCTTGTGATTCACCGCCACTGGTATGCTGCTTCTGACAGTGAAGGCAGAACACAACTCCCATGGCTGGTACCCATTGGTAGACTTATCCTTCAGGAATTTGTCTTATCTTCTTTTAAAACCATGTAAGCTGGTGGCAATCACTATTGCAGGAGCAAATTCCATACGTTAAAAATATGCTGTGTGAAGGAATACTTTCTTTGGTCTGTCCTGCATCTCCCAAAAATCATTTTTGTCGACAAACTTCTTTCTGTCTTCTTTCTCACTGCCATTCATACTCTTCCATCCTGCCTTTACCCCCACCCCAAACTAAGAAGCCTTTTACCCTTTCCTTGAAAGGGAGTGTGACAGAATGAATGTTGGGTCAACCTGCTGGAGACTTTTCACTAATCATTGTTGTGATGGGAAACACCCTATCAGGAGGGGGAGAGTTTGGAAAAGGTTGATTCTAGCAGTTTAACCGCCAGTAGGGCATGGCTATGGAAGTACCTGAGGGGCTTTGTGTTTGTATGGTATGGAGTGTGTAAAAAGTAAAAAGGTAAAGGACCCCTGGATGGTTAAGCCCAGTTAAAGGTGACTATGGGGTTGCAGCGCTCATCTCACTTTTCAGGCCAAGGGAGCCAGTGTTTGTCCACAGACAGCTTTCCGGGTCATGTGGCCAGCATGACTAAACTGCCTCTGGCACATCGGAACACCGTGACAGAAACCAGAGCCCACGGAAATGCTGTTTACCTTTTCGCCACAGCAGTACTTATTTATCTACTTGCATTGGTATGCTTTCGAACTGCTAGGTTGGCAGGAGCTGGTACAGAGCAACGGGAGCTCACCCCGCCACGGGGATTTGAACCGCCGAACTTCCGATCGGCAAGCCCAAGAGGCTCAGTAGTTTATGTAGACCACAGTGCTGTAGACTACATGGGGACCACATGAGGACTTCTGAAAGACCTCTCCAACCCTTGTGTTTTGATAGCTTCTCCTGCTTTGTGCAGGCCCTCATACAATTTCTCTTTCTCCTTGACTGAAAGTTCCCCTGACTTCTTTCTCTCTCTCCACGTCTCTCCCCCCAAAATACAGATTCAAAATGTATTCTGGGAACCAAACTGGCCCATTATAGATCTCTTTCTCTGGGGCAGAAATACAATTTTTATTTGGTACAGTTCAGAAACTCCAGGAGATACTTTGAAGAAATCACAGCAATTTTCTGTCACTCGTTTCCCCCTCTGGATACCCTGCTGCCAAGAGACACTTCCCACAGCACCACCTACAGTGGAGAGTTTGCTGCAGGCGACGAGAGGGAGAGATTAAACATTCCGTCTGTGGCATTGTGGTTCCTGGGAGGTTCCAAAACTGCTGTTTCAGATGAGAGATTTATAGAGTCATTTTGTTATCAGTCTGCCGCCAAAGAAATACTCAATGTGCTCGTGGCGTGCTCTGCCATCTTCGACACTACCTTGTTTAACAACCCACATCAAATTCTCAAGCTTTAGAACTCATGGCTACATCAAGAAAGGGCAACATTTATGGCTAATGCAAGGGGCAGGAAGAAAAAGAAGTTGCCGCAGAAGCCCCATAGAAGGGGCTTCTCAGAGCACCTTCTTTGGGAACAGACCCCCATGTGGGTGTGGCGGGAGCAGGATAAAGTGAGTTGTGCTTTATGGGTGTTAACCACCTGAACTAGATGTGTTCAGGAAGTAGGGGGCAGTATCGAGTGTAGCCCTGCATGTGTGAATCCATTTCAGACCATAGATTGGACGGGGGTGGATGGTCTGTGCACAGAAAATACATTCCAGGTTTCCTAAAGGAACCAGCCCATAAAGAAACATGTTCAACAATGCATCTAACAGTATAAAAAATATGATTTAATATACTTATCAAATTACCTTGCAAAAATGGAGTGCACCGCAGGACTTACCTATCTATCCATCGATAATAATTAAAAAAAAGTGTACATATAATTTTGCATATAATTAGTCAGAGTTGAAAATCCCTGTTCACAACAATATGTCCTTTTAGAACTGTAGTAGATACACCAGTGTTCTTTCATCTTTATCCATATTCTGCGAAAAATAAAAATAATGATACTATATTAAGGTTGCCATGTTTCAAAAAGCAAAAACAAGGAGACCCTTGTTTACATTGACCCTATATTACATTGAAATGTTTAAAGGTTTATTTGATTGTCCTTGAATCTTCACACCACAGTTGCCATTCTCTCCTGCCACACCCTCTGAGAAACACTGCCGTCAGATGTTTTAATGAGATTTCTTTAATAATAAATCAGACTGTTTCCTCTTCTCCTTAGTTGGCTTTGTTGAATCTATAAACAGAGGAAGATGCAGCTCTAGAAATTTATTGCACATTTTCTAACAGTGACTGGGGCATCTGCAGTGGAAAAAAAAAATTCAGAAGACGGTTGACTAGGTCAGGGTAGAATACTGTTACTCAAATGCATGGCACGTTGTCCTCCTAAGAAAAAATCTCCTGTGAATTACAAGTTTCTCGAGGACAAACTAAACCCTTTGCTAAATGGTATAACTTTATTTTGTATACAAATCAGGAAGCACATGGGATGGGAGTTACGCTGGTTTGTTTTTTCCTGCTCTGGAGCGGAGGACTTGAACCAATGGCTTCAAGTTACAAGCAAGGAGATTCCTACTAAACATTAGGAGGAACTTTCTAATTGTAAAAGATGTTTGACAGTGAAATGGACTCCCATGGGAGGTGATGGACGCTCCTTCATTAGAGGTTTTTAAGCAGAGGTTGGATGGTCATCTATCATAGATGCTTCAGTTGAAATCCCTGCATTGCAGAGGGTGGACTAGAATGATGAACCTCGGGATCACTTCCAACTCTGCAATTCTATGATTCTATGAGAAAACTGAGTTTTAAAGTTGTTGTGGGCCTAGTTAACCTCTTGCAATTGTCTAGACTTGGGAACCAACTTTTGGACACAGCTACAGGCACAGAAGCCAGAGGAAACATGGTGCAATTGTGGAAGACCTTAAAAGATGAACACATTTCATTGCAGGAATTATTTTGTCATCAAGAATCTGATTGCGAGGCAGCATTTTTCAACCTCAGCGGGATCAGAGTGGCTTCAGAGGCCCATCAGGTAGCCATATCTGTGGGTTGGCCAATTTGCAATTCCCCCGAAGGCAAAACGGCATAGCATTGGGTCAATAGTTCTCGACTGGGAACTTTTGGCCTGAGTTTCTTATACACATTTTACTGCTTATAGCCAGCGGTCGGAAAACTAACTACAGAAACACCAGTGGTGGTGGAGGGAGGCAAGGAGGGAGAGGAGGAACAATCTAAGTGCTTGAAGGAAGATTTATTTCAGACCCAACACATTTCAGAACAATTCTTCCTTGGGGGCAGGTTTTGAACAGCTATATTCATCAGGTGTATAAACCACTATAGCGATTCCTGCTACTAGGTAACCACCATATAGAGATACAAAAAAATGAAACATCCACTAGATAGAAAAGTAAAGAAACATTGGGGTGGGGAGTTGGGATGGAGGGACACACATTTCAAGGGCGGTGGGGGGAAACCCACAACAACCCTGAACATTCCTCAAAGCTGCTGATTCCTTACCCTTTCCTTCAAACGCCCATGCAGCAATATGTCTTGAAGAAAAATTGCAATGTTTGGGATTTTTAAGTTTAGAGAAAACGTAAGATGTGACATGATAGAAGTTTATAAAATCGTGCCTAGGACTTGTGGACTTCCCATAAAGCTGAACATTGGGAGATTCGGGACAGATGAAATTAAATAATTATTCACACAGAACAGAGTTAAACTATGGAACTCCTTAGTGATGTCCAACAACTTGGATGGCTTTAAAAGAGTATGGGACAAATTCATAGAGGGTTTTTTTAAAAAAAATAGTTTTTATTAAAGATTTTATTGTATAACAGACTAAGAAATAAACAAAGAAAAGTACATATATTGTCTCCACTTTCAATTCATAGAGTCCTTTTCACAGTTAGTTTACATTGATACACTGTTGTCATACACATTATGCAGTTGGAGGAATAGGGAGAGGAGAGGGAATGGGGAGGGAGATGGGTGGTGGTTTAAATAATGATCTTTTATTCTCTTACATAGTGTCACGTGGTGCTGTGATGGGGTGAGCTCCCATTGTTCGGTCCCAGCTCCTGCCAACCTAGCAGTTCGAAAGCACATCAAAGTGCAAGTAGATAAATAGGTACCACTCCGGTGGGAAGGTAAATGGCATTTCCGTGTGCTGCTCTGGTTTCGCCAGAAGCGGCTTAGTCATGCTGGCCACATGACCCAGAAAACTGTCTGTGGACAAACGGTGGCTCCCTTGGCCAGTAAAGCGAGATGAGCACTGCAACCCCAGAGTCATCTGCGACTGGACTTAACTGTCAGGGGGTGTTTTTATCTTTATATGTGATAAAGGGGAGCCACACTAGGGTGAAGGTGTCCTCCTTTGCTTGTTGGTTTAAGCTTGTTGGTTAACATTTTAAAATATATATTCCAAGACAACAACACACATTCGCATGACAGGGGACTCATCAGTCACTCTCAGCAGCTAAAACATAACTAGACACTGAAAAGACCTATCAGGAGTGAATATCGACCACTAGTACCGAAATGTATGGGAAACTGCCCTCTTAGAGGAGAGGGCTATTGATGGCTATTTGCCAGGGTGCCTATGTTCATCATATCCTCCAACATTTCTCCAATGAAAACAGGGATGTTCTATTACATCATCATCATCATTTTATTATTGATACCCTGCCCATCTGAGTGGGTTGCCCCAGCCACCCTGAGCAGCTTTCAACATATAGAAAAACATAATAAAATATTAAACTCTTTTTTAACACCTTCTCTATACAGGGGTGCCTTCAGATGTCTTCTAAGGATGGCATAGTTACTTAACACCTTGACTCGGGGGTCACATAATTCTATACCCTCCAAAATTTCTCTGATGGAACTAGGGGCATCCTAAGGAAAAGCAGGACATTCCAGGATCAAATCAGAAACTGGGATGACTTCTGTAAATTGGAGACTATCCCCCAAAATAGGGAAACTTAGAGGGTCTGTGTTCTGCCTTCACAGATGGAGGCAGCAATGCTCCTGAATGGCAGTTGCTGGAAACCACAGCAGAAGAGACCGCTCTTGGGCTCAAATCCTTTGGTATGAGAGCTAAATGTGACCTACACTCTTGTTTTTAAAGTACAGTGGTGCCCCGCAAAACGAATGCCTCGCAAGACGGAAAACCCGAAAGACGAAAGGGTTTTCCGTTTTTCAATGCGCTTCGCAGGACGAATTTCCCTATGGGCTTGCTTCGCAAGACGAAAATGTCTTGCGAGTCTTGAGATTTTTTTTCGCTCCCCACCCCCTTTTTCTAAGCCACTAAACCGCTAATAGCCTTTTAGCAGCTAATCCGCTAATCCCTTAAGCCTTTAATAGCCACTAATAGCCGCTAATAGCCGCTAATCCGCTAATAGTGCTAATCCGCTAAGCCGCTAATAGGGTTGCTTCGCAAGACGAAAAAACCGCTAGACGAAGAGACTCGCAGAATGAATTAATTTCGTCTTGCGAGGCACCACTGTACACGGGCAAATCAATACCTGGTGCAATGCCAGATGCAAGCAGCAGGGGACAACTGCTGCCTTAACAACCTGTTTCTGGGTTTTCCCCATGGCAGTCATCACTGACGAAGACTGCATGCTGGGTCTCTATAGCTCTAGGAGAGCAACCTTAGACTCTCACAAAACGTGTGGTGCTCTAGTTGGAGGAAGCAAGCCGAGAACATTAGACTACTTCCTACTCTTTGTGGAAAGCGTTGCAGGGAATAACTCCACTCCCCCCTGGAAAAACTCTCTCCTAAAGCTGCTGCATAAACAACCAGTTTAAAATACTCTGTTAGTTTCTATTTATGACCCCCCCTCCCTCAATTGCACTCGCAGGGGCAGCCAAAATAACCTTGTTTTATCTAGCATGACTGGGATCGGCTGACTGGAACCCTTTGCTTATGCTCGTCTCAGGACCCAATTCTCATTTTGCGTTCCTTGTTTCTATTTAGAGCTAATGGCAAATGTCTTTTCCTTATCAACTGTCAAACTGTCAGAACACACTGTGCGCATTTGGGGCTGGGGGTTGGGGAGACGGGGGTGGGGGGTGGAAGGAAAGAGCCAGGGATGTGTGGGGAGGAGAAGGTGCCATCTGTTTCCTTGACAAGCGTTTAGTCCCAATATTTTATCCTGAGTAATTATTCCAGGTCCCTCGCGTTTGGCATCTCCCCGAAAAGAGGCATTAAAAATGTCCACTATTAAATGCTTTTCACATAGAAAGCAGGGTTTTATGACCCTGTAACTGCAGGATCAGTGGTTTTATGCTCCTTAGCCTCAGTGGTAATGTGCGTCTGGCTCCCCCGCGCAGGCTGTGCCGAGAGTTGCGTCGATTCAGTAAACAACACTTTGGCTCGTATCTGCGGATACTGAGCCTACTGGGGACATACGGCTTCTTCTGACTGAGTCTCACGGTCTGCGGGCACCTGGGTCTGGGGCCATCTCTCTCTCTCTCTCTCTCTCTCTCTCTCTCTCTCTGCACTGCCTTACCCCATGCAAGGCCTGTTGCGCAGCTCTTGGAAGTATCAAGCCTTGCAGAGTTGGACGGGAGCCAAGGGTCCTCGAGCCCAACCCCCTGCAATGCTGGAATATCTCTCTCCTGTTATTCTCTCTATTATTAATTGGAATTATTACCCACCCTTCAGCATAAGGTACCAAAGTATGAAACAAAATAATAAAAAAATTCCTTCCAGTAGGACCTTAGAGACCAACTAAGTTTGCTATTGGTATGAGCTGTCATGTGCATGCATGTATCTGAAGAAGTGTGCATGCACACAAAAGCTCATACCAATAGCAAACTTAGTTGGTCTCTAAGGTGCTACCGGAAGGATTTTTAAAAATTTTGTTTTGACTACAGCAGACCAACACAACTACCTATCTGTAACTAGTACCAAAGTATGTTACATCATAACAAAAACACAAAAACAACCACCAGACTTTTAGAAGACATCTGAAGGCAGCCCTGTTTAGGGAAGCTTTTAATGTTTGATGCATTACGGTATTTTAATATTTTGTTGGAAGAGTGGCTGGGGAAGCCCAGCCAGATGGGCGGGGCATAAATAATAAATTAATAATATTAATAATAATTCTTAAAACCAATTCAATCGATTTGCAATCAGAAGAATAGGGACCAGAGAAAGTGAGGCCTGGAATTTCACATCCAGCCCTCTAGCCTTGAGCTTCCCCATTCTTGGTCTACAGCTTAACTTTGTGTATCACACTCTGTTCTTCTCAGAGGTGAACTTCTTGAGCAAAAGAAGCTGAGGTTGGACCTTATAGGAGGATGAATCAATGTGTAGGCATGCGTAGAGCCTACACAGTCAATGCGCTCTACGTGGGGCTACCTTTGAAGGTGACTCAGAAACTACAACTAACCCAGAATGTGGCAGCTAGACTGGTGACTGGGAGCAGCCACCAGGACCATATAGCCCCAGTCCTAAAGGATCTGTGTTGGCTCCCAATATGTTTCTGAACACAATTCAAAGTGTTGGTGTTGACCTTTAAAGCCCTTAATGGCTTTGGCCCGGAAGGAGCATCTCCACCCCCATTGTTCATCCCGGAAAATGAGGTCCAGCTCCAAGGGCCTTCTGGCAGTTCCCTCACTGCGAAAAGTGAAGTTACAGGGAACCAGGCAGAGGGCCTTCTCAGAAGTGGTGCCCACCCTGTGGAACACCCTTCCATCAAATGTCAATGAGTTGAAGAACTATACAACTTTTAGAAGACACCTGAAGGCAGTCCTGTTCAGGGAAGTTCATAATGGTTGATATTTTATTGCGTTTTTAATCTTTGTTGGGAGTCACTCAGAGTGGCTGGGACAACCTAGTCAAATGGCTCATTTCTCTCCCCCCCTCTCTCATCTATCATCTATCATTATAGTGAAATGGTGTCCTGCCAAAATCAAAAAAGATATTCCATTATGATGCTCAGCTGAGAAACCATTTTGCCCCATTGAGATAGGGGCCAGACTCCTCTGAAAAGAAACCCAAGAACCACATGGGATTTGCCACTGAGCTTTCATCAATAAGGCTCCTTCTCTCCTTCAGGTCCATTTAGCTATGGAGAAGCAGAGCTGTAAAACAAAGTGGTTGGAATTAATGACCTTTTACTGATCCATCGTGCTGGCCCACATCATCTCAGATTTTTGCCAGTAAGCCTCTGTACGGCTGGCGAGAGCACTCGGTCGCCCATCCTTCGAGGAGTTTGCGTTTCTTCATTCCAGCAAATGGTGGCCGGGTGCCCACTGGCATGAAGATCAAAGGCCTGCCTGCTACAGTCACTTTGAAGTGGAATTGGCAGGCAAGGCATTCAATAAATAATGGAGAATCATTAGCATACAACAGAAATGTAAATATGCATTCACCTGTATGCAATTTCTATTTACTTTATATTGTGATAAACTTTCTTTTCTTTTCTTGATGTGGATTAGCCGCTCAGAAGATAAGCGTGTAGCCAAAGGAACTTAAAAAAAAACCCTGATCTTGTTTCGCTCAACCTTCTTCTTTAGTTTCTCTGCATAAGCAATCAAGGTGCTCCTCTGCAATATTCCTGCAGGAAATATTACTTCCTATTTGCCAGTTTTCTGAACCCAGAGACCTGATTCACCTAGCATGGCTGCAAAGAGCCCACACACTCTTTCCACTCCAATGCCAAAGTTGCACGCTCAGTTTCCTCTAGAGGCCTTTGACTTAGGTGGAGAGGATGATTACAACCCCTCCCCCCAAAAAATGCTTTTACTTGACGGGGCAAGCCTCTAGTGGATATCTGGCTTTCCAAGTGTCAAGGCAGGAGTTGGGCACTGGTCACAAGGTGTCAAGGAAGTTAATTCTTTATTCAAAGAAACAAAACAGTTCAGGTCTGGTAAGCTCAGCAACTCTTCCCAGTAGGTCTTGCCCCAATGAATCAACTGTGAGAACTGAAGGCCCCCACCTTCCTCAACTCTCTAACTCTCCTCCTCCTCTGGGTCCTTCCCAAACAATCTGAGATTCTGATGCCTTATCTGTCTTTGCTCTGCCATCTTCTGACCTCTGTGGATTCTGGGAGACCAGGGAGGGGAGTTGGTCACAGCAGGAGGGGGAGACTCCCTGGCTTCTTCAGCAGCTGGCCTCCTCTCTGCCTCTTGGTCCCCTTCCTCTCCAGCCTCCACTTCAGCCTCAGAGTCAAAATGACAAATACCCAAATACAGACGGTCATTTACCCTCGCTAGATTCAAAGTGCTGCCATCTGCCTTATTTCAGGGTGGATTCAAGGGTAAACCATATGTGGAACGAATCTGCCCCTGCGACTTGATGGAGGTAGAAACTGTCTCTCATGTTTTGTTACGCTGCCGTTTCTACGGGGATATACGCTCGGTATTTATCACTCCTGTTATACAAAAATTTCAAAAATGGGTCCGAACCACAATGTCTAAAACTCCTGGTAGAGGACAAGGATTTAGAGATTACGCTAAGGGTGGCCAAATTCTGTGCGACTGCCATAAAACTTAGGGAACAAGCTGTACTACCAATACAATTAAGGTTTTAAACGATAATTTTAGGTTATATTTTAGTGATCAAGATTTATTTTTTATTTTTTTGAACTGCCACTATATCTGAATTGTCTCTGTTATACCCAATTGCAATTCAATGTATCCCTGTTGTGTTTTATGATTTTCCTGATATTGTAAGTGACCCGGAACTGGTCTGTGACCGTAATAATAAAATTCTGAATTCTGAATTCTGAGAGTCAGAGTCTGAACAGCTCTCTGCCACATCCTTCTCCTTCTCCTCACTAAGCCCTGTTACCTCTTCAGCTGCCAACACCTCCTTCTCCCTCTGACCACTATTCATCATCCCACCACCAATCCCCTGGCTCTGAGCCTTCTTCCCTTGAGGATTCCCTTGGGGGTTTTCCAGCTAGTGCCTCCCACCACTTCTCTGCATCCAGCCAGTCCGTGATGCCAAGACGTTCTGATCTCTTCCAACGCTACCTGAAGAAGCTGACTCAGTAGACCAGGGACCTTCTGAATGCAAAGGTAATGCTCTGCCACAGAGCTATGTCCCTCCCTCCTGGAATCAGGTGTTTAGGAGAGGAAGGAGTATTCAGCTATAGCCCTAAGAGATAATTATTAATGATTAGGAGGAACTCAATGGGACGCAGGTGGCGCTGTGGGTAAAAGCCTCAGCGCCTAGGGCTTGCCAATCGAAAGGTCGGCGGTTCGAATCCCCGCGGCGGGGTGCGCTCCCGTTGTTCGGTCCCAGCGCCTGCCAACCTAGCAGTTCGAAAGCACTCCCGGGTGCAAGTAGATAAATAGGGACCGCTTACTAGCGGGAAGGTAAATGGCGTTTCCGTGTGTGGCTCTGGCTCGCCAGAGCAGCGATGTCACGCTGGCCACGTGACCCGGAAGTGTCTCCGGACAGCGCTGGCCCCCGGCCTCTTGAGTGAGATGGGCGCACAACCCTAGAGACTGTCAAGACTGGCCCGTATGGGCAGGGGTACCTTTACCTTTACCTTTTAGGAGGAACTCAACAGCATTTGTTAGTACCGTATTGGCCCGAATATAAGCTGCACCCGCAAATAAGCTGCACCTTTAAAATTCAGCAACTTGGGGGAGGCTTGGGAAACAGGGACAGGACGGGCGCCATTGCCCTGCACTCCCTGGCTGCTTCCTGGGGGGCGGGAGGGGTAGACACACCGCTTTGCCGGCAGCGCAAGGTTGCAAATATAAGCCACACTTTATGATCAGAATTATTTTTTGGGGGGGAAGTGTGGCTTATATTCAGGCCAATACAGTTTTTACTTTCTAGAAAAGTACAGTGGTACCTCGGGTTAAGTACTTAATTCATTCCAGAGGTCTGTTCTTAATCTGAAACTGTTCTTAACGTGAAGCACCACTTTAGCTAATGGGGCCTCCTGCTGCTGCCGCGCTGCCAGAGCACAATTTCTGTTCTCATTCTGAAGCAAAGTTCTTAACCCGAGGTACTATTTCTGGGTTAGCAGAGTCTGTAACCTGAAGTGTATGTAACCTGAAGCGTATGTAACCTGAAGCGTTGTAACCTGAGGTACCACTGTATTTATGTGGCACACTGCATTTTGCACCCATCTTTTGCCCTCTTTAAATCCCCTAGCCCTGTCAACACAGCAGGACTGCTTTTTTTCCTCTGCTGTGGCGGCAAATGAGTCAGAGAAGCAGAGGCCTACAAAGGAAGCCGGTCTGTGTGCATTTTTATTTTTATTTTTAAAAAAGTCTTTCCCGTTTTTGCCTTGCCTGGCCATCAATCAAATTCCCTCTGACACGGCTTCATTTATGGATTATTGCAAAAACAGTGAAACAATGTTCAGTGAAAATGCTGTGGTTATATATATATATATATATATATATCCCCAAATGAAATTGGTATGAGTAACCCATTTCTCAACCCTGCTCCGGAGCAGCTTTTGCACTCTCAAATCCCCGGCATTGTTTAAGCTCCAGTTCTATATGAGAAAGCTAATCAAACGGTACTCGGAGAAATTGAGTTGGGTTTTTCAATCTGCCGCCATATCTTGATTGCACTTATTTCAAATGGCGTTTGCTATTCCCCGCATATCCTTAGGAACATGCCCAGTCAAAGAGACGCCGCAAAACTTCAAACCGTGCTCCCCTCCATTCCCTCCCCACCTTGGTAACTTTTTATAGATTCCCTTTTTACATTTTATTATGGCATAACATCTGAAAATGAAATAAAGATTATAGGCAACGCTTCAGGACCTGGGCTTATGTGCCTTGCCCTGAATATCAAATCTTGTTGATAGGAACACGCCACGTTGCCATTGTAAAAATTGTCGAAAACATCCCTGCTGACCATCACTACAATTATCTCTGCCTGGGAATGAAAGATTTCATCGGTTGTGTGTGTGTGTGTGTGTGTGTGTGCCCCCCTTTTTATTTCTCGTGACTCGCTTCTGCCTATCTTATTATTATTTTTCCCTGTTCACCCAAATGGTACATGTCCCCTTGATGGGAGATGAAAATCTGTATTTATTTGCTACAGTTATCTTGAGGAGTAAAGGGAAACAACAAATGAAAAATAATACAAAAGATTCAGGGCGCGATCATCACATAAGAGAACCAGCCAACCTTTCTACATAACAATGCTCCAACGTTTGGGGTTCTTTAAATAAAAATTGAGAAACACAGCGAAAGCATGTTGGAAGGTGGTGATTTTGATGCATATGTTAGCCAAGCTTGTAGGTCTCTGTATGCATCAATTTGGTTCGTGGGACACACACAAACCTCTCGGGAATTGTGTAAGTCTGAGTGGCCACGTAAATTAAGAAGCAAGCGTGGGGTCACATTAAAACCCAGGTCAGACCATACATTTAAAGATGCATGGTATGATATTTCTTTAAGCAGTCAGGACTTCCCTCAAAGAATCCTGGGAGATGTAGTTTGCTAACAGTGCCATGAGTTGTTCGGTAAAAAAGGTAAAAGGTAAAGGACCCCTGGATGGTTAAGTCCGGTCAAAGGCAACTATGGAGTTGCAGCACTCATCTCGCTTTCAGGCTGAGAGAGCCGGCATTTGTCCACAGACAGCTTTCCGGGTCATGTCGTCAGCAGCACTAAACCACTTCTGGTGCAACTGAACACCGTGACAGAAACCAGAGTGCACGGAAACACCGTTTACCTTCCCACCACAGTGGTACCTATTTATCTACTTGCACTGGCATGCTTTCGAACTGCTAGGTTGGCAGGAGGTGGGACAGAGCAACAGGAGCTCACCCCATTGTGCAGATTTGAACTGTCAGTCTTCTGATCGGCAAGCCCAAGAGGCTCACTGGTTTAGACCACAGCACCACCCACATCCCTGAGTTGTTAGGATACCCCATGTCCGCTCCCACAGCTACAATTCCTGAAGTGGTTCAACTGAGAAACTCTGGAGAGTCCGACAAAACAGTAGGAAGAACTTTCTGGTTGTAGGAGCTATTTTGACAGTGAAATTCACTCCCTTGAGTGGTGGTGAACCCACCTTCATTGTAGCTTTTAAAGCAGAGGTTGGATGGCCATCTGTCCTGGGTTCTTTAGCTATGATTTCTTTAATTGCAAGGGGTTGGACTAGATGACCCTTGGGGTCTCTTGCAACAATACAATTCTACGATTCTATTATTTAACATCATCCAGAATACTGAAGTCCCATTTGAAAACTGGTGGAGGAAGTGAAAGAGAAAAAGAAATGGAAACAGGAAAAGGAGGAGCAGAGGTGAAAAGAAGAACCACTAATTTTCATTTATTTGATTTCTTCTTAGTTAATTTGTTAATTTGGAGGTTAGTTTGTCATGGATTTTTTTTTAATATGCATATCATTTCTTCTTCAAATTAATTTGCTTAAACATTCATAAAGGGAAAGGTTTATTTTAATAGGAATGTGTCACATGTTTTTCAATTACTGGCAAACTGGTGTGGCCAGCGATCCATAAAAAATGAAAAATTTCTGTTGTTTGGATGCGTACGAATCCAGCAGTGAAGCTATACCAAATGAAGTGGCACTGTGGGTTGCGGCTGCTCTTCTGCCACCCCTAAAGTGACAAATTCTTTTTTAAAAATAAAGAAATTAAAGAAAGACAAAGCTCAACAATAATTATGATCATTAATGCATTTAACAGCACAGTACTCTGTATGTCTGCTGTTTGTTGTTGTTGTTGTTGTTGTTGTTTAGTTGTTTAGTCGTGTCCGACTCTTCGTGACCCCATGGACCAGAGCACGCCAGGCACTCCTGTCTTCCACTGCCTCCCGCAGTTGGTCAAACTCATGCTGGTAGCTTCGAGAACATTGTCCAGCCATCTTGCCCTCTGTCATCCCCTTCTCCTAGTGCCCTCCATCTTTCCCAGCATCAGGATCTTTTCCAGGGAGTCTTCTCTTCTCATGAGGTGGCCAAAGTATTGGAGCCTCAGCTTCACGATCTGTCCTTCCAGTGAGCACTCGGGGCTGATTTCCTTAAGAATGGATAGGTTTGATCTTCTTGCAGTCCATGGGACTCTCAAGAGTCTCCTCCAGCACCATAATTTAAAAGCATCAATTCTTCAGCAGTCAACCTTCTTTATGGTCCAGCTCTCACAAGCCACTCCAGTATCCCCGCCAAGAAAGCTCCATGTCTGCTGTTTACTCACAAGTAAATCCAGCTGAGGTAAATGGGACCAGCACCCAAGTAAGTGTTTCTATAACTGTCGCCTGTGGATCCAATTTTCTGTTTTCTTTCTTTATGATCTTTTATGTGCATCCCACATAAGATCATAAAAAGAGCACAGCTGGATCAGGCCAATGGCTCATCTTGTCCACCATCCTGTTCTCACAGCGGCCAACCAGATGAATATGGGAAGACCAAAGGGGAGGAACAGAGAGCAGCAGTCCTCTTTAAAGGTTTACTGACTCCAACAGGGGAGGGAAACATGTATACCCTCCAACATTTCTCTGATGAAAATAGGGACGTCTTGTTCCATAACAATAACAACAACAATTTTATTATGTATATCCCACCCATCTGAGTTGCGACAACCACTCTGGGCAGCTTCCAATATTATATATAAACATAATAAAACATTAAACAACTGCCTTCAGATGTCTTCTAAAGGTTGCATAGTTACAACCTTGGCTTGGGGATCACATAACTCCATATCTACCAACATTTCTCCAGCAAAAACAAGGATGTTCTACCATACCATCCAACATTTCTCTGATAAAAATATAGAATCATAGAATCATAGAGTTGGAAGAGACCACAAGGGCCATTGAGTCCAACCCCCTGCCAAGCAGGAAACACCATCAGAGCACTCCTGAAAACAACCTTTCTCCCTCCTCTATGTGACATCCTTTTATATATTTGAACATAGCTATCATATCACCCCTTAACCTCCTCTTCTCCAGGCTAAACATGCCCAGCTCCCTTTGCCGTTCCTCATAAGGCATCATTTCCAGGCCTTTGACCATTTTGGTTGCCCTCCTCTGGACACGTTAAGGAAAAGTGGGACATTCCAGAATCAGATCAGAAACCGGGACGGCTTCTGTAAATCCAGGACTATCCCTGGAAAATAGGGACACTAGCAGGGTCTGTCCTCAGAGTTAACAGCCACTAATAGCTTTATCTTCTATGGAGGTAATTCTCTTTTTTAAGCCATCCAAGTTTGTGGCCATTATTACTTCTTGCTAGACTGAATTTCATGGTTTAACTACGCAGTATGTGAAGAAGTGCTTTACCTTATTTCTCCTGGATTTTCCAAAAGTCAGCTTCATTGGTCCCAAGTTCTAGCAATATGAGAGAGATGGAGGAAAACTTCTCCCTTTTTTTTAAACACCATCTTGCTTATTCCTTAGGATCCTCCGACGTCTCTGGTTATATTGAGGCGTAAGACTGCAACTGCAGTAAATGTCACTGATACCCTTCCTTCCTTTCAATTAAAACTCAGCTATACTCGAGAGCAGGCCTTTGAAATGTGCCGTGAATCCCTGCCCACACACTGAAGGAAGAAGCAAAACTCTTGCTCCTGTGCTGAACTGCCAGCAGACATTAATTAGCAGCGCTGCAAAGATCTGAGCTCCATTTCCAGTTGGGAGCTAAGTATCAGCTATGGTCAGGGTATGGCTGATGAGGACCATTTTGAATCCGTGGAAAACATGTCCCCCTCCTACCAGCAAATGGTGCAGAAGTGTCTGGTGGGATTGATCATTTGTAAGTGAGCAGAACTTCTTGCCCTTTTGCCTCAGGCCATGGATTGCAGTCACACAATGCTCCAACTTTGCAGAAACTAAGCAAGTCTGGCTCTTCTCAGTGGCTCGAGAGAAGACTTACATTATTTTCATACCAGTTTAACTGTCATGGCTTCTCACAAGGAGTCTTGGGGGATTTTAGCTGGTGAGGGCAGGGCCGGATTTAGGTTTGATGAGGTCCTAAGCTACTGAAGGTTGTTGTTGTTGTTGTTTAGTCATTTAGTCGTGTCCGACTCTTCGTGACCCCATGAACGAGAGCATGCCAGGCACTCCTGTCTTCCACTGCCTCCCACAGTTTGGTCAAACTCATGTTTGTAGCTTCGAGAACACTGTCCAACCATCTTGTCCTCTGTCGTCCCCTTCTCCTTGTGCCCTCAATCTGTCCAGCTGTCCTTTGTCCAGCTGTCCTTTGTCAATAAAAAAACTGTCGCTCTTTTTGTGTTGAATATATGCTATATGGCATGGGTAGGCAAACTAAGGCCTGGGGGCCGGATCCGCTTCAATCGCCTTCTAAATCCGGCCCACGGATGGTCCGGGAATCAACATGTTTTTAAATAAAATGTGTCCTTTTATTTAAAATGCATCTCTGGGTTATTTGTGGGCCATAGGAATTGGTTCACCCCCCAAAATATATATATATATAGTCCGGCCCCTCACAAGGTCTGAGTGACAGTGGACAGGCCCCCTGCTGAAAAAGTTTGCTCACCCCTGCTATATGGTAATTTATGGACCTAATAGGTATTGAAAGCCATTTGCACATAACAAAATATGTATTTTATCAAAATAATTGTTGAACTGAAATACAATTAAGAAGTACGTTTTTTGGAGGGCCCAAGAGAGCGGGGCCCTAAGCTATAGCTGTTTAACTTATAAGTAAATCCGGCAGTGGGTGAGGGTACAGTCAACCTCTCTCAAGAGAGTCTCAACTCTTCCCTAAATAACTGCAGCTCCTAAGATGGAATAAAGGACCCTGAGCATTAGGTCCAGTCGTGGCCGACTCTGGGGTTGCAGTGCTCATCTCTCTTTATTGGTCGAGGGAGCCGGCATACAGCTTCTGGGTCATGTGGCCAGCATGACTAAGCAACTTCTGGCAAACCTGAGCAGTGCACGGAAACGCCGTTTACCTTCCCACCGGAGCAGTACCTATTTATCTACTTGCACTTTGACGTGCTTTCAAACTGCTAGGTTGGCAGGAGCAGGGACTGAGCAACGGGAGCTCACTCCATCCCAGGGATTCGAACCGCCGACCTTCTGATCAGCAAGTCCTAGGCTCTGTGGTTTAACCCACAGCGACACCAGCGTCCCTAAGATGGAATAGCTATCACCAATAAGAGTCTGTAGTGCTGGACTCTGTAACTATGACTGTGCAGAAAAGGTTAAATCTTTCAGCAGAGAATATTTCATTGAACTATGTACCTGCAGTATGGAAATTATCAATGGAGCAATGGAAATGGATTTTCTGTGTCCTAATGGTAGATGAATTGGAAAAATAAAGATATGATACCCTTCGATCAATGGACTGATGATATGACATCACTGGCAATTTATGAACGGACTGCTGACAAGCGTGGACTCTGTATGGATAAATACAATAAGATTTGGAATGAATTTATACAAAATGTAGTACACTGTTAAGATTTAAAATTGCGAGAAGTGAGGTTACAGGGAACCAGGCACAGGGCCTTCTCAGTGGTGGTGCCTGCCCTGTGGAACACCCTTTCAAGGAAATAAACAACTATCTGACTTTTAGAAAACATCTGAAGGCAGCCCTGTTTAGGGAAGTTTGTAATGTTTTATGTATTTATTATTATTATTATTATTATTATTATTATTATTATTATTATTATTACTACTACTACTACTACTACTACTACTACTATACCAGCTTATGCAATAGTGTATGGGAATATCGTATATAGCTTTTATATGCATCTTTGTTGTTTTTTCCCTTTCTTTTTTTCTGTATCAGTTTATTTCTTTTAACCGAAATCACCTTAATAAAATATAAATATTTTAAAAAGTGGCAAAGATGGATTCAGGAATCCCTCCATGTTTACAAACCTGTTCCTTTAGAGGGAGTGAAAGGTATCTGTAATGGTTCTAGGGGTTCCTCGTGCGTAAGCCGGTGCAAACACCTGGCTGGGTTGCCTGAGTGAACCTTTCTTCTCCGGACAGCCACTCACCCATGGCTGTCTCAATCGCTGGCAGAATCCGTCAGTGGGCGTTTCTTGAACTTCTTCCAGCATAAAGGTTCTATGACGCCTAGTCGCCGCCTACTTTCTCTGCGCGAAAGCCTTCAACGCAGGGAGGGTGTGGGCATCGGAGGACCCGTGCTCTCCCCGCTGGTCCCTGGCGAGGAGTCTTGGAGCCACCTCACCGATTCCCCCATCTGCCCCCCTCCTCCACTGGTGCTACACTGATTTCCTTCCCCAGAAGATGTGCTGCTTCTCTCCCTCCCGGGACGCTCTCTGGAATCCCTCTGGAGCCCTCCCTCTCCTTCTGGCTCTGATGGCAGTTCCCTGACAGTATCCATCACTGGTGATTGACAAGTCTCCACTGACCCATCTTTCGGGGAGGGAAACTCAGTTTCTGGACTCTTGACTCAGCCCACATGCTATGCATGCAGTGGCTATGCAAATATGTACTTACATATGTACTTGGACAACAGCTATGCAGTGAGATCAATTAATTGTTTCTATGGCTATTTGAATTTTTGGGGGGGAGAGGAGAAGTGGGAAAGAAAAGTTCCTGTAGAAGCTCAGAGTATTATTGCCTTTCAGAAAGCCTGATGCATTTTCATCAGAAAATGCGACTTTATGCAGACTTAATTGGGTTTTTTAAATTTATAAAGAGGATTAAGAATACTGAGCCTATCTGAGTCTCCCTAACGGCAAATAAAAAAGGGTAAGAAAAAGAACGGTGAAAAAGGAAAAAAGAAATAAAGACTTGAGGCAGGGAGAGGATTTATCTTTTTTTGTAAAAAAAAAAAAAAGTGTGTAGGATAATATACAAGTTACTATTAAGGCAAGAAGAAAGAAGCTTCCAGGGTTTCTGAACAGGGAAGGGAAAAAAAAGTGGTCGGGGTGTTTACAAAGGAAACAAGTTAAACTACTTTGAATGGCTTCCCGTTTTGATTTTCAATGTGAAAATACAGAATGAGGAGGCAAGGAGTGGGTAGATCTGGAGAGTGGAGTAGCTCCAAAGACACAAAGTGAGAGTCTGTTTTCACAAGGAGGGGAGTGAATGGGAGCATAGGAGCCAACTCCTAGGGGCCTTAGGATCTTCACCCCCCCCGAAAGTATTTGAGGGGGCCAAAAAACTGATGGCTGTTGCCATTCAAATGACGTGAATGCACTAAGGTGACGCCACACTAAGGGATTGAGTGATTACAAACAAGGAACAGTTACTATGCAGAGAGACGTGGGTGGCGCTGTGGGTTAAACAACAGAGCCTAGGACTTGCCGATCAGAAGGTCGGCAGTTCGAATCCCCGCGACGGGGTGAGCTCCCGTTGCTCGGTCCCTGCTCCTGCCAACCTAGCAGTTTGAAAGCACGTCAAAGTGCAAGTAGATAAATAGGTGGGAAGGTAAACGGCGTTTCCGTGTGCTGCTCTGGTTTGCCAGAAGCAGCTTAGTCATGCTGGCCACATGACCAGGAAGCTGTACACTGGCTCCCTTGGCCAGTAAAGCAAGATGAGCGCCGCAACCCCAGAATCGTCTGCGACTGGACCTAATGCTCAGGGGTCCCTTTACCTTTACCTAGCAGCAGTAGTAGTAGTTGTTGTTGTTAACAATGTGCTGCATGAAAAAAATCTTTATTTCCTTTGTCCTGCATCTTCCAACAATGTCAAACCTAAACAACCTAACCAGTAGGGGTGCCAACTTGAATAAAATACTGGGGGAAAGCCCCGCCCTGCATAATCAATCACATGATACGGTGCACAATTTGAATGGATATGTCTATCAACTTTGGGGGGGGGGGCTCATATAATTTATTGTGGGGTCCAAAGCCCTCTTGGCCCTAGGAGTTGGTTCCTATGCTAACCAGGATATATGTCCCATTCGGTATTGAATAAGTATACATTTATTTAGCTGCCCTAATTTGCTTAAGGACAATGAATCCCAAACATTTTGCTGTTGTTGTTTTGAGGGAGAGAATCATGGAATCATAGAATTGAAGAGTTTTGAAATGACCCAAAGGGCAGTTTGGTCCAGCAATAGAGGAAACACAGCTAAAGAAGAGAGATAGTTTGCTGGCCAAATGCAGGTTTTGAAAGAAATATGGTCTTCCCTGCTTCAAACCTGGAATACCTAGGTGCTACCAGTCAAAGCGCAACAGCACAGGACTCAGGTGGGGTAACGATCTGGCAGCCAGCTGTGTGTGATATTTCTTTTTGGTGCTCATTCAGATCCAGGCATAAGACCCGAATCATAGGGGGAAAGAGGCAGCCAGGGAAAGGAAAACCGCAGTAGCCTCTCCTCTAGCGACGGTACCTAATAAATCAGCCCCGGACAAGTCGCTGCCGCCCTCTGATTATATTCTGTAACAATATCGGGAGAGTTAGGAAACGTCCTAATGCCAATTACCAATCTGCAAAAAGCAATTTGCTTTGATGGTGAGCCTGAGCCTTTCTGAGTCCATTCGGAGGCCGCGCGTGAGCGGGAGGGCAAATTTAATAACATTTCCGATGCAATTTCTGACACAACATGCCACGTTCCGAGAACGGCAGGTGCAAGTAAGTCAAGCATCGAAGGCGATGGAGCCAATTGGTCAGGGGATGAAAGCGCTGATTGCTCTTCTATGGATCTGACATTTGAGCACCAGGTTCAATGGAATTGTTCCCTGTGGGTTTGGAAACTTTGATTTTTATTTTATTTTATTTTTTGGTTCTCTCTCTCTCCCTGTGGTTTCCAAAACCCCACTTTTCCATTCCTTTCTCTTTTTCTACCCCCAACCCCTTTCCTGCGCTAGGACTTATGGTGATTGCAAATCCTAAAGCACTGGAGTTATTTAGAACAGAAGCTGTAAATATATACAGTAGGAAGAGAGAGGGAGAAACAGGGGGAACAGGCGTTTTACTAGCTTTATAGCTCAAAAGGATTAGGGTGGGATTAAACCAAGAGGAAAATAGATTTCTAAGCTGTTGTGCTTCCTAATGGTTGCAAGAAACATGTCTCCGAAGGGAGAAATGAAAAGAGAAAGACAATAGATCACGGAAGAAAGCAAACAAAATAATTAAAATAATACATAATGTTAATCAAATAAATACATAAATATCACCTTCTGTTTTCTGCCAGAGTGGTCCCCAGGTGCTCTGTACTATGAACTTCAGGACCAATTTCAGCCTCTAAGTCTGCAAAAGAGCTTGGAGTTTTTATTTAAGCAAGAATGTTTCCTTCTTCTCTTTTTAATAACATTGCACTGCAGAAAAAGGGAGTTTTAAAAGGGAAAGCAATGAGTTGCAGAACCACACAGAATCTGAAAATTAGCTCATGGGCCCCATTCAAGGCCCTCGTTTTGCAATTTAGAGCCCCTGAATACCAGGGAAATCCCTCACATTCAGGGACTTGTTCCTGGTGAAATGCTATTTTGGCCTTGGGTCCCTGAGGACACTCAGGGCCGGCTCTGTCCTTAAATAAGACTTGCCTCAGGCGGCCAAATGGGAGAGGCAGCAGATCAGTGCCTTTCAGCAAGTCTGCCTCTGCCTCATCCACCCACCAGGCTACCAGTTTCTACCATTTGCTTTTCACCACTAGCTTCTTGCTGTTATGCCCCACGTCGATTTGGGTGTGAATTTGCTGCAGCGGCAAAGTGGGGCTGACATTCCTAAGCGCTCTCTGGAATGTCATCCATGCCTTGATCTGGGAAAGAGTCCTTCCTCAGAGCTGGGAATTGCAGAAGGTAGCCCAGCTTAAAGTTTCAGTCTTATACCATAAACACAGTAAACTGTAAAACTTCAACCAGCATTTTATGAAAACTGTAAAACTTCAAATGGCATTTGCTCCTGCTACACAGTGGCAGTAGGTCAGGCACTCCCCAGGCCTGCCTTATCCATAGTCATAAAATCATAGAAATCATAGAAATGTAGAGTTGGAATGAACCCCAGGTCTTATCTAGTCCCATCTCCTGTTCGTGACCCCATGGACCAGAGCACGCCAGGCACTCCTGTCTTCCACTGCCTCCTGCAGTTTGGTCAGATTTATGTTTGTAGCTTCAAGAACACTGTCTAACCATCTCATCCTCTGTCATCCCCTTCTCCTTGTGCCCTCCATCTTTCCCAACATCAGGGTCTTTTCCAGTGAGTCTTCTCTTCTCATGAGGTGGCCAAAGTATTGGAGCCTCAGCTTCATGATCTGTCCTTCCAGTGAGCACTCAGGGCTGATTTCCTTAAGAATGGAGAGGTTTGATCTTCTTGCAGTCCATGGGACTCTCAAGAGTTTCCTCCAGCACCATAATTCAAAAGCGTCAATTCTTTGGCGACCAGCCTTCTTTATGGTCCAGCTCTCACTTCCATACATCATCATCATCATTCCATCTCCTACCAATGCACAAATCACAGCTAAAGATTCCCTGGCAGATGGCCATCCAAACTCAGCTAAACTACTTCCAATGAAGGCCAGTCTTCCACCTTCTGAGGCAGCCCGTTCCACTGTTGAACAGCTCTTACAATAATAAAGTCCTTACTAATATTGAGTCAGAATTTCCTTTCTTGTAATTTGAACCCTTTGTTTTGAGTCTTCCCCTCTGGAGCTGCAGAAAACAAGCTTGCTCCACCTTCCTTCAGATATTTAGAGGTGGCTATCCTATCTCCGCTTCAGTCTGCAGGCTAAACAAAGTCCCTCTACCATGACTCTTAAGGCTTGATTTCCAGACCCTGGTTCATCTTGGCTGCCCTCCTCTGCACACATACTAGCTTGTAATAACAAGGTGGTATAGGCATACCTCGTGTTGCATTTGCTTCAGGTTGAGCGTTTTCAGGTTGCATCCCGTGGTGACCCGGAAGTACCGGAAAGGGTTACTTCCGGGTTTCACCTCTCACGCATGCGCAGATGCGCAAAATGACATCATGCACATGTGCAGAAGCGGCAAATCGTGACCCGTGCACGTGCAGACGCGGGTTGCATTCTGTTCATGTGGCGAACGGGGCTCCGTAACAGATCCCATTCACAACTAGAGGTATCACTGTATAGTGGTTAGTATTTGGGACTAGGGCCATACAGTGGACGCTCGGGTTGCGACCATGATCCATGTGGGAGGCACGTTCACAACCCGCAGCGGCATGTCTGCACATGCGCGGGTTGCGATTCAGCGTCCATGCGCAAAGCGTGATTTAGCGCTTCTGCACATGCGCGGCCGCTGAAACCTGGAAGTAACCCATTCCGGTATTTCCAGGTTTCGGAGCATCCGGAACCCGAAAATACGCAACCTGAAGCATCTGTAACCCGAGGTAAGACTGTACTGTTTTGTTTTGAAGAAGGTCTCTTCCTCTGAGGGATATTGTAGCCCACAGATGATCCGGACTGACTCCACTGCCACTGCAAATTTGCCCACCCTGGAGGTGTCTTGCTAATTTGTTATTAGGGTGTCTTGGCAGCTTGAAAATCCATTCCAAATTCCTTATTCCCAAGAGCCCTTGCACTATCCAGTTTACATCTCACTTGGTACAGTAAATTCAACATTGGGCCATAGAAAAGCACACTTTTAGGTTCCTTAATGTGGGGTGGGGGTGGCGAAACTTGATTTTTAGATTAATGTTGTTCCCCCACCTTGTTTTGCTTTGTTTTCTTTCCCCCGGGGGAATACATTACATGCTCATCTCCTGACAGGAGGCAATCGGGTGTAACGGCTGTTGATCACTCATAATTGTGCTCTATGTGTCTGTGAACATTTGCATTAGGCTTATTTATCACCCTCTAATTCAAGAGTGGGATGCGGGTGGCGCTGTGGGTTAAACCACAGAACCTAGGACTTGCTGATCAGAAGGTTGACGGTTCA
The DNA here is from genome assembly GCF_965153285.1 of Podarcis tiliguerta. Classification (NCBI taxonomy): domain Eukaryota; kingdom Metazoa; phylum Chordata; class Lepidosauria; order Squamata; family Lacertidae; genus Podarcis; species Podarcis tiliguerta. The sequence goes on from NC_139544.1 coordinate 57,884,549, forward strand.
AATCCCCGCGGCGAGGTGAGCTCTCGGTCCTCGGTCCCTGCTCCTGCCAACCTAGCAGTCTGAAAGCACGTCAAAGTGCAAGTAGATAGATAGGTAAACAGTGTTTCCGTACACTGCTCTGGTTCGCCAGAAGCTGCTTAGTCATGCTGGCCACATGACCCGGAAGCTGTACGCCGGCTCCCTCGGCCAATAAAGCGAGATGAGCGCCGCAACCCCAGAGTCGGCCACGACTGGACCTAATGGTCAGGGGTCCCTGTACCTTTTAATTCAGGAGTAACTAACATGGTGCCTGCCAGTTGTTTTGGACTCCAACTCCCATCAGCCCCAGCAAACGTGGTCAATGGCCAGAGTTCCCTGAGGGGAAAAAACTTTGAATGTTAAATGACTCAGGGAGCTGAAGCTCTGTGAAAGGGGATAGAGGCATCCTTAGAATGCTCAGCACCCCTAGCAAACTACAACTCCCAGAATTCTTTGCAGGAAGCCATGGCTGTTTAAAGTGCTCTAAATACCAGTTGCTGGGAATCTCAGGAGTGGAAAGTGCTCTTGTGCTCCTGCTTCGACGTTTCCCAAGACTTCAGGCTGGCCACTGGGAGAACACGATGTTGAACAAAATGGGCCATTGGTCTGAAACAACATGCTTCTTACTACATTTTTAAATACAGTCGTACCTCAGGTTAAAGACGCTTCAGGTTACAGACTCTGCTAACCCAGAAATAGTACCTTGGGTTACGAACTTTGCCTCAGGATGAGAATGGAAATCGTGCTCTGGCGGCACGGCAGCAGCAGGAGGCTCCATTAGCTAAAGTGGTGCTTCAGGTTAAGAACAGTTTCAGGTTAAGAACAGACCTCCGGAATGAATTAAGTTCTTAACCTGAGGTACCGCTGCATATGGTTTGAATGTAGCGAGTATCTAATCCAGGGGTCAGCAAACCTTTCCCACAGATGGCCAGTCCATTGTCCCTCAGACCTTGTGGAGGGCGGGGCTATTTTTAATTTTTTAAAAAACAAAAACACAAATTCCTATGCACACTGTGAGGGGGGCAAGTAGTCTTTCTCTGCAGCCCCAGCTGCCTTCTCGGTTTTTTGCCTGCCTTATTCGCCGAAGGGCTGGTGGCAATAGTGTGAAATGGGCTTTCTCCCTGCCTAGAGAAAGAAGGTGCTGTGCTTACCTTCCCAGGGGCTGCCGCCACTGCCACCGCCGCTTCTAGTGAAGTGGGTAGGCAGAGCCCACAGGAGCACCAGGGTGGCAGCGGCAGGAGGAAGAAACCGACCAGCAGTGGCTATGCCAATCAAACACCGCTGAGCGTTTGATTGGCAGAGATGTTCCCATGCCGCGCTGAGGTAAACCAGGTGCAACATTTGATTGGCAGAGCCGCTGCCGCTTAGCCTCTTCCTCCCGTCGCCATCACTGGGAGTCTCGGCTTTGCAGCAGGTTCCGTCTTCATGGCACGGACTGGATTTAGGACCCAGGTGGGCCTGATCCGGCCCAGGGGCCTTAGTTTGCCGACCCCTGATCTAATCCATATTTCTTGCCCATGAGAAGGTCTTCTTGAGAAACAAGTTCATTTTGGATTGATTCTGCATCATACCACAGTGTGTCCATAGACGTCAGGGGTCCTGGCAATGCACATCTGCTCATTGATGCTGTGGGTGGCCATATACCAAGTTCAGAACCTCCACTTCCCTTTATGCTATGGTATTTACAAAACAACCCATGCTGACATCAGTGGCGCCCAAGCAACATCTACCAAAAGGGTTCCCAAGCAAGAATGCCTAGTTGCTGACCTATTGCATTCATTCACCTAGGTCAAATTTCTCGACCATATCTACATGCAGTTAGTTGGGCTGACTTTTCGCATCGTAAGAAAGCTTTCCTTCAGAAAGAAAGGGAGAAGGGGGATTTGCAAAGCTCGCTAAGTTTGCGTAATTCGTCGCTTGAGTGACGATCAAGCTGCTCGTCAATTGTCCATACCGACCTGCTTGCCTGCTCAGTGCTTGCTTTGTCTCTGGACCATCAACCCTGAAAAACAACAACACACATTTGGTAAATTTCACCTTAGTCAAAAAGAATAAGAATAAGAAGATCTGATGCGGTGAAAGATATAAATAAATGCAGTGGCAGATTAATTTTTATTTTTTAAAAAATATATTTTCTTCCCCTGCCCTTTTCAATCCTGCTTTCCTCTCTGGAGATGTAAAACCCGCTGGCTGTGGATGGGCTCCATTAACCGTTGCCAACAGATTTTTCTCTGATGAATCTTCAAGTACTTGGAGTCAGGCTGGGCAAGCAAAGCGTCCATCTGTACCATCCCTGATGGATTGAGTGAGACTTGGAAGCCATTCACAACACCAGAGCAGGAAATTCAAGGGATTAAACAAGGGAGGGAAAGGAGGGGAACCAATCAAGCCTTAGAAAATATGCTGATTTCTAATTTCTCTCCCCCCCTCTCTGAACTTAGACTGCAGTGTTTCTGCAGTTATCTTAACAAACAGAGCAAAGGCCCCATAAGAAGTCACAGCAGAGATGGCGCTCAGGGGGTACATTTTTTTAAAAAAGCTGGCACACACGGGAGTTTTCATCTCCCGAATATTCATTGATGTCATAAGGGTAGCTGTGCAGGGGCCTGCTGCTTTGAAGAGATGCTCCCCAAATGTCATACATGCTGGATTTGGGATACGGCAGCAGCAGGATCTAGTTATCCGTCTGTTTAATCGGAGGCACGTCGCTGGAATAAGGATCTGACAATGGCACCTTTCTGGGTATAATGACTCTATCCCACAGCTCCAGCTTGATTGCAATGAAGATACATAACTAGTCTTTGATTCTCATAAATCTGCATCTATATTCTCTTTCAACAGCCAGAACGGAACTTCTGGATGCTCAGAGTTTTAGTGGATGCACTGATTAAGGTGGAATGATCAGGCCTTTTTATTTCATACCAGCGTCCAGATGGTGCTGAAGATCACTTAGGTTTTTGTGCTAGGAATACTTGCCCTGAGTACAACATGGGTTTCCCGACACCATTTTCAGACACACAGCGCCAAGCATCACCCATTTTTTGTATGAGAGCAAAAATGCCAACAGGGGAGATCAAATCCCCTTTCCAAGACCACAGGGCCAAGGCAAAGTATGATTGTATCAGCAACAGTAGTATTCTCTTTCCAGGCTAACTGAAATTGATAATAATAATAATAATAATAATAATAATAATAATAATAATAATTTAAATATTTGTACCCCGCCCATCAGGGACGTGGGTGGCGCTGTGGGTAAAACCTCAGCGCCTAGGACTTGCCGATCGTATGGTCGGCGGTTCGAATCCCCGCGGCGGGGTGAGCTCCCGTCATTCAGTCCCAGCTCCTGCCCACCTAGCAGTTCGAAAGCACCCTCAAGTGCAAGTAGATAAATAGGTACCGCTTTCTAGCGGGAAGGTAAACGGTGTTTCCATGTGCTGCGCTGGTGCAGGCTTGCCAGAGCAGCTTCATCACGCTGGCCACGTGACCCGGAAGTGTCTCCGGACAGCGCTGGCCCCCGGCCTCTTAAGCGAGATGGGCGTGCAACCCCAGAGTGACTGGCCCGTACGGGCAGGGGTACCTTTACCTTTACCCTGCCCATCTGGCTGGGTTTCCCCAGCCACTCTGGGCGGCTTCCAACAAAGTTTTAAAATGCATTAAAATGCCACACATTAAAAACTTCCCTGAACAGGGCTGCCTTCACATGCCTTCTAAATTTCAAGGTAGTTGTTTATCTCTTTGACATCTGATGGGAGGGCGTTCCACAAGGAGGGTGCCACTACCAAGAAGGCCCTCTGCCTGGTTCCCTGTAGCTCTGCTTCTTGCACCGAGGGACCTGCCAGAAGGTCCTCGGCGCTGGACCTCAGCATCCGGGCAGAATGATGAGTGTGGAGACGCTCCTTCAGGTATACTGGACTGAGGCCATTTAGGGCTTTAAAGGTCAACACAAACACTTTGAATTGTGCTCGGAAACATACTGGCTTTATTTGATCAGAATGAAGTCATCATGTAACTGAATCTGATTGCCAGCACAGGATTCATTCATTATGGGCCATCTTGTTTGGAGGGTTAGTGGGGGCAGCAGGACAGGCAGTATCTGAATAACAGTAAAACGAGTAGCGTTGGTGGGATGGGGTGGTGGTGCTTGCCTGATCTCCCATCACCAGCATTGCTGTGGATTATAAGGATGGGGAGGCACAATGAAGAGACGAGATGTGGACTGCTAGCTGGATCACATGAATATTGTGGGTGGAGTTCAGGGGGAAAAGAAACTGATAATGCTTTACTGAGGATACTGAACAAGAACAGGTTTTAAGTTGAGGATGATTTTCTTAGTCATTCATACCTAGTACAGAGATCTTTTTTTGCCTGCCCCAAAAGTTCATTTGTAGGCAGCTTTCCAGGGACACATTGCCTGTTGTGGGTGGAGCCAGAGGTAAAATAGGTTTGGCCAGAGGCAGAAGTGGACTGAACAATCTTTGTACAGTAAGCAGTGTTACAGCCAGTCAAAAACCAGAGGCTTCTACACTCTCACCTCCATCCAGAGACATTATCGCCTTTCAAGGATGTAGGAATGGAGAAGAGGGGTGCAGTCTGGGTGTGTGCGAGAGAGATTTTATGTCCCTTTTTCCTATAACCCTGCTCCCATATTTATGACTGCCATCTTGCTTACTTCATTTCCAGGTCATTTTGAGATCTACCCAACTCTGCACACCTGAGCTAATGAACTGAAAGGAAGCAGGAGCAAACTGAGAGCCAGTGTGGTGAAATGACTAGAGAGTTGGACTAGGACCTGGGAGACAAAGGTTCAAATCTCCCCTTAGCCATGAAGCTAACTGGGTGACTCTCAGTCTAACTCACCTCATGGGTTGTTGTGGGGATGATGGTGATGATGATGATGATGATAATCCCCTGATGAACTTGGTGCCTCCTTTCTTCCTATTCAACCTCTTATGGGTATTTTGTTAATCCTTCAAAAGAAAATAAAGGCCAAAGAAAACTAAGGAGTCTGCTCTGTGAAGAGGATGTGTGAAGAGATATTAGGGAAGGATCATATTGGTTTCTAAAACATTTATTAGACTCTACTCTTAGCTCTAAGGATTCCAAGACGAGTCTTCAGCTACCACAGCTTTAACTGACAACAATGGAAATGAGTTGGCTTAACAGGCTGTTAAAGCGCCTTCTTTCAAGAATTTCCCCTGAAGCATTCCATCTGCCCAAGTTTGAAAATGGACCTCGGTAAAAAAAAGAGAAAAAAGATTCCCGATAGATGAAATGCAAATGTGATCCAATATTTCTATGCCACATGCTGTTGCTTACTGAAGTGGCAATGAAAGGGTGCCACACAGCGACGCTTGGCATCTATGGTGTCAGATGTTCAGCCTGGAAAAGCACTCTAAACATTTGTCCAAATTATCCCTCTTATTTGGGTTGGTTTTGCTGCAAGAAATGACTTTGTTGATCAAACAAAGAGTTTTTTTTTTGCTTCTTACCAAGCCTGGGAAATAGGAAGACCAGCCTGAATTGATATCAATAATTTCCCTTGCTATTGGTCAGACTGGAAAGTAAACCTGCTCAAGGGGGTTGGGGAATCACAATTCTCTATTTGAGTATTTTCAAGACCTCGTTTTAGGATCTCATTCTTAGCTTAGAGAAAAGGTCTCCAAACCATTGCAAGCAGAAGTTTCCAAAATAATGCACGGCATGGAGAAAGCAGGAAGAGAAAAGTTCCCCTTCTCTCACGACACTAGAAATTGCGGAAATCCAACAAACTTGAATGTTGGGAGATTCAGGACAGATAAAAGACAGCACTTCCTCACATGGCACTCAGTTAATCTATGGAACTCATTGTCACAGGAGGCAATGGTGACCAACATCCTAGATGGCTTTCAAAGTAGATTAGACAAATTCATGGAGGAAAGGAGCATCAAAGGTTACTAGCCATGGGGCCAATGCTCTGCCTTCACAGTTGGAGGCAGCAATGCTTTTGAATTCCAGTTGCGTGGTGAGTTCCCGTTCCCCCCTTTGGAAATAATGACACATGACAAATAAGGCCACAACTTTATTGGCTACAGGTGATGAGTGGTATTGGCTTAGGCATTGGTCCTAACCAACTATATCTGGCTTCAGCCCGTCCGCTTGAAGTCCAGGAAGGGTTAACCACCAGTAGGGGGAGTCCTGCTGATGCACAACAACTAGGAACTCCCCTGGGGTCACCGCTAGGGGGCGTACCTTAGACCCTCACCTCCTTAGGCTTCAGACAGGGCCATGCCCCCCGGAATCCTTTACCGCACTACCCTTCAAGATGTGGGGCCGGTGATGGCGTAACCTCCCCTCTTCCATCTACAGAGCAATACCAATGCCTAACCGCGAATTGTGATGATTTGCTACAAGGTAGGCTAAAACCAATTTGCCAAGTGGAAAAATTCCCACCAGGCCTCTCAACAGCGACCAACCAAGGTCCAGAGCAAGGTCAAGGAACAAAAACCTTAAAGGGCGGGAGGGTGGGAAAAGCAGGAACAGCTGGTAAGTGGCAAAGAGGGAGATCCCCGGCCGTGTCCTGCTTTAAGTAAGGCACAACACACCCCCAGGGCTAGCCAATTGGCTGGCCAGGAGATGATGCGGCTGGGAATCCCCCCAATCATGCAGGGGCTGAGTTCCAGCCGCCACGCGCGTGGTGGGGCCATGAAGCCTACAACTCCACCTCCTCTGAAGGGCGGAAGTGGCTTTGCTGGAATTCCTCCCACAGGGGAGGAAAGTGCTCTTGTGCTCAGGTCCTGCTCACAGGTTTCCAACAGGCATCTGTTTGGCCACTGTGAGAACAAGATGCTGGACTGGATGGGGCATTGGCTTGATCTGGAGGGTATGATCTGAACCACTGGCTTCAAGTTACAAGAAAGGACATTCCAACTAAACATCAGAAAGAACTTTCCGACAGGAAGAGCTGTTTGTTGGTGGAACAGAATCCCTCAGAAGGTGGTGGACTTTCCTTCATTTGAGGTTTTTAAGCAGAGGTTGGGTGGCCATCTGTCATGATTTCCTGCATTGTAGGGGCTGGGCTAGATGCCTCTTCCAACTCCATAATTATATCATTCTGTGACCCAGTAGGCTATTTTTTGTGTGTATGAGAGAGGAAAAGCATCACAAGGTTTCTCTTTTTTGGGAGGGGAGCAGATACCCACTGCGTTTTGTGTGGGTATCTCCAGCTACTCCTCCAGATTATTATATATATTTAAAAATGGCTTTCAAACCTCTTGCAGCAATTAATGCAAAAGCCAGCAGGCTCTTATGTTCAAAGCCATTCATTTATTTATTTAACTAAATTTATATACCACTCGACTGCACTGAAACTTTTTTTTTTAAAAAAAAACAAGTTAGAAACAAGTATTTGAAAACATACAAAAGATAATTAAAATTGACCATAAACTAAAATGTGTAAGGTGTACGTCTACTTTCAACATTTCTGGATAGGCTTGCTTAAACAAAAACATTCAATAGCTCTCCTATTCAGATTTTCAAAGCACTGGGAAATTTCGGATTTAGGGAAGAGACTAACTACAGCAGTAGTTGGAAGAGAAGGCAGCATGGATGAGGGGGAATTATGAGAGTCACCGTCAGATTCCTTGCTTGCTATTCCTATTACAGTATATTCCCTTCTTCCCACCCGCATTCACCCTCCTTGCCCCAAATCACCCTTGTGCCCGAGACCTGTGCAGAATCAATTCCTCCATAATGAAATCTAGAGCAACATTAATACATGCATAATTTTATGGTGGTGGGAATGGGCCCAGGCTGATATTTTCTACCTGCTGTGACTTGATGATCAACGTTGGGACATCTCTATCTATGTAATGAAATTTCCCCTCCTTAATGGTTCACATGATCAAATATTCATCTGAGCTTGTCTTGGGCAGATGGAGGGGGGGACATTATTTATGGCTTTCCTAGCAAGGGTGGTGATGTCAGCCCATGGCGGAAGGAAAGGAACAACCTGAAAAGACAGAATTCTTGTCAGAAGTGGAGGGTGTTCTGCAAAGTCACGCTTCTGCATTTCTCCATGAAGCAGAGAGGACTGGAGTCCAAACATACCACACCTCAAGCTAAACCTCTTCCTGAAACAACATTTCCTATTTCCCCACTTTACCTGGGATGCCTGGAACACACCCAGAGCACATCCATAATCTGCATTTAAAGCTGATAGGCTCCTCCAAAAGATTCCTGGGAATGAAGGTTTTTTAAGTGTGCTGGGAATCGTAGCAACTTGAGAGGGTTAAAGCACACTTCCCAGGATTCTTTGGGAGAAGTACAGGTCTCTTCTGCTCTGGTTCTGCTTCTCATGGGCATCTGGTCAACCACTGTGAGAGCATGATGGTGGATTAGACGGGCAGCTTCCAACATACATAAAAATATAATTAAACATTATACTTAAAAAAAAAAAAAAAGCTTCCCTAGACAGAGCTGCCTTCAGATGTCTTCTAAAGGATGTATAGTTACTTATCTCATTGGTTAAGCAGTCACATAATTCCATACCCTCCAACATTTCTCCAATGAAAATATGGATGTCTTACCATGCCCTCCAACATTTCTCCAATGAGAATTGTTGTTGTTTAGTGATTTAGTCGTGTCCGACTCTTCGTGACCCCATGGACCAGAGCACGCCAGGCACTCCTGTCTTCCACTTCCTCCCACAGTTTGGTCAGACTCATGCTGGTAGCTTCAAGAACACTGTCCAACCATCTCGTCCTCTGTCGTCCCCTTCTCCTTGGGCCCTCCATCTTTCCCAGCATCAGGGTCTTTTCCAGGGAGTCTTCTCTTCTCATGAGGTGGCCAAAGTATTGCAGCTTCAGGATCTGTCCTTCCAGTGAGCACTCAGGGCTGATTTCCTTCAGAATGGATAGGTTTGATCTTCTTGCAGTCCATGGGACTCTCAAGAGTCTCCTCCAGCACCATAATTCAAAACCAATGAGAATAGAGGTATCTTAAGGAAAAGCAGGACATTTTGGGATCAAATCAGAAACCAGGACAGCTTCTGTAAATCTGTAAATCTGAGACTGTCCCTGAAAAATAGGATACTTGGAGGGTCTGTCCCCGGATGAAGGGCAGCAAAGAAATTTAATAAATGAAACAAAAAAATAAATATTGATGGCTACTAGACCTTATGACCATGTTCTACCTTCCCTGTGTGCCTCTGAATACCAGTTGCTGAGAATCACAAATCTCGAGAACACTGTTGAACTCATGTCCAGCTTGGAGGCTTTGCATGGGCATTTAGCTGGCTACTCTGCGAAAAAGATGCTGAACTCTATGGGCCAGTAGCCTGATCCAGTCTTATGTTCTAACTTGGATGGCTTTAAAAGAAGGTTAGTCAAATTCATGGAGCAGAAGGCTATCAATAGCTACCTGCCACGATGACTGTATTCTACCTTTGAATACCAGTTGATGGGATCCGCAAGTAAGGAGACTGCTGTTGCCCATCTGGTTGACCACTTTGAGAAGAGGTTGCTGGGTTAGTTGGGCTTTGGGTCTGATCCAGCAGGGCTCTCATTATCTTCACCTTCTGGTGACATTTCTCCATACGAAACAGCTGGGAGACATCCTTCCTAGCATGGCTGAGTGCAAGAGCTGCAAAGGTACTGCTCCCCTCATTTGTGTCACCCACAGCTTTACTATGAAGATGCAGAACCGAACTGACAGCTAAAGCTTAAGCGCCCCTACCCTTCCCCACTTCAGATTGGCTCTGATGCATGGCAATAAATCTAAAATTATGCATGTCCCCTTCAAGAAAAAGGAGATGGTTATCTCCTGTTGCCTGTAAATCAGAGCTGAACCAAGCATACACTGATGAATTAATGGGTCCTAGATAGAAAAGTCCTCTAGCTTTATGAGTTTGCTTGCTATAAGACATAAATAAATCTGCCACTCCTGTATTAAATTAGTTAATATTTATGTAATTATGTATATTGTAGAGAAAAAAGGAGGCATTATTTCACTTTTCATATTTGGGGTTTTGTTGTTATAGTTAGCATCTTCTTATTCTTTCCTTTTGAGGGGAAAAAATAATAATTACTGATTTTTTCCCTGCCCTAAATGTGTCCCCCACCCTGCCCCAACGTTGCCACTTTCCTAAATTCAGCAATTCTATCCTAGATATTTTCTGGCTGATGATCTCCTTTTGTGTGTGCCTGCTAGATGTGGATAATTATATTATTAGCTAATTAGTGATAAATGTCAGTAATTTTGTTTTACTGAGAACAATTCCAAAAGCGAATGTGTTTTAATAAAGTTCAGACTGCTTGAAACAAAGATGGATGGGATCCACTCCTATTGCAATTGGGGTGGGTGGAGAGGGGCAGGGGGAGGCATATCGGGCATGATCAGCCGTTCAGTTTCATCTAAACCCTCAAAGAGAAAAGAGAAGAGAAAAACCTAAAGGTAAGCTAGAGTTGGCGTGTTTGACCATTTAAGAAACAAGGGGTGATTTAACAACCAATAACTCTTCTTGGGGAACTCTGAGAATTCTAGCTCTGCGAGGGGAATAGGGACCTCCTAACAGCACTCTGTTGGGACGTGGGTGGCGCTGTGGGTTAAAGCCTCAGCGCCTAGGACTTGCCGATCGAAAGGTCGGCGGTTCGAATCCCCGCGGCGGGGTGCGCTCCCACCGTTCGGTCCCAGCGCCTGCCAACCTAGCAGTTCGAAAGCACCTTCGGGTGCAAGTAGATAAATAGGGACCGCTTACCAGTGGGAAGGTAAACGGCATTCCGTGTGCTCCGCTGGTTCGCCAGATGCAGCTTGGCCACGTGACCCGGAAGTGTCTGCGGACAGCGCTGGCTCCTGGCCTATAGAGTGAGATGAGCGCACAACCCTAGAGTCTGGCAAGACTGGCCCGTACGGGCAGGGGTACCTTTACCTTTACCTTTTAACAGTACTCTGTACCCATAACAAACTACAACTCCCAGAATCCTTTGGGGGAAGTCATGACTGTTTAAGGTGGTATTGTACTGCTTTAGATCCAGCCTAGGGATAAGAAGTTCATTGCCCTCCTGATGTTGATTGACTACATCTCCCATCAGCCCCATTCAGCATGGCAAATGGTCAGGAATGATGGCAGTTGTAGTCTAGCAACATGGGAAAGGGCACAGGTTTCCCATCCTGGATCTATCCCAATGAAGAAGAGTTACAGTGAACTCAAAAGGTTGCATACTACATATTCCTTTGTTGTGTTTTGGTTGGCGTAATAGAAGCATTTGCCTAATATGGATTTCTAGAACGTTCTGTTTGGATGTCTTTCTGATAGGATAGTTGCACTTGTCTCACTTTGTGTTGCAAAGTGCAGACTCTGTAACACATATCTTCCCTTCCCAACCCCAGTCTTTGACTAGGCTACGATTGGTTGGCACAGGCAAAATATCACTCAAATAGAGGCCCATAACTGTGGGAGAGCACATGCTGGGCTTTCAGGTGATCCCATGGTCAGCCCCTGAGATCTCCAGGGAGAAGGTGGGCAAGAAGCTTGTCCAAAAACCTGGAGAGACATGGTTCATCAGTGTAGGCAACACTTTGACCAGATAGACTAGGGTCTAATATTCATTTATGTTCTTCCTATTATGAACATGCTCCACTGAAAAATACTATGTGCTGAGCTGATGTGGGTGGAGAAATATGTTCTTTTTTGTGGTCATTGTTCTGTGAAGGTGTAATTCAGACACACAGGTTGCTACTTGTTGCTGGTTCCCATGAGCGAGGAGCATTCATGTGTGCAAAATGGAACCAGGATTCCATTGTTATCAACCTAACTTTCTGTTTTTCTATACAGCACAGTGAAATCTCCCTATAAAGATGGAGCTGTTAAAGCAAAGGTTACTGGTGGTTAATGTGTATTTTTATTCTCCCTCTAGGGCTAGGGAACCTCTCAAAATGCATCGGGCTCCCTGGAGACCTCCTTGTAAGATCTTCCCTGCCTTTTGGTGGAGCATATGCACAGACTGCTAATGCAAAACCAACAACAGAGAAGCACAAACAAAGAGAGAGGAAGATGTGGGACTGGCAAATAAGTGCTTTAAAGTAGTAGATGAGTGTGTTGTATTATGGATTTCACCGCAGGGTATATTCACTCCTTGAGCAAATACAGCCGGTCATGGAGAAAAGGATTCACCATAATCCTTCTCCCACTTTCCTGTGGCTGAAATGTTGGGTCTCTGGGTTCATATAATGAATAAGAATCTGCCTTCTGCCAGGGCACTAATAAAGAGGAGGGACACCTAACTTGCCAGTAGTACATGTGGAAATGATCTTGATGCCTTAGTAGATCACAAGCTTAGCATGAGTCAACAGAGTGATGCAGCAGCAAAGCACACATACATACAAACAAACAATCAAACAAACAACCCCCCAATGCTATTCTTGGCTGCATCAACAGAAGTATAGTGTCCTGTTCAAGGGAAGTAATAGTAACACTATGTTCTGCCTTGGTCCTTTCCGAGTGCCACAATTTAAGGAGGATATTGACAAGTGGGCAGGTGTGCAGAGGAGGGCAACCAAGATGATCAAGGCTATGGAAAACAAGCCTTATGAGGAGTGGTTGAGGGATCCTGGTATGTTTAGCCTGGAAAAGAGGAGACTGAGAGGAGATATGATAGCCATCTTCAGATATCACAAGGCTGTTACATGGAAGATGGAGCAAGCTTGCTTTCTGCTGCTCTGGAGAGTAGAAGCTTGCTTCAAGAAATGCTGGGCAGAAAAAAAGATGACAGGGTACAAATTCTCCTTCCTTTTACAAATGGATAAATAAGTAAGAGATGCCAACATTGTACAATAGAAAATGACAAGGTTCTTCTTACCTGCCTTGGCAAGTGCAATTTCTACTTCATGAATAATGGCACGTGTTTATGTGAAATTCTGGGACACAGGAAACTGCCTAACAGTGGAACAAGGGGTGTCAGCAGCTCACACTTTTAGCTACTACAGAACATAGCTAATACAGTTCCTGTTACTATCTTGTTACTGTTACAATACTGCTGAACAGAGTATCACCTTGGTTATCTTCAGATGCTTCTGTACTACCATGGTTAATTAACATTATCTTAGGCATATGAAAGTAAGAACCACTAAAACGTATGGGACTTCCTGTTCTAGTAAATACAGTGAAGAGTTTGGGTGGGGTCTACCTATTTCTCTCTCTTGGCACCTTGTTCAGCTGTGAAAGCAAAAAAAAAAAAAAAAAGAGCCCCCCAAGTTACGTAGAGCACATAAATTATCCCACCACTTGCAATTTATTCATTCTCTGTGAGTCGTTTCGTAACCTGCCGCAGGAAGCCTGCAATTTTTACTTTGCATCTGACTATTAAAGTAATTTTGAAGCAAAACACGGAGAGAGGGAATCGTAGAAGTTAGTCTTTTCCACTTAGTCCTCTTTTTTCATCACTCATCTAAAATTGAAATGACGGGAGGAAGGGAGGGGGAAGAATAACAGATTGAAGAGGAAAAGCCTCCAAAATTTCCACTCGTAAGGGGAGGGGAACTTTCTAAAAAAACCAAAAAGACCAAAACTTTTTCTGTACAGTTTGTCTCCTCATTTGCTACAATAGTGTCAAAAAGCATCCCATAAACATAGATTGATCACTGGGTGGGTGATATACAGCCGTGGCGAACAAGTGAAAGCAACGAGGATTTTTTTCTCCATTTTTTTGCAACTGTTTCCCAAAGCTGTGGGAAATGTGTCATGCATAAGAAGTATGCAATTTTCATGTAATTAGAGGAACAGAAGATGAAAATGAGTTCCATCAGAGCAATCAAGGATGGTAATGTGGTAAGGATTTGTCAGTGCCTGTTTGTTCTGAAAGCAAGAACCCAACAAGTGTTTGGTATTTTATTATATTATTGCCATTATTTGGGGGGCTTTTGTCAGCTGAAGAAAACAAATGGCATTTCACCACAGTCTGCTTGTGACGTGGGAAGTCTATAAACTCCAATAATCTCCCCGCCCCCTCCAAGTCAGATATGGTAGTTTTGAACTTTGGAGCTACAGCTCACACTTCATAACCCAAATCACTCAACAGGGGTGAGCACTGATGATGCTAGGACCTGTTGGACTTTCTGGAACTGCATCATGCTTTGTTCATCTCTATTCAAGTGAAGACACTGACCCTTCTCTGCATCAAAGGCCTCTGAGCATGAGTGTCAGGTGCACAGCATGGTGTCAAGACTCAGTCCTACCCAGACCACAGACTTGAGGTCTCCTCATATGAGGAACAAGGAGCTTCAGAGAGTCAGACACTCCAGAAGATCTCCACACTGCCAATAATACTAGAAATCCGGAACATGCAATGAAGCACAACACTGGAAGATTCAAGACAGACAAAAGAAAGGACTTCTTCTCCTAGCTCATAATTTAATTATGGAATTTGCTCCCACAGAGAGTAGAGATGTCCAGTGACTTTTTTTTCAGCCAGAGCATGCTGGAGCGCAGTTCCATCACCTCTTAGGTGGGTGCCATTGTGGACCTTTGCTCCCCCTGCCCACTTCTTGCCTTTGTGTACTTCTGAGAAGCCCAAAACAAACATTTCAAGTCAAAACAGAAGCTGGCCAGCATGTGTGAGTCCACACATTTTTAGATCTATGATTCCACTTAGCTCCTAGCTGCTCCTAGCCAAAATTGGTCAAGCTATGGGGTGGGGCGAGTTCATATTTCCTTTTCTTCAATCCATCTCCCATGTAGCAGTAGTAGGCTTTAAGCTTTCCTATCAGGCCTTTACTGTTGTACCTGCACAAGTTTGCATGAGGTCCCTTCTGAGCTGCCCTGGCCATCCACCTGAATTGAAGAGAATGAGGGAGGTGGGGCATACTTATTTGACCTGCACCAGAACCAGCCACACTGGGCTGCCTCAAGTTTCCCAGCAACTTACTGCAACCACTTTGTGGTAAATTCTGGCAGCTATCAACTTTGACAGCTTTAAAAGGGGATCAGACAAATCCACAGCAGATAAGGCTATCATTTTCAAAACTAGAGGTCCAGAGGTATGGACAGCAGAAAAATCAACCTGGATATATCTCATTTGGATATATCTCAACTGGCCTCCAGAAAATCCACAGATGTTGGCAAGAGAGAGAGGCCCCAAACTGGAGAAAAGGCTTTTATGGGCCCCCTCTGGGAAGAGGGAGAGATTATCAAAACACCTATGTTGGCTGGTCATTGGGCTCATCAAGGACATTTGGAGAGGAGGCCATCTTGAATGGTAGTGCCTAAAGACAAACAAGGAGTCCATTTCCACAGCCATCTGAAGGGAGACATTTGTCACAGTCAAAAGCTATGTTTGTTCTTGTGGAGGTTTGAAAGCTTCAATCTATATATCTGAAAGCCAGGTTTGTTTTTAAAACGTGACATAATTTAAAGGAAAGAGAGAAAGAGGATTCTTCAGTTTGGGGATATATGGAAGAAAGAGAATTACCACTGAGGCCTTTTGGAGGGGAATTCACATGCCCTGAGGTAAAGAAATGCTTGTCGTCCGGGACCCAGGTTGTCTGAAAGGCTCTTTAAGGTATTATTTATTACTTGGTTTTGTGGTTTATGCCTACAGACCTGGCAGTAAATAAACATGCTCAGGGAAGAAAACTCTTCTTAATGTGGTGTAGATGAGATTGAATGTGACTGTTCCAGCCCTGTATGAGAGGCACTGGCCCATTAAATGAATGTGCACAGTTTCATTTTAATGGTGTCACCGGGTACTTTGTTTCTGAAAATGCAAAATTATTGTAATACGTTTTCCTCTTCTGATGAAGGCCCCCAATGACCATGATTTCAGACTTCTCTGCACATAACTGCCCTTGGGTGGTAGTTTCTTTCAGTCCCCTGCTGGGATTAAATGGTCAATCAACAACCACGATTTAATGCTTTCCACTTGTATTCAGTAGGTCCTGTTCATACATTTGCCAGACCAACAAGCCTTTTTGCATGGGGAAGAAAGGGGCATGCAACCTTCTCCTGCAAAATGCACACAGAGATGTGAAATGGGTTATACATGAGGAGGTTCTTCAGTTAAAGGTAAAGGGACCCTGGCCATTAGCTCCAGTCGTGGACGACTCTGGGGTTGCGGAGCTCATCTCGCTTTATTGGCCAAGGGAGTCGGTGTACAGCTTCCAGGTCATGTGGCCAGCATGACTAAGCCGCTTCTGGTGAACCAGAGCAGCGCACGGAAACACCGTTTACCTTCCCACCAGAGCGGTACCTATTTATCTACTTGCACTTTTTGGCGTGCTTTTGAACTGCTAGGTTGACAGGAGCAGGGACCGAGCAACGGGAGCTCACCCCGTCACTGGGATTCGAACCGCCGACCTTCTGATCGGCAAGTCCTAGGCTCTGTGGTTTAACCCACAGCACCACCCACGTCCCTGTTCTTCAGATAGGGGCAGGTAAAAAAAAATAAAAAATGATTCAGTTCACATTTAAAGGTAAAAATGATGAAATACACACTTTCTAAAACCAAAATCCCAAAAACGTTTTTTTCTGAATTTTGCACAGCATTTCTTCTGCAAAGTCATGGGCGAAAAAATGGATAACTTTACACCAGCTTAATTTATGCCATCCTAATTTACACCAACTTGCTTTACATCAGTCAGCGGTGACATGATAGACACTTCGGAAATTACCCATGTTGCCCATCAGTGTAGACCAGAGGTAGTCAATGCAATGTCCTCCAAGTAGTGTTGGACTCCAGTTTCCATCAGCCCCAGTCCTCATGGTCAGTGGTCAGGGATGATGGGAGTTAGAGTCCATCAACAGTTGGAAGGTGCCACGTTAGTGACCTCTGTCGCAGATGATACTGAGTTGGATGGACCAATAATCTGACTTTGTGTTAGGCAGTTTCCTGTGTTCCAGAACTTCACATAAACATGTGCCATTATTCATGAAGTAGAAATTGCACTTTCCGAGGCAGGGAAGAAGAACCTTGTCATTTTCTATTGTACAATGTTGGCATCTCTTACTTATTTATCCATTTGTAAAGGGAATGAGAATTTGTACCCTGCCATCTTTTTTCTGCCCAGCATTTCTGGTTGCTAAGCAGTCCCTTGGTTGCTAAGTAGGATAGAAGCACTTAATTTGCTACATTCTTTTTTCCCTTTTCTCCTCACACCAGATTTTTAGAAATTGCAGATCTTGTTTAATCAATGTGTAAATTCATGCTTTTGATGTATTTTTCCTAAGAGCAATATTTTGATCATTCTTAATGATACTTAATGAAGTCACCGCATGATTTCTGATTGTACCTAATTAAAGCTTGTGACTTGCATTTCAATGTTATCATCATACGGTTTGAGGTCTATCTGATGAAACTTTACAAGGGCCCAACAAAATTAGGGAGTGTATTTTTTTATTTTAAAGATAAGCTTCTTACTATGTCAGCTGGAATTGCATATTTTAAATTAAATCTAGGTCAAAAGGTGGGTCTCAAACTGCAAGCCCACACACACCAACCCAAAGCCATATGCTGAAATTGGATGGTCTAGAAATTTTGCTTGGAACTGAAACCAGTGGGGAGATCCAAAGGAAGCTAAATACAGCTGCTGGTGAAATACATCCAAGGTAGAATTCTGGCTAGGTATGAGAGCTCTGCTTGGGTAGAACCTCCTGTGAAATTTCAAGGAGACGTGCCAAGTTCTGTTGACGTTTCCATCTGGTTTCTGAATGTGACCAGGACAGCACGAGTCCCTTCTAGGACTTTGCAAAGGCCTGCAGTGACATCATTGGCACACACCAGCCCCGGCGGATGTCTCCAAAAGGTTGAGAACACAAGCCACGTTTGTCAGTCTTGGGCCATACCTTCTGATTAAATCCTAACAACTGCAAGGGAATTGCCTTCCAGTCCCAGAAACCATATGAGAGACAGCTGTGGTGGGAGACCAAGTGAGAATGTTCTTCCAGCACTGCCCTAGGGCGACATCTGTCACTGCTTTAGGAAAGGACACTGGCATGCTCGAATGATGGTGTTCTCCTATGCTCAGAAATGCCATAATGATCTACTGGGTTTCTTCTTCTCCTTCTTTTAGTTATTTGGAAGTAGTTACGGAGGAGATGTTTCGCCACAAACATGTCAAAGTGGTTGAGAAATGTGGATGGGTGGCCACTGGCCTCTGGGTGGCCACAGTGAGAACAGGATGAACTATGTGACATCCTTGACTGTTTTTTCCTGTAACTGCAAGAAGCCGGGGGGTGGGTGGGCATGCCAAGTTCTCAGCAGCTCTCCAACGTTTTTTTATTTATTTAGTGAAGTCAGTGCAAAAAGTTTTCTTTTTAAATTTTAAGTCACAAGAAAGTAAATTCAGGCTAAACACCAGGAAGGACTGTCTGACATTATGAGCTGTTCAACAGTGAATCAGTCTCCCCTCGGAGGGACCTTCTTCCTTGGAGGTTTTGAAGCAGAGGTTGGATGGGCATCTCACATGGATGCTTTAGCTGAGATTCCTGCATTGCAGGGTGTTGGACTAGATGACCCTTGGGGTCGCTAATAATAATAATAATAATAATAATAATAATAATAATAATTTATTTATACCCCGCCCATCTGGGCGGCTTCCAACAAAATATTAAAATACCGTAATACATCAAACATTAAAAGCTTCCCTAAACAATTCTATATTCTATTAAGCAAGCAAACAAAGAAATAAATGGAAGAACTTCTCTTAAAACCTGAGAGTCCACCCATCTTAATGCTAGGGGTCAGTCTGGCTTCCTGCAGGGGAAGTTCAGGGGAAGATGTCATGAGGTCACTCTTCTCATGAGGATTTTTTGGGGGAGAACATGCTTTGGGTGCAGAAGGTCCCAGGTTCCATCGCTCACATTCCCAGATAGTGCTGGGAAAGACTTCTTCCCTGAAACCCTGGAGAGCTACAATAGGTCTGTGTAGGCGATACTGAGCTAGAGGGACCTAAGGTCTAACTTAGGGCAAGCAGTGGCAGAGCTTTGTGCTCTGGCACCAGGAGGAGAGCAGGCAGGGGTGGTGGTGGCGTGTGTCCTGGGGGTGTGGTGTACCACCCGCAGGGGTGTGGCACATAGTGCCCAGTGCGGGTGGGGGGCAGCCATGATGGCACCCCACTGGAATCACACTGCCGGGGGTGGTGCACTGCCCCTGCACTCCTCTTCCTCCACCAGTGAGTGTAGGGTTGTTTTGTATATTCCTGTATTCTGATGAAGAAGCACAGGAAGATGGCAAGGTTGCAGAGCCCTGGGAAAAATGTTTAAGGGGGGGAGAGGGAAAGGGAGAGGGAGAGGGAGACACACACACAGAGAGAGAGAGAGAGAGAGAGAGAGAGAGAGAGAGAGAGAGAGAGCGAGCGCACCCTTGGCTGTAACAGAGCTATAAGGTAAATTCAATCCTGCATGCACTAGAATTATAAAGAAACTGTAAATAAACTCTAAAGCACCTGTGGAACCAGACACCGCTAGACTACAACTCCTATCATCCCATGCTGGCTGGGGCTGATGAGAGTTGCAGTCCAACAACCATCTGCTGGGACATCAGTTTCCCATCCATGTTCTATATAGTAACAGGGCTGGAGAACATCTGTCGCCTCCAGATATTACTGGCTATTCTTTCCGGGGCTGAAGCAACATCAAAGGGGAGCAGAGATGCCCCATGTCTGACATAGCTGTATGAAGGAAATTCCCTTTCCTTGGAAAGCAGCCTGCAAATGATTCAGAAAAAGCAGCAGCCTTTTTGCAGCCTTCCTTTTGCAGAGGAAGAAAACAGATGAGAAATTAGCAGAGCAATCTTGGCACTGCATTCAGCAGGACCTTCAGAAGAAGACAATGTGGAAGAAGGCTTTTCATGGTCAAAGTCTGGATGAAGGAGAAGACTTGGGTCCTCCATCTTGATCCCATCACTGACCCCTGGTTCCCTGAAGTGACATTGGGATGAAACCCCACCACTCCCATAACATGTGAGCAGCTCCTTCCTTTGAGGAAAGAAGATAGGCCCTGATAGCAGATTTTTTTTGAACTTTTTGATGTTTCTAGCGGCTTTGACATAACTGTCAAACCCATCCTTCGTACTCCCCACCCCTCCTCCTATGCTCTCTAGAGCAAAGCCACAGCAGCTAATGACAATCATCGTAGCAGGCAGAGGACACAGCAGGAGCCCGCAAAAATAAATCTATTACTCAAGACAAAAAAATAAGCCACACAGCTAAGCTGTCGGACTCGTTAATGTCTCAATCGGCTGTATCCCCTACAGAATTCTGAATTTCAATTAGGAAAACAAAAGACAAGGAAAGAAAGAGGGTGGGGGAAAGGGAGAGTGAAGACTAGATGGTAGTGTCAGGGAAAGATTTCAAAGAACGGCATATTTCCATTTCTCAAGGTCCGTATGTCCATTCTGATTGGTGCAGGCGGTTTGATCCAGGGAGTGTAAAACAATGTTTGGGATTTTGTGGATGTCGTCTAGGGATGGTTTGATTTGTATGTGGGAGAGACGGGCTAGAACAGAGATAGGGAATCTATTTAAGCCAGAGAGCTAAATTCCATCATGGGTGATGGGTGTGACCAGAGGCAAAAGTGGGCAAGGCAATGGATGTGACTTTCACCTTTGCACAGTAGGCTCTGCTCCCACCACATGAAAGGTGGATGTTTCCGCAAGGGATACTGTGCATCAGCTGTCCCAGAACGGTGAGAGAATCGGGGAGTTTCAGGGAAGAGCTTTTTGGCAGTAGAATGGAATCCGAGTTGGATAGTGTGCTATTGGCAAGGCACCACAAATTGGATCAATGATCCCCTAAGCTTGCAAGGTACTGTGTGGTGCTTCCAGAGTTCTCTGGAGGGGGGGAACCAAAAATTCCTCGCATAAAGAAATCTAGATATACTTTAACTACCTACAATTTGTCAGGCTTAATCCACTCTGGAATAGCTGCTGTTCCTGCAAATTTCATAATAGAGAAACCATTGGAGGTTTTTCCACAGAGGTTGGATGGTCACCTGTCATGGATGCTTCACCAAGTCCAACCTTATGCAATGCAGGAATCTCAACTAAAGCATGCAAGGCAGATGGCCATCTAACTTCTGCTTAAAAACCTCTAGTGAAGAAGAGTCCACCATCTCCAAACAGCTCTACTGTCAGAAGCTCTTCCTTAGTAAGAATCTCCTTTCTTGTAAATTGAAGCCATTGGTTCTAGTCCTACCCTCCAGAGTACAAGAAAACATAACAGGAGATTTCTACTAAACATCAGGAAGAACTTTCTGATGGTAAGAGCTTTTCAACAGTGGAATATTCTGCCTCTGAAGGTAATAGAGTCTCCTTCATTGGAGGTTTTTCCACAGGGGTTGGATGGTCACCTGTCATGGATGCTTCAGTTGTGATTCCTGCATTGCAGCAGCTTAGACTAGATGACGCTTGGGGTCCCTTCCAAATCTACAGTTCAATGATTATATGACTGACCTCATTCAAATGCAGCAGGCTGCACAATTTTTTTATGTCAACTTATCCAGCACATGATCACTGGTTGTCTTGATTAAACTGAAGTAGAATGAAGCACATCGGAGGGGAAATGATTCTCAAAGCACAAGGAAACAATGGAAACTTGGAATTCAATGAATGTGAAGGCTGTATAGGAAGGAGAAAATGAAGAATTAATAATGGTTTAAGGGGCAGCTACTTTTCAGGTGAGCATCAAACCTGGAGAACATTTATCTCTGTTTTCTTTGTTTAGAACACATTTAAATCTATCTATCATCTATCTATCATCTATATCTATCTGTCTGTCTATCTATCTATCTATCTATCTATCTATCTATCTATCATCTCTCTATCATCTATCTATCTATCTATCTATCATCTATCTATCTATCTATCATCTATCTATCTATCTATCTAATCTATCTATCTATCTATCTATCTATCTATCTATCTATCAACTATCTATCTATCATCTATCATCTATCTATATCTATCTATATCATCTATCTATCATCTATCTATCTATCTATCTATCTATCATCTATCTATCATCTATCTATCATCTATCTATATATCATCTTTCTATCTATCATCTATCTATCAATATCTACCTACCTACCTACCTACCTACCTACCTACCTACCTATCTACCTATCTATCACTATCTATCTATCATTTATCTATATCTATCATCTATCTATCATCTATTTATTCCTGGAGCATATTCAAATTAGCAGTAGGCCCCTTTGTCTGGATGTTAGAGACACCTGCACCCTGAATCCCGACTGGTTCATAAAATATTTGGTCATACTGGAGCAATATCAGACAAGAGGAGAAGGAGCTGAGCCAGGCAGCTCCTGTTCCAGCAGAGCCACGTCTGTGAATGGGGCTGCCCATTGCCTTGACAATCTATTCTATTTGTCAAGCAATTTTAAATGAAAAAAGTAACTACAGGAAGCCCATCTGGAGTGGCAGCAGCAGAAGAAAAAAAATGATTGCGCACAATGAGCTCTCCCTCTCCCTCTCTCATACTGTGTTCTCTAAGCCTGAGGTCCAGACCCCAGGCAAAATGTTTCAGGCTTCCTACTCATTAACTTATGAGCCTCTTTAAAGACAGAAGTCCAGGCTGTGCCAAGCATATGCCGAGGTCGTAATGAAGACAAATGTCCACTTGGAGCTGAGTTCAGACCACGGAATTCATTTCGTGCTGGATCTTTTATCGCCATCTAATTAGAGTGACATTTGGTCAGTCTCGTTAGGTCGGGATTCAAACCAGGGCCCTGGAGGTGAGCAACCAATAAATCCTCTCCTCCAAAGTTGGTAGTTATTTTTTTTTTAACTGTTGCATTTTTTTTTAATCCTTCTTTCCTGATGGGTCTTGTTATTTTACCTTACAGAACTCTGGGAAGGAGATCTATAACTCTTCCAAATATCTCGTGTTTTTAATTGTTTAAGCTTCTCCGCATGACCCTGTTGACTCTCGCTTCTTGCACTAGGAATATCATTGGGGGGGGGGGTGGCCAGTTACATACTGCAGCAGACATGGCACAGGGTGAATTGAATTAACTTGTTGTTTGCTGTGGTCATAGTCCTTTTCTTATTATTAATTTGCAACGCTTGGAACCAGGTAAAACAAAATAAAAACAAAGCAAAACTGCATTGTTGAATTTTAAAAATTATTCTATCCTGGTTGATCTCACTTTTTAATTATTATTATTATTTTTTAAAAAAATCACTATCTTTTAACACCCCAGGAAGGACATCTATAACTTCACCAAATACCGTACTTTTCCGTGTATAAGACAAGGTTTAAGCATTTCAAAATTATTCTTAAAATTTGTGGTCGTCTTATACATGGATAGTGCATAGGGGAGATGTTTGATTGTTTGCTGCTGTGAGCAGGAGATTGTCAGTGGCTATATGGCGTATTATTGTTGGCTGCGACAAGGGATGGTATAGATTGGCTGTTGCTGTGGCAGCCGGTGATGGGGCAGATGGTAGTTGTTGGCTCAACAACTCTGGGCAAACTCCCCCCATTTTCTTAATTTAGAGTCTGCAAAAATAGGGGGTGTCTTATACATGGGGGCATGTTATTCATGGAAAAAATATGGTATATTGGTTTATTTTATTTTATTCTTATATTTTAAGCTTCTCTGCATGACACTGTTGACTCTTGCTCCTTGGGCTAATAGACCCAAAGTGAATTGAATCAAGCTGCTTTTTGGTGTATGGGTTGATCGTTATCACTACTGTCATCAACGTCTGGTCAAGGACTATGGGACTACTAGGATCCAAATGGCAGGACAAATGAAATAAAATAGAAAATAACAATGAGCGCCTGCTTTAGGTTGCAGTCCAAACCCTCTGCTGAGGCTCTGCAGAGTGACAGAGCTACCACTGTTATCTGCAACCCGGGCATTCACAGGGACAGAAGGTGTGGCAACAGGGAGCAGGCAGATTGGAACCAATCCCTGAACCGGTTTCATGCTTCTTCAGGAAGCAGTCCCAGATCAGGCTCAATGCAAGCAGGCACTGGCTGTGACAGGAGCTTGGGATCTAGTGGGCCCTGGGCTCTCCCTGCCCTCAGAACATCTCATTCTGAGGCTATCTGTGAGGAGATTTCACCCCTCCCATATCCAAGAATCTCCTGAGGAGTCTGCTGATTCTGCAGAGAGGAGGAGGCGTGTTCTGCTCTCTACTTATTCTGTTCCAGCACCACATCAAAGAGTCGGTCAGTGTGTGGGTCAGTCAGTCAGAGAGAGAGAGACTGAGTGTTAGAGATCGTGTGTACAGATAAGATTGCTGCTAAGAGCAGCTGCAGACACTCAGTGCGATTCAGCATTCAGTTATGCTTAGGCTCATTTAGCTCTGTATATCGTTGTATAATAGTTGTAGATAGAATAAAGAAGATATTCTACAGAGCTGCTCTCCGAGTTGTTTATATACTCTGCTAGACTCTGCTGTACTCTGCTGTGCGATGACTGTCTACTTGTGGAAGTGAATCCGGTGCTCACAACTCTAAGCTGTGAGTCCACAGCACTTTGACCTGTTCCTGTGCAGAAGGTGGTCTCTGGAAGTGCTACCCAGCTTGCCTAGCCCAGTCGGGGCTGAGTGGATGAGTCCAGTTAGTGGCACTGGCTCAAGGGCGATGCTGGTAGAACTTCCAACTGCATGCATATTTAACATGTGGAAGGGGGAGGCTAAGCAGCACTCCATTGGAGACAGGAGCCTGGCTGAGCCAGCACAACTGAATGGAGGGATGTCTCCACTGAAGCCAACACACAAACATGCATACACCAGGTCAGTGTAAGGTGTGTGTTTTTTTAATTATTATTTTATTATTATTCATTAAATTTGCACACCATCCTATAGTCGCAGGTCCAGACCCTCCAAGTGTCCCTATTTTCTAGGGACAGTCCCAGATTTACAGAAGTCGTCTTCGTTTCTAATTTGACCCCAGAAAGTCCTGCTTTTTCTTAGGATGTCCCTATTTTCATCAGAGCAATGTTGGAGGGTATGGAGTTATGCGACCCCAAGTCAATGAGATAAGTAACTGCACAACATTTAGAAGATATCTGAAGGCAGCTCTGTATAGTGAAGTTTTTAAATGTTTAATGTTTTCTTATATCTTTATGTATGTTGGAAGCTGCCCAACGTATAACATAATACAGTGGTACCTTGGTTTACGAACTTAATTCTTTCCGGAAGTCCATTCTTAAACCAAAGCGTGCTTAAACCAAGGCATTCTTTCCCATAGCAGTGGGGGACTCAATTTACAAATGGAACACACTCAACAGGAAGCAAAGTTCACAAACCGAACCACCTACTTCCGGGTTTGCAGCATTCTTAATCCAAGTTGTTCATAAACTAAGCTGTTCTTAAACCAAGGTACCACTGTATTGTTATTATGATGATG
Source organism: Podarcis tiliguerta (assembly GCF_965153285.1). NCBI lineage: Eukaryota > Metazoa > Chordata > Lepidosauria > Squamata > Lacertidae > Podarcis > Podarcis tiliguerta. The sequence continues at coordinate 57,909,917 of NC_139544.1, forward strand.
GAATAGGATGTCCCTATTTTCAACAGAGGGTTTTCAGGTCTCAGGGCGGTTCTCAACATGAAATCACAAATTACAAACACAAAATGCAGAAGAAGAAGAAGAGGAAGAGGAAGAGGAAGAGGAAGAAGAAGAAGAAGAAGAAGAAGAAGAAGAAGAAGAACAACAACAACAACAACAACAACAACAACAACAACAATTCAATAAGCCCCCCTTCTCAACACATTTTTAAAGGGCATGGGTGTCATTCAGCCAAAGGCCTGGCTGAAGAGGAATGTTTTTGCCTGGTACCTAAAAGTGTATAATGAATAAACCAGGCGAACCTTCCTGCGGAGAGCATTCCACAAATGGGGAGCCACTGCAGAGAAGGCCCTGTTCTTGTGTTGCCACCCTCCAGACCTCTAGTGGAGGAGGAACATGAAGAAGAACCTCAGAAGATTATCTTAGCGTCCGGGTAGTTTCATATGGAGAGAGGCAGTCCTTTGGGTATTGTGGTCCTGAACCGTTTAAGGTTTTAGATCGCAACCTTTCTATATCTATTCACCTCTCTATCTCTATCATCTCACTGGTAATGAATCTAAAAAAAACATGGAAGTGTGGACACCAACAGGGATTAACAGAAATGTACCAAAGCATTCTTTGCCTAAAAAAGTAAAATAAAGTGTGTAGCATCCACAGTGATAAGGGAACTGGTGATGACAAAGAAACATGGGCTTTCCCTTGTTTATGAAACTACAGTATCTGAAGGATGAATTGTGGCATTTTTGAATCAGATTGTCAACATCAGCATTCAGCTTATTGAATTAATATTTCAGAGCGTTATTTGAGATTGAAGACAAATATGCTTTATGAGGAATCTATAGTGTTCCCTGGCATTTTGCTGCCTCTGTCAAAACAGATTTGCTTCCCAAATTTGCTGTAGATCACCTCAGAGACAGATGGCATATAAATTTAATAATTTTCAGAGACCCGCCACCTGCCATTTAAATAGCCTCTTGTCTATGGGAGGGGGCTGCAGTATAAGCTTATCTTCCCCAGTAGGAACTGTTCTGATTTGCATCTATTCTTCTAATACTGGAGTGGTGTTTCTGCAGAGTATGTATCGGGCCAATCGAGGCTGCATACAGAAAATCTTTTGCTGTGGACCAATGATCTTCTTACCCCCTGGAGGAACAGGAAGTGCTCAGATCATTGGTGAGCCCCATGTGATTTTCTGCATTACTGAAGTTGCAAATGCATCACTCTGCTATTTTCAGCGCAGGTTCTAGAAGATCACAGGCTGCAGAGGATTGTGACATTCCTTGAGAAGCTTTCAAATTCCTTGTGCTTGAGTGGGCTGATATCAGTGGAAAGACATGGCACAAGACCTGCCCTCTTCTTTGTAGAAGAGGGCAGGTACAGAGCACCCTGGTGTAGGGGAAGGGCTGGAATTTTCTGACAGTAAGAGCTGTTTGACAGTGGAACTGTCTCCCTCAGGATGTTGTGGAGTCTCTTGAGGGTTTTTAAGCAGAGATTGGATGGCCTTCTGTCATGGATGCTTTAGATGAGATTCCTGCCAACTCTACAATTCTATGAATCTATGAGCATAAGGCCCTGCCTTTGGATAGATATGGTTGCAACAGAGGATCTCAAGTCCCTTCTCTGTCTATGATTTTAAAAGCTGAGCCAATTCCACTGGTCACTTGCTATCATTTATACCAGGACTGCTCCCCTAAATGGAGGGCATTATATTGGCTATTCCTAGTTTAAACAACCTAAGTATGGGGTTTGCCTCCTCCCCAGTAAATTCCACATGCCTTCTCAGAATGTCACTTACTTGGAAATTTTTCAGGTGCTATCCCCAAGCAAGGACCTCTGAATGCACCCAGAACTTTTTGCCCTAGGCAAGATTCAGCACCAGCTCTGAGATCCCACTGGAAATTTAAGTGAAAAGGCTAAACCGTGGCTCTTTGCAATGTTCCCCTTCCCCTGTATTAAATTAGTCATTTAGTGCATTATTCCCCTTATCAGTTATTTGTTCTGCTGACTTATGGGAGAAACAGAAATTGGTGTAACAAATTTGCCCTTTGAACAGGTTTATTATTGCATTATTCCTTTATGGGGTCTGCAACGTAATTGCACAAAATGATGTTGTAAATCCCCACCGGAAATGATCGTCGCGCTCCAGCCCAGCGCCCGATGTCTAGAGGACACACACGGTATGTTTCCCCTTGTCTGCTATTCCTAGGATCTCCTGCGTGTTCTTCTCTGTGCATTAGAGGACGAAGCAAACAGGGGACAAAGATTAACTGATCTGAATGGCAAGAGGGAGAGAATAATTTTTTGAAAAGAAGCCAACAGATTCTTCGAGCAAAACGAACTACCGGCAAAACATTTTGTTCACAACAAAGGTTGAATCAAAACCCTATTCCCCCAGCATATGAATTAGAAGAACAATTGTGTGATTATGATTAAAAAAAAGAGAGCATTACATTTTATGTTCTGCTATAATTGGTATTTATGACAATTTATGTAAACAGTAATGAAGCCTATGTGATTTTTGCGGGGAAATTGCATTATGACGCCAATGATCGTTACTGTTAATTTTCCAGAAGATGATGGCAATCAGCAGGCATAGTTTCATTGTAAATAGGTTAATTTAAAATTCAAACACTGCTGGTATTTTGAAATGAGTTCACATTTGATTTCTGAAAGTCAAGGATGTCAGGGGCAGAGGTGGGGGTTGGCAAACGGAGTATGCTCCCCTAATTTGCATCAGAAACTATGAAGGGGGGGGGGAGAACGAAAAGTTGGTTTTGCGTGGTAAAAGAGGTGTGTGGTTCAGGAGTGGCAGATTCTCAGTGAAATGCCTTCAGGCCCTGGATTGACTCCACCCAGGCTGCCTGTTAGATCCTCAAAGACATGACAGAGTATAGGAACACTTCCTCTTCCAGTTTATTCTTAAGAATATAAGAGGATCCTTTCTGGATCAGACTAGCTACCCATCTACTGCAGCATTCATTTCTCATAGTGCCCAAACAAATACCTATGGGAAGCTCGCAAACAGGACCTGAGTGCAACAATGCTCCCACACCCAACACACAGTGACAGGTTTTGAGCTCTCGAATTTCAGTGGTGCCCAGTGTGATACTAATATTTGGCACTCTCCGCCTCTCACTCTCTGTACTACAGCATTGTTATCGTATCCCCTGCAGCCAGGGGTGCCAACTTGAATAAAATATTGCAAGAGCCCAGGTAAGCCCTGCCCCGCGTAATCGATCACATGACACTGTGCACACACACCAGGTGAATGGCAGTGCCCATCAACTTGAAGGGGGGGGGTTGGCCCCCTCAAATATTTTATGGGGGGGGCAAAGTTCCCACTGCCCCTAGAAGTTGGCTCCTATGCCTGCAGCATAGGAGTGCCCAGTGTGGCTGAACCGGTCAGCTTCCCTAAAGCCACTTTTGCCTCCTGTGAGTTCCAGCAACTGCTATTGGAAATTGGGTTGCCCCTTGCCCTGTATAACACAGCATTGTCTCATATTTCAGTGTAAAATGTTATGTCCTGTACTGATACAGTTTTGTCCTGTGTTTCAGCTCTCTCTCTCTCTGCCAAGTCAAGGATCCTCTCTATATGCATGTGTTTGAGAAGATGTGTGAAAGATAATGTATTTAAGCTCTGCGTAGCCAATCACAGTCAGATTTACAAATACATGTGCATCTCTCTCTCTCTCTCTCTCTGTGTGTGTGTGTGTGTGTGTGTCTGTGTGTGTGTGTGTGTGTGAGAGAGAGAGAATTTCCAGAGACACCATCCTGTTAGCCCCCCACCAACTGTCCTGCTCCACCCTGTCCTGTATTTTGCCAGAACCAAGGTGGCAACCCTATTTGGAAACCTGTTGTGTCTGACAGTGAAGACACCACCTGAATCTGATAGACACCAGGTTCTGTTAGTTCAGTGGTACCTCAGGTTAAGTACTTAATTCATTCCAGAGGTCCGTTCTTAACCTGAAACTGTTCTTAAGCTGAAGCACCACTTTAGCTAATGGGGCCTCCTGCTGCCGCCGCGCTGCCAGAGCCCGATTTCTGTTCTTATCCTGAAGCAAAGTTCTTAACCTGAAGCACTATTTCTGGGTTAGTGGAGTCTGTAACCTGAAGCGTATGTAACCAGAGGTACCACTGTAGTGATAGCCTTGCTTGTGTAACAAGGCCTTCTTCAGTTCTGCTGTGTTCATGCATCCTTGGTTATTCTTTGGTCTTGTCCTTAACACCTGGTTTGTCCCATGGAGTCTCATTCCTGGCTTACCTCAAGCTGTTTTTCACAAGCCAGTCCTGGCACTGTGGGACTTTCAGAATATTGAAATATCAGAAGCCTTGGCAGGGCTAGGATATGCTTGTTGGCAGGAAACTTCTTTAGGATGATGAGGTAAGCAAATACGAGGGTGCAAGCAAATTCTTGCAACTCATGCCCACTTAATTGTGTTGTGTTCTGTGAAATGGTAAATATAATAATAATAATATATAATAATAATATCTTTATTGTCATTGCCCCCTTCGGGGACAACAAAATTACTTGACTGCTCCATAAAAACACTAATTAACATGTCCTGCCGACTATAAACAAGTCTATTTTGGCAGGACAAAAAAGCCAAATTCTGAGTTGGGGAGCAACCAGCCACAGCATCTACACGCGCCGCCATCTTAGAACGCCATATATGTACAGTCGTACCTCGGGTTACAGATGCTTCAGGTTACAGACGTTTCAGGTTACAGACTCCGCTAACCCAGAAATAGTACCTCGGGTTAAGAACTTTGCTTCAGGATGAGAACAGAAATCGCGCAGCAGCGGCGTGTCAGCAGCGGGAGGCCCCATTAGCTAAAGTGGTGCTTCAGGTTAAGAACAGTTTCAGGTTAAGAACAGACCTCCAGAATGAATTAAGTTCTTTACCCGAGGTACCAGTGTACGCACTTCTCCATAGCAATATATGAAGAGCCACAGGTTCCCTACCCTGTTCTGAAAATAGATTGCTAAAAACATAATAAGCACCTCTGCTGGGTCAGGCCACTGGCCCATACAGTCCCCCATCTTGTTCTCACATTGGCCAACCAGATGTCTTCAGGAAGCTCCTGTGGAAGCGAGTTCCCTAGTTTAACTGTGTGCTGTATAAATAAATACTTTCCTTCATCTCTCCTAAATCTTCAGATATTCAGCTTCCTTAGATGTCCATGATCTCTGGTGTTATGAGAGAAGGGGGGAAACCATTCCCTATGTGCTTTATCCACGCCAAGCATAATTTTGGGAACTTCTGTCATGTCGCCTCTTACCTTTTCTGTAAACTAAAAGAGGCTTTTTCCTCGTAGGGCAGCCTCTCCACCCTCCTGCTCACTTTAGCAGCCCTCGTCCACCTGCCATTTCCCTTGCAGAAGTTTGCTCGGTGCTCTTTCCCCTATCCTTAGCTTCATTTGAACAGGAGCCACTATAAATGATACATTTCACCATAAAATAGATGGAGGACGAGAGAGCTGGGGAGCCAGCTCCGCTGAACGGCGGTGATGCCACCTTCTACATATCTTCGGTACAAGGTTGCTTTCAAGGACGACATTAACAACTTGTTCGCAATCTAATGACACATTTAGATTAGAGTTTGCAATGTACATAGCCATTCACCCCCCCCTCCCTCCCGCTCATTGCCAGATAAGATGTCTGATAAGAACATCTCCAGTAACCTTTCAGAATTCATTTATTTTGGGAGAACTAAAATAATAAAATGCCAAATGAATTAAGAATGATATTTCTCATAATATCAAGCGAAGACAATTTAAATGGCCCATATGCACGAGTTTTCTCATAATGAATGATCTGTTCATTAGGGAGTGGGAGTGGTGGCGGAGGGACCTGGGAAGAAACAATATTTGCTTATTTTTGTTGTGGCCTCGATGTGGGGAATTCTACAAAGAGGAAACGTGCAGCGCTATGGAAACCTGTTGCAATGATGGTTACTGGGACCAAGAGTGCATTATGGAAGGATTTGACACATGGGATACTTAGGTGGTCAGAGGTGGAACGTGGAGGTAAGACACAGATAGGAAAAAGACCCTAGTTAAACTGTGGAAATTACTACTAACCAAAATGGCTTTAAAAAGAGGGTTAGAAAAATTCATAGAATCATAGAATCATAGAATCATAGAGTTGGAAGAGACCACAAGGGCCATCGAGTCCAACCCCCTGCCAAGCAGGAAACACCATCAGAGCACTCCTGACATATGGTTGTCAAGCCTCTGCTTAAAGACCTCCAAAGAAGGAGACTCCACCACACTCCTTGGCAGCAAATTCCACTGTCGAACGGCTCTTACTGTCAGGAAGTTCTTCCTAATGTTTAGGTGGAATCTTCTTTATTGTAGTTTGGATCCATTGCTCCGTGTCCGCTTCTCATGGATGAACTGCACTGTACAGTGGTACCTCTGGTTACGAACTTAATTCGTTCCGGGGGTCCGTTCTCATCTTAAAACCATTCTTAACCTGAGGCGTGCTTTTGCTAATGGGGCCTCCTGCTGCACATGCATCTCCAACGTGCGATTTCCGCTCGCATCCCAAGGCAAAGGTTGCAACCAGGAGCAACTACTTCCAGGTTAGCAGAGTTCGTAACCCGAAGCGTTCACAAGGAGGACGGTTCGTAACCAGATATATTACTGTACATGTCAAGCAGTATCATGCCACTTCAAACAGTTATGGCTTCCTCTAAAGAATACCAGGAACTGTAGTTTGTGTTTTATTTTAAGTTTCTGAGAGTGGCTAGGAGATACCTATGCACCTCACAGAGCTACAATTCCTGAAATTCCATTGGAAGAGGGATTGAATGTTAAACTACGCTGGAAATTGTAGCAGGTGGGACCTGAAAATATGCTCTTGGCTTCCCCCAAAGAATCCTGGGAGGTGTGGTTTGTTAAGATTTCTGAGAGTTGTTAGATGCTCCCCTGCCTCTCACAGAGCTACAGCCATAGAATTCTTGACTGTTTACAGTGGTATTTATTTATTTATTCATATATATTTTTAATTCATAACATTTATACAGTGGACGCTCGGGTTGCGGATGTGATCCGTGTGGGAAGCACGTTCGCAACCCGCAGCGCCATGTGTGTGTGCATGCACTGGTTTTGATTCTGCACTACTGCGCATGCGCAAAGCGTGATTTAACGCTTCTGCGCATGCACGGCCACCAAAACCCAGAAGTAACCCGTTCCAGTACTTCCAGGTTTTGGCGTGTCCTTAACCTGAAAAAATGCAACCTGAAGCATCTGTAACCCAAGGTATGACTGCATACTGCTTTAATACAGCCTTAAATGTCTAGTCCAGTTGAGGCTGAATATATATCCATAAATGAACAAGCCTGGGCTTCCTATTACGAAGATGAAGGTAATCACTTCAGCTAATGGTGGTAGCCCCTGGATATTCTACCTGAGCCATTTCTTTGTGATGCAACATGCCCTGCCCTATGTTTGGTGAGTGACGCTGTCCCATCAGCACCAGTGCTGAAATAACTTGTTGTTGTTTAGTCGTTCAGTCATGTCCGACTCTTCGTGACCCCATGGACTAGAGCACGCCAGGCACTTCTGTCTTCCACTGCCACCCGCAGTTAGGTCAGATTCATGTTTGTAGCTTCGAGAACACTGTCTAACCATCTCGTCTTCTGTCGTCCCCTTCTCCTTGTGCCCTCCATCTTTCCCAACATCAGGGTCTTTTCCAGGGAGTCTTCTCTTCTCATGAGGTGGCCAAAGTACTGGAGCCTCAGCTTCACGATCTGTCCTTCCAGTGAGCACTCAGGGCTGAATTCCTTAAGAATGAAATAACTATCAACTGCCAATCCAGTCAGCTTCTGCATGTGATACCACCTTATCCTGAACCACAGGCAGGCAAATGCCTTGAGCATAGCTGTCAACTTTTCCCTTTTCTTGCAAGGAATCCTATTCAGAATAGGGAATTTCCCTGTAAAAAAAGGAAACATTGACAGCTATGGCCTTGGGCTGTCCCTGCCACTGGGTTCCAGCTGGATGGAAACAAGAACCCAACCGTCTGCTTTTACTTTCAAGTCTGGCTTATGGACTTACATGGGCATCTAGTTATCCACTTGGGGAAGAGAGTCATGGGCTATCTAGAATCATGGAATTGTAGAGTTGGGTCATCTAGTCCAAACCCTTGCAGCGCAGGAATCTCAATTAAAGTATCCATGACAGATGACCATCCAACTTTTGCTTAAAGGTCCCCAAGGAAGGAGACTGCACATCCTCCCAAAGGAGCTCCTTCCACTGTTGAGCAGCTCTATGCTGTTGAATTGCTCTATTGCTCTATGCAATCTCTGTGGCCACCAAAGCAGCAAGCGGCCTTTCTTTGGAGCATTCCTAGTGATGAGAAATATTCAGTCCTTTGGCCAAAGTGGAGCGGGGAGATGAAAATAAATGTCTGTGTCATTTGCAAAGCTGTGTTTGCTTTGTATAAAGTTCCAGGCTTGTGGAAATAACTGAAACTTACCCCTTCAAGTCTTTGCGGCAGAACATCGGGAACTTGCATATGGTTTCCCTACGGGTTCATGGGAATAAACCCTCCATTTAAGGGGAGAAACACATTTCAAAAGGAAAGGCCTTTCTTTTCTATCTGTGCCCCAGTTTCATTACTGCTGTTGCAATGTCAATATTCTTCCATGAATGGAAAACAAAGACGTGGGGAAGATCACTGTGAAGCACACACACACATGCACCAATGTGTGAATGTTTTAGAGGGGAAATAGGGTTGTGTCTGCCCACAACACACTCACAAGAGAAGCGGATATAGGATTGCAGACTTATGCATTTTCTTCAACTGAAATCAGTGGGATTTACAAGAGGATAGACCAGGCTTCCTCATCCTCAGCCCTCCAGATGTTCTGAGACTACAGTTCCCATCATCCCTGACCACTGATCCTGCTAGCTAGGGATCATGGGAGTTGGAGGCCAAAAACATCTGGAGGGCCGAGGTTGAGGAAGCCTGGATTAGACTGTTGCCCATTCTGTTTGCTATGTCTAAATTGCTGTATCTACATCAGGGATGAATGGATCAGTCTATTCCCATTTCATGTCAGTTTCACCTGTGCAGTGGCAAAGCTGTATGCCCGGCGCAGTAGGGGGGTGCGTGGTGTGTGTCCGGAGGGCGGCCGCTATGGTACCCCCTTCCTTGATGGTGCCAGGGGCGGTGCGGTCACCCTGCCCTCTTTCCTCCGCCAGTGCACCTGTGCTCCATTCTATTCCCTGTTCCTTTCCTCCCCACAGATTTAAACACACACACAAAATGCATTTATATGGTATATTCTTTCTCCCAAAGTACACATCTTACACACATTATTTCCTTAAAATGCACGTTTTTGTATTATTTTTAATTCACGCCCCCCAAAAGAAAACATTTAGGGTGATTTAAATGTTTAACACCTACATGAAATGACTAAGAGGGCTCATCCAGCGTTTTGGAGTATGTTCACAGCAATATGCTGATGACACATAGGTCTACTTCTCCTTTACACCTGCAGGTGTAGGAGTCATAGGGGCTGGGGTCTCTACAGCCCCCCAATAAAATATTTGAGGTGGTGTCCCCTCAAGTTGATGGCCATTGCCATTCAAGTGGTGTGTGTGTACCTCCCATATTTTAATCAAGTTGGCAGTCATGGTAGCAGTTGACGTTTTGGACCGTTGTTTTCCTTGGGTAATAGACTGGATGAGCACCAATAAACTGAAACTCAACCCAGATAAGACTGAGAAACTATTAATGGGTGGTTTCCTAGACAGGATGGATGGGCGGTGACCTGCTCGTGATTTGGTTAAATTCCTTCTGAAGTAAGCAACCTGGAGGAACTTCTGCATCCATTGCTGTTGCTTGAGGGTCAGGTGGGCTTGGTGGCATGGAATGCCTTCTATCAGCTTTGGCTGGTGGCCCAGCCACAGAAGTTAGGGATAGCCTAACTTTTGTTGTCTGTGCTCTGATAACCTCTAGATCAGGCCAGTGGTGGAGCTTCATGGTCCGGCACCAGGGGCGGAGAGCAGGCGGGCACATGGCTGGTGTGCATCCCAGGGGTGTGGTGCACATCATGGAGGCATGGCATGCCACCCGCAGGGGTGTGGCACATGAGCTGGGGGCGTGGTGCGCCACTTGTGGGAGTGTGGCACCCAGCCTGGTGGGGGGCAGCAGCAATTGCACCCCACTGGGATTGTGGTGCTGGGGGTGCCACAATCTTTCTCCACCAGTGGATCAGGCATAGGCAAACTCGGTCCTCTAGATGTTTTGATCCCTAGTTAACAAGACCAGTGGTCAGGGATGGTGGGAATTGTAGTCCCAAAACATCTGGAGGGCCGAGTTTACCTATGCCTGCTCTAGATTATCTTACTGCAACATGTTATACAAAGGTGTGCTTCTGAAGACAGTTCAGAAACTGGTCCGACTGCACTGGCTACCAATTAGTTTCTGGGCCCAATTCAAAGTGCTGGTTTTTACCTAGGAATGGCTCAGGACCACATTACCTCAAGGACAGCCCCTCTCCATACGAATCTACCCAGATTCTTTGATCATCATCTGAGGCCCTACGTCATGTGTTCCCTCCATGAGAGGTCTGCCGGGTGGCAACATGCAATGGGCCTTTTCTGTGGTAACTCCTCATTTGTGGGATGCTCTTCATGGGGAGTCTTGCCTGGCACCTTCCTTACGTAAGTCTAGGTCTCAGGCAAAATCTTTCCTCTTTCAGCTCTATCTTTGTCCTTTATCTATGGCCTCTTAGAGTTGGTGAGGTGTTTTAAATGTATTTTTAACGTATAATTGTAGTGGAGTTTGTTTGTTTTTTAAATGTATCTATGCTGGGTTTGTTTATTTTGCTTGTAAGTCATTTTGAATTGCCTTTGGCAACTCAGAAAAAAGTGACGAAAGCAATTAATAAGTAAAAATAAAAATGTTGACCTTTATTTAACGTCCAATCAGCACAAACATTTCAGCTTGCCAGACAGAACCGCCCATCCTCTTTCTGCTGCATTCTATTCCAATGTTCTGTTTTGTTTTTTAATCCCCCCTCAAGCCAATTTGAGAGAGCGCACAGGAGGAAGAGGATGGAAATCCATGTGCACAAATTTGTGCCTCTCATTTTTGGGGGGCAAAAAAAAATGAGAGGCACAAATACAAGATGGGTGACACCTGGCTTGAGAAAAGGATCTAGGAGTCTTGGTTGACCACAAACTTGACATGAGCCAACAGTGTGACGTGGCAGCTAAAAAAGCCAATGCAATTCTGGGCTGCATCAATAGGAGTATAGCATCTAGATCAAGGAAGTAATAGTGCCACTGTATTCTGCTCTGGTCAGACCTCACCTGGAGTAATGTGTCCAGTTCTGGGCACCACAGTTCAAGAAGGACACTGACAAACTGGAACATGTCCAGAGGAGGGCAACCAAAATGGTCAAAGGTCTGGAAACGATGCCTTATGAGGAACGGCTAAGGGAGCTGGGCATGTTTAGCCTGGAGAAGAGGAGGTTAAGCGGTGATATGATAGCCATGTTCAAATATATAAAAGGATGTCATATAGAGGAGGGAGAAAGGTTGTTTTCTGCTGCTCCAGAGAAGCAGACACGGAGCAATGGATCCAAACTACAAGAAAGAAGATTCCATCTAAACATTAGGAAGAACTTCCTGACAGTAAGAGCTGCCAAGGAGTGTGGTGGAGTCTCCTTCTTTGGAGGTCTTTAAGCAGAGGCTTGACAACCATATGTCAGGAGTGCTCTGATGGTGTTTCCTGCTTGGCAGGGGGTTGGATTCGATGGCCCTTGTGGTCTATTCCAACTCTATGATTCTATGATTCTACAGGGCTTCCCCTGACAATATTTTTTAGGTGAATCTTACTCTTATTATTTAGCTCACCCTCAGTAAAATGCACATATTTGTGTTCAGTTTTCACATTGAAATTTGGAGATGTGTGCCATTGTATAGCTGCAATCCATTCCACATATAACCCAGGCCTGGCAAATTAGGCAAGTTCACTTTAAAAATGCATCCCAAGCTAATTTCTCCTCGTCCTCCTCCTCCACACACACACACACATTTTACCTTGCCTCTCTCTTGACATCTGCTGTCATGTGCTGTTCAAAAAGCATTCGTCCCTTTCCGAGCCTGGGCCGCGGCTTATGCGCAAGACATATTTAAACAACAACCCCAAACCAACAACACTTGTTTGTGAATGATTAGGTGAATAATAATTTTATTACTGTCTGTGAGATCATTTTCTCTGCTGTCCCCCGAAGGTGAAATGTAAACGGAAAGAGAACCAGCAAATCAATTAAAATACCACAGCTACACAACACGAGGAACGGGAGATGGAAGTTAGTGACGAGAGGTTTAATCATCCTCTCTAACCCCCTCTCCCTCCAACTGCTCCCTTCTTTCATTTTCACATACACACGCACCACATTTCCCCCCCTTTCTCCGGGCTTAAGACAAGTTCGGAGGCCACTGCTTCTCTGCTTTGCACTCTGCTGCCTTTTGCAGCCTGGAGCTAGCTTGTTATAACCTACTTAGGCAGTTGGAAACTGTCAGTCAACACTTCAGAATCAATGGATGCAGCAGATGTGAGCTCGGATTCGGTGCTGCTCTCCCACTCCCACCCTCCCCGACTCACCCAAAGTAATGAGCAGTTAATAGATTTTATCATAATTATTTTAACTACACCATCTTGCAAAGCAAGAGAATGCAGGAGCGTGGTTGTAGAAGGGTGCTCACGTCCTATATATATATATATGACAGAAAGAGGCAGAGCTGTAAGGTCCGAGTCTGAGATTAATCATGATCCAGCTAATAAATTCATCCTAGAGGGGATTTGTTTGTATGAACCTGAAATGTCAGTTCATCAGGATATCCCCCCCCCCTCTTTTTCGCCAAAGGAAAGAAATATTCATCAGCTCTGCCACCGAGGGAGAAAAAGTTTTCTTCCTTTTGTTCTGATTTTTTTCCTCCTCTCTCAAAGAAAGCTTTCTGAACTGAGTGCCACATTTAGAAATTCAAATCTCTCCCTCCCTCCCTCCCTCTCCTTTCCCCTTATTTTTAAATTATTTCCCTCATTTGTTTTGGAGAAAAATGCAGGATGTTGGAACATCCTCAAGCCTTGCCTAGAGGACCAGGTGTGGGTCTGACTGAAGGATGCCCTTGGCAGATTCAGAGCTCTTTTTTATTATTTTTTTGGCTTAGCTTGGCATCTTTTCATTATGACTGCTTCTAAAGGAACTGTGTGTATAACAGTCATAAAGCTCAGATCCCAGGAGTTGTTGCTGGGGGGTGGGGGGAGGAGATGCAGAGTGACTGATGGGTTTAATGACAAGTTCACATCTCTCCGATGTTGTCAAATCGAGTTAGGACTGTAATTTTCAAGTCTTAATTCTGTTCCAGGGCTTTGCAACCCGTTGTCTCTCTTGTTCCTCCAGAGAGGTTGCTATCTCACTTGCCCACCTTGGGAACTCTACTAAGAGCTTTCTGAAGTCTGCACGGAGGAGGGCAACCGGGATGATCAAGGGTCTGGAAACCAAGCCTTTAGGAGGGAGTTGTTTATGTTTAGCCCGGAGAAGAGAAGACTGAGAGGGTACATGAGAGCCATCTTCAAATATCTTAAGGGCTGCCACACAGTAGATGGAGCAAGCTTGTTTTCTGATTCTCCTGATTGTAGGGCCTGAACCAGCAGCAGAGGCACCAATTTCCACCTGGCATTGGGGAGGGGTCTCGCTGTGTGCGCATGATGTCAGGCATGTGACATCACACACATCGGGAGGAGGCCATGAGGCCCTGTGAGGCTTGGTGCCACCATGGGGAGGCCCAACAAGGCCTGGCCCTTCAAGATAAAAGAGGCTCAGGCTCCATCCCCACAAACTTCGTGCAGTGGGTGTGGTGACCTCAGCCCCATAGAGTAGGCACCTATGACCCCTGGATTCAAATGACAATCCATTTGAATCCAACATTCATCTCTGGGGCTTGTGGTCCCCCTGCCACTTGCCTTAGAAGGTGAACAGAAACTAATTTCCTAATGCTGTAGTGTGTTTTTTTAAGAAAGTATTATCAAAAAAGTACCACCCATTTGCAATGCCACACTCCAACCCTGGCTCTGCATCGAGAGAATTCACTCCTCTATGTTTGGAGAAACATCCCTGGACTTTTGAAGGAGTGAGAGGGAAGGGGTTTGTGCTGCTTATCTATATACAGTGGTACCTTGGGTTAAGTACTTAATTCATTCCGGAGGCCCGTTCTTAACCTGAAACTGTTCTTAACCTGAAGCACCACTTTAGGTAATGGGGCCTCCTGCTGCCACCGCGCTGCCAGAGCACGATTTCTGTTCTCATCCTGAAGCAAGGTTCTTAACTCCAGGTACTATTTCTGGGTTAGCGGAGTCTGTAACCTGATGCGTATGTAACCTGAGGTACCATTGTAATGGGTAGGTGGGGCAATTATGTGGCATGACTCTGGGGTCATCCACACTCACATTTGTCCCATGATTTCTTCCATTTGCCCCATGAGTTCTAGTCCCATGACCTGCCTACCACTTTCCCCAGGAAAACCCGCTGTTTACTGCTGAATCTGAATGAACATCAATCCATAGAAAACTCAATTGACTTTTGTTTTGATTCAGCAGCAAACAGCGGGTTCCTCAAGGGGAAATGGTGGGGTGAAAAGAGAACCTTTTGGATTTGTCACTAGAAATCAAGAGGCAAATGAAAGTGTGGATGAGGAAGGGGTTGAAATGGTCAGTTAGTCCAACCCTCTGCAATGTAGGAATCACAACTGCAGAATCCCTGAAAGACCCAACCTCTGTTTAAAAACCTGCAATGGAGGAGCGCCGGCCACCTTCCGAGAAAGTCTGTTTCACTATGGAACAGCTCGTACTGTCAGAAATTTTTTTCTTGTTGTTTATTGTAATTTGAATCCAAACCAGGATACCTCAAAGTCTGACATGAACAGGTTTAGTTGGCAAAAAGTGGCTCAACTGAAAACAAACAAACAAAAACAAATTGGACTTCCTCTCAGCTCCCATGCAGTTAAAAGTCTTTGGATATCTGCTTGCTGCGGGAGGCCTAACTCGACATGTCTCTCCAAAGCCAAGAGAAAGTCCCTTAAGCATTATCTGCAGAAGGCAACAGGGTCTCACTGGAGATTTGCACGAAGCCTCTTTTGATGCTCTTCTAAGAAGATACATTCACTGGAAGTCCCCAAACATCACTGAGGTTGGGGAGGGGTCTGCCAGAAGACACCCACCAGCTGTGACCTAAGGGGTGGTGGGGCCTTTCTGTGAAGTACCCCAGAGGACTGAGGCAAGCCTGAAAGAATCAGAATGGATTACCAGGGGGATTCTCTTGAAAGCAAACAGTTGTTTTCTCCCACTTGGAGGAAAACATTAGCATAGAAAACAGCTTGTTATTTTTCTCTATCTAAATAATCTCTATTTTTATTGCCCAGAGCTCCTTCCCAGAAGAATATCTTCGCAACGTGTTCTGGTATGATGGAGATCAAGGCAGCTCACATCCCAGGATGCTGAAAGTTAATATTTGCACACGACTATCATATCTTTAACTCCATTCCCCTGAAAAGCTCTGGGGTGGTATGCATGCCCTCCTGCAATGATAGATGAAGCTGAGAGGCAGTGGCCCTATTCAAATGCTACACATGTGTAGGGAAATTTTATGTTTACCTCAGAGTAGAGCTATAGGTTTCACCCCACCATGACATTCCACCAGCTTCCGCCAGCAATTGCCCTTTTATTGTGGTTGCCTGTTCAGGAATTCCAACGCACAACTCTACAGGGCTGAGATACTTTTGCAACCAACTGTCTCAGTTGTGGGGAACACTTGTACAGGGGAGGGGGAGGAGGAGGAGTTTGGATTTGATATCCTGCCTTTCACTCCCCGTAAGGAGTCTCAAAGCGACATTCTCCTTTCCCTTCCTCCCCCACAACAAACACTCTGTGAGGTGAGTGAGACTGAGAGACTTCAGAGAAGTGTGACTAGCCCATGGTCACCCAGCAGCTGCATGTGGAGGAGCAGGGAAGCAAACCCGCTTCACCAGATTACGAGTCCACCGCTCTTAACCACTACACCGCGCTGGCTCTCAGAAAGAGGAGCGGGTGTGTTTGGAGATCCAGAGCTACCACTCAGAATGTCCAGCTTTCTGAATGAAACTGGTGCAGGGCTAAAAGCACAGTCCGGCTGTCAAGGTAAGATAAAATTGCTCTTCATGCAATTAACAGACGCAATTAACTTCATGCAATTAACAGATGGTAGAATGCAGTGAATGGTACAATATTCACGTGGTAATCCTTGCAGGATTTGAACCAAAATACGTTCCAACATACGTTCAGCACACGATCCTCTAAACCATGATGGTTCCAATGAACCCAACACTTTACTCAACAACCTTGGCAGGGGGTTGGACTCGATGGACCTTGTGGTCTCGTCCAACTCTATGATTCTATGATTCTATGATTCTATGATTCTAGGAAGAGAAAACAGAGGCTCTTAGAATCTAAGTTATTGGCAGTTTATAAAACGATGCATGGCAGAGAAACTGGGTAGAGAAAAGTTTTTCTCCCTCTCTCATAAGACTAGAACACTAGGACTCATAGACATACAATGAAGCCAAATGTTGGAAGATTCAGGATAGATAAAAGAATGAAAAAAAACTTCTTCCTGTAGCGCATTCAACTTGCTCCCAAAGAGGCAGTGATGGCTATAAATTTGGTTGGCTTTAAAACAGGGTTGGATACATTACAGAAGGCTCAAGGTGGCTACTGGCCACACAAGATTGCTTACACAGAAATAATATCAGATGCTAACTCCTGTTATGGAGGACCTGGTAGCTTTTGTTTAAAGTGTGTGAGTTTTGGAGCATCCATTGCTTGTTGACATAGGATGTAAATCTTCCCACACATGCACATGACGATTCTCCTGCCCCTGTGTGATTGCAGCCTGAGCATCCAGGAATTTCTGAAATATGCCAATAACATTTTAAAGATATCCTTCACAAGGCTTGTTTCCAGCATCACACAGGATTTGGATAAAGAAACCTCTACGTTTAAGAGCCACAGCAAAGCACAGAGATACTTTAGAAAATATATCTACCTGGTTCCGGAGGTGGGCAATTAGGAGGGCTTCCCATAATATTATCCGTTCTTTTTCTTTTTTCCTTTTCTTTTTTAAAGGCAAATTATAAGAGCACTTTTCTATATGTTTGTTTGTTTGTTGTCTGGGAGTTCATTAGGAATCTAGGCAGAGACAAAGAAAAACGAAAAACAGAGAAACAGACGAGACAAAAATCATTATGATGCTTTCAAATATATGCCAAAGTTTTGAGCCTTTAAAGGTTGCGTTTCTTTTATTTTATTTTTCAGAAATGTATTTATTTTCATTTACATTTAGATTAGCTTTGCAGTAGCAGATGGGAGGAATTTAAGTCAAATTACAATACAAGACAGACGTTAGAACCATGGAGAAATCAAAACGAAATAGCAACCTTCTTCATGTTCTTCTTTCGGAAGATCTTCTAAGAATAGCCTGAGAAAATTTGGAAACCATATGGACCCCGGCCCTTAAACAGTGACAGAGGAGAGGAAGGCTCTGTGGAGTAGCTGCGCTTTCAATCTCTTTAGAAGTCACAAGAAATCTGCTGATTGAAAGTGCATTAACAACACTAGTCTCACTGCAAGAAGTTTTTTTTGTTGTTGTTGCAAATTAGGAGTTATATAAAACAAAAGATTTTTTTTTTAATTCAACAAGTCTGTGTTAACTGTTCTAGTCTCTGCGCTTCATGCTACCCCTCTTATTTCTGTTGGGCAAGGTCACTTCCTAGTTGGTGTTTTGTGTTCTTCCTCTGCATCACATTGTAAGTTCTCCTGTGAGCATTCCTAAATCTCATTTCCTTCCACTTGCCCATTGCATCTTCCCCTTTGGTAGCTGCAAGGAAGAATTATTATTTTTGTAATGCCAAAGTTCATCTCAGAAGCCGAATGTTTCAGTTTCGAACTCCGAAAACCCCTGAAGTAAATGCTTCCATTTTTGAACACACCTCAGAAGTTGAACGGCTTCCCCTGAGTTTTTTTTTCTTCCAATTTTCTCCATTGAATTTGCAGACCGGCCTTTACGCCTTGGTTTTCAAATGTTTTGGAAGTCGAACGGTCTTCTGGAACAGATTATGTTTGAAAACCAAGCTACCACTGTAATAAAAAAACTCTCATAATCAGAATCAGTTAGGGGTTTTCCTAGAGAAAACAGAAAAACAACAACACTGAACTGCAGTCCTATCGAGAAAGGTTCTGGTTTTGGGTCCTGCTCCCTGTTGACTGTAGTTCAGTGGTACGACACCTGATTTGCATGCAGAATGCCCTACATTTGATTCCTGCCATCCTCAGGTAGGGCAGGGAAACTAGCCTATAAGAAACCCTGAAGAGCAACTGTATACAGATGTTACTAGACTCCAGCTCGCATCATTATTGAGCACTGGAGTCTCACATACGAAGGGCAGCAGGTTGAAGACACTCCTATAGTGGTTCTCAACCTGTGGGTCCCCAGATGTTGTTGGACTACAACTCCCATCATCCCTGACCACTGGTCATGCTGGCTAGGAAAGATGGGAGTTATAGTCCAACAACATCTGGGGACAAGGCAGTTCAACCATAGTAAGAAGACTGAATACAGCAGGGACAAGTCCAGATCAGCCCCACTGTTAGTACCTTTTCCTCTCTAATTATTCAGAGTATCGGGGTGGAGTCTTATCCGGATGAGAGTTTTAGGAGATAGATGTGAATTCAAACCTCCTTTCTAGCAAGCAAGGAAACAAACAAACAAACAGAAAGCATGGTGTGTGTTTTATAATAGAAAGTGGATGGGTTTTTTAAGGCTTCAAACATCAGGAAGTAGTTGAAATGGATGGACCACAGTTCTGTAATGTTTGAGGTGTCCCTTGCAAAAAAAGGGGGGGTCAGGATGCTTCCCAGCTGTACCCCTTCTATATAGCAGCAAGCGGGGTGAAAGGGAAAAGTACAGCTGGGTGATGAGATTTGCTGATGATATGCAACCACAGGAGCAAAGACGGTCAAAACAAAACAGAAAGGTTGCAATAAAATTCTGAATGAACAGGAATAAGATACTTAGATCCTTCCAGCAGTAGCTTTGGCAGTTTAATAGAGAGAGGAAATTAGATGCTGAATCAGCAAAGGACAAAGGGGCAATAAAGTGAGGGAATAGAAGAGAGAGCAGGAGAGGGGGGGGGAAGGAAGGAGAGAAAACTCAGATGCCGTTCAGACCTGGTGGTTAACAGCAGCAGATGTGAGAAAAGAAACATACGGTTATTAAGAGAACCAGAGAGAAACGGTCCCGGATTCCGCTATCATTGCAAACTCCCGATCTGCTTTGCTGGTGTTCCTAAACCGACCATGATTTGTTGGCCGTGACACGAACCTCATGAAACTCAGCAAAATCCTGTTGAGGAATTATTTTAATTTTGCTCCAGTGGAGTTCCAAAAGTGGAAACTAGCGGCGTGAAAATAACCGCAGTCAAGTCCGACACAGCAGCTTAAGCTCTGGAACCTGAAGTTGGAGAGTTTCCTTTCTTTAATTTCCTGCTTTGCTTGCTCTGACCTTGGTCCTGATCTTAGCCCCCTGAAGCAATATGAGGTTTTACAGTGTCTCTGGGTAAATAATGCCATAAAGGTTGGGGCCTGCACAGACAGTAACCTTTGAAGAGCCCAAGGTTAAAAATAGCCAGATTCATATATCTGACAGGGCTCCAATGACAGGGCTCATTGGAGGAATATATGGGTTGGCTCCAATTAAGTTTGACTCAAAGCAGAGCCACGAATACTAATGGACCCAAGATTCATTAATTTTGATGGGTCTACTCTGAGTAAGACTAGCATTGGATACAACCCTATTTCAATGTCTACATTTCAGCAAGAGCAGTGTGTCCAGGGTGCCCCCACATAGAGATTGATTGCTGAAGTTTCTTCCAGCCCATCACCATAGGGATGAAACTCATGCTGGAAAAGAAGAGACTCCATAACTTGCAAAACACTAAAATAATAAATCCTCTTTTCTCTACCTGTTGGGGGGTATTATCTCTCCTCACTGTAAATCTTAAGAGCACAACTCTCAAAGCAAGGTTCTCTTGGCTTTTTCCTTGCTGTCAATGATCCCTGTTATAATATTCTCACCACTTTATCCACTGGACAAAAGATTCCGTTGCACTTAAACCTATAGCAATGCCCCATTTGTGCTTGAAGCAGCACAGAGATCTGGGCACAAAGGGTGACCTCTCAGTAGAGATGGTGGGTCGGGAAAGGATCAGTTCACATTTTATTATCAAATTCCCTAATTGCCACTTCCTAAAAAATAAATAAAAAATGAACCGAAATGCATCTATCCTTCAAAATTACCACTTCTTTGAATTTTGGAAACTAGCAGCGTGGTGTAGTGATTAAGAGCAGTGGACTCGTAATCTGGTGAACCAGGTTCGCGTCTCCGCTCCTCCACGTGCAGCTGCTGGGTGACCTTGAGCTAGTCACACTTCTCTGAAGTCTCTCAGCCCCACTCACCTCACAGAGTGTTTGTTGTGGGGGAGGAAGGGAAAGGAGATTGTTAGCCACTTTGAGACTCCTTAAGGGGAGTGAAAGGCGGGATATCAAGTCCAAACTCCTCCTTCTCCTCTTCCTCCTCCTCCTCTTCTTCTTCTGTGATGCAGTTCTCCAACCACTCAGTGTGTCCAGAAAGTGTATATTCAGGGGAGGTGTGCATAAAAAATGCATATGTTATTGAATAATAATATACAAAAATGTAATACAGTGGTACCTCTGGTTAAGTACTTAATTCGTTATGGAGGTCTGTTCTTAACCTGAAACAGTTCTTAACCTGAAGCACCACTTTAGCTAATGGGGCCTCCCACTGCCACCATGCCGCTGGAGCACGATATCTGTTCTCATCCTGAAGCAAATTTCTTAACCCGAGGTACTATTTCTGGGTTAGCGGAGTCTGTAACCTGAAGTGTATGTAACCTGAAGCGTATGTAACCCGAGGTACCACTGTATATACATTTGTGAAAACTCTTATATTATGGACAATTGCATCTGCAAGTGTTTATGTTATGAAAAACTCACCGAAAAATGCTGAAGAATTTTCATGAAGACATAAAAGAAAATTGCAAACTGATATTGGAAATGTGGAAGACTTAACTTAAGGGTGGGGAAATGAAAAACAGCGACAAACTGAAATTGACAGATCCATCCATCCCTATACCCCAACAGTGTTTCCAAAATGGCTGTGTGATAATGCCGTCACACAGTCACTCTAGGGAGTGCCTCTCGGAGGCTACTCTTTGTGGCAAGAGCCCAGTGCTGCAGGGGACATGCATAGTGATCTCAGTCATCTTCTAAATTCTGAAAGTCATGTATCATCAACATTTATCTGAAATCCTCCCACCACAGTTGGTCTCTTCTGAGGTCACTTAAATTTGCCCCAACCCTTCCAATTGCAAAAAAGAGAGAGGGGGGATTTTTGTTTGTTTGCTTGGATAAAATATAGTTTCTTTTATTATTGTTGTTATTGTTTTTTTACCAACAAAATAGTCCACCCTGTAGAGGAGCCATGGAAAAATCATAAGGCACAAAACTGTCCGAAGGCAAATTTGCTACAAGGGCAACAAGTGCTAGGGGGACAGTAAGAAAATAAAAGGAGTTCGAAGGACATTGGAAAGAGCCATAGAGCCAAACAAGCCCAGTAATTCTTCCAAATAAAATCATACTTGACTGAACAAGGCAATCCCTGGTACGAGTGATTAAAGGAGTCAGAAAAAAGCCATCCTAAGTCTTATGAGGCAGTAGAGCCCACAGTGACTTTCAGTTCAGGAGTTCGCTTCTTCAACGAAACAGTAATCATAGTATTTTTATACCATGGGTCCAGCATAAAAGCTAAGGCATCCTTCCAGCCTTAGGTAATAGTTGTGACCAGGAGGAAAGGGCAAAAGTTCAGCACAGCACTACTTCAACCTTTCGTTCATTAAACCTTCAAGCTTCCTGCTGTCCTTGTCTATGAACCCTTTGGTTGGCCTCCAGTGAACATTCCCAAAAGCAACAGTGCCAAAATAAATGGAGTGGATTTAACATGTGTTCACTTGCACCCCTTGTCCCTTCTTCTCCCATACCTTTTCTCTCTGCGTTCCCTTCCCATGGTCAAATGTCAGATTGTAAGCTCTCAGGGGCAGGGAATTATTTGCTTGTCCATCAAAGCACCCTGTCCCTTTTTTGAAACTGAAAAACAAAATAGTCACCTTACACCCAGTTGTTCTCCCCCCCTCCTTGTAGCTTGAGAAAGCAACACATACACTCTCCTGTATTAAAGGATTTCACCCCCTGTTGCTGCCCAGTGTATCATTTTAAAGAATGAAGCTGATGATCATCACAGTTGGGCTGTAATAAGTGAAATAGTTTCTTATTCCAGACATCCCACTGTGAGTATGTGTGGGTATGTTTATAAAAAAACAAAAAACACCTGAAGAGAAAGGATTAAGAAGTCTCCCCTCCTCCTTTTCCTTCCCATCCTGTCCCTCTCACACCTTTTTTGATCTTCCATTGAAGACTGAAAACTCCACAAGCCTCATTTTGTTATAATAATAATATCAATAGGGAGAAACAAGAAGTGATTTGCTGGGTGTAGCAGAGCTTCTACACTAGCCTCTGGGCAACTGTTTCACTGCTGGTTAGGGACAGGATGGTTCGAGTGGTGCAAATGCACCAGCAATGCCAATCTGGTGTTCCTCCCAGTGTGTTTGCACCACACTGCCCTCCCTGACATCTTGTTCCTCCCACTCCCTGGAAGTAGCAGCAACCGTCTTCCAAGAAGGTAGCAAAACACCTCCACCTCTCCTGGTGGACCACTTCTGGGAGAAGCCAAGCTACACATTACTTCAGAACTTCAGAACTTAAGTACAGCCTGCTGGATCGGGTCAATGGCCTACCTAGTTCAGCATTCTGTTGTCATAGAGGCCAACCAGATGCATGTAGGAAGCCAAAGAGCAACAGCACTCGCCTTACTTGTGATTCCAAGCAACCACTATTATTGCCTCTGATCATGGGGTTATGGAGTATATTCATTGCAGCCAGAAGGCACTGATATTCTCCATAAATTTGTCCCATCCTCTTTTGGTGGCCAGCACCAAAGCCTCCTGTGGAATAGAATTTCATAGATGTAAAACAGTGCTCCCCCCCCCCTAGAAAAAGAGGTGCCAGAACTCACCATGAACACCTTCCTTGTTTTCTTGTAATGGCGATGGTGCCCACCTGAGAGATGCTGGGCCTACGTTCCAGTGAGTTCCTGCTGAAAAAAGTCCTGTATGTAACTATGCATCTTATGAATAAATTCTTTCTTTTATCTATTCTGAACCTTCTAATCCTCAGCCTCATTGGGTGTCCAGGAATGGTAGGGCTTGCTTCAGCATTTGTGTGCATGTGTGGCCATTAATTGAATTTAACCATGGGTGCTTAAAAGAAATCCTTGAGAATGTTCTGGAAATGTCCATAAATGACTGGCATTTGATAAATAACAATAAGATATATATCTTTAAAAAAAATTGAAAACTCACCCATTCTTTGTCCCATTCACACACACACTCACACCGTCCCCAATAGTTTTCCTGTCAAAATAATCCATTGCAGGGTTGCCTCAACATTCATGGCCCCAGGGACCTCAGCAGGGGATCTGTCGACAATGAGAATAATGCTGAAGTAAACACTCAAAACCAAGGGAATCTGTCCATCCCGAAAGATTAAATGTCACAGGAGCCCTCTGCTATTCCACACGCACTGCTATAAATACAGATATTATCCCCTCTCTGTCCATTATATTCATTGTTATTGCCCACAGTTATTCCGGGAAGCTTTTATGATCACATCTGTTGCCACATGTTATGGTAGGGTTTTAGTTTTTTAACATGTTTACAAATGAATACGGAATGGCAAAGTGGGGTTCTTGTAAAGAGCACGAGGGGGAAAAGTTTTAAATCAGGGCCCTACCCCTTTGAGATGAAGGGAACCAAAATTGTAGACAAAACCAGGGTAGGGGACAGAATCTGAATTTTCTCCAGCTTAAGATGAATCCAATTTCATTCCGAATCTAGAGTGGGCGTGAATTTTGCACAACCCAACTCCCCTTGGAGAAAAGTCAAGATGGTAGTGCCTGGGGAGGTCAGCTGATGATGTGGGGCCAATGCCCAATGGGGATGCTCTGGTTTATAAACATGCTGCCCCTCAAATACTCCTGCTTATTATTTGTGGTGTCCTCCTGCCTTCCATTGACAGTGTGAGCACCGCCTGTTGAAGGACGTGAGTAGAAATTTTGAGGGGAGACCTTAACCACAGAGCCTAGGGCTTGCCGATCAGAAGGTCGGCGGTTCGAATCCCCGCGACGGGGTGAGCTCCTGTCGCTCAGTCCCTGGTCCTGCCAACCTAGCAGTTTGAAAGCACGTCAAAGTGCAAGTAGATAAATAGGTAACGCTCCGGCGGGAAGGTAAACGGCGTTTCCATGCGCTGCTCTGGTTCACCAGAAGCAGCTTAGTCATGCTGGCCAATTGACCCGGAAGCTGTATGCCGGCTCCCTCGGCCAATAAAGCGAAATGAGCACCGCAACCCCAAAGTCGGCCATGACTGGACCTAATGGTCAGGGGTCCCTTTACCTTTTACCAACTCTCAGCACCCTAAACAAACTACAGCTCCCATAATTTTTGGGAGGAACACCATGTTTAACGTGGTGTTAATCACAGCGCTTTAAATGGATGGTGTGAAGTCGCCCTTAATCTCTGTTTTCGCCACTGATATTCTTATTCGGGTTTCTGAATTTCTAAAGCCATCTTTTTTTCTGCACTCCATCCCAAAGTCCTTCAGCCCGCATTGCGATTTAAGTCAGGGAAACAAAACCTCACAGATGTTTTCTTTTCAAAAGGCAACGCCGGTCCCTCCAAGAAACACCGCACAAGATTGTCTCTTGCCACGGCAAACTCCCCGATAAAACGTATACAGAGAAAAGAAAATCCCCTTTGGCAATAATCAGTGGTCGTACAGAATTTGACAAGCGCGGCTGAATTGTGTTCATTGCCAAGGGGGATTTCTTAGTTCTGGTCAATTCCTGAGCTGGCTGGGATATGAAAAGGAGCAGAAGCAAAGTCAGGCTGGAAGACAGTCGGTGGCAGGAATGAGGGGAAATCAACTAAATAATACAATGTAAAACAAACATGTGACATCCAGAATATTAAAATGCCTCCCCTGGAGATTGTTTTGTGTGCCTGTTCCTTTCAGCATCGTAGAAATTGCATGCACACATGCCCATTCACTCCCCCATATAATAACATCGAGAAGAGCTTGAGGTTGCAGATGCTGCTTTTAAAAGAATAGCAATTGGGGAAAGAGCCCTAGCTAATGGTAGAGCATATTCAATTCATATTGGTAGATATCCATCCATTCAGCATGGGAAACTGAATTTTGGAAGCTTTAGGACAGATAAAGGGAAGAACCTCTTTACAGAGAACATAGTTAAGCTATGGAACTCATTCCCACCAGAGGCAGCGCTGGCCACCAATTTGGATTACTTTACAAGAGGACTGGACAAATTCATGAAGGCTAAGGCTATCAGTGGCTACTAGCTATTATTTTTATTATTATGTTATATATTAAATGTATATACTGCTGCTCATCCAAGGACCATAGGGTGGTTTACAGTATAAAAACACAAAATACATAATAATAACAAAGTGATAACAATAATCCCCCTCCATGATAGCTCTGCTCTTCAATTTCCATGCAGAATATCCCAGATTCATTTCCTGGCATTTTGGAAGCATCTATGTCAAAACCTGTCCTCCAGTTTCTCACGTTTCCTTCCTCTGCAAAAGAGGCATCTGATCGCCTGCCTTGTTTTCAGGGAACTCAGTAACTGCTTAAAGGGTTTGGGGCTCAGGGACGGAGGAAGGAGGTGCGGTGGGTGTGGGCCGCCCTGGGTGTCACCACTGAGGAGGGTGACAAAATGCTGGTTGGCATTCACCGCGGGGGCCCGCAGCGCGCCTGAGAAACGCGTCTCTCCTGGGAAAGAAGCGGTGCAGGTATGATGGCCTGAGACTTGGGCTCGGACTCGGAACCAGAGAAGTCTCAGTCCGCACTGGATCCTTTGCCTCAGGCAGCATCTGAACCAAGTCTGGGGCCTGATTCTGAAGAGCCCCAGTTTGCACAGGTTCCCCTGCAACAAGCACCAGCTGGGCCAAGTCAGGGGCCTCAGCCTGCCCTGGCTCCAGATGTGGGGATTACCTCATTGCCTCCAGCTGGGCCATCACTTACAGCTGCTCCACTACCAGTTGGGTCAGGGGAGGCTGAGGTGGCCCCTGGGTCTAGCAACCAATGTCTCCCGAGCTGCAGAGACTCAGGTCTGAGAGAAGGAGAGACCTGAGTACTTGCAGGAGGAGTGCTCACCTTCGGGCGAGACAGGGAGGTGAGTCACCGGGGGATCAGGACCGGCCGTTACCCTGTCAGAGATAAAAGGCTGTTGGACCACGCCCCAGGTTGTGGTAGCAACATTGCTGTTTGCCAGAACCTGCCTGTGATCCTGTGCCTGACCTAGTCTTGTTTCCTTGACAAACTGACAAAGGGAGGGTTGGGTGGGTGAATTTCCTGAGCCAACTGCCTGGCTACTGTCGGCTCCACCCCCTATATATAAATGTGACTGGCCCCACCTTCCAGCAATGAAGCTTGACTACTGAGGCTGTGCATGAACCTCCAAATAATAACACTGAGAGGCAGACCAGCCCCTCTTTGCCTTTAAGCTCCCTGGGAACTGTAGCACCACATGCGATCCCGCAAAGGGCACCAACAATGTAAAGTGTGAGTGCTCCTTTCCAGATTCTTTCTTCCTCTTGGTTGTCCTCCTCTGTACAAGTTCCAGCTTGTCAATATCCTCCTTAAACAGGCACAATACTCCAGTCTGACCAAGGCAGAATAGAGTGATACTATTACTTTCCTCAATTTGGACACTATACTTCCGCTGATGCTGCTTTGAATTGTGTTGGGCATTTCCCCTCTCTGCTAAGTCATGTTAAGCTTGTGTTCTACTAAGACTTCTAGATCCTTTTCACGTGTACTGCTGCATCCAATTGTATCCAAAGTACTCATTGTGGAAGCACAATATTTCCACTTCCACAGTGAAGCTTCACCCCTTTTTCTTTTCCCTAAGTTAGTTTCATAGAGCAGATTCGGGGAGAGTGTGTGGGAAATGTGGGGCATAAAGGAAGGAGGACATTCTATGCTGCCAGCAGAAATCCATTAATGGAAGGAGTGCATTGGATCCCACTCAAGCAAGCAAGCAAGCAAACAAAAACCCAATCTGAAAGGAATTTTTGGCACAGCTCAAAGTGACACAGATGGGGAAAGAGTCATTCATCCACGCCTCCCATCCCTCCTCCTGATGGGACTTTAGCTGGTATTTTATGAAACAGAACTACAGTGAGCTGTGGGCATTTCTCTTCCTTCCTTCCTTTTTTTTTTGTGTGTGCATAGGAAATGCCCCCTAGAAAGTGCACAATTAAGCCCCATGTTTTCATTTTTAAAGAGGCTTTTGGTCCCCACGCAATTTCCTAGTAAATCAAAGCCACGGCGGTACCTCTGCTCCCTTGCTTTACGTTGCTCTATAATACTGATTTAACAACCATTGAGGACGACTTTGCTTTGTAAAATATTTAAAAACCCATCGAGATCTCAAACAGTGCAATGGAAATTGGCTCAGAGAGCAAGGCATGGGGCTCCTTCCAACAGGCAGGGGGGGCACGGGAGGGAGCAATGGGAGAGTGGAGCAGAGCCACCGAAAATGCAGGAGTCAAATCAGTAAAGGCACCAAAGGGAAAGGTCTAATGACACAAGATATGAAATGCAAATGAGGAATTTAGGGAGGGAATTCACTAACGGAAAAGCTGGGGGGGGGTGTTTCAGAAGGGGTGGGGCAGCCGAGAGGCTCTGGTAATGGGTGGGGAGGTAAGATTAGCAGAAAGGTATAAGTAGGCATTTCCTTTGTTGTTGTTTAGGTTGTTTAGTCATGTTCGACTCTTCATGACCCCATGGACCAGAGCACGCCAGGCACTCCTGACTTCAAGGCATTTCCTGCATCTATTCAAATAGAGATTCCTAAACAGGAAAATTTAAAGCTGGGTGGAGTTTGGTGTCCCTGCTCCCACACTCCCAGGACAAATGCTCATTTTGTCTTTCCCACAGTATGCTGGTTTTCTCCCAGTATGTATGTTGGTTTTCTCCCAGTCAGTTGCAATGGACACCAAATAACTTCACCGGAGAACAGTCAAGCCTAGCCGCAAGGATGCCTATTGCTTCCAAGCGAAGGATTAAGCAGAGATTACAGTTTCCCACCTTCTCCTCACCCCACATAAATCTCTCAGAGTGCTGGAAGAACCCCTAGAAGAGAGTTAGGGGTGAAGGCATGGGGGAAAGTGTAGAAGAGTTCCATTGCACAGTCGGAAATACTTGCTGCGATGCAATTACTTGCCTAGTACAATGTCCAATACGATCCATTGCATAGGAACAAAGGAAAATGTTGTCTGACAAATCCAAGGCTGTCTTTACCTGGGGGTGCAAGGGCTGCGGGGCACCTGGGTGCTGAATTCTGGGGTGTTCAGCCTGCCACTGAAGCCGCCTAAGCTCTTAATGTTTCTCCTAAGTAGGTGCCTAAACAGTACTTATACGTTTATGTGTGGTGGTGTTGCATACTTAAGAATAACTTAAGCATAATAAATCAGCAAATAGAAAAGTTTGTTTCTTTTTCCTCCCTTCTTTCGTAAACAAGAGACAAGGTGTAAGCATGGTGTCTGACATAGGCATAATAAAAGTTAATTTGGGGGCTAAACTAAATTTGGGGGCGCTGGGTGGATCTTTGCACCCTGGCCAGGGCTTTCTCCCACCCCTACATGGACTACTGAACTATGGTCCTTCTTCAAAGATGATAGATGACTTTTCTCTCTCTAACCCCCACCCATTTCGCCCAAGGAATGCTTCAGGATGTGAGAAGAGCCTGCTAGATCAGGCCAATGTCTAGTCCTGAATCCTGTTTCTGTTGGCATACAACCAAGGAAGCGGGGGCAATTAGCAGGCCCCCTGCTGGCTCCATCCCACCGGTCGGTGTACCAGATGAACTCCAGTCCTTGGTGCAGCATGAATCAGTGACCCAAACTTCAAAAGCTAGGGCACGCTCTAGTCAGCAGAGACAATGCTACGCAACAGAAGTGCCGGGAGAGTATGTGTGAGCATATTTACAAGCAGTATATTCAGCATAGGTAAAGGTAAAGGGACCCCTGACCATTAGGTCCAGTTGTGACCGACTCTGGGGTTGCAGTGCTCATCTCACTTTATTGGCCGAGGGAGCCGGTGTACAGCTTTCAGCTCATGTGGCCAGCATGACTAAGCCGCTTCTGGCGAACCAGAGCAGCGCATAGAAACTCCATTTACCTTCCCGCTGGAGCGGTACCTATTTATCTATTTGCACTTTGACATGCTTTCGAACTGCTAGATTGGCAGGAGCAGGGACTGAGCAATGGGAGCTCACCCCGTCACGGGGATTCAAACTGTTGACCTTCTGATCAGCAAGTCCTAGGCTCTGTGGTTTAAACCACAGCACCACCCACGTCCCTTTATTCAGCATACATCAGGACAAAAGGAAAACATGTCTGATCTCTTTCGTGTCCAAAGCAAGTGGCATAAGCAACAGCTATACGCAAAACGGAAGTTCCCAGCAAGCTGTGCTAGAGTGTAAAACAGACATGTGGCATACAACAATTCCACACGTCTGTTCTTAAGGTGGAACGGAATATCCCAACAGTTTCCACAGTGGCCAAACAGATGCCTGTGGGAAGCCAAAGAGCAAGATCTGAATGCAACAGCACTCTCCAACTCATATTGAGAAGCATTCTTGCCTCTGACAGTGGAGACAGAGCACAGCCATCATAGCTAGGAGCCATTTATAGCTCTATCTCCCACGAATTACTTGAGTAACTTTTTCACTATATTTGTATATTTGACCTCACTGCAGAGTCCGATACACTCATTGGACCTATGACCATTCCACTAGCTTGCCGTGACACTTTTGACCTCCTTTCTGCAGGTTCCAACTAGAATGCACAGGCTCTTGATAGCATCCCAGGATTTTAATTGCAAATAGTGACATTTTCCTTAAGACTTTTTTTTTTCCTTTTGAAAGATAACGAGTGGAAGGTATTTCTTCTTCTTTTTCTCCCTCTTATAAAAAAGGGAGACAAAAGTCATTGTTGAATCTCCTAATGCATTAGACACAGTTCCACATGACATTTTCCTATGGAAGCAAAAGAAATGTAGATTAGATGGTAGCATAAGCATTCTAACAAGAATGCAAAATTGCTTAAGAAACCAAGACCGGAGTGTCCATTCACATTTTGCTGGTTTTCTTCCAATAACACACGCCTGTCTTCTGAGTTACCTCGCTTCAAGTCAGAACAAAACCAACCCCTCCCAGAATAATTATCTATGAATCAGACTGATTTGATTTTTTTTTTGTCTGTGCAATTACATGCAACTCATTTGTATATGCAGATGCATGTCTAATTTGAAAGCAAAGCTTTGGTGACGATATGGACAAATTGGTTAATTGTCCACACAAAGGGCCCTAATTAGACATTTGCACACACAATTACCTGCTCTGTGTCCACAGCATACCATAATTGCACATGCAATTACACACCCACGTTATCTGGATGGCGGGATTTGCTGGCAAAAATCGAATGGTTGGCTGAAGGGGAGAGAGGGTCACAAGTGTGGACTTCTTAAGTCTGGCAGTTAGAGAAATCCATGAAAGATCAGACTATCTGTGGCTTCTAGAAGAAGATGGAAAATGGAAAGGAGTCCTATAGTGTACTCTCCTTCACTGGAAGTTTTAACCAGAGTTTGGATGGCCACCTGTCTTGTAACTGGTATTACTTAGAGGCATACTGTCTCCAACAGAGGAGGCAGAGTATAGCCATAATAGCCACTGATAGCATTATCTTCCATGAATTTGTCTAATTTGCCCCATTGTAATCAACAGGGCAACTAAATTATGACTAATGTCTACTATGTTTCAATGGATGCAAATGGCAACAAATTTAGTCTGGATCCAAACCATTGTGCCATTTTCATTGACAGTTGAATGGGACAACCACTACTAGGCAGTTCAAGCTGAAGTTTTGTTACTGCCTGAAAGAGTGGCAAATATTGTCTGTTTTGCTGTTTATCATCTATATCTGTCTGTCTGTCTGTCTATCTATCTATATCTATCTATCTATATCTATCTATCTATCTATCTATCTATCTATCATCTATCTATCTATCTATCTATCTATCTATCTATCATCTATCTATCTATCTATCTATCTATCTATCTATCTATCTAATCTATCTATCTATCTATCTATCTAACAATATACCGATATCCAAGTTGACATTGCTTCCCTTTTTCTATTTGGAAACATATATATTTGAAAGAAACTTCCTATATAATGGGAATTTTTGAAGAAGTTCATGGTGTGTTTATGAAGCAATCACAACTAAATGATTTCATTTCAATTTTTCATTAACTACCGTGTGAAAAATTAAAAAGAATGCTTTTAAGAACGCAGATCTCTTAAGGGACTATGCACAGCTAAAGATCAAATACACAGTGTTGTTCACATACAAAAACATTTCCCTATCTTTTAGTATTTCTACATGGTTTTACTTACACACGCACACACACGCACACACACACATTTCAAGACTAGCTCAAAATGTTGGTGGTGTGTGAATACAGATTTGGACCAAACATTGCAGTATATTTTTCACTCATTCAAAACCCCCCACCAACATCTATTTGAAGAAGGACCCCACATCAGTTTCTTGCTGACAGTCGCCACCCCCAGCTGCTATTTGCCCCCACTTAATGCTTTGTTCACCCAGCAATTATGGGAACTGCCTTCAGGGGTCGTTCTGGGATTTTTGAACTTCAGACTAATTCAGCGGACATTGTAAAAGCCAACTCGTTCATGTCAAACGGTGGGTGCAAGGCAGTGGAGATCATTTAAGGTGAAGACATGTCGTACCAGACGTGGAAGAGCATAAAACAAGAGAATTTGAACTTGCTGCGCAATGTGTGGGTGGACTAGAGGAAGAAGAAGTTAACGTTTTGATGAAAAATGCATTTTCTTTCCTTGTTTACAGTATGTTACCTTTCAAAAAGAAAGAGACTGCTACTTACATCTCTAAGCACTTCCCCTCGGGAATCTGCATAAATAAAGCACCCCTTTGCTTCACCCTTATCTGGAAATGAACACGTGGAAGAAAAAGAAAGGGAAAAAAACAATGGTGAGGAATAAAAATGGGAAGCCTTCCATCAAATTACTATGTGACAATCTCTGGAAGGAGCCTGTTTTGTTGGGAAACGGTTTTTCACTCACCCATGCTAAAGAGGTGGGGGGCGAAGGCAAAGGAGTTTCTCATTAAAATGAATCTAGGTTGATTTACTGTAGTAGCAATCAAGGGTTGCTTGACCTTTTAAGCTGTGCTCCCCATTTATAATAAATCCAGGAAGTTAAAAAATAGATGAGTTTGGGACAGATCATAAAAGGAACACTTTTCATAAAGTTGCATGCTTATTACAAAGCAGCGTCCTCAGGTCCCTTGTTAACCAGCCAGTAGGACTGCCACTACTTCTTTTCTGGGGTTGGTGATGGGGAAGATAGATTGTGATTAAGGTTGCTTTATAATTCTTTGGCATGTGGTGCTGCTTCCAGATCATACTTTTTAGAGCCTTCGACTCAGAGCCTCAACATTTTCACATTTGGCTCAGAATTTCTACACACTCCCACCACAGGGAAACAGAAGTACCGATGGTATATTACACCAGCGAAAACGGCCAAAATGTATACAACAAGCTCCAATAAGTGCTGGAAATGTAAAGAAAAAGAAGGAACGTTTTATCACATGTGGTGGAATTGTAAAATAATTTAAAATTACAGGGACATGATATACCGTATTTTTCGCTCTATAACACGTACAATAATAAAAATTATTGTGTGTGTGCAAAATGTTTTAAATATCTGTTTCTAACTGTTTTGCTGATGCTTTTTATTATATATATATATATAATCGGTATATAAACTTTAAGAAATCAACAAATCAATATTGTCTGCACAGCAATCCTGGGATTCAAGCAAGAAATCTTCCAATCTTCCAATAATTTCCTGGAGATGCAATGGGCTGAAACTGGGATTTTTTTGGATCCCAAAGGAGCAGAAAAGACTTCTCATGTATGTAACGACAGCCACACAGATGTTACTAGCCTAGAGATGGAAAGAAGACAAAGTCCCTGCCAGAGAAGAATGGCAAACTAAACTTTTGGACTATGCCAAAATGGCAAAACTGACCGGAAAGCTTAGGAACCAAGAAGACCAAAACTTCAAAAAAGAATGGGAGAAATTTATGATTTACTATAGAGACCACTGTAAGCAGATGAAAACATTAGCAGGATTGTAATCTACATTACACTTGCAATGTGGAAAATATTATGGACAAAACAGAGAGGTATAAAAATTGGATGAAGAAATAATATGCAGTTGAAAAGGTTGATATTAGGACCCGTAGAGAGGAAGATGGGAAGTCTAGAGATTCAGAGAAATCTCCAAATATGGATATGTGTTTTGTTCTGTTATAATTTCACACTTGTAAAATAAAATAAAAATTACTTCAAAAAAAGAAAAGGGGATTTTTTTTGGATGCAAAAACATGGGCTTCTCTACTGTAACACAGAGATTGAATCCCAAGAGTTGTTGTGATGCATAACTCTGGAATAGGTGATCTTGGGCCAACATACATCTCCCCAAAGAAGTGTGGAAGGGATGGGACTTCACAAGAAGAGACTTACACCTTTCCCAAACCTCTTTCAGCTCAGTGAACTGGCAATCCAGCAGAGCAAACACTGGCTCAAAGGGTGGTTTAAGTTAAACTATATTCTAAAGTCTCGTCTCCTGCTAGGCTTTGGCTGGCTCAGCCAAATTAGATCCTTGGCCCATTCAGCACAGCATTGCCTACACTCTCCAGATCTTTTTCCACGTTTTCCTAGATCCTCCAGCAACTGAATTTCAGATCTTCTGAGCTTAAAGCATGTATGCACTCTATCAATGAGCAATGGTCTTTTTCCTGGGCACACCTTCCACATCTCATGTGTCAAGACTCGGTAGAGAGAGAACCTTGCAACAGGACCATAAACCACATTTTGCTTTTGATTCTAGGTAGGTAGGATTTGAAAGCAGCAGCAGCAGGAGGAGGAGGAAAGGCGAGCTGATAAAAAATAGGATTGTGAACATAGTCATAAAACAACACCTGAAAGCTTAAAAAAAAAAAGTTTTCATGCAGGCTAGTAAATCAATATTTTTCATGCTCCTCCCAAAAGAATACAATGCATAGGAAATGAGAGACAGTTTTTCAAAGCAATTAGCAGGATGCCAAGGCATAAGTCCGCAGAATTTTGCCTCATATTAAAAGGGGGGGGGGGGTGGCGGCTTTGAGTTAATGGCACAGCTGTAGGATGTTGGAAAGGGAGTTTAAAGTGTACAGTATTTCTCTGAAATGAATAGTTCCTTCACGTAGGGGGTGAAACAACCCTAGAATCTGGAGATAGCAAGGCTTCCACATACCAGTTGATGGAAATCACTGGAAGGGAGAGTGGTTCTTAATTTGTGGCACATTTGCATATACAGTGGTACCTCGGGTTAAGTACCGTATGTTCCAGCATACAAGATGACATTTTATCCCTCGAAAATTATCCCAAAAGTCTGAGGTCATCTTATACGCCAGGTATACGCATTGGGAAAGAGGAGAGGGAGCCGGTGAGCAGAGGCGCCCCTTCTACCATCTCTCCTCCTCCCTCCCCACAGAAGGGAATGCGGAAAGTCCTTCAGAGCACGGCGCTCACCCGCCAGCCCGCCAAATGTCTTGCAGCTGCTGCTGCTGCGACAGCAGAGGCAGCGGAGGGGTATGCACTCTGCCCCTGGCGGCGCTCAAACTATTTAACTCTAAAATTGAACAGCAAAAGTTGGGGGTCGTCTTATACACCCAGTCACCTAACGCCAGAATCTACGGTTCCTTATTCGTTCCAGAGGTCTGTTCTTAACCTGAAACTGTTCTTAACCTGAAGCACCACTTTAGCTAACGGGGCCTCCTGTTGCCGCCGCCCCGCCGCCGCACAATTTCTGTTCTCATCCTGAAGCAAAGTTCTTAACCCGAGGTACTATTTTTGGGTTAGCAGAGTCTGTAACCTGAAGTGTATGTAACCTGAAGCGTATGTAATCTGAAGCGTATGTAACCCGAGGTATCACTGTAAGAGCTGTAGCTGGGTTTCAATTTACTTTGCTCGGGCCTCTGATTGCTATTCTGAGCCTGATTTTACTTTTAAAAAATTGTTTTCGGTGAACATGCACGAGAGAGCTCTCCAGATCATAAACATCTCCCTGAGATTCTAGGAGTTGAATTTGGTGTAAATGCATGCTGATGGACAGGGGCTGTGTATCACTTCCCCTCTATCTCCCCATAACCTCCCATAATCATCTATCTAGAGAGTAAACATAGCTCATCACTCCAGCATCAATTATTGTCTGAGAATAGGGACCTTGTAATACTCAAGGATGTCCCTATCTTTCCCTCCCAAAAAACCAAGATGATGGTGTGGCTGAATAATGAAAGACACTTGCATGTGAAAGGCAACATAAACTGCTGAATAACTTATCCTAGAACTATAGAATTGGAAGGTACCCCGTGGTCATTCAGTTCAATTCCCTGCAATGCAGTAAAGGTAAAGGACCCCTGGACAGATAAGTCCAGCCAAAGGTGGCTATGGGGTTGTGGCGCTCATCTCGCTTTCAGGCTGAGGGAGCCAGTGTTTGTTCACAGACAGCTTTCTGGGCCATGTGGGCAGCATGACTAAACCGCTTCTGGCATAACAGAACACCTTGATGGAAACCAGAGAGCACGGAAACACAATTTGTCTTGCCGCCGCCACAGTACCTATTTATCTCCTTGCACTGACGTGCTTTCGATCTGCTAGGTTGGCAGGAGCTGGGACAGAGCAATGGGAGCTCACTCTGTTGTGGGGATTCGAACTGCCGACCTTCTGATTGGCAAGCCCAAGAGGCTCAGTGGTTTAGACCACAGCGCCAGCCACGTCCACAGCTGAAGCATCCATGACAGATGGCCATCTAAACTGCTTGCAAACCTCCAATGAAGAAGATTCCACCATCTTCTGAGGGAGTCCATTCTACTCTCAAACAGCTCTTACCATCATAAATGTCTTCCTGATGTTTAGTCAGAAACTCATTTCTTGTAAGATGAAGACATTGGTTCAAGTTCTACCATCTGGAACAGGAGAAAAGCACCTTTCTCCATCATCCATGTGACAGCCCTTTAGATTTTTGAAGAACTTGCTAGTCTTTGAGAATGCAATAAGTGGGTGCTGGATCAGACCAAATGCCCATCTGGTCCAGCATCCTATTCTCAAAGCACTCCAACCTCCAGCTGTGAAGGCAGAACATAGATACCATAGCCAGAAGGCATTGAAGGCTTTGTCCTCCATGAATTTGTCTAAACCTCTTTTAAAGCCATCTACGTTTGTGGTCTTCACTGCTTCCTGTGGGAATGAGTTCCACAGTTCAACTATGCTCTTATGTTATTATATATTTATCTGTTCTGAATCTTCCAACATTCAACTTCACTGAAAGTGAAGTTCTGGCATTAGAAGAGAGGGAAGAAAACGTTTCTCTGTTCACTTGCCATGCACAGTTTTATAGCCTTCCATTCCGCCTTATCTGTGAAGGAGTGGGTTTAAATTCCCACTTGGGCATGGGACTTAGGTGGTGATCTTTTACTCCTCCCTAACCTACCTTACATGGGTGGCGCTGTGGGTAAAAGCCTCAGCGCCTAGGGCTTGCCGATCAAAAGGTCGGCAGTTTGAATCCCCGCGGCGGGGTGCGCTCCCGTTGTTTGATCCCAGCGCCTGCCAACCTAGCAGTTCGAAAGCACTCCCGGGTGCAAGTAGATAAATAGGGACCGCTTACTAGCGGGAAGGTAAACGGCGTTTCCGTGTGCGGCTCTGGCTCGCCAGAGCAGCGATGTCACGCTGGCCACATGACCCGGAAGTGTCTCCGGACAGCGCTGGCCCCCGGCCTCTCTGAGTGAGATGGGCGCACAACCCTAGAGTCTGTCAAGACTGGCCCGTACGGGCAGGGGTACCTTTACCTTTACCTTAACCTACCTTACAAGGTTGTTGTGCTGAACCGGTGGGCATATATTTGTGCTCCCTGGAGGACTGGCTGGTTGACAATGCAATAAATTAGTGCAATAAACTTGAGCAGACTTCTTTTTGCCTTCTCCACCTTGTCATCCCACCAACTTCATTTTAATAAGCTCTGTTAACCCTTGCAAGCTCCTTCTTCCTTTGTCATTTCCTAAGTCTCTCCCCAGTTCATTATTTTAATTGGTCAGTAGTGTGTATAAAAGGGAAAATAAATCTTAACTCTTTTGTATTATCCTGTGCGTGTGTCTGTATCTGTGTACACTCACACAAACACACACACACACACACATAGAGAGAGAGAGACATATATATGACACTACAACTTTTATTTGATGAAAATTACTATTAACATATTTTCATAATCTTCTCAGCCTGGCAACAGCAGGAGTAAAAAGGTGCGAGGGGCATGCAATATTCATGAAATTAAGGGGAGCCGAGATGAAAGGGAGTTCCATTAGGGAGACCAAGTGTGACAATATGACACATATTTGCATATTTTAGACTTTAAATCTTTTCAGCCCATCCAAGTTGATATATGGATGTAAACATGCATTGCCAGTTTTTAGCATATTATAAGCCCTCAAGACTTTGCATGCATTTTAATATGTTTCATTATTGCCATAGATTTTAATTTCGAAAGCGCACAGCTTTGATGGAGGAAAGCTGGAAGTCGCAGCATCTGGCCCCTGCTCCAGGCGAGCCGGCGACTCCTTGAATAATTTCTTCTTTCTTTCTTTCTTTCCTGCAGAAGAGCATGTCTGTTCCAGAATATGTGTGTGTGTGTGTGTGTTAGCAGTTGTGTGCATGTGTGAGAGCACAGGGGGGCGGGTTGGGTGACAAGCAGGATGCTTTGTTTAGTACACATGATAATGATGTGCTAAGTTAACTATCCTGTTCAAGGGGGGGAAATAAACATGGGTCTGGGGAAAGTTGGGAGGGGGAATCAATTGCTACACTGAACTTAAGGTAAAGGGACCCCTGACCATTAGGTCCAGTCGTGACCAACTCTGGGGTTGCGGCGCTCATCTCGCTTTATTGGCCAAGGGAGCCAGCATGACTAAGCCGCTTCTGGCGAACCTGAGCAGCGCACGGAAACACCATTTACCTTCCCGCTGGAGTGGTACCTATTTATATACTTGCACTTTGACGTGCTTTCGAACTGCTAGGTTGACAGGAGCAGGGACCAAGCAACGGGAGCTCACCCTGTTGCGGGGATTCGAACCACTGACCTTCTGATCGGCAAGTCCTAGGCTCTGTGGTTTAACCCACAGTGCCACTTACCCCCCCCCCCAAAAAAAATGCTTTCCCCCTTGCACTTGTAAGCTTTGGACAATATTGTGAGTATGTGGAGGCATAGTGAGGGATAGAAACTTGCATCTCTTTTTTTATCAAGTTTTCCAAAGTTTAACACATATATTTCAACACGTAGCATTTCTTTTCCTCCTTTGTTTTGTCGACTTCCCGCCTCATTTTCCATGGTGTTTTTATTTCTCTCCACCTGATGCACCCTGTCTTCTATCTATTATTCAATAAAAAAATATTACTATTATCTCTCATTTCTTCTGTTTCTCATAGTTCAAATCCTGCTCTTGTGTTCATCATATTATATTTCTTCAAATAGTCTGAAAAAGTCTTCCCTCCTTCTGAAAGTTGCATCTCAACTTATTTATTTCTGTGCCTATATATATGCAGTGTACAGAAACCAAAGCAACAGCAGGTGAGTTAAGGAAGAAGAACACTCATTGCAAATATATACAGTAGCATATGTGTGTTTGTGTTATTGTCTTGGAAAATATTCAATAGGACTAGTTCTGGGTTGGCTTCTAATACTGGTTTAGCTATTTTGCATATTCCTTGCAGGACTGATGTCCAAATGGTTGAATTTTGGGGCCATTTATGACCTGAAAATAGAGACAATGGATGTATTTTTGTAAATCTTTAATATAAACATTGGTGGTGGTGGTGTTTTTAAAACCCCCAATATCAATTCATTTGTCTTCTAGCAAACACACACTGTAGGATTTCTCCTACAGGCTAGAAGTGCATTTTACTAGATGTGTCTGGTAAAACAGCTGTTGCTGCTCCAGGACTGGGAGAGCTTGACCATAATATTTTGGGCATGAGACCCTGCCAGCGTATTACACCTCTGTTCAGAGAGCTGCACTGGTTGCCAATATCTTAGTGGGCCAAGTTCAAGGTGTTACTATGGGAATATACGGTAAAGCCCATAATGGCTTCGGACCAGTTTACTCGTGGGATCGCCTTGCTCCCTATGTGCTCACCGGACTGCTTTTATCTGCAGAACTGCCGCTATTACAAGTGCCACATAATACTTGTTCCATGGTTGTAAGAAACCCCATTTTTAGTGTGGTAGCAGCTAGACTTTGGCATTCCCTACTTACTGATATAAAGAGACGCGGGTGGCCCTATGGTCTAAACCACTCAGCCTCTTGGTCTTGCTGATCAGAAGGTCAGTGGTTCTAATCCCCGCAACGGGGTGAGCTCCGGTTGTTCGGTCCCTGCTCCTGCCAACCTAGCAATTCGAAAGCACATCAAGTGCAAGTATATAAATGGGTACCGCTCCAGCGGGAAGGTAAACGGTGTTTCCATGTGCTGCTCTGGTTTGCCAGAAGCGGCTTAGTCATGCTGGCCACATGACCCAGAAGCCATACGCTGGCTCCCTTGGCCAATAAAGTGAGATGAGTGCAGCAACCCCAGAGTTGTCCACGACTGGACCTAATGGTCAGGGGTCCCTTTACCTACTGATATTAGGCATTCACCTTCATTGTACTCCTTCTGTTGCCTCCTTAAAATGTTTTTGTTTAGGCAAAAACACAGTGCCCCCCCCCCCCGAAAAATAGGTGCTGGAACTCACCACAAAGTTGTTACAGTAAGTCACTGGATGACCTGGGGCAGCAATGAACAGATGCTAGTTTGACAACAGTCACATTCACCACCAGTGCAGGTACTACAAACTATGTCAAGCTGTCTCCTTTGCTGGTTTGGGGGCTGCCCCTGGTGCACGTGCAGGTCAAATAAATCATACCCTCCAATATTTCTCCGGTGAAAATAGGGACGCCCCGTTCCATAATCATATTTTTTCCTATTTATACCCCACACATCTTACTGGGTTGCCCCAGCCACTCTAGGAAGCTTCCAACATATGTAAAAACATAATAAAACATTAAACTTTTTTTATAAAAAAAATCCTTCCCTATACAGTGGGACCTCAAGTTAAGAACTTAATTCGTTGTGGAGGTCCGTTCTTAACCTGAAACTGTTCTTAACCTGAAGCACCACTTTAGCTAATGGGGCCTCCCGCTGCCGCCACGCGATTTCTGTTCTCATCCTGAAGCAAAGTTCTTAACCCGAGGTACTATTTCTGGGTTAATGGAGTCCGTAACCTGAAGCGTCTGTAACCTGAAGTACCACTGTACAGGTTTGTCTTGAGACAGCTCGGGGGTTGGATAACTCCATACTCTCCAACGAAAATAGGGACATCCTACATAAAAGTGGGACTGTGATGGCCTGGGAATCTGATTCAGAGGCTGAACCTGAAGAATCCCAGCCTGCACAGGAGTCCCCGCCTCCAGGGCCGGCTGAGCCGGGGCAGGGCCTTGAAGCTGAAGGGCCCGCGCCTGTGCCGGATCCTCAGGAGCAGACACCAGATGAATCCACTCTGGCTCCGGAGGTGATTGAGGATCCATTGCCTGCAGGTGCTCCTCTCCCAGCCCTGTCAGGGGAAGGTGAGGCTGCCTCTGGGTCCAGTAACCCTCCAGCCTCTCCTGAGCTGCAGAGGCTCAGGGCAGAGAGGCAGAGGGAACTAAGTTTTATCAGGAGGAGTGCTCGCCTTAAGGCCAGGAGAGGCGAATCACCTGTGGGCCGGGACCGCCCTAGGCCCCAGAGGACATAAAGGCCAGTCAGCCCAGTCCCAGGTTGCGGGAGCAACATTGCTGGAAACCTGTTCCTGCCAGCACCCTGACCTGCTCTTCTGGAGTTCCTGACTACGCCCGGCTCCTTGCCTTGGACCCCACTTTGCCCTTGACAGACAGCCTCCAGACCCTCGACCCAGGGCCGGACTCAGACCACGCCGCACAGAACCCCCCCCCCCCCGGGACCAGCACAGGGACATTCCATGATCAAATCAAAAACTGGGATGGCTTCTCTAAATCAGGGACGTCCCTGGAAAATAGGGACCCTTGGAGGCTCTCCTAAATGTGCTCTATTTCTCTTGTTCTCTTAGATTCAGGCGGATGGCTAGGATAGCTCAGAAGCGCCCTCATGTGCAATGGCCTGTCTGGAAGGCTTAAAGCTTGCTGCCACTACGTGGGCAACAGATTGAAGAAAAGGAAATATGAACTGGCCTTGCTCTGCAGCTTGAACAATCGTGGCTGGGAGTGGCTAGGAGCCAGTTGGAGTCATGGATATTAAAAAGTATGTAGACTTCCACACATTGGCCAACTTCCCTTTTGAAATATTCATTTTGGGCTTCTCAGAAGTTTGTAAAGGCAAGAAGCAGGCAGGGGGCATGCAGGCCCTCAATGACCCCCACCTGAGAGGTTCTGGAACTGTGCTCCAGAGCGGTCCAGCTGAAAAAAGCACTGTGCAACCCTATCTACATATGTAGATGTTCATGAATTTCCTTTTTTTTTTTACTGTTGATTTTAGTTATCTTTAAACATTTCTATCTGTCTTTATGAATTTTAATTGATGGTTTTAACTGAACTTATAAACTGCTTCAATCGAGTGGTGTAAAAAAAATTGCTGAAACAAATAAATACAGTGAAATCTGTACACTGAAGATGCTGGACTTACATGACGTACAGGCCACAATTTTTTGTCATCCCTGAGCTCAATATTAGCCTTGGCTCGTGTAAACTGGCACAGACATAGAATAGGCTCAATTAGTAAAGTAGAGGCAAGGTGACTAGGATAAGAAGAGAAAATAATTCAGAGCAAGAGCGTTTGTTCGAAACATAGTTCAACGTACTCTAGTCTGCTTGAGAACCAAAGAGTAAATCTTCCTTTTTATGCTTTTCAAGCTAATCCCATTGATGTTTAACAATCTCCAAGGCTGTGGGTGGCTCACCGGATTAGTCACTGCTGTTTTTCATTCTGGGACCAAATTCAATTCGGTGGTTTGCAGAATGAACAAAAGATAACTCTAATCAGATTGCTGATGCCTATCTGTAGGAGATATCTATAAAATAAACAGTGATTTGGTGGTGAATAACATTCGTGCCATATTGTGAAGGCTGTTGCTGACCTGTTTCTGTGCTACACAAGAGACAAAAGCTGCCATTAAAAAAAAAGGGGGGGGGGGGAGAGAATGTGCCCTTGAAGTCAAAGATTCTCTGGATAATTTTTCTAGTCTTCAAAGACAAACATGTTCCCCTCATCAAATCAGGATTAAAATAGAATGAAGGCTCAATAAGATACCAGTTGCAACCATGAAGCATGCATGAGTGATTTCTTCTATGAATGAAGTATGAATTTGTAGGCTTATATGGCCATGATTCTGTCTGGACAATCACTCTTGATCCCCCACTGTGGGATGTGGAAGAGTTCATTGCATTAATACTGGGCTAAAATGGGGAGGAAAGGTTTTGTGGAAAGTTCCATCAAAATAAAAAGACAACTGCTTCCCCCCCCCCCTTTTGAATTATTACAAAAAAAGAAGAAATTGAAAAGGATTTGTTTAAGAGTAACCCCTAATTAGTTAAGATGGTCCCCTGTATCAAGTACATTGATTTCACTCTAAAGGGACCTCCGCACCCATAGAAATTAAATCAAGAAAGCAGTCACCATCATTGAAGTATCAATGCACCTGAGTACCATTTGCTGGAAACTGCAGCAGGGGAAGTGGGACGCGGGTGGCGCTGTGGGTAAAAGCCTCAGCGCCTAGGACTTGCCGATCGCATGGTCGGCGATTCGAATCCCCGCGGCGGGGTGCGCTCCCGTCATACGGTCCCAGCGCCTGCCAACCTAGCAGTTCGAAAGCACCTTCGGGTGCAAGTAGATAAATAAGGACCGCTTACCAGCGGGAAGGTAAACGGCGTTCCGTGTGCTGCGCTGGCTCGCCAGATGCAGCTTGTCACGCTGGCCACGTGACCCAGAAGTGTCTGCGGACAGCGCTGGCTCCCGGCCTATAGAGTGAGATGAGCACACAACCCTAGAGTCTGGCAAGACTGGCCCGTACGGGCAGGGGTACCTTACCTTTACCTGCAGCAGGGGAGAGTTGCTCTTGTGCTGAAATTTTGCTTGCTGGTTTCCCAAAGGGATCCGGCTAGCCACTGTGAGAACAGGATGCCGGACTAGATGTTCTTAATCATACACCCTCCATGCTAAGGTTCCAGGGTGGGTGGCAACATTAAAACACAACATTAAAAACAGTTAAAACAACAGCAACTTATGATTCTATGATTCATATAAATAAGTTGAGCGCTAAAAATATACACCTCAAGTCAAAAGCCAGGGCAATGCATTCAAAACATTTATTAACAACTCTTACAGCATGTTGCCTTACAAAATGATTTGTTGGATGAGAAAGGATCA
Source organism: Podarcis tiliguerta (assembly GCF_965153285.1). Lineage (NCBI taxonomy): Eukaryota > Metazoa > Chordata > Lepidosauria > Squamata > Lacertidae > Podarcis > Podarcis tiliguerta. Next base: position 57,953,878 of record NC_139544.1, read on the forward strand.
TCGGGAATGTCCACATGTTATCTGAAAAGCATGGGCTCAGACGCTTGCAAGCTACCCCTGAGAGTGTGAAAAACTCAGGAGTCATTTAAAACATGAACAGCTAAATGATATATCTACTTCTAGACTCTCCTGAGACCTTGTTACCAGTTTATAGTGAACAAATAGGAAATATGAAAAGGGCTGACTCCAATGTCCTGGTGACTGTTTGGGGGGGAAATTGCAGAGGGCAAGAGTGCCTATGACCCTGATGTTAGAATTTGTAGCTAAACAAAATTGGAACCCACAGCGATGGCATACACCCCAAGTTTGAAGCCTGAATTGACAGGCATGTTTTAGGCCATTTGTATTACTGTGTTTTGGAAAAGCCTTTGACAAGGGTTCACATTTTTATTTTTCTGAATGTAGATCTTCATAGGATCATCCATACAACGTAATGATCTAAAATACGTATATGCATACCAGGAGTCTTCTGGCAGGCCATAGGCACCATAGGTGCTCTGAACATGGTAGGTAAAGGTAAAGGTAAAAGACCCCCGGATGGCTAAGTCCCATCAAAGAGGATTCTGGGGTTGTGGCACTCAGAAGCTGCTGCCTTGAAGGAAATCTTCGGGAGAAGGAAAAGCTAAGCAGTAAACCCTATACAAATCCAGAGGGGAGTCCTTAAGATGGTTCAATGGTGTCTTGTATGCCTCTTTCTGGGAACTCTTGCAACCAAGCTGGTGCCAAGCATATGGCTCTGATTTCCATTGAACCAAAAGCAGGGACTTGTCATCTGGGCAGCCCAGGACCTCCCTACACACTGCCTAGATTTGCACCCCAGGGAGGTCACTTTGGAGGGGCACTCCATTGTCTTTCAAGACAGACAGATGTCAACAATTTGTTTTATCCCTGTTTGCAGTTACTATGTACATGTGGATACCTGGGAGAATGTGCAACCAGTGCTGTGTCTTCAACTCAGGTTCATGCAAATTTAGATGGGGAGGGTGCAAGGTTTGGGATGCCCAACATAAATGGGCATGGTTCAGCACACATGCAGGGCTAATATAATGTAGGGGGAAAGAAAGGGGGGTGGGGGATAAAGTGAATAAGCTGCAAGCTTTGACAAGTTGTGTATGCTCCAACTCCAGAAAGAAATTTGTGAAATTATCCCGGTTAAACCAGATTTCACGAAGTAAGTAATGCAGGGGATATCCAATCAATGGGATGACAAAATAACAGAATGGAGGGTTTTCATTCATCCCTCCACATGGGCGTAGTTACATGGAGCGAACAAGATCATGTGAATCAACAAAGGAGCGCATGGACACCCTGTGATTACACAGTTGTGGTCCAATGCCCTATAATTTCACCACTGTGTTGCATGCACCAATTTCAAACTAGCATAGCTGGAGATTTCAATAGGGGTATGCATTGGCTCTGTGTGTATTCCAAAGAACAAGGTGAATCGGGGTGATTTCGCATCACACCATTAACAAAGCCTTTTGGGGTTGATCAGGGAGCCCCTAAGCTCCCAGGTGACCTCATTTCCCCAATAAGATTAAGTGTATGACTCCCCATTGCTTTTCTGAGAAAGGAAACCAAGTTGATTTGGGAAATGTACAGAGTTTAAGAGGGGAGGGTGAAAAGTTGACCTGGGGATGTTAAAGCAAATAAATATATGTGTTCATCTTTGAGGTCTCCGATAAGTTTTGACTGTTAAATGTAAGCAGACTAACTATAGACTATTAAAAAGAATATTTTGGAATAAAGTAAGATATCCTATTGAACAATTAATAAGGATATCCCCTTCCCCATTCCCAAACTTTCTTTCAGAAGCAAGAGGGTGGTAGCGAGGAAGAAATTGTGCCCTTTCCAGTTTAGTTCAAAACAAAGGGGGAGTATTTCAGCATGATAGTCACTGGACCTATTTGTCTGATTTTGGCAGGTTTATAGGCCCATCCCAAACAAACAAAAAAACAAATAAAGTAAAAAACAAAAGCAAACTACAGCTGGGCAGATGTCATGATTTTTAATTTCCCACCACCAAGTGGCAAAGTCCATCTTTGTAGTGTAATGGTTTCCTGTATGCACACACCCCATGTGTGTCTCCCAGAAATTTAGCACGCATAATCTACTTCAGAGGGGATCTTTTGCATGCAAATTCCATCAACTTATGTGAAAAGAAAAGAAAACAATATAGACACTTGTTGCTTTTCCATTATAGTTGATGATGGCATCAGATATAAGAGATCAGATTTGAACCTGGAAAATGGGTTGAATCAGAGTGAGCCCAGAATCGAATTGAAACACACTGGATGCTTTCCAATGCGACAAATGCATATACAAGAAGAATCTTGGAGTCACTGCATTGCAGGAGGAAGAAAGCACTAAAAATGCATGAGAACATCTGGAGGGGGGAAAGTAGCAGAAAAACAGAACAAAAGTGTTGGCTCAACTCTGTTTAAAAACATTTAAACTCTGTTTGAAAGCTAACCACCGTTTGGTCTAGAGCAGTGGTCTTTAAGTGGTTCAGATTCAAGACCCACCTCTAACTTCCAAGCTGTATCATGGGACTGACTTTCACATTTGGTTTATACTTAACAGTGCTAATAATGTAGTTATTATTGGCAAGTCATACATCAATATAGGTATATAATGTTAACTTAGCATTACTACTGAAAGAAAACCAGTGCTGCCATGTGGCAGGAGAAAGGTGTGAACATGTGGCTGGTCAGGAATCATACAATTGTAGAGTTGAAAGGGACTTCCAGGGTCATCAAATGCCTTTCTACTGCCACATGTCAGCGCTTGTGAAAATGGAAAAAAATGAGCATTTCAAACATTATTTGTTCTGGTCAGCCTAAGCTGGAATCCAATATGGCAGCAACAGTTTTTCTGTGACCCACTTGGTGTGGCCTCATGACCCACCATGGTTGAAAACCTGTGGGCTAGAGAATTTCAACAGATTTCACTCCTATTCCGATGTTATCAGATAGTCTGAAGTTGTGCTTTTCCATTAGCACTTGTACATTTCTGCTTAGCAAATCTGAGTTGCTGTATCCCATGCAATTCTTGATCTTGGGTTACAGAAACCCAGTACAAACCACTTTTCTTGTTGCCATGGTAGTGGCCCTTTCATTTTGGTGTCCAGTTTTCTCTCACTCCACCAATTAGTTGGGGTGTTCCTGTCTCAAGGAGCAAATGGCTCCTTTAATTCCACGTGGAGCAGAAAAGGCCGCAGAGAGAGAAAAAAGCAGCAAGGGTAGTGAGATTGAATATGGGCGATTTAAACAAAACGATAACCGGAAGAAAATCATGAAGTGCAAATTGGCTCAACAGGAGTGAAAAATTGAAGTGAAACTAGCCAGGTGTGATCAATATGTTCTGGTTATTTATATTATTGGAATATGTGTGTTGACTTTGCTGCTGCTTTAGAGCTTTTGGCTCCTTGCTCTAAACCGCATCCAGTGGTTTTCTTTTTTCTTTTTTCTGGGGGGTATGCAAACCCCTAAACATTTTGTGAATCTTTGTACTTCTGTCCATTTACTGTATTTATTTTTCCTGATTTGAACCATAAAATGAATGTTTTCTTGAGTCAAAAAAAAGAGTACAGTGGTAACTCGGGTTCAGAACTTAATTCATTCCGGAGGTCCGTTCTTGATCTGAACCTGTTCTTAACCTGAAGCACCACTTTAGCTAATGGGGCCTCCCGCTGCCGCAGCCGCACGATTTCTGTTCTCATCCTGAAGCAAACTTCTTAACCCGAGGTACTATTTCTGGGTTAGCGGAGTCTGTAAGCTGAAGCACCTGTAACCTGAAGCATCTGTAACCCAAGGTACCACTGTACCCATAAACATTTTAAAGAAAAAAAAGCACTGTATACATCTATATATCTACAGCTTTAAGTTTACAGTCATTATACTGGCAGCAACAACAGCAATGACACTTCGGAACAGGCCCCTATTTGGTTCAGATCACTTTGAACTCAAGAAGAACCCGTTCCCACAGATGACAATGATGACCACCAACCTAAAAGGTAAAGGTAAAGGGACTCCTGACCATTAGATCCAGTTGTGACCGATTCTGGGGTTGTGGCGCTCATCTCGCTTTACTGGCCGAGGGAGCCAGCGTACAGCTTCCGGGTCATGTGGCCAGCATGACTAAGCCGCTTCTGGCGAACCAGAGCAGCTCATGGAAATGCAGTTTACCTTCCCGCTGGAGCAGTACCTATTTATCTACTTGCACTTTGACGTGCTTTCAAACTGCTAGGTTGGCAGGAGCAGGAACCGAGCAAAAGGAGCTCACCACATTGCGGGGATTCGAACCGCCAACCTTCTGATCGGCAAGTCCTAAGCTCTGTGGTTTAACCCACAGTGTCACCCGCGTCCCTGACCGCGTCCCTGAGCTAGATGGCTTTAAACATGGATTAGACAAATTCGTGGAGGAGAGGGCTGTTGATGGCTACTAGCCACAACAGCCTTGGTCTGCCTCCAGAGTTGGAAGCAGTAATAAATCTGAATACCAGTTGCTGGAAGTCACAGGAGGAGAGCGTACTCTTAGGCTTGGGTCTTGTTTGTGGAATTCCCAGTGGGGCATCTGGTTGGTCACTGTCAGCACAGGATGCTGGACTAAATGGGTCATTGGCCTGATTCAGTATTCTTAAGTTACCACATTCTTAAGAGGCCTCATAGAATGTAGAGGACTTAGTTTGTTGTTGTTTAGACGTGCCCTACTCTTCGTGACCCCATGAACCAGAGCACACCAGGCACTCCTGTCTTCCACTGCCTCCCGCACTTTGGTCAAACTCATGCTGGGAGCTTTGAGAACACTGTCCAACCATCTGGTCCTCTGTCGTCCCCTTCTCCTTGTGCCCTCCATCTTTCCCAACATGAGGGCCTTTTCCAGGGAGTCTTCTCTTCTCATGAGGTGGCCAAAGTATTGGAGCATCAGTTTCACGATGTGTCCTTCCAGTGATCACTCAGGGCTGATTTCCTTCAGAATGGATAGGTTTGATCTTCTTGCAGTCCATGGGACTCTCAAGAGTCTTCTCCAGCACCAGGACTTAGTTTACAGGGATGCAAATAATAATTTCAAGAACGTTCAGCACCTTCACAAAATCAGGTGTGCGGTTTTTTTTTTTTTAAAAAAAATGTTTAGGGGTGGGATGCAATACTTTAAACTTACCATAAAATATTCTCCTTTTAACCTAGCAGATTTTGGATAATCCACATTACTAGGCAAGCCTAGTAGGATATCAAATGTTTTATCATTCTCACTGTTCACACAGATGTCTCTCTGCCCAGCAACACTACATCAAAGCAATCCATGGCTCATAGCAACAAACTGTATCTGAATGATACTCTCGGTCCAAGTGGTGAATGCATTTTCTGCAATTAGTCATTTATTAAACATTTTGGGGGGATTTTGTTTCTGATGAGGAATAACCAGGGATTTGAGAAACATCTTCTACAAACAAACGGAAGAAAAATCATCCTAGTCCTTTCAAAGTTCATTCATTTCATTTTTCTTGAAACACCTCAGGACGTTTTGCCTAACCAGGAACCTCTAAATTCGTATTGAATTTTGCTTGAGGTGGAATTTGATGACAACACAGTGATATGTATAACTTTCCTGAAAAAGTTCACAAACACTTTACGTTGGCTTCTCTGCAAATTCCTCAGATGTTTTAACTGAGCAGGAGCCAGTATATTCTCTTGGGGGTTGGGGTTGGGGGGGAGGGAAGAAGTGGAAACAAAGAAATAACTCATATATGAACATATTGTTTAGTTTACGAAATATAGAAGATCTAAAATGACTTGTTTTTGTTGTTGTTTTGCTGCAAAACAGACTGACATTCCTCTGGAAACCATATATGGACAAAGTGAGATCCCGTTGCTCGGTCCCAGCTCCTGCCAACCTAGCAGTTCGAAAGCACACCAAAAAGTGCAAGTAGATAAATAGGGAAGGTAAACGGCATTTCCGTGCGCTGCTTTGGTTTCGGTGTTCCGTTGCGCCAGAAGCGGCTTAGTCATGCTGGCCACACGACCCAGAAAAACTGTCTGCAGACAAATGCCAGCTCCCTCGGACTTTAAAGCGAGATGAGTGCTGCAACCCCAGAGTCGTCTGTGACTGGACTTAACCGCCAGGGGTCCTATATCTTTTTACATTCACCTTACACTCACAATGGACAAAACCTTTCAAAATATGGACAATTCATGAAATATCATGAACAAGTGGAAACCTTTGGACGAGAATGTAAAAAGCGTAGCTCACATTCCACTGGTAGATCTCTAGATGGCAAGGATTTCTTGCTCCCAGTACTTATTCACACTTGCTTGCCATGCATTTGAATAAGATTGTTTACTGATTAATTCCCTCAGGTCTGAGACCCTTTAACATGGCTCCATGGCCATGATTTGGGAAAACCGGAACTTATTCACTGAATTAGAAGCTCAGGAAGAAAAATCTCTATTTGAATTTTATGCACATCTGATAAGATCCAGTTCAGCAGGTAAGATTTTATTTTTGCAAGGCATGGAATGATGAGAAAAGCTCTCAGACCCGGAGGGATTAACATGCAACATTATCAAAGTATGGGTCAAGTGATTATTGTGGATAAGCCCCCAATTTCTGCACAACAGCATACCCTCCTCCACCCAATAAGGCTACTTAGATGCAGAAAGCTAATCTGGAGCTGATTTCTGTAATTATTATTATTATTATTATTATTATTATAAGACAGAATGTCCCATTTCTACTTTGGATGTCAGGAATTTCCACCCTGCAAAAAGGAAACAGGAGTGGAGATTCCTGTTGTTTGCTTATTCGCTCCATGTCCGAAACAGATATAATTGCAGTGAACATGATCAGTATTTGCTACTTTCATGCAAATGTTACATAACTGATTAAATAAGATAAAACTTTATTGGCATTAGCCAATGGCCATAGCAACAGTAAAACATTACAGTATACACAGAAAAGGAAATTTGATATAAGAGCACAATTTAAAGTTCTGAATCAGCTGTCAGTTAGTGGCCCTTATTCTGATTGCCCCTGCTATGAACCTAGCAACCTTTGCTGTTATCTGCTCATTTTGATCTGATAGAAGAAAGGAGAATCAGCCAATCGAACAGGTCAAAGCTTTCAGATATTTGGGCCTTATCTTCCAGTCCACAGAGTCATGGGGAGCACACCAAAAGTGTGCAAAAGAAAAAGCATCCCAAAGTGCCAAGACTTTGACTCTCTTTTTCCATAACTGATCACGTTATTCTCTCCCCAGATTTGCATTATGTTTTCCTTCGCCCTGGAATGAATAGAGCGGATAACATTGTGACAATGTAACTATGTAGTTTAACCAACTTCGCCACAGCAGAGAGCAAGACCAATGGCAGTGTTTTTGGTGGAAGGCGAACCGCAGTAGAACAGAATCAGTGTTGCATGCGGCGGATACAGGGCAAAACGGAAGCGAGGCCTTATTCTATCCCTATTCTCCACCCTCTGGAACACCCAACCAGTCGATAAAATGCCCAACATCATGGGAAGGCCTAGCCTCAAAGTTACAAATGTCATTGTGGCTCCGGCCTTGTCTCCTGCCACGGACTTTCTCTCTCTTTTTTTGTCCTTTCCTCTTTTCATGCTGAGGTGATTTGTCAAAGCTCTGAATGTATTCAGCGCCCGAACAAGGCTCATTACAGGCCTGCACAAAGGGAAGGAAGGTGGGGAAGGATGACATGGGTTTTGCATTAATTGCCTCACTATCTGGTGTTCGGGGGGGGAGGGAGGGGGCACCCAAGCATATAATAATTTGAGTAGAGTTGCAGAGACTTGGAAGTTCCTGCTTCTTATAATGTTTTGGCAAGCTGATTTCCTATTATAGCACAGTCGGTATTTCTTTTTAAAGCCTTGACAGAAACCTGCAGGTGGTCACACAGCTTTTGTCCTGCTTGTAACATATTTTCAACGTTCCATTAACCAGCCAAAAATTCAGCTGGTACAGCTATCTTTCTTTTTTTCCCTCCTCCTTTTTGCAGCAGAAAAAGTCTGGGACTGGGCCTCTGCAATGAATAGAACTGTGGTGATAAGATCTCTTAGTTGGAAGTAGCCTTGTAAACACAGGTGTAGCATCTACCTCCCCCCTCCTCGCTTTTTTTTTTTTTTTTTTTTGCAATTTCTGGGGGTGGAAGGTCAGCCCTGCACTGATTTAAATCCCGGAGAAAGGTTGCTAACAGGCTTAGCTGTGAAATGTTGGGAGATAGGCCTCCATGGCTAGGTCTGTTCATCCCCCTGCCCCCGATCTAACAGATATATTTGGAAAGAATTCAGAGCAAAGATTCCCCGCAAAAAAAGAGAGAAAGATTCCGATCACATTCTGCATCAGCTGAAGCTCTCAGCTGATTATTACAGAGGAGGTGGGGAATGGGAAATTGGCTGGGAGGGATAATGGCATAGAGTGCCTGGAACAGTAGCACTTCACGAACCAAATGTGGGTCCCCAATCTTTCTGCGGGTCACACCCCTCGCAGGCCTTGCTTTGCGCCTTCTTTGAACATTTACATTTGTTTTGCTTTTGCATTTGCTTGATAATTGAACTCTGATAACACTTCTTGCTTGTCTGGGTGGAGAACAGAGAAGCATCTGTGTGTGTGTGTGTGGAGAAACTCATAACCTCCAAGTGTCCCAATTTTCCATGAACACTCCTGAAATTATGAAAGCCATCCTGGCTTCTGATTTGATCCCGGAATGTCCCCAGCATGGTGTAGTGGTTAAGAGCAGTGGACTCATAATCTGGTGAACCGGGTTCGCGTCTCCACTCCTCCACATGCAGCTGCTGGGTGACCTTGGGCTAGTCACACTTCTCTGAAGTCTCTCAGCCTCACTCACCTCACAGAGCATTTGTTGTTGGGGAGGAAGGGAAAGGAGATTGTAAGCCGCTTTGAGACTCCTAAGGTTAGTGATAAAGCGGGATATCAAATCCAAACTCCTCCTCCTCTTCTTCTTCTTCTTCTTCTTCTTCTTCTTCTTCTTCCCCCCACCAGTGCTTCTGCTGCTGAGCTCAGGGTGGAAGATGACCCAGTGCTTGTCATGATCAGCAGCAGTGGCAGCTGCAAGGGAGAATCCTGTTACCTCTTCATGGCTTCTCCATGGCCAATGCTGCTTGCCTCCTCCCTTGGGCAGTTTGTAGCAGCTGCCGGAGAATGAGCGAGGAGGAAGATGAGAGGCTGCCATTGCTGAGGCCCAGCCCCGTGTGATGCACCAGCTCTGAGGGGCAGGCAGAGGGCAGGGCCACCCTGGGCAGGAAGAAAGATGGAGTGGAGCAGAGCGCAAGGAGTTTTGATTTTCTTTTTTTTAATGCTTTGTGCATCTGTGTCTAATCTTGCCCCTTTCAAAAATTTATTTATTGGTGTTATGTATTACTTTTTGTAATCTACCAAAGAATAAAATAAAATTGGAATTAAGGGGTTTTCTCCTGATGGTGGAGGGCTTGTGTGCTGTGTCCCACTGGTGTAGTGATGGCAGCACCCACCCTTCTTCTGATAGGAAATATCTGGGGGGTGGAGAATGTGGTGTCGAGGAGCATCAGTTGTGCGAGGGGAGTGAGAAATGCCCCTATTTTCATCTGAGGGTATGGTAACTTGCCTACTGTACAAAGGTAAAGGTATTTAGCCCCACCTCCTTTTACCTCTGGCCCTTCCCACCACAGGTTCCACAGAAGGGGATGCCACCTTGAATCTCAAAATACACACCCTGAACCTGGACTAGAATCTCCCTGCCTTCTTCAGTTAGGGTTTCTATGGACTAGGAGCCAGTTTAAGTACATTCCCCATCAAACTTTGAAAAGCATCTTCAACCTGGCTTATATTATGTGCTTATTTCCCCAGTCTCTGTCCATTACATTTCAAACAACAAGTATTCGCCCAGACAAATGTACAGAAGTAAAACGCCCTGCCGTAAGTGGTGCTGACTGCTTTTGTGATCCTATCACCCCCTCCGAAACACTAACAGCTATCAGTATGAGAAACCATTTTGTCATGGCTTCCCTTAGCACTTAAAGTCCTCAAAATGATACTTCTAAGATTTAAAACTAGTTGATTATAATTTACATCTTATTAGTCTGGAGGAAAGGGAGAGCAGGGGGGAGGGAGGGAAGATATCTATTACCAAATGTAAAATTAAACGATCATTAAGCTAATTAGCCAGTTTGTTGTTCTCATTGAGTTTATTGTTTCAATTGTATCTGTGCAAATTAGCAAAGGGCTTAATTTGTGCAGAAATCAATAAATTCTCCCCCCCTTTCCCCCTATAATATATGCACATATTTAAATAGTCACTGCTTTAACAAGAAAGTTGGAGCGAGGGTTTAATTTAGGCACGAGGAAACTCTTCCATCGCCTTTTGTGATTCGGAGCAGAATGAAATCAGGACTGCACCACAATTGGAATAAAATGCTGGCAAAAAACCCCCCTCAAAAATGCAGATAAATTTTATTTCCTGCTGAAAGGATTTCTACATGACCCATATTCCTAGGGCAGGAGAATCAGTCACACTTCAGAGATTGTTGGAAAGGTTGGGCACTGGCTGAGGGTCCCAGGGCTTAGAGGACACCCTCTCCAGGCCACCTTGCTTTCCATTCACTTACTGTGGCCCCTGGGTGGCCCAGGTGGTAGTATGCAGGAACTGATTCACATGGGAGCCGAAAGTGGGGTCTTACAACCCAAGATGCCCTCTCCACTTGCCACCAACCTCACTTCAGATGTTGAGGGACATTTAGAAGGAGGCAATAATTAATGTCCTGCAGGCACCTGAGTCCTGAACTGGCCTTATATGTAACCAGCCTCCCATTGAAAGAACCTGAGAACGAGATCAGAAGCCATGCAAAAACCCTACATTACTGGCTCTGTTCATACAGCTGCATTTTTTTCCCATGAACCCCACAACCAAATTTGATTCTACAATGAGAGTCTATCCATGCCTATTGTCCATAGCTATTGTTGCCATAGCTGAAGGGCAGATGAAAGAAGATATCAGCAATGGCAGGGCATGAATAGCTGCTCGTCATATCCTCTGAGTGGCATTCAAGAGGAAGGATAGAGTTGGTGGTGAATCCTGGCAAGTCAAGGCTACACATTGTACAATACACCAATGGAGAGTGGCTAGCAATGATCAGTGCAGGTCATTGATGTCATTGACTGGTGTGGTTAAGCCATGCTATAGTCTGCACTGTAATAACAATGATGATGAAAAGGTAAAGGACCCCTGACAGTTAAGTCCAGTCGCAAACGACTCTGGAGTTGTAGTGCTCATCTCGCTTTACTGGCTGAGGGAGCTGACGTTTGCCCCCAGACAGTTTTTCCGAGTCATGTGGCCAACATGACTAAGCTGCTTCTGGTGAAGCCAGAGCAGTGCACGGAAACTCCGTTTACCTTCCCGCCTATTTATCTACTTGCACTTTGATGTGCTTTCGGACTGCTAGGTTGGCAGGAGCTGGGACTGAACAATGGGAGCTCAACCCGTCGCAGGGATTCAAACCACCGACCTTCCGATCGGCAAGCCCAAGGCTCAGTGGTTTACACTACAGCACCACCTGTGTCCCACAGGTGTAATGACAATGATGATCAATAAGGAGAAAAAGGAGAGTGTCAGAGCTGCGCTGCGCTGAGCTGAGCTATAGGCAGCAATCTGAGATAAGCTGGCATCTGGAAACCAGGAAATGCATCAGACGAATGGAAGAAAGCCCATAGTCCAGATCAACCAGTGATCAGCCAGTGGCAAAGTGGAAGGTAGGACAGAGGATCAAGGCAGAACCAGAAATTGTCCACTAATTGGAACAGAGTCACCACTATAGCTTCTTTGCAGGTAGGTCATTGTGAGAAGGCCATGAGATCAGTGCAGTTCAATCATAAAATGCAGAGCTGAGGAACACCATTTTGTTCAAGCAAGGTTCAACTAGAACAGGAAGTGCTGTTATTATCCTTCCTGCCTGGGAAGATCCAATGGCCCTTCTGGGTGGATAGAACCTACCCAGAGCCTGAGGGTACTTTCCTGCGCTAGGTAGACAGCTACAACTTGCAGCGTGGTAGCTAATAATAATAATAATAATAATAATAATAATAATAATAATTTATTATTTGTACCCCGCCCATCTGGCTGGGTTTCCCCAGCCACTCTGGGCGGCTTCCAACAAAGATGAAAAGTACACTAAAATGTCACATATTAAAAACTTCCTTGAACAGGGCTGCCTTCAGATGTCTTCTGAATGTCAGGTAGTTGTTTATCGCTTTGACATCTGGTGGGAGGGCGTTCCACAGGGTGGGTGCCACTACCGAGAAGGCCCTCTGCCTGGTTCCCTGTGACCTCAATTCTCGCAATGAGGGTACCGCCAGAAGGCCCTCGGCGCTGGATCTCAGTGTCCAGGCTGAAGGATGGGGGTGGAGACGCTCCTTCAGGTATACAGGACTGAGGCCGTTTAGGGCTTTAAAGGTCAGCACCAACACTTTGAATTGTGCTTGGAAACGTACTGGGAGCCATATAGATGAAGTGCAAGTCTCAGCACTTCCTGTCAGGGGAGCATTCCAGGGGCCATTTTCTTTAAAATTCTTTGCAAAGCTCACTCCCCCTCCTCAGTCACAACCAGCTTTGCACTGCTTTGACAGCACAATATAAACACACAAACTCATGTGACTTGGTTATCAGGTCTCTTCTTCTTCTTCTTGGTTGGGGTACAATTAAATGGTCTTGGGTGATCTGAGTTGAAACCAAATAGTTCAAAGTTTCAGAAATCAAATATCTTTTTTTTGGGGGGGGGGGGTGTTATGTGAAAAAGCCTTAGTTTTAGCTCTTGTTATGAAACAGGGAAGGCATAGACAGGGATTTTTGCAACTGCAAAGCGATGCCTTTAAGTCAGGATCCTTTAAAACTTCACTCCTTGTTCGCTTTCATTTTTATTTTTTGCATCTACAAGTTTCTTTCCCCTTTTAGTTTATGTCAGTTGCTGAGAAATTCCCACTGCAGAAACAGTAGATTTTCTTTCCTTGAATAGCTTTTTTGTTACAAAAAAATAATAATAAGATCTGAGAACAATGTTCTAATGATTTCATTAAAAAACCCAAATCTCTCTGGAGTCTTCCATCCACTGTTATTTTCCATGCGCACAAATGGCTACCATTACTCTCAACTCATTCCTAAGGGGTGGGGGAGCGAGTTGGGGGGGGCATGTGGAGGAGAAAAAGCTGAATAAGCCTTTGGGTGGAGTAGTGAGACTGGATCCAGATGATACAAACAACAGTCATTTATGAAAGAAAAAAAGAGAATAAAGGGGCAATTCTGTGCAAGCAAACTAACCATTCCCCAAACAACTGGTGTGCAAAACAGCCCACAGACAATTTCTCTCTCTTTTCCCCCACTTGGGGCACTCAAATACAGGATTCTTGGCACAAGCGAATTGACTTTGTTTTCTTTGATAAAACTTCACTACTTCACTGTGACAACTCAGCTGCTAAATTTTGCTGTTCACAGATGCATCACTTCAACTGAAAGTCCACCAGGAGGCATAGTTATGAGACTGTTTTTCCGGCCATGTTTTTCAAGCACTGTCCAAGGTATTTTTGAATTTGGCCACCGGGTCAGTTTCTCATCTTCTGCGTGAGGCAAAGTAGTGTGTTTGCTCTTTTGGATTGTTTGAGACAAGAAAGCAAGAAAAATAAGTTCAGAAGTGGGGGGAGACTTCCCCATCCCTTTCTCCACAGATCGTCTTCCCCACTTTGTCCTACAGATTTTGGGGTGCAAGTCTGTAGAGTTAGCCAGTCACTAACCTGTTTCTAAATGGTATACCTTGCCATTTTCATAATGAAAGCCCCACTCTCAATCTCTGGCATGTCCACTTAAAAGAAGTTAGGTAGCCATGTTGTGTAAGATCTTTGTCTGGATCCCAGTGGTTCTTCATGATAGTACTGAGTGAGTCTCATGGACTGGCTGGATACAGAAGAGGGGTGGGAGACACCAGCTGGGGAACCCCTAAGGGAACCCCCAGGAGGAGGAGATTCAGAGCCAAGGGATTGGTGGTGGGATGACAATGAGTGGTCAGAGGAAGAAGAGGGAGCAGCCTGGGAGAAGGAGGTGTCAGAAGATGTAGAGGTTTGCTTTAAAATAATCAGGAAATATTCATTATATGCTTCACCCATAAACTTCATCAACTTATTTCTCTACAGAAAGATCTGGTTGAAAAGTGAAGTGAGGCAAGATCCTTGAGCAAACTTCTCCTTTCAAAGCACAAAAAGCAAAATGTGCAATCAGTTACTGGGTCAGAACACTGACAGAGTAGAACAACAGGTTAAAAAATATTGGTCCAAGTATTTCTTTTCCCATACTTATGGAACTGTTTTCTGCATATGACTAGTAACATTTGTGGAAAAAAACATCTAAATTCTTTTTTTAAGAAACCATGTACCATAGAAACGGTTTGCATCCAAATTTTTATTGTGAATTAAAATGCTACTCACTGTTATATGTGATGTTGAATCCTCGACCTGACATGGAGTGGTCAGCTTGAAATTCCAGGCGCAAAATATGACTATTACTAGTGAGATGGGATGGCACTTCGGCCCCAGTAAATGTGCCCAGTATTGGAGAATCAGGAGAGTCACCATCTTTAATTGCAAGGAAATCAAACTGAGATTCCAAGTCAAAGTCATTAAAGGAAAGATGAATTTGGCTCCCCGGGTCTGAGATGATTGTCCATATGCAGTAAAAGAAGAAGAAGAAGAAGAAGAAGAAGAAGAAGAAGAAGAAGAAGAAGAAGAAGAGTAGAGGTAACAGGGTTTATTGAGCAGGAAGCGGCTGTGGCAGAGAGAGTCAGAGTCAGAAGCAGAGGCTAGAGAGGAGGAGGGCCAAGAGGCAGAGAAGAGGCAGACTGCTGAAGAAGCCAGGCTTTCTCCCACTCCTGTTGTAATCAGCTCCCCACCCCCGCTCTCCCAGAACATGCAGAGGAATGAAGAGGGTGGAGCAAAGAGAAACAAGACAAAGGAGCCTCAGATTGCTTGGGAAGGACTCAGAGGAGTAGAAGTCTTAGGGAGTGCTGGGAAGGCAGAGACCTGTAGTCCTCTCAACTCCCTCACTGGGGCAAGACCTACAGGGAAGAAGGCCTGAGCTGTTTATGTGTTATCTTCACTGACACTTTTTTGAGTTATTGCTGACTTACTGCCAACTCCCACCTTGGCAGCTAGGCAGGCCAATATTGTCGCTCTGTATTGGGTAGATCCATATGGTCAAATGCAGCCCACTGCTATAGGAATATAAGAAAATCCCTTAAACTGAGTGAGATCAGAGGCTCATTTAATCTCCTGTTGTTGTGTTGTGTTGTTTTTTTCTGGGACTATCTATCTATTCACAGTGTATCAGAGGCATTCCAGCTGAAACTAAGGGCCTGGAAGTTTTCCCGAAACCACACCCCACACCTTTTTTTTTGGTGATCCTATCAGTGGGCAAGGTTGAATGAATCAATCTGAACTGTGTGATTTATTTATTTTTTTACAGTTTTGCTATTAAAGCTATGTTCTTTCTCATTTGATCAGTAGCTGTTCCTTTAGAAAGATGGATCAATGGTTTATCTACTTTGAGAATTGTGGTTCTGTGGGGGAAATTGAGATCTCCTAGCAACTCTTGGCACCCTTAACAAATTGCATCTCCTACCCAGTGTGGTGTAGTGGTTGACAGCGGTAGTCTTGTAATCCTGGGAACCGGGTTTGCTTCCCCGCTCCTCCACATGCAGCTGCTGGGTGACCTTGGGCCAGTCACACTTCCTTGAAGTCTCTCAGCCCCACTCACCTCACAGAGTGTTTGTTGTGGGGGAGGAAGGGAAAGGAGAATGTTAGCCGCTTTGAGACTCCTTAAAGGGAGTGAAAGGCGGGATATCAAATCCAAACTCTTCTTCTTCTTCTTATTTGGAGAATATATGACTATTTAAAGTGGCATCATAACCCTATAATGCATGGTGAGAAGGCATGAAGAGAATGTGGTCTTCGTGTATAGCACAAATTGGGGAAGCTGTGGCCTGCAATAAGTTGTTGGACTGCAACTCCTATCATCCTTGACTACTGATTATGCTTGCTGGGCTTTATGGGAACCAAACACCAACAAAATCTGGAGGGCCACAGGCTCCTGATGTGGACAATACAGAGCTAGATTGACCAATGGTCTGGCTCAATCTAAGGCAGTTTCCTGTGTCTTTGTGCCTAATGTGTTGAAGCCAAATGTGGGAGTAAACAATGAGCTTTATTAATATTATTTTAATAGGATTAATTGTAAGTGGTGCGTAGCATGATGAAATGCACACAAGCCCACAAAGAGCTGAATATCCAATTGTTAAAGCCAGTTCTCAGGTCCCTTGTTTAGACTCTGAGGCTGCATATACACTAACCCATTTGTAGCACACAAATATGCAATTTTTATCAATCTGGAATCATTCACGCTCATCCTCTACACATTGTTCTCGGTCTAGATTGATTCTAGGTCCACAAGGGTGGGTGGGATTACTTGATACACATTTGATAACATTCCCCTTGGATGAATACCTCCACCACAAGCGCCAGGCGATTGTCTCTTGGTATGCACCCACCAACAGTGTGTAGATACACCCCCTCCCCCCCAAAAAAATTGCCAGGCCCTCTCATATCAGTTTTCAAATGTTCAAACTGTGGAGTAATGCAGAATCAATGTGCAACAAGTTTTTTTTTCTTCCCGGTACGAAAACAATTTCTCAATAAGCACTTTTCAGGGGGAAACAATGTGCAATAGATTTAGATATTGTGTTGACTACATACAAAGAAGAAGTACTCTGTCTCCATTGATTCCAGAACAAAACAGTGTGTGTGTACGGCCTGAGTTTACCTCATTGCCTTTCCAGTCCATTCTCTCTGGCACAAGACACTTCATCTCAGCAGCAGGCATGGGAAAAGGAAATGAGAGCACCGAGAAGGTACCACACATGACACACACACACACACATTGAAATAATGAGTTGCAGTGTAAAACTTCCTCAATCGGGAATAAGGAAGAAGCAGGAAGAAATGCCCCCCTTTTTTTCCTGTACTGCTGTGTGACTTGTTGGCAAACTCAGTTCACCAACTCTGTTTTAAAGAGGAAAATAAACAACACTGTGCTTGAGGCTGAGAAAGTCAAGGCCACCTTCATGCTATGAGACCTGTTAGTCGGGTTCCATCTCCCAGGGTCGTGGAGAGAGAAAACTTCCATTTGTTAGCAACTCGCATCAATTTCAAAATCTCCACTCGAACAGCTGGTTTGACTGCCTACCCCTCAGCATGGCCCAGGACTTCAGAGTACTGTACAACTGTAAATTATTAATTCATGGACCAATTAAAAAAAAAAAAAAAAAGCAGTCAAGAGCCCTGCACAACATATTCCGCAGCTCAATTGGATGCTGAGCCAAAGGTAAACAGATTGCAAAAGTACATGGCAATCCAAGCTTATTGTATGGGATCGGAATTGACAGCTTCCATGCAAGCAAAAAACTCCCCATGAACTCTGTTCTGATTTGCCTCCATCATACCTGGAGCAAACAGAAAGGTTCGTTGCTGCTGCTGCTGTTTTGCTGCTGGTGTTGGCATCATCCTTGTTTTCTGCAAGAAAATGACAGAAGGCGTTTGTGAGCTTCCCTTACTTTACAGAGTTGGTACAAGGATGTAAGTAGAGGCCTGCTGGATCAAATTAATGGTCCATGAAGGGCACCATTCTATCCACCCCCCCCCCCCCGCAAACCAGACATCTCTGAGGAGCCTGGAGTGACTTCCCAGAAGCTGGTATTTGGTGGCATTCTGCAACTTTGATTGGCTTATAGGCTATGAAACTTCTATGACACATGGAACCTTTCTATTGACTCAGTTGTGTTCATTAGGATGCAATTGTATTTTCTGGATTATTCTTATAGTAAATATAGTTGATTAGACTGATTTCCCCCCTAAATGATTGGTATGCGTTTTACCCTAGTCTAGTTCTTTACAGTTAGACTAGATAACACTTTCCGTCCCTTCCCCCTCTACAGTTTTGTGACTCTATGGGCTGGGGGAGGATTTACAGGGGAGTTGTTGTTGTTGTTAATTGTTATTATTATTATTATTATTAGTAGTAGTAGTAGTATCATTTTCTGCTTAATGCCAAAACAAGCTTCAAAGTGATTGAGAAATCATAGCAACCAGTTACACAATCATTAAAATATAAACAATCACAATTAAACTGCAATAAAGCAAACCCAGTAAAACAGCACAACAATATAGATGGGGCCCTCTTTTTGTGTCAGCAGGAAGTACAGTGGTGCCACCACTGAAAAGACCCATCTGAACATAATTGGAAGCCAATGGCGAGACTAACCAGGCTCTGGTTGCCAATCCTAGTGCCCTTATCAGGCTGTGGAGACACAACTTCACGGGGACAAGATTTCGTGTTCCAGAAGTGCAACTCTCTAGCATTCTTTGCAAGAACTTCTTTGAGCATCCAAAGCCCCGTTTATAAACAGGATGAAAATGTCCAGCATATCAAATCATATTTACTCCTTTAAATGAGCCAGCTTTCCCCTGAACAGCTCACAGCCATGAGGGATGCTGGTGTCCCCAAGCTCTTTGTGACTGACACATCTCAGCGCTAACAATATTCTCAACATGCCTCCAATTCATCTGAGGCTGTGTGTTGAATGGCATCTAAAGAAGAGCCAGCAAATGGAGAGAAAAGGGCCCTTCTGAAGATGGCTCCGTGTACTTTATCCCCAATCAAACAGATTCTTTTCAACGCTAATCAGGATTTCTCTGTGCTTTTTACCTTCTGTGGTTGTTCTATTTTATTTTTTATCAAAGGGAAGTCTTGAATTTGACTGTCGGGGATTTACCTTCAATTAAGGTTTCCTTTCAAACTTCTTATATTTAAGCTTCGTAATGAGAGGGTGGATTGGGCAGGCGAGAGGGCAAGATGAAAGACAAAACACAAATTTGAGAGAGGGAGACAGACGTCTCCAAGTGTGTGTCGCTCTGTTTTCCGAAACGACTTTAATATGAAGTGACTTTAATGCAGCCTATTAGTGCACATGCGAGCACGTGCCTTGGCGATGCCCTCGCCTCGCCATGGCTAGGCACCGCAAATGGCAAACCACATTGTGTAAGAGCCTAAATGCATGTTACACCGGGGGGGGGGCAGCTTGGGGAGGAGTATCCGAGTGCAGAAACAGCAAGGGGGAGGTGATGCATCATCCATTGTTTCTCCACCTCTGCCATCAATCACTTTGACCTTCACAAGGTTATGTTCACCTTTCCAAGTGGCTGATTGATTGACACCCAGCAGAAAGGGCAAGTGGCTTGATAGGGGAGGTTGCAACAGACACGGAAAGGGGTTAAGCACCCTCCCCAGATTTGAAGGGGTGAACTGTGGAAACTCCCCCCACTGTGGTATGGCTGGCACCAGTACTATTTTTCTAGCAAAAGAGGTGCCGGAACTCACAATGAACACCGCCCCAGTTCTCTTAGAATGGCGATGGCCACCACCTGAGAGGCGCAGGAACTGAGCCCTGGCTGTCTCCAACAGTGTCCACCTTTCTTCATCAATATTTGAGATGACTGATTGGTAATGATGATAGGTGAGGTGTTTGTATATGTGTGTGTGCTTCTGTACCATGGGTAGGCAAACTAAGGTCTGGGGGGCGGATCTGGCCCAATCGCCTTCTCAATCTGGCCTGCGGATGGTCCGGGAATCAGCATATTTTTACATGAGTAGAATGTGTCCTTTTATTTAAAATGCATCTCTGGGGTATTTGTGGGGCAGAGGAATTTGTTTATTTTTCTTTTCTTTTCAAAATATGGTCCAGCCCCCCCCACAAGTTCTGAGGGACAGTGGACCGGCCCCCTGCTGAAAAAGTTTGCTGACCCCTGCAATCTCTCCTATGTTTCTACAACATCTGTCATCATGCTGACAAACGACTGTGCATGTATGGTGGAGCAAGTCAACAGAGAGGTGGTCCAGGCAAACTTTCCCAGACTTGCCCTGTTGCTGCTCCCATGACTGCCAAAGTAGGGTCAGGAGAAGAAGGAAGGTCAGTGGTACAGATGGTCAGGCAGCGTGAGCAAACAGAATAGCAGAGCAAGCCAGCTGGCAAGGTAGATAAGAAATCAGGTATTCCTTTAGAGCAGGGATGGAAACCCCTTTTCAGTCTCAAAGCTGCATTCCCTCTAGGCCAACCCCTTTGAGGCCCAAATTCCAGAATGGGGCATAGTCATTGCCCACACACAAACCACACACTTTTATGCATACCTAGACAAACCTAGGCAGCATCTTAAAAAGCAGAGACATCACTTTGCCGACAAAAAACCATATGGTTAAAGCTATGGTTTTCCCAGTAGTGATGTATGGAAGTGAGAGCTGGACCATAAAAAAAAAGGCTGATCACCGAATAATTGATACTTTTGAATTGTGGTGCTGGAGGAGACTCTTGAGAGTCCCATGGCCTGCAAAACGATCAAACCGATCCATTCTGAAGGAAATCAGCCCTGAGTGCTCACGGGAAGGAGAGATCCTGAAGCTGAGGCTCCAATACTTTGGCCACCTTGTGAGAAGAGAAGGCTCCTTGGAAAAGACCCTGATGTTGTGAAAGATGGAGGGCACAAGGAGAAGGGGACAACGGAGGATGAGCTGGTTGGACTGTGTTCTCGAAGCTACCAGCATGAGTCTGACCAAACTGCGGAGTGCAGTGGAAGACAGGAGTGCCTGGCGTGCTCTAGTCCATGGGGTCACGAAGAGTCGGACACGACTAAATGACTAAACAACAACAACAACATGGCACACATATACCCAGATGTATCCATGCAACAGATTAGGGGTGGAGTGGATATGTTTCAGTTCAAATTTTAATGCAAAACTTCCCAATATACACTTTGAAATGCAAACCAACACTGTGCTTGTTGTGTTTATTTCTATCCCACCTTCTTGCAGAATAGGACTCAAGGTGGCTTGCATGAATTAAAACAACATATACAAAATGCAAAAAGCTAAAAAACATATAAGAGATACTACTTAAAAAGTAATTAGACTATAATATAATTGAAACAATATTAACATATTAAAATGTAGGTAGTAAAAAATAGCAATGTTAAAAGACCTTTCCTTAAAAAAAGTCCAATCCCAAATGCAGTTGTCTTTTGAAACACATGCTTTTCTGCAGTTTTTCAATGAACTCATGTGTACATAGGCTTGCATATCTGAGGGAAATGTGCAAAAACTGCACGTTTGTGAAAATAACATACAAAAACACGTTCCAGATAATAGCTTGTAAGAATGGTGCATATTGGATAAATGAAGAATGGTGGATAAATTTGAACAAAAATGCTGATGAATCTTCATGAAGAATTTTTTTAAATGCAAATGGGTGTGTAAATATGAACTGCACTTAAGATTGGGAAAATGAGAAACTACGAGAAACTGAAATTGATTGATTCTCCAATCCCTACGCACAGTTCCAAAGAAAAAGCCACATGCATGCATGTTTACACATCTTTTCTACCCTCTGAAATAATGGGGGGAAATGTTACAGGTTTGCCTTCCCCATGCTTATTTGCCATGAAATTGTGTGATATTTCTGGAGATTTCAGTGGGAGAGGTACACACAAGGAAAATCAGGTAGCTAGCCGACAGGACAGCAGCGAATAGAACCTGGAAAATGTTATTACTCTCAAAATTATGTGTTTGGTTTTCTCTTTTGGTGGATGAGATATTTCTATCCCTCACACAAACTACTTTTGACCCTGAAATAAAAGAGAGAGAGAGAGAATATTTGGTGCTGCCCGGGAGAGCCACAACCCCCTGCCCTTCTCCTACACCTCGCCTGTGTTCAAGCTTTATGTGCCTCAGAGGAGACGGTAGAGATAATATACAGAAGGCAATAATCGAGAGCTGGAATTGAGTAAGATAGCTGACCTTCACATGGCTAACATCTGACTCTGTTTGATAAAGGAAGGTTAGCACTGCAGAGCCATTCCAGCTGGGCTCCAGCCCTCCTGATACGCTTTCGGTCCAATCGCTTGCTACATTCTGGCCACGCGGGTAATAGCGAAACAAGGTTGACTCCTCTGGCAATGGATGGCATGCATGCCACTGTAGCTGTGGAGCCAACTCAAGGCATCTCAGCCAAAAAAACATACATCAGGGTGACTGGGTTGCATTCCTGGCTGGCTCCACAGCACAGCCTTGACGTTGCCAAGTGTTCAGTGGAAAGATTGGACTAAGTGGTTGTGAGAGGCTCAGAAAAAACGCAGGGAGGCAAAGCAGTTTGAACCTTCATGCTCTAAATGAGAGAACTGACTCGTTCTCATTTTGGACTAGAGGCATAGCTCAACTGCAGAACCCCTGAAAGATGCTGGGGTTTTTTGGACTCGGCCATTGTGGCCAATTATTGCCCAGTCTTGAGGAAATATCAACAACCTCAGATATGCAGATAACACAACATTGATGGCAGAAAGTGAGGAGGAATTAAAGAACCTTTTAATGGCAGTGAAAGAGGATAGCGCAAAATATGGTTTGAAGTTCAACATCAAAAAAACTAAGATCCTGGCAACTGGGCCCATCAACTCTTGGCAAATAGAAGGGGAAGACATGGAGGCAGTGAGAGATTTTAATTTCTTGGGCTCCAGGATCACTGCAGATGGTGACAGCAGCCACAAAATTAAAAGACGCCTGCTTCTTGGGAGAAAAGCAATGACAAACCTAGACAGCATCTTAAAAAGCAGAGACATGACCTTGCTGACAAAGCTCCGTAAAGTTAAAGCTATGGTTTTCCTAGTAGTGATGTACGGAAGTGAGAGCTGGACCATAAAGAAGGCTGATTGCTGAAGAATTGATGCTTTTGAATTATGGTGCTGGAGGAGACTCTTGAGAGTCCCATGGACTGCAAGAAGATCAAAACCATCCATTCTTAAGGAAATCAGCCCTGAGTGCTCACTGGAAGGACAGATCGTGAAGCTGAGGCTCCAATACTTTAGCCACCTCATGAGAAGAGAAGACTCCCTAGAAAAGACCCTGATGTTGGGAAAGATGGAGGGCACAAGGAGAAGGGGACGACAGAGGACAAGATGGTTGGACAGTGTTCCTGAGGCTGCCAACATGAGTTTGACCAAACTGCGGGAGGCAGTGGAAGACAAAAGTGCCTGGCGTGCTCTGGTCCATGGGGTCACAAAGAGGCGGACACGACTAAATGACTAAACAACAACAACTTGAGGAAAAGGACAGAATGGGAAAGGGGTCCTCAAGTTATAGACTCTGAAAGGAGCAATCAAGTAGGAGAGGCAGCATGGTGTAGTGGTTAGAGTGCTTGGCCAGGCATGGGGATTGCCAGCAAGTCATGGAGTTCAGTGGGTGGGCTTGGGGCAACTCCATCTCTCAACCTAACCCACCTCACAGGGCTGTTGCGAGAATAATTGAGGGTGGAAGTCAGAACAGTGCCCGTTGCCCTGAGGTCTTTGAAGGAAGGGCAGGATTTAAATGTAATAAATAAATTAGAGGAGTGTGTGTGTGTCCCAGAGGGGAATGGAGAGGCAAGCGGCCCCATGTTTCAAAAGCCTGACTGCCTGCAGCTGGTCCTAGTCTTTGTGGGACAGTTGACTTTGCCATTGTCAACATTTAATGTCATTTCTAATCTGTGTGAAAGATCTTCAGCTAATCAGGAGGATGTGAAGCAGCCAAGGGCCTCAAAGTGACATTTCTGAGCTGCATCTCACAGCTGTGTATGTCCTGAGATGCCTTCTGGCTCAAATAGTATTGAGTTTTCTGCATTGCCTGCCCCAACAGCTCTTCTTATCCCTCCTGTATACAAAAGTGGTGGCCTCTTTAGAGTATGTGATAGCTTCCAGAAGTGTATTTTTCCCCCAAGAAGGAAACTTCAAAGTACTAGTTGATTTCCATTCCACTCGCATTTTATGCCTTGACGAGTAATTGCTAGAAGTGCATCCATGTGAACCAGCCCTTTGAAACAGTTACCACAACACAGTGTTGTTGTTAATGATGATGATTCCATCACCATCATCATTGTTATCATTACCTCATTCTGTCTAATGGTAGGGCTGACCCTGAATTTGGGGCATGTCTATGGAGTGGAGGCTAATTGTCTGGATAAGGGATGGAGTCAACAGCTGGCTAATTACCCAAGGTATGCCGTGAAACAAAATCAACGAATCGAAGAAATAACAGCTGATTTGGTGACCCTTAAAGTTTCTGGCCTCATTCCTTTTTCTCCTGCCCAACTAGATTTCTTTTTTCTAACTAACAGTTGAGTGAGGGGAGGTCACCCATTTGCCGCCTGGCACAGAGCCACTTCCTACAGGTATGTCACCTTAATGACTGATATTTAAGGGGTCATTACTAGAAAAACTTGTCTGGTTCTTCCAACAATTGGATCCTTTTTGGATCCAAGAATTAGAAGGGAATTCGAAGCAATATGTTGGCATCAATATTAGCAAATCAAATTGAAATTCATTGGTCAACCAAATACAAATAGCCAAAGAAACCAAACAAGCAAACAGTTTTTTAGCAAGAACGCATACTTAATAAGAACAGCACAATGAAACATGCGTAATGAAGCACAGATCATACTCAAAACATACATATGTACTAGGGGTCATCAAACTTCTTCAGCAGGGGGCTGGTCCACTGTCCCTCAGACCTTGTGGGGGGCTGGACTATATTTTGAAGAAATAATATGAATGTTTCAGCAGGGGCCAGACCTTGTGGGAGGCTGGACTATATTTTGAAGAAAAAAAAAAATGAATGAATTCCTATGCACACTGCACATATTGCATTTGTAGTACACACACAAAAACACACACACAGGGAAAAAGAATACAATATTTAAAATGAAGAACGATTTTAATCAGGCCCCACAAATAACCGAGAGATGCATTTTAAATAAAAGGATACCCCTTGGGCTGGATTTAGAAGGCAATTGGGCCGGATCCGGCCCACGGTCCTTAGTCTGCTGACACATGATATCTACGATACATATATACATACATGCTAACACCACAAACACAACCAAATATTCCATATCCTCAGCTGGTTCACATGCTTTGCTTGCCGAATCAATCTCTTGCCCAACTGACCTTAAACCAGAGCCGATTATCTTTAAGACACACCATAAGATCTTTCTGTTAGAATTAGAGGACACCAAGACAGAAGAAGAGATTCAATATTTGCTCTGTGTTTTAGTACCTTAAATTGGATTTTTAAGTAAAGTTTAATGGGCTATTTGACGTCGCCTTTTAATCAGCTGTTACCATCCCCCAGCTGATGGGACGAGGTGAGCTACGAATGAAAATGCATTAATTAAGTTAAAACTTTTTTAATTAAGATTTTATTAAATTTATTTCTGTTGCTGCAAACATTTAACACACACCAAAAGGAAACAAGAAATGGGATAAGAGCTGAAGGGAATGGGCAAGCTGTATTTTTGCCTATATCTCAACATTCCTACGAAAATGTCACACACAGGAGCAAGTTTGTGTTCTCTTTTCAGACAAAACTCTTTAACATTTCAAGGAGAGTAAAAAGCAAATAATAACAATAAGACTAACAACATTCTGTGGTGGGGTGGTGGTGGTGGTGGTGGAGAGGCGAAGGGGGTGGGGTCTTCACCTCTTTAGTTTGTCAGTGGGTTTTTCCTAGAGTGAAATTTGAAGGAAATTTAGAGGTCTCTGCTGAGATGAAGCATCCAAATAATCTCAGGCAAAGCAATGAGTTGTAAGAAGGCCAGAGAAAGTCTCAGGATGTGTTTGGAGACCCCTTTTTGTTATCATGCCCAGTTCCTTCCTCCCAGCCCTGAGAAACATCCCAACCCCATGGTGTCTCTTACATTCAGAGACCACCTGCTGAGCCTCTTATTCCTACAACCCTGGATGCTCTTGCCATAACCAATCTTATCTGATTGCATGCCAACTTTCTCAGCTAGATACTCCTGGTTTCAGCTTTACTGCAGCACACATTCCCCGACTAATAGAATCCCATCTCAATCCCTTTAAGCTCACCACTAGAGGTTTTTCTGGCCAATTCTTCAACAATCCCTGTCGCTTCTGTATCTCCCTCCAACCCCCCAAGTTAAAGCTTCCAGTTGCTCAAAACCACAGGAGGGGAGAATGGAGGACTTTAAAAGAAGATCAGACAAATCCATGGAGGAGAGGCTACCAGCCATGATATCTACTCTCGCCCTCCTCAGCTGGAGAATGCAATGTTTCTGAATACCTCTTTCTGGAAACCACAGGAGGGGAGAGGGTTCTTGTGCTTGAATCCTGTTTGCAGGTTTCCAACAGACATCTGGTTGGACACTGCAAGAACGGGATACTAGACTAGATGAGCCATTGGCCTGAACCAGCAGGCTTTTCTTGTGTCTGCATGTTCCCATCACCTTTTCCTCTTGCAAGCATGGTGTAGTGGTTAGGAGTGGTCATAATCTGGTGAACTGGGTTCGCTTCCCCGCTCCTCCACATGCTGCTGGGTGACCTTGGGCCAGTCACACTTCTCTGAAGTCTCTCAGCCCCACTCACCTCACAGAGTGTTTGTTGTGGGGGAGGAAGGGAAAGGAGATTGTTAGCCGCTTTGAGACTCCTTAAAGGGAGTGAAAGGGTGGATATCAAGTCCAAACTACTACCCTTCTTCTTCTTCTTCTTCTTCTTCTTCTTCTTCTTCTTCTTCTTCTTTTTCTCCTCCTCCTCCTTCCTCCAAGTCTCCATCTCATTCCACACATTCCTGTGTTTCTCTCCCTCCCATCTCCTTCTCTTCTCCCCTATTCAGGAACAACAAACATATTTTTTAGAGACACCTAAAAAAAGAAGAGGAACAGCAGTATCCTGAGAAACAAAGGGACATGCTTTTCCAGCTTTGAGGCATTATGGACCTCTTGACAAAGGGAAAAGGTCTAAGAAGGATCTACCTTGAAAGAGAGGAGGGGACCTGGGAGCCAAAGCAGTAGAGCCTAAGCACAACACGTATTTGAATGACTTTGACAAATTTTAAGTGACGCTTTAGCTCCACACATTTAATAAGCACTGCAAGGAGCCAAGGACTTTACTTCCTTGATGGGTTACAGCTGGTGCAAGCTTCAACCTTGGCACAAGTATTAACCCACCATTAAGCAGGCATTTGTGATGCAAGATTAGTGTGCTTTATACAATCAGCAATGAAGTAGCAAAATGATTCCAGGACTGGCCCGCTTCTGATTCCTGGTTGGAGAATGCGGCAGTTCAATGCCCCTCCAGTTAAAATGCCCTTGCACACCGAAAACTGGCTGTGAGTAGTTTTTCCCTTACTTTAGATCTTTATATGGCAAGTGTGTTTGTTTGTTTGTACGAAGAAGCTTTCCGGCATGTGAGTCCTTTGTGCGAAGTTTGCAGGGGAACAGCCAGGAACAGATTTCAAACATTGTCACAGGACAAATGTCCAAAGAAATTGTGAAATCTCTTCAACAAGTCAATAAATATTGAATTCAACGTAAGCCAGAATCTTAGGATTGGATCTACCATAATGAACTAATTGGAATCCCTGCGCCCTCACATGACAATGACAATGACTGCTACTATGAACAATATTAAAACCACAAGCCATAAGAATATCCAGCCCAATTCCTACCAGCAATTAATCTATAGCAGGGGTGGCTTGTTCTTTTTCATGACTGACCCTTCATGGTTCACATGCCAAGTGGAGCCTTGGTGGGTGTGGCTTTTTGGGGGGGAAAGGACACATTTTGGGGGTCTTGGGGAGTCACAAAACCTTCCGCTGTCACAGTATCACAAGCAAGGTGCCTAGCAGTACAGCTATAGCTATGCATCATTGCAAGCAATTTTGACATGACAAACTCAAGTCCATTGGCTTTAATGGGTCTACTCTGAGTATGTTGTGTTTGGATTGGATTCCTATAAGACAGGCATGTCCCAAGTCCATTTCAGGGGCCCAATCCAGCCCATCGGTTGCTTTAATTTGGCCCAACAACTTTGGGGTAAAAAAAAGCTCAACAACTTCGGTTAGCCCTCATGCATTTTCACTTCATCAAATCTGGCCCTCTTTGAAAAAAGTTTGGCCACCCCTGATATAAGGGAATGGGGGACCATGTGACATGACAATATCCAAGTTAGGTTTCTATTGTAGCTAACAGTAAAACAACAGCACCCAGTAGTGATGTATGGAAGTGAGAGTTGGACCATAAAGAAGGCTGATCGCCGAAGAATTGATGCTTTTGAATTATGGTGCTGGAGGAGACTCTTGAGAGTCCCATGTACTGCAAGAAGATCAAACACATCCATTCTTAAGGAAATGAGCCCTGAGTGCTCACTGGAAGGACAGATTGTGAAGCTGAGGCTCCAATACTTTGGCCACCTCATGAGAAGAGAAGACTCACTGGGAAAGACCCTGATGTTGGGAAAGATGGAGGGCACAAGGAGAAGGGGACGACAGAGGACGAGATGGTTGGACAGTGTTCTCGAAGCTACAAACATGAATCTGACCAAACTGCGGGTGGCAGTGGAAGACAGGAGTGCCTGGTGTGCTCTGGTCCATGGGGTTACGAAGAGTCGGACACGACTGAACGACTAAACAACAACAACAACAACAATTGTAATATTAGTAGTAGTACTAGTAATAATAAAGTTTATTATTTGGGAACACTCCCCCTGGAATCCTTCCATCAGAATGGAGGACTCATAAGAGCAGTTAATATTAAAATCACGCACACACACACACACACAAAATGACAAATTTGTTTATCCTTGCAGGGCTGCACAAAAAGCGCTCTCTCTCTCTCTCTCTCTCTCTCTCTGTGTGTGTGTGTGTAGCCCAGGAGGCAAGGGGCCAGGCCACTCCTGATCTGTAGTATCCCACTCTCCTTATAGGGATACTGAAGCTAGCTGAGATTTAGAACAAAGAGACAGAAGGGCTGCTCAATGTTAGTAAATCAATCCATTAAGAATGGCCCCAGGGATGTAGCCACATGGAGGTAGGAACATTTGACCTAATGCATGCCAAAGCTACATCAGCAGTCAATAAATAACTAAACAGCTCACTTGCACCTTCACCCCCCCCCCCAACATGCCACAAATGCATTTGTTCACCGAGTTAAAGACATGCTGGGGATCGGGGTGTGTGTGTGTGTGTGTAACCATGATTACCCCACAATATGTTATGAATAGTTCAAAATATAACTCGGCTGCTTCACGGTGCCTAGGTCTCCACATACACGCATTTAAATGCATGAATGCTACTGACAAGATAGATTTAACTGTGAGAGACATGGGGAAGGGGCTGAAGATTGACAATAGCAAAGACATCATTGCATTATGATTATGATTATTTTTTTTAAAGGATGTTGAGAGGGGCAGGAAAGCGAATCTGTCCCTCCATGGGTGCTCCATCACCATCACTGCCAGAATCAGCACTGATTTCTGGTGAGATCCTGCTGAAGTCTCACCGAAATCTTGTGAAATTTCAGAGCATGTGAGATTTCGTCGAGATCTCACTGGAAGTTGGTGCCTGAAGACCTCAGTAAAAACAATACAAATACAAAAGCATACAGTGATACCTTGGTTCTCAAACTTAATCCGTCCCGCAAGTCCATTCCAAAACCAAAGCGTTCCAAAACCAAGGCATGCTTTCCCATAGAAAGTAATGCAAAACGGATTAATCCATTCCAGACTTTTAAAAACAACCCTTAAAACAGCCATTTAACATGAAATTTACTCTCTAACGAGACCATTGATCCATAAAATGAAGGCAATAATCAATGTTCTGTACAATAAAAAAAGAAGACAGTATTGTAGATGATAAAGATTAAAAGTAAGTTTTTTTTTCTGACCTGCACTGATGATAGTCATAAAATGAAAAACAAGCCACAGTCACAAAAATAAAAAAGCCACACAAACAAATACGCAAAAAAATTAGCAAAAACAAAAGCACCAAATATCACCTCAGAACACTGCTATCAGAAATGGAAGGCTTAAATTACGATGCGGGAGGGCCCTCAAACGAACGGCGCAAGGGCAGAAGCGGGAAGGGAAAGGCTTAATTACTATGCAGAGGACTCAAATGAGTGGCGCAACAGTAAAAACGGAAGCTCAGGATCACATTCGGCTTCCGGGGCAAAGTTCAAAAACCGGAACACCTACTTCCAGGTTTGCAGTGTTCGGGTTCTGAGTTGTTTGGGAACTAAGCTGTTGAAAAACCAAGGTACCACTGTATTCCAAATAATAGCAAAAAGAATGCATATCCAAAATGTAACATCAGCACACAACCTCTAAATGTGGTAAACGGGTGCCCAGCCACTTGCCCCTCGCTCACCTGTCTTTGCTCTCCGGCCAGAGCAGGCTGCTGGAGCAAGGCTGGCAAGCCAGTTTACTTTTTCAGAAACAGGACAAAACAGAACTGGTAAGGCTGCCACCACTCCCTCGTCCCAGGGTTACCTGAAGCCACAGCTCAAGGGAGACAGCTGTGCTCCTTTGTTAACCCCAAACTACAAGTTGCTTCCACAAGCTTGCAGGCAGAAATCCTTTGGTAGAGCGCAACCAAGAAGTCTAGGCGTTGGAATTAGCTATTCCCCTGGACAGGCACATAGAACACAAGAGAAAGTTTCTTTCTTAGAAATTTATTTTAAAACATAAAGAACATGCTAAAAAGCAGGCACATCTTTTAGTTGATTATAAGTACAGAGAAAAATAAGAACATTGTGAAATATAGCTAGCTAATACTCACTTCTACACTCTAAAGCAAAGATAGAACAGTTCAGAATCATTCTTCCTCACAACAGAACAAAAAGACGAAAGAATGGCTGCTATGGTGGACATCAGCAGCCGGGCATTTTTGCGGATTGCAGAGCGCGCCCTTTCAAACCCTTCTCCCTAAGATGAAATTACCCTAATGGTCTGTAGGCACCTTGAGCAGTAGAAACAAGCTTTGGAGGGATGATTCATATAGGGCCCCACCTTCCCATGCCAGGTGGACATTGGCCAGACAAAGAGTAAAGACCTCAGCTTGCAAGACCCAAGGCAAGATGGTTTCTGGCACCATCAGCAGCAACCCTTGTAGCTAGGCTCAGACATGCTCAATCTTCCAACGTGCACCATGATATTCTGTCCTTTTCCTACCAGAAATCAGAAACCCCGGAATGCCAGATCCAATATAAGCAGTTGCTCTTTCAAAAGAAAGAAAGAAAACACTAGAAAACAGGGCCATTCAATGAAACCAGATGTTGAAAGATTGAAGCCAAATAAAGGATGGAATTTGTTCCCATAAGAGGTTGTGATAGCATCCGACTAAACATCAGGAAGTACTTCTGAGGGTAAGAACTAAGAGCTGTTCGACAGTGGAATGACCTCCCTGGGAAGTGCTAGGATATAGTTCTGTTCCACCTTAAAAGGAACAGGGATGACTGTTGTGTGTCACATGCCTGTTTACTTCCAGCACAGGCTTGCTGGGAACTTCCGTTTGTATATTGCTTTTGCTATGTTGCTGTTTGCTTGGACACAAAGGGAAGCAGACATGTTTATCCTTTGTTCCTGAACAATGCTGAATAAACACCTGTTAATAATGCTTACACATGTCTCTGTCCGCCACTTCCATTGTGAAGATTTATTCACTCTGCTGATAAGTCCATGCTCAGCTTCTGAACGTATTGGAGGCTTGAGTCGCTGATTGATGCTGTTCTGGGAACTGGAGTTCACCTGGCTGCCGGTGGCTGGAGCCAGCTGGGGGCCTGCCAAATGCCCCCGTCTCCCCGGACACATCCCAACAGGAAGGTCCCTTCTGTCTTGGAAATTTTTGAGCAGAGGTTGGATGACCATCTCTCATAGATGCCTTAGCTGAGATCCCTGCATTGCAGGGGGTTGAACTAGATGACCCTTGTGGTCCCTTTGCCCTTTGCTGTGTTTGCAATCCAGGTAGATGTCAGCATGAATGAAGAAAAGAGGCATTTGGGGAAATGCAGGGAAGTTTCTCATCTCGTTCAACAACTCCACTGCTTCCCGTCCAAAATAAGTCGGCTCTGCTCTCTAGCAATTACTTCCCAGTGGGGCAAGCAAACAGGGGAGAGGACAACGCTTTCCCTTTGTTTGACTTCACCGTGGGCTTCTTATAAGCCTTCTGGCTGGATTAGAATTGCTTTCAATAACATTTCCCTTTCAGGGGAATTTGATTTGAGATTTCCCAGCAGGGCTGCCTCTGAGCTCAACAGGACCACATTTCCCCCCTCTCCAGGCCTTTCTTCTTTCAATATCCCCCCCACCCCCTTCTCCTAAAAATCTGTTTGCAGAGCGAACTCCAGCTAAAGAGGCTAATACAGCAAAAGGATGCAAAGCTAGGAACATGGATGGTCTTCTCTGGAATCAGGGCTGAATTGAGGACAGGAGAGAGAAGTTGGGTTGAGCCATCGTTTTCTCTCTCCCACCCCCATCCTGAACACATCAGATGTTCCATTTCCCCCCACATGGTTTGAAATCAAACTTTGTTTTGATTATTAAATATATTGGGGGAGAAGGTGGAGCTCCTTGGTCCTGCAGGTAGGAGCAGAACTGTTGAAGCCCCCACCTCCATGAATCACTCCCGAAGGATATTGTGGTCAATTGTATTGCCAGCTGCCAAGAGGTCAAGAAAAGAATTGCAATCTCCCCTTCTTTCTCCCAACAAATGTCACCAACCAGAGTGGAAACAAAATAAAAAAAAATCCTTCCAGTAGCACCTTAGAGACCAACTAAGTTTGTTATTAGTATGAGCTATTGTGTGCAAGCACACTTCTTCAGATACACTGAAACAGAATTCACCAGACCCTTATATATAGTGAGAGGGTGGGGAGGGGTATTACTCAGAAGGGTGGTGGGAATGGGTGATTGGCTGATAGGTATGGCAAACCTGTTAACGCCTGCAATTGGTCTTACAGGAAAAGGCAAGGGGTGAGATGGCTAAAAATAGCTTTATCATCTATAATAAGATAAGAATCTAATGTCTCTATTCAGACCAGATCTCTCCATGGTATTAAGTTTGGTTGTTGTTTAGTCGTTTAGTCATGTCCGACTCTTCATGACCCCATGGACCAGAGCACGCCAGGCACTCCTGTTTTCCACTGCCTCCTGCAATTTGGTCAAACACATACTGGTAGCTTCGAGAACACTATCCAACCATCTCGTCCTCTGTCGTCCCCTTCTCCTTGTGCCCTCCATCTTTCCCAACATCAGGGTCTTTTCCAGGGAGTCTTCTCTTCTCATGAGGTGGCCAAAGTATTGGAGTCTCAGCTTCAGGATCTGTCCTTCCAGTGAGCGCTTATTAAGTTTGGTAATAAGTTGCAATCGACAACTTCTCTTTCCAGTCTATTTCTGAAATTCTTTTGTAATAAGACAGCTACTTTGAGATCTTGCATAGAATGTCCTGGGAGATTGAAGTGTTCTCCTACTGGTTTCTCTGTCTTGTGATTCCTGATGTCAGAAGGGTCTGGTGACTTCTTTTTCAGTGTATCTGAAGAAGTGTGCATGCACACGGAAGCTCATACCAATAACAAACTTAGTTGGTCTCTAAGGCGCTACTGGAAGGATTTTTAAAATTTTGTTTCCACTATGGCAGACCAACACAGCTACCTACCTGTAACCAACCAAAGTGGTTGCAATAGCCAGGCCAGATGTCACACTGAAGTCACATCCAGCTAATCAGTTTTCTCCAAACACTCCTGAAGCTGGAATGTCACCACCCTCTCATTGCCCAATAAGGGGATATTTGCCACTGATCAATAGTTGTTTAGCATGGAAGTCCTTTTAAATAGGGACACAATGCTTCCTTCAAGGTGCATGATGCCTCTCCCTTTTCTATTGAATCACCTATTACTCCCAGGGGCTGCTCACTCAATCCCCTTCAGCTAGCTCTAAGGAAGTGAAATCAAATTCTGTATGATTGTAACTCATCCTGGGATATTGGTGAGCTGCAGATAATAAATCTTTCTTCAGAAAGAAAGAAAGAAAGAAAGAAAGAAAGAAAGAAAGAAAGAAAGAGAAGGAAGCAAGGAAGGAAGGAATTGAAAGCTGTAACAAATTTTGGCAAGCAGTGAAAGCTCCAATTTCTGAATTAATTTTAGAAATAATGCTGGTTACACTGGAATTCAGGAGGACCGGGAAGCTTAGCAAATCCAGGAAATAATAAATTAGAAGAACGTGGGGAACTTACAGGATGCACATGTGCAACTGATTTGATATGGATTTTGGTACGGTTGCCAGAATTGTTTTACAAGCAATTCCTGAAGTTGCTGTGACTTTGATATTGTTCCACCTTCTGTTCTCTTGATGTTGCCGTAGTGCTACCCACGCTGCATAATCCATTCAGAAAGCCAAGATTCTTTCTTACGGGCAGGGGGCAGAGCACATGAAAATTAAAGCGCTGAGTATACCCAGCTGGCCCAGGGAGAGGAACATTACAAGTGCACTTCGGTTCACTAAGCGCCTACCTAGTATGTCATCAAAGCACAGCAATACCTGTGGAGATGCGTCCGGCGCATCCTCAGCTCCATCTTGCCACACCACAATCCAATCTGAAGTTGTTTTATGTTCCCACCTCCTATCACCTTGCAAAGCTGATGATGTTTGGAGGGCACAAGACTTGACAAATAGGCTCGCCAGGCTGCAGTAATTAGGAGTGTACAAAGGAAATGGATGGTCACTTTCATGCAGCTAAGAAATCTGAATGCAGCTTGCAGACAGAGAGTTGCAGAGCTGGAAGTGAACTGGAGAGACTTATGGGTATGTGGAGCTACCTTATATTGAGTCCAAGAATTGGTCCATCAAACCCAGTTATTTCTTTGCTGCAGCCCGAGGTCTTTTCGAGCCATGTAGTTCAAGTACCTTTCAAGTAGTACTAGGCCAGGGATTTAAGTTGGAACCTTGTCCATGCGGCATATTTGCTCCACCATGGAATGATGGTCTCAGTCTCTGCACAAGTTTGCATATCAAAGGTTTCAGGTTCAATAACCCCAACTCTCCATCTAAGTCTGGGGCAGATTCTCTGTCTGACATCCTGCTGAGCCACTGCCAGTCAGTGTAGGTAACACTGAACTAGATGGACTACTGATCTGATGAGCTTTAAGGCAGCTTCCTATTACAAATGAAGGATTTTTATTATTATTATTATTCATTCCACATTTAAAGGTGAATCCACCTAATTTGCACTTTCTGAAATGCTATGCAAACCAAACAGTCATCCTTTGTGAAATTTGCACTTCTCTGAATTCTGCAATGCAATTTTCCAGCCAATTTTCCAGACATGCATATACCAGGGTAAAGTGTGCATTTATATATATTTTGTAGTGTGTGTGTTTGTGTGTGTGTGTGTGCGCATACATACAGAATAACATACAGAAATGCTTTATATTAGGGGAAATTGCTTTGCAAAAAAAAAAGTATATTGGACATTGCATACAAGAAAATGTTTATATTCACACAAAAACACTGGCAAATTTTCATGAGGACTTTAAAAATAACCACCAGCTAATTAGAAAATATGGAGAACTGGAAAAAAGGAGAAAAAAACAATATATTTGCCAATCCCTGCTTCCCATGTTCATAGTGGGGGGGGGGGGGTATTAGAGGCTGTGGAATTGCTATGCCAGGGAACAATCAGCCAACCTTCCACCAGCCGTTTCCTCTTCATTTTTACAGGGGATGTTGGGAAGCAAGCACCAAAGAGGTCTAGCCACTTGGACCAGCTCTGCTTCATTGAGGGCACAACAGGGCAGACTGTCGTTGCAGAGAAAATCCTGAACAGGAGCTTTAGATGTAACAATAAGAGTATTCCAACTGTGCTGACCTTCCTTATCAAGCTTCAACTGCCTTAGCGGTGGAGTGCTTAGTACAAACGAGAGTCAAAGAAAGAAGATTTTGATTCTACTGACTGTTAAGCACTTTAAGCAGTGACTGTGTGCTGACCTTAAAGCAAATGATCCCAGACCCAGAGACTGCGTGATCAAGTGCCA
Organism: Podarcis tiliguerta; assembly: GCF_965153285.1. Classification (NCBI taxonomy): domain Eukaryota; kingdom Metazoa; phylum Chordata; class Lepidosauria; order Squamata; family Lacertidae; genus Podarcis; species Podarcis tiliguerta. The sequence goes on from NC_139544.1 coordinate 57,989,863, forward strand.
TTAACAGAATAATTTAGTCTGGTGGAATATCTCAGCAATGAAATAAAAATGTATTTGGAGTTTATCAAATGTATTTCTTAGACCCTTGTGCTTGAGACTTCAGGTCTTCTCTTAAATTTCATGTAGGGAGAAATCCACACAACCCTTGTTGACATCAGTCTCTTTTCTGGGACAAAGTGGTGACTAACATTAGTTCAATGGGTCTCCCTGCCTAGGTTCCTGGATTGAGTTGTCCATCTAGGTTTTTTTCCAATTGGCTGATATCCAATTTCTGCATTATATTGATGGTGTGACTTTCACTGCAATGACCATGAACTACATAGATATCTCACCATGCTATTTTATGCTGGTCTATGACCGTGATAATGTGCTGTTGTTGTTGTCACCATACTATTACCTTCTTGTGTAGTTTGGGCTGATTATCCAAGTAACCACCAAATGCCATGATAAATTCGGGCAAAATATCTGAGGAATCTCAACAGGCACATCCAGAACACCAATGCATTAGCCAAATGCATATTGGGTCTTCCCTAAAAGAGGGTACGTGTTGTGGTGAGATCTGGAGACTGACCTCTTGGTTGTGGGTGGGTCCATTGGATAGCCACAACACCCAATTGGTAGGTCCCTCGATGCTGGGTTTCAATCTGACCAATGGGGTTGCAGTCTAAACGAATTGAGGGACCTATGTAAACCCATGCATGTGACCCAGAGATTCCTCTTTCAGCTTGTGCATTGGAACACCCGCCCAGCTCTCCCTACTTTTAGGGCATTTTGCGACTGACCTTGCTATACCGTCGTGTGTCGTCTGTTGTTGGGACAGGCGCACGGCAGGAATTTCCCCACTTGGCTGATTGGCTGTTGCCATTTGGGTTTCGCCTCTCGCGTAGCAATTCATCACAACTTGCAAGGTTGCGAATAAGCACTGGTTGATGCGACAGGGATGGGAGAACGGTCTCACCATCCCTATATGAAGGGTATTCCATTAAAGGAATCCAGGGACTCAACTTGGTTTGGTCAACCCCCGAGAGGTGGTTGTGCCTGTGCCTGGGTCCAGGGGAGCATCTGAGGTGTGAATAGAGTCTGCTCCCAGGCTTTTCACCTTCTTCAGGTGTTCACCCTTGGCTGACCTATGATAGAGCTCTGGGTCAGCGCTACCTGCAAGGGTGTAGGGAGCTAGTCGAACCACAGCCTATGCAAGCACTCACTTTTCTGTAATCAATAAAGTTGTGGCCTAAACTCTGCCAAAAACCAAAACTAACATTTGAGTCAAATGTGTCTTTATTTAGGAGGGAGGTCTCTGGGTCTGAACACACAGAGACCCACATTCCATTTATGTATAAGCATATAGAGTTTTCCAGGCATAAGTTGGAATGCTTAAGGAATTTGATATTTGCAAGTTCTTAGAGGAAGTGGCTTGGTTTGCAGCTCTCAGGCTAATGTCAATGGACAACCCACTTGTCAGCTGGTGATGTCATAATGACTTTGTGTGATTTAACGTGGGTTGTCCTCCCCCCTGTTGAAGTCCCTTGTGCATGTTTTCCATGCTTGGGAACCACAGCACAAGACTTTGAGACCAACATGGCTACCACTGTGGAAATTCCAGCGACATGGCACAAACCTGACAGTCCAAAAAAGACCCACAGAGTTATACCTTTCTCTCTTTTTCTTGACAGAGAATTGGACCTGCCTCATTGCTTACATGGAAAAGGGGATGTTTTGTGGGCTTCTAACGTGAGAACATAGGACGTGGGTGGTGCTGTGGGTTAAACCACAGAGCCTAGGACTTGCCAATCAGAAGGTCGGTGGTTCGAATCCCCGGGATGGAGTGAGCTCCCGTTGTTCGGTCCCTGCTCCTGCCAACCTAGCAGTTCGAAAGCACAAATAAGTGCAAATAGATAAATAGGTACCGCTCTGGCAGGAAGGTAAACGGTGTTTCCGTGCGCTGCTCTGGTTCACCAGAAGCAGCTTAGTCATGCTGGCCACATGACCCGGAAGCTGTACGCCGGCTCCCTCGGCCCATAAAGTGAGATGAGCACCGCAACCCCAGAGTCGGCCATGACTAGACCTAATGGTCAGGGGTCCCTTTACCTTTACCTTTAACGTGAGAACACGGTTTATTTACCGGACATCAACGTTCAACCCAGGCAGCCTTTGTTCATGCCAGACGTTTGCCACATTGTCAAAAAATAAAAAGTGTCACATTTCATGCTGGGCAGCATTGGTGGGTCAGGAAATTGGAACATTCAAGCAAGAAGGCACTAAATAGAGTGTTTATTTAAACATCTCCTCCAATCGGTTTGTCTACTTGACCTATCTGCTGACTTAAATGCAATAAGGTGGCATTTTAACACCATTAGTATCTGGATTCCAGCCAGAGGAGAAAGCTTCTTTCTGTTATATCCCTTTAGGCTGCATTGATGAAAGATTCTAAAACCTGGGCTTTTTGTTACATTTAATTCAGTTTAAAAGGTAAGGCAAGAAGAGGAATGCATAAAAAACACAGACCCCACTGGGTCCTAGAGGTTAACGGAACTATTTCCAGGGAAAAGTTTTATTCATATATGTTTAAAACAACACGGTTTTCCAAACTCGTTTTGGGGAAAAAGGTGTACAGTGGTACCTCAGGTTACATATGCTTCAGGTTACATTCGCTTCAGGTTACAGACTCCACTAACCCAAAAATAGTGCTTCAGGTTAAGAACTTTGCTTCAGGATGAGAACAGAAATTGTGCTCTGGTGGCCCAGAAGCAGCAGGAGGCCCCATTAGCTAAAGTGGTGCTTCAGGTTAAGAACAGCTTCAGGTTAAGTACAGACCTCTGGAATGAATTAAGTACTTAACCTGAGGTACCACTGCACTCCAATTACACTGAACATCCACGAAGTAAGGGACTTCTCCTTGTGGCAAGGAGGTGAGCAGGACAGAGAGAGACTGCGGCTAAGAGAGATTTTAATCCTCTCAGTATCACAATGCTGCCTCCCTTCTGCTAGCCTTGCACCTGCTGAGCCTCTCACCACTAGGCAAGCCAGCCCCAGCAGCTGAGAGCAGCAGTAGTTTTGTGACGTCTGCACCAGCAGGCAATCAACATCTCCTGGCTCCAGCACCAGCTGCAAGGCAGAGACGGAGCCACTTCTACAATTGTTGTAACTGTTTTTAATGGTTAAGGGGAAATGTGTCTTTGCTAATTCCCCTCGACACCTCCATGGCTTTTGATAACAATAACCATGGTTTAATTCACCATGACCATGGAGCAGCTGTCTGAGTTCAGAGTGGGGGGGGGCACCGCTTTGCAAGAGTTCCAGTCCTACTTGGATGGTCATTTCCAGAGGGTGATATTTCTGAGGCATGTTCTTCAGCCCCATGGAGCCTTCAATGAGGAGTTCCTCTGGTTTTGACTTTATCCCCCATGCTGTTTAGCATCTACATGAAACCACTGAATGGGGTCATCCAGAGTTTGGGAGTATGTTGTCATCAATATGTTGATGACATATCATATTGCTTCTCCATTACATCCGCAGGTGTGGCAGTGAATGTACTGCAAATCATAATACACAGGGCTGCCTCTGAAGATGTTTTGGAGACATCAGTTGGTGCAGAATTCAGTGGCCAGTGCAAGATGTTTTGAGCATGTAATACCAATCCTGGCCCAGCTGCACTGGTTGCCAATTAGTTTCTGGGCCCAATTCAAAGTGCTGGTCTTCACCCATAAAGCCTTAAATGGCTCAGGACTACAATACCTCAAGGACTGCCTCTCCTGATATGATCCAACCCAGACCCTGCAACTATCAATTGAAGCCTTTCTTCATGGGTCTTGTGTGCAACAGGTGGCAATTCAAGAATGGGTGTTTGCATCTCATTTGTGGAATGCTCTTCCCAGGGAGACTTGCCTGTTGCTATTTCTTTAAGTGCCAGGCAAAAACATTCCAATTTTCCCAGGCTTTTTGGCTAATTAGACAATATGGCCTTTTAAAGGGACGCGGGTGGCGCTGTGGGTTAAACCACAGAGCCTAGGGCTTGCTGATCAGAAGGTTGGTAGTTCAAATCCCCGCGATGGGGTGAGCTCCCGTTGCTCAGTCCCTGCTCCTGCCTACCTAGCAGTTTGAAAGCATTTGAGAGTGCAAGTAGATAAATAGGTACAGCTCTGGCGGGAAGGTAAACGGCGTTTCCATGCGCTGCTCTGGTTCGCTAGAAGCGGCTTAGACATGCTGGCCACATGACCCAGAAGCTGTACGCCGGCTCCCTTGGCCAATAAAGTGAGATGAGCGCCGCAACCCCAGAGTCGGCCACGACTGGACCTAATGGTCAGGGGTCCCTTTACCTTTACCTTTTATGGCCTTATAAACTGCATATGAAAAGGGTTATTGTTTTTATTTGGTATTATAGTATGTATTTCTTTTCATTTTCTTTTTCCTTTCGGTTTTTATATTGTAAACCACCCTATGATCTTGGGATGAAGGACGGGATAGAAATTTAATAAATTTAAATAGTACACACATACACACACTTTCTCATTTCACTACAATCCAAGAACATCTCTCCCTGCCTCTTTTTCTCTGGATCTAACTTAATGCCTTTAGCACCATAAAATTAAGCAGTCCAGATTTTCTAATTCAAACTGCTCAGGGACAAGATGCTAAGTGATTCTAAGTGTTTTGTCAAGAGCCAGTGTTTAAGTAAACATTACAAATGATGGTTGTGTAGAAGAGAATGCAGTCTCCGAAACCCTCCAGCGATACATTATTCATCAAATACATTACTCTATCAGGTTGATTGTGTGCTTTTATTTTTTTTAAAGTTTGTTTGTTTAAAGATGAAGATGAATGCTACTCCAGTTGATTAGGGTGAAGACACATGAGCGGTTCAGTGGCAATGTTCACACATGGGGTACTTAACCTGTGTGAACAGCCTTTGCAAAAAAACAAAACAAAAAACAGGTACTGCTTGCATCTTTTCAACATGTGCAGCTTTAAATCAGCAAACATGCTTTGGGGCTGTGGAGACCATCACAGCTCAGCAAGCTATGGATTCAGGAAGTACCAGTTTCACTTTCTAACATCTCTAATTAGAGCAAGGATGATGATGATGATGAAGAAGAAGAGTTTGGATTTGATATCCCGCTTTATCACTACCCGAAGGAGTATCAAAGCGGCTAACATTCTCCTTTCCCTTCCTCCCCCACAACAAACACTCTGTGAGGTGAGTGAGGCTGAGAGACTTCAAAGAAGTGTGATTGGCCCAAGGTCACCCAGCAGCTGCATGTGGAGGAGCGGGGAAGCGAACCCGGTTCACAAGATCACGAGTCCACCGCTCTTAACCACTACACCACACTGGCTCTCACAATATCACTGGGTGGTGATATTGTGGCTTCCCAGATGTTTTGGGAGCTCCCATCATCCCCAAACAGTATGGCCAACACTCATTAATGATGGGAGTTGTAGTCCAACAACATCTGGAGGGATGCAGGTTCTCTGTCCCTGAGTTAAAGGGTCATATGAAGAAGAGGCAGGGTAGTCCTCTGATGAGCCACTGCTGTTCAGAGAAGAGAGTCTATTGGGGAAGGTGGACCTGATTCAGATTAAGTTGGCTTCATACCTTCATCCCACATCAGATGATTCCTGATGCAAAAGTCGGTCACTGCAAACATCAACACAGACTGGGTAGGGAAAACTGTTTGTCTGACTCTACTGCTTGAAGAAAAAGAAAAGAGAGATGAAAAGACAATGATCATTCATAAATCATGCAGGTTGCCTCCTACCACGCCAGCCAAATTATCTCCCTTACACTAATCATCAATATCTCTGACCTTTGTCATAAAACCCAGGTCATTTATATCTATATTCCATTAAAAAGTATCATCCCACAATCACCTCTTTGGTCCTATTAAAGTCATGTCAAAAAGAATCATTGACTTATTGTCAAAACACATCCAGGCTTCCACACTAATGTATCAGCAGACACCTTCCTGATCAGTCAGGAAATAATTCCTGGTAGTTACTGGGCACTGGGAAATTGGAGACAGCAGGTGAAGCATCCTCTACTCCGCCCTGCAGGGGTTAGATGAAGAAGATGATAAATTAAAGAGGATGAACATTACCCTTTCCTTCATTTTTCTCTCTCCGTCAGGTTGAAGACTCGGAAAGTTGCTCTTTGCAATTTATTTTCTTGGGTGTTTGTTTCCCCCACCACAAAGTTATGATCTGAAACATTGTTGAGACTAATGGAATATACCAGGGATGGCCACCTTCTGCACCAACAGAGGACACAGAGGAGAAAAGATGGAAGGGAAGGACGTAGCTCAGTGGTAGAGAATTGGCTTTGTGTGCTGGAGGTCACAACGGCTTGTACCAGCCAATTAAAACATTGCAAATGGAAGGGCGTTGAAGAGCCTCTGCCAAGAGAATGCTGGGTTGCAGGATCTAATTGTTTGATTTGGTATAAGGCAGGTTCACTGTCAGAGGTATTATGCCTTTGAATGCCACAGGTGGGGAGAGTGCTGTTGTGCGTAGCTCCTTCTTGCAGGCTTCCCATGGACATCCTGTTGGCTGCTGGATCAGACCAATGGCCCATCTAGTCCAGCATTCTCTTTTCACTGTGGCCAAGCAGAAGCCCATGCAAAGCCTCAAAGCAGGTTCCAAACACCAGCACATTCTTCCTTCCAGTGGTTTCCAGCAGCTAGAAACAGGATGCCAAGAAAATAGGATACTGAACTAGATGGGCCTTTAGCCTCATCTAGCTAGCCTCTCCTTGTTTCTTTATGGCTGCAGTGAGATTTTCAGGAAGGGTTTCCCAGTTCACATTGCAAGCTGCGCCATAACTGTTAAGAACTCCTCTTCCTTGGACTCCGGTGCCTTCAAGACCTTGTGTTGCAACAATATACTCCTCTCCCCTTTCTTTTTCTTTTGTATTTCACATGCACAATGCTGGATGGCTCTGGTAATGCGGTTTTACAGCTTCTGCCTTCACTGAGCTGGAACAAAGATCTACTAGAGAGTGAACTCTCGTTATTGGCACCAGCTGTGCCAGAATTATAGATGCAGGGTGGTACCTAAGCTACCTCTGAACACAGAGCCAAATGTAACCCTTTTGAAGGCCGTGCGCTTCTTTTGACAATTTTGGCAAGGATGCTAGAGCTTTTTGCCAAGACTTGCTCTTTGATACCCACCAATCTGCCTGCCCACAGCTGGCTGGCCACATGTGCATGGATGTGTGTAGGTTATCAGATAAGAGTCAACTGCCAACTGTACCAAATGCTTAAGCCACACCTCTATTTAATTGACTGTTTCTCTGGCTGGCATGTGCCTTTCTGCGCCTGCATGGGTTAAGTTTAAAGGAGAGAGAAGGAAAGGGAGAGAGTCTAATTTTTTTCCTGTTGATTTGGTTGATGTTTTCTTTTTTTTTAATATAAGGATGGAAATAATAATAAAAAATCTCAGCATATTTGAATTGCCATCAGATGTTTAGGTTAGGTTTAGACGCCTTCTGTTAAAAAGCTCCAAATACCAGTGAGGGGACGGGGGACAGAAGCACAACATATGAGCGAGAAACAAAGCTTAGACCAGCATCATTAAAAGCAGATTAGCACAGAGGGGAATATCTTTACAAAATAAAACAAAATTGTGCATGGGTGGAGAAACATGAGAAGAGACACAAACACAGAAGCAGAATAAATGAGAGGCACCTAGAGAAGAAGAAGAAGAAAAAAAAAACAAGAGCCAGGTAGGGCAGTCAGTGGTGTGGAAAACACTTCATGCCAATTTGTCTGTGGAGGAACAACTGTGGTGGAACCCCCTGTGCATTGTAAGCCTCACGGGTTAAGAACATAAGAACATAAGATGAGCCCTGTGGTCTCAGGCCAATGGCCTATCTAATTCAGCATCCTGGATTATCCCAGTGGCCAGCCAGATGCCTGGGTAGTTTTCAATGACTGTGTTCCGTCAGTGCTTGCACAAAGGAAATTTCCCCTCTCCACACCCCCCGCACGGGCCCTACCTCTGCCCCAAATCTGTTCCAGTTATCAACATGAGAAGAGCCTGCTGCATCAGGCCAATGATTCATCTGGTCCTCTTCTCATACTGGCCAATCAGACTCCTATAAGAAGCCCACAAGCAAGACCTGAGCACAAGAGCCCTCTCCCCTCCCGTGGTTTCCAGCAAGAGGTATTTAGAAGCATTTTCCTCTGGCCATGGAGGCAGAGCAGGTCAAAAACCTTAACCCTGGATGGTTAAGTCCAGTCAGAGGCGACTACAGGGTTGTGGAGCTCATCTTGCTTTCAGGCGGAGGGAGCCGGTGTTTGTCCACATTCAGCTTTCCAGGCCATGTAGCCAGCATGACTAAACCACTTCTGGCACAACAGAATACCAGGACAGAAACCAGAGCGCATGGGAACACTGTTTACTTTCCCTCTGCAGCAGTACCTATTTATCTACTTGCACAGGTGTGCTTTCAAGCTGCTAGGTTCACAGGAGCTGGGGCAGAGCAACGGGAACTCACTCCGTTGCGGGGATTCGAACCACTGACCTTCTGATCGGCAGGCCCAAGAGGCTCAGTGGTTTAGACCACAGTGCCACCCGTGTCCTAGGTATTGAGCTCACAAGCAGGAGCCTCCTGTGGTTTCCAACAGCTGGAATTCAGAAGCATTTGCCTCTGAGCATGGAGGCAGAGCATAGCCATCATGTCTGGTAGCCGTTGATAGCTTTATTCTCCATGGATTTGTCCAAACCTCTTTTAAGCCTGTTTTGTTAGACTTGCTTCCAACTTGCCATCAGGAGGATACTCCCAGAACCTGATGGCTTTCCAATATACAAAGCAGCCTTGCATTATGTCAGATCAGTGGCCCACCTAACCCAAACCATGGTCCCTTCCACTTTGTGGCAGGTGCAGGGGGCCTTTTTCATCTGGAGGGCCCCATTCTCCCATGGGGAAACATTCAGGGCCAACATGCCAGTAGTGAGCATAGATAGAGCAGATGCGGTTTTAATGTAGCACGACTGGAGCGGCTGCAGGGGGCAACATAACAATGATGTAGAATGAAGTGCAAGAGGTGTGTGTGTGTGTGGGGGGGGGAATTCTAGCATCACACAGAATGCTGCTGAAATTTGAGAGCCCAAAGTCCACCACTGACTAGAGGCAAAAGGACCCAGGTCAAATGATGTGACCCTCATCTTTGAACAACAGGCCACATTCCAGTCATGCAGAATCCAGATGTTTCTACACTGAGACCCAGACCTGCATCTCCCCATCCATTCCAGCAAGAGACATTGGCTCAATTTAATGACACATTTCAGCCAGGCCAAAGTAGGGTTGGTGTGTGTGTGCGTGTGTGTGGCCGAGGGAAGATGGCACATTTGTCTCTTGGTCCTGAGCTTCTCCCTTGTGTCTCAGGTGGTGGTCTTTGACCCCATAAGCTACCTGGTCATTTTAACCCCTGACCAGGGCCAGATTTAAGTTTGATGAGACCTTAAGCTACTGAAGGTAATGGGGCCCTTTATATGTCCAGCTGTCCTTTGTCAGGAACAAATTGTCACTGTTTTTGTGTGTTGAATATATGCTATATGGTAATTTATGAACCTAATAGGTATCTAAAGCCGTTTGCACATAACAAAATATGTATGTTATCAAAGTAATAGTTGAACTGAAATGTTTTATTTGTTTTTTTAATCTGGGAGTTTACCATTGGACCTTCTGTGTGTGTGAAATACATGCTCTTCCACAGATGTGCATGCCTTCCTCCTTGCCACTGTAGTGGTAGGATTCTGCTTGCTATTTCTGTTGGACTGGAAAACTGATTATTTTCTCAGAGGAATGGTTCCATAGCAGTCCTATGGAGCCCTGACACTGTCAACAGACAGTGACATATCTAGAAGGGTGGGCCAGTTTAAACTGAGGCCCAGAGCCCTGGGGGGCACTGACATTGCCTATAGCACTTGTTCTATGCAAACCAGACATGCTCCTTCCTTGATTTTACCACTTCATGGCTAACTCTCGCCTGTGGTGGCAGGAGTGACAGCATCAGCCACTGCAGAGGCCGCTGCTGTCAATCTACTTGACTGGGCGTTCTTTAGCCTCACAGACAACCAGGGAACAAAAGGGAATTTCAAAGGCAATCTTGTAATTTGAAGGTCCACATATGAATGAAATATTCAGTGGTTTGCCATTTTAACTGTGGCAGGAGAGTAGGGTAGCATAATGGAGGACCTTTTTTCAGACTGAGGGCCACTTTTTCCCATAGGCAAGCTTCCAAGGGCCACATGCCAGTGGCAGGTGGGGCCAGAAGCAAACATGGGTGGAGAAATTGATATAGCATCCAAACCCAGAAAAGAGCAGCTGAGAAGGATATGGAACAAAGATACAGTGGGGGTGTGGTGGCCTGGGGAGTGTCCCAAGGACCGGATAGAGAGACCTGGAAGTCATGTGTGGCCCCTGGAGCCAGAAGCAGATTTTGGGCAGTGCAACCAGTTCTGCTGCATTGGGCACCAGCACTAGAGGGTGTTGCATGGCTTCAAATTGATAATATAGTAAATTGAACAAAACAGAAGGCAAGAAAGAGGGGCACCAAATTAGTCCTCGCATAGGGACATAGCCACTGAAATTTTAAAGACCAATGACCACCACTGCTAGGCCTGTAGTTCCTAACTCCTGATGTAACACAAAAATGGGAAAGGCACAAGATGCAAGAAGCAGAGTTTCCTCCAGTACCTGTTCATGTTGCCATAATCAACCCAGCTCCCAGCCTCCAAAAATTTCCATTGTTTCCCTCCTTTACAATCTTCTAAAAAAAAATCCAAAAATCACCTTTCTTCATTGGCATACGGACATTCATAAGCCTGTTACATTATTTTCCCACACCAATCTGAGATTTTTTTAAAAATGAAATATCTACATGGCATTAACGTTTGAATGCATTTTTCCAATGCATTCGAAACCTTTGTTTTCAAATGTATTTTGATTTGTTCCTTTGAGCAAAGAGCTAGGTCAGAAGATCAGGAGGTACTGTTGACTCAGACCTGCAGCATCTCTCCAGGGTTCTGGCAGAAGTCTCTCCAAGCTCTACCTTGAGATGCTGGAGATTCAGCCTGGAACCTTCTGCATACAGAGGAGACGCTATTCCCCTGAGCTATAGCCCTTTAGCTCATTTGGCACCTCAGTCTGGGATGTGTGGATCAGATCAGTCCATTAGCAGACCGCTGAAACATCCACCACACCACCATAAGACGAACACAAAATCGGTAGCAACTGTTACAAATAGCTCTTGTGTGTTGTGAAATTGCTTTGAGATGTTTCATAGGAAGTGACTCATAAATGAAATGAAATGAAATAGTAATAACAACAACTAGACAACCAGACTGTGTGTCTTTCAGCCAGGAATCAACAGCAATTAAATCAGGTCTCTGCGTGCCTTTAAGTGGTAAACATGGTACAGCAATATTACGATTCAAACAAACCTCTGACGTGCCATCTGGGGAACCCTGTTAGGAACGCGGAACATTTCCTTTTGTGCCATACCTTTTTCTAGAGAGGTGGAGGTTTTGGGGATGGGGATGGTGCTGTGCTCTAAACCACCAAGTCTATTGGGTTTGCCTATCAAAAGGTTGGCAGTTCGAATCTGTGCGACGGGCTGAGCTCCCATTGCTTTGCCCCAGCTCCTGCCAACCTAGCAGTTCAAAAGCATACCATCACGAGTAGATAAATAGGTACCTCTGCGGCAGGAAGCTAAACAGCAGTGGGGGCATGTCTTGCTTCTTCTGGGGTAGTTTGTCCACCTTGGGGGGGGGCACCTTCATCTTCCCCCTGTACTCAGCTCTCAGCTGTGGCTTCTAGAAGCTGAAGCAGCTACACCTTGGGAAACGGCTTCGACTGGCCGGCTAAACAAGGCAAGGGTAGGGATAGGTCTTAAACCCTCAGTGAGGCATGTTGAGTTAGGGACTTGTCCATCCCCTGCATGCAAAGACAGGCTCCAAGGAATTGAGTGGACAAGACCAATAATGGTCTAGACGGCAGTTTCTGCATGTGCTCTTGAGGGAGACAAGGAAGAAAGTGTCACGGTCCAGTTCATGGGTGGTAGAAGTCCCAGCTGAGGACGTTGGGACCAGGGGGCAAGACGGCAGGGTGGGAGCAGGAACGGGAGTCTGGAAGCCAGGAGTCAAGAAGCCAAGGGTCCCGGGGGTCAGGAATCTGGAGTCAAGGAGCCAAGAGTCCAAGGATCAGGAATCAAGGAGTCAAGAAGCCAAACGCAGCAAGGCAGGAAGCGTGTTGCGATGGCAAAAAGCCAAAGGAATATGCTGACCTTATATCCCCTCCCAGGGTGCTGTGAGTTACCAATCAGCCTCACCTGTCCGACCGTGCCTTGCCTCTCGAGAACAAACTTAGGAAAGCCCCAGTCCTGCGAAGCCCTACTGGTCACAGGGCTTGGCTCCTGCATGCACTCATGACAAAAAGGCTCTGGGAGTAAACCCTGAGGAACAATCTATAACCATTGACTTGAGGTCAACCTAGGAAGGTAGCCCACCTAGGAGAAGGAAATCTCTGATACTAAACCTCTGCTGCCTTGTGGCCATACTCATTAGTGAGAAAGGCTCTGGGAGTAAACCCTGAGGAACACTCCATAACCCCTGCCTTGTGGGAATCCCTTGGAGGTGACAGCAGCAACTGGAGACAATCAGCCAGGTTGTGTATCCACAGCAGTGATTAGAGGAGGAATAACAGCTGGGAGGAGTGCAGATAAAAGAAACACCATGGTAGAGAAGGCAGAGGGCCTTCTCGGTGGTGGCACCCGCCCTGTGGAACACCCTCCCACCAGACGTCAAGGAAATAAACAACTGACTTTTAGAAGCCATCTGAAGGCAGCCCTGTTTAGGGAGGTTCTTAACGTTTTATTCTGTTTAATATTCTGTTGGGAGCCACCCAGAGTGGCTAGGGAAACCCCGCCAGATGGGCAGGGTATAAATAATAAATTATTATTATTAATATGGTACTCCTGCCTCAGCACAACTGGACACATTCATCTGCCCCACCTGCAACAAAACATGTCTCTCTTGCATCAGTCTTTTCAGCCACAGCAGGCACTGTAACACTCTCATGGTTTGACTTAAAGATTCACTCTTCCACTGACTCCCAAGACAGACCGATGCCAACCAATTGCCAGTCTTAGTACATTTGTCGTTGATCATATCTAATGCATGACAAAAAGGGTACATCTGTGGGTATAAACTACTCCCAGGGATTATGTAGCAGTTACTTTACCTGATGGAATTCATTAGCTAACATTTATGAAATGCGTCAGATCTCTTTCTCTCAGCTGAGTGCCTCAGAGTTGAATCCAGTAGACATTTTGCTGTGGATTCTGAAGGGAAGAGGGTCAAAACCTATTATAATTGAGGGCAGTTGCTAATACCCAGCAGTCCTAGACCTCACCTGCCATTCTCAGCTAGCTGAGAATGTCAGTCATTGATATGACAGGACCCTGAGCTCATAGCAAGATGGGCGACAAGTTCAGCTGTGAGGCTGTGCGAGATCATTTATAGCCCATCCGCTCTCTCCGGTGCCACCTCAGAGGGCACATAAATATAACTTCCATATGTTTGCTTTGGCCATAAGGAGGAAATCCGAACAGGGGCTGTGGCTCCGTGACATGTCTCTGAGCGAGAGCGGGTGCTGGCGCGACCCGACACGTGCGGCTGCGTCTTCGAGGTGATGGAAATGCCAAAATATTCTAATGCTAAGAGCTGCCAATTATGTTTAATTGGCTTTGGAAACGTGCTAATAGACCCCACTTAGATGAGGAAGAATTGATGGTTTGTTTGTTTGTTTTTCAAAGCTCTTAGCTTGTCATTAAGGGGTTCAGATCGGTGGCATTACATCGAACAATATGAGGCAAAGTACTGCCGCAATCAGCATTGAAAGCCACCTGTTTCTGTCACGAGGGACTGCCAGAGTTAGATAAGGAGAATGGAAGTGGCGTGTGGCAGAGTCTCAACCTGTGAGGACAAGCTTGGCAACCAGTTTATTGTTCTTCTTGTCGTTTTCTGTCAGGGAGGAGCAAGGATTTTTTTTTCCTTTCCTTTCCTTTCCTTTCCTTTTTGCCTTTTAATAAAAAACTACAGAACTCACACTTCTCCAACCAAAACCCGGTTTTCCGTGTAATTCACACTACTCTGAATTTTACGACGATGCCCCAGAACATGTGTGCTAAAATGCACATGTTAGATGGGAAAGTGCATAAAAAAAGCATATAACAATGAAAGTACAAGAATGCATGAATTAGGGAAAGCCGCTTACGAAACTGTGGATATTCATAAAAAACAACTGCATACAGAAATGTCTTTATCAGCACAAATCCACGCTAAAAGGCTGACGCAGGATTTTTTATTTGATTTTTTCAAACAGAAGTTCAGATTGCTATGGAAATGTGGAGGCACGAATTTAGTATTGGAAAGACGAGAAACGGAGAAGTGAAATTGTTAGATTTTTTTCCACCCTCCTGTCCTTTGGGATACGATAGAAAATTAATTAATTAATCATCATCAACAACAACAACAGCACAGGGTGGATGAGAGCTCTTTTTTATTGTCTTCTAACATTTCAGAAAATACTTGCAACAGCACTGAAGGCACTTTTTGCACGAAAGTTCCTAACTGGCATATATCTGTGAACTTTGTCCATTGAAACTGGTGTGAGTCCTTAAAAAGGCAACTGGGTAAAATAATGGCGAATTTCTGTAATCCAGCATGTTCGCATAACCATTTATCAAGCCAATGGGCTTCCTCTTTCTATGCACTGGAGGGCAGGCCAAGGCAATTGAATCATAATAAAAAAGAAACGGCTTTTTTAAAAAAATAAAATAAAATAAATAATAATAATTTTATTGACAGAAATCTCATTTTGGACCTAATACACTGTCAGCCTGCACTTGTCACTTTGCATTGGGTTGTAAGTTGACAGTGGAGACCACTTGCGGTGCCTCAATAATGCAAAACATGAGCAGAGGAGACGCGGACTGACAATTGTTTTTCTCTTCTCTTCCATGGAAAACAATAACTCTGCCCCCTCTCCTTGGAAGAGGAGCAAAAAGCAATTTTAAAATTTGTTCATCTTTAACACACTTGACAATAGGGATGCTATACCCTGGGTATTTTCCTCACATCCACCTGGGGGGGGGGGGAGATAACAAAGGTTTGGGGACCAATTTCCTCAAAAGGAAGTGGCATACGCTAAGCCTGGCAGGACAGCGTACTCTATGGTTTTAACCCCTCCATCACTAATTAGATTCAAACATGCTAAGGGTATATGAGGCTGGAACCATATACAGTGGTACCTCGGGTTACATACATGTAATGGTTCTAGGGGTTGCTCGTGCGTAAGCCAGTGCAGACACCTGGCTGGATTGCCTGAGTGAACCTTCTCTGTCCGGACAGCCACTCACCCGTGGCTGTCTCAATTGCTGGCAGAATCCGTCAGTGGGCGTTTCTTAAACTTCTTCCAGCAAAGAAGCTCTTTGACGCCTAGTCTTCTCCTACTCTCTCTGCGCGAAAGCCTTCTGCGCAAGGAGGGCATAGGCAGCGGAGGACCTCTACTCTCCCCGCTGGTCCCCGGCAAGGAATCATGGGACCGCCTCGCCGCTTCCCCCATCTGCCCCCCTTCTCCACTGGTGCTACGCTGATTCTCTTCCACAGAAGATGGGCTGCCTCTCCCAATCCCGGGACGCTCTCCGGAATCCCTCTGGATTTTGCTCTCTCCCTCCGGCACTGATGGCAGTTCCCTGACAATACGCTTCAGGTTACATACGCTTCAGGTTACAGACTCCACTAACCCAGAAATAGTACCTCGGGTTAAGAACTTTGCTTCAGCATGAGAACAGAATTCATGCTCCAGCGGCGTGGCAGCAGCAGGAGGCTCCATTAGCTAAAGTGGTGCTTCAGGTTAAGAACAGTTTCAGGTTAAAAACGGACCTCCAGAACAAATTAAGTACTTAACCCGAAGTACCACTGTAGTACTGAGTCACTAGTTACAGGTAGGTAGCCATGTTGGTCTGCCGTAGTCGAAACAAAATTTTAAAAATCCTTCCAGAGGCCAACAAAGTTTGTTATTGGTATGAGCTTTCATCTCTGAAGAAGTGTGCATGCACACAAAAGCTCATACCAATAACAAATTTAGTTGGTCTCTAAGGTGCTACTGGAAGGAATTTTTTTACTGAGTCACTAATACTGACTGGAAGCAGCTTTGTGGGGTTTCAGACAAGGGTCTCTCCCGGCCTTACCTGGCAATCTCAAGGATTACCCTGGGAATGTTGAAATGCAAAGCAGATGCTCTACTACTGAGTTATGACTCTTCCAAGTCATGCGACTTCAGATTCTCCCCACTCTTGCAAGCAGCTGTGAAGGAAACAGAATGGGAAGGGTTCTCATTTCAGTCTTATGCCTCCCTATAAAACAACATTGGGGATGATATATGCAAATGAACTTCCTAACAGCATGTATGTGTGATGGCCTGGGAGTCTGATTCAGAGGCTGAACCGGAGGAATCCCAGCCTGCACAGGAGTCCCCGCCTCCAGGGCCGGCTGAGCCGGGGCAGGGCCTTGAATCTGAAGGGCCTGCACTTGTGCCGGATCCTCAGGAGCAGACACCAGCTGAATCCGCTCTGGCTCCTGAGGTGATGGAGGACCCATTGCCTGCAGGTGCTCCTCTCCCAGCCCTGTCAGGGGAAGGTGAGGCTGCCTCTGGGTCCAGTAACCCTCCAGCCTCTCCTGAGCTGCAGAGGCTCAGGGCAGAGAGGCAGAGGGAACTAAGTTCTATCAGGAGGTGTGCTCGCCTTAAGGCCAGGAGAGGCGAGTCACCTGTGGGCCAGGACCGCCCTAGGCCCCAGAGGAGATAAAGGCCAGTCAGCCCAGTCCCAGGTTGCAGGAGCAACATAATTGGAAACCTGTTTCTGCCAGCACCCAGACCTGTTCTTCCGGAGTTCCTGACCACGCCTGGCTTCTTGCTTGGGACCCCGCTTCGCCCTTGGTGGACAGTCTCCAGACCCTCGACCCAGGATTGGACTCTGACCACGCCTCTCAGTACCCCTCCCCCGGGACCAGCACAGTATGACTCCCTCTCACTCTGGCTTTTCACCTCAAACACTTCATCTGAGAAGCATGTTTTCTCCAGGGGGACAGTGAAAAGATTCTATTCTATTACTTCCCTAAATTAAAGTAAATGGAATGGTCACATCGCCACGCCACCCCACATTCAAGGGATCAGGAGAAGGATGCTTCAGTTCCTGAGAGGATATTGACTTATTCCAAAAACAAAGCAACTAACTTTGGGGCTAAATTGAAACTGCCTGTGACAAGCAGCAAATGCATGTGTGTCTTTCGTGAGTGACAACACACAGTCCTGTTTGCGGAGGTTAAGCCTGGATGTGAGATTCTGAAGTGGTTTGAAGTGGTTGCTTCTTGCAGTTTGTTGTCGTCGCTGCTGCTACCTCCTACTCTTTTCAGACTCAGGCAGGAGCAAAGAATTGTGGGAGGTAGACCGTTTCTCCTCAGTTTTCCAGACTTGCCAAGCAGGAGCATTGTGACAAAAATGTAAAACTAAATTAAACACAAGGCCTACTGTGGGATGTGATACATAAGTAGCAGTCAAGTACAGCATTCCTTGCTTTCCTAGAGTGGACATGCAAGAGGATGTTTGGACCAGCCAGTCAAAAACTTCCTGTTTCCTCCTGGGCTGGGACATACTTCCTCTGGCATGTTACTAGAGGTGGGCATGACCTTACCTGTGCAGGTAAGAAAAGCACAAGGACCGCAGCCCTCCTCCCTTCTTCTCCCTCTTCCTTTCCTCATGTGTGCTGCAGTGACTACCAGTCTGCAGTCAATGGAATTAATCCCCCCATATGGGGTAGATCCACATATACATCTGTAACTAAGTCTGCCTTCAGGGATCCATCTGTGGATTGATGATGTGAGTAAACCACTTTTATATATCTTAAATAAGACTGTGGGGTGTTTATTATTTTAAGAGGGGAAATAAGGGATTTTACCAGGAATCTATATTGAGAAGCTTAAACAAGCTTGCAACCAGCTACCCGTTGTGTGTTTAAAAGGGGAATGTTAAAACTCTGCTAAGTTATAGAACTTGCTAGCGGAAGTTAGGAAAAATATTAATAAACAATATATCCTCTCCTGCCTCCCTGAACATTCCCACACCTCCCTCCCTCCCGGCTAACACATGAACCGGAACAAGAGTAAAGAAAGCAACAGACATCCAGAATGAATTAAGTTCGTAACTAGAGGTACCACTGTACAGTACATTGATTATTGCTTTCATTTTATGGACCAATGGTCTCGTTAGATAGTAAACTTCATTTTAAATTGCTATTTTAGGGATTGTTTTCAAGAGTCTGGAATGGATTACCGTAATCCGTTTTGCATTACTTTCTATGGGAAAGCGCACCTTGGTTTTGGAATGCTTTGGTTTTGGAACGGACTTCCGGAATGGATTAATTTTCCGAACCAAGGTACCACAGTACTGCAATGTCCAGATCAAGTGATGTAGTTGTTGTTGTTTAGTCATTTAGTCGTGTCCGACTCTTCGTGACCCCATGGACCAGAGCATGCCAGGCACTCCTGTCTTCCACTGCCTCCCACAGTTTGGTCAAACTCATGTTAGTAGCTTCGAGAACACTATCCAACCATCTCGTCCTCTGTCGTCCCCTTCTCCTTGTGCCCTCCATCTTTCCCAACATCAGGGTCTTTTCCAGGGAGTCTTCTCTTCTCATGGGGTGGCCAAAGTCTTGGAGCCTCAGCTTCAGGATCTGTCCTTCCAGTGAGCACTCAGGGCTGATTTCCTTCAGAATGGATAGGTTTGATCTTCTTGCAGTCTATGGAACTCTCAAGAGTCTCCTCCAGCACCATAATTCAAAAGCAATCCTGCTCTATTCAGCCTTGGCCAGACCACACCCGGAGTATTGTGTCCTGTTCTGGGCATGACCGCTTAAGACAGCTGTTTCAAAGCAGATGTTGCTTAGCTGTGGTTTCTGCATTGAAGGGGTTGGGCTAGATGATGCTTGGGATCATTCCCAACTCTATAATTCTATGATTATATGTGGGGAAAAGGCATCAGGGTAGAGCCCTTCCATTGCCCTAAACGCCACCCCCACCCCCCGCATCGCAACACTCAGTTATAATTTGCGGCTGTCAGGGGTTCAGGAGCAGAGGCACAGGAAAGGGAGGAAATGGAGAGCGAGGGGGAGGAGTCCGAAGGAAATGTCAGCGATGACAGCGGTCCGAGCTCTCTGAGTCTTTCCAGCGAATCGGAAGATTCACAGAAAGAGGCTCCCATGGTCAGAGCAAGGGGGGTTCCAAGGGGGACACCCCAGGAAGAAGGGGCCAGGGGGGACTCAGAGAGCAGCAGTTGGAAATCAGGACCAGCGTCCACACCAGAGAGCAGTAGGGGGGAGGAGTCCCAGGCATCGGGATCAGGCAGCGCACGCACAGCGGGAGGACATGAGCCAGGATTGGCCACGCCTCCATCGGAGAGCGAGGAAACGGTCGAGAGGAAGGTTGAAGGCTGTGCGCGCGCGCCAAGTTCAAATGTACAGGAGGGTGCAGCAGTTGGCAGCCCGGATAGGGAGCCAGGTCCCAAAGCCCGCCGAAGAGAGAGGGAGGAGTCAGGGGGGTCTACGTCTGCGTCGGAAGAATCCAGGAAGGAAGGGACCCCGGGGGGTAGCAGGACCCAGAGGAGAAAGGAGAGACGGAAGAGGTGGAGTAAAGCTAGAGTCTTAAACTGGTGTACAGGGGGCGGAGATTCAGATGGAGCTTCGCCGGTCTAAACCCTAGACGTAGAGCTGGGGCGCTCCGGTTTGAAAATGGAAACTGTACTTCAATAAAGACTTTTGTACATTACTACCGGCTAGCGTTGGTCCTCTGTGAGCTGGGACCTGGAGCCAGCTCTGACAGCGGCAATTCATGGACCTAAAAGCCATAAAATGTGAAGTAGCCCTAAGTGAATCATGGTCTCACAGATTCTGGCAAGGATAGGGTTGCCTTCAATACAGAACATTTCACTAAGCCAGAAAAAGCCTAGTCAAATGTATTGGTGAGAACAATAAACTCATCTGTCTGCACCAATCCAAAAAATACATGAATCATGTATTCCCTTGTGTAAGTGTTTTTTAGATAATTGTCTCATCCACCAATGACAACAAAAATAACTGCTAGTGATTCACTGTATAGCTTTCTTCATGTTCTTTTCAAGCAGAAAACATAACTTTAAAGAAAGTTTGGGGGGGGGGGGGAGGAATCCAAGCAAACAACTCACACAAAAACACACCATAAGCACGACAAAGACCTTACTAAAATAGAGAGTAAAATCACAGTTTTAGTCAAATATATATACAGCAAGGATGCCATTCAAGAGGTCCATAATTTTGTTGCAACACTCCCCCCTCAAATTTAAATCTAAACTCATCCAGTATCAAACCATCTCCCCCCTCCCAGCCCCCAATTTATTTCAGTGGCAATTTTATTGCCGCATTCTGCTAAATCAACTCTATTCCCATGGCATGTTAGCAGTAGTACATTACAGTTTCCAAATCTGGATATTAGAATACAATTTCCTGCTGCACTTGATTAAGGAACTGACTCCTCTAACCACTGCTTTGGAGGTGAACCGGAAGCAGTCTAAACTGTCTTGTTTTCAGAAAAGCAAAACTGGTATACATCTGAACAATATGTCAGGTCCAAGGGGTAGGTCCACCTCTTTTCCATGCTCATGTCTTCCTTGTTGCCTAATCTCCACCACTGCCCCAAATGTGAACACAATGCAACTGTACTTTTTATTCCTCTCCTCTAGGAGAAATGTCCTAGCTAGGTGGTAGGACATCCGCTTTGCAGGAAGAAAGTATCTGGTTCCAGTGGAGGCTGGAGCCCATGGGTGAAAAGCAAGGAGGGCAATATGCAATAGATACAGGTCTGCCTTCAGATGTCTTGCAAAAGCTGTGTAGTTCTTTATCTCCTTGACATCTGAAGGGAGGGTGTTCCACTACCAAGAAAGCCCTTTGTCTGGTTCCCTGTAACTTCGCTTCTCACAGTGAGGGAACCAGCAGAAGACCCTCGGAGGAGGGCCTCAATGTCCTGGCTGGGTGGTGGGGTTGGAGACGCTCCTTGAGGTATACTGTGCCAAGGCCATTTAGGGCTTTAAAGGTCAGCACCAACACTTTGAATTGTACTTGGAAACGTACCGGGAGCCAGTGAAGATCCTTTAGGACCAGTGGTATATGGTCCCGGTGACCACTCCCAGTCATCACTCTAGCTGCCACTTTCTGGATTAGTTGTAGTTTCCAAGTCACCTTCAAGGTTAGCCCCACATAGAGCACATTGAAGGAGTCCTAGTGGGAGATAACCAGAGCATGCACCACTCTGGCAAGACAGTCTGCCAGAACTAAAGAGGCAAAGCCAACTCTACCTTTCTTCCCATCAACCTCCTCCTCCTCCTCCCTGCTTCTACAAGGACATCACTGGCACTAAGGAGGAGAACGGTCACAGGACAGAAAGGAAAGTGGCAGCTATGGAGCATCCCACACTGCCTGGTTCAGTCACTGGCATCGTCTCTAGGGCTGAAACATCATTGGTCTGAAACACCAGAGAACTACTGCCTGTCTGAATGGATATTACTTACTGACCAGGGATAAGGCACCTTTCTATCTTCTCTTCTTCACCTCCTCAGTCTTCTGCTTCTCCTTACTCTTTGCCATTGCTCATGGATTTGAAGCGTGCAGGTGAAGAGGAAGACACATAAGGGAGGAAGAGGAGGGCCAGAATCTTCTGATGAGCAGAAGTAGGAACCCT
The DNA here is from genome assembly GCF_965153285.1 of Podarcis tiliguerta. NCBI lineage: Eukaryota > Metazoa > Chordata > Lepidosauria > Squamata > Lacertidae > Podarcis > Podarcis tiliguerta. The sequence continues at coordinate 58,011,685 of NC_139544.1, forward strand.
GGGTGGGGAATGGACTCTGGCAGGTGCCCAATGATGTACACATACATGAACATGGCTGCAGGTGGTCCATCGAATTGGCCAAATTTACAGGAAGAAGATGAAGAAGATGAAGATGAAGATGAAGATGAAGATGAAGATGAAGAAGAAGAAGAAGACAGGAAGCTGCCCCATATTGCATGGGAGCAACTTTACTAACAGGAATCATCTCTAGTACTACATGGAGATGCCAGGAATCAAACTTGGGACGGTGTGCTTGCAAAGCATATGCTCTATTGTTGAGCTACAACTCCACCTCATAGCTGTTCACAGTAATACAGAACATGGCCTATTTTGCCATGCAAGCGCCACAAAAGAGAACAGGAGAAAATATTATTGATTCCATTAATTAATTAAATTCCATTAATTATTATTTTTTAATAATAATAAAAAAACAAGCTTGAAAATCTAAAACAAGCCTACAATCCCCAACTACTATGTAACCTGCCTCTTATCTTGAGAAACAGCACATTGGCTTTGGGTCTCCACTTTCCAGATGAGTCGTGCAACCAGCTGCCTGGTGTATCTTTCAATCTAGATCCCCAAGTTTAGCAGCTTTATGGGCTGGGTTTCTGTTGTTGTTGTTGTACTCTTCTGAAAAAAAAAGTAGAAAATAAATCAGAACAGGGTGTAAACAAAACGCACATTTGTACACATCAATGTGGAAATGGTCTCTCTCTCTCTCTCTCTCTCTCTCTCTCTCTCTCTCATATTTGCAAATGCACACCTAAGAAATCATTATACGAAATGGCCAAGGCGAATCGAGGAAAATAATTATTGCAGTTGATGGAGCAGAAACCCCATTACAGCTAAATTCTACTTCACAATACACAGCCCTGCCAGTTCAGAAGTAAATGCATTTTTCAGCTTCTGTAACACACTTTATTAAATTAAGTTTTAAAATGCTTCACTCCCTCCTCCCTTTCCTTCTATCTCTTCCTGAGGATTGTGGTCATTATATATATATATATATATATATATATATATATATATATATATATATATAAAATAACATAAAAAATAACGCTTTCTCATGATTTTGTGTTGCAATTAATTTCAAACTGGATAAATGTTAATCACATTAAGTCAAGCCATTGCAAATGGCCTTTTCCTGAAATAATGTGGTTTCCTACACAGTGGGGCCCCTTGTAGAGAAGTTTCAATTTTAGGGATATGAAAAATTTGTTCCTTCCTCACTACCATGTACCTACTTTTCCATCACATGGTCTTGTACAGACAAAGTCTTGGATATTATGATTTTACGAATTGCAACCCCCACACACTTCAGAATATAGTGGAATTAGAAGACATTCACAGATTTCTGGGGGAACAAAATGGCGACTGGGAGAAGATGGCTTTTGGAATCGCCTCTCCTAGTGTCTTTACTATAGAGACTAGAGGAACACATGAAATAAAAGAATGGGAATGATGATGATAATTGGTTTTTAAAAAAATAATAATAAAAAGGTTTATTGATTTTTGTTGTTGGCATCTGTCTGTCTCAGGAGACAATGGAAGAGTGCGCCTTTGGGAGAAAAGTCAAACCATTGGAAAGTCACAGCGCCCATTGGCCTATCGGGGCTGTAGAGACTGACACAGGAGAGATATGTTTTGTTGCAGGTGGGGCAGATGAAGCCGCCTGTTTTCCCAGTGGCCGTTCCTTTTTTGGTCACTGCTGTGGATACACAACATGACTGTTTGTCTCGCAGCACTGAAATTGTCTGCAAGGGGATAATGTTGCCAGCCTTCATGTCACTTTTGCAGACACCTTTGCAACACAGAGTTTTTCTGCCAATGGGCCTAGTACCTGAAGCCAGTTCCCCATATATACCATCTTTGGGGACCCTGCCATCTTTCACCAAGACAGTGTAAAACACCAAGAAGTGTGAACTTGATTGTATCAAACACACTACAACAATGTGGGTCTGCCAAGCTGAAGCCAAAAACAGAACCCAAAAGTTCTCCATTCATTTTTGTTGCTTTGTTCCGTGCTCTGGGGTTGAAAATATTCAAAGAGGGATATAAATAAATAAAATATAAGCAAATAGATAAAGTTCTCCACCCTTGTTTTGAACAATCCAAGGATTTTTCATGTATATGCAATATAAAAACCTTATTTAGAACATTGTGTACAATTATGGTCACCTCACCTCAAAAAGGATATTGTAGAGCTGGGAAAGGGTTCAGAAAAAGGCAACTAAAATGATCAAGGACATAGAGCAGCGATTCTATGAAGAAAGGATGCAGCACTTGAGAATTTTCTGTTTAGAGAAAAGGCAAGTAAGGGTGATATGATAGAAGGATGTAAAATTTTGTGTGGCATGGAGAATGTTGGAACATTTGGAACAGACAAAAGAAAGCATTGATTCACCCTGCTCATAGTTAAACTATGGAACTCAACTGCACAAGAACCAGTGATGGCCCCCAACTTGGGTGGCTTTCAAAGATGATTAGACAAATTCATGGAGAAGTCTATTGATGTCAGGCTTCAGGGAATCAGCGTCCTCCCCCCATGGCAGTAGATAAGAAGATCAAAGAAAGGAACATCTTACCAATTAGAAACTTTAATAATCACAGCGAGAGAACAAGGAACACATCTCCTAGAAATGGTGGTGCTCCCAATTAAGGATAACACCCTCTTCCATCCGTATTAATCTATGTCACTCCTATGTCTTGTAATCTGATTTTATACCTACTGCGCTTTCAGCCAGTGTGGTGTAGTGGTTAAGAGCGGTAGTCTCATAATCTGGTGAACCGGGTTCGCTTCCCTGCTCCTCCACATGCAGCTGCTGGGTGACCTTGGGCTAGTCACACTTCTCTGAAGTCTCTCAGCCCCACTCACCTCACAGAGTGTTTGTTGTGGGGGAGGAAGGGAAAGGAGAATGTTAGCTGCTTTGAGACTCCTTAGGGTAGTGATAAAGCAGGATATCAAATCCAAACTCCTCCTCCTCCTCCTCCTCCTCCTCCTCCTCCTCCTCCTCCTCCTCCTCCTCTTCTTCTTCTTCTTCTTCTTCTTCAACTTTCTGAGTTCTTCGTGACTTTGGAGAGATCGGTGGAATGCTGTCCAACGACTATGAAGCTGCTAATTCTCTCTCTTCCAGTGTTTCTTCTGCTAGCTGTTCCCCACCCAGTATTTCCCAGCTACTGCCTTCTGAGCTATGCCCCTCCTCAAACCACTCTTCCAAATACATACTGTCCTCCTGCTCCTGGGAAGATTCAGGATCAGGGGGATGTGGATGTGGTGGCTCCCACCATCCCTCCTCAGTGCAGCCCACCTCACCACAGTCCCTGACAATTGATGGCTACTAGCCATGACGGCTATGCTGTACCTCCACAGTTGTGGACTGTAACGCTTGTAAATGCCAGTTGCTGGGAGCCACAGGAGGCGAAAATGGACTTGTGCTCAAATCTTGCTTCCGAGCTTTCCATTGGGGCATATGGTTGGCCACTGTGAGACCAGGATGCTGGTCTAGATGGGCCATTGGCCTGACTCACCAGTCTCTTCTCATAGTCTTATATACTCTTCATGAGGGAAATATATATCTTTTTGTTGTTGTTAAAGTCATCATCCTTTACTCAAATGATTCTTTAGAAGGGGAATAAAAAGGGGGATGTGGCAGAATTATCTTTCGCCTTGATTAGAAGGGATCTATTTATACAGATGCCTTTCTAAATTATGAATTCAATCACCAACCCAAAGATAAAGGTTGCGTTAGAAAGGCCTGTGTTGATTTAATATCTGAGGACGAGACTTTGAGTCAAAAGCCTGAATTACATTAGAAGTACTGGGTTTCAAGCTGCAAGACTTTGAAACTAAATAGTACAGCAAATAAATCTGATAATGCATTTTAAAACTGAGATGGGGGAAAGGGGAGGGGGAGAGGAAGGGAGGGGTGCTTAGATAAACGCTATCTATCCATGAAAGAATCATCCAAGTATTTTCGATCAAAACTGCAGCCTCCTTCAAAGGAATTGCATCAAGGAACTCTACTCTTTCAGGGTTAAATGAATAATTTTGCTCTCCTTCAGGATGATAAATGAGCTAGGCCCATCCTCTTTTTTTTCTTTTTTTGAGGGGGAGGGAAAGAATGAAAAACCTTCCCACAGTGAACAAGGGACATGTTCATCTTTGTTGGGATCAGAACTGAGTTGCAAAACCTGAACTGCTTCCCCCAAAATTAATAACCTAGTTGCAGCCCTGTTTTGAACCTTGTCATGCCCCTGATCGCAGTAGGAACAGAAGAAGCTTCCATTGCATGGACAGCTTTCAACTCATCCATGTAGCTGATTCCCCACCTTCAATCCCCACACCTAAACTTACCCCACAAGGCACATAACTTTGCTGCTACTACAACAAAGGCAGCAAATGCAGAGGAAGAGAGAAGGGTGTCCCTTATCACCTCCCCTTTCTGCTACCTGGTTCTCGCTGCAGGTTAATCACTAGGAATACAGTGGTACCTCGGGTTACATACGCTTCAGGTTACATACGCTTCAGGTTACAGACTCTGCTAACCCAGGAATAGTGCTTCAGGTTAAGAACTTTGCTTCAGGATGAGAACGGAAATTGTGCTCTGGTGGCGCAGCGGCAGCAGGAGGCCCCGTTAGCTAAAGTGGTGCTTCAGGTTAAGAACAGTTTCAGGTTAAGTACGGACCTCCCAAACGAATTAAGTACTTAACCTGAGGTACCACTGTACTGTACTTTTCCAAGTGCTACTGTCATGGCTTCCTCATGTTGTAAAATGTAAAGGTAAAGGATCCTTGGACAGTTAAGTCCAGTCATAGGTGACTATGGGGTGCAGTGCTTATCTTGCATTTCAGGCTGAAGGAAGCAGGTGTTTGTCCACAGCTTTCCAGGTCATGTGGCCAGCAGGACTAAACTGCTTCTGACGCAGCGGAACACCGTGACGGAAACCAGAGCGCACGGAAACGCCGTTTACCTTCCCGCCACAGCGGTACCTATTTATCTACTTGCACTGGCATGATTTTGAACTGCTAGGTTGACAGGAGCTGGGACAGAGCAATTGCGCATATTCAAGCCACCAACTTTCTGATCAGCAAGTCCAAGCGGCTCAGTGGTTTAGACCACAGTGTCACCCATGTTCCTAATGTTGAAAGAAAGAGAGACAAAAAACTAAACTATGGGTGGTTTTCAATGACTGCATCTGATCACTGCCAGGATTTCTTCTTGTGCTTCTCTTCTGCTTCCTGCGCCCTCCCCGGATCTTCTCCAGATGGTTGGGAGAAGCGCTATAATACATGTGGCGGGCAAATGCAGGGGGAGGAAAGAAGAGAAAGATTGTTCTGTTGCATAAGGAGAAATCATTGTGTTGACTGAACAAGAGACAGTTAGGGACTTGGATGACTGTAGAAGAGGACTGGGCAAATTCATGGAGGATAAAGCTATCAAGGTCTACTTCCCAAGTTGACTATGTACTGTGTCCATGAATGAATACAGCAATTCTTCTGAATACCAGTTGTTGAAAACTGCAGGAGGAGAGAGCACTCTTATGTGCAGGTCCTGTTTGTGTGTTTTCCACAGGCAACTGTTCAGCCACTGTAAGAACAAGGTGCTGGACTGGACCACCCATTGACCTGATACAGCAGGTTCTTCTGATGTTCTTAGTGCTGTTGGAATACCACCCTATATTTTTCAGAGTTAGATGTGTCCACAATGGAGCTATAACAGAGGGGAGGGTCTGATTTTGCCATTGTGTTGAACAGACCTCTTGTTCCACCTATAGGATGGTATCTGGAATACCCTCTCCTGAAGAATGCACTGATTGGTTGAGTTGAGTATGTAGAGGATGAGAACAGCTTTAGCATAATCCACGAGAAATCGACTCATCGCAAGTAGAGAGGATAATTAAGAAACTGACATGTGCTCTCACCCAAAATGTTTCTGTGTGTGGCCTTGGTGTTGAGTTTATAATTCTGAAAGTCCATCTAATCTGGATCATAAACTGACTTGACAGAGACAGTGCTTCTACTGTGGCTAACACTGCTGGAGCTTGATAAATGTCAAATAGTGGGGTCTCAAAAAGGGAAAGAAATTACGAACAAAGAGAGTGAGATGGAGGTTAGATCCTGAATAGGCAGGCACATTTTTCCTTCCTGCTGACTGCCAGCTCCGAGGAAATTTCCCATCTTTGGCATTTTTTGTCAGTGCTTTGGGTAACTCCATATAAAATGGATACTAAGTAAAACCCTGGCGTTTGCTTTTCAAGGAACATTAGATATTGTGCTCGAAAGGGCCTATTAGTTCTGCTTTTCCAATTTTCAACAGAGTGACATTATGAACAATGATAGGTTTTACAGACTTACTAAAACGTCTTATTGTCCTCTTTTGACGAGCCATGCCAAGCTGCCGTGTGTGGTGTCCCCGAGAGCAACGCTCTTGCCGAGCGTGATGTGGGCTTATATGAGACATGGGCATATGGAAGACTGAATTAGCACATCCCCGTTGTATCTCGCAAACGTGTGCAGAGGAAGGCGACCAAGATGATAAAGTGTCTGGAAACCAAGCCTCATGAGGAACGGTTGAGGAAGCTGCATATGTTTAGCCTGGAAAAGAGGAGACAGAGAGGAGATAGCCATCTCCATATATCTGAAGGGCTGTCACATGGAGGAAGTGGATTGAACGAATGGATTCAAGTTACAAGAAAGGAGTTTCCAATTAAACCTCAGGAAGAACTTTCTGATAGCAAGAGCTGTTTGACAGTGGAAAGGACTCCCTGAGAAGGTGGTGCACTCTTCTTCCCTGGAGGTTTGCAACCAGAGGTTGGATGGCCATCTGTCATGGATGCTTTAGTTGAGATTCCTGCATTGCAGGGGGTTGGACTAGATGACCCTCCATCTCCCTTCCAACTCTGCAATTCTATGATTCTAAGAGATTCGCTGCTGTGTGTATCAGCTCGCAAGGGTGTCACGGTGAGAAGCAGAGCATCCATCAATCACAGGAATATCCATCCTTGTTAGCAGAAAGACTGTTTGCCACCTGCTCCAGCCTCCACGGAAAGCCATTCACCAAGCTATAAATGAATCCACTTCCCAGGCCCCAGTTACTGAGTTGGGTGGAATTAAATGACCTTGGACAAGATGATATTTTGATGTTGAGAAGTAAGCCCCTGTTCTTTATGCAACGGAACCCATGCTCTAAACTTGACTGACAAAAGTCAAAGCCATTCTGAAGAAGGAGTGGGGAGGGGGGCGGAGGAGGACTTTATTTTAATATTTCCTTTCCAAACCAGAGAAGCTTTCCATTCCTTTCTTCCCACTCCCTCCCCGCTTCCCAGGTAAATTGCATGACACAAATATTTATGAATGTCAGATGGTAGAATCCTATAGCATTTGCTTAGTGGATGTGCTTCTTAATGAATTCTGCTATGCACAAGGGACGGGGGCTTTAATGAATAGGTCACTGTGAATTCTCGAGATGGCTGTCACTTTGAGATATGAGAATCATTTCTCTTTAGCAGAGAAGAGCTTGGATATGTGCATATTTAGGGAGCTCCATTCCCCGGCACTTTAGAGCTTGTAGGGATGATTTGGCAGCCAAGGCAAAAGTCAAGTGAAAGTCCAGGTCACACTTTAGAAATCTTGAAAGAACAAACCGGCTTTTAAAGGGCACTCTGGGGGGCTTTGTTTTGGGACTATGTATTTCTGCCCAACGACCAGAGGACCTGTGACCAGAGCTTAGAAGAATCTTAATTTGCTAGGGAGAGAAATGTCTAGTAGTAGCTGTCACTTTGGGGGAGTAAAAAAAGCTACTCTGAGTCTTCCATCTCTTACAGCACAATCCAAATTCAAGATCTGCTGGGATGACTGAACTAGGTGGATTTTGGGTTGTTCTGGCTGAGCCAGGACTCTCCACTGCATTGCATTGCAAAATGAGAAGAATCCTGGTTCCATATAATCCTGGGGAAAATTGACAAGTGGAGTGCTACAGGGTTCTGTCCTGGGCCCAGCTGGGGACATCTAGCTTGCCTGCAGTATATGTGGCAAGCATCTAGAGGCCTTAGTAGACCACAAACTTAATATGAGCCAACAGTGTGATGCAGCAGCAAGAAAAGCTAATGCAATTATAGGCTGCATCAACAGAAGTATGAATCAATGAAGTGTATGGTGTGAATGTGGAAAAAAATAGGTATAAAAGGAGAATTCCCCGGATTCCAAGATCCAGGTGTAAGGAAAGTACTCTTTGGTAAGAGAAGCACAACAGAGATTTCAAATAACAAAATATGCAACAAAGTAAAGCATGGAAATATAGTTTGTTATACTTTTAACATATGCCCTTCAAAGTTCCCCTCTTCCCCTAGAATAGAAAAAAGACCACACATTTGGTCAGTTAAAAATTGATTTACTTACAAACTCTTCAAAGGTCAAGTTCATGTACATCAGTCAGAAAACAGAAGCAACAAAACTTGCTTTAGTTACAGTGGTGAAAGTTCCTAAATTATTTGCATAAGGACACAAGAATGGGTTATAGGAGCCATGCTCTCTGAGCTACTAGAAGCAGCTCAAAACCACTTCACACGTTGAGCTTCTCTGGTAAACAGAAGGAACGAAAGCTTGATTACCTAGTCCCTCCCAAGGTCAGCTAAGCCCAGCAGGGCAGCCTATGGTTCTAACCCCTTTATGCATTAATTCGGCTTAAGCATGTTGGTAATATGAGGCTGGTCATCCCACAATGAGAACAGGATGCTGAAATGGATGGGCATTTAGTTTATTTTATGCTTCTACCAGCCCCACACAGCAGAATGTTTAATGACCCACCCATGTGGATATGATTTCATCATGAATGTGCTTTTCATGGGATCAGCACCCCTGAGGAAGGGGGACTCTACATGGTCGTTTAAATGTTCTCCAAGCCCAGGCATCCCCAACCTCGGCCCTTCAGATGTTTTGGGACTACAATTCCCATCATTCCTGACCACTGGACCTGTTAGCTAGGGATGGTGGGGGTTGCAGTCCCAAAACATCTGGAGGGCCGAGGTTGGGGATGCCTGCTCCAGCCTTACCATAATGCCTTGGGGTATCCTACAAATCCATTACATGAGGGGGGGCCTCCATATTTGCTTTGCTTTTCATTTTGTTCAAATGTTCAGTGACAACTCCGGAGTTAGCAGACTCCAAGGCTGCTAACAATGGACAAAAAATATAAATGATTTAAAAAAAAAAAAATATTAAGGCTACTGGACAAAAGCCAAAAAAGAATCAGGATAGTTTCCCCGGCAAGGGGAAAACTAATTTGAAGACATGAGAGCAGTTTAAACTCAGCTGTAATTGAATGCTACTGGATTCAATTTTCCTAACTTATTGTGCTTTTCACAAATTATCAACGTGTCTGCTGACCGTTTCAGAGCATGAGATATTCCAGAAAAGCCACTCACATCACTTGCTACTCAAAGCTTGCTTACTAGACACTTGAACCTTGTGTAGGTGAAGGGTATTCACACAATTCAACAAATGTGCAATCTTTGCACCTGTGTACACAAACAGTTGAATGTTCACCTATAGAGTTATTTGCAAATAAAATTCAACGGCTTTACACAGTCTGTGTACACACTAGCCGAGCTTTGCAACTGCACAATTGTTCACAAAAACATGTGTCGAGACGTGTACATGAGCACATATGTAGAGAGAGATTCTACCTGTATTTTGTGTAATGAACAAACATGTGGTCATGAGGTGTAGAAACAAATTTGTGGAAGAGCAGACTGAAACTGTATTTCATGGTCTAAAACCACTTCTATCTCTCTTTGGCTTCAGATGTGATATACAGAAAGCCCTACCAGATACATTTAGGGGTAGCAGTTTTTCCTGTGCATCAAACTGACCCCACAGGAGGCCCAAAATTACATTACACATTTTAATAGCACCTTCCATTCCTTCTCTCACCTCTCCCTCTTTTTTTTAAAAAAACCCCCAAACTTGCATCTCTGTTTTTAATTGTTCTCATTCCCAACCGAAAGCTTTCTGCAATTTTGACATTTCCTGAGACCACTCATACCGAAAGGACACCTGAGTCTGTTTTAAAAGCATTGTTCGTTCTGTTTCCTTTGAACTGTAAAGCTTCTTATTTATTTCTTTATTTATTTTAAAGAAAAGTGGGTGGGGGGAGAGAAAAAGAGAAAGCCGAGATAACAGGATCTACAGTGTGAGATCAAGCTTAGGAATCACAGCTTGAAATGCCCATCCAGGTGAAGTCATGCAGAAAATGAAACATATCTGGCAGAACAAGAGTGTGGCCAGAGTGACAAGGCGATGTCAAGGAAAAGGCCAACGAGAAATGTCCACAAGACAGGAAAGGGCTCCCTGGGGTGCCTGGGAGGGGAAAGGGCAGGCAAGAGTGAGGAGAAAGAATAGTTAAAAGTTCATATCACAAGTTGGTAACTGTAGCAGTTGCACAATCCCCAGGATAACTCCGTAGGCCTGCAGAAATGTTTATTTCTCTGCCTCCATCCTTTCTCCTTTCTTATTTCTGGAGCTATTTTCCTTGGCTGAAAAGCTGTTCATCGCTGTGGCCTGTCCACAAGACTGGAAGGGAAACCAGCAGGGCAGAGGAGTAATTGGCTACATTCACACCATACAGGTGAAGCACCACGGCTTTGAGCAGCCATGGCTTTCCCCAAAGAATTATGGGAGCTGCAGTTTGCCAGGTATGTTGAGAGTTGCCCAGAGTCCCACTAAGCCTCTAACAGAGCTGCAATTCTCAGAGTGATTTAACAGTGAATCCCCCTTCCTAGGGAACTCTGGGAGTTTTTGCTTTGTGCAGGGATTAAGGGTCACGTGGGTGGCGCTGTGGGTTAAACCACAGAGCCTAGAACTTGCCGATCAGAAGGTCAGTGGTTCGAATCCCCGCGACGGGGTGAGCTCCCGTTGCTTGGTCCCTGCTCCTGCCAACCTAGCAGTTCGAAAGCACATCAAAGTGCAAGTAGATAAATAGGTACCACTCCGGCGGGAAGGTAAACGGCATTTCCGTGCGCTGCTCCGGTTCACCAGAAGTGGCTTAGTCATGCTGGCCACATGACCCAGGAGCTGTACTCCGGCTCCCTCAGCCAATAAAGCGAGATGAGCGCCGCAACCCCAGAGTCGGCCAAGACTGGACCTAATGGTCAGGGGTCCCTTTACCCTTTACCTTTAAGAATTCTCAGCATGCTTATCAAACCACAGTTCCAAGGATTCTTTGGAGGAAACCACATCTGTTTAAGGTGGTGTCATGGTGCTTTAATTGTATGGTGCAAATGTGGCCCCAAATCTTAGAATCATAGAATTTTAGGGACACAAAGGGGTCGTCTAGAACAATCCTTCAAAGTAGGAACCACAACTAAGGAATCGCTGACAGATGGTCATCCAACATCTCTGTGAAACATCTCCCCACCTCTCTTTCCCACACCAAACTCACAATGCCTACAGTAGCAGCGTCTCACACCAAATGTAACTGACCTGTAAAAAAGACTGTGTGAACTCTGTGCACCTTTGTTATCGATGGAAATATTTCAATTAAATAACATTCAAAAAAAGAAACACGCTCCAACGAAGGTGAGACACCTTCCATGGTAATCCAATCCCTTGCTGAATGGCTCTTTGTAGAACCTTTACTGTGAAGTGCAGCTATTGGCCATAATCTCCTGCATGAACAGGCCCTGTCTGCACCTCCTGTCCACTGCAAACACTTGTGTGGATGTGTGACATGATCCAGATCAGCGATCAGGGGCCCAGACCCTATGCTAGCTTTCTCGGAGGTGGGCTGCTGTTGAATACTGAGAGGAGGAGGAGGAGGAGGAGAGGGAGAAGAAGAAGAAGAAGAAGAAGAAGAAGAAGAAGAAGAAGAAGAAGAGGAGGAGGAGGAGGAGGAGGAGGAGGAGGAGGAGGAGGAGGAGGAGGAGGAATACTTTGGATTTGATATCCCGCTTTATCACTACCCTAAGGAGTCTCAAAGCAGCTAACAATCTCCTTTCCCTTCCTCCCCCACAACAAACACTCTGTGAGGTTAGTGAGGCAGAGAGACAGAGGCTGAGTAGCCCAAAGTCACCCAGCAGCTGCATGTGGAGGAGTGGGGACACGAACCCGGTTCACCAGATTACGAGACTATCGCTCTTAACCACTACACCACACTGGCCCAGTACGTTTTACTGCTAGAGGCAAGACAGAAAATGACCCTGATCATCTCCTCCTCCACAGCCTGCCCTCCTCCATTGCCACATGCCTGCCACTCATTGGGTTTGGGGAGTTCAAGTGGGGGGCAGGCAGTGGAGGAGGTGGCAGTGAGTGGTGTGGTGCTTGGAGGCCAGATCTTCTACCCCTCCCAGCTCTCCGGTACCTGCTGCCCTGAGGCAAGTGCCCCACCTTGCCTCACTGGTGGACCAGCCCTGCTGGGAGGGATGGTAGAACAGTGAGGTTGGCACAGTGCAAGAAGGCTGGCTTAGCTGAATCAGTACAAAGGCTCTGACAGTGTGTTCGCACCAGCCTGACCCTCCTGTCCCCATCACTTGTGGTGACGCTGCAGAAACTCCTCCAAAGTGTTTTCCCCTGACAGGAGCCTGACAAGCCCAAGGCCAAGATTCCGGATGGAACATCTTCTAATAGAAAGAGCCACCATGTGAAACAAAACAAGGGGCACAAAGAGCCAGTGTGTTTTCTCAAATCAAACTTCAGAAACAGAAGACTTCTTTGCAGCTTCAATTAACATATGTTGCCATCCTTTCCTTGCATTGACACTTATAAATGAGATGAGAGGGACAGATTCTACTGAAGGGACTGCTGAAGAGAGAGGGAGAGAGAGAAAGAGACCAATCTAGGACATCTCGTTTATCTGGGTTTAATTTTTCATATTTTTTTCAAAAAAAATAATCATTAAAAATGACATTGTCTTCACTTTTTTCTCTGTCTGCAGCATCTGCCGTTGTCAAGCTGTTACATTCTTTTAGTATATGAAGCTATGAAACAGGTTTTTTGTTGTTCTTGGTGGGGAAAAAATGACAGCTTGCTTTTATTTGGAGACAAATCTTAATGGAAAAGGCACACTCTCAGCCCACTCCCTTTGCCTTGACACACAAACAAATACACACTCATGCACAAAGACACAATACCATCTTCCTACAGAGATCCTAGCTAGACCATGCATATAGTTCAATTGCTTTCATTTGACCATTATTATTATTATTAGTTTGACTTTATTATTCCACTCCAGCAGAAAGCTACACTGAAAACTGGGGTTCCATTCTGGGTTAGAACAAAATAATAGCAGCAGCAGCAACAACAACAACAACGACAAATCAAAACCATGGTTCACAGTTCTAGAAAATAACTGAGGCTCTAAAAGCAAACTTCTTGAAATTGCACTCTGAATTGTAACTCGAATCTGCTGCTTCTACTCATTAGCTCAGCGTTTAAAAAAATAATAATTCTAAATCTGTAAGATGGTCCTATTCCTACCTATTCATTTCAATTTTGTTGTTCTGTATGGGACAATGACAATAAAGATTATCATACCGTATGGTCATGCAAATCTGCATCTTAATTATTTGCAATTGCTATATTTATTTTTTACCCACCCTTCACCCTAAGGTCACAGGGTGGGTTACAACAATTGAAACATAATGATAAAATAAATTTAAAATTCAGAAAAACAGGGTAGGTCTTATTTTAAGAGACCCCCAGCCCCTCTGCCCAGGGAAGAACCACACTGAGATAGATAACCGTGCAATATATTGATGAAAGCCTACCTATTATTATTATTTTCTTCCCTGCAGTTGGAGCCTGCTCTTAGGGAAGCAAGGGGTGTTGAAAGCCACTCCAGCTTCAAGTAGCGTGTTTACATATTATCCACAGTGACAAATTACCATTAAATGTCAGCTCTTTCCATTTCCTCTGAATGATCTCCTTCCGTTAGAAATCCCATTACCTGGTATGAACAGGAGGGGCCAATGGAGTGCCCCCTATGCAAATAATAATAATAATAATAATAATAATAATAATAATAATAATAGGTGTCAAATAAATATCGGGGGGAGGAGTAAGGCCTGCCCCACATAACTGATCACAAGATGCAGTGCACACACACACACACTATTTGAATGGCAATGCTTATTACCTTTGGGGTGGGGGCTAGCCCCCTCAAAATAATTTATGGGGGGCCGAAGGGACCTCAGCCCCTAGGAGATAGCTCTGAGGATGAGGATGCAGAAAGTAGTTAGTGTTTCACAAACCAACGGGAGCCAAATGACAATGATACTGAAAGCCATATAGAGAAGCAAACATTTGCAGTCTAAATAGTCAATATTTTCACAAATTATCATGTGAAGCTCAGGTAGGATGGGAACAACAACATCAACAACAAAACATCAGTAATTTAAAACTTCCCTAAACAGGGCTGCCTTCACATGTTTTCTAAAAGTCAGGTAGTTGTTTATTTCCTTGACATCTGACGGGAGGGCGTTCCACAGGGAGGGCACCACCACCGAGAAGGCCCTCTGTCTGGTTCCCTGTAACTTCACTTCTCACAGTCAGGGAACCGCCAGAAGGCTCTCGGAGCTGGAGAAGTTTTGATGGACAGAAAACATGGTTTGCTTCACTACTAGGATACATAAATTATATTTTCAATGTTACTTTTCCCCTAAATACCAGGAGAGTGCTATTCTGCTCAAATCCTACTTGCTGTTTTCCTTCTGTGAGAACAGGATACTGCACTAAATCTCATTAGGCTGCTTATTCTCAGGATTTACGATCATGTTCTGGAAACATGAATCTATTAAATAAAAGTTCCCACAAGTGATGAATTGTAAATATAAGGTATTATCCTCAACTCTAGACCCATTGAAATTTAATTTGTTGTTTAGTCATTTAGTCATGTCAGACTCTTCGTGACCCCATGGACCAGAGCACACCAGGCACTCCATATGCCTGTTGTCTTTGTCCATGGAGTTAGACGTAGGTTAAGCATCGCCTTATTTTCAACAGGTTTATTCCATGTATGATTGATATTGAAAACAATCCAATGTTTGTTTGTGTGAGTTCCCCACATGGATACAATCTGACACTTGAGTTTTCTTGACTCTCTCCTATGCTCATGTTCCCCAGAGTGGCTGGGGAAACCCAGCCAGATGGGTGGGGTACAAATAAATTATTATTATTATTATTATTATTATTATTATTATTATTATTTTGTTGAAAAGAATCTGCTGTAATGTCATTAGATCATCAGTTAAATTACTTGACAAAGTTTATATATTGCTGAATCATCGAAAAGCACTTTACATAAAATAGTACAAAATAGTAAAAAGAAATGCTGGTAAAACCCAAACAGCAAAACCAAGCTGAAGAGAAACTTTACCAAAATATTAACCATATTTTTCCGTCTATAAGACACCCCCATGTATAAGACACCCCTATTTTGGGGGACTCAAAATTAAGAAAATGGGGGGAGATTTCCCCTGTGTATAAGACTACCCCCCCCCTTTTGAACATTATTTTTAGTAAAAAAAAACCACCTAGTCTTATACACGGAAAAGTAGGGTAAATAGAACTGCAAGCTTAAAACAAATATACACAGTAAAATCGCATGCTAAATATTATATGTTAAATTTGTAAGTTTGAATAAACTCACATGTCATAAGTTTCCTGTATGCATTACTTATTTCCTTCACTATGTGATACAGTTAGCAAACACTCTATTCAGTTATCCCCCGAGTGTTCAGAGTGTGCCACATACCATATTTTTCGCTCTATAAGACGCACCAGACCACAAGACGCACCTAGTTTTTGGAGGAGGAAAACAAGGAAAAAAATATTCTGAATCTCAGAAGCCAAAACAGCAAGAGGGATCGCTGTGCAGTGAAAGCAGCAATCCCTCTTGCTGTTCTGGCTTCTGGGATAGCTGTGCAGCCTGCATTCGCTCCATAAGACACACACACATTTCCCCTTACTTTTTAGGAGGGAAAAAGTGAGTCTTATAGAGCAAAAAATATGGTACATAATCTCAATAACTCTTAAAAGAGTCCTGCAACATAGAAATGCTGCCCTATCCCCATATTGCAGAAGGTGCAAATATAAGTTGAGGGTCAACTAATACAGGTTTACCTAAAGTCAGCTAGTTGGTTTATGGAGGACATGAAACTCTAACTGGGAACTACTTAGGCTGTGCTCTCGGCTAGTATTCCAAATCAGGTCTATAATGGAAGAAGGCCCTTTTTTTGCATAGCAATTTGGGATTCATCTTCTCAGGTTTGTTTAGCGCTGTCTATTCTGTGCAATTGCGTCTAATGAGTTAACTTCAATATATGTTAAGGAGTTGTGCCTTGGGTCATTTATGTTAACAATGTTAATGTCTTCCCTTTATCATAATTACCTTAATTAGTGTACAAGCCATTACTAAATGCCCAATTCATATATGGGAATCTTTTCAAGCTCACTTGGCTCTTAAATAAATACGAAAGACAGAGGGCCCAATCCACCTGGATGTTTTCTTGCAGAAACACCTTGAAATGAATTGGAGATGCGCTAGAACAGATTTACTCAAAATGTCTTTTTATATCCAGTTAAGGGCTGTGTCTCCCCCCCTGCCTCCCATCTGATTTGGGGCCCGATCCAGCCCACTCAAACCCGAGATGACCTGTAGCTGACCCAAATCTGGACACCAAACTGAATTGTGAGACTTGCACAGTGTTTAATTAGGGTTTGAAACGAATGGCCAGTTCATATAAAAGATCACAAAATGAAAACTTTCCATCGCCCCAGTTCTGCTGTTTGACTGAGGAGAACCAGAAGGCTGATATGAAAAGAGATAGTCGTTAAGATAACTTGCTCCCAGACCTTCTAAGACTCCATTAATTTGTTTAATTTTTTAATTGCTTCTTAAAAGTGCTTTAACAATAAAAGCACCAGCAATTTGGAAAAAAAATAATGTAAAAAAATAATGTCAAACCTAAGAAGGCTGGATAAAAATCTCCATTTGAAAAACTTATTTTGTGAAACATTTTCAATGGGTGCCAAAAATATAATAGGGACAGTATTTGTCTGATATCTAACAAGAGTTCCGAAAGTAGGTGTCACTTAAGGCCCAGTTCCAACATTGTCCAGAAGGACCTCCTGATGAAAGGTCCTCACCCATAGAATACAGTGACTACTTGGATATAGAAGACAACCTACTGAGTAGGCCCTCTGCCTGGTTCTCTGTAACTTGGCTTCTCGCAGCGAGGGAACTGCCAGAAGGCCCTTGGCGCTGGACCTCAGTGTCTGGGCAGTACGATGGGGGTGGAGACGCTCCTTCAGATATACTGGACCGAGGCCGTTTAGGGCTTTAAAGGTCAGCACCAACACTTTGAATTGTGCTCGGAAATGTACTGATCATAGTATTCTAAATTATCTGAAGTTTTCATCACTCTCAGAACTGGCTTAGAAGCCCAAATAGCTTAGCTAAGCCAGACCACAGGGATCTGAAGGACAGCCTTGGTGGATGGAGCTATGTAACCTCTGGTTACGAAAGCTTCTGCTTGCGAATGCTTCAGCTTACGAGCTCCACTAACCCAGAAGTAGCTGCTCCTGGTTGCAAACTTTGCCCCAGGATGCGAACAGAAATCGCATTCCAGAGGCACATGTGCAGCAGGAGGCCCCATTAGGGAAAGCACGCCTCAGGATAAGAACAGTTTCAGCTTAAGAACGGGCCTCCAGAATGAATTAAGTTTGTAACCAGAGACACATTTGTTTCAGCCTTCTCGTTGTAGCCTTGAGTGTCTCACCACTAGGGGCAGCAGAATGCACATTTAAAAGCTTGCCGTTCTAGCCCTGAAACATGTGGCACTCTGTCATCTTTGAAGTGCATTTGACATCGGAGGCCCACAGAGCTGGATCGCAGCCAAAGGAATCTTGTGACTTGAAAGAGAGCACCTCAAAGTCAAGGCAAGGAAAAAGTAGGGGCCTCCTGAAGTGCAATTAAAGCAAATACATGAATGTCATCTTTATTAAAATGGAAATTCAATTTTGAAAAGGAAAAAAAATGGAGGGGGGGGGAGGGTGAACTGAAGATTATTCACTCCTGGTCCTTAACAAAATTAAAGCATCTCTAGGCGAACATGATGAGGGCATGTTTACCCTTCCCAAAGTCCCTGTATTTTGGGGAGAGGTGAATGGAGCAGTAGATAGAACTGTCATTGCAGAAGGATTTCAATGATAGGGACCCTTCCTTTACTCCATTAGGTAGATCGCAGGTCACTGTAGGTCACAGGTCATTGCTCTCACCAGCTAAGAGCGAGTGTGGTGTGAGAAGCATTGTAGTGTAGTGGTTGGAGTGTCAGACACTGACCTGGAAGACCAGGGTTCATATCCCTCCTCAGCCATAAAACTCACTGGGTGACCTTGGACCAGTCACTTACTTGTAGCCCAACCTACCTCACAGGGTTGTTGCGAGGATAAAATGGGGAGCAGAACTATGTAAGCCACCTTGAGCTCCTTGGAGGAAAGTTAGGATAGAAATGCAATTAATAATAATAAATGTGTGTTTTAAAGGAAGAAGGGGCTCTTTCTTGAACCAACAACTGCCCAGCAGAGATAGTCATCCTGCAGTGGTCTATTTACCCAAACACTAGTTTCTGGGAAATGCAGAAAAGGAGAGTGCTCTTGTGCTCAGCTCCTCCTTCCCAGAAGTGTCATCTGGTTGACCACTGTGGGTACAGGATTCTGGACTAGATAGGCCATTGGCTGTTCTGACATTCTGATGTTCTTAGGCAGACATTTGAAATTCCTTATTTAGGCTTTACTACCTCAGGTACTGGCCATGCAAAAACAAACAAATGAACCAAAACCCACAGGCAGTGTTTGTTGTGAAGATCAAATGTTGAACAGGGATGCTGCAAATATCTATGACTTTTTGTTCCTAAAGCATAAATATGTTTCTGTAGATAAATGTCCCGATTAGGAAGCAGGGTTGAGGATTTATCACCCAGTTCACAAAAACAAATGCCTTGTGGCTTAGTTGCTCAACCTGCTACGCCAACGTCCGCCAACATCTCATGTGATCCTGCCAAATGCAGGCAATTGTTAACATGAAAGCAGAGATATTGTAGATGTAGTAGTATTTATGAATCACCCTTTCTCAAACAGAGCCCAGGGTGATGTGCAATGAAGAGTAAACATCAATAATACATCAGTGATTAAAACAGATACAAAATTAAAGCGTTCACAAAGTAGCAGTGATTCAAAACACAAATCTGCACAATGCTATTCAGGTCAACCGATGCCAGACTTTAAAAAGGAACACTTTTAGTTAATGTCTAAATTTCAATAATGGAGGTGACAGATGCAACTCCAGGGGGAAATTGTTCCAGAGTCAAGGTCCCACTACAGAGAAGTTCCTTCTATGAGTCCCTTCATCAGGGATCTTCATAACCCTGCCAATATCTTTAAGGATCGAGTCACCTGGTGCTGGACAAGACACCCCTGTAGATCCTTGGACCCAAAGCCATTTATGATTGTATAGACCACTATCAACATCTTAAATCAGACCCAGTAGTTTGCAAGAAGCATGCTCAGTGCTACATTTTTCTGTCTTCTGCACTAGCTGTAGTTCCTGGATGGTTTTCAAGGATAACCACACAGTGAGCACATTACAGTAATCCAAACAGAACGTTACTACATCATGAATTGCTGATACCAGACAAACTTGGTCCAGAAGTAGTGAACTAGCTAGAGTTGGAAACAGGCACACCTTGCCAATGAAACCACCTGGACCTCCAATGATAGCAGCACCTCAAGGAGTATCCTCCAAGCTACAAATGTCCTCCTTCAGGAGGGATTGCTATCACATCCAGGACAGGCCATCTCCCCAATTCCCAGACATGAGAACTGCCTACCTTTCTCTTATCAGGATCCAGACATAGGTTCTTGGCATCTCCACCTCCACCAGCCCCTCTCCCCCTCCGAACACCATTCCCACATATCTATAACCTCTTCTGATTCAGGTGGACTAGAGAGATAGGGCTGGGCATCATCTGCATATTTCTTTATTGGGTAATAGGTAATTATGTGCAGTGTTTTCACCAGCAACGTGCAAACAACTCTTTACCAACTATTAATTTACCACAGTATATTATTTACTCTGTTCAACTGCAACACTTTGCCAGCACATGGGGAATATTTTACTATTCTCCTGCTGTCCTGGGCTTTGTGTGGTAAGAAGTTTTCCATCACTGCTTAGCAGAACACAGGTAACTGGCTTACTATATGGTTGTTACAGAGAGATAATTTGACATCTCTACATACCCATTGTTGCATTTTTCTTCAGGAGCTCCAGAGCCACTGCATTTATTTATTCTGCAATTAATACTTGCCTAGTAAGGAAAAAGAATGGGGCACTAGTGGGGAGGGCTGGGGTGGGCTGACAATGAGGGGGTGAATGAAGCCAGGAATTCTTTTCTGACCTGGATTTTGAACCAAGCAGGGCTGGGATCCACAATCTTCTAAAAATATCCCCTCTTCTTTGATGTAGGTTTTTATGATCCCCTGAAGTTCTTCTCTAACTTCAGGAAAACTTCAACAGCAACTCCACAATAAAATATCCTCTTTAGTTTCTGTCTTGGAGGAGGTATCTGAGGAATATCAAGGGAAGCAAAAGAGCTTTGATAAGGCTTAGCAGTTTTCTCAAGTTGTCACCAAGTTTTTCTGTCCCTTTAAGTGCAATTGTGAGGCACATATGGAAGTTTCTGATTGGGAACACCAGATGAATTTCAAGAGGTAAAAGAAGAAGGGGGCATTGCACAGTGAGATTCCTTACATCCCAATAGTCCTGCAAACACACACACACACACACACACACACACAACTTGATTCTATTCAGTCTTCGCAATAGATTCAACATGGTTGAAATAATGGATTCTCTCTCCCCCATATAGTCCCCTGGAGCAGTGCAAAAACCAGTTATGAACAGATGAGGAACTCTCTGTAGTAGATTTCGAGGGTATGTGGGCTCCACAGGAGAGGAAGGGAGTGAGAAATCCTGCAACGGAAGCAGAAAAACACAATTTTGGATGTCACTCATTGGAGCACTTGACCAAACCATTGGCCACATTCACAAAAGGCATTTCTTTTTGTGAGTTCATAATTTCCTATGTCCAATTAATGCTGATTTCCTAACACTAAATACATTTTGTGTGGGTGTGTTTATGTCTTGATTTTCTCTACCTCAATATAACTAAAATAACACCAAAATAAAGGAAGTGCTACAAGAGCTTATCCCAGCAGCTTCCTTTTTGACCCAGAATCAACAATAAGGTCAGTGGCAGTATCCTTGGGCTTTTTATTTATTTATTAGGTTGGCATGCTCCAAGGGGCTAACAAGATCATCAATGCATAAGGGAAACAAATCAATACAAAAATGATAAGAATAAAGGTAGGAGCATTATTATAATCTGGCGGGGGGGGGGGATGCAGGCTGGCCTCTGAGTCTTTTCTGAGGAGTTGATTACATGGCCTCATGGGCATGAAAAAATTGAGGGAATCCATTGGCCTATCCTCCCAGGAGCAACAGCTGGTGGTGTCCAGTGGCTATTGTTGCCATGATCCTGGAGTCCAGAAGCAGTCAAGAATCAGAACCAAAGCTGTGGAATCTACAACTAAGGAGCCAGAATGGATTTAGGAATGTCAACAGTTCCATCTAGCCACAGCCAGGACCCTCACAGGCCCCTTCCTCTGAGGACAGCAATGCTTCCCATAGTACACTTGCTTTGTAAAAAGTTACTATGAAAAAATAAATAGAAACAAAGGCCAAATGTCTTGGTAGCAAATCATATTTATGTAAGAAGCGGGTGTTACTGGCTCATTGTTTTCATTATTATAATGTATTTTGTGTTTTTGTATTGTGACTTTATGTTTTAACTGCACCGAGACCTGCTGGTATAGGGCAGTATACAAATGTAATCAATCAATCAATGCTTCAGTGGTCCATTAGCACAGGTAGAGCACTTGGAAGGAAGCTATAGAAGGGAGGAGGAGCTCCCATCTTCAGGGCAGAGGGTTGTTCCTTTAAGAATCTAAGGGGAGGAATTCATTATTGCACTCCTCTGATTGTTATGTCATCACAAGCATTTCTGCCTCCCCAATAGAACATTCTCCCTTCTCCTTCCTCTGGGCACTGTTTCAGGAATTCTCCCAAACCTCCAGGGTACATTTGCGGGAGGTGCTGGGGTCCCATGGGGAGAGAAGAGGGAGGAAAACCCATTTGTGCTAGCAGGAGACCTTGCGCTGGCTTCTACCAATGTGCCAGGCTTGTTGAATCAGAACCAAGTTTATCCACAAGAAAAAGGAGCCCGGGAGACATAGTTTGGGGGAGCAAAGAGCCAGTGTGGTGTAGTGGTTAAGAGCAGTGGACTTGTAATCTGGTGAACTGGGTTAGATTCCCCGCTCCTCCACATGCAGCTGCTGAGTGACCTTGGGCTAGTCACACTTCTCTGAAGTCTCTCAGTCTCACTCACATTACAGAGTGTTTGTTGTGGGGGAGGAAGGGAAAGGAGCCTCTTTGAGACTCCTTAGGGTAGTGATAGGGACGCGGGTGGCGCTGTGGGTAAAAGCCTCAGCACCTAGGGCTTGCCGATTGAAAGGTCGGCGGTTCGAATCCCCGCGGCGGGGTGTGCTCCCGTTGTTCGGTCCCAGCGCCTGCCAACCTAGCAGTTCGAAAGCACTCCCAAGTGCAAGTAGATAAATAGGGACCGCTTACTAGCGGGAAGGTAAACGGCGTTTCCGTGTGCAGCTCTGGCTCGCCAGAGCAGCGATGTCACGCTGGCCACGTGACCCAGAAGTGTCTCCGGACAGCGCTGGCCCCCGGCCTCTTGAGTGAGATGGGCGCACAACCCTAGAGTCTGTCAAGACTGGCCCGTATGGGCAGGGGTACCTTTACCTTTACCTAGGGTAGTGATAAAGCGGGATATCAAATCCAAACTCTTCTTCTTCAAACTCTTCTAAATAGGCTTAGCCTGTTCTCAGCCTTTACTTGGAGCCATCCATGGTCCTGCAACTCCTGACCTGCCATGCCCTGTGGAATCCTGCATCTGAGCAGAACCCAACAATAGCAAGGACAGATACAAGTTTGCCCCTAACTCATGGTGGTTTTTGATATTTCTGCGGCCAGCAGCTTTGATAGCAAAGGAGGGAAAACATACGAGTCAGCAAAATTCAATTAAACAAAGTCTCATGTTCTTAGGGCAAGCTTGAGGTGCCTTTATACCTTTAAGCACAATGGATTTCCAAATGAGCTTGACATGCCTATCAGAATTGGTCAGTTTCTCAAATCGGAGAGACAAGGCTTGCGAGGCAACACTATTAATGTCTCTGCATTTAAGTTCTACAGTCACATGCCTAGAATACATTTCTCCTTCAAAGAGCCGCACGGCTTTCAGCTCGTAATTTATCGCTGGGTATATTAGGTACACGAAGTCCTTCTGATTCACAGCCTTCTAATCGGCTATTTAGAGTTTACACCAAGCAGAAAATCAATGTATTCAAAATGTAGTAGCTCTCTTGTTAACTCCAGTCATTTGCTTAAACAGTAATGTTGAGATGATAATTGAAATATGGTCTAAACCATGCATTTTAATTTACAATAAAAATGCTTGAAATATGAGTAATTTGATTTTTTTTCCAAAGGGCATGTTTATTGCAGTCCTTTCTTTGGGATCTTAATTCCATGGTTGAATGAGATTTTAGAATAATAGTCTCTTGTATCTTCCTGAAGGAATACCAATGTGATTCACAACTGCCGCAATCTAGCATGCATTGGCGTGTGCTTAAGTCCATTGCTTTCAATTTGACTTAAGTGTGCATAAGTGCCTTGTGGATTTCTCCAAAACTTTTAAAATGCACGGTGTTCTTCAAAGATAGTCCCATAATTGTTCCTCATCTATGATCAAAGCTCCAATGGAGACAGAAGGTCTACAATGCAGAACCCACAAGTATTTTAACTGAAATTGCATGGAAGATATGCAAGGCCTACTAAAACCATCTACTACTGCCAGGAAAGAAGACCATCTAACTTCCACCCAATCCAGCTAAACAGAACAGTGCACAGAAAGTAGAAAGCTAATGCATTTTAAAAAAATAATGCTTAATGTAGTGGTGTGCCAAAATTTGTCCTCTTCTTTTTTTGGAAAGTTGTCTTCTGTGTAAGATGCTTTGATCTTTCTTCCTCATTCCCAAGATTCTTGAGAATTCCTTTAGAATTTAAGTATGTCCCCATCTTAAACTTACTTTATCATTTCAAGTTGGCTGAGAGTAGTGTGCGTGTTTTCTTTCCAGGTAATATGACCCAGCAGTCTTCAGCGTCACCAGCTACCCTTGCTTCCTGATCTGAAACCCCCTCTACCACTTCACCTTGTCTTCTCTTGGTCTTTGATTTAAGTACAGAGGCACCTGGGAAAGCTGAAGACTGCAGACCACCTGTGAGATGACTTGTAGAATGGAAGAAAGACAAAGACTCTACAAGCATCCCTCAGCCACCTCAAAAGGAAGGTAACTGCAACAGAACCTCTGTACTTGATGCATGAGAATTCCACACACACAATGATCTCTTCTGTTTGATAATTTTTGAATGCAATTTCTTTCCTCACAAATTGATGAAAAATGGCACCTCCCCCATATGAAGAGAATTTTTTGTTGGTTTTTTTTTTTTTTTTTTTGGCACAGCACTAGTGTTAGGAGACTGGCCTTTTGCTCTTGCATGGTCAACAGAGAAGAGCACCTGGCTGTATGCAATGTTGTTCATAACTTAGATTAGAGAGGCTACCTTTGTTCTGTCCTTTCAAATGACATGGATGTATAACTTTTGAGTTCTGTGTCCAAATTGCACTGCCTTTCTAGAATTCCTACTCCATAATTTCATTCAGTCATGGGATTGTTGTCCTTCACATGACAGTATACGTTTTGACTCCACAGAGTGGGAAGTGACGGAGACAGGATGTTTGTGTTACTGTGTTCCGTGAAGTGGGACTATTGTCCTTTGTTCTTTTTCTCTTTGGTGTCTGATGCTAGAGAGAGAGGGAGCCATGTTGCAGTGCTCCGTGTGTGTTTATATATAAATAAAGTAGATTAGCCAAAATACTGAGTTGCTGGGGTTCTGTTACGCAAACAGCGCAGACTCTGTGGATCCCTAAGTGTGCCGGTGTCTGTTGGCATCGGTCGCTGTGATGTTTGGGCAGAAGAAAGCTTTTGAAGCCCCCGAACGATCAACCAGGGGGGAGAGAACATGCCAGTTGGGCATGTGTCTCTGCCAGGGTCCTACTCAAGTGTAGGACGAGCTCCTAACAGTTCACACTCTTTGGTGCTCCACAACTACAAGTAGGTTAGCCCCAAATGTGAACCATACCTTGGCTATGGATCCCAAATTGGTATGCGTAAGTCCTGGAAATCACCATCCACACTAAACATTATTAGTGCAGACAGTGCTTTTTTTCAGGGGTTATGCAGGGGGTACGCATACCCCTAAACATTTTGTGAATCTAAGTTTGGCCTCATTGAGGGGCAGTACTTCAATATGAGTAGGAAAATGAGAATACCCCTAAACATTTTTTTAGGAAAAAAAAACCACTGAGTACAGAGCAGGCAAAACAAGAACAGCAAACCATACCCAACTCAGCCAATTCATGTGCAGCGCAAAATATACCTGCTTCTGCACGTAGGAGCAATCAGCTAACACACCACTGAGAGGTCAAGGGAGGGCAGGCTGAATGCCAGCTGGAAAAGGAAGAGGGGTTAGGGGAAGCTGGCTTTTATTTCCTTGGCTGGGCTCTACCTACCTGCATCAATGTAAAATGTGCCCACATGCAAGCCTCTAATACTTAGCCCCGCCTTCAAATAAGTGTGGGTGGGGAAACAGTATTCTCATTCACTGGTGGTTGAAAAACAGGCTTGGGAAAAATGGTTTGCTCCAAAGTGAGGCTGCCCTCGGCACTGTGAAGGTGGTTCTGCAATAGGTGAGGAGCTTCTTAGTGGAGCTAGGTAAAAAGGTCAAAGGTAAAGCACCCCATGACAGTGTGTCCCAAGCTTATGTCTTCCAGAGGTTTGCAGCATAATTCCCATCAGCCCAGCCAACATGAGCAATGGTCAGAGATTATACGAACTCTATACTGAGAGCACCAGAATGGGGTTATTTATGACTGCTCACCGTAGCCAGAGGGATGCCCAGTTAACAGAACTATGCCCTGTTTTCATTTCATGGGTTTGCTCTCAACTTCCTTCCAAACAAACCCAGAGTTTTTCTAAACCTTATTCCTAACATTTGTCACAGCTTCAATTAGTTGAATCTCTCTCTTTCCCATCCAACATGAACAGATTGCAGAAAGGTATGTGTACACCAGTAGCAGCTTCTTCTTCTTCTTCTTCACATTTATATCCCACCATTTTCTCCAAGGAGCTCAAGGTGGTGTACATGGTTCTCTCCCATCTCATTTAATCCGCACAACAGCCCTGTGAGGTAGGTTAGGCTCAGAGGCAGTGACTGACCCAAGGTCACCCAGGGAGCTTCATGCCAGAGTGGGGATTTGAACTCTGGTCTCCCAGGTCCTAGTCCAACACTCTAACCACTACACCAACACTGGCGCTCTCACCTAGCTAAGAGGTGTAAACAGAGGTGAATGAACTGAAAGCTGTGGCAAACTGCCCATATTCAACAATTCTGTGCAATCTTGTAGTTTAAAAATTACGGTAAATAAAATTCTGACTTCTTCTTAGCAAATTCCCATAATTTAGAGCACCCAAATTTGGCCATAAATTTGCATGGGGAGAATTTTGTTAGCACTCCTAATTGAAACCAGCCTTGTTCTGCCAAACCTTCAAGGCCTCGGGGTATTACGAGACCTGGAGATGGATTCCGCCTCCCACCACCTCCAAGAATTGCCTTCAGTCTTATCAAAACTCTTGATGTGTCCCTCAAAATCCTTCTGATGTTTCTTCTCAGCAGGACCCTCCAGATTTGCCTTGAAATTTTGCTTGAGGCAAAATGCAATGGTGACTCTAATTAGGCCTTGGGCTCAGTCAGGCTACATGGGACAATTATCCATGTGTACGCAGATGATCTGAAACATTTGCTTCTAATTTTTATTCATTTTGATTTTTATGTCAGTGGCATCGCATCGGTTTGATTTTATTGTGTCGTGGTCTTTTTTATTTCTCTAAATAATGGCTGCGCCACTTTTTCCTTGAAAGTTCAAGACACCTCACAAACAAGCATGAGAAACATCATAACTAAGCAATGGGGGGGGGGCAGCATAACAGATATTAGCAAAGCATCATGAAAACCAAAACATGCAACATAGAGGGGTGGATAGAGATTTAATCTTCCACAAAGGGAAGGTCATAGAAACATATGAACTTAGGAAGGTATCTTCTACCAATAAGACGACTCAGTCTCTCTGACTCAGTATTATCTTTCATGACTCAGAGCAGATCTCGGGATTCCACAATCTCCCATCCTTACCAGGCAGTTAAAATGAGTGCTTCTTCACACAGTACATATTTAAACTATAGAACTGGCTCCCACAGGAACCATGGGTAGAAACCAACGACGACAGCTTTAAAAGAGGACAAAGATTGGTCAAATTCATGGAGGAGATGGTTGTCAGTAGCTACCAGCCATGATCCAGCTTGTCCACAGGAGTAACACTTCTGAAAACTAGTTGTTTTATACCAGCTTCTGCTTTTTTCTTAAGCATTCTATGTGTTGGTTTATTTTAGGGAGTCTGTTGGAAACTGCCTTGGGATTATTTTGTCACGAAGGGTGCCCTATAAATTATGTTAACAAATCAGTTAACAAATTTAAGCTGCTTTGCTAGAATGATGGGCCAAACCCCTCTTGCCAGCAATTTATAAGGAATGATACCATCTTCTTCACAGAATCAGCCCCTTCCTTAGTCTTTCCTTGTTGCTGCCTTCCAAATGACAGTTTTGTTGCTGTTGTCTATCTCTTTGAGAGGATGGAAGTCCTGAAATAGAGTGTTCCTTCTCCCCTCCTGGTTTCCCCCCTCCCTCTTCTTGCTGTTGGGGTCCTGGCACTCAATCTGCATAAGTCTTATCAGTTGTACACAGGAGGAGGGGGTGTATAGAGGAAATGGAGAGATTATTTGTTATGGTTCAAAGTCAGCATTCTTTTTATGCTTCACTCCTTCTCACACACCCCCCCCCAACTAAAAGAGAGAGAGAGAGATAAATAGCCAGCGAAAGGACAAGCAGTTTTGATTAGCATTTAAAATGTTGTCAATGTTTAATGAAAGCATAACCTCCAACCATCAACTTCACACAAACTGGAGGCGAGGTTGCCCCATGCATGCTAATGGGTTTGGAACGTTTTCTTGGGGCCGCTCTTTGGTGAACTTCCTTGTTGTTAATTTGCGATGTCAGTCCACATTAGGAAGTTTCAGAGGCCTAAGCTGGGAGGGAAGCATCATCTGCAGTGATCTGGAGGTACACAGGTATGGGTATTAGTGAGATAGTTTTGTTTCGAAAAGCTACACTGGGTGGAATTCACCATTGCACCACAGTTTGAGATGAATATTGACAAGCTGGAACCTGGGCAAAGGAGGGGTGGCCAAGCTAATGAAGGGTTTGGAAACCAAGGCTCATGAGGAATGCTTGAGGGAGTTGAGTATGTTTAGCCTAGAGAAAAGAAGACTGAGGTGATATGATTGTTGTTGTTTAGTCGTTTAGTTGTGTCCGACTCTTCATGACCAGAGCATGCCAGGCACTCCTGTCTTCCACTGCCTCCCACAGTTTGGTCCAACTCATGTTAGTAGCTTCGAGAACACTCTCGTCCTTTTCGCCCCCGTCTCTCCATCTCCCCATCATCTTTCCCAACATCAGGGTCTTTTCCAGGAAGTCTTCTCTTCTCATGAGGTGGCCAAAGTATTGGAGCCTCAGCTTCAGGATCTGTCCTTCCAGTGAGCACTCAGAGCTGATTTCCTTCAAAATGGATAGGTTTGATCTTCTTGCAGTCCATGGGACTCTCAAGAGTCTCCTCCAGCACCATAATTCAAAAGCATCAATTCTTCGGCGATCAGCCTTCTTTATGGTCCAGCTCTCACTTCCACACATAGATCCTTCACAGATCACTGCTCCTTCATGGATCACTGCCTTGTTGTGGCGAAGGGGCTTGAACAACTCAGAGAAGCTATGAGCTTTGCCGTGCAGGGCTACCCAAGATGGACAGGTCATAGTGGAGAGTTTTAACTAAACGTAATCCACCTGGAGCAGGAACCAGCAAGCCACTCCAGTATCCCTGCCAATAAAACTCCATGGACAAAGGCAACAGGTATATGTGGAAGTGTTAAAGTACAGCAAAGATGCAAATGCTAGAATGGAAATGCAGAGGACTGAATGTAAGTTTTCAAACATCTTAAAGTCAGGCAGCTGTTTTGCAACACTAATCTGCTTTTACAGAACTGCGAATTTGGAGTGGGCAGCAAGTGTAATTGAGTCGTGAGAAATTCTGCATCATCTTTATTTCTTTCTCTCTTTTTTTTTTTAAGAAAAGGAACTATTACCTAACCTTTTGTACAAATGTATTATCTCTCCATTTTGCCCCAGAGTTGATTTCTTCATTTAAATTTTGCCGTGAAATGCAGTATTGTTACCGTTCCAAATCCTGGATCAACACCTTGAGAGTCACCCGGGCCAGGCTCAAATTAAGTCTTCTTTTAGCCGCGAGAAATCTGCCGACGCAGACGTCAAAGCACTGTGAGCTTTTATATAGTAGGTCATAACCAACAACTTCAATTCCACTTGGCGCTGCAGTTTATCACTCAGCTATAACTGTAGTATGTACAGGCACATAGGTAGATGTATATACATTCATTGAATAAATTGCCACTCTGCATAATTTGCCAGGCAGAGTTGAAATACAGACATCGGTGGCAGTGCAATTCAGCAGCTGCTTAGCAGAGCGCATCAGCATGTTTGGAAAGAAAGTATTATTTAGTATCTAATATCCTGGCTGTGAACCAGAATGTAAGCTATAACTCCATTTGCACACCCTGCTCCAGGTGTAGGGGGAGGAAAGGTCCCGGAAAATACTAAGATTGTGGGGAAATCTTGGGCAATATGTCAAGCAACTAAATCCTAAACATATTTGTTTGGAAGTCCCACACTTTATAATAGAATTTGCTTTCTGGAAGAGCAATTTAGAAACCCCATGCCTAACATGCCCCTATAAAACCAAAGACAAATGGTCAATTGAAACCTATCCTGCAAATTCTCAAAAGTTGTTTTTTTCCCCCACCTGTCAGAGCCTTCTGTTTTTGTTGTTGTTTTTTTGTTTACTATAGAATTTCCTTATAATTGTGGTGGGTGCAAGCTTATCTTTATAAGGTAGTTGATGGTAATGTGAGTTGCTGTTTTCCTTTTTTCCATTAAAGGTTTATCGAGAGCTCTGTGCCCTCTCTGACGGCCCACACTTCCTGATCCGAAAAAGCCAGGGAGAAGACATATCTCATGCTGTTTTCAGCCAACTCCTAGGGGCTGAGGGGTCAGCAAACTTTTTCAGCAGGGGGGTCTGTCCACTGTCCTTCAGACCTTGTAGGGGGCAGAAATATTTTTTTTTGGGGGGGGGGAATGAACAAATTCCTATGCCCCACAAATAACCCAGAGATGCATTTTAAATAAAAGCACGCATTCTACTCATGTAAAAACACACTGATTCCTTGGGCCGGATCTACCCATGTTCCTAGGGGCTGAAGCCCCCCCCCCCCCGAAAATAATTGAGGGGTATGTAACGTTAACATATGAGAGTGCTGGAGGTGAAATAGTTAAACAAGTTACCCAATCAGAACCCAGGGGGTGGAGTCAGAGAGATTACCCCGCTCTGGGAGGGGTGAAAGGAGAGTTCCTTGGGAGTTGGGTGGTTGGTTGGAGTGGGAGTGAATTGGGATAGAGTCTGGTGGTAGGTTGAGTTAGTGTAGCGAAATAAGCTGAGTCAGGAACAGTTAGGAGCTAGGAAGACAATTAATATCTGAGAGGTGGTTTGGTGAGTGAGAGCAGGTAGCGGAAGTTATAGGTCTGGAAAGGAACCCCATGACTGTAATTGACCGATACCGTTTATGAAACCACATGCTTGTTAAACTGCAATAAATAAACAGAAGTTTATGTTCCAATTTAAACCTGACTGGACTCAGTATTGTACCAGGTAGGGCCTGGGTGGTGGCAGCAAGAAATAAAGTGGTGGCACAGGGATCAATAGATGGTGAAACTTCCGGGGACCCTGTGTAATCGCCACAGGGAAAGCCTCCCAAAGTTGATGGGCATTAGCATTCAAATTGTGTGCATGTACCACATCACAGGGTCGGTTACGCAGGGCAAGGCTTACCTGCCCAAATATTTTATTCTAGTTAGTACACTGAGTGGAACACAGGAAGTCAAGGAAGCTGTTTACCATGCATCCGATATCAATCTGCCCACTATACTGTTTTTAAGCCAAGTCCTTCCCTTTTACCTCTTTAGAATCTTTCCTCACCATTTCCTTTAAAGATTTTTGTTTTGTTTTGTTTTTGCGGAATGAAAGGAAGGACAGCCAAGCAGCATTAACATGGCATCACTTCTGCTTCCATGTCCCAACACATAGCTATACATTTTTGACTGGACAATACCATGTCAGATTGCATTTTGGGGGTAGGTGAAAGGATTTCATTGATTGAATGTTCTTGCAGGCACTAAGGTTGAGAATCAAAGTGAGGGGGTAAGTATTGTTGCACTCATGTCCTCCTTGCAGGATTCCCCTGGACAACTGTTCAGCCACTGTGAAAACAGCATACTGGACTAGATGGGTCTTCAGTCTGATCCAGTAGAACTTTACTTGCGCGTGTAGGTCCCCAGGCCACCCCTCAAATAACTTCACACATAACACGTAATTTAGTTTTGGTTTTTGGGCACTATTTTGGCCACAACTTTATTAAAATACAAAATCAGTGAGTGGTTGTTTAGACATTGGTTATGACTATCTGTCCCCCCGCCTGGGACAGAACTGGCATCCCGAGGTCCGATCGGTAGCCAGTAGAAGAGAAAGTCAAACTGGGGGGTCACCTGAGCTAAGCGTCGGACCCACGCCGCTCTCCCCAGCAGCTCCCCGAAAGCTTGCCATAATCCTATGACAAGGATTGCCCGGTCCTATGACAAGGATTCCCATGACAGGGATTGGGCGGCCCTGGTCCCATGACAGGGATTGGACGAAAACATGGCAAGCCCCAGGATTCCTTTAACAGAATTCCCTTCAGCGCAGTAGGAGGGGCAGGCACCGCCTGTTCAGACCCCTCCACCACCAGCATATTATAACCAATGCCTAACCGCAACCTTACAAGTTGTGACGAATTGCAGAGTAGTAGGCAAAAACCAAATGGCACAGCCAATCACCAAATGGCAAAATTCCTACTAGGCCCCTGCGCCAAGGCAGACGACCCCCATGACAGGCAAAGCAAGGTCAACCGGAAAAGAGGGCGGGTGGGCGGGTGATCCGATGCACTCTGCAAAGAGAAAGAGAAACCAGAGTGCACCAATATTTAAAGACTATGGTCCCACCCACCCAATTTGCAACATATAATTTGCCCCAGCAACCCGGGTTTCCAATCACAAATGCCAGGCAATAACTATTAACCAGCCTGGCAACAAGAGGCCTGGCCCGGTGGCCCACACCGCAACACGTGCTCTCATTTACTGGAGAACACGCTTTGCGCGTGTAGGTCCCCAGGCCACCCCTCAAATAACTTCACACATAACACGTAATTTAGTTTTGGTTTTTGGGCACTATTTTGGCCACAACTTTATTAAAATACAAAATCAGTGAGTGGTTGTTTAGACATTGGTTATGACTATCTGTCCCCCCGCCTGGGACAGAACTGGCATCCCGAGGTCCGATCGGTAGCCAGTAGAAGAGAAAGTCAAACTGGGGGGTCACCTGAGCTAAGCGTCGGACCCACGCCGCTCTCCCCAGCAGCTCCCCGAAAGCTTGCCATAATCCTATGACAAGGATTGCCCGGTCCTATGACAAGGATTCCCATGACAGGGATTGGGCGGCCCTGGTCCCATGACAGGGATTGGACGAAAACATGGCAAGCCCCAGGATTCCTTTAACAGAATTCCCTTCAGCGCAGTAGGAGGGGCAGGCACCGCCTGTTCAGACCCCTCCACCACCAGCATATTATAACCAATGCCTAACCGCCACACGAGCTCTAACGCTCGCCGCCAACCACTCACAAACCCAACCATGAACCCAATTTACTAGCCACCACATCCAGCCAAACATCATTCCCCAAATTGGAGAGGTGCACTCCATCTGCCCGGTAAAGGGCCTCAGCCTTAAAATTAATGTCTGGGTGCGAAATCACCAAACCACCCAGCTCCAATACCTTCACTCAAACAGCAGAGTTAATGCGCTTCCTGGACCTTACAGCGGCCTCCGGGCGGGAACACCGCGCCAGGTTTGCCTCTGCAACCGGTGAGACCAAATTATTCTCACTGAAGGTAATAAGGCTGCCAATGCCTCCAAATCCCTTGGATTGAGGTGCGCAAAGCAAGGCAATCAATAGTTGCCACATCATTTTTTCCCAGCTGCACCACTATGGCCTTCCTATGACAAGGATTGCCCGGTCCTATGACAAGGATTCCCATGACAGGGATTGGGCGGCCCTGGTCCCATGACAGGGATTGGACGAAAGCAGCCGGTGACCAATCAGCGGCATAAACTCTCCCCATGACATTCCGCGTCTGGAAAACCATGACACTTGCACGTGCTGTGGGAGGCTGAGACACGCTCCCCTTGCAGACTGCCTCGCTCTGCTGCCAGCCCAATGAACGATGCTGTGTCCCACTATCCAGACGCGGACCAGCGTGGGATCTACAAGGGTTGAAACAACAAGCATTAGTACCAAACTCAGCATTTTGTTTTGCACATAACCCTTGAAAGCATACGATTTCCATCTCCCCAAATCCTTGATCCTGGCGGCTGAGAAGCCCCAATGGGCTGCCATAGTCGCTGCACCTATGCGAAAGGAATGAGGAGCGAAACCAGAGGCCGAGATCCCCAAGCAGAGATGGCCTTACGTATGACTTATGTGAACTGGTGTCGTGCCAAAGGGTGACCATTTTATTGCATGAGTAGGGGGCTGTCCCCAGGAGGTCTCAAGGCCAAGTACTTCCTTACATCCTTGACCAGGAACGGGCCCACCTCCCCAGTCACTGGGAGGCGGACAACCTCCCCCCGACCCAGCTGGTCAGTTTTTGGAGTTGTGCACTACAAGTCTCAACTCCAAAAGGGAAACACATATATCCCGAAGCAGCAACTCACGAGAACCAGCAACTTCTAGAATCGGGCCAGCCCCCAGGGGAACGAAAAGCCAAATATTTCTAGAATACAATAACAGGGCAAGGGCCCACCTTACCTGTGACTGGAAGCCCGATGATGGCAACCCTGCCCACTAGGTCTGACTTAGAGCTCCAGACACTTATGACAAGCTCCAAAGCAGATAAGGAAACATCCAGAGGCAATAAGCCTCCAAACTCTCAGCCCCGTGCTGGCTCCAACACAATTTCCCCAACCCTCAGTACACCAAAATTACAATGGAATACTGAAAGAAGTCTCGTCTAGAACTAGAACTAGGTGACAAGTATTAACTTGTTGCGGATACTGCATAGGTCAAGATTGACCGGCTTCCTGCCTGCAGTCCTGTGAAGGCTGGAGCCTTTACCAACTTTCCGAGACCCTGCGCACGACACACTTTTAGAAGGGTCTCTGAAAAATTAAAGCTTTACTCCAGCAGACATTGCAGCGGACTGAATTCTGATAGTTTTAACAGTGCATCCGATCTGCAGCAGGTGGGCGAATTACTGCAGGTCCTGCTCAGAGAATGGAGGCAAGTTCCTCTGAATGGCCGAGGACTGCCAGCTAAACGCTAAGAAATCAGTCCAGGCCTTCTCATAAGACCTGAAAGCAGAAGGGGAAATGTAAGCTACTCCTCCTCTTAATTATCAATTGTTGCCAAAGCGCCACAGGAGCTCCAGAAAATCCGGCTATAGCTGGGCGTCCAGAGCCCAGGATCTGAAGCTCTCCAACTGAAAACGGGATATAGTGACAGCGAAAACAATAGATGATCCCGTAATAAAGCGAGCAGAAACGCAATATTAAACCTTAAGCAGTGCAGCTGGAAAGCACATAAAAGGGGGGCGGAGACTGCCGAAGCATGAGGACCATTTTGCCAGGACCCTCACACTGACTGGTTATCAGACCAAGACAGACCCGACGGTCCCTGCACTCCTCAGTCCAGATGTGCGCTGACACTACAATGGGGAAAACTCAAGAAAAGTTAGGTCACATGTGATTGCCTTGCCCTGCCAGGCTCAAGGCCACTGTACAGGATGATGAAGGGACCCAGGGCCATGAGACCACCTGGCCAAGCAGGAATGGAAGGGGCAGCCTGGAACAACCACCCTGCATGCCATTTTTATTTTATTTTATTTTTTAAAACTGACCTAGCAATGATAGAATCTGACAAAGCAACATTTGCTATCAGAGGAAGTATTACAAGAATAACGTCCTTCACGGCAAACAGTTTTTCCACAGGCAAGCAGAGGTATGAGCAACGGTATCCAGCTAGCCCCCAAATACGTTAAAGGGGCAGTGGAACCACTGTCCTAACCACTGGGAACACCCAGCTCCTCAGGGAATAAAAGGGGCGTACAGTAAGCCTTAGCAGAGGCTGATGTCACATGAACCAGCCAGTAAGATAATCCAAATAATGGTACCCCCAGATAAACGAGTCTTGACTCGCAATGTTCAATCCAGAAAGATGCTAAAGGACTCGAGTGCTGCACAGCCTATAGTGCAACCCATTGGCATCGCCTTATAAATGCAAGGACCATCCAATTAAAGCCCAACTGCATATAATCTAGAGGGTGAACCGGCAGCAGCCTAACAGCCAATTCAATATCGCATAATGCCAACCAGGCCCTCATCCAATTTGTTGGTAAGCTCAACTGCCTGATCCAAAGATGCATATTTCACG
Source organism: Podarcis tiliguerta (assembly GCF_965153285.1). Taxonomy (NCBI): domain Eukaryota; kingdom Metazoa; phylum Chordata; class Lepidosauria; order Squamata; family Lacertidae; genus Podarcis; species Podarcis tiliguerta. The sequence continues at coordinate 58,047,735 of NC_139544.1, forward strand.
GAACAATTCCAGAGAGTCATTCACTGAGGTGCCTATGGGATGCGATAAATTATAAGGGGGATTATATGGGGCTTTCTTAGGGACGATCCCCAAAGGGGATAAATGAAAATAGGAATAGCAGGATAATCAAGGGGATACCTCCATACGTCCCAATGAAAGCTGCTTCCTAACCTTCTTACTTGCTACCACAGGTAGCTCTCTGACTGGCTTTGAGTTGCTGTGTTCTGAGCCACTGGCTGAAAAGCCAGAGGAATCCCAAACCTTGGGAAAAAACCCTTCTCACAAGCACAAAACCACTGACCCATCTAGATAACCTTTTAGCCAGGCTTTCAAGGAAGATATTTTTATGGAAATATGGGTGAGAGGTATCGAGTTATTGCTTGCTAGTCCCCAGCCCCCACTTGGGCAGAATGCCCTGCCTTGAGTTGCCACCATGATGTGTAAATTTACAGGGCCTACGCCGGCCAGAAACCCTAAAAAGTCCCAACAAAGCTGCTGCCGGGCCAGCTTCCTGCATACAGCTTAAGATTCTATTGCTCAGGGAATTTCCATTTGAAATGTGGAGCTGCGCAAGTGGTCCACATGTCCCCGTCCCTGTGATCCTAGCAAGCTGAGGGGATAATGGCAGCCCTGCATCTAACGTTCCCATAGTGAACTGCAACTTAAAGAATAGTGGGGTGGAAGGGACCCTGAGGATGATCTAGTCCACTCTCCCACAATATAATAATTATAATAATAATAATAATAATAATAATAATAATAATAATTAATAATAATGATGATGATGATGTATTTGTACCCCGCCCATCTGGCTGGGCTTGCTCAGCCACTCTGGGCAGCTTCCAACAACAGATTAAAATACAGTAATGCAGCAAACATTAAAGGCTTCCCTAAACAGGGCTGCCTTAGATGTCTTCTAAAAGTCTGGTAGTAGACATCTGATGTTGACGTACCTGCAAGGAGGTGTAAGCATCATCCCTGCTCCCCTTTTCCCTGCTCCTGGATCGCCGTCTCTGAAGATGCTTCCTTCTGGAATAAGGCACCTAGGCCATCAGCAAGTCAACCTCTGCAGGAGAAGCAAACTCTGGAGGCATCTGCAAAGGCTCTGTCATAGTCTGCAAAAAACTAAATGAGAGGAACTGGTGAAACCAATGCTTTGTGCACCACATGGGGAAGCTATTCAGGCCGGAAACGCTGCCAGAGGCCATCAAATTCTAGGGCCAAGCGGGCCAAGCCTTAAGATCACCTGCTAGGCCAGACATAAATGTTTCCAATGACTTAACAAACTCGAGGCAGCCCACCACCTGTCCAGGTACACCTGTTTGCCCTTTAGAGGGAAGCACGCCCTCAAGAAACCCAAAGTTCTTTTTAGGAGCAATATCACAAGTGGGCCGAACTACCAAGCAACAGAATAGTCCAAAAGGAGCAGCTTGTTTTGTTATGTGATAACAATGGCTAAGTGGGGGATATGAACCCTGTCTCCCAGGTCCTAGTCCTGCGCTCTAGCCACTAAGCCACAATGGCTCGTCTCTAAAATGGCAGTTGCCACTATCAGGGCAAACAAACTTGAAGAAAATAAACTTGTTCAGAAACAGCATAGTTAAAGAGCATACACAGAGTGCTCACTGGAGGCACAGAGAGCCTCTGGTTCCACTCTGTCTGCCTAAGATATACATTAGCAAAAAGTGAGCCTGCAAACAGATAAATTCTTATAGAGAAAGTGAGTCACATGCCACAGAGACTTAACAATTGCTGTACTGCTAACTGTAGCAGGCTTAGGCTTAAATGATATGTGCAGGCCGAGAAGGCCGTGAAGGCCTCCCAGCTTCTGCTCTCTGCCTTTTTGTCTCATTGCAATATTAAAGGAACTCAATATAGTGCTCCTGCCCAAGGCTAAATTAAAACTTGGCCAACGGCACTGCATGCAACCAAAATAAAGCCAACCTCTGGGGATACTATAAACGAAGTGATTCTAGCTAGGCTGGGAACAGCCCTGACTAGCCCCACAATTAAACAGGCAAAAATGGGGGAAACCTCTTTGCAAAAGAAAGCCCCTAACGGGGGCTCTCTCCCTATTGGGAAAGGCAAGCCCAGGAGGATTATGCACAGGCAGCGCTCACAGGTACAGGGAGAATCTTCCCAAAGGGCAGGGAAAGGGGTGGGGTGAGAAATCAAACAGGAAAAAAGGAGAATTAAATTAATTAAGGGACTAGAGAAGGGAATTAAATTAATTAAGGGACTAGAGAGGATTAAAAAGAAGGGAGAGAATAAAGAAATGTAACCAGACAATGAGAAGATTGCTCCTGATCCGATGCACTCTGCAAAGAGAAAGAGAAACCAGAGTGCACCAATATTTAAAGACTATGGTCCCACCCACCCAATTTGCAACATATAATTTGCCCCAGCAACCCGGGTTTCCAATCACAAATGCCAGGCAATAACTATTAACCAGCCTGGCAACAAGAGGCCTGGCCCGGTGGCCCACACCGCAACACGTGCTCTCATTTACTGGAGAACACGCTTTACGTTATTTATTCATTTTTAAATGAATGTAGCTTTGTAACACTTGTTGGAGTTTGGGGTGTGTGTGTGTGTGTGTGTGTGTGTGTGTGTGTGTAATACAGTGGTGTGCAGAAATAAAGAATCAGTGCAGAAAAGAATAAAGAAACATAACTTATATTTCTCCTGGCAAGCAAAGCTGTTTTGAGTACAGTACAAGCCTCCATGCGGCCATCATAGCATTATGGGTCTAAGAAAAGAAAAACCTAGCACTAACTCGAACTGAACTGGAAGAAGAGGAGGAAGGAAGTGAAAACCAATCCACAGGTAGCACTCAAGAAGGAATCGGGGGGGGGGGGGGAGAGAGAATAGGTCATTTTTCTATGTTGCCTCCCACTGGTTCAAGTAACTTATTGCAAGTGTTGCTGCTTTACTCTCAACATCACTTATATGGGATTCCTTATTATCTGCAGCCCAGAGCAGTTAATCAATCAAGGCAAGTGATTAATCAACCAAACACTCTTTAATTGGTTGACATGCGAGGACAACTTGTCCATATTTGCACATACTCCACGCAGAACTGCAGCTACGTTAAAAGAAGGAAGGAAGGAAGGAAAGGAAAGGAATAATGTAACATAAAGGTCATGAAATTTGATCATCTCCATATTTAAGGTTACTGTAAGCATTTGGCAAATAGCAAGACTGCTTTTAATCCTCTGCTTGCACTTTAGTCTCATTTAATATAAAATCTATGAAAGATTATTCCTGAGGTCGTTATCTTTAACTGTTGAGAGCATAGATCATGCCTAAGCGACTGCAGTTCACTGTGAACTCTCTGTTGAAGATCTGATATATGTTTTCCCATCTCCATCAGAGTCAAATGATATGAAGAAGAAGAAGAAGAAGAAGAAGAAGAAGAAGAAGAAGAAGAAGAAGAAGAAGGAGAAACTTGAATTGCAGAACAGATTCAATACTATTCTCAGTCCTTGGGTAGGCATTGAAACAATGAATGGTGGGGAGAACTCATATATGCTTACAAAAATTAACTAAAAGAAAGTTAGAATAACCCTTCTGGATTCACCAAAACTCATCTTAGTCCAGTGTTTTGTCTTCATAGTGGCCAACCAGTTGCCCAAGGGAAGCTCACAAGTGAAACCTGAACTGGGACTCCTCTCTCAGACAAACCCCTTTCCCTTTGGGATGTGAATAACTGCTGAGATTAACTATCTCAAGCAAAAATCTCATTGCTAAACTTTTCTTGCCAACACTGAAATTCATACTGTCATTGACAGATTTGTTTCCAACCTTCTCAGTTGCATAGAATATATGTATGCTTGTTTTATTGGCAAATCATAGAACCTTGAGAGTTGGAAGGGACCCCAAGTTTCAACTAGTCCAACCCCTAGCAATGCAGGAATCTCAGCTAAAGCATCCATGACAGATGATCACCCAACCTCTGTTTAAAAACCTCCAAGGAAGGAGAGACCACCACCTGTCAGAAAGTTTCTCTGAATGTTTAGTTGGAATCTCCTTTCTTGTAACTTGAAGCCATTGCCCTCCTGCCCTCCAGAGCAGAAGAAAACAAGCACATTCCCTCTTCCATGTGACAGACATTTGAGGTTGGCTCTCATATCTCCTCTCAGTCTCCTCTTTTCCAGGCTATACATACCCAGCTCCTTCAAGCACTCCTCATAAGGCTTCATTTCCACACCCTTAATCATCTTGGTTGCCCTCCTCTGCACATGTTCCAGCTCGTCAACATCCTTCTTAAATGGTGGTGCCCAGAATTGGACACAGTATTCCAAGTGTGGTCTGACTAAGGCAGAATAGAGTGGTGCTTCCCTTGATCTGGACACTAGACTTCTGTTGATGCAGCCTAGAATAGCATTAGCTTTTTTTGCTGCTGCATCATACTGTTGACTCATGTTAAACTTGTGGTCGTGGAGGAAGTGATCATGCACTTACTTCTAAGCTTCATACATTCATTGTTCAGCATAACCAAGAGTTGGGGTCCTCTCCTTTCCATATTAAGTGGCAATGTCCAATGTTTCTATGTCCAAATTCAAAGGGTTTACATAACTCCAGACTGGGTGGGATGCCGCCTGGAATCCCTGGAGACCTGCTGACACTAAATGTAGACCATATTGAACTCAATGCACCAGTAGTCTGACCATTGACTATAAATTAGCTCTCTATGTACCTATGAGTGCATCCTTTGCAAGCGAAAAATACCAGGTTCAATCCTTGGCACCTCCAGGTAGTATCTACCTCCTTGCCTGTCTGCATTCCTACACACACACACACACACACACACACACACACAGCATTACAGCATTTAGGGAGGAGCACGGGCAGAGGAATGGGGGCAGGGGGAGCGCACTGCCCCCGGCACCATCAGAGAGGGGGGTACCATTGCAACCACCCCCCAACACTTGACACCCCCCCCCATTGCACTGGGTGCCACATCCCCGCGGGTGGTATGTCACGCCCCCTGGATGCACGCCACGCCCCCACGGGTGACGTGCAATGCCCCCAGGAGGTGCCACGCCCCCTGAGATGCGTGCCAGTCATGCCCCCGCCTGCTCTCCGCCCCCGGTGCCAGAGCATGCAGCTTTGCCACTGGGGAGGAAGCTAAGACTCCAATTTAAAATGCATTTTCCTAGCAGTAAGACCCATTGATATGTATGGTGCTTGCTTCTGAGTAGACACACTTAGGATTGAACTGTAACAGGTAACCTGGCTGCCATGAGGTGAGTGTGCTTTGGATTATAACTTTATTATCCTTTCATCTCTCTCTCTCTCTCTCTCTCTCTCTCTCTCTCTCTCTCCAGAACAAGAACATGTACAAAGTATTACAGTCCCAGTCCCCCACCCCCCATAGATCAGAATTTAGCTGCTGGGAATTTTTCCTGAACAAGCTGTCAGCCTTTTCCTATCAGCAGTGATTAAACATAAGCAAGAGTTGTGATTCATCAAGAGGCAGATAGAATCATCACAGATGTAAAGCATTCTGCGTTCCAAGGTCAGATCTGGTAGCAAGCGAGGACAACTTTATGCACCTATCTATGCAGCTGTCGGGACTTATTTATAGTAATTCATTTGCTGTTGCATTATTACAGAGGAAGAATAAAATATGTCAGCCATTGTGCAATTATTTTCAACAATCCGCAAATACATCTCTGCATATGTTTTTTGTGTGTGTGTGCATAAGAAGAGCTGTGCTGGATCAGACCAAAGGCACAGCATCCTGTTCTCAATGTGGACAATGAGATGCCAACTTGAACCCACAGGTCCTCAAGTGTACACACACATAATGCACACATGTGAGTATTATATGTAGATATTTTGAAAATGTATACTTATGTGCCGGCATGTTATGCCGCACAATGCAATTAATAGGACATAAATTGCAGATAACTAAAAATCATGTGAATGGAAATAATGGAATTTTTTTTATAGCCCCCCCCCCCCTGTGCATATGCAATGCCACTCAAAGTCTCTCAGGATTCCTTACAGCAACATAGCAAGTTAGGGCAGTATACAGTGGTACCTCAGGTTACAAACACTTCAGGTTACAGACTCTGCTAACCCAGAAGTAGTACCTCGGTTAAGAACTTTGCTTCAGGATGAGAACAGAAATTGTGAGCCAGAGGCACGGCGGCAGCGGGAGGTCCCATTAGCTAACGTGGTACCTCAGGTTAAGAACAGTTTCAGGTTAAGAACGGACCTCCGGAACAAATTAAGTTCATAACCAGAGGTACCACTGTAGTAATAAGGGAGAAAGGGCTAGTGTCAGAGACTGACAAAATTGTGACACATCCACCACGTGATCAGGTTGCTGCACGCACACACACACGCGCACACACACACGCACACACACGGTCCTGAATGAGGTAACTGTTCCCCTGAAGGACCAGGTGCGCAGCCTGGGAGTCATTTTGGACTCACATCTGTCCATGGAGGCGCAGGTGTCCAGGGCAGCTGTCTACCAGCTCCATCTGGTATGCAGGCTGAGACCCTACCTGCCCGTGGAGTGTCTCACCAGAGTGGTGCATGCTCTGGTTATCTCTCGCTTGGACTACTGCAATGCGCTCTATGTGGGGCTACCTTTGAAGGTGACTTGGAAACTACAACTAATCCAGAATGCGGCAGCTAGACTGGTGACTGGGAGTGGCTGCCGGGACAATATAATACCAGTCCTGAGAGATCTGCATTGGTTCCCAGTACGTTTCCAAGCACAATTCAAAGTGTTGGTGCTGACCTTTAAATCCCTAAATGGCCTTGGTCCAGTATACCTGAAAGAGCCTCTCCACCCCCATCATTCTGCCCAGACGCTGAGGTCCAGCTCTGAGGGCCTTCTGGCAGTTCCCTCATTGCTAGAAGCAAAGCTACAGGGAACTGGGCAGAGGGTCTTCTCGCCCGCCCTGTGGAACACCTTCCCATCAGATGTCAAAGAGATAAAGAACTACCTGACATTTAGAAGACATCTGAAGGGAACTTTTTAATGTGTGACATTTTAATGTATTTTTCATCTTTGTTGGAAGCTGCCCAAAGTGGCTGGGGAAACCCACCCAGATGGGCAGGGTATAAATAACATTATTCTTATTATTATTATTATTATTATTATTATTAGTGATTTGGATTAGGGTGGGAATTCCTCCCCAGATAATTTTTTTGACAAATTTCTGGTGGGGGGAAAGCAAAAAAGAAAGAAAGAAGAAGCGCCTCTTTGATTGGTGGAATTGGCACTGCTATGGGTCTTAGAATCATAGAGTTGGAAAAGACCACTAGGGCCATCGAGTCCAACCCCCTGCCAAGCAGGAAACACCATCAGAACACTCCTGACATATGGTTGTCAAGCCTCTGCTTAAAGACCTCCAAAGAAGGAGACTCCACCACACTCCTTGGAGGCAATTTCCACTGTCGAACAGCTCTTACTGTCAGGAAGTTCTTCCTAATGTTTAGGTGGAATCTTCTTTCTTGTAGTTTGGATCCATTGCTCCGTGTCCGCTTCTCTGGAGCAGCAGAAAACAACCTTTCTGCCTCCTCTATGTGACATCCTTTTATATATGGCTATCATATCTCCCCTTAACCTCCTCTTCTCGTGTGGCATCATTTGGTCTTCAGATCTCCCTGCTTGTTGATATCAGGCAGGTACCTTCATTGCTCTACTTTTCAGTGCCTGCTGAAAACATATTTTGTTTACACAAGCCTACCAAGCTGCTTAGAAAGTTGAAGCGATTGTTAGTCTGCTTTTATTCCGTCACTATTTTAACTTTTCAAATTCTTAAATTATTGTCGTTCATTCTTCTTACTGAAAATGTTATTATTATTATGTCTTTATGGCAGCCAGGTGGTATAATAATAATAACAACAACAACAACAATAATAATAAATAAAAATTAAAAAATATTCCTGCCCCTCACACTCAACAATAAAACCCTCAATGATATTCTAATATATAAGCAAGCAAACAAGCAAACTTAACACTGGGAATAAAGTAGATCTGGAAATTACTTCTATCAGGCTAGCCCCTGTCCTAATATCTTCTACAGGTGTCATTCCAAGCACCTAAAAAACAAAACTTGGGGAAGAAGAATTTCTGGATCTCTTCTGGTGCTTTGGCTGAGGACGTCTCACCACACAGAAACTCAGATGTCATTTTTTTTAAAAAACACACCAAAATAAATTTATTTGGTTTTCTTTTTTAAATTTTGATGGATGAACCTCCTAATGCTGCTTTTACTTGCTGTTGAACCACTTGGGAGCTTTTTAGGAAAAAAAAAAATCAATGTTGTGCTTTTAACAAAAAAAAAAAAAATGTACTCTCCTTTTCATTTTGTCGTTGATCGCTCTGGAAATATTGATATGAAAAGGGGTGGGTTCCTCAAATAAATAAATAAATTCACCACTAGTCCTATTAAATGCAATCTACAGAAATCTGCTGTTCTCCGGGCTCCCATATAATTATAATTAGCTTTGTTATTATTTCAGAAAAAAGGCAGGGAGTTGGTACGTTTCGAGTGGAAAGTCTAAAAAGCAAGCCCCGCATCAAAACTGCATTACCGAAGCCTTCTGCAAATGAAAGGAGCGAGAGAAAATGACAGAAACAAAGCAATATCAGACCTTCTGTCGGGCGATTCCGCTTTACTGCCTTTCGCTCTGTATTTTTCCTCATTTCACCCAAAAACGTTCCCCGAAAAGAATTATTCTTATTAATGTTCTCTTCATTTTCCGCAGGGGGCATAAAAATAACTGATGAGTGGGAGAACATAAACCTTATGGTTAGTGAGGCAGAGGTGGTAATTAGAACATGCTGTACCACGCAGTAAACAAAGCTATTATGAACGATAGAGTTCTTTATAGAGTATTTAAGGAGGGAGGGAAATAATAAACATTCCCCTGACTAGCTTAAAAGCACGATCTGTAACCCCCGTGGGAAATGAGCCTTCATAGAATCAGAGAACTGTACAGTTTGAAGGGACCCCAAGAGTCATCTAGTCCAACCTGCTGCAATGAACGAATCGGAGCAAAAGGTTGCCTCGAAGATGGCCATTCAACCCCTGTTTAAAAACCTCCACTGAAGCAGAGTCTGCAAGCTTTTGAGGGAGTCCATTCCACTGCCAAATGACTTTGTGGCCAACGTGGTGTAGTGGTTAAGAGCGGTGGACTCGTGATCTGGTGAACCGGGTTCGCTTCCCTGCTCCTCCACATGCAGCTGCTGGGTGAGCTTGGGCCAGTCACACTTCTCTGAAGTCTCTCAGTCCCACTCACCTCGCAGAGTGTTTGTTGTGGGGGAGGAAGGGAAAGTAGAATGTTAGCCGCTTTGAGACTCCTTAGGGTAGTGATAAAGCGGGATATCAAATCCAAAACTCTTCTTCTTCTCTTACCATTAGAAAGTCCTTTCTGAGACCTGCCAAGGAAAATGAAGAATATATTTATGTATGCGACAACGGCGGCAAGAATATTAATAGCACAAGGATGGAAGAATGAAGAAATATCGACAAAAGAACAGTGGCAAGAGAAATGGATGGACTATGTGGAAGTGGCAAAACTGACGGACAAACTACGTGATAAGGATAACTGTGACTTTAAAGAAGAATGGGAACCTTTTACAAAGTATCTAAAGAATCAACAAGATGAGGTGGACTCCTTGGCAGGTTTTGAATAAACATACACAGATTTGTTGGTTAACATAACAGAGGGATAGCTTAGAGATTTTTACATTTTTACAATATGCAGAGAACAAAATAAATAATAACAATAATAATTTATTATTTATACCCCACCCATCTGGCTGAGTTTTAATGGGTGTTAATGATGGTGAGTGTTAATAAGCCAGAAAGAGGAACTGAGGGAAGTCGTAGGGGGGAGGGAGGGAGGATATGTGGGGGAAGAAAAAATTGTGGGGAAATACAATTGTTGAAATAATTTGCTGTGTGAAAATTGTCAATAATTTTTCTTTTTTTTTTAAAAAAAAAAGTCCTTTCTGAAGCTGAGTGGGCATCTCCTTTCTTGAAATTTTAATCCATTGAAAGGTGCACCTCTAAAGCCCTGAGTGGCTTGGGACCCAAATATTTGCAAGAACACCTTCCTCTCATTTAAAAAACCTGACCATGTTTTTAAATCAACAGATCAGGCCCTCTATGGTACAGGAAGTGATGCCCAGAATAGGGACTTTTCAGTGGTGGCTCCTTTTGTAGGGCGCTCTCTCTCTAATACTCCAGACTCCTTTCTTTATACAGCTTGAGGTGGCTGATCAAGATACATCTTTTCTGGAGGAAGAAAGACCTGATTGCTGCTATTGCTAGTAGTAGCTGTCATTCCATTTGCTGCTGTGCATTTGAATAGACTGTGCTGTTCTTGCTTCTGCTTTGATTTAATGCATTCTTATTTACACGTTATTGTTGTAAACTGCCCTATTTATTTTAATCTAAAGAAATAAAATCTGCTTAACCTCCTCCCCTGGTCTGTTTCGTGGTCATGCTAGTGCAGGGATGGGGAAACCTTGACTCTCCAGATGGTATTGGAGATGTGTTTGGAGGAGGTTGGAGGATGGATGGCAGCTAACGGATTGAGGTTGAATCCTGACAAAGACAAAAGTACTGTTCTTAGGGGACAGGGGGCAGACTGGTGTGGAGGACTCCCTGATCCTGAATGGGGTAACTGTGCCCCTGAAGGACCAGGTGCGCAGCCTAGGAGTCATTTTGGACTCACAACTGTCCATGGAGTCGCAAGTTAATTCTGTGTCCAGGGCAGCTGTCTATCAGCTCCATCTGGTACCTGCCTGTGAAGTGTCTCACCAGAGTGGTGCATGCTCTAGTTATCTACTGCTAGGACTACTGCAATGCACTCCACATGGGGCTACCTTTGAAGGTGACTCGGAAACTGCAATTAACCCAGAATGCGGCAGCTAGACTGGTGACTGGGAGTTGCCGCCGAGACCATATAACTGTCGGAAATCAAGCCTATATCGGGAGAAACTGGCAACTCTCCCAGGCACCCGGCTTGGTCTCCTGTTGACTTCCCTGGCCGCATTCTCCAGCAGGATCCAGGCTAGGTCTCGATAGGCGATTCTTCCCAAACGTGGGAAGAACACACCCCCTCCCTCCTGCTCCCCCGGCAGGGAAAGGAGATAGACAGAAATGTATTTACATGCCTTTATTTCTGTCTTTGCAGCATTACAGAAAACATGTCTGCTCACTTCAAACTCCAGCAGCCGAGAGACAAAGACTTCTTGTACTTCCTGTACAAGAGCAAGAGGAAGAGCTCATATTACACCCTGAGCTAATTCCGGTGCATTGCCCTGTGAACTGACTGTCCCACTGTTTCCCACAGACAGTCCCAACATTCCCATCATGTTTTGTTTTCAAGCTACCAGTTTGCAGCTGCATTGCATCCATATCGTAACAATAATACTGGTCCTGAAAGATATTCATTGGCACCTAGTACGTGTCCGAGCACAATTCAAAGTGTTGGTGCTGACCTTTAAAGCCCTAAATGGCCTCGGTCTTGTATACCTGAAGGAGCGTCTCCACCCCCATCGTCCAGCCTAGATACTGAGGTCCAGTGCCGAAGGCCCTCTGGTGGTTCCCTCACTGCGAGAAGTGAGGTTACAGGGAACAAGGCAGAGGGCCTTCTCAGTAGTGGTGCCTGCCCTGTGGAATGCCCTCCCAGCAGATGTCAAGGCAATAAGCAACTATTTTACTTTTAAAAGACGACTGAAGGCGGCCCTGTTTAGGGAAGTTTTTAATGTCTGATGCTGTATTGTTTTTGATATTCGGTTGGAAGCCACCCAGAGTGGCTGGGGAAACCCAGCCAGATGGGTGGGGTATAGATAATAAATTATTATTATTATTATTATTATTATTATTATTATTATTATTATTACACTGCAACACTCATAATTCCTGGCCATTGCCCATGCTGGCTGAGAGGAGAAAATAATAATAATAATAATAATAATAATAATAATAATAATAATAATAATAATAATGTAATTTATTTATATTCCGCCCTCCCCAGCCGAAGCCGGGCTCAGGGCGGCTAACAACAATAAAATAATACAACATTCTAAAATCATTTCATTAAAAATGATGAGATGAGAAAAAAGATGAGAAATGGACTCAAATCTCTGGAGGGTTACAGGTTCCCTATTGCAGTGCACAAAAGGATGGTGAGACCTGGTCTCTGTGTGTATGTGACACATGCACACACGAGATAAATCTGGAAGTAGGAGCATAGTACAGAGAAATGTGCTCTGACTGCTGTATCAATGGCTATAGTCAACTGTACTTTGGGGGTTACCCAGCCACTGAGGTGTCTGCAGGGGATAGCTAGCAGTTCCCCCTACCAAATGTGAACATTGCAGAAGGTCAGGAGGGAGATAGATGACGATACGGTGATGAATGGGAAAGCAAAATTGTTCTAACAAAGCATCTGTGAGCCACCATTTGATCGCAATGACAGACATCAATCAGAATAATAACTTCAAATATGAGAGTTTTCAATTAGTAAGAGAGCATAAATAAATGTGTCTTCTTTCCTTTTTTAAAGAAAAAAAAAAGCGTAAGGGATTTGGGAAGGAGACGACACATACATAACAAAAGAGCCCGAGATGGCAGGAAGAAAAATGGACCCAGAAACAAAGAGGCAAGCAGTAAGGCAGAGTTGGAAGTAGTTCTATTGGGAGATATTCAGATAAACAGAAAGTGTTATAAATATCCACTCTCTCCCTCACTCACTCACTCTTAGGCATGCACAAAAGATTTTGCAAGGAAGCCTTATGGCAGTTTGCACTGGAAAATCAAATGGAACCCCTTATAAAAAACCCTTTTTAATAGCTAGGATTTGGACTCTGATTTAATGTAAGCTTCCTGCAGAACATGTATTCAATAGGCTGAAAGTATCTCACAAGTCATGTACAGTTGTACCTCAGAAGTAGAACGGAATCTGTTCTGGAAGTCCGTTTGACTTCCAAAACATTCAGAAACCAAGACACAGCTTCCAATTGGCTGCAGGAAGAATTAGAATTAGAATTAGAAATATTAGAATTAGAAATATTTTTTCTAATTATACCCTGCCCACCTGGCTGAGTTTCCCCAAAGAACGTTCGCAAACCGGAACACTCACTTCCAGGTTTGCGGCGTCTGGGAACCAAAATGTTTGACTCGCAAGGCGTTCGGGATCCAAGGTACGACTGTACCTTTTTCTTGTTTTCTGCCTGGTTGGCATTGCAACTCCAGAGGAATCACCCATTGCTAGCGTCAAAGGGTTGCAACTGAATTTTAAACCTAAAGTGAATTTCAAAAAATGAATTTGGTAGGGATGAGTCAGTTCTTTGGCTGAGGACTTAGTACCATAAGGTGAAGGGCAGAACGGGTCGGCTCCAGTAGTGCTAACACTGGATTAATTTATGAATCCAGTGTCCCTCCAGTCTAAGGATGTGGCACTACTTTTGCTTGGAAGACTCAACGGCAGAAGACCCAGTGAGACCAGAGGCTTCCCAATTACATCACAGCAGGAGGCTAATGGACTGAGCACCTATAATTAAGCAGCACCTTTCAGTACGACGAGGCCTAACAATTAAGATGCACCTGCTGCTGCTACTATTTCAGCCCATTCTCAGTTTATTTCTTGCACACCAATTGAGACTTGATCTAGCCTATGAGATATCTTGCTTTGCACCCAACCTGAATCCTTCCTTTCTTTTTCTCTAGTCTGCCTTGTCTTCCCCAGTATCCAGCCTCAAGTTTTCCTTATTTCACAGCCAAGCTGAGTTCTGCCTTACTTTGACTTGTCTAGTTTGCACCTGGCCTGTTGTCTGCCCTCCCCACAGAGCAGGACAAGCATTCTGGGTCCAGTTCTATAAACTGTGGGAACTGATTCAGTGATTCCTGCTTGCCAGGAGGTAGCACTATAACCTCCAACACAGGAAGCGGTTATATACTGAGTAAGACAATTAGTCCACCTAACTCAAGGTTGTCTACCCTAGTAGCTCTAGAGCAGCCTTTCTCAACCTGTGGGTCCCCAGATGCTGTTGGACTACAACGCCCATCACCACTAGCTAGAGCTCAGGGATGATGGGGGTTGTAGTCCAACAACATCTGGGGACCCACAGGTTGAGAACTGCTGCTCTAGAGAACTTGAGGCATGGCTCTCTCCCAATACTATGTGGAGATACCTGAGACAGAACATGGGGCTATTGCCATGTTGTCCTACTGAGCTACAAGCCTTCTTCATGCTCACTTTTGGATTCTGGAGTTGTAACACCCCCATTACCTGGATGTTGCTAGAACAGATGTGGGAAAAGGGTTATGTTCCCTGCTAATGTAAACTTCCTTTAAAAGAGTTAAAAATAATTTTAGAAATTCATGGAAGCTGACTCTCTGAGAGTGATTCCACTGGCATTTGAGATTTGTACATACTCAACTCCTCACCGAGTCCAGCAGGAACCAGACTCATCAACCAAAAACCTGACTCTGTATCACTTGACATTTTCCCTTTCAATGAAATTTAATACCAGGCTTGCAAAATCATGTAAAACATTTACATTGCTACTATAAATATATATCATACCTCTATGACTCCAGTCAACTATGACATTGAAAGCACCAAGGTTTCACCTCATGCTGAGTGAAAATATAGAAATGAAACATTTTAAAGTAAATATTTTCCATCTAAACAAACCTTGAAATGGAGCTATTTCACTTCTGACAAGATAATTAAAAACATTCATCCCCATTTTCAGGTCCTTTTAATGTTTATGTCTATATTTCCTTAATCTTCACCCCATCACTTGCCATAAGGTGATAACAGTTTTTAAAAGCACAATTGCACTGGTTAATCAAAAGTAAAATACGTATGCTTGATATGAATTTACCATGCCAGTTCTAGCAATGTTGAATTATCTCCCTCCCATTTAGATATCTATCATCAATGCAGAAATTTATTGTGTTAATGTTACATGCCGGTGATGTGAAGTAGCAATTACACTACTCCTGTAACAATAAGAACTGACCATTCATCACCCAAGAGAAATAGCTCCCATCAGGGTGGGGTTTTTTTTGTTTTTCAGGTGGGGGCAGTGGAATTGTTCTCTGACAAAATAGTAGCAATACTTTGTGCTTCCTCATATTCCTCACTTATGCAATGCTACCAGCAAAATAGAGGATTGTATTGTAAGTCCTCCAGTAGTTACAGAAACCTGTTAGTGGATTGGCTTAAGGGGATTCCATCCCTGAGGCTGCAAGATTGACTGCTGGACCTTCAGAAGCTGCACCTGTATCCAAAATTGGCCTCTACAAGCAGTGAAGGTACATCATTTTAGGAAGAGAGGCTTTAGGCAGAAGGCTTGCTTATAGCAAGAGACGGAGTGTGATGACCCGTGAATTCTTTTCTGTGTTCTTCGAATCCTGCAATTCCAAAGTGCTCTGCAAAAACCGCCAACCTCGTATCATCTCTGCAGAGAACTCAAAATCAAAGGCCTGCGTGTGCCTCTTGTGTAGGGACTTTAGCTGCATGTGCGTGCAAGGACCATCTCGTGTCCTTCATGTGAATCTAAGGGTAAAAATTTGGTCGATGGCTTTGACTAATGCTGGCCCGGCGTTATTTGCACTTGTGGATTTTACTTTCCATCCAGTGGGGCAGTTGCCCTGTTTTATGCTAATTGTCTGTCAAATTGTCTCTCAGCTCTAGAATTTGGTTTCCCCTTGAGCAGCTCCCAATTTTATTAGTTTGACCTTATCAAGCTTCTTTTTAAGGCAGCTCTTAACGTCAGTCCAAAGTTACAACCGCCCTTCAGCCTGATTCCAACAATTACATCTCTTCTGAATTCCTCAGCATGAACCCTGTAGCTTCGGTCTGTCTTTCTCTTTCTCTCTCTTTCTCTCTGTCTCTAAATCCTTGATGTCTGTGGTGACAGAAGAGGGAGGGGTGGAGGGGGGGGCTGGTGGAATGTCAACACGTCACTTTGGCATGCTTTGCCAAAGGCATCTCTGGGTTGCGTTCGTCTGACAGTGACCCAGACTGCAGGTACGTGAGCAGCTTGTTGTTCCTCCCAAACTATGAGAATGTGCTTATCTCTGGGGAAGACCCATTTTCAGCATATAAACATCTATCCTCACCTCCCTTTGTCTCTTGCTTAAAATCATCTCTTTTTTAAAAAAAATAAAATAATAATAATCAGCAAGTTTGCTTCAGTGTTGCTTCCGGAAATCTTCAGAGTATTTGAATCTGGAGACACAGTCATGGACAAGGAGGCCAAATGTTGCTGGGTAGTAGGAAATGTTGGTCCAATAGGGTGAATGGGGCATTGCTGCACCAATTTCAACCTGCCCTCTCATGGCGGAGAGGGCTATCAATGACTTCTAGCCATCATCATCATCATCATCATATTTTATTTGTATCCCGCCCTCCCCGTCCAAAGCTGGGCTCAGAGCAGCTAACAACAGGTAAAAATAGCACAGTGTATATAAAATTGCACAGTCAATTAATTAAAATACATTCTAGAATCAATTCAGAATCAAATTAATGGCAACCATCGGGTTAGAGTTCAATGAGGATTACAGAAGGAGAGAGAGGTTCAGACTGTGCCTTGGCCAAAGGCCTGGTGGAACAGCTGTGTCTTGCAGGTCCTGAGGAAAGGTGTCAAGTCCCACAGGGCCCTAGTCTCTTGTGACAGATCGTTCCACCAGATCGGGGCCACGGCCGAAAAAGCCCTGGCTCTGGTTGAGGCCAGTCTGACCTCCCTGTGGCCCAGGAACTCCAAGATGTTTTTATTTGAAGACCGTAAGGTCCTCTGTGGGACATACCATGAGAGGCAGTCCCATAGGTACAAGGGTCCTAGGCCGTAGAGGGCTTTAAAGGTTAAAACCAGCACCTTAAACCTGATCCTGTACTCCACCAGGAGCCAGTGCAGCTGGTATAGTACTGGGTTAATGTGATCCCATGGCGAGGACCTCCACTGAAGAAGCAATGCATCTGAATACGAGTTTCTGACAACCACAGGAGGAGAGAGTTGCTCTTGCACTTGGATCCTGCTTGTGAGAACAATATGATGGTCCATTGGCCTGATCCAGCAAGTTCTTCTTATGTTCTCACCTGCCTGCCTTCTAACTTGCTGTTTAGTTGTGTCCGGCTCTTTTTGATCCCATGGACCAGAGCACGCCAGGCACTCCTGTCTTCCACTGCCTCCCGCAGTTTGGTCAAACTCATGCTGGTAGCTTCAAGAACACTGTCCAACCATCTCGTCCTCAGTCCTCCCCTTCTCCTTGTGCCCTCCATCTTTCCCAACATCAGGGTCTTTTCCAGGGAATCTTCTCTTCTCATGAGGTGGCCAAAGTATTGGAGCCTCAGCTTCAGGATCTGTCCTTCCAGTGAACACTCAGGGCTGATTTCCTTAAGAATGGATAAGTTTGATCTTCTTGCAGTCCATGGGACTCTCAAGAGTCTCCTCCAGCACCATAATTCAAAAGCATCAATTATTTGGTGATCAGCCTTTTTTCTGGTCCAGCTCTCACTTCCATACATCACTACTGGGAAAACCATAGCTTTAACTATATGGATCTTTGTCGGCAAAGTGATGTCTCTGCTTTTTAAGATGCTGTTTAGGTTTGTCTAGGTATGCATAAAAGTGTGTGGTTTGTGTAGGGGCAATGCCTTCTAACTTACAATCAGTTATTGTGGTGTCGTTGGCTGTCAACCCCTTTGTCACAACATCACCTTAGCAGTGCTCAGCAGGGAGAAGGATGGGAAGAAAACTAGAATTTGATAGTCCCACCTGTCATTCCCACCCATTGCTCTGCCCACTTCTGCCTGTGGCCATACATACCACCAGCATGTGATCCTTGGGAACGGTGTAGCTCACTCACATGCTATGCCACTGCTCTCAGGCTGAAAAAGGTTCCTCACCTTTGGTGTTGAGAAAGGAGAAGGGCTACTGGGGGCCACAGGGCTACACAGTTTGCTCCTGACATCAGATTTCCTCCTACAAGCCACATAGCCCTGTGTGCGCGGATCCCTTACACATGAACAGAAGGTGCTCCCGCATCAGATGTTCATCTTGCACAACGGCCACATGCAACATGCAGTCCAGCTCCTTTTGTCTTCTTATCTGTCTCGGTTAGTTTTCAGTACTGGGAAAACACTATTCATTATCCCTTTATAAATATAAGCAGACGAATGACCACCCTTTGAATTCATTTTATGAGAACATTTTATGCCGTGATGTCTCTTATTAGTCATCTTCACCCAAGCAATGCACTCTGCCTCCCCTCCTTCACTCCTTTTCATCTTTCCTCATGATTCACTCCTTCCAGCCTAATAAGCACACTCGTTGAGTTTTCCTTGATACATTCCCTCATCCGTTAGGCGCTTGCTGCACATTTCACACAAACACATATGTGATGGAGTCCTGATGGGCTTAACCCTTTCCTCATTGGGCTGTTTGCTGCTCCAAATCACTCACCAATGGTTCTCCAGCCATAGGAGCTAACTCCTGGGGACTGAGGCCCCCATCGCTGCCCCGCTCCACCCCACCCCTTGTCCATGGCCATTGCCATTCAAATGGTGTGCATGTGTCACATCTTGTGATTGACTATGCAGGACAGGGCTTACCTGCCCCCGCCCACAACATTCTAAGTTGGCACCCCTGTCTCCAGCTGAGTAGTCAGCATCTTGTATAAAAGTGGGGTATGGGGAAATTAAATCAGGAAAATGGCATGGGGACTAAATATCTCCTTCCACTTGCTACAGAGCAAATTGGCAGTAATTTTTAATGCAGACCCAAAAAAATGTCTCTCCCAAGTTCCACCACTATTCTCTCATCCTCAGTTTTCCCATCTGCAACATGGGACAAAATTTACTCTTCTTGCAGAGGGGTCGGAACCTTTCTGTGCCCACTTACTGGGATTTTTTTTTTAAAAAAAGCATATTTGGAAGGAATGTTCACTGAGTGCAATGACTCTTGTCAGACTGAGAATGACACCGACCTCATTTGCTTCAAAATTTCCTTAAGTGATTTTTTTACTGTGAAATATTACATGGGATGCTTTGAATGCAGACTATAAACTCCCATGGGAATCAAATATTTCTGGTTTAAGGAGGAACAATCTGACCAGGATGCCCCACCAGCTAATCAGGCAATGATAGAATAATGGACAGGGGATGAAGATCCAGTCAAAGGTATATTGCTTAACCAATCAAGATATTCAGAGCACAATGGCATCACAGTGGTCCAGATCAGGCTGTGTTGAGTAGGACCCCACCACAAGTTTCAGCACGTAACAAAACCACGGGGAGTCAGAGTACTTAAAGGGAAATCCCACCTTTCTAAGGAAGGCACCTTGCCCAAGAACATTAAGAGCTGAGACAATAGTGAGTGCAATCCAAAACTCAGACTAGTAAACACAGAGCTTACTTGGCAACATGAAATATCCAGTTTGAGAGCCCTGCTAAGAATGGAGAATGCCTGCTAACATTCCTGAAAAAGGGTGAGGACATTCCAGGTGCTACCTGGGAAGCTGCTGGGTGCAACAAACCTATAGACAGGTGTAAGGAACCTTTCTGGATGAGTGGACCACATCCTTGTCCCTTCCACCCTCATGGGCTGGTTTGAATGGGTGGGTGGTCTTGCCTTCCTGTCAAAGTTGGCCAATGGGGGTGAGAAGATAGTAATCAAGGAGGATTAAACCCACGCCCATCAGCTTGATGGATTGGCTTTCAGTCCTGCTTTCTGCAGGGGTGGGCTGCATGCGTAATTCCCCTAATGTATCTCGCATGCAGAGCTATCCCAAGCAGAATTGGGCCCCAGTAGCAGACATCGCCGGCCCCATGAGGTGACGCCACCTGATTGACTGGTGGACTGGGTTTTTTAAAAAGGCCCCAGCAGCCAAATTGGAACCCCTCATGGCCGAGATTGGCCTATGGGTCAAAGCTTCCCCACTGCTGCTAAAGGCTTCAGGCAACCTCCTATGTGTATGGATGTGTACAGGCGAAAGGAGAGGTCACTGCTCCTGCCAACCTAGCAGTTCGAAAGCACGCAGTGCAAGTAGATAAATAGGTACCATTCTGGTGGGAAGGTAAACGGTTTCTCTGTGTGCTGCTCTGGTTTGCCAGAAGCGGCTTGATCATGCTGGCCACATGATCCAGAAGCTGTACACCGGCTCCCTCGGCCAATAAAGCGAGATGAATGCCGCAACCCCAGTGTCGTCCGCAACTGGACCTAATGGTCAGGAGTCCCGTTACCTTTTAACAGATACAGCAGCTTTGTTCGAGCAGGCTTAAAATGGTCATTCAGTAACATAGACATTAGTCCAGTTTAAAATGGAGTTTGAGCTGTGGAGCTCAGACATGCAGATAGTTCTCATGTTGAGGGGGAATGAGGGGGAAGAGCAAGAAGCAAACAGCTACAGGGCTTTGAGCTTCAGCTCCTCTCACGTGCCTATCTAGCAAACACACATTGTTGGTTTGACTGCATTGTAAATGCCCCACGATAGGCAAAGCCCCTTGCTGTTCAGTACTTGGCCTTCTGACTTCTGACCAAACAGCCTAGCATTGCTGCTGGACGCTTTGCATGCCATCCAGGGCTCTGTTGGCTAGGCCTTCGGCTTTGAAAGGCCTGCTCTCGTTCACCTGGACTACTTTGACTCCCAGTCCAGAACAGCACGAGCTCCTGAGTATCTCAGGCTGTGTAGCATTCAACGCTACAAAGAAATGAGAGCACAGAAATGCAGAACAGTAGCAGCAGTTCCATGCCTCTCTCATATAATGTCTACTTCCACCCTCATTCTTCAAGGTTATAAAGCAATTCCTTCCTGCTTAATACTCATACCTGTCCCGCTTCTTAGCCCCGTGCTCTGAGCATGCAATTTCCTTTCCGATTTAGCTTCCTTATATCTTCTGCTGCTCATAGGGGACAATACAAAGGAAGACTTTGCTATTGACATTCATGAGCAATAGGGGCAGACATCAAGTACTTAGAATCTTGTCTAGCTCAGGTAATGTTTCCCTGCTGCTTAAAAAACAGTGGTGACTCTTGATCTTCTTTTTTTTTTTTATAAATTTTTTTATTGCGTTTCTTTCCATAATTTTATAGGTTTATAAACAAATAAAGTAGTTACAAGAAACAAATTTTCTCTTTTTTAACAACAAAAACAAAATAAAACTTGGACTTCCCCACCCCTTCCGATTCTGCGTTCTTTGCATTAACAATGTCAGCATTTTGTTACCTTATTTCATACCTTGTTGTAACTTTCGAATGTTATGTATCCAAATACAATATATTATATCTCCATTTCAATACCTTTAAAATAAACATAACATATTCAATTTAAATTGTCTCCTTTTCTCTTTTGTCACTAATTTTACCATTTACTTAATCATATTCGCAGAAGCTTAACGTTTCCTAATCATGCACTTTCTTAGGATTCATACAGCTTATAATATTTTTTCAGATAATCTTTAAATTTTCCCCAGTCCTCCTCAATTGTTTCTTTATCCAAATCTCGGATTCTGCCGGTCAGTTCAGCTATCTCCATGTAGTCCATCAACTGCGTCTGCCAGTCCTCCAGCGTGGGCAAATCTTGTGTCTTCCAACTCTTTGCAATGAGTATTCTTGCTGCTGTGCTAGCGTACATAAACAAAGTTCTATCTTTCTTTGACATTTTCTGGTCCACCATGCCCAACAGGAAGGCCTCTGGTTTCTTAGGAAAGGTATACCTAAATACCTTTTTCAATTCATTATAAATCATTTCCCAGAAGGCCTTCACTTTTGGGCAGGTCCACCAGAGATGGAAGAAAGTCCCCTCTGCTTCCTTACACTTCCAACATTTGTTGTCAGACAGGTGATGCATCTTGGCTAGCCTGACTGGGGTCATGTACCACCGGTATATCATTTTCATAATGTTTTCCTTCAAGGCACTAGATGCCGTGAATTTCATTCCGGTGTTCCATAACCTTTCCCAGTCATCAAACATAATATTATGTCCAACATCCTGTGCCCATTTTATCATAGCGGATTTAACTGTCTCATCCTGTGTGTTCCACATAAGCAGCAAGTTATACATTCTAGATAAAATCTTGGTCTTTGGTTCTAACAATTCTGTCTCTAGTTTCGATTTCCCCTCCTGGAAACCAACCTTTTTATCCATTTTAAAAACCTCTTGAATTTGAGCATAATGTAACCAATCTCGCACCTTGTTTTTTAATTTGTCCTGGCTCTGCAACTTCCAACCGTCTCCAATTTTTTCAATTAATTCCCAATATTTCGGCCAATAGGCCTCCATATTGGGTCTTTTTCGAGCTTTGGCCTCCACCGGTGATAGCCACCTCGGTGTTTTACTCTCTAATAAGTCTTTATATTTCATCCAGACTGCAAAAATCGCTTTTCTGACAATATGGCTTTTAAACAATTTGTGAACTTTAACCTTGTCATACCATAGATATGCATGCCAACCAAATGCATTATCAAAACCTTCCAGATCTAGGACGTCGGTGTTTCCTAGCAAAAACCAATCTTTCAGCCAGCAGAAGGCTGCAGCTTCATAGTACAACCTCAAATCCGGCAGGGCAAACCCCCCTCTTTCTTTTGAATCAGTTAATATTTTATACTTTATTCGGGGCTTTTTGCCCTGCCAGACAAACTTAGATATATCCTTCTGCCATTTTCCAAAACATTCCTCTCTGTCCACGATCTGTAGGGTTTGAAACAAGAATAACATTTTCGGCAATACATTCATTTTAATTGCTGCAATCCTTCCCAACAAGGAAAGTTTCAATCTTGACCAAATTTCTAAATCCTTCTTTACTTCCAACCAGCATTTTTCATAATTGTCCTTAAATAAATTCAAATTTTTGGAAGACAAATAGATCCCTAGGTATTTCACTTTCTTTACCACATTTAATTCTGTTTCTCTCTGAAACCCCTCTGTTTCTGTAAGTGTCAAATTCTTGGTCAAAACCTTGGTTTTTTGTTTGTTCAACTTAAACCCCGCCACCTGACCAAACTCAGATATAAGTTCAAGAACTCTTTTTGTACTGGATTCTGGCTCCTGCAATGTCAAAACTAGGTCATCTGCAAAAGCTTTAAGTTTATATTGTTTCACTCCGACCTCTATCCCTTGTACCAGCCGGTCCTCCCTTATCATGTTCAATAGCACCTCCAGGACTGAAATGAATAAAAGAGGGGATAGAGGGCACCCTTGTCGTGTCCCTTTTTCAATTTTGAACTCCTCCGTCACCACATTGTTCACTATTAATTTGGCCTTTTGCTCTGAATAAATTGCTCGTAACCCATTTTCAAACCCCCGCCCCACTCCCATCCCTTCCAAGTTTTTCTTCATGAACATCCAAGATATATTGTCAAATGCTTTCTCCGCATCAACAAAAATTAACACCGCCCTTGTGTTCCTGTTAGTTTGTAAAAGTTCCAAAATATCGATGATGTTTCTGGTATTCTCATATAAATGTCTACCAGGGAGAAAGCCTGCTTGGTCTTTGTGAATTACTTCAATTAAAACTTTTTTAAGTCTACTTGCCAAAATGTCTGCAAATATTTTGTAATCCACATTCAGGAGTGAGATGGGGCGGTAGTTCTTGAGTTGAGTCTTTTCAGATTCTATCTTAGGTATCAATGTGATGAACGCTTCTTTCCACGTTTCTGGTGCCCTCTTCCCATCCATGATCTGGTTGCATACCTCCAACAAGGGTTGTGTTAAATAGTCTTTCAAAGTCTTGTAGTATTTGGAGGTAAGCCCATCCGGGCCTGGAGATTTGCCTAGTTGCATGTTCTGAATGGCACTTTCAATTTCCTGGGTGGTTATTGTAGAGTTCAAGATTGATCTTTTATCTTGAGTTATTTTTGATAGTCCATTTGTCTTTAAAAAATGATCTATCTCTGATTCTTTCTGAGGCCCCTGTACATAAAGTTCTTTAAAATATCTGTGGAAGCACTTCCTAATTTCCTCTGGTTTCTGCACCGTTCTTCCTTCAATCTCTAGATTTGTAACTGTATTCAACTTTTGTCTTTTTTTCAGCTGCCAAGCTAGCAGCTTTCCACATTTATTTGCTGATTCAAAGGATCTTTGCTTCATCTGTTTTATTTTCCATTCAATCTCCTGATTAATCAATTTTGAATATTCTGCTTGATGGAATTTAATTTCTCTCAACAGATCCTTTGACTTTGGTTTAGTTCTCAATTTTTTCTCTCCTTGATGTATTTTCTCCAGTATTTTATCTTTCTTTCCATTCCAGAGCTTCTTCTTAATTGTATTCTGTTGTATCAGAAACCCCCTCATGACAGCTTTGCTTGCGTCCCAGATCGTTCTTTTTTCTACTGTAGTATTCAAATTTATCTCAAAATAGTCCTTTAATGTTTTTTGGGCCTTTTTCACAATCTCTTGATCTCTTAAAAGAGTGTCATTCATTCTCCATCTGAAGGAACCGGTTTGAGTAAGTCTGAGATCTAATTTCAGAGCGTTGTGGTCGGAGCATGTTTTTGGGCAGATTTCCACCTTTTTAGTCTTGGGTGCCAGCCCCCTGGAGGTCCAGATTTGGTCGATCCTTGACCAGGACAGGTGGGCCTCAGAGAAGAAAGTTCCTTCTTTACCTAGGGGGTTCTTTGTCCTCCATATATCAATCAAATCCAGATTGTCAGTCATTTCAAAAAAAGTTTTAGGCAGTCTGCCGTCTGATGTTAGATTTTGGTTATAAGACTTATCCATATGTGTAGACACCACTCCATTCATGTCTCCCATCATTATGATGTTAGCATAGTCCAGATAGTCCAGCAGCGTCTCATGCAGCTTCTTGAAAAATTCTGATTTCCCGTCGTTTGGAGCATAAATTCCTAGTATCAATATTTTTTCTCCTTGGGTCTGGATTTCAATTGCCAGAATTCTTCCATATTCATCTTTGAATAAAAATTTAGGTATCAGGCTCTCCTTAGCATAAATCACCACTCCTCTTTTCTTTACCTTGTCTGAGGAAATAAACTCTTGGCCTAGTCTTTTGTTGACCAAAACTTTCCTGTGGAGCCTGGTCACATGGGTTTCTTGTAAACAAATAATATCCAATTGTTCTTTCTTCAATATATGAAACAGTTTCCTTCTTTTCTCCGGGGAATTTCCGCCATTTATATTCCAACTAAGTAGCTGCAGAGACATCCTGAACTATTCTGTTACACCTAGAGCGGTGTATCTTCTTTTTCCTCTAATTCCGAGGGTTTAGGCGTCCCTCCGCCTGCTGGCAGAGTGGGTCCTGGTTTAAGTATAGGCCAAAGGGCTGCTGCTTCTTTTTGGAGATCTTCTCCGTGGTCGTGCTGGAACTTTTGTAGATCCTCTGGTAATCTTATTTTAACCTTCTTCTGTTTGTAAGTAAATGATAGTCCTTGTGGGAACTCCCACCTATAAGGGATTGAGTTAAGTCTCAACAACTTAGCCAATTCTGAATAGGTGGCTCTCAGATCCAATAGCTGTTTAGGAATATCTCGGTAGATTTCCACCCTTTTCTCTTGTATCTCAATTGAGTTTTTGAAGTGTAGGCCTAATATTTTGTCTCTCTCCTCTCTTGATCTCAAAGCTATTAGACAGTCTCTAGATCTATCTTTTCTTACCAATCTTCCCAGTCGAAAAGCCGATACTATTTTAAAATCACTTTCTTCTTTTAAGCCCCAGAACTTTGAAAATTCTGTTGTCAAAAATCCAATCAAATCTTCTTGTTCGATTTCTGGGACCGCCCTAAGCCTAAGATTAGTCTCCCGGTTTTTCAGTTCCACCAAAGAGAGATAGGTTTGTTGGTCCCCTATCTGTTTATGCAGAGGCTTGACTTCTGCTTTAACTTCCTCAACCTCTTTTTTAGCTGATGTTGCAATTTCAACGGCTTCCCCTGCCAATTTACGGTTCTCTTCCGTTGCTCCTTGCAATTTTTCAATTGCTTGGGTGTGTTGGGAAACCTGATCTGTCAATTTCTGGATCGAGGATGTAGCTTGGTCAATTTTTGTTGATTGGTTATCAATTTTTTGATTTAATGTTGACAATTGTTCCAAAACTTGTTTCAGTGCTGCCTCTGCTCCTCCTGATGCCATATCTTCCTCTTCAGATTTTTCAGGCTTTTCACTTTCTACTTTTTGTGTTGCAAGCACAGCAGGCACTGATAGTCTACGTCCCTGAGTTAAAGTTGTTTGCAAAAGCTGTGCCTGCTTTTTTGCTTTTTCTTTTTCCTTAGCTTCCTTAGCTTTGGCTGCTCTTGTCTTTCCTGTACCACTCATCAGTCAATGTTCAAGGTCAGATGTTGTAATCCCATGGGAAAGACAAGTCCAAATTTATAAACAGTCTGGAGAAAGAAAGTAAGCAAAAAAAACTTTTCCCAGGCCTTTGTTATCCAATGTCCTCTAGGGGGAGTGCCACCAAAAGTTAGTAAGAAGAAGGTAACTTTTCCGCCATTAAAGTTTCCGTTTTCAAAAACAATTTTAAAAGCAAGTTAGTTCCAAAACACTAAGAAAAAAGTCCTGCAGAGCACTTTAAAACGTTTAACAATGTTCCAACAAGGTGCCTGCAATTGTATCCACTCAAACTAAGTAAGCCCAAAAGTTGCACTTCAGTTACAAAAGTATCTGGAAGTTTGTAACAGTTCCGCAGTCAAGCAACTTCACCCGGCCACCCGAAGATTTGGGGTTAGAGTCTTCCCTCGCCCCATGGGGGACCGCTCCAAGTCCAATTTAAACTGTATTTTTTCTTCCTTTAAGAATAGAATTTCAAGTGTGCACGAAAGTCCCACTTTAAAGCCTTAAAGCTTCCCTGTTCACAGCGCTTTCCGCTCTTTAAACAGTCTGCTTTGATCTTATAAGCAGTGCCGGAAGACGGACTTCCTCTTTCTCGTCTCCCGGTTTCAGCCAAATTTCTTCAAGTTATTGTAACAAATCTTAAGTCCTTACTCACGGGTTTGCTGTTTCAGAGTAGTATTTTTTGGAAGAAAGGTCAGCGCTCATCCGTGACAGCCGCGCGGCTTCGCCTCCGCAGAAAGAGCGATGAACTCACAGCACCGCTCCCCCTCCTTCACTCCGGAGCCCCTTACGGGGTCCCTTCCGCGAATTTGGGGTCGCTCCAGGTGCCCGCCGAGTCCCACGGCCACGGACTCTCTCTGTCCGTGGTTTTTCTTGATGGGTTGCCGCTGCGCCGTAGCGAAACAACCCTTTTCTGCGGTGCCCCTCTTCAGAGCTCGAAGAGGTCCGCCATCACGGTTTCGCGCCGCCTCCGGAAGTCCGCGCCGCCTCCCGTCAGCCCCACGGAAAGGGCCCGCCAAACTCCCGTCCAACAATCCTGTCTTGAAAAGAAATGTTAATAACTCATCAGAAAGTTTTATTCCAACAAATTCCCAGCTGATTGGAGAAGCAGGAGGGGAGCGAGGAGGGTATTTCGAACATGACAGTCCAATCCATTGACATTCATATTTTGCCAGTAAAGTCAAGTCATTGCAGGAAGGGAGAGGGAGCACAATTTGCTCTGTAATACGTCGAGACAATCCTATATCTTCGACTGTATTTCGTGACAGATCTTATAAGAGATCGTAAATTACTATCTGTTGAAATATATGAATTTAATGGATTCCGTTAATACACACACCTGCAAAGGAGAGATTCGGCAAGCCAGAAGATATGATCAGTCAAACAGCTTTAATAGTTATTAATTACAGTGGCATGCTATTTGTGCCTCACCAACATCAAACATTAAAGGCTCCTTTTTTTTTAATATACTTGAAGCCTGTGTGAATATAACACAGGAAACAGTCTTTTATTCCATCTGTGCAATCAATCAGCAAGTTCTGGAAGCTTTAAAATCTTCAGCTGTTTGTGAGTCCTCAAGCAAAGATTTCCTCTCCGCCAGTATCAACAATATCATGGTAGGGAAGCTTAAGAAATTAGGTATTTGCATTTTCTGATAGGAATTGACCTGGCCTGCTCCTCCCAGGCCATTGGGCGGAGTGATCAAAATATCACTACCCTTTGGATTTAGCAGTACTCCAGAGGTTGCAAAGAGGTTGCCAGCTCAGAAGCAAATCAATATGCTTTTAGAAATGCATGTATATATTGTTCTAGTTGATGCCTATGCATCTATTTTTTCTTGAGAAACATTCCCAGAATCTCCCAGCATTCACTTTCATCGGGTCACCCCAGGTTGTAGCACATCTGTACATCAGAATAACAATGCAAACATTCTATGATCCTATGATATAAACCATTTACAGATTTCCCTATAATCTATTAGCAGCTTACAGGGAATAGGCAGCATCACATTAAGCTAACTAACTTCTTTATAAATCACACCATAACATAGCCATCAGAGGACAAGGGGGGGGGGGATACACAGAGGGAAAACAGTATAAGACTGTGATATGATTTTAAAAAGCCTTAATTGTATTCCATACTTAAGTAGCCATCACTGAAAAGGTCCTTTCTGTCGCAGACACCCACAATTCCTCACTATTTTATATTTGTTTATTTTATTTCTACCTTCATAAAAACACCCATAAAAACATTCGAGGAACTTCAGTAATAGTTGTAGATATAAGAAATTAGATTTAATGAGAATAAGTTTAATTATTAAAAAAATGTGTATTGGCAATAAGTAATATGGATTTGAAGTATGGAATAGAGGGAGGTTGGGTCTTTAGTGTTAAGACCAATAGATGTTTTATTGTTTGCTAAGAATATTATGTGTCTATGGTTATTTTTGTAATTTGTGTATAATTTGGTATTTGTGTTTTTTGTTTGTTTGTTTTTCTTGTTGTATAAATAAAAAACTTTAAATAAAAAACACACCCTGAGACCTGTGGGTATAGTACGGTATACAAAATAATTAATAATAATAATAATAATAATAATAATACATATCACACTTTTCCTCCAAGGAGCTCAAGGCTTCCCACCTTCCCATCACAGTGGCTCTTTCACTGGGCTGCAACATTTGGAGATTAATAAAGAAATTAAGTCTGTTCCATCTCACTGAACTCATTCCAAAGTGACACTGACTGGAAGCTGATTCCGATACTTGGCCAGATTCTTGGAGTTGTGAATTCCTTTGTCTTGTTTATGAAGTGGAATCAATGCATGAGGCATCTTCTACTGTTTAATGCATGAGAGAACATATATATATATATGGTATAGAGTCCTGAACATACTTTGATGATGTATCTTTGTGTTCCTTCCCTTCATCGTGTAACATGTGCCTTGATGAATACTGCAAAGAAACAATCTTGATGTGACCATATTATTTATGAATGCAGCGCTGCAGAAAAAAGGGAGACCTTGGAGACTAGAAAAAAAAATGTATTGTGGTAGGAGAGTTTGTGGTCTGCTTCATCAGATGCATGGAGAGTTATAAGTCCACTTATTATACCTGCCAACTGAGGATGACTTCATGAATCAGCCATGGTGGACTCTTGCTACAGTTGATGTGATGGTCATTGGGATGCTACAGGACTCCTTGCTGGTTTTGCTGCAGCAGATTAACCTGACAACAACTCTGGAAATTTATGTGCATGTAGCTTGCTTGGCATGTACGTGGAGCATACAGGTCCCTGCCCCAATATACTTGCAGTCTTGAATGACCTTATGCATCATAATCTTATACATACCTACCTAGAAGTCTATCCACACTGTGGTTAGTGAACCTTAAGGGATTGTGCTTTCACTGCATTCTCAAAGGGTGATAGTCAGTGGTGTATCATGGGGAGCCGGGGGGCTGTGACCCTGGGCACTGAATACTGAGGAGGTGCAACCAGGCACCCCCATGCAGGCATCAGCTTCCATGGGGATCCATGCCACACCCTGGCGAAGGCAGCAGAGCAGCTCAGGTCTATGGTGAATGGGCACAGATGGAAGGGGGCAGGCAAGGGGCAACCTCAGAGTGGCCCGACCAGATGCTTCTTTCCGTGGGCATTGGGGACATTCACCTGCCAAGAGTCATGCCAGCCAGCTGGGCTGCAGCCTGGCTCTGGTGGCACTCTGGTGGCAGCTTGCCTGCCCTGGGCCCCAGCAACCCACATTAGGGTTGGGGATAGTTGTTAGAATTCCTGCTCCATGTGCACATGTGTGCATGTTAATTAAGGGTTACCAGACATCCCTGGCTCCTGGGGACAGTCCCTGGGTTCACTGATCTGTCCCCGGACAATATCTGTCCCCGGAACGTCCCCGGATTTATGCCTAGGGACTTCCGGTGAGGCAACAAGGCGGGCGGCATGGCAGCGAGCAGCATCCGAGGTCCTGGCCATGTCAAATTCCAGCCAGCCAATGTGCTGGCTGCGGGGGTGGGGGGGAGAGGCTATGTAAACCAATGCACAAGCCAGAGAGCTTCTTTCTGGCTCGCTACTCGGTCAATGCTCGCCCTGAACCCGCGCAGAGCTGTCCACAGCAGAAGAGCCCGTGGCACTCTTCTGCTGCAGGCTCTGAGCGCCCGAGTTGGGGGGGGTGAGCGAGGCGCTGAGGCGGTGAAGAAGAGGAGAAGAAGCATAGAAAAGAGCTGTGCTGCTTTGCGAGAGAGAGAGAGAGAGAGAGAGAGAGAGCGCGTCGGCAGCTTCTCACAGGAACAAAGAGGCGCAAAAGCGAAAGCTATGGGGGAAATGCCAGGGGGGAGGAAGGCAGTCAGTCAGGTGGGCTTCTTTGCTTTCTCTCCCTCCTCTCCCTCCAACAGCCACTGTGGAGATTGTGAGTTTAACGGGGGGCGAGGAAGGTGCTGCGATGCCCCTTGTCCCTGGCAGTGCCACGCTGCCTTCCCTCTGGGAGTGGGGCACGGGGGGGGGGGCGGTAGAAATGTTTTCAGGAGATGGAGCCTCCCTCCCTCCCTCC
Organism: Podarcis tiliguerta; assembly: GCF_965153285.1. NCBI lineage: Eukaryota > Metazoa > Chordata > Lepidosauria > Squamata > Lacertidae > Podarcis > Podarcis tiliguerta. The sequence goes on from NC_139544.1 coordinate 58,078,573, forward strand.
GTGCCTCCTCCAGCACCAGCAGCCTCTCTTGTGAGTGGGCTGTGTGCGAGTCCACTGTTTGTCCACCTCTGGTAATGAGACACCACCACTGCCAGTTAAATCTCCATAGAGACTGCACTAGCCCTCCAGTGGTCTCCTGGTTATGGGAAGCTGGTGCCTTGCATGTGTGTTTTAACATGTGTTTTCCCAAGGCCAGCAAGCGCCTTTACTCGATATCTCTCCCCCACCCACCAACCTCCTTTTTGGGGGGGGCTTTGTGTGTTTGTAGATGGGCTTCTCCGCCTGCCTTGTGTAGAGGTGCGCACCCGACAACTTTGGGGTTACCCCCCCCAAAAGAGGTCAAGAACTCTGGGCAACCCTATTTTAAAATAAAGCATGATTTTTTTAAAAAAAGGGATGGTCCCAGATTCCTTGAAAAAAATCTGGTAACCGCAGCAAGAATGCTTATCGCAAAGTATTGGAAGACACAAGATCTACCCACCCGGGAAGAATGGCAGATGAAGCTGATGGACTACATGGAATTGGCGGAAATGACTGGCCGAATCCGAGACCAGGGAGAAGAGTCGGTGGAAGAAGATTGGAAAAAAATCAAAGTATATTTACAGAAATATTGCAAAATTAATGAATGTTAGAAGAATGCTGGAATGAAATTATATGGTTTTAGCAGAAATGTTATAAAGAATTAAGCAAAAACTGATTGTTAATGGGCCAAAGTGGAAAATTTAAAGTTAGATTGTGTTAAGATAAATTATAGAACAAAAAATTGAGAAAGATGGAAAGGATTTGCTGAAATAGCTAATTGAACGAGAATGCAAAAAAGGGAGGTGTGAGGAGGTCGATGAAACAAGTAAATGAAAGGTAAAGATATGGAAATATTGGATGTGTTTTTAAATGTTTTTGTTTTTCTTGTTGTTTTGCTGTATTGTTGTTGTTTTTTTGTTTGTTTTCAATGTATTGTATGTTAAATTTTTTTGTAACTATTAAACCTCTAATAAATATTATTATTTTTTAAAAAAAATCTGGTAACCATATGTTAATTAGCATAATGGGAGAAGTGATTAGCACATTGTTACCTGCTTTGTGGCGTGGGCTGTGTTAGAAATGGAACTCTGTAAGTGACTTCAGATACAGGAGAATAAGGATAGCAACAGAGGAGCATTTTAAACTGCCTGGGAGGCCATCTCCTCTGTTATGTTATTTCTGCAGATGCTACCAGATTGTTATATATTGATTTGGGATGCTAGCATCGCACTGCTGCCGTGCAGTCATGGGGTGTTAAAATGTCACTATTGCTGGCTGCAGGAAATCCTATATGTTCTATAAAATCAATTCTGTTGAACAGCATGAGTTGAGCTATATAAAAAAAGAATATGCTGAATGCACGCATACACAAATTCCACCGAGAGGACAGGTGGGGATCTTGGACTCCCAGATTTTATGGCTTGTTGAAATTTTGAAAGCCTCACATCTACAGGATGGGTGTTTGTACATGGAGCTCAGTTCATGCCTTCCTTCTCTTGCCTCCTCACCCTTGGGCAGTGCTAGGTTGGGATGTCCTGGTTTCCAGGGTGCAGGGTTGAAGAAGAGTTGAGATCCAGGCTGGATCTACACACACGAAAAAAGCATTACGGGGAAACATGTTCTAAAACTCATAACGGAAAATCACATTGATGAAGGATCAAACTCTACAGTGCCACCTGGTGTTGCATGTTTATAATGCTGTTATAAATATATATGTAAGGGACACAGGTGGTGCTGTGGTCTAAACCACTGAGCCTCTTGGGGTTGCTGATCAGAAGGTCGACGGTTCGAATCCCCACAACGGGGTGAGCTCCTGTTGCTCTGTCCTAGCTCCTGCCAACCTAGCAGTTCGAAAGCAGTGCAGTGCAAGTAGATAAATAGGTATCACTGCGGCGGGAAAGTTAACACCGTTTCTGTGTGCTCTGGTTTCCGTCACGGTGTTCTACTGTGCCAAAAGCGAATTAGTCATGCTGGCCACATGACCTGGAAAGCTGTCTGTGGACAAACGCCGGCTCCCTTGGCCTGAAAGCGAGATGAGCATCACAACCCCATAGTCACCTTTGACTGGACTTAATCGTCCAGAGGTCCTTTACCTTTTACCTTACCTTTATAGCAATATAATTTCCTGAATATAGCTGAGTTCCCATATGATATCAGAGACAAATTTAAGGCAGCATGACCTTTTCTTCCACACAGGGTGCAGGGACCAAGGGGTCTTTCTGCCTTCTTCCCAAAGTGCAGTAAGTGTTAGGTTTGCAGAAGGAGGTGTGAGTGTTATGGCAGGGTCCTAGAGTCCCCCTTCCCCCTTCCTCCTCCCCAAAGCCTAGTTAGTGCTTGCCCAGCTTTGGGAAGGAAGAAGGAGGGCTTTAGGAGACAGCCAGAGCTTTGCACTTCCTTCCCAAAGCCCAGTGCTTTGGGTAGGAGGTTTCACATTTTGGTTTCATACAGGGTGCCCTATTACCAAGGTCCATATCTAGTGGTATAGTGTCAGACTAAGGACCTGGGACACCAAAGTTGAAATCCCTGGATAAAACACATCATTGAACTCCTTGGAAGAAAGGTGGTATACACAGAATCATAGGCTTGTAGAGTTGGACAGGATTCTGAGGGTCATCTAGTTCAACTCCCGGCAGTGCAGGAATCTCCACTAAAGCATCCATAATATTGTTGATCACTTTTTAAACCATACAACTTACAGTACATGAACAAACTACAATACAGTGGACGCTCAGGTTGCGAATGTGATCCATGCGGGATGCACGTTCACAACCCGCAGCGTTCGCAACCCGCGTCTGCACATGCACGGGTTGTGATTTGGCACTTCTGCACATGCACAAAGCGTTATTTAGCCGGTACCTCCGGGTTTCGGCGGCCCACAACCCAAAAAAACGCAACCTGAAGAGGCTGTAAACCGAGGTATGACTGTACATGAAAAAGCAAGCACATACATTAAAACCAGCATAAAAGAAAACAAAGGAACATAAAAAGGACAACCTCATTTTTAAAAGGCATGATTAATTACCATAAAATAAAATTAAACAGCCCACTGATAATTCACAATAAGGTCTAACATTAAAAAAATGTGAGAACAAAATCCGGTTAACAGCAGAAAATTATGCATCTCTCAAAATTATCCCGAAGACCGAGAGGAAGTTTGATAGCCATCTTCAAATATCTCAAGGGCTGACACACGGAGGATGGAGCGAGCTTGTTTTCTCCTGCTCCGGAGGGTAGGACCCAAACCAACAGAAGCAGCTGATGTCCGTCAGGGCCCCACCCTCCTAGGCAGGAATGTGTTAATCAAAGCAGGGAGTAGGAGCAGCAGCCACCTTTGTAGCTGGAGTCAGTCGCATTTCTCTGTTCCAACCAGCAAGACTCTATACATTTCCTTCAATCTGCTCCTTTTAGGTGAAGATTCCAGGGAGATAATTGGGGGGTTTCCTTCATGCAAAGCAAAATAACCACAGCATCCCATGCTGAATTATGCTGGAGTTGCCCCACACATGGGACAAGCAGGATTGAGCCCAAATCTATTCAGATGACACTGGAATAAGCGTGCTTGTCAATTGTTTTCCATCACTGCACCCATCTCATTCTCGGGGGAATAGACTACATGACAGGCAGCCAAAGAATTTTCCTGATCCATTTTCAACAGAGACATTTCAATTTGGCCTAGGGAGTAATCATAAGGATCGAGCAATTTCTCTTATCATGAGGGAGCGGGGGGGGGGGGGACAACAGTTGGGGGGGGGGGCTAAGACAGGATTTGTAACAAATTTTGGATGGAGTTTTGACTGTACCCAAAATCTATGGGTTTTATAAGGGAGAACTGCATGCATATGACTTTAAGCTTGTATGGGGAAAAAATCAGTTTTCATTTTAAGTTCAAAAATAGAGCAAGGCAGAATATTCCACCCTGAGAAAAATTGTAGTCTTTTTTTCTTTTCTTTTTTTATATCTGTTTGGTGCTATTAGTCCACCCCCCCCCCCAATTAACTCAACCCCCTTATTCTGAAAAAAGGAGGTGGTTTAGTGGAGGTTCAATGTTCACTGCCCTTTCAAACCAGCCTTTTACAAACCCCTATGAATTTGTTTCCAAGCCAGGATCTGGTAAACATTACTGACCACACCAGTTTTGGGTTGTAAGAAAGCCTGCAAAATCGAGAAACTTTTCAGGATGAGGGAGAGAAAACTCTGAAAGGAAAAGGAAAGTTTGTTTGTGCTGGGGAATCTCTTCCCAGGGCATCAAGGAAGGATGTGATGGTTGCAATTTTTTTTATGGCTTCGCTTTCCTCCTGCGAAACCACTTGCATTGGCTCCAGGTGTCTTCCAACCCAAAAGACTCCTCTCAGCCGCAAGATCTTTTTACAATGGGATTAACTTTTACTATGCTGTTTGTACACTGCCTGCCTTAATGAGGCCTTGCTCACAGTAGGAGATTGTAAGCACCACTCCAGGATAGTATAAATAATAGTAAAAAATCAGCTCTTCTCTTCCAAATTTGTAGCCATAATCTACAACCTCAAGAGAGTCAATTAAACTTTTTTTGGGGGGGGAGGGGGGTAATGCAAACTTCTGGGTGCATATTATTTCAACTTCCTTAAAACTTTTGAGCCATGCAAACATTTGCCTTTCATGGATCCATTAGTTAGACAGAAATGAAGGGAGGGAGAGGAGAGCCTGATATTGGAAACCAGAGTTATTACGTGAAAGAATGTCTATTCTCTGAGATGTCACATTGTACAATCCCTTTACATATGGGATTCAATCCAGTTCACATTTAAAGGGGAACTTACCTAATCTGCAGTTTCCAAAAGAATTCATGAACCCAAAGGACAGTCATTCTTTAAAATTCACTCTTCTCTGAATTTTGCAAACCAGTTTCCCGGTCAAGTATTGTTCCTACAAATGCATGTACTGGGCTAAAGTGTGCCCTAATATACATTTATCATTGCAAATAACATACAAAATTCATTATATTAGGGAAATTACAAAATGTGCACATTAGGAGAAAAGCATAATAAAATGCCGATGAATTTTCATAAGGATTTTATTGTTTTCCTTTTCCCAGAGCTGACTTACACATTAAATACATGAGAAACTGAGAGAAACCAAAATGAACAGAGTTGCCCACCTCTGCTATACTTTCTGCATCTCTTAGGTGGCATCAGGGGTTCGTAACATACAGGATACCCATGAAAGCCCAGCATGAAGTCTTCTGTTGGTTCTCATAAACTTCTGGCCTTGATCATATAGCTTTCTCACCTGCTGTTTCCAGGTGTAAATGTTTTATGAAAAGTCTTCCTGGCATATCTCCATAGGCTGGACTAGATGGATTTTAGGTCTGATGTAGCAGAGTACTTCTGATATTCTTATAGAATCATGGAACTGTAGAGTTGGAAGGTGTCCCGAGGTTCAACCCGTCCAACACTCTGCAATGCAGGAATCTCAGCTTAAGCATCCATGACAGATGGTCATCCAACCCCTGCTTAAAAACCCCAATGAAGGAGAGTCCATTACCTCCAGAGGGAATCTGTTCCATTGTCTAACAGCTCTTACTGTTATAACAGTTCTTCCTGATGTTGAGTCAGAATCTTCTTTCTCACAACTTGAATCCATTGGTTTTGCGACCTTCCCCCCAGAGCAGCAAAAAAACAAGCTTGCTCCATCTTCCATGTGACAGCCCTTTAGATATTTGAAGATGGCTATCATATCTCTGTCAGGAGCTCGCCCTACACTTGAGTAGGACCCTGGTAGAGACACATGCCTGACTGGCATGTTCTCTCCCTCCTGGTCGTTCATTCGGGAGCTTCAAAAGCTTTCTTCTGCCCAAACATCACAGTGACCTATGCCAAGAGACACACTTAGGGATCCGTAGAGTGTTCGCAGTTTGCGTAACGGACTTCAGCAACTCAGCATTTTGGCTAATCTACTTTATTTACATATAAACACACACGGAGCACTGCAACATGCCTCCCTCTCTCTCTAGCATCAGACAGCAAAGAGAAAAACAACAAAGGACAATAGTCCCACTTCACAGAACACAGTAACACAAACATCCTGTCTCTGTCACTTCCCACTCTGTGGAATGAAAACATATACCATCATGTGATAGAGAAAAATCCCATGACTGCAATCACGGAGCAGGAATTCTAACAATCTCCTCTTGGTTTCTACCTTCCCGGGCTAAACATACCCAACTGCCTCAACCATTCCTCAACAGGCTTGGTTTCCAGAACCTTGATCATCTTGGTCACTCTCTCCTGCTATGTTCATAACTTCTACAGGAGTAGTCATATTAGTCTGTTAGTCCATGTAGTTTTCTTTATCAGTGTATGATTATGCCTCCCTCACTATAGAAGGCTCTCCCCAATAAGGACCACCTGATGTTGACATGGCCATCTTTAGGGTGTCAGTTTAAGTGCTTATTCTACTCATAGGCATTTGAGTAGACAGGCTTCTATAAGCTTTTAGCTGGTATCTGTCAAATGGTTATAGGTGTGCAATAAGTCTTTATGCTCATTTTTAACAGTGAAGTCTTTTAGGTGTTCGTGGTCTTGTGCATTTTTTTAATTTTTTGTGCTTGCATTTTAATCTGTATCTACTGATTTTTTGTGTTATTTTGGGATTATCTTTTGTGTAAGGTTTCTGTTAAATTCAACAACACTAGTGTTTGTGATGGAGGAACACAATGTGGAATGAACAGGGTATTAGTGAAGGTTTGGGGGGGGATTCCTGTCTACATTGGATATAAATAGAATAAATAAATAAATAAATATGAGTGCATAATTCATATACCAAACCCAGCTAATTATGAATTTTGGCAGCATTGCTTTAGGGAACTGAATTTTTGCCTCTTTTAGATCTTTCCTCTTGTCTATGGTAAGAGGCTGACACCTCCTTACTTTGTAGCACTCACAATGTTATCACTGGGGTTGCCAATCTTAAACAAGCACCCTCTACCCCACACCTCAAAAGGGGGTATTTAGATCGGGTATTGGCTCAGTACTCAAACACTGTTGCCCAAACAGTTATGAAAGCAGGAAAACAGGTGTTTGTATACCTGAAGCCAAAGAACATTTTTTTTAAAAAAACAGGAGCCTCAGGCCATGTTTTGTTGACCATGCTAGAAGTGACAGAACTTTTAGAACCATACTATGTTTCAAAAGAGGAGAGAGATGAAGGGAAAGACTGGAAAGGGTGAAAGGAGGCTCTTGAGAGTGAAAGCGGAAACTTAAAATACATCACCAACTGGAGGTGAATCAGTTGGCATTGTCTGATTATCGCTTTTGAATTCTCATTGCAAAGATTCACAATTCTTGGTGTCCCATCCCCTCTTGTTTCCAAAGTTCAGTACTCTCTGGGGCTGTGCACCAGATACATCCAATTTGTATCCAACCCAATTTGAGCATATTTGGAGGTACTCCGGCACCAGTCGGGTTGAGTTCAGCCAGCCACAGATTGCTAACGGCCAGGTTGCATGGCCCAGAGTGCCCCATGGTTGTCAGGTGGTGGCCCGCCACACAGGAAGCAGAGGCAGGCAGGGAAACAAAACCTCCCTTCTCCCAGCAGGGCTGTTTCCTCTGCTCAGGAGCTGTGGAGCTGAGGGGCGACCCTGCAAACTGTGAGTAATGCTCTGCAAGTAGCCTCTGGTTGGCCAATGTGAGAACAGAATGTTGGACTAGATGGGCCACTACCCAGATCCAGCAGACCAGTCCTAGGTTCTCAGCAGTGAAGAAAACTGAGCTTCTATCCCATCAAACGTGCGCTTTTGTATATACAGTAAAGAGGAACTGTTTTAACGGCACACGTTTTCTATATCCCAAGCCACGCACAAACATTTATCTAGAGATACATAGACTGAAATGACACGGCATCGAGTGTTTGCTCATTACCTCCTTTCCTCCTTGTTGTGTATGCGTGAATGTGTGTGTGTGTATGAATATATATATATATATATATATCCCTGCGAAGAGGACTTCCGTCCCTGTCGTGATTGATTGCAAGCAAACTGCCACTGACAATTCCTGTTGGCGGGTGAGAGACATCGACTCGTTTATCTTTATATCATATCTGCTGCAAATTAAACGGAAAACGTAGAGTTTGCGCACACTAAAATGGTTACACTGCCGAGCAATGTGCCTATAAAACAGCATGCTAACAAGCGTGGCATGATGAATGGAGTGTAATAAGCCACCATAATTTCAAGTTCTCCCACAAGGAAAACGATAAGGCTGTCACCTGTTGAGCTATATTTGGGGATAATGCAGAAGCATCTCTGAGGAGGACTGAAGTCACCCAGACAAGACAGGTTAACACACTTATTATTTTTTGTTGTTGGAAAGGAGATCGGAGGATATATAAAACCAAGCCAAATCCTTAGTCCACTTGTCTGACTGCTGGGCTCTCTAGGCATGGAGGAGAAATTCAGCTTCTTTTTCTATTTAAATTTTGACCTACCTAAGAGCATAATAATAATAAGAAAAAGCAGAGACATCACCTTGTTGACAAATATCCTATAGTTAAAGTTATGGTTTTCCCAGTAGTGATGTATGGGAGTAAGAGCTGGACCACAAAGAAGGCTGATCACCAGAGAATTAATGCTTTTGAATTGTGGTGCTGGAGGAGACTCTTGAGAGTCCCATGGACTGCAAAAAAATCAAACGTATCCATTCTGAAGGAAATCAGCCCTGTGTGCTCACTGGAAGGACAGATCCTGAAGCTGAAGCTCCAAGACTTTGGCCACCTCATGAGAAGAGAAGACTCCCTGGAAAAGCCCCTGATGTTGGGAAAGATTGAGGGCACAAGGAGAAGGGGACTACAGAGGACGAGATGGCTGGAGAGTGTTCGCCAAGCTACTAACATGAGTTTGACCAAACTGCGGAAGGCAGTGGAAGACAGGAGTGTCTGGTGTGCTCTGGTCCATGGGGTCACGAAGAGTCAGATACGACTAAACGATTAAACAACAACAAGGAACATAAGAAAAGCCTTTGGATCAGGTCAACGGGCCCATCTAGTCCAGTTTCCACTGAGTCTCACCATGTTCTCCAGACCTTTCATAGATGCTTTTAACAGCTGTACACTGTGGTACATAGCACCTCTCCAAACATCTGGTCAACACATTGACTTTGGAAACAGAAATATATCCATCAAAATACAGCAATATGGGGGTCATGATATCAACCAGAGCCAACCCTGCAGAAGTAAGCAAAAGGATGTGAGGAACTGCATCTGCAAATGCCTTGAAACTTGTCAGAGCAGAATACTGAGGGCTCACCCTTAACACCTCAACAGGTCAACTCAGGATTAGCTCGGAGGCAGTGCCAGATTTATGTACAGTATAAGCTAAACAAGTTGTAGCTTAGGGTCCCACTCTCTTAGGACCTCCCCAAAAAATTAAAGGAAAAAAACCCTGGATGTACATTTCCAAAATATAAGATAAATAAATAAATAAATTGGTTTTAGATACCTATTAGGTCCATAAATTACCATATAGCATATATCCAACACACAAAAACAGCTGTTGTTGACAAAGGACAGCTGGACATATAAAGGGCCCCATTACCTTCAGCAGCTTAGAGCCTCATCAAACCTAAATCAGGCCCCGGTGAAAAGTGAGGATGATCTGGTGGCAAGGAGAAAGAGATGGGTGAGCAGCCTGCATGCTTCCCCTTCTTCCCCCCCTCCAGACCACATGTGTAATCAAAGCTTTAAACTCAAAGTAAACCTGAGGTCAGAAGGGTGAAGTGGAGAAGACACATTGCCCCTCGCCTCCTCACAGCCTCATGACCGGGCAAGGACCCAAAACAGTTGAATCTGAGTTGGACCCAGATCATTCCCAAGTCAGATGGCAGCTTCTGTGACCTGTCCCCAGGTTGGGGCATGGTTTTGATGGGGGCGGGGAGGGGAGAATCTAGGCACAGCCCAAGTACAAACCCCTTACCACTTGGGACAGCTCTGGTGAACAGCTCTGCCTAGATGCAATGCTGACGGAAAAATACAATCCTGAGCAGCTGTTTCATATCCTTGTGGATGCAATGATATATGACTACAACCTGATTAGTTTGAATGAATTCCCAGTGCATGATTGTTAAAATGCTAGTTTCCTCTGAAGAAGAACCGAGGAAGAAAGTTTATCCACCCCATCTGAGAAATGTGGCCCTCAAAGATTCTCTATGGCCCTTGGGACTCTCCCCAAGCCATATCTACTTTTCTTCAGGACACATCCATCACCAGCCTTGTTTCATCCCTTCCTTGAATGCTTTTTTGCCTGGCTGGACTTTGCCCTTGAACTCTCATTTACTGCGTGTGTGTGTATAAGTTTTTCTACTGTTCATAAGTAAAAAAATTATATTTGTTGCTTTGGCCAGTTTTGCCTACCACTGCCATGTGGCCCCTGAAAGAAATGTGGGCCCCCAGACCCCAAAGCCTCTTTTTTTCTTGATTCAGCTGCTTGCATGACTCTGCTCCCCCCCCAAGACCTGTGACAACAAACCCCCCCCCAAAAAAAACCAGTACAGCAGAAAGCAAGTTAGTTTAAGAAGGAAAACTTGAAGGGGGGTTGGAGATAGAGAGAGAGCGCATGGATCATGTTCTACTGCAAAATTCTCCCCTCATCTTCTCTCTCCGCTCTTTCTCAATTAGTTCACTGCAACTTTTGAGCCAGTTTCGAACGTCTCCTGATAAAGTCAATGACAAAGCATGCTGTTGAAACAACTGACAGGCCAACAATTACAGCCCCTGTCGCCTTTGTTTAAGCTGCAGTTTACTTATGAGCAATTGAGTCTCATTATTTCTGCCAAATTATATTCTACTGCAGCCATCAAGAAAAGAAACAAACAAACCTTTTTGTTGCTCTTGCTCTTATATGCCCATGTAGCCTTCCACACACACACACACACACACTGTGAGAGTTTCTCTAGAAACCTCTGAGTTTCTTTCTAATTTGGCTCTAGGGGGTACATTTTTCCAGGAAATCAGAAATGTTTCTTGCAGACAGAAAGATCTGGCCAAATAACAGGCTATAAAAGGGATATTGCAAAAGCCAGCTAGAACTGATGTGTGTGTCTGTACAAAGGGTAGTGGTCCTTATGGTGGTTCTTATCTTACCTCCCGTCACCTCCATCACTTACCAGCAAGGAGAGTAGCAGGGCAGAGGGGGCAGGCCAGGAGAGTGGAAAAGCAGCAGCAGGAATGCTGGATTGTTGACAATGGGTGGCAGCATGTCTCAAGGGCTAAGGGCAAGAGGCAATCCCAACCCTAGCTGCTGTTGCCACCAGGATTGAACCTCGAGTCTTTTGCATACAAAGCAGATGTTCTGTCAGCGAGCAAGGACCCTCTTTCAGGGCGGACTGCCCTGCTGTCAGTTGCAGGGAACCAGGCAGAGGGCCTTCTCGGTAGTGGCACCCGCCCTGTGGAATGCCCTCCCACCAGATGTCAAAGAGAACAACAACTACCAGACTTTTAGGAGACATCTGAAGGCAGCCCTGCTTAGGGGAGGTTTTAATGTTTGATGCATTACTGTATTTTAATATTTTGTTGAAAGCCGCCCAGAGTGGCTGGGGAAACCCAGCCCGATGGGCAGGGTATAAATAATAAATTACTACTACTACTACTATTACTAATTATTATTATTATTATTATTATTATTATTATTATTGAAGAAGAAAGACTTAGAGGAGGCTCCTTTCCCAAGGCGTTAATGCTTAGACCATGGTGAGCCCTATGTGAATTGCTGGCTTAAGGCACTTCAGGCAATACACATGGTTATTCCTAAATACTGCTGCAACAAAGGTGCTCTAACTGCCACACCTCAATTGCTTCTCAGCCTTTTGGATATGATCAAGTGTAGTAACTGCCACACTCAGACATTGATCTGACACAACCACACCCCTGTGCTATCCTATATATATATAGGAATGGAGTGGGATCATTGTCGTGAGCATTTCTGCAATCTCTTGCTATGCCTAGAAGGCAGAAGCTTCTCTTCCTTTCTCTTTTGGCTCATGCTAGACCTGGGTGTTGGGCAGGTGGCCAGAACCAGTGACACTCCCATTATCTGATGGTGCTGGAGTGCACACCACACCACACACGGTGGACATATCAGAGAGATGCTCTGCCAAACATGGAGAGGAAGGTGGAGGTGCAAGGGAGGCAAAACTCTTGGCTGTCATCGCAGGGACAGGTGATATGAGAGAGCATGTTGAGTTAGCTCCCCCACACCTTGATCCCTGCTGGTAGACCCCCCCTCTGCAGGGCTGCAGGGCTGCAGAGACCCTCACATCCTACTGGAGACCCCCCTGGATCCTCGACCAATCCTTCAGCTGCATTGCCTTGACTCAACAAGCCCATGACAGATAAACAGTGGAGTAGCATGTGGGGGAGAGGGCAGAGAGGAAGTTGCCCTGGGTGCAAAATTGTTAGGGGTGCAAAATTTCAGCACCCGGTACTACCTCAATAGATCTGTGTGCTTCCATCGCTGGAACCGCACAGCTTCTCCATGCAAACCAGGAAGTGTCCTCTACATACTTCTCTCTGTGGCTGTGATCTCCTTCCTTCCTTCCTTCCTTCCTTCCTTCCTTCCTTCCTTCCTTCCTTCCCACCCCTCTGTGCAGCCCCGGGCACTGGCAACCCACGCTAGGCCACTGACAGATGCAAAGTGTTTCTCAAAACTGGGGTGGGGATTCAGCACAATGCTACCTTGCACACACAGCCCCAGGTGATGTAGCTACGTTAGCAGCCGTTTCAAGCAACCTGCTTTAGTTCAGGATGAATCGCTGGTCCCGAGTTTCCTTCCTGTTCTTTAAAAGTGGCATATTTAACATCTGCCTAGACAGCCAGAAGAGATTTCAGTGCAATCCTGTGTCTGCCAAAATACGTAATGGCAACACGGTACATTGCTCTATCTACATTTTAATGGGGAAACAGAGAATCATGTTTGATGTTTCCATTAGCTTAAGAAACTGGCGGTGACTTCTCGTAAACAAGGCAAACCCTGGCAATGTACTTCCCCTTCCCCTCTTCTGTCTTCCAAGCAGGTAATTCATTGATACAACTGGGGTTGGGTAAAAGCAGTTTGGATAAAATAAGAACTGACCTAGATATGTACTATAAATACAAACCCAAAGTAGAAGGTTTCTTCTTGTTGTTGCTTTAAAGTGCAGGTTTGAAAACAAATACAATTTTCACTTGAAGGAGCAAAAAGATAGAAAGAAAGAATTAAAAGTGAACATTCCTGGTAGGGTTGGGGAGGATTCCAGACCTCTCTGTGTTTTGAAGAAATGTTTCACGCCACCTCACCCTGGACCCATATAGTGTGGAATGTGAAACACGGAGCAGTCAAGTACAACATCCCTAGAGTGGACATAAAAAGGGGATGTCTGGACCAGCCTGTCGGAACTTCCTGTTTCCTCCTAGGCTGGGACAGACTTCCTCTATGTGTGACAAGAGGTGGACGTGGCCTCACCTGTGCAGGTAACAAAAGCATAGGATTGGCCGCCATCTCATTCTCTCTGACTACATTCGTCGAAGAAGCAACATCTGCTTAGCCTAAGATGCTCTCTTGGCTTTCAGCTTTCAGCCAAGAGAGGACAAAGGAGTGTCTTCTTATGGGATAGTTTCCAGGTATATTACTTTTGTAAGTCTGCCTTCTGGGATCCTTCTGTGAACAGAATGTGAGTGAGTAAACTCTTTTAATACTTTTATAGAAGACTGTGTCATGTCTATTTCTTTTATGAGGGACTAAAGAGGAAATTATTTTAGAGGCTTTAGCGAGCCTGAGCAAACGCATCCGCTGTGCAAGTTTAAAAAGGGGAATGTTACTCTGCTAAATTGTAGAACTTGTTAACACAAGTTGGAAAGGATATAATCAAACAATATATCCTCTCTTGCATCCCTGAACATTCCCACATATAGGAACTGGAACACCGTCCTGTGAATTAAGGTGCATAATCCATGAAATGAACCGTAAAAGAATCCATACTGTGTTTGCAAGTTAGTCTGAGGGTTGTTATCTTTGTCCTTTGACATTTTACAGATATGTGCAAGGAATATTTTAGCTGTGGTTCCTGCATTCCAGGGGGTTGGATTCGATGACCATGGTGGGGTCCCTCCCAACCTTAAAATTCTAGGATTCTATGAAAGAGGGTTGTACAGTTCTGACGTGTGGGAATAGGGCTCTCCTAACGCCACATAGCCCCTTTAACAAACTATAGTTCCTAGGATTCTTTTGGTACAATACATGACTGTTTACAGTGTTATGATGCTGCTTTTAATGTATAGTGCAGATGCAGCCTGAAAATATGCTCAAATTGTGTGCACTTGTGCGTTCAACAGAAATATAACAACATATCCTTCCCCCTGTTCATTCACTCACTTCATTGATGAAATCTAAGCCTCTTTCAGTATTAAAGAATATTTTCCCTCAAGGTTTACCCAGCAGCAAATTTTAAAAGACATGGAAATCATAGCAAAAAATCCACAATCTATTCCTTGCCTTCCTTTTAAGAGGCAACTATCAAATCGTAGAAACCCAAGAGTTTGCATAAAGATCCAGACCTACTGAGGGAGGAAGGGAATGTTTCTGTTGGTTTGTAACTTCCATAAGAATCTGATTCACAAAATGAAAGGGGAATATATATATATGTATATAATCATTATATAGTTTCGACATCCCCCTTTCCCCAAGCTTTTATCTAATGTGCTTTGATCAAGTCTTAGCTACAGGGAATTTTGGCAAGCTCTTTTTTCTAACTCCCCATTCTCCTTTGCAAATCAAAGTGAAGGGGTTATCATGTTGTCAAGCGCTAATGTCTGACAAAATCAAGCACAATATTGACAAGGTTTTGGTTGACCCAGGCTCTCTTTAAAGTTCCCTTGCAATATTCTCATGCGTTGTTTAGAGGGGGTCTTCTCTATCCATTTTTTGAACTCTGCGTCTTCTTTTGAAATTTGAAGATGACAACGTTAATGAACTCTTTCCCACCCCATTGATTCTCCAGCAACCTTGCTTAATATTAGTTTGTGGACAAGGACTCAGGTGACAATATTGACACCAGTAGCTGGTCTGGACGAAGGGCCACTTATTAAACATAGCTATTGTTTCAGGTGTGAACTACCAAATAGCCAAAAACCTTCAGCTATAAGAGCAGCTAGTCCCTAGTGGGGCTAGGAGAGCAATTCTGCCTTTCTCCAGCCCCAGCACCACCTGAAGGTGAGTAGTGTGGCCTTCTCACATCAGCCCCTTGGGACCCCCAGACTCCAAGTGGATGAAGCAAGTTGGCTCCAAATTGGCTCATATCCGGCCCCTGGGTGTCTAAACTGTCCTAAACTCATTCCCTTCCTGGACCTTCAGGACAAGGTTACCAATTAAACCAGAGGTCAGCAACCTAAGGCCCATGGGCCACAAGCAGCCCATGGGAGTCATTTAACTGGCCCATAGACCCCCTCCACCTGCTCGGGGACTCCCGCCACTTGCTTGGTCGGCTCCTGTGTGCCGCGCTAAACCGGTGCAGAGCAGAGCGGGGACCACCTTCCACAATGTTGGCCGGCTTCCCATTGGCTGTGCACGCCTCCCCCGCACCGGAAGGAGCACCGGAAATAGCATTTGTGCATGCGAGTCTACGCACACACACATTCTGGTACATCGTGGTGTCTGTGGGACCGTGAACCGGCCCAAGCCACCAAACTTTGCCGGCCCCTGAATTGAACCACTTGAATCAATTAAGATAGTCCGCTAAGGTGGTGGTGCCATGGGAAAGAACCTTCTTTGTGGCTGCTCCCATATTGCGGGATTCCCTCCTGAGAGAGGTTAGACGGGATCCCTCTTTGCTGTTCTCCTGCTAGCAGGATGTGACCTTCCTGTTCCCGATCTGCCAGGGCAAAGTGTAGTTTAACTGATGGTTCTAAATGGAGTTTGATGTGTTTTGATTACTGCTTTTCACTAGTTTGTTTTTATTATTTGCACTAACTGGGATTCTGAGGTTGGTGGGACCAGAGTTGTTCACCCAAGGGTCTGAGCACCCAGGTAGGTTCATATAGGAAGAATTAATATTTCAGAAGTCTTGAGCCCAAGCTGTATAGGGCTTAATAGATCATAGCTAACCCTTTGAATTCTGTCCAGAAATGGACTGGTAGCCAGTAGCTTTAACAAGGGAGTAACAATACTAAGGAGTAAATCTAGAGTGGAGTGGGACGTGGGTGGCGCTGTGGTCTAAACCACAGAGCCTAGGGCTTGCTGATCAGAAGGTTGGCGGTTTGAATCCCCGCGATGGGGTGAGCTCCCGTTGCTCGGTCCCTGCTCCTGCCAACCTAGCAGTTTGAAAGCACGTAAAAGTGCAAGTAGATAAATAGGTACCACTCTGGCAGGAAGGTAAACGGCGTTTCCGTGCGCTGCTCTGGTTCGACAGAAGTGGCTTAGTCATGCTGGCCACATGACCCGGAAGCTGTACGCCGGCTCCCTTGGCCAGTAAAGCGAGATGAACGTTCAACCCCAGAGTCATCTGCGACTGGACCTAATGGTCAGGGGTCTCTTTACCTTTACCTTTAAATCTAGAGTGGAGTCCCTAAGAAGGTTGAATGGTATCTTGTTGAATGGTTGAATGGGATCTTGTTCGCCTCCTTCTAGCAACTCCTGCAGCCAAGCTGGTGCCAGACATATAGCTCTGCTTTTGTTTAGGCCACATCAGTGAGGCCATGACGTGGATTTTGCCATCTGGGCAGCCCAGGACCTCTGGACACTCTGCTCAGGCTTGGGTCCCAGGGAGGTCACTTTGTTGCTGCTAGAACAGTGGTTTGACTTCACACTCCATTGTCTTTTGAGACAGAGGGATGCAAGCAACGACATGTCATCATCAGTCTGGCCACTGCATTCTGGACCAGCTGAAGTCAAAGGCAGCCCCTTGTAGAGTGTATTGCAATAGTCTGATGGAGGTGTAAGTAAGACATGCATCACTATAGGCAGATATCAGACAGCTTTACTCATTCGTAAATAGAGAACTAAAAGCTAGAGAAAACCTTGGCTTGTAAGGTCATTTTCCCCAAACCACACCCACTTGCCAATCAGCTGACACCACTTAAGATGTTACCTGATGTGCTGGAGGTCTGCTTTAAATTCCTGAATCGGCTGTGCACTCCTCTTCCAATGATGATGATGATGATGATGATGATGATACTTTATTTATATCCCACCCATATGTCTGGGTTTCCCCAGCCACTCTGGGCGGCTTCCAACAAAAGATTAAAAATACATTAAAACATCAAACATTTAAAACTTCCCTAAACAGGGGTGCCTTCAGATGTCTTCTAAACATCAGATAGTTGTTTATTTCCTTGACATCTGATGGGAGGGCATTCCACAGGGAGGGCACCACTACCGAGAAGGCCCTCTGCCTAGTTCCTTGTACCCTCACTTCTCGCAGTGAGGGAACTGCCAGAAGGCCCTCGGAGCTGGACCTCAGTATCCGGGCTGAACGATGGGGGTGGAGATGCTTCTTTAGGTATACTAGGCTAAGAAACTGGAATGGAATTGGAATGTGCAGCCAAAGATCAGGACTTAAAGCCCTGCTCTTCAGCCCACCCACCTGTCAAATTTGGCCCAGGATCCCAATCCTCGTAAAGATCTGGCCCGTGGAGCACAAAATTATCCCCCACTCTTGAGTTAGATGGATCAATGCTCTGCAGTCTGTATAAGCTAGCTTTTTTCACAAATACCTCTTGACAGACTGTCAGTACCTTATGAATAAATAAATGCCTTGTGTCCATCGGCTTCTCTGGTCCTTACCACATCCCTTGATCTGGAGAGGCCTGGTGGCCAGATGATCATATAAAGTATTTGGGCTCCTTGGCCATTCTGGGTCCTCTTTCAAACCTTATGTTCCCGCCGCCAGGGCTCTGTGATCTTCCAACAAGACGCAGAAGGAAAGGATGCTCAAAGGCACGGCAGTCTTTCTCACCCACACCGGTGTCAAAAGAAGATAGGGGGAAATAACCGGGACGTGGATGCCGCATCCAAACACATCCCTCTTAAAAATTTATATTCCATTCTTCAGAAGTTATCAGCTTAATGGAGGCAGAGGGCTGAGTGTATTTGTGCTGAGGGGAAGATATATCCGGGGCGACTGTCTTAGCCCCATTGAAGTTTCTTTATTTCCTTTTCCCTTTTTGTCCTTTAGTAATTGAAGTCCCCCTCTCCATCTTATTCTTCAAGAGCCTTAAAAAGGGAGAGTAAGCTCTGCCATGTCTATCCGAATTTTATTTTATTTTTTCCAGCTACCTCTCAAGGTAGCTCCAGATAGAAGGTAGGGGACTTTAATGCCTCTGCTTTCATTAGCTACTTTGAGATTCCCCTCTTTTGTTCTTCAACCCCTCGGATTTGAAATTCTCCCCTTCAAGTCAGCAGGGAGCAGGGGCTGATGAGCCCCATTCTTGGCTACAGCCTTCGGGCAGAGATGTTCCGATTTCTTTGAATAAACGTCTTACGGTCTTAATATTCCTTTCCTCGGCCTGCGTCTCAAATACGTGGATTTGCACAAGGCTTCTGCTTCTCCACAGAATTCCTCCTACCACTCCACCTCCTTTCACAACAAAATGTTGCTGTATTTTGGTGTGTTTTTTTTCCTTTCAGTTTTGGAGGATTCAATGATCATAGAATTGCAGAGTTTTAAAAGACACAAAGGGTCATCTAGTTTAACCCTCTTCAGTCTGTCCAAAGGAAACCATTTCTGATACATATTCCTGGAAACTGCATTCCCCAACCCACTCATATATGCATTTATTTATTTCATAAAATTGTATATACTGCTTGGGTATATTAAAAGAAGTTGTTAACAGAAGCCTCAAAGCAAATTAAAAAAGGGTAAAACAATGAAATAATCAGTTAATAAAAAAAACCCTCCACTGTTAAAAACAGGGATTTAATACATTCTAATAATAATAATAGGGACGCGGGTGGCGCTTTGGGTAAAAGGTCGGTGGTTCGAATCCCCGCGGCGGGGTGCGCTCCCGTGTTCGGTCCCAGCGCCTGCCAACCTAGCAGTTCGAAAGCACTCCCGGGTGCAAGTAGATAAATAGGGACCGCTTACTAGCGGGAAGGTAAATGGCGTTTCCGTGTGCGGCTCTGGCTCACCAGAGCAGCGATGTCACGCTGGCCACGTGACCCAGAAGTGTCTCCGGACAGCGCTGGCTCCCGGCCTCTTGAGTGAGATGGGCGCACAACCCTAGAGTCTGTCAAGACTGGCCCGTACGGGCAGGGGTACCTTTACCTAATAATAATAATAATAATAATAATAATAATAATAATAATTACCTGACCTTCACCATAAGGTCCCAGGGCAGGTTACAATGTTAAAACATAGTATTAAAAACAGTTAAGAATATCTTATGATTAATACCAACAATTTAATTCAACTAAAACCATTAAATTAAAATCAACAACAAGCTAAAGACCAATTTAACACACATGCCAACTTTCTACATTTCTGCGTAGAGTTGACTGAGCAAAAAGGTTTCTTAAACCAACCTCAAGCAGGTGCCAAAAAGAGCACAGTGAAGGCACCTGCTTGATGTCAATAGGCAGGGAGTTTCAAAGACTATCTGCAAAAACCCTATATAGCTTTAAAAAATCCTTTTCCTGAGCTGGCAATGGGGTGGTGGAAAGCCCCATGGAGATGCTTCCCCTGTATCCCCACCCCACTCTTCCATTTGTGAGTGATTAGTGAAAAGGAGAAGCGGCTGTGCAGGTAAAGAGAGATGAAGGCAGAAGGAAAAGGCTGGGGTGGAGCTACAGACAAACACATGGTTGAGAAACTCTGTACGTTAAAAGTGTGCAGGTTACATACCATTCAACTTTATTACGAGGAAACAAAGCAGTGATTATTTTGGCACCAAAACTTCCTAAACATCAGGACAACATCAGGAAAAAACTTTATGAAAGAGTTGTTTGGCAGTGGAACGGTCTCCCTTGGGAGGTTGAGGACTCTCCTTCCTTGGAGGTTTTTAAGCCAAGGTTGGAGACTATCTGTCATGGATGCTTTAGCTGATATTTCTGCATTGCAGGACATTGGATTAGTTAACTCTTGGGGTACCTTCCAACAGTACAACTCTCTGTTTCTCTCTGTTTCAGGGGATGGAATGTTTCACTATGACAGTTATCACCCTGATAATCAACTCAGGATGAAAGGGAGGAATGTGCTAAGAGGAAGGCACGTTTGGAAAATCCTCACCACGATCATCTCCTGCCTAGAAACCTTTGTCCCCACTGTGGGAGGATGTGCGGGTCCAGAATTGGTCTCCACAGTCACTTACAGAGACATTGTTAAGACTATATTCATGGAAGACAATCTTACTCGGCTACAAGTGATCGCCAAAGAAGAAGAAGAATCGAGTATGGCTGTCAAAGGAAGGAACTCTCAAATGTCCCAGGTGACATCACCCCTCTACTGAATGCTATTGTTTCTCTTCCCTCTTCCAAAACGAAAAATAATAATAACTCAACTTCAGGAAGGGAGACAGGGTGAGAGAGATCCTGCAGTGATTCTGATGGCATATTTTGTTGCTAAGGATAATGAGGTTGAACAATGGTGCTGTTAAAGATGCTAACAGAGATGCTGCAGAATCTCCCACCAGGGATCGTAGGCTTTTGCCGTTCAGCTACATGATCACTGGTGAAAAACGACTCTGGTCTGTGAGCATCACTTGCCTGAAGGTAGAATGGCCTCCCGGGAGCCTTCTGCAACACTATTCTGTTTGTAACACTTATATCCAGGCTTTCCATATGCTTTGTTTGCAGAAAATCGTTGGCCCTGTCTCTGGGATTTCCAGTTAAAAGGAATCAGATGGCAAGAATCCCTGGAGTGCCATCCTCAGTCAGAGTCAGAAGTTCTGGGACTAGCAGAAAGACTAGTAGCCTGAACTGATACAAGACAGTGCCCAATGGTCCTATAGTTCTCAAAGGCAAAATATTGCCATGTCTAGCTTCCCAAATCGACTTGTTCTTTTCCACTGGGGATGGGGAATAAAGTATCTGCCAAATAGCTAATACAGCTAGGGATTTTTGTTCTGAACTGCTTTAAACCCCCCACTGTTCAAAATGGAAACATATATAGTAACATTTTAAATTGTTGGCAGAAGTGGATAAACTTTGCAGGCATGGGAGCCTCTTTTGAGGGGGTGAATTCTGCTGGCATTCAAAAGGATAGAAACCTGCCAAATTACTGGGGGAGGGAGGAGTTTTGATAAGTGACTTTGAAGTTGAATTCAGGGTGTGGAGAACAGAAAAGGAAATTGCTTCCTTCTTGTGGATTTGTGGCAAGAAATTTATTATGAAAATGGCATAATGTGGAACTGGCACCATTACAGGTGCGGCGTAATACATACCCATTCCACAACTGTAGGGAACAGGTGTTTTAGTGTAGTGGTACCTACACTTAAGAACTCCCTGCCTACTGATATCAAGGAGGCACCTTCACTGTACACTTTTTGGTGCCTGCTAAAAAATAATTTTTAAAAAATGAGATAAGCCTGCCCAGATATCTAGAATGCTGTGTGTGTGTTTTAGTTTATTGCTGGTTTTAATTTATTTATGTTTAGTGCGTTGCTTGTTTTTACTAATAATTATATTGTTGTAATCTTTTTGTAAACCACTTTGAGGGATTTTTCCCCCCTGCCCCAAGGAATACAATCTGCAAGAATTCAGAAGGATGATGCAAGGGCTATGAGCCTGTGAAGCACAAGCCAAATATAAGCAGGGTCCAGACATTTCAGATGACAACTTCCATCCAATGATGCTTAATGTTAGGAGATTCAGGGCAGACAAAAGGAAATGCTTCTTCACACAGTGCCATAGTGGGATTTGCTCTCAAAGGAGGCAGTCAAGGCCACCAATTTGGATGACTTTCAAAGCAGATTAGATAAAATCAGTGGCAACTAACAACAACAACTTCCACTGTTGGAAGCAGTAGGCTGAATCCTAGTTGCTGGCAGAGCGGTGTTGCTCCACTGCTCAACTTTCAAAGTTCCCAGAAGGACACCCAGGTGAGCACCGTGAGAGCAGGTTGCTGGACTAAATGCACCAATGGCCTCTTCCAGTGTCCTTCTCAAAGCAGTCAGTGCTCAGGGATGATGGGATTTATAGTACAAAACATTTGGAGGGCACCAAGTTGAAGAACACTGGAGTAGATATTCCAATCATACAATTATATTAACTACAACGTCCAGTAAGGTTTGTCCAGGGATATGCACCATGGGTTCCTTTTTTTGCAAATGATTCATTGAAACTTTGGGTCCCTCGCTCCCTATTGCCTTTCAAAACCCAAGAAAAAATGTAGTAAGACTTTCACTAAGAGAGGCACAAGGGATCAGATGCACCTCTAAGATTGGAGTTCATTAGGAACCCAGATTAATTCAGTTAGATGGCCCAGCTGAGGGAACATCCAACCTTTAAATAAATACACAATAAAAATAGCACACTGTTACTATAGGGTTACTGGACTGTGGCAGTAAATGAACTGAATAAAATTTTATGGCTTCTTAACATGCTGAGGTTTTGCAGCGTCGTCCATCTTGTAACCTAACAACATTTCCCAGCCTGCTATCAGTGAAACTAATAGCGTGGATGAAAATTTTATGAAAAATGAGGAAAGTGCGTTAGTTTTATATTATGTCAGTGGAATGAATAAAGATCATATTTTGGCATTAACAGCTAATGGGGGGAAGGAGAAGGCGGGGTGGGTTGTGGGGAGGGAGAGACTTTTCTCCATTTTCTGCCACAAAAATTTATGTTTTTTTAAAGAGTCGGCTGTAATTATGATATTTGAATGTCATTATCATTAAGCTGATGAATTATTTAGCAAGCAGGTGAACACGGCTTGGAGGGGCTTGGTGTATTCAAGCATATTTTGCGATATTCCATAAGTCTAAGATGACTCACCGGAGCCACTATTAATCACAAAGATACCATAGATTTTCTCTGCTATTATCTTTCAGTGCAAGGTCAAAGTTTTTGTAGGAACACAGCACTTGGGTGTGGGAGTGGGGAGGGAAGCGCATTTGTGGGCGAATGCGGAGTCGTGAAAAAGAATGAATCATATTGCAAAAGGATGATAACCAAAAGTTTATTCCTCAGTTAAAATGGATTACTTGCTATCTGCCAAGTCGAGATGTTATTGTGTGTGGCCTCCCTATCAAATGGATCCTAACGGATGGGGGTTCTCACACAAAATACGTGGGCTAAGAAAGGGAGTTGTACAATGGAAGAGAGAAATGAAGCTCTGAATTAAAAAACAACAACAGGGGGGTTCCGGAAAGGTGTACATGATGTTAGGGAGGAGCTGGCCATCCATTCTATTCAGGTGGGCGGGTGGGCTAACAGAGAGACAGAGAATGGGACCCTTCTGTGACATCCTCATCACACACCCTCACCATTTCCCACACGTTGGATGGGGGATATCTGAGGTGGGAAGCCTTCTCCTCTCACAACTCTAACACTCATGGCCACCCAATGAAACTGAATGTTGAAAGATTCAGGGCAGAAAAAAGAATTTCTTCAAGGAGCACACAGTTTAACTATGGAACTTGTTTCCACAGGAGGCAGTGATGGCCACCAACACGGATGGCTTTAAAAGAGAATTAGGCAAATTCATGGAGAATAGGGTTATCAATGGCTACTAGGCCAGGATGGTTATAATATACATACACTGTTGGAGGCGATATGCTTCTGCATTCCATTTGCTGGGAAGCATAATTGGCCACAATGGGAAAAGGATTCTGGACCAAATGGGCCATTGGCCTGATCCAGGGGGCCATCCTTATATTCTCTAAAGGGGTAGGCTCTCCACATGATTTAGAAACCCAGATCTCACAGGGAGGCCTGTCCAAGGAGCCTTTGCTGTGGACGCAAGTCAAGGTGCATGGACGTCGAGGCCAAACTCTTGGCACCAGAGGTAGAAAATCCCAGAAACACCTCTGTTCCTGACAATAAAACCACAATAATAAATGAAATAATCCAGAATTTGCCACCATTTCATGACATCCAAAATCATCTACCTTGGCAGCTGCCTCCCTCTGCCTGATGGTAGTGATGGCCCTACATGCTGCTTTCTAATTGCACAAGGAGCCTATGTGTGGAAAAGAAGCTCTGTGCTTTCAATCTTCTCTCTTGCACATGCACATTTGGGCAGCAAGGATCTGACGGCGGAGGAGAGACCAGCAAGCATGGCTCCATTGCCTGCCATGCACAAAGTTAGTAATGTGAGTGAGGAATGCCTTAAGGGGGCCTCACCTTACTCTTATTTTCAGACTTCCTTTCTTTTGGCAATCCCTGATAGCCAAGTAAGATTGTCTTCCATAAACACGGTTTTAACTGTAAGTGACTGTGGAGGCCAAATTCTGGATCCACACGTCATTCCACAGTGGGGACATTGGTATCCTCACGAAAGTTAATCACAGTGAGGGTTTGCCAAGCATGCTCTTAGCATGTTTCTCCCTTGTATCCTGAGCTTGTGTGTCTTCAAAGCCCATGACACCTATGGTAAAGGTTGTTCTCCAATTGGAGCACCCACAGGCAAGTGTTTCCCAATTCTTGGTGTTTATACTACATTTTTTAAAAAAAAATTGCATTGAGACAGTCTTTAAACCTTTTTGGTTGACCACCAGCATTACAGTTTCCATTTTTAAGTTCGGAATAGAGTAGTTGCTTTGGAAGACGATCATCAGGCATCCGCACAACATGACCAGTCCAACGAAGTTGATGTTGAAGAATCATTGCTTCGACACTGGTGATCTTTGCTTCTTCAGACTGTACCCTCTTTAGGTGAATTTGTATGGAAATTGGACATAGGTAGGACCAAAGGAACTGCCTTATAATTCTGAGGTGGACAGTAAGTCCACCGAGCTCAATATACTGCTAGAATTGACGGCAGTGGCTCTCCAAAGTTTCCATCAGGAGACTTGCCTCAACCACTTTGGAAATTCCAGGGCTCTACCACCATAGTTTCCCGTGTTTCATGTAGACAAGTCTTCTCCAACCTAAAGTCCTCAAGATCTTTTTGGGACTCTGGCTCCCCACTCATTCCCTCACACCATGGCCAAAGAACAATGATGACGGAAGCTGGAATTTGGGCACAGGAGGGGCACTAAGCTGGGAACTGCTGATGTAGACTATCACTTTGCGTAACTGGTAGCATGATTTCTTCCTCCTCTTTTCCCCATCCATCTTTCCAGCTTTTCTTGTAGGTTTTGTTGACTTTTAGCTATTACAACAACCAGTGCTTTCCCCCTAGAAAAATAGGTGCCGGGACTCACCATGAAGTTGTTACAGTAAGTGCCACACTTTTTAACAACAAAAAGAGGTGTGGGTACTGGGTACCCTTGAGTACCCCTGAAAAAAGCACCGGCAACAATTATTTTTATTATTATTTTATTATTTATTAAATTTGTTTGCCGCCCTATAGATCTCAGGACGGTTCACAACATAAAAGCACAATATAAAAGAACAAAATGCATAATAAAAACAAAAACAAAAAGAATCCAATAATCCCACCTCCCCCAGACTAAACATCTACATATCAGAGATGATGGATTTTCCCTTCTCAAAATCTTGAACTCTGTTTGCATTGGAGGAGAAAGATCTTGTTAATTTCACATCCATCAGACTTGTTTTATTGTTGCATTTCCTCCCTGGGACCAGTTGGTGATGGGCAGCTTAAAAAATTAATAAACAAATGAAGATTACCTTACTGTTGACTCACTTAGCATAACTATAGCCAGGGAATCATTTCTTTTTTTCCCCTGAAGCCAGAAAAATGATAGCATGGTTTGTATTTACCACTGAGTCAGACAATAGCCATGTGTTAGAAAATGAAAATATATCTATCACAGTGTGAAGTAGGAAAGGAAAGTGGGGAAAGTGAGGGGGGGAGAGAATACAGAAGTGGACTGAATTTGCAAGGAAACTGAGCCGCCGTGTCATGCCACCAGCTGCGGCTGGAACTCATTTGCCTTTCAAATCCCTCCTCCGGGGAGACTCCCAAGTACGAAGTGCGGAATAGATGGTTGTAAATGTCCCAAGGACCTGATACGATCCGAGGTCTTGTTCAATATCATTAAAACAAAATAAAACTTCAGACCACTGGGGAGAAGGGGAGGGGAAAGCAGTCTGGTTCTGGAAGGCCTTGGGAATTTTGATCACATTGTCAGCAAGCAAATATGCAGAAGAAATCTCTTTCCATGGAAGCTTTTGTTTCCTTCAGCCTTTTGAATCTGGCTAGCAAAAGTCACTGGCTATGCCTTCCCATTGACTGCTCATGTAGCAGATGCCAACTGAAACCAACTGGAGTTTTTTTCCATTGTAATTCTGACGGATTCAGAATGTGGACATCGAAGAAGAAGAAGAAGAAGAAGAAGAAGAAGAAGAAGAAGAAGAAGAGGAGGAGGAGGAGGAGGAGTTTGGATTTGATATCCCACCTTTCACTCCCTTTAAGGAGTCTCAAAGTGGCTAACATTCTCCTTTTCCTTCCTCCCCCACAACAAACACTCTGTGAGGTGAGTGGGCCTGAGAGACTTCAAAGAAGTGTGACTGGCCCAAGGTCACCCAGCAGCTGCATATGGAGGAGTGGGGAAGCGAACCTGGTTCATCAGATTACGAAACTACCGCTCTTAACCACTACAGCACACTGGCTCTCTTTGACAGTTGGCTTTAAAAGGAGATTAGCCCAAATTATGGAGAGTGTAGTCAATTAGTCATTATGAGTCAGGTGCATGGGAATGCAAATGACAGGTATTGCTTTCATGCCTAGAACTTGTGGACATCCAAAGAAGTTGGAAGAAGGAGCAAGCTTGTTTTCTCCTGCTCTGGAGGGTTGGACTCAAACCAATGCCTTCAAGTTACAAGAAAGGAGATTCCTACTAAACATCAGGAAGACCTTTCTGACAGTAAGAGCTATTTGACAGTGGAACAGTCTCCCATGGAAGGTGGTAGACTTCCGTTCCTTGGAGGTTTTTAAGCAGAGGTTGGATGTACATCTGTCGTGGATGCTTTAGCTGAGATTCCTGTGTTGCGGAAGGCTGGACTAGATGACCCTCAGGGTCCCTTCCATGATTATATGATTCAAGACTTTTTAAAAAAGTCCTTCACAGAGTGCATAGTCAAGCTATGGAACTAAGCCACCAACCTAGATGACCACCTGTCTGGTGTCCACAGGCAAGAAGGTCCAAAGTGTAGGTGCTGTCACATTAAAACACCAAGTGCATAATAATAATAATAATAATAATAATAATAATAATAATAAATTTATACCCCACCCATCTGGCTGGGTTTCCCCAGACACTCTGGGCGGCTCCCAGCAGAATATTAAAAACACAATAAAAGATCAAACATTAAAAACTTCCCTAAACAGGGCTGCCTTCAGATGTCTTTTAAAGGTAAGATAGCTGCTTATTTCCTTCACATCTGAAGGGAGGGTGTTCCACAGGGTGGGCGCCACCACTGAGAAGGCCCTCTGCCTGATTCCTTGTAACCTCACTTCTCATAGTGAGAGAACCACCAGAAGGCCCTCGGAGCTGGGCCTCAGTGTCCGGGCTGAACAATGGGGGTGGAGATGCTTCTTCAGGTATACTGGGCTGAGGCCATTTAGGGCTTTAAAGGTCAGCACCAACGCTTTGAATTGTGCTGTCAGATGAAAGCAGTCGAGCAGGCCCATATGGGGTAAGGGGATCCCACAAGTAAACTGGCCCCAATTTGTGAAGGGCTTTATATACTAATAGTAGCACTTGGAACTTGGTCCAGTAACGAATTACAGAGAAGCACACATCTTTGGGACGCGGGTGGGGCTGTGGGTTAAAGCCTCAGTGCTTAGGGCTTGCTGATTGAAAGGTCGGCGGTTCGAATCCCCGCGGCGGGGTGCGCTCCCGCTGTTCGGTCCCAGCGCCTGCCAACCTAGCAGTTCGAAAGCACCCCTGGGTGCAAGTAGATAAATAGGGACCGCTTACTAGCGGGAAGCTAAACGGCGTTTCCGTGTGCGGCTCTGGCTCGCCAGAGCAGCGATGTCACACTGGCCACGTGACCCGGAAGTGTCTTCGGACAGCGCTGGCCCCCGGCCTCTTTGAGTGAGATGGGCGCACAACCCTAGAGTCTGTCAAGACTGGCCCGTATGGGCAGAGGTACCTTTATCTTTACACATCTTTGAGCACAGGAGTTACATGCTGACAGGGTCTCATTCCTGTGGCTGTGCTGAAATTGGGACTGAACAAAATCTCCACACACACACCCCTGGCATGTCTCTATTAGCTCAAAGGCTTCCTGCTGCTCAGCAGCTCTGGGCAGTGTCTGTATGGAGGCACCTTGGGTTCACTAATCAAAGAAAGGTAGGATATAAATGTAATGAAATAAGTCGTATATAAATATGGAGGTAATTATACCAACCTGGTTTACAGAGCTGTCGTGTGAGCTCCTGTGATAACTTATGCAAAACTAGCTATATAAATGCTAGTTGTTGTTGCATTATTATCCCCTCCTGCTTGAAACTCCAGGCTGAGGAAATTAATTTGAGACACGACCCAATCAGAAAGCGAAACCACAATCAGGTTTAGGGTCCATTGTCTTAAATTTCTTGGTTTTAAAAAGCACCTAGCTCAGCGTGACAATTCTCCGCAGTTTATAAAGAAAACATGAAGCACGCTGATGCATAAAAGATTGGGACCAGTGTTCCAGGATGTGCAAAATTCTATGCAAAATTCAGATGTACAAGGGCGTAGGATTTCTCTTTCTTCCCCTTCTTATTTTTCTCTCCCCTTTCCCTGGGTCGCTGTCAATGTATACAGTGTATTGGCATTTGACATCAGAGTGAGACCTGTCAGATATGATCTAGTTGAGATTCCTGCATTGCAGGAGGTTGGACTAGATAACCCATGAGGTCCATTCCAATTCTACAATTCTCTGATTCTATGAGATGTAACAAAAGGCTCATACAAAACACACATTTTAAATCACATTTCTAAATGTGTGTTTGAAAGGGGTGGGACAAGGACGGAAGAGAAGGGAAAGCAAAATCAGTTACCAATCCTAGAACAATAGCTATTATAATGTCGATCTGGCATAAAAACAGGTCAGGGGCATGAAGCACCTTATGGAGCTGATGTTTCAGCAGAGCTGATGGACTGAGCCTTTCTTCTCATCTTTCTCACTGAATCATATATGGCTGTGTAAAGCGCTGTGCTTCTGCCTGAAATGTATGGGGTGAACATGGCCTTACCAATATACTGCCTCTAAACCTCTTTGCTGCATATATCCTTGCCTGGAAGCTACAGGCCTCTTTAAGAGTGCAGCTTTGGAGCTGGTGAAGACTCAAATTCATTATTATTATTATTATTATTATTATTATTATTATTATTACCCCACCCATCCAGCTGGGTTTCCCCAGACACTCTGGGTGGCTCCCAACAGAATAAAACATCAAACATTAAAAACTTCCCTCAACAGGGCTGCCTTCAGATGTCTTCTGAAAGTCAGATAGCTGTTTATTTCCTTGACATCTGATGGGATGTCTTCTTCTTCTTCTTCTTTTCTTCTTCTTCTTCTTCTTCTTCTTCTTCTTCAATTTTCTAAACCACCCTTCATAACAAACCATGAGCAGACTCTTCTTGCCTCACGGAACACCTGTTTCCCACAGAACACCCAGAACACAGAACACAGCCAGTGTGGTGTAGTGGTTAAGAGCGGTAGTCTCGTAATCTGGGGAACCGGGTTCGCTTCCCCGCTCCTCCACATGCAGCTGCTGGGTGACCTTGGGCCAGTCACACTTCTCTGAAGTCTCTCAGCCCCACTCACCTCACAGAGTGTTTGTTGTGAGGGAGGAAGGGAAAGGAGAATGTTAGCCGCTTTGAGACTCCCGAAGGGGAGTGAAAGGCAGGATATCAAATCCAAACTCTTCTTCTTCTTCTTTCACCCATTTCTCACATGTTCAGTGTGGATGTGTGGAGGGGGCAATCAAAATCACACACCCTGCTTCCCACTCCTAACCCTTACATTTTAATCTGATAGAACAGAGCAGTCAGGAACTTAGAGGAGCCTAGGCACAAACAATTTTGTATATTTCCAGGTTCTGTTCAGACTTCCACATGAATGTGTAGATATCAAAAGTTGGGACAGAGGTTACAACCACTTTAACCAACCCATACCACCACACCGGCCTTCTTACATACTATCCCTGCTCCAGATCTTTTGTTCCAGCATCATTTCTTCCCTTTTCCTTTTTTTGCCATCTTGGAGGTCTTTGCATTTTTGCTTAAACAAAGGAACCAGGTAATAAAATCTCTGCATATATCCTGAGGATATCAGAAGTGCTATTTTGAACTCTGGGCTTGTTTCTTTAAACCTACCCCCCAAAAATCTAGCAACATTTTAGGCTGTGATGGACATTTTCAGGGATCTTTTGCTTTTGGGGGGAGGGGGGGTGGAAAAGCAATTGATAGATAGAGAGTCTATATTATAGACCAAGGCATTGACTGTGGAAAAGGGTTCGTTTTCAGGAATGGATGCCTCAGTACTTTCTTGGATTGCAATATAGAGCTCGTATTGGCTGCCAATATAGATAAGGTGTTTGCGATAACTATGCCTGGATGGCTTCCATGAGATCCAGTTAAAACTTGATGACAATACTTTTCTGGGTCAGCGAGTCTTATAAAAATCCAGCGTGGCATCACCCTTTCTGAGTATAAAATGATCTCTTATTGAAGTCTCTCTTTTTCCTTCCCCTCCCCCTTTTTAGTTTGTATGTTTGTTCATCTATTTATTTAATATAAAGTTTTTCAAAAAATTTTTTTACAAAAAATCCCTAGATTACATCGTTGTCCTTCTTTGGGTGAGAAGATCTGGTTGACTGTCCTGCCAAAATTGCTTGATTTGGGACTCTTTTTCGGGTGAGTGCCTTTTTGTATTCCAGCTCGAAACCTCTTAAGCATCTATTGTTGTGTCCCCTGCGAGAATGACGGAGAAAAGTCCATCAGCGTTCAACACTTGACTGCTGTGCAGTAATATCTTCTGTCTCATTTATAACCCCATCAACTGGATTGCTCACTGCCTCAAAAAGCTCAGCATGGCAGAAAGAGTGGGCGCCTCGGTTGCTTCTAAAATCAAAGTAAGAGGCTGACATTGGGCAATTATTGTGAGTCCCGAAGAAAGGCTTATGGTTTCCATCCTTGATCCCACAGCAAATAACAGCTTACAGCTGCTTGCTTGGGTTTTCTAGAGAGGGGCTACTCTAATCTTGAAACACAGATTATATATTTAAAAAGTCTAGAGATGGGTGAAACCTACTCTTCTCCATTATGAATAGTTTGGGTCCTTCTAGGAATGAGGAAGACATTTGATTCCAGTTCCTAAGGTGAACCTATTAATTCACACTTTCAGAAACAATACACAAATTTAAACAAAGCCATCCTTATAAATTTTGCACGAAATCAGTAGGGCCAAGTAGGCATTAAAATGAATATATTAGCGAAAGCAGCACTGTGGCGTTTGCCCTCCTATGTGTGTGACATCATACTGGGTTCATAGGGAACGACTTAACTAATTGTAAAATGACTGACCAATGGGAACCCAGGGGGCAGAGTTAACTGTGTACAGTGGTACCTCAGGTTATATATGCTTCAGGTTACATACGCTTCAGGTTACAGACTCCGCTAGCCCAGAAATAGTGCTTCAGGTTAAGAACTTTGCTTCAGGATGAGAACAGAAATCGGGTTCTGGCGGTGCGGCAGCAGCAGGAGGCCCCATTAGCTAAAGTGGTCTTCAGGTTAAGAACAGTTTCAGGTTAAAAACGGAGCTCCAGAGCGAATTAAGTGCTTAACCTGAGGTACCACTGTATAAGGTTTGAGCACAGAGGTTTTTTGGAGAGTTAGAGTTGTTGAGAAGACAGTCTGGAGTTAGAAGAGAGAGATAAGAAAAGTCTGTGGGTTGGGCTAGTCTGGTGGGAGAGAATGAGAGAATTTGTTAAGACGAGTCAGTCAAACAGTTGAGATGATCAGTCAGAAGGTATTAGGAAGGTATAGGCCGGTAAAGAAACTAAAGTCAAGGTTCTGACAGGAATATTATCTGAGAAACCATAAACTTGTTAATGTTTGGAAAATAAACTTTTTTTTTGGTTCACTTTTAACAACTGACTGGACTCAGTGTTTTACCAGAGAGTAACTGGTTGGTGGCAGCAGGGAAGCGAGCACAGTGGTGGCACAGGGATCAATAGACCGTTAAACGTCCGGGGACCCTGTGCAATCGCCACAAGCACATAAAAAAATATATTTGAGAAAACGGGTTTGCAAAAATGTTTGTATGGGGATAAATGTGCCCTCAAATGCTGATGATTTTTCCTGAGGGCATTTCCTTTTCCCCTCTTTCTTTTAACGAAAACTGAATCTACGGGGCATACACAGTCCTACTCAGCACAGTGGATGCAACCACTATCATTGCTCATGTATATTTTGCTCCACTTTTATTTTCAAGTGCCACTTTGTGGACAAAATCCCTAACTGTTCTAGGATTCCAGCAATGCAATACTTAGTCTGTAAAAAGGCTAGGGAAATGAAATCAGGAATGTAGATGTGGGAGATTTCCCCCCTTTTTGTTAATTGCTAAAGTGTTGTGGCAGGTGACTTTACATCACGTAGCATTAGCTTAATGCATTCAGCAAAGCAACCCTTGCATGCCACATCTACCATAAATGGAGAGAGAGGTGGAGAGGACTTCTCCTCTTCAATCACTTCTCCAGACTATCAGCCACGACGCAGAGCAGTCAATTCAAATTTAGCAGTCACATGGAAGCAGAGCCAAATGAGTAAGTGGATCATCTTTGAGAAGCAACTTCCCCACCATGGTTCACCAACCACCTGAGTTATGATTCAAACAGGTTAGTATATCTTATAATTTACCAAGAGGAAATGTAGCTGGAAAGAGGAATGACGATGAACATGTGGATGAACGTGCTGACTGACATGAAGCTGCTTGAAATAGCTCTTTTTTGAACAATGGAACTGAAGTCCAATTTAGCAATGTGGGGGTAAGGATGCGGCCATTTCCCCTGTTGGGTTCCGCCATGGTTCGGTAGGTTTTCCTCTGCCTCCCTTCCAATTTGACTGGGATAATTTCTAAAATTAATTTCAGGATTGACACATGGACAGTTTGCTATGGTTCCCTTGCCCCCAGTCTGCATGTTTTCAATCTACACAGGCACCTAGGGTATTTTGTTGCACATACACCATAGCTGTCAAGTGTCCCTTATTTGGCGGGACAGTCCCTTATCCCAGCGCCGTGTCCCGCTGCTGTCCCTTATTGATGTTGTCCCTTAAATAAGCTACTGAATGGGGCCCTTTCTATGTCCAGCTGTCCTTTGTCAACAACAAATTGTTGCTGTTTTTTTGTGTTGAATATATGCTATATGGTAATTTATGGACCTAATAGGTATCTAAAGCCATTTGCACACAACAAAATATGTATTTTATCAAAGTAATTGTCGGTCCCTTATTTTGGCTGCTGATCCCTTATTTTCGAGGCTGCTGGCCCCTTATTTTCAAATTTGTAAGTTGATAGCTATGACATACACAGGGATTAGTAAAGAAAAAAGAAAAAAAGAGAGGATCTAGGTGTGATGGCATCAAGATGTTTGCTCTGCATTATGATTTAATTAGTCTGCAGATTTACTGGACTCACTAGTAACTTATGAGGAACAAACCAACAAATATGATAGAAATATATAAAATTATTCATGGCATTAAGAAAAATTATGCATGACATATTCTCCAGCAACTATAATGCAGATAGTGGTTCTGTTCAGCTGTAGCTTTTCCTTTTAAGCCCAAGAATAGGTTAATACATTGGAACAGAAAAACACAATGGACGGATTTGTTGATTACCCGAAGCCTCACCAACCTGAGTATAATTTTTGCCCATCTCTGAAAGTTTCCCTGAGATATAAAGTACAACTTTCCAAAAGCAATTCTCCGGTATTTGTGTGTGTGCACAGCAGTTCCTCATGTGTTCAAATCGTTTCTCCCCTACAGCTATAACCTAATTGGCATGCAGAGTTCTGATTATGAATACAAGTGATTTGGAGAAAATTCTAATGTAATTTACATTAGTAACTCTGGTTACTGGTTAAAAGATTCTAAGAGGGTTATTATCGGTTTCCTTCTCACTGTTTGTGCAGCTGTACAATTGTGATAGATTTAAATCCTGCCTAAGGAACATAAACCAGAAATTACAGGCAATTTTGTGCACAAATGTAATATTCTGAAAGCCCAAAGGGAGGAAAAATGAGTAGGAGGGACCTTTTACGAGTAGATATAGACACTAAGACTTGAAGCGATGGACTTGGGTTTGGGACACGAACAAGTCTGAAATTCAAATTTTTGTTGATGTCCATCTGTTTTGTTGGTGTCCATCTCCACAAATGTGGAGAAAGGTTTAGAATCAAAGTTTTCCTTCTCCTAGATGGGCTATTTTCCCAGGTTGACGAGCCCTATCTGCCTCTCATTTCCCTCTGCAATATGTGTAAAGGTAAAGGATAAAGGGACCCCTGACCATTAGGTCTAGTCGCGGACGACTCTGGAGTTGTGGCGCTCATCTCACTTTATTGGCCAAGGGAGCCAGCGTACAGCTTCTGGGTCATGTGGCCAGCATGACTCAGCCGCTTCTGGCGAACCAGAGCAGTGCACGGAAATGCCGTTTCCCTTCCTGCCAGAGCGGTACCTATTTATCTACTTGCACTTTTATGTGCTTTGAAACTGCTAGGTTGGCAGGAGCTGGGACCTAGCAACAGGAGCTCACCCTGTCGCAGGGATTCGAACCGCCGACCTTCAGATCTGCAAGCCCTAGTCTCTGTGGTTTAACCCACAGCTCCACCCACGTCCCAGCACAGTATGTGTAGTAACTGCTTTTTTAACCATTGGACACAGTTTTGGTCTCGCCTGTTCAGCCCTCTGAAGTCTGTCTGCATACAGGGGAAGTCCTTAACATAACTGTTGGCTACTCTAACAAGCTTTATACGACCAGTCAAAGTCATTTCCTGGGGTGTGGCTGCTGTTGCATGCCACAGTTGAGAGCTGAGTGCATGATGGGGACCAAAGGCAGACAAACTACCCCAGAAATAGCATGATGTTTCCCCCTACCAGAGGCACTATAAGCAGACTATACATTTTCAAAGTAAGTAAATAAAATGAAACATGGCTGATAAATTGCCATGGGGCCAGAAACTTTGTACACTTTGAACATATTGCCCAGCCCTTATTCTCCTGCACTGCATTTGAACCCCAGTATATCTCAGGTTGAAGGGACACAGGTGGCACTGCGGTGTAAACCACTGAGCTTTGGGCTTGCCAGTTGGAAGGTCGGCAGTTCAAATCCCCACAACGGGGTGAGCTCCTGTTGTTTGGTCCCAGCTCCTGCCAACCTAGCAGTTTGAAAGCACATCAAAGTGCAAGTAGATAAATAGGTACCACTCCGGCAGGAAGGTAAACGGCATTTCCATGAACTGCTCTGGTCTTGCCAGAAGCAGCTTAGTCATGCTGGCCACATGACCTGGAAAAACTGTCTGCAGACAAACACAGGCTCCCTTAGCCAGTAAAGTGAGATGAGCGCAGTAACACCAGAGTCGTTCGCGACTGGACTTAACTGTCAGGGGTCCTTCACCTTTACCTTTTTTATGTCTCAGGTTGAGCACTGCTCTAAAGAGTATAGATGGCAGCTCATGGCACCTCTCCCCTCCTTTCCTTATCTTGATGTCTTCCCTTCACTCACTTCCCTTCTGAAGTTCTGCGGCGGCATCTACTCTTCATTTCAAATAAGACTGATTAAAATGAAATTACTCAGTCTCCTGACCCATGGCAAATTTCATGAGCAGCAATTTGTCCGGCAGTTCAGCTGTGAGTGCAATCTGATTGTACTCTCATGTAGGTTTATAGTTCCTATACCCCTCCACATGCATCCACCGCTGCTTGGCCCAGAAGCATCTAGTGCGCACGAAATAAAATTAGGGTGTGTGTGGCGGCTGCTAAATGTGTAGGAAGGCAGAGAGATTTGAGAAGGTTCTTTAAGATTTTTTTGTTTAAGTTCTTTGGGTATCAAAAGTTTTGGTATCATTATTTGGTACCATTATTTCATGTGCACATCCTATAGATGTGCTGCATAAAGACCAACAAATACCGTATTTTTGCTCTATAAGACTCACTTTTTCCCTCCTAAAAAGTAAGGGGAAATGTGTGTGCGTCTTATGGAGCGAATGCAGGCTGTGCAGCTATCCCAGAAGCCAGAACAGCAAGAGGGATTGCTGCTTTCGCTGCGCAGCGATCCCTCTTGCTGTTCTGGCTTCTGAGATTCAGAATATTTTTTTTCTTGTTTTCCTCCTCCAAAAACTAGGTGCGTCTTGTGGTCTGGTGCGTCTTATAGAGCAAAAAATACGGTATCTATGTGAGACCAGTCATAAGAGTGTTGGGTCATTCACACAGCCCCAACCTGACTGTATCCTGCCCATTCCTATTCCCATTTAGGTAACATGTAGCAATGCTGGTGTTTTGAGAACGATGTCATGACTCTGTTCCCACTGCCACCAAAGGTCTCAACTCACTGAGTTTGGAGCAGGGCCTGTCCAATCATGAGGCAAGGGGACTGATCCCAATGCAAATCTCTATTCCCCCCACTGAATCTTCATGCACCCCTTCTCTCCTGGCAGACAGGAGGGCATGATTTTGTAGTCCACCACAATGTTGTGGTCTGGCCCTTATTTGGAGTTCAAGGGATAAATGTGTATGAAGAACAACTGACACAACAGCAAAAACACTTAGAATTGCATCCTAATGCTCTCTTCTAGCTGTACCCATAGCTCACATTCTGTGGTGCCAGGAAACATGAGATTTTTCCATTAAATAAGGTCCCACGCACCTCAAGCCAGGGGGAGGGAAGGGTGTGCCCCCCAAGTGTCTCTGTATGGCCCATGGGACTCTCCCAAGGCCAGCCCCCCCCCAAACAACACCCTATTCTGCATTCTCCTGGAATGCTTTTCTGTCCTTGAATTGCGTGCCAAGGCGCCATGCCCTGTAGTTCCCCAATGATTAATAAACACACCAATACAAGTATTTGGATTATGGGCTAAAACAGGTCAGAGCTTTATTGGTTACAGTTGTGAGCAGTTTGGTTTAGACATTGGGTGAAACCAGGCTGTATCTTGACTCCTGCCCATCTACAGGGAGACGAACTAAGGGTAAACCACCAGAAGGGGGAGCCCTATAATTACTTCAAATAGGAGCACCCAGAGGGGTCCCCGTTGGGGTAATAATAATAATAATAATAATAATAATAATAATAATAATAATTTATACCCTGCCCATCTGGCTGGGTTTCCCCAGCCATTCTGGGCAGCTCCCAACAGAATATTAAAAACAGAATAAAAAATCAAGCAATAAAAACAACCTCCCCTCCCTTAAACAAAGGCTTACCCAATGTCTAACCTTACAAAGTTGTGACAGTTGCTACAAGGTAGGCGAAAACCAAATGCCAGGTGCCAATTCGCCAAGTGGAAAAATTCCTACCCGGCCCCAACAGTTGTCCACAGCAAGGTCATGTCAAACCAAAGCTTAAAAAGAGGGTGGGAGGGTAGAGAGATCCAGCGTGGAGACGAGAGGGGGAAGGCCCCGGCCGCGCCGTGGTTTAAATAACCTGTGGCCACGCCCCCACTGGTATGGATTGGCCGGACAAGGGTGATGCGGCCAGGGCTGGCATGGAGGGGGCTGGTGTGGAGGGGGCATCAATTTCCTGTCCCCTAGTTGGGTCACCATGAGGGCCCAGGTGCCTGGCCACAACACCGCCCACCCCAGAAGGTGAGTGGACCTCTGATAATGTATGTTTGCCTAGATAGAAGATCATAGATTAACACAACCTATGTATAATCATCAGAAGTACACTGGGGGATGCAGTGGTACCTTGGGTTACAAACACCTCGGGTTACAAACACTTCAGGTTACAGACTCCACTAACCCAGAATTAGTACCTCGGGTTAAGAACTTCACCTCAGGATGAGAACAGAAATCGTGTGATGGTGGCGAAGTGGCAGCGGGAAGCCCCATTAGCTAAAATGGTACTTCAGGTTAAGAATGGTTTCAGATTAAGAACGGACCTCTGGAATGAATTAAGAGGTACCACTGTACTACAATTTTTGAGTTTACCTTTCATAAATAAGTCTCTCTCTCTCTCTCTCTCTCTCTCTCTCTCCTCTCCTCTCCTCTCCTCAGCTATATTATAACCCACTTGAAGAACTTCATGCTATGGAATGACATGCAACTATTGCAAGAAATGAAATAAGGTAAGTTTCCTTCATCTGAAAAGAGATTCGGTGGTTCGGGTTCCCAAATACGCTTTGGGTTTCTTTGTTCTTTCCTCACCTTGAAAGCCATTGCCATTACTGAGATTTACAAAGAGGTTTATTGTAGAGTTAATTCTAGTGCCTGTGTTTTTCTCCCCACTTCTTTCGGAGGGTCCTTGAATGTGTACATCAAAATCAGCAGAACAGTTGCATTGTGTTTTTAATTAAACTGATGCTGGGTTGCCTCCAAAGTACAATCAAAGGCAATCCATAATGATAACGCTGCCTCGGCTTCCTTTCATAATGACTGGGATGCAATGTTGTTGTACCAAAAAATGCTGTTGTTGTAATCATTCCGGCATTCATCTTGTTAGCAGGATAATGACATGGGGAAACAAAACTGTTTACTGGCGTATGATTGACATGTTGAGGTCTGGATGACAAGCCAAGAATCTGCGTGGTGTGGACTGGTGTTGGGGCCCTCCTATTGTTTTCTCTTCATTTGAGGAACTATGAACATTTCTTTCTACCACCACCCAGTCCAACTGATATATATCCCCAATGGGACTATTTTTGAATGTTGCTTGGTAGCTGCAATGCTAAAATATATATTGATCAACTGTCCGGCAGAGAAGGGTGACTAGGAGGAAGCTATGTACAGGTTTATGAGTCCTGTTTTCCTCCATCCTTTATGGCACAATTCAAGGCTCAGTTGACCTATAAAAACCATAAATATCTGGAGACACAACCCACTGAGAAATTCGCTGGCAGTATTCTTGAACAAGATAAATTTTGTTACTGATGAGTTCAACCTCGCTGCCATTTTAAGTATGTCACAGACCTTAACTCTAGGAAAATCTATTTGGTGTAAGCTGAGGCTTGGGGAAGCAGGACCAGATCATTCAGAGGAAGTAACTATTGCCAGTTATGCAAAGGGGAATGTCTCTAGAAAATGCAGCTGTCTTCCTCCCTGCATAGTTCCTGATGTAACCAAGCCATCCAATTTGCTTCTACTGATAGCCAGTCTAGAGCCCTTGCAGAAAATGAACACAGAATTCCTTACACACCTCATCTAGATCCTAGACTACCTTCTTCTGCACATCTGGTCTAAGAGAACACATATCTCCTGTTACTGAACCTCACGTAACTAGAGAATTTGCACTCTCCTCACTCCCATTCTCACTGCTCTTTCCTCTGGTACGCAGGCTGAGACCCTATCTGCCCGCGGACTGTCTCACCAGGGTGGTGCATGCTCTAGTTATCTCCCACTTGGAGTACTGCAATGCGCACTGCGTGAGCTACCTTTGAAGGTGACCCGGAAACTACAACTAATACAGAATGCAGCAGCTAGACTGGTGACTGGGGGTGGCCACCGAGACCACATAACACCGGCCTTGAAAGACCTACATTGGCTCCCAGTACATTTCCGAGCACAATTCAAAGTGTTGGTGCTGACCTTAAAGCCCTAAACGGCCTCAGTCCAGTATACCTGAAGGTGTGTCTCCACCCCCATCTTTCTGCCCGGACACTGAGGTCCAGTGCCAAGGGCCTTCTGACAGTTCCCTCACTGCGAGAAGCCAAGTTGCAGGGAACCAGGCAGAGGGCCTTCTCGGTGGTGGAACCTGCCCTGTGGAACACCCTCCCATCAGATGTCAAAGAGAAGAACAATTACCAGACTTTTAGAAGACATCTGAAGGCATCCCTGTTTCGGGAAGCTTTTAATGTTTAACAGATCACTCTAATACTTTGTTGGAAGCCACCTAGAGTGGCTGGGGAAACCCAGCCAGATGGGAGGGGTATAAATAATAAATTCTATTCTGTGTACTACTTCCAGAAACAGAGCATACCAGCTCTTAAACTGGAAGTAGCATATCATCAACATGATTAGTACCCATTGCTAGCTTTTGCTCTAGCCATTGCTAAAGATCAAGAAGACCCTACAGGGTCACATTATCCCAGCCTTTTTCCCGATAGAGGTCATCAGTCAAGGCTGTTTTGGTATAAAGAGAACTGGGATACAGCTATTAATGAAAAATTAACGCGTGCTATCAAGGTAAGGTGGGGAATATGGAGGAGAAATGATTTTGTGGAGATATGGAAGGTATCTGTAGAATTTGTACAGTGGTACCTTGGGTTAAGTACTTAATTCGTTCCGGAGGTCCGTTCTTAACCTGAAACTGTTCTTAACCTGAAGCACCACTTTAGCTAATGGGGCCTCCTGCTGCTGCCGCGCCGCCAGAGCACAATTTCTATTCTCATCCTGAAGCAAAGTTCTTAACCCGAGGTACTATTTCTGGGTTAGCGGAGTCTGTAACCTGAAGAGTATGTAACCCGAGGTGCCACTGCACTGTTAAAACGGAAAGGCATCAAACCATCGCAAGAGGTGTTGAAATTTTGGGAGGTGGGTAGTTACAATGGAGTGGTCTTGAGGGTAGGATGCACACTTTTATTTATACTTTAACTTGTATTATTATTACTTTGTAATAATAATACATTCCGTGTGCGGCTCTGGCTCGCCAGAGCAGCGATGTCATGCTGGCCACGTGACCCGGAAGTGTCTTCGGACAGCGCTGGCCCTTGGCCTCTTAAGTGAGACAGGCGCACAACCCTAGAGTCTGTCAAGACTGGCCCGTACGGGCAGGGGTACCTTTACCTTTTTAATAATAATACAAAGCCAGATTGAAATGGATCTAGATAATTTGCTTTCTCTAGACATACCTGAATCTGGCCAGGCACTACCCTCTCAGTTAACTTGCTCAAGAAGGAAATATTAGAGACTGGGTGGTGGCTTTATGAAACCTCTATTTAAATTACTTTGTCTACATATTTTTGTATGCAACAGTAATAGTCTTTTTCTTTCTTTTTTAAAAAAAGAAAATCTCTGGATATGGGGAGAGCCTCTTCAAGGGAGACCTTACTACTGCCTTTTGAAAGGGGCATAAGTTCCTTCCCAAATTAGGACTTCCTCCCATAAAGGTGTTATTTACACATTTACACAATATTGGCGATTTCTTTGATGGGTAAGCTCAGCTGCATGAGAAATTATCCACCACCAAACATCTTCCTCTACAACATGCAGGAGAAGATGTGTACATGTTCTATGGGTTGTCCTCTAGGGCATCAGGTATGGCCAACGCCCTCCATGTACAGAACATGTCACAGAACGTCCTGCAATGTGCAGATGCTTTCCTGCAGGTGTTCAGGGGTTCTTCCGCAGACAAGTTGATGTGGGAAAGGATTCCATGGAAGCAGAAAGTTTGAAAACCATTGAAGCAGAAGATTGGACAAGTTGACCTCCAGAGTCCCTTCCAAGCGATCTGATTTTGTGATGTTTCTCCCCACCATTCCCTTAAATCTCCAGAAGACAATTTAAAGCAAGGCTGCCTGCTATCTCAAGCGCACTTCCCCATTGTCCTTACAAGATTGACGTGGTGACCCAGACAAGTTCCTGGAACAGACAGAAGACGATTTCAAAGAGCCGGGACAAAAGAACTGCAGAATTATTGATGTCTCTGATCCACACAAACATCAACTTCCTGATGCAGTCAGAGGTCAGCAAGAAGTCTCGGAGACCTCATAAAAGAAGTTCTACAGGCTAATTTACCCCCTTCCCGACTATGTGAGTCTCTCCTCTCTCCGGGCCTGTGTAGCAGCAGGGAAGAGACACAGTTTTGAAGTTGAAAGCTTTTGTGCTCCGAGTGAAGAGAAATGACGAGAGGAAGTCTTGTGAAAAGCAATGCCTATCAGGTATACACAGGTCGGTAAAGTAAAAAGCTTCAATGAGCTTCTTTATTATTATTATTTAAGTCAAAATACGTGCAAAGGTAGCACTTGAAAGAAGAAGAGGACAATTTACATTTCCTTCCTTAACATTTTCATATCAAAATTGCACAGGGAGGGAGGGTGTTTTTTTAATCGATTTCTGCATGTTTGTAACAAATAGTAATTTCTTTTTATTAGTCCATTTTTCAAATTCCAACCAAGCACCGTGCTTTAGTGGAAGATAAAAGATGAACAGCCACCGTTTTTTCAGGAATTAATTTTGTCAATACCGTCTGTTCTTTTATTACGCAATATAAGAACAATTACACCACTGTATATATATAATTTTTTTTTTTTTTAAAAAAAGGAAGTTGGAAGATTATAATTTTTCATTTATTGCTCTCTTTTTTTTTCCTAAAAAAGAAGATGAAGCCCAATAAGGAAATACATTTTTATTACATTTGTTATTGATGCTATAAAACTATATATTTTAATGGCCAGGAAATACAATGTAATTGATCATATGTTGAAAATGCATTAATTTGAGTTACAGTATTTTTCATATGTAATTTGAAATTATGTAAGAATATAAAAACATCACACTGGCTGATGTAAATCTATGACTTATTCTTTCATTATATTACATTACGGCATGAGGATAGTCACAGGGGAGGAATGAAATTATTTGACCCCCAACGTGCCGAAAAAGCGACGGCTGTGGTTTTGTTCAGATCGGAGTACCGGCAGAGAGACGCCATTTTATGATGTTCTCCTCACAGAATTTCCTACTGGGCCATTTCCTGCTGTAGAACGGCTGACCCCTTTACCAGTCTGAAACATTTGTGACACTTAAACACACTGCAGCCAATGGAACACACTGTCTATAAAAACAGTCATTTTGTAGTAAAACTAAAAGACTTTCCTGATGACACAATGGTGCTGTAACCAAGAGATGTTTCCTTTGAGGCCCTTTACAAGAAGGCATTGAAGAGTCTTCCTGCTGGGACATCCAAATGTCCCTATTTTCCAGGGAGAGTCCCAGATTTACAGAAGCCTTCCGGTTTCTGATTTGGCCCCGGAATATCCTGCTTTTCCTTAAAAGGTAAAGGTAAAGGTACCCCTGCCCATACGGGCCAGTCTTGCCAGAGTCTAGGGTTGTGCGCTCATCTCACTCTAGAGGCCGGGAGCCAGCGCTGTCCGGAGACACTTCCGGGTCACGTGGCCAGCGTGACAAGCTGCATCTGGCGACCCAGCGCAGCACACGGAACGCCATTTACCTTCCCGCTGGTAAGCGGTCCCTATTTATCTACTTGCACCTGGGAGTGCTTTCGAACTGCTAGGTTGGCAGGCGCTGGGACCGAACGACGGGAGCGCACCCCATCGCGGGGATTCGAACCGCTGACCTTTCGATCAGCAAGTCCTAGGCGCTGAGGCTTTAACCCACAGCGCCACCCGCGTCCCTTAGGAATGCTTTTCCTTAGGAAGTCCCTATTATCATCACAGAAATGTTGGAGGACATAGAGTTATCCAATCCCCAAGCCATCTGAAGGCAGCCCTATATAGGGAAGGTTTTTAAAAATATTTAACATTTTATTATGTTTTTTATATACAGTCATACCTCATGTTACGGCTGCTTCAGGTTACATGTTTTCGGGTGGTGGACCATGGGAAACCTGGAAGTACCGGAATGAGTTACTTCCGGGTTTCGCTGCTTGCGCATGCGCAGAAGCGCTAAATCGCGCCTGCGCCTGCACAGACACAGCGCTTCAGGATGTGAACACTGCGGGTTGCGGATGTGCCTCTGTCATGGATTACGTCCACAACCTGAGGTTTCACTGTATGTTGGAAACTGCCTAGAGTGGCTGGGACAACCCAGGCAGATGG
Source organism: Podarcis tiliguerta (assembly GCF_965153285.1). Classification (NCBI taxonomy): domain Eukaryota; kingdom Metazoa; phylum Chordata; class Lepidosauria; order Squamata; family Lacertidae; genus Podarcis; species Podarcis tiliguerta. Next base: position 58,122,573 of record NC_139544.1, read on the forward strand.
GTGGGGTATAAATAGTTTAAATGTTGTAATTGTCGTTGTTGTTATGCTTATGGAATAGGATGTCCCTATTTTCATGACTGAAAGGGTATGAACATCTGGTTGGCCACTGTGAGAAGAGGATTAAGTGATGCTGCTGAACAATCATAGCCTGCCGTCAACAACTAAATTTTCAGGCTACAGTTTAAAGTAGTGATGGCCAATTGCTTGGTCATGTGCACCAAAAGTGATGTCTAAAGTGCCATTCTGGTGACTCAGTACAGCCCTGCCCTCATACCTTGGCTTGACTTTGTTTCTAATACAGAGGTACCTCCGCTTATGAACTTAATTTGTTCTTACACCAGAAACGTTCTTAAACCGAGGCACGCTTTCCCCAACGAGGCTTCCCGCCACTGGTGCCCTTCCACTGGTCGGCTTCCATTCATCTTCAAGGGCAAAGTTTGCTAGCTGGAACACCTACGTCGGGTTTTGCAGAGTGTGTTGCCCAAATTGTTCATTAACAGGACTGTTCTTAGACTGAGGTACACTGAATTAGGTAATGGGGCAGTACAGAGAGGTACGCAAGCAAGCATGTTGGCCAGGCTCTGTATTGCAGCCATACCTTCCTGAGCCTTCCTAGTAGTGTCATCTAACCTGCCTCCATGGTTAGAGGGAGCATTGCTTCCGAATACCAGTTACTGGAAACCAGAGGATGGGCTAGTGCTCTTGCACTCAAGCTCTTTTGTGGGCTTCCTACAGGTGACTGGTTGGCTACTGTCTTTGGCCTGATCCAGGTCTTTGGCCTGATCCAGCTCTTTTTGTGGTTTCCTCCATATATGTATAGACAGACTGTGACTGTTTTCAACTTTGCTGGGGGCTCTCTCCCACTGGAGGGTGTGCAGAGCCCCCTGTTTTGAATCCAAGTCTCCAGCTGGTTCTTTTGTTAATTAACCCACGTGTGGGTCACGGGTCTCATTATTCCCCACCACCACTGCACACACACACACACGGGAGAGGGGTGCAGAACACAGACAATCGGTACGATGGTTCTTAGTAAGATAAAAAGGAAAACTCATGAACATATTTAATGCTGTCCCCAACTGGTATTGGCTGGATCAACCCTGTGCAACCTCCAGCTCCTCCTCAGGGCAAACCACTTGAGTCAACTTCTTGAAGAAGTTGGGTGTGCAAACTTGCCCCCACCCTAGAGTGGGTGTGGCATTTTCAGCACCAAAGCAACCGGAAGAGAGAATTCCTTGCTTTGCTCTAATCCTGCTTACCATTCCCCACACCCCCCTTGAAACGCCTTCCTTCCGTTTTTAACCCCCTGGGATCCCAGCTTCATTTAAAACTGCTTGCTTTTTGCGAGCTTCTTGTGTAATTTCTTTCTCAAAAAATCTTCCCTTCCTTCCTTCATTTGAAAAATCCATGGCTCGTGGAACATTTCCCACAATCTGTGACTCCACGTAGAATCTGCTTCTGTATTTGCTGACGGAGATGGCATATGGGTATAAAAATGATATAACTTTCCTGTGCAGATGTGCTCTTTGAGAGTTTTGGAGCTGAAAAGAGGGCTGTCTTTTATCTTATTGCCTTGGCTGTCTGGAAATAAAAGCGGCATCTTGCAAAATAGTTTAGGAAAAGGATAAATTCAGCCGTGTGTCACCCTTCCCTAAATTCATCTACCTTACACAGGTACTAGGTTGTTCAGGGCTTGTAAAGAGAAGGAGACAGTGCATCTATGCCCCTCCTGAACCTAATGAGAAGCACCAAGGCTCAAACATACTTGCAACCACACCATTGTTGTTGAGCTGTGCTGAGATGTGTATGTACCAGAGATGGGCAGACTAGATAATTCAATCCATTTTTGGTGTTACCTGCACTCAACCACAGATCCTTTGGTGTGTTGTTCTGTTCCACCGATTGCATTTTTTACATGAAATATACACGTTCGTGGGAAAATGCACACTTTGCAAGTTGCATTTGTCAATAAAATGTGCATTTTGCATGCATCTTCTATGTAAAAGACTTTTTTTTTTTTTTTTGGTATGCACTGTTTGCAGACCAGAAATTCACGGCAGATTCTGGAGAAGCACCTGATCTACCTTGGAGCTGCATTCTAAACTGCAAGGAAGTTCCTTTTATCCCTGTTTGTGGCTGAAAAACAGTCCATTGCTTTACTCATCCCAAGTATGACACACTGCACATGCTCCAATGAAATTCCTAGTCCTTGGGCCAGGGAGGTTTTGCTCATCAGATGGAGGGAGCTCCCCCATCTACCCGTCTTGCCTCCTCATGCTAGCTATGCCTGCAGGTATAAACTATTGTTTAAGTGGTTCTTAATGAACAAGTTTCCAAGGTATCTTGTCTGTGGCCTCATACCAAGCTCTTATTCCAGGGTGTGGGGAGGGGGCAACACAGAGCCCCCGCTAAAAGGGAGAACTTCTCAAAATTAACTAGTAAACTGGAGCTGCAATGCTCGTCTCAGATTCCTGCAATCGAAGGATCGATACCTCGCCGCTTGCAGTTCTTCTTTAATGGAAGCAATGTAGCTTCCCATATGAAGGTTCATAACCTTGGAGGTTATCTTTCATCCTGAACTCTCTTTGATTGTAATTTTACATCCCACAAATCTCATTCTATCATCTCCAAAACATACCAAGGCTGTGACCAAAGCTGTCTCGGGATGATGCTGAGTCAATAATTCATACCTTTATTACATCTCAGCTGGATGGCTGTAATTCATCCCACTTGCTTTAACTGTGCTAACACCTGTAGATGTCTGTGCCTGCAGCATTGCTCTGGACACCGGCTGTTCTAGGCCTCCCATTTTGCAGGATCATCTCTCCCGTGCTGTGGTTTATAAAGTAGGAGAGGGATGAGGTACTCCATCTGGAGGTGGGGACTGTTTGGGGAGCCACAACAAAGGCTGAAAGTAAAACGCACCAAAGGAGTAACTGGAAGAGAAGAGAACCATGTGCCAATCAAACAATTCTGGGATTCTATATAGGAGGGGTGGCCAACTTCCAAGAGACTGTGATCTACTCCCATTATAAATAAACTGGCAATGATCTACCCATTGGATTTACCAGAGATGAGCCAAAAAATTTTTTTGTGTGTGTGTGCAGTCAATGGAGATCACGCAATCGACCAGAATCGACCAGGGACAGCCCGTGTTTGACTGGTAGATCACGATCGACCAGTTGGACAGGCCTGCTGGCAATCAAAATTTATATTAGCCAATTCATAATGAGTTGCTGCTATGGCAGAGAACCCCTGGAACTGGCCCAAATAGCTGGGGTGGTGATATGGAATGTTGATGGGCATTCCAACTTCTCAGGGGAAGAGGCAAGGTTGTAAGAATATTTGCAGCCCAACGTCTGTGAGAGAAGGGAAAGCATTCAGTTTGTATGGGAGTGGAACCTTAGGATAGGAGATGGGGAAGAGGTTCCGGGACACAGGAAAGTCTAGAGGCAAGAGAATCAGAAGCAAGGGTGGGAAGTATAGGAAATGGACTGAGGAACAAAATTCCTGAGGAAGTGTGTCTGTTTGTGTGTGTGAAGGGAGCTTGAGGGAAATGTAGAGATAGGGATGAAATTTGATGGGATTTATTTCCTCAGCAAAATTACCAGATCTGCACACTTGCCCCCACCTACATCCACACAAATGCACGCACACACATACCAACTGACACATATATCTCAGCAACACAATTTACCTGAGGAATCTGCCCTACAATGGATCCTACAAGGTGGCCTTTAAGCCCCACCCCCCATGCGCCTTTTGAAAAAGTTACTAGCTGCTTGGATCATTTAGCTTAACACGGTGGTTCCTCCCATGCGTTAAAACCTATTTCATGCATCTCCTAAAGAGTTAAGAGTTGCCTACAGCAGCTAGCAAGTGCAGCTGACTGAAAATTTGTACAAGTGCATGTGATCAGCAGGCATGCCATCAGGGGTGGAATGAGGCAAGGAGTACAGCCTTCATAAACAGCCCACCATAGGAATAGGTGCATTAGCTCAGAAAGTGCGTAAAATGGGCCTATGGCTCTCCATAAGAATGTCTGACTTTCATCCTATCTTCTGCACTTAGAGGTTTCTAATGTGTTTTGTGACAGATAAATGCTTCTGAACAAATAAATAAAACACATCTTGCCCGCGACCCAGGAAGGACACTGATATGCTAACATTGCAGCGATGTTAGTGCCCCAGACATCCCTCTGTGGTCATGTGCTTTCTCTCTTTAGCCCCAATCCATGGTTTCCCCACATGGAAAGACAAGGAGAAATTCCTGCATTTTCTCTTTGCTTCCACCCTAGGAAGCTGCTTACAGGTAAAAGCAGGGGGGGGGGTTGTCAGGAGACCCCAATGACTAGCAGTGGGGCCCCTGCTTGGATAGGAGGAGCCTTGGCAGCTGACCAGCTCCTGGCTCCATCCATTGATGTCAATCAGATTTAAAGTGGATGCTGCTGCTGCTGCTGCTGCTGTGTGTGTGTGTTTAATGTTTATATCTCACCCAATCCCCCAATCTCTGCCAACCTCAAAAGAATGCTTAGAAGAAGAAAAATAATGATAGAATGTGCCTTTCATCTGGTTTCCTTCCAAAAGGGAGACTCCCCCCTCTCTCACTTCACGGGTGTCGATAACATGGCATAAATTTTAAGTTTGCCAGCTTTACAAACCACTGGGGGTTTGATTCAGCATAGCAGCGTCTACCTGCCTTTGGAAAGGCACACATAATACTAAGGCACTCATTAGGCAAGCTTAGGCATGTTGGTTAGACTTCCCCAACTAGAATGTTTTAAACACACACACACACACACACACACACACACTCATATCCTGTCGCTGTCTTTCTCTCTCTCCCCAGTCCACAACTTGATAGACGAAAGCTATAACATTATTCACATCTGCATGACATAGCATCATCTCTCTCTCTCTCTCTCTCTCTCTCTCTCTCTCATATGTATGTCTGACTTTGAAGATCTGTAGTCCTTTTCAACATTCAAGGTCTCTGTACCCCTTACCTGGATGTGATGCTCTGCCACTTGAATTAGCATTACCCTTCAAAGCCCCATCTTTCTCAAAGATAGCAGTCACTGTGTCGTCCGCTTTGTTCAAGCACTTATTGCCAAGAGAGAGAGAGAGAAAGCCTTTTTTGTGTTCTGTCGTTTTATGTCTTCTTTTGCACCCAAAGGGAGTGGATTTTGATTGAAAAAGGTGGGGGGGGGAGCATCATCAAGCTAAGACATTTCATTGAGCTGATGAACGGCAACAAGCACGGTAGTAGCCAATTGAGTTCTACTCAGAGTAAACCCATTGAAATCAATGGACCGAACTTAACCATATTATTTCACATCAGTGGGTCAACTGATAGAGACTCAGGGCTCTTCAAAACTTGAGGGCTTTTTTTGGGGGGGGGTGCGCTCTGCAACATACAATAGCAAGTTGCTCTTGTACTATCAGACAGCAAAATCAGGGCAGAAAATAAACCACAATATTTTCAATATGGATGCAGCAGGAAGCTGTGAAGCATTGCGAGGTATTTAATGTAGCCTTAAGCAGGAATGAATTTCTTCTTGCCTGGTGGAATGATCTGCCATCTTTTTCCCCCTTGCACTGTTCTAGGGGTTTTCCGTAGAGCCAGTCTGGGGAATTGGGGGGTGGTACTCAGTGGGAAGAGAGGGAGGAACACTGTTGCACTAGCAGACATGCTTTCAAAGGCATCTGCTCATGGGACTAGATAGTTGAAGGATGTTCAACAGTCGAGAAGCCAAGCCTTATGATGAACAGTTGAAGGAGCTGGGTATGTTTAGCCTGGGAAAATGTAGACTAAGAGGAGATTATGATTTGTTGTTGCTGTTGTTTAGTCGCTTAGTCGTGTCCGTCTCTTTGTGACCCCCTGGACCAGAGCACGCCAGGCACTCCTGTCTTCCACTGCCTCCCGCAGTTTAGTCAAACTCATGCTGGTAGCTTCGAGAACACTATCCAACCATCTTGTCCTCTGTCATCCGCTTCTGCTTGTGCCCTCCATCTTTCCCAACATCAGGGTCTTTTCCAGGGAGTCTTCTCTTCTCATGAGGTGGCCAAAGTCTTGGAGCCTCCGCTTCAGGATCTGTCCTTGCAGTGAGCACTCAGGGCTGATGTCCTTAAGAATGGAGATTATGATAGACATCTTCAAATACCTTAAGGGCTGTCACATGGAAGATGGAGCAACCTTGTTTTCTCTTGCTCCACAGGGTACGACAAGGACCTTTGACTTCAAGTTCCAAGAAAGGAGATTCCATCTAAACATCAGGAAGAAAATTCTGACAGTAAGAGCTGTTCAGCAGTGGAACAGACTCCCTCAGGAGGTTGTGGACTCTCCTTCCTTGGAGGTTTTAAAGCAGAGGTTAGATGGCCATCAGTCATGGATGCTTTAGTTGAGATTCCTGCATTGCAGAGGGTTGGACTAGATGTCCCTGGGGTCCCTTCCAACTCTAAGATTCTATGATTATATAAATCCCTCTCAGCATGTCCACCTTGAAACTTTTGCAACTGCAAAAAATATTGAAAATGGGTGTGCGCACAAAGGACGTGCCTAGGAGGGGGCTTAGCCTTATACTGATTCAGACCTTTGGTGCATTTCATCCACTGCTACCCATTCATATATACATACATATATATAGTTTTCATTTATATACATTTGAATAGTTTAACATTAATTCTAACATTACAAAACTCGACCCTTCCTCATCTTTCTGCAGTTCTTCGAATTTATTTTATCATTTCCTGCATATTCTAAATTGACTTAACTTCTTTTATTCATCTATTTTGATTATATATTCTTTTGAAACTGCAGGTTATTACAGTAATCCTGCCAATGACTTTATCTGTTTACTGCCTATTTCTGATTGACAGATGTTCACCCAAGTTTCAGGGAACAGCCTTTTGCAATCCATGGCACCTGATGTATTGCTAAATGCAAACAGTGGGAATTAGGCCTGGGGCAATATGCATGAGAACCATGGTTTTTGCATTCCACCTGGAACAAAGAATGAAATGAGAAGATGGCTTTATTCCACATGAATATTGGGAGCGACCCTCCCCAGCCACAGTTCAGCGGTACAGCATCTGCAGATGCTACCATGATTAATCCCTAGTACCTTGGAGTTTGAATCCCCATCAGTTCAGGTCCTACCCTCTGGAGCAGCACATGGAAGGGATGTCACATGGAAGATGGAGCAAGCTTGTTTTCTGCTACTCCAGAAGGTAGGACCCAAACCAATGGCTTCAAATGACAAGAAAGGACTGAACATCTGGTGGTAAGAGCTGTTCAATAATGGAACACACTGCTCAAAAAGATGGTGGACTTCACTGGTGGTTTTTCCATAGCTAGGATGGCCATATATTGGGGGAATCTTTTGCTGTGATTCTTGCATTGCAGGCGGTTGGACTAAGATGGCATTAGTGATCCCTTCTAATTCTACACTTCTTTGTTATCCCGGTAGGTCTGGGAGATATTCCTGCCTGAAGAGTCAGTGTAGAAAATGCTGAGCTAGATGGACCAATCGTCTGACCCAGTATAACTCAGCTTCCTATAATCCTAGGTTACTAATGAAAAAATCAGGGCCCTGAACTGATAGCTCTAATGCTGAATGATATGGAAGTCAAGGGACTATTAGCACTGTTGCAGCTCAGAAGGCAGCTAAACAGCCTATTCAGGAAAGTAGATACTGAAGTAACTTCTGATATATGTTCTATCCAACAAAAAACACTTTATTTACCAGTAATGGTAGGCTCATTACAAACCTAGAATGAGATAGATTCCCAGATACGTTGTGAAGATAGCATTCATAGTAATGGAGTTAAGCAACATCAAGTAATTTTAATAGGAATGGTTCAGGAGCAAGTTTGGTAAGTATATTGGTACCTACACCTCAATAACTCTTTATAAGGGCTGCACACGCCACCCCAAATCCAATTGGGGACCTGATCTGCTGCTACACAGCAGTCCCATCCTGACTCATGATAATCCAGGGCTGACCTGACCCAGATCAGAGCCCCAAACTGATTGGGGGGTCTTGCACTGTCATGTGATTGAGAGGGAAGATGAAGAGATGTGCTTCTTCTTGTCTGCTGACTACATGTTTAAAATCCTTCTTAAATATGCATTTGGAATATTTGGAAGGAAGAGGTACATGTGGGCTTCCTGTATGTTTTCCCCCACATCTGTCTCCTTGCTGCCCCAGATCACTCCAGAAGGACCCAGTCCAACCCAGCACTATACAGATCGACCTTAACCCAATCCATCTGGATCCCAGATTGACAGCCCAACTCAAATTATAATTAGTAATAGTAGTAGTGCTGCCATGGCAACTTAAAACAACTTACAATATTTTTTTTTGCGGGGGGAAGTATATATACATGTAATTTTGGATCCAGGATGTGGCCAGATCCAGTACACAGCCCTATGCTTTATATAGAAGACTCACATGAAAACGCACCTCTGTTGATATTTCCCGGTACTCAAAAGGTGTGAGGTCCCATCAGAATTAGCTAAAAGGTATAAGGGTGGCGCTGTGGGTTAAACCACAGAGCCTAGGACTTGCGACGGGGTGAGCTCCGTTGCTCGGTCCCTGCTCCTGCCAACCTAGCAGTTCGAAAGCACGTCAAAAGTGCAAGTAGATAAATAGGTACCGCTCCGGCGGGAAGGTAAACGGTGTTTCCATGCGCTGCTCTGGTTCGCCAGAAGCGGCTTAGTCATGCTGGCCACATGACCCGGAAGCTGTACGCCGGCTCCCTCGGCCAGTAAAGCGAGATGAGCGCCGCAACCCTAGAGTCGGCCATGACTGGACCTAATGGTCAGGGGGTCCCTTTACCTTTACCTTATAAGGTAACACGTCTGGGAAAACCTCTCCTTGGGACTTTTGAGAGCTGTTGCCATCAATCAGTGTAAACCAGGGTATCCAACATGGTCCTGTCCACCTTTTGTTGGACAGCTCCACCCTCCACTTCCACCGACAATTGGCCATGCTGGCTGCAGCTGCTGGAGGTTGGAGTCCAACAACATCCCAAAGGCACAATGTTGGTTGTTCATGGAGTGGATGGTGTTGTGGATGGTTATGAGACAGCATGAACCATATCTCAGCAGCAGAGTGCATGTCTGATATGTATGAACTCCTACACATATAAATTGCAAACCAGGTCTCATTTGTTTAATCATTTGCCGTATCGATCAGTCACCCCATGCAATGAGCCTCTACGCGCTGGACAACCCTAATATAAAGGAAGAGCTTCAAATACTTCAAAGTACAAACAATTTCTAAATTATAAATGTAACAAGTAACAACACAACAAAGAGAAACATATTAGCACTGGCACAATAATATAAAACAACAACATCAAAAACCTGATACACACACAGAGAGAGAAAGCATCACCAACTGAGCAGAGAATCCAATCAAATGATCTTAACACTGAAATGTGAACAGATGAGAAGAAGTTGTGAAGAAGATGCTAAACGGCCTGCAGGAGTAGGAAGATCTTTGTCTGACACTCAAAAGACATTAAGATTCGTACCAAGCAGACCTCCCCAGGGGGAGCAATCCACTAACAGGGGATTCAGACCCCCTTGAAAGGCCCTTTTCCTTGTTGCTGCACTGTGTACTTTCAGAATGAGTAAGGGGCGATCTGCACACAAATGGGAGATGATAACATTAAACTGTTCCTAGATGGTACCATTTTGAACCCAAGGTGGAGGGTTGTATACTTGATTGTTAAACCACTTTGAGAAATGTGGCGCTGTGGGTTAAGCCACGGGGTGAGCTCCCATTGCTTGGCCCCTGCTCCTGCCCACCTAGCAGTTCGAAAGCACATCAAAGTGCAAGTAGATAAATAGGTACCGCTCTGGCGGAAAGGTAAACGGCGTTTCCGTGCACTGCTCTGGTTCGCCAGAAGGGGCTTAGTCTTGCTGGCCACATGACCCGGAAGCTGTACACCGGCTCCTTCAGCCAATAAAGCGAGATGAGCGCCACAAACGCAGAGTCAGCCACGACTGTACCTAATGGTCAGGGGTCCCTTTACCTTCACCTTTTTAACAACTCTCAATGTCTTTAACCAAACCACAGTTCCAAGTGGTACCATACTGCTTTTAAATGTATGATGTGAATGTGGTCTGCATGATGGTGAGGATGTCCTATGGTGCAAAAAAAATAAACGTATGGTTTTGTCTTGTATGGGCGACTTGCTTTCATTCATTTCCCTCTTGCCACTTGACAACCAGAAAAGAAAATACACATTGCAGGGGGGTGATTTACAGGGGAAGGGGAGAAACCTGGTTATCCAAATTCACCCAAAGGCACGACAACTTTAGGCGGCGGAGAAGGGGAAGAGTGATTGTTTGAACCCCCCCCCTTGCTTACCCCTCCTTTCTCTCTGTCCCTCATAAAAACCACAACACAAAAAGGACTTCTCAGTTCACAGGTGAAATAAATTGCCGGTATGTGTGCTTAGTAACAGTTCATAGCCTTTTATTCCCCCCGACCTGCATACAAAAATTAATGGGATGAACCAGTGCGGCATTGTGTCCTTGACAAGTAATTTGTTATAAATAATAATACAAATGATTACAGAGAGCCACACTGACTGCTGGGAGCGCATCCGTTTTCCAGTTGGGGGAATAAAGACGATGGAGATGGTGGTTGGGGGGGTGGCTTGGCTGTCGCGTTCCGTGGCGGCCCAGCAGGCCTGACAACATGGGGCCTTGTCACGGCCAGTCTCAAAGTTTCTTCAAAGGGAACGCTGGAGGGCTTCAGCCCTTATAAAAGCCAGGCATGACTAACAGGAGTTAAAAATAAAATGGTTTCTCCTGTGGGGCTGTGTGTCAGAAAAAATTTAATTGCCCACAAGTTGCATCTCCTCACAGCCTTCTCCTCCCTTGTGTTATTGAACAAGCCGGCTGCGTTTCAACACTGCAGCAGTTAGTCAGGTTTTATCTTCTACAGAGACAGGCCATAATGTCTTTCATTTGTGCCTTCTGCGTGTGAGAGAGAGCGAAAGCTCATAATAGAGCATCTGGAGTCAGGTATGGGGGAAAGGTGATAAGAAGAGCCTGCTGGATCAGGTCAAAGGACCATCTGGCCCAGCATCCTGTTCTCACAGTGGCCAACCAGATGCCTGTGAGAAACCCACAAGCAGGATTCAAGCACATGAGCTACTCTCTCCTCCCGTGGTTTCCAGAAGCACAGCTGCGTCCATCTGTGGAGTTGCATGGCTAATAGCCATTGATAGCCCTCTCCTCCATGAATTTGTCTAATCCTACTTTAAAGCAATCCAATTTGTTGGCCATCATAACCTCCAGTTCTCAATGTCCACCTTTGGTATCTACCTTTGGGAAACCGGAAAGCAGGACCCAAGCACTACAGTATTCTCCCATCCTTCGGCTTCCAGCAACTGGTCTTCAGAAGCATTATTGCCTCCAATCCTGGAGGCAAACCATAGCCATCATGGCTTGTAGCCATCGATAGTCTTATCCTCCATGTTCTGGTTCAGGCTGAAGTGAATTGGACAGCACCAGGTTGGAGAAAGCTGGCGTAGCATTGTTTCTTTTTATGTGCATTATGTTATGCACTGTTTTGTTTTCTCCTAAGGGGAAGACCGACCACCAATTTCCATCGTTCATAATGCCCTGCCACTATCAATATTCTGAAGCTTTGTGGAATGAAAAACGGCTAAAAATTCTGCCAAGCAACCTTCTTGTAATACTGGTGGTGGTGAGGAATCTTGGGAAATTCCTCAGGAAATTGTGTGTGTGTGTGTGTGTGTGTGAGAGAGAGAGAGAGAGAGAGAGAGAGAGAGAGAGAGATCATTTATCTATCTATCCTCTATATCTATCTAATCTATCTCTATCATCATCTATCTATCATCTTCATTATGAGAATCTTCAGGTCACAACACTTACCACCAAGTGTGTGTTGGAGGTTCTAATGGGTTTGTTTCGAACTTTTCATACCTCCCTTTGCAGAAAAGATTCATTTACTCATTCGAAGAAGAACAGAGCTATTTTAGATCATCTTGATTCTCCGAGACTTTGTATTCCCCTAAGCCTGTCCAATGATACCTCTTTCTACACAAATCCCTGTTGGGTTGACTGACATGTAACCAGAGGAGGGGGAAGGGGATGGTTATATTTACAGTCCCTTTCCTTGGCCCTAGAGATTTGGGTAATTGTTATTCGCCGTAGCTTTCCACTCTGCCTAGTTATCCATCTCCTTTATTAAAACTGTTTGGGTTAATTGCTTCTACTGCAGCCCTTGGGAGTGTCTTATTACTGGTATTAATACTGGTATTAATTACTAGAATGGGTGTATGGAATTTGGAAGTTTCCATTGACACCGTAGAGAGAGAAAGAAAATACATCTTCCCATTCCACTTATCCCTGGCTTGTTCTGCATAAAGATTGAAGACTTCCGTTGTATCTCCACTGGTTCTCTTGCAAATACTTCCATTTAATTTCCATTCAATTTACAGATCAGAGCTGCAAAACAAGTTGTGTTGCTTCGTCTAAAACCCAGGGGCTGCCTTGGTTCTTTTAGAACTACGTAACAGCAGATATTTGGCTGTAATGATGACTTGAATTCTGTGTTTTTCAAGGCATGTGATTTAAGGCAGATCAAGGGTCATGACCAATGCTTCAATAGTGACACTGAGGCAGAGGGAGCTCAAATGTATATGTCTAGTTCAGGAGGAAACACTTGTTTTAGAGGTCCTGAATAGCGCAGAAGAGGCTTTAGATGCACCCTGAAAAATGCCCACAATATATAAATACGAGGGCTGTTTTCTTCTTCTTCTTCTTCTTCTCCTCCTCCTTCTTCTTCTTCTTCTTCTTCTTCTTTTCCACTCATAGCCGAGTAAGATTGTCTTCCATAAACACGGTTTTAAAAGTGAGTCCGTAAGTGATTGTGGAGGCCAATTCTGAATCCACATGTCCTTCCACAGTGGGGACATAGGTTTCCGGGCAGGAGTTGATCACGGTGAGGGTTTGCCAAGCATGCCTTCCTCTTAGTGCATTTCTCCCTTTCGTCCTGAGTTTGAGTGTCTTCAAAACCCATGACACCTTTGGCTGTTCTCCAATTGGAGTGTGCACTACAATTGGCCAAAGCCTGGGCAAAATTGGGCCACTTTTGGGGGGTGGGGGGGTTTCCAGGCTTTGCCCAAGTTTTGTGGCGATAGCCCCAGGTTGCATTTGGTCAGGTATGGGCTCCTGAAGCAATCTGGGGCTGTCGGAGAAAGAAAGCAGAAGAAAGTGTTGGGTAAGGAGAAAAAGGTTAGCAGGAAGAAGTTGAAGTTGTGTCACAGGGGTCCGATCTGCAAGCACCTTCCACACAGCCTAACATGTAAAGGTAGCATCCATTGCTCTGCCCACTGTTGCCTCTAGCCCCACTAATAGCATTCTGCACTGTGTGCATGTGCTTGCACGATAAAGCATTCCTCACGCTAAAATGGGTCTTGTACCCCCATCCTAAAGAAACATGCTGTCTACTGAGGCTATATTTGTATCATATATTTAAAGCACCTTCATAACACTTTAAACAATCATGGCTCCCCCTAATGAATTCTGGCGGTGATGGCCTTGGGTGGAATCCTTTAGTCTTTTCTTCCCTTTATGGGGGGGTGGGGCATGAAGAGGTAATTCCAGGATCCCCTCTTAAAGGGGTTATATATATGAGTGTCACTGGCCATACACTGAAAGGTCGTCAGTGAACTACCCTGCGTGCGGGGATATGGGCTGGGCTGCCTGCTACACTTATGTCTCGCAGAGCCCCCCCCACATCCCATTTACCCTGATGAGCCCCAGTTCCCCAAGGCCTAAGCCAAGGTCTTCCCACATTCAGAAGTTTAATAAAGCCTAATTTTAATTCCATATAATGTTGTCAGAGTCTTTATTCCTTCCTTATGATCCATGGGGGCTGGGGCTGTCACCGCCTGATCATGCAATCCATTTTCACAGGGACCTCTAGGATGGGCATAGGGAAAATTGTGACTCACAGGGGGGGTGGGTAGGGGTCTCCTATCAACTCTCAGTACCCTTAATAAGCTTCAGTTCCTATAATTTTTAGAGGGAAACTGTGACTTCATGTGGCGTCATGGTGCTTTAGAACTATGGTGCAAATGTGGCCTAGATTCTCTTGGGAGAAAAAAATAATGTCTTGTGGAACCTTCTCAACTGCTTGCATGAAGTTGCAAAAAGCTACACTCCTCCAATATTTGTCTCTGAGCTCCTGAAGTGAGCGATGATCTCCTCTCCTCTTTCTGACCCCCGTACATTACATCACCGTCAAAGTTACTTAGATGTCGTTAGCTCTGCCCGATGGATCTGGCCGGTGTGAAATCTAACCTGGATTGTATTGACAGATACACTCTCTGAAGGGCTCCCTCTCTGTCTATAAACTTCTGTGGACCCGGAAACTCCCAATGCTTTGTCCATAGGGAGCCCTACAGAGAACCTTATGCTGAGATTGGGTTGTATTTCACTATTATAACTCCATCATGGTCAATTAGCCAGACATGTTTCTGGCTTTTATCTTCAAAAATGATGCACCTTGATTATTTATGTTTCCGAAGGCTATTATTGAGTAATTCCGCATCGTGAAGAACTTCAATATGCTTCATCCTTCTGACTGTAAATCCAGGTGTTAATACTCCCGGGTGCCCTATCCTCTCACCGCAGATATCTAATAAAGTTGCCATTAGCCGAAGCGAACTACACCGACAGCTCATCTTCCCCATTATGGCAAGGGCTACTGGCGAGCGGACAGAGATGATCTAAGTAGGGAGCTGTCCTACTTATTAAAGACAGAGAGAGTTAAGGAAACAAAGGCATCTCTGCATTAGTGCAGAAGGAGTTTATGGCTGGGAGTAATTTGGGAGGGGGAGAGAAAGGACTGGTAGAAGCAATCGCTCACAAAATTAGAAGAGGAAGGAGGAACCGGTAAGGAGTGCTACATTTCTTAAGCAGCAACAGGGTGCTAGACAATGTACATATAACACCGGCATCATAGATCACTGAGTGATCTATCACTTTTTAATTGTTACTTTAAAGCGCTTTACATTTACTTGGTTTGAAGGGGTCAAGGGTGCCCTGCCCCAACAATGAAAGGTTTTCCAGATTGCACCTCTTTTCATTCATTAGACGTGAAACATTATAAATGCTCCAGAGCTGATTTTCCCAATCTGATGTCCAAGATGTCAAGCCACTGGGTGGTATTCAGTGCTACATGAAAATATGTTAGGTCATGTGATGGTGTGTCTGCACTCCCTCTCTGCACTGCAGCCCCAGTTTGCTCCCCCTATAGGTTGGGGGAGACTCCAGAAAGAGCTGGATTTTGTATTATACAGGGGGGCAGAATGCCAAAAATTGGGCAGCACCACAAATGAGAAGTTAATTACACAAGTTTAACTAATTGACACACCATGAGCCAGTGTGGTGTAGTGGTTAAGAGTGGTAGATTCGTAATCTGGTGAACCGGGTTCGCTTCCCCGCTCCTCCACATGCAGCTGCTGGGTGACCTTGGGCTAATCACACTTCTCTGAAGTCTCTCAGCCCCACTCACCTCACAGAGTGTTTGTTGTGGAGGAGGAAGGGGAAGGAGAATGTTAGCCGCTTTGAGACTCCTTCGGGTAATGATAAAGTGGGATATCAAATCCAAACTCTTCTTCTTTATATATGAGCTAACCTTTGAAATCTGCAGTTTTAATTGTATCTTGCAATTGTGTAAATAAAGGTATATTAGAGCAATGTGTGCATAAAATGCATATATTAGTGGAAATAACATACAGAATTGCATTATATTTGAGGAAAGTAGTTGCAAAAAAAATATGTGTATATTGGGTAGAACCACTTTCCAATATATGTATATTGGGAAGAATGTGCACTAAAATCTTAATACATTTTCATTATGACTTTTAAAAAAGCAGCAATGTGGAAATGTGACAAAATGAGAAACCAAGAGAAACTCCTTGAGACCCATTTTAATCTTAAATAAGCTTATTTTGCATCACCTCCAGTCTGTCATGAATGATCTGAAAGTTCATTGGATCCCAGTGGAAGAACAAAATGTTTCATAATTGTAGTGGAGGGTTGCCTTTAAATCAATAACTTCCCTGTCCATTGATCTTCAACTTGGGCTACATACACACCA
This sequence comes from Podarcis tiliguerta, assembly GCF_965153285.1. Classification (NCBI taxonomy): domain Eukaryota; kingdom Metazoa; phylum Chordata; class Lepidosauria; order Squamata; family Lacertidae; genus Podarcis; species Podarcis tiliguerta. Next base: position 58,138,729 of record NC_139544.1, read on the forward strand.
TATATATAAAGCACATTTAAAGGACATTATTTCCTCTCCAAAATCCTGGGAGTTTTAGTTGCTATGGGTGATAGGAACTGTATCTCTGTGAAGGGTAAATTATAATTCCCAGGATTATTTGTGGTGTGTTGTGGGCTTCAAATGTATGGTATGTACATAGTTGTGGACTTGTTCGGTAGAATACAGTATTCCATATGCACCAGTTTCCAAAAACATTCATCGGCATGTGAAGTTTGGAGACATGGCATGCCGCAAAAATATTTTGCCCACTTCTTTTAGAACTTCCCAATCAGTGAATATTTTGAATCATTCAGTCATGAATAGACTTGTCTTTAGCACTATGTTCTCATCCAGTCACCTCATTCCGGGATGCATCTCTGCATTGAGCTGCTTCCCAAATAGGTACAAAGAGAAAGCTCTGTAGAAATAAAGCCACACATTTCATCGATGAGCCTTTTTTTTTGCCTTCATTATCAAATGTAAATAGCAACTAACAGATGTAAATAAAAACCATACCTTGCTTAAATTGCCAGCCTCAACCAAAAAATGAAATACTCAGAATTCAGCAGAGCTCTGGGATAACATTTGCTGCATTATGAAATCTATTGCAGCTCCCTGCGTATGTCTCTGTGTTTTAAAAACAATTGCACCAATATTTTTTTTGTATTGTTATATGGCATCCTGCGCACCTGAAAGAGAACACAAATCAATGTAAATTGATTTGTTATCACCACATCCTTTATCAAACTGGAGAGAACCAGAGGGAGGGGGGACAGAATGGAATTGGCTTGGCTGCAGCCAGCTAGGGCAAAAGTTGAAATGCAGACGTATTCGAGGCCAGGGACCTCTGCTGTTCTTCACCTGTTCAGAGCAGATTCGGAAAACCTTAGCAGCGCAATGTAGTGACCTGATCTAATGAGGACCACAGCTTCCAAAAACCTTCCACTCGGCTGAAGGCAGAAAAAATTGAAAACCCTGAGCAACTAATCCAGTGGGATTTGCTTTCTCAAAACACCCAGAGGGGAAGGAAGGGGGGGAAAAAAGATTCCGGTTGAAATGGATTTCAAGTGAGGAAGCAATCAAGGCAGAAGTTTCTCCTGTATTAAAAAACACAGGGCTTCCAAACTAGCTAATTCCAGATTCACAGCTGGTAGCCTATGCAACAACAACAACTGTAATTCTGTAATATCTTCCCACGAAGGCTGCTGCAGCTTGTATGCTCTCCCTCCCCTGTTGCGTCCTTGCATCTTTTTACAGTTTTGCTGTTTATCCTAAGGAAAAGTAAACAAGTAAAAACAGATTCTTCCCCAGTATTTGTGCAGGTTGCTGCAACCGATCTTCTGCAGCGCACAGCGACTCTGCTGGGAACTGTTAGAGCTTTGCACATAGAGAAGCTTTGGACGGAGTTTTATTGCACTGTAAATTCTGGGTTTGTTAATGGGACTACCATAAAAGATTAAAATTCGTATATAAATACTGATTTGCATGTTATTATTCTCACGCACAGGTCGAGCTTGGAGTCAAGGCTCAGGGAATGAGGCAGGCTCTCTCTGAGCGTATCTCTGCCTTTGCCCCTACATCTGTCAAGAAGACTCAAAAGGCAAGGAGCTGGAAGGAAAGGTAGCATTTATTTAATGTAACAAATTTGAAGATCTGCAACTGGATAAGCCAAATATAGAAAGTATGGGCAGGTGATGTTCTACAGAAACCTGATATGGTGTACGCAGCCCATCCCTTGGGTGTGTTAACAGCCACTGCCTGTGACTCCCCAGCCAATAACTGGAAGCAAATTACTTTCTCATTGCCAAGTGACCATGGCATGTCAACTTAACATGTGCATAGGTGTGTGGGTGGGTGTGGCATTCCGTTTTGACACCTAAAGCTAAATGGGAAGATGCTGTCCTGCTACTGCTGCCGCCGCCTGGCTCATGCAATGGTGCCCTTGAAGCAGCAATGGTGATGGCGGGTTCTGGTGAGATATTGCTGTGTTCTTGCAAGATCTCATGGGAAACCGCTGCTGGTGGTGCTACTTCTCAGCTTATGGAGGATATTGTGAGTGGGATACCCACAGGGGCTGCGCCTCTCATGCATTCTCCTGGGTGAGCCTCTTTGGCAAGCACCCTGGCCTCCTGGCCTCTTTGGCAAACATCCACTGCACAGTGCACATCAAGCCTGAAGTACTTCTTTATGCAGTATATAGCTAAACTATAAAACTTGCTCCCACAGAATGCAATGATGGCCACTTTTAATCCTTTCAAAAAGGAGTAGACAAGTGCATGGAGGCTACTATTGATGGCTTCTGGCAATCATAATTACAGCCATGATCTGGGGCTCTCTCAACCCTTCTCAAGTGATGCCTGAATACTCTCGAATTGGTCTGATTCGGTTAAAAACTTGGATGGATCCAGTATACCAACCACAGTTTAATACTTCATTGTCCATCCCGCACACCCCCAAGCACTGTTTACTGGAGAGTGTTGGGTGAGATTCTAATCCTGTATTGGAAGCTTGATTTAAATGTCCTCTCTTGATCCACTCTCCACTCTTTTAGTCTCCCTATATGGTGTTTTAGTTAATAACTACAACACTTTAGAGACAGTCTGTCTGGCTTCTGAGAGCCTGATTTGTTTGTTTATTTGTTTTTGTTCTGGATTGGCATATATCACTACAAATCAATTACTCAGTACATTTTCTTCTTCTTCCTGGACCTGATCCATATCCATTGCAAACTGGTACAAATCATCTCAGTTCAGGATTCAGACAAATCAGTTGCCCAACCTGAGATTATATCCCGGAGGTGGACATGGCTGCCTGCCTGAAGTCCTGAATATGAGACCCTCTTTGGTAATGTGCTTCGCCATTTTTGTGTGAATTCTGCTTGATTGCGCTGTACCAATTGCATTAATTTTCCACAATGATGGAAATGAAATAGGGAAAGAATAGGGCTTACCTGTCAGTGTTTTGTTCGGTGATTTGCTTTGCATTCAAAAGACTTTTAACAAAACTAAAAAGGGGGCAAAAAAGAAAGAAAAATGGCAAGTTGTTAGCTATTTCTCGATAAATTGTATGGTTTATATATAAGCCTTCAAAAAAGGCACCTCGACCGATAACTTCTTTCAGCTTGATCCATTGCTTTCCGCAGCCAGCATGCTGTATGTAATGGTGTATTTATTAATGCACCGTAATAGATCATCAGTCTATATGTCTCACAGTCAAATTTAGTAACATATTCAGAACATTTTTAAAGCTTATTATTTACTAGAATAATGCACATAAAAAGCACGAGTTGGATACATGTGATTATTCTATCAGAGAAGGGCGTTTTGATCTATTTCTCATGAACATTAAAAGAAAAAAAGTTTCTAACTTTAATTAAAGACATCACTGTACAGGATGGGAGAAAAATCATGGAACATTTTCCTCTAATATTCAAGCCTTGTAAAACAACAATAACAACACTGGTCATAAATCTAAGAAACCAAGGCACTCATCTCTTGCTACTTTGAGAGAGTCAGCCCAAATAGATAAAAATATATATATTGATGCATAAATTATTTCATTTATTAATTTATATCTGTGGTGGGCATCTGTATGCCACACTTCAAACATGTGCCTATGGTTATTTCAATATTAAAAAGCAGTGAAACAATTAAAAATATAAATACAAGCAGCAGGGGGAAAACATAGGTTTTATCCAACAGAGGCAAGATAAAGGTAAAGGACTCCTGGACGGTTAAGTCCAGTCAAAGGCGACTATGGGGTTGCAGTGCTCATCTCATTTTCAGGTCAAGGGAGCCAGCATTTGTCCATGGACAGCTTTCCGGGTCATGTGGCCAGCGTGACGAAACCGCTTCTGGCACAACGGAACACCATGACAGAAACCAGAGTGCACGGGAACACCATTTACCTTCCTGCCACTGTGGTACCTATTTATCTACTTGCACTGGCATCCTTTTGAACTGCAAGGTTGACAAGAGCTGGGACAGAGCAACGGGAGCTCACTCCATCATGGGGATTTGAACTGCCAACCTTCTGAGCGACAAGCCCAAGAGGCTCAGTGGTTTAGACCACCGCGCCACCCACGTCCCTTTTTATCCAACAGAGTCATTGCATGGACAGAAAAACTTCTGATCATGCATTAGAATTTCCCTTCCCTTTCCGCCCTGCCTGCAAACTCCCTCCGCAAAGCTGCTCTGGGGTTTTCTCAACCGCCTGGAGAAGATTGGATATGCAAGGTCTGGAGGGAGGCTCATGGGGGAAGGAGATTTCTGTGGCATGAGCAGCAGTGTTCATAATGGCTTTGTTGAATTCAACCCCATCAAGTCTAGTTCCTCATTATGGGAGGATCCTCAACACATCCTAAGCTGTGATACCACCCATATTATCTGCATAACTAAATAACTCTCATTATGATATATTTATTTACTTATTTACCACATTTATGTCCCACTTTTTCCCTCCAAGGAACTCAAAGTGGCATATATGGTTCCACTCCTCCTCATTTTATTCCCACAAGAACGCCGTGAGGTAGGTGTGGATGAGCAGAGGCAGGTTTAGGGCAGTGTGTTTGGTTTCTCCCCCAACTGGGTGCCGACCTGAGGGGGGGGCGCCTCAGGGCATCACAACTATGACATGGTGCATGAGCAGAATGGAAGGCAAGAGGTGGGGGTTACAAAATTTTGGCCTTGCACAGGGCACCACTGAAATTTGAAAGACCAAAGTCCACCATTGGACTGAGAGGCTGTGACTGGTCCAAGATCAACCAGTGAGCTTCAGGGTCAAGTAGGGATTCAAACCCTGGTCTCCCAAGTCCTTGTTCGACACTCTAACCACAGCAACACATAATGTGGGTGGGAAGACAAAGGGATGGACCGACACTGGAGACAAAAGCTGTCCTCTGGTAGCTGATTTGCCCAATGTCTGGAGGAAGCAGCAATCTTTGCCTCCATTCACCTGTGTCCTATTGACCCAGTGGTAGCTCCAGGATTTGGAGGGTAGTATATAAATAATATATATACAGGAACAAATATATGCCAATTCTGAGGGGTGTGTGGAGGGGAGCATCCTGTTGCTCAAGTTTCCACTGAGTTCATTAGTTGAATCCCACCCATTGTCGCTCTGTGATTGGCCCCAAATTGATACAAAACTAACCAATCATCTCTGGCCAACAATCAACCTATCGATAGAATGGCGATTTTGAACCTACCAAAACATATCTACACCAGCAAACTTTATACAACAACCTGAGAGCAACTGGTCATGTATCAAGGGGGGGACGCACGAAATCAAGAAATGATCATAGATTTTAATTTTCTCAGCCTCTTCCTTCACACAAAACCAGGTTTCAGCCCATACTGTTATCCCCCTCCTTGCTATTTGTTTTAAAACAGAGCATTAAACACAGACCAAATAAGTGACTAAAGTTTATCCTGCTGGATTCCGGCTGCTCTAAAAAAACCCAGGAACATAAATTATTTTTAGCTTTGTGTTGTTTTAAATCTCTTTCTCTCCTATGCTGGGACGAACAGGTGTGACAGAAGCAGGAATGCTAGAAATCAATCAAATTAAGCAAGAAAGACTCAAAGGGAGATAATAAATTAAACTAGAAGAGAGGGAATTAGCAATGGAGGCAGAAATAAAGTCGGCATCTTGGGTGGGAATCTGTCAAACTGTTCTTTACATGAAAGTGTTGAGATCAGGCCAGGGGCCCATCTAGGCCACCATCTTCTTCTCACAGTGGACAGCCAGATGCCTGTGGGAAGCCTGCAAAGGTGGACCTAAGTTCAACAGCAACTCTCCTAACTTATGATTCCCAGAAACAGGTATTCAAGGGCCTAGCCACTGATATGCTGCCTTCTATCCTATATTATACGTCATCAGTACTTTTTTTTCTGGGGGTATGCAGGGGTATGCATACCCCTAAACATTTTGTGAATCTGAGTTTGGCCTCATGGAGGGGCAGTATTTCAATATGGTGCTGGAGGAGACTCTTGAGAGTCCCATGGACTGCAAGAAGATCAAATCTCTCCATTCTTAAGGAAATCAGCCCTGAGTGCTCACTGGAAGGACAGATACTGAAGCTGACGCTCCCATACTTTGGCCACCACATGAAAAGAGTCCCTGAAAAAGACCCTGATGTTGATAAAGATGGAGGGCATAAGGAGAAGGGGACGACAGAGGACGAGATGGTTGGATAGTGTTCTCGAAGCTACCAGCATGAGTTTGACCAAACTGTGGGAGGCAGTGGAAGACAGGAGTGCCTGGCGTGCTCTGGTCCATGGGGTCACAAAGAGTCGGACACAACTAAACGACTAAACAACAACAACAATTTCAATATGAGTAGGAAGATGAGAGCAATGGGAGCTCACCCTGTTGCAGGGATTCAATCCGCCAACCTTCTGATTGCCAAGCCCTAGGCTCTGTGGTTTAACCCAAAGCACCACCCGCATCCCATGTTCGTATGTACTTTTGGATAATACACAAACATTTTGGAGCCACAAGCCGTAGAAGTCTAAGGTCTCTTTATCCTCCATATTGAAAGGAACACTCATGAACTCTCATTGTTTCATAAGTGCAATGATGTAGCTTGTTGTTGCAGCAACAATGTCTAAATAACTAAGCTCCATCCTGTCTCTTACATACAAGACTTCCAATCACACCTGCCTTCAGCCTAATGCTAAGCCCACTGGGATCTATGTTTGCAACCTACCTTGAAGCTCCCCTCCTTGTCATGCTGCTGGATGCCAGATGATGCCATCACAGTGCCATCTAGTTCATTACAATGGTAATTGCCAAGCTCTTCCCATTGCCTCAGTCTCCACCGTGCCACCTCAGTGCCCTCTTGCCCCCACACAGCCATCTCTGTACAAAGCGATAAATCTAATGAACTCTCACAAATGGGATGTATCGATAGAAGAGGTTACACAGCAGATTGATAAACTAAACAATGGAAAGTAGCGAGGGCCAGATGGCATCTATTTACTCAAGAGTTCTGGAAGAACTCAAGTATGAAATTGCACAACTACTAACTGCAGTGTGTAACCTACCAGTAAAATTAGCCTCTGCACCAGAGGCCTGGAAGGTAGCTAATGTAAGAGCAATTTCATAAAAGGCACCAGAGGTGATCCTTGAAACCACAGGTCAATGGACTTAACTTCCGTGTACAAGCAATTCAGTGGAAAATGTAATTAAGAAAATGGAATTATTGCTCATGTAGATAAACAGCAAGGGGTGTGACCTGGACCTATTAAAATCAATGGAAGTTTTGCCTTTGACTTCTATGGGATCTGGATTTTCCCCAGTATATTCTGCAAGAGTCAATGTGTGATGCTTTTTTTTTTTTTTTTTTTTTTTGCAAAGGAAGTTTTGCCTCATCAATCTATTACCTGTCTTTTGAGGGTGTCAGCAGTAATCTGCATAAAGGTGAGCCATTCTGCAAAGTGTGTTGGGGGTTTTTTTGCCCAGAAAGTCCTTGAGAACATCTCTAACCAAAGGCAGGCCCACAAACTTCCTAGGCTTGCTTAGGATTAATGCGGAAAGGCTTTTCAGGCAGGCTAGAGACTTCAGAAGTAGATGCTTAAAGCACTACCTCAGTGGGAGGTCGGGGTGGAGGGTATCTTTCCAGCTAGAGCTTCCAAAGAATTTTAAACAAAGGCAGGCAAGAAACATTGGTAAGTCAAAACAAAATTCCCTGGAGGTATTCCACATATCCCAATGTTGTAGACAATTTTGCATAAAACAAAATATGGTTGTATTCCGAGTCCCTACTTTCAGAAAAATCAAAATAACCCTGGATGAGTTTGAAAATAATTCAAGAAATTCATCAGGAGGTGGTGGTTGTGTTTTAAATGTGTGTTTTTTAATCCTTTATGCCATCTTTCAGTCCGTACCAAGTTCCCAAGGTGGGTCACGTGGTGAAATAGTATTTAAAATCATATATCTCTGCTCTGGGTTCTGTCTCTTGGTGTGATGCTGGAGGATGGGTGACAATTTCAGGCTTCAGTCATCAGGGTGTTGTTGGTTTTTTACATATTATATTTTTACATGTCACTTTTCAGTCAACACACCCCAAATTCACCATTAGATCACATAACATGTCCATGGCTACAGCCTGCACCCAAAAAATCACACAACCACTGTTGCGTGGGGCTGCAATGGCGCAAAAATGTCGTTACAAAGCACGGATCCACATGGATCCTCAGGATTTGTGGATTGGGTCACCCCAAATTCACCATCAGATCACATGTCTGTGGCCACAGCATGAACCACAAAAATCATACATCCACTGTTTTGTTCAGAATATTTTTTTTCTTGTTTTACTCCTCTAAAAACTAGGTGCATCTTATGGAGCAAAAAATACAGGAGATAGCTGACAACACATAGGAAGCAGACTGTTGGCACATCAACCTTGGTATTGTCAACACTGAATGGCAGTGTTTCCTCAGGATTCCAGGCAGGGAACGTTCCCAAAACTTTGTCAAAATGTTAGAGATTGAACTAGGGCCCATCTACATGCAAAACAGATGCTCTGTCCGTGAGCTACAGCCACTTCCACCACATACTGAAGATTGCTCACAGTTTAGAAGTAACGTCCACCATTTAATCAGCAGAATGCAAAAAGGTGAGAGAGGTTAGGAAGAGAAGAGGGAAATTTACAAATTCATTGGAGAGGAAGGATCCTAATGGGAGGTGGTTCCAGGCAGGCCAATGAATGGGGCCTCATTTTCACACCTCCCACTTTCATACTGTTAGTATTTTGGTTAAATAAAAAAGAATTTGCTAGATACCTACAGCCAAATGCAGGGCCAAACAAACTCTGGTAAGAGAGAGCCCCCAGTAGAGATTTAAAAACCACAAATCCAATCAGCACTGTAGCATGAGAATATAGACTGTTAGACCTTTTGAAATATTTCGTTCTAGTCACTACAAGATTCCCCCATTTTTACCCCTCTTTGCACTGAACAGACCACACAGGTTCATGTGTTTATCCATGTGAACACAGGTAGAAATCTTGGGGTACAAAAATATAGCAAAATAGCTCTAAGCCCATGGTCTGAGCTTGTAGTGAGCAAAGTCACACATGCCCTATCTTTGAAAGTTCATAAGGTGAAAGAGGATGAACAAAGGGGGAAACTTAACTTGCTTCCAGGAAAGGGGCAAGGCCTAGTTGTGTCTAGAAATATAGATCTGTGATCTTAATCCCTTCATGTATTAGCTACCTCGAAGCATGCTGGTTATATGCAGCTGCTGATCACACACACACACATCCAGGTGGAGGGGCTATGGCCTTCCCAGAAGGCCTTTTTGCCACCGCCCCCTTCCATTTACATAACCTGATTGGACTGCCTGTCAAAACTTGCTTCTTCACCAGCAATGGGAGAGGATGTTGGACTCGATCCTTTGGTTTGATCCAGCTAGGCTCTTCTTATGTTCTTACTGATTCTATCTCATTGTTGTTCCCTATAGGCAAAGAGCAGAACCAAAGGGTTAAGCCTCCTTTCCAGTTTAGCCCTGGGGGGATGAGCTTTCCCATCTTATCACAAACTTTCCAAAGAGTGCAATGGAACAAGTGGTCTTTGGGATCCAAAGGATGTCGCAGTGCAAAACTTTCCCCTGGTCCCCAAATGCCAGTCCCTCAAAAAAACAGCAAGATAGTCCCATCCTTGCCTTGCCATCAATCCCATCATAATTGGCGTCGGATCGCCTCCCTCCCTCCCCCGCTCCCCGAAGAGCCGTTTATCTCGACGCATATCTGACAATATTCCCCAACTGACCCAATCAGCAAGGCAATTGCTTTGTAATTTCTTTTTTATTATGCTGTGTCATATTTCAATTAAAATGTCCCCACAAAACCGCTCCCGTCGAAACGGTCTCTTCTGCCATCCGCAACCCTTATTGACTTGAAAAATAACAAACAAGTGTAAATGGCATTTACAGCTCTTAATTGGTGTCATTAGCCGTTCTTATTATTCAGCAGGACAATTGTTGGCCCTTTATGAGGGATTCAGTGAGGCACAGCTGCTTGGAACTCATCAGAACTTAGAGACAAGTCATAAAACAGCTGAGTGAATGACTTAGAGCCTCATCCATCACCAAAGGGCAGAGGCAGCTGGGCCCTCCTTTTGCTGGCTGTTGTTGTCATCACAATTTTTTTTTTTTTTAATATGCTTCTTTCCATCTGTAGCTTTATAGTTGGAAAGAACTGCACTTTTTTTACAAAAAGATGTAGCTCAATCCAATGACTTAAATGGATGCATATTCTATTACTCATTTGCATTTGCGGAATAAAAGCAATGATGTTCAGTAGGACATAAAGAGGGCGCGAAGGTGCTACCTACCATTAGGCAGAGTAAGGGGGCTGCCTCAGGCGGCAGGTCCTGGGGTGCTGGCACTGAGGTGCAAAGCTACGCCACCTGGGTAGGGCAGGGCTGACCTGTCATGTCCACAGATGTCAGGGACAAGACAGAAGAGGAATGGTGGAGACCATCTCCTCAACCTGACTCTTCCAGAGAAGGTGAAGACAGTATTGAGTTACAACACTGGTTTGCGGGAGGTCACAGCTCCGAGGCAGACAAAGGTAAAGGTTGGGAAATAATGGGACAGGAAGACGAGGCAGAGCCAGAGCAACTGGCTGACATGTTATCACTAGAAAACTTTCCAGACACCACTCTCCCAGAACATGGTGAGTCTTAAAAGGGGGAGAGCAAAGGACTTGGAGACAAATGGCCCTAAGCAGCAATTGCAAGGTGGGTGGTGCTGTTGACGAGTGAGGAAGTAGGAGAAAAGGGGGGGGGTGGAGATTTACTTGGAGCAACATCGTTATTGTAATAGTTTGCATATTTAAGCCTCTTTCTGTAAATATTGAATAAAAGGCTAATTGTAAGTACTTTTTCTTGTCTTATCCATTCCTGACAACCTACCGTGGGGGTTAGACCCAGTGCTTTTTTTCTAGAGGGACTCATATCCCTAAACATTTCATGAATATAAATTTAGCCTCACTGAGGGGCAGTATTCCACATGAGTAGGAAAATGAGAGTACTCCTAAACATTTTTTAAGGGGGGGGGGAGCACTGGTTAGATCCTCTAACGGCTGACAACAGATGTGGTGGAGGGTCCTTTCCTCTCGCCAGTGTTGTGATTAGGCTCAATTTCCATCCCAGTTCATTTCTGGACATGGAACGTGGAGTGGTCTTTTGTTCTTTATTGGACCCATCACGATCTCACAAATGGAGGCAGTATTCTTCTGAATACCAGTGGCTGGGAAGTACAGATGGGAAGAATGCCTTTGCACTCAGGTTCTGTAAGCTGACTTCCCATGGGCATCTGGTTGGTCACCATGAGAAGAGGATGCTGGACCAGATGGGCCTTTGGCCTGATCAGGCAGGGCTCTTAATATGCTTTTATAATGGGTTGCCTTTTGCTATTGCTATGACCAGGCTGCACAGCTTATGACCCACCAGGCCAGAAGTAGCTCACTCATCGTGTATGGTGACCCCAAGATGGGGCAGGAGAAAATGCAAGTGCCAATCGCCAAAGAATTGATGCTTTTGAATTATGGTGCTGGAGGAGACTCTTGAGAGTCCCATGGACTGCAAGAAGATCAAACCTCTTCATTCTTAAGGAAGTCAGCCCTGGGTGCTCACTGGAAGGACAGATACTGAAGCTGAGGCTCCAATACTTTGGCCACCTCGTGAGAAGAGAAGACTCCCTGGAAAAGACCCTGATGTTGGGAAAGATGGAGGGCACAAGGAGAAGGGGATGACAGAGGATGAGATGGGTTGACAGTGTTCTCGAAACTACCAGCATGAGTTTGATCAAACTGCGGGAGGCAATGGAAGACAGGAGTGCCTGGCATGCTCTGGTCCAGGGGGTCACAAAGAGACGGACATGACTAAACGACTAAACAACAGCAATTCTATTGGTACTACAAAGAAGTTTAAGAGAAATACATACACAATGAGAAGTGACCTCATGTCCCCGAAGCATCAGCTTGAAATAATCAGGAGAATATTGTACTGAAGATTATGTGTGGGCAATACCTGGAACCGAATAGACTGGATTTTGGCAGGGGGAGATTGAAATGTTGTCTGTTGCAGGACCAAACTCTTTACTTTTTGGCATGGGCTCAGATCATTTATAAGTCATGAGCTCAGCCTACATAATCAATGAAGTCTGTTGCGCCCTGGAAGCCTTCCTCCTTTGAAGGCAGCTAATGCACTGAGCCTCTGCCAAATCCACACTGCTGAGCACTTGAGGCCAGCAGAGCGCTTTTCTCCAAAATGAAAAAAGAAGAAGATAAAAGCCAAACCTGAGTGCTGGCAAAATTGCCAGAATCAGGGACTGTATAGAGGAGAAGATCATTGCTATGGAGGCCTGCATGGGTGTGGGAAAAATCTAGGGCTCATTTAGTGACATTCTCACCACAGGCAAGCTCTATCTCAGCAGCAAACAGTAATAAGCAGCATATTTGAAGATTTAATGACATCATGCTCAGAAGTTTGGAATTTGTAGATAATGAATATGCAGTTCTCCTTCTGCCTTCTGTGTGCTCATCTGAAAGTCTGAACAGAGCCTACACACCTACAAATTGCTTATGTGCTAGGCTCCACTTGCATGATCAGGAATGAAACTTCCTGGGGTTTGCCTTCTGCTCAGTGGTGGAAACTGCCACAGCTAAGTATCAGCTGAGGGGAATGGCCATAAAAGAAGGCTGGTGTTGTGTGTTCTTCTCTCCTCACACCTTTGCTCACCTGAATGGTGAAAGGAAGGGCAGTGTAGCTCAGTTGTGGAGTGCTTTGCATACGGGGAGTCTCAAGTTTGAACCCTGACATCTCCAGGTAAAGCTTGGGAAGTCTTCTATCTACAACCCTGGAGAGCTGGTGCCAGTCTGTGTAGACTATACTAAACTAGATGGATCAGTGCTACCATACCATATAAGACAGCTTATTGGGTTCCTGTATAAAATGCATACCTAACACAGAGAAATTATGATTGTCCACCAGAAAGAATGACATCTGGTTTCCTAAAGCTGAACTCCTCTCAGCTAAATTTTGTTCTGTATTATTGGATAGGATGGTACTCTGCAGAGTGAATGGACTCTGCAAAGGGAGCATCAAATGCGCCATTGATTGAAATCTCAGCTTCCAATTAGACATGCGATCAGCAGTTTAAATTTGAGGTGTTTCAGGATTGCGATGTTGGCAGCCAACTGCTCGCCATATTATTCACTTCCCAATCTTGCTCCTCACAACCAAAATGCAAAGATTTAGCACCCAGAGTTAATTGTTAGTTTAGCTTTATGGTTTGTGTATCTTCTACTAAAGCCTAAAAAATGGTGCTATAAATATCGCAAAGGAAGGCATTTAATTTTTTTCTAACAGTTACTGAACTGATTTTCTGAATGAATTGGTCTTCAGCTGTGTAATAAAAATCACAGGTGCTAGACAGAGGATGAAGCTTAGTCAGCTCTCAGATAATATTCCTTCACATTTAGGGGAACAATTCTGGCACATATTTCTGACCTCATGTTTCCTCTATAGGTGAAAAGGTAAAGGACCCCTGGACAGTTAAGTCCAGTCAAAGGCGACTATGGGGTTGCGGTGCTCATCTCACTTTCAGGCCAGGGGAGCTGGCGTTTGTCTGAAGACAGCTTTTTGGGTCATGTGGCCAGCATGACTAAACCGCTACTGACTCACGGAGGACTGTGACGAGTGCCAGAGCGCAAGGAAACACCATTTACCTTCACACCGGAGCGGTACCTATTTATGTACTTACACTGTGACATGCTTTCAAACTGCAAGGTTGGCAGGAGCTGGGACAGAGAAATGGGGGCTCAACCCGCCATGGGGATTCAAACCACCAACCTTCTGATTAGCAAGCCCAAGAGGCTCAGTGGCTTAGACCACAGTGCTGCCCGCGTCCTGTATACAAAGCCCCTGATATGCATATGAACCCTACTGTACCTGGATATAGTCCCCTTAACCAGCTGCTACTTCTCGTTACAGTGGTGCCTCGCAAGACGAAATTAATTCGTTCCGCAAGTCTCTTTGTCTAGCGGTTTTTTCGTCTTGCAAAGCAACCCTATTAGCGGATTAGCACTATTAGTGGTTTAGCGGCTATTAGTGGATATTAGCGGCTATTAAAGGCTTCAGGGATTAATGGATTAGCTGCTAAAAGGCTATTAGCGGTTTAGCGGCTTAGAAAAAGGGGGTGGGGAGCGGAAAAAAAATCTCAAGACTCGCAAGACGTTTTCGTCTTGCGAAGCAAGCCCATAGGGAAATTCGTCCTGCGAAGCGCATAGAAAAATGGAAAACCCTTTCGTCTAGCGGGTTTTCCGTCTTGCGAGGCATTCGTATTGCGGGGTACCACTGTATTTTGCATAGCTTGAGAGCAGCTGGTGAGACCTTTCTTCAGATTACCATTTTAGAGCCAGGTGAAGTTATCAAGGGAAGTAGTTCCTTATGTGTGGTTACTTTCACTGATGCACACTTTTTAAAAATAAAATGCACACTGCTCAGCTGGAGAACAGCACTGCAAAAGTGTGAATTCTGAAGGATGGCTGAGTTTCAGTTTGTGCATTGTTCCTGAAAGTGTGAATAAAAAAAAGGAAAAGAAAGTGTGAATGGGGGAGATTAACCTTTAAATGAGAATCATAGAATAGAATAGAAGAGTTGGAAGGGGTTCCAATGGTCATCTAGTCCAGCCCCCTACAAGGCAGGAATCACAGCTAAATAATCCCTGACAGATGGCCATCCAATCTCTATTTAAAAACTTCCAGTGAAGGAGAGTCCACCACCTTCCAAGGGAGCTACACTGTCAAACAACACTTAGTGTTGAAAAATTCTTCCTAATGTTCGGTCACTATCTCCTTCCTTGTATTTTCAATCCATTAGTTTTTCATCCTACCCCCTGGAGCAGCAAGGAATAAACTTGCTCCCTCTTCAGTGTTACAGCCCTTTAAACGTTTGATCAATGCAAAATATTATTTTCCTTGATCTGGATACTTGATCTAGATGTGGATGCAGAATTGAATTGAATATTCCATATTCAAAAGAAATGAGGACTTTATTTATGTATGCCACTACAGCAGCAAGAATGTTGACTGCGCAAAATTGGAAGACTGGAGAAATACCAACTGCAGAACAACGGCAAGAGAAGTTGATGAACTATGCAGAAGTGGCAAAAATGACAGATAGATTAAGAGGAAAAGTCAACAGAGACTTTGGAAAAGATTGGACACCATTCATATTAAATTTGCAGAAACAAAGAAAGTCAATAGACTTGATGGCAGGATTTAAATAAACATTCACATTATCAGCATTAGAAAATGTTTAGAAGGTATTGAAATATGATGTTGTATTTACTTTTATTTTTTAGGTTTTTTGGCTTGATGTTATGTTATTAATAACTTTTTCTGTTAGGAGATAGCAAAGTGGGTGAAAAGAGAAACAAACCAGAAGTGGAAGTTGGGGGAAGCCCTGGAAGGCAGGGAGGGCTTAAGAAATTGAGATGTATGTAATGAATGAAAAAGAAAAAAAAATATTATTATTATTTTTAAAAAAGAATTTTCCATATTCATTCCAAGGAGGAATCAACTTGCACACAGAGAGAGAGACATCATCAAAGCTGTATCTTCTTCACTTGCCATTGTCCCCCATATCAGCTTGCACCCTTTCATGTCTATTTCGTTTCCTGCAAATTTCAAGCTATTACTTTTCATTCGGGGCATTGCCAGCATTAAAAAAAGCTTCCCAATTAAGTGGGAAACCTCACTCTTCCTCTCACACTCTCTCTTGTTGTTGGCCAACTCTAATCATCTTCTAGGAACGACCTTGGGAGACCAAACATTTGTCTTGATTTAAGTGCCATTAGCAATATTTTCTTCTTCCTCTCTCACTCTTGCTCCCCCGCCCCCACAAAGCTAATTGCTTAGGTGCTTGGCCAAAGAAAGAGGGGGGGGGGGATGCCGATAAAAATCTAACTCTTGGCTACTCTGTAAATTGCACCATGCTATTTCTGTGCCAGTTTGGGGTGAAGAGCATTGTATATTAAAAGGTTCTCATTGTGGAATAATGTGAACAGCAGCAGCAGTAATTATAAAATCAATAATTTGTAATAAATATGTCCTCCTTATATAATTACTAAATGATTGCAAAACCAATATTATGCACTAGTTAGAATGGGAAAGGTTGCCACTAAAGACTTTCTATAGCACACACAATTGTTTGCCTCTTAAACACCCTTGCTCAGATAAAACACTGCTCCATCCCCTAACAGAATTAAATGTTTTGTGTTCGTGTGCTTGATCATCTTCTCTGTGTGTGTGTGTTTTTAAAAAGTATTTGATTCATGGGAAGAAGGGAGACCCCAACAGCTCCGTTTCAAATACAACCAACCCTCCATATTGTGCTTTAAATACCTGCAAGTGAATAGTAAAGGCGTAGCAAGAGAGGTGTCAAATGTGGGAGTTCAAGGACGGAGGCTCACACCAAATTTCCAGTTGTTCTGAATTTATTCAGTCATGTATTACAGGACAGAATCCAAAGAGCCATTAGGGCACTTCCTAATATAGGGAAAATATATGTAATTTTAGCTGTTCATGGCCTGGCCAACCTGCTTCTGCCACACCATCACTTCATCCAGCCAAAGTCCTTGAAATGATCAACCCATTTTCTATTAACCTATCAGAGCCCTCCTTGTGCCTCATCTGGATTCGTTTTTCACTCTAACAGCCAGCTGTTAAGTTCCCCCTTAACAGGTATTTGCCAGTTTTTTTAGTCAGGCTGCACTTTTTGCATGTGAGTCAGAGGTTTCACCTGCAGTGGGTTTTATGGAAATTCCATATCACAATTTTGATGGAATGTGGGGAGGGATGGAAAGACAGAGTGGGGCAGGAGTGAGGTCAAGCACCTCATCTCTCTCTCTCTCTCTCTCTCTCTCTCTCTCTCTCTCTCTCTCTCTCCGCTTTGTTATTTCTGTTGGGATACTGCCAGGGAACCAAAGTCCATCATGACTCCACGTCGTCTCTGGATGTCCATCGATCTCCCGTAGACACGCAGTATCAGCAATTAGCGACAGGAGCTCCAGAAATAGCTTGCCACATTCCAGAGCTGATGCACGCTCTATCAGCAGAGTTCACACAGCGAAAGATGCACACAGGAGAGCATTATTTCCAAGTTTATTCAGCGTTGATCAGAACAAAGAAAAACCATGACTGCCTGCTTGAGAGTTCCGGCAGAGAGAGAGAAACGAAAGCAAAGACACAACAGAAACATCCTGTGAGACAGAAAATGCGCAGGCTGTGACACAAACATCCTGCTCCCTTTTAAGGTGGAAGGAAATATCCTATCAATTTCTCCCTCTTTGCTACCATGACACTTTGATCCTATCCACAACTCTCGTGCCTGTTGACACCTTTTTAAATGCTGTGTATAAGTGTCCCTCCTAGACTAAACATTTTCTCCGAGAACTAAATCACAAAATCTGAAGAAGCACAAAGTTTGAAGGTTGGCAGAATTTTGGTTCACATGTTGTTTTGGGAAGCACCAATGAGGTAGGCTTGCATTCAAACATAAAACCTAATAAAATTTGTTCCCCATCCCCGGTTGTTTGACTGAGCTGGCCCCAAAATCAAGACCTCAGGGTGAATGTCACATTCATTGATGTGCTCACTTTTGCCTCTGGCCCCACCCATCAATACCCCCCCCCCCCAAGGTTGCTCAGAAATATGTTCCCCAACCCTGCTGTAGCACAAATGTGCAATGCACTTCAGATAACGTTCCCAACTTTAGTTTCCGGATTTATGATAGTTGGGGGAAAGGGGTTGTCATGTGTTAACAACAGTTGCACCTAGTTACTTACTAAATAATAAGGCATGTCTCTCCTTTATTTGGTTCCCATTCATCATATCCTACCAGCTTTTGATTTGCAAAACAGAGAATGTTGCCCTTTAAATGCACATACATAAAAGTTGTCTATCCCTTGCCAATAGACCTTGAATAGTTCTCAAATTCTTCATTCCTAAATCAATTTAGCCTTAAGCTCAATTTTCCGCAGCCGAGTGCTCCACTTGATAAACTCCTTAGGGCTACCACTCTGGACAGCTTTGTTAAACCTAATTTTATTAAAACTTAGGCTATGAAAATCTTGTTTGCATAATTATCTGCATTAAATATTTCTACCTTTTCCTTTGGAGACCTCATTTGTAATCGCTTCATTCTTTCTCTCCCTCAGCTTCCACGTATAAATTGAAACAAACTTGATTGGTCCAAAAAGTCTTCTTGGTTGTCAGTAGGGATGGGTGATTCTACCAGCTTTGGTTTCTCTTCGGTTACTCATATTCCCATTCTTGAGTTCAGTACACGGCATTTCCACAGCAGTTTGATGTTTGGAATTGATGCTGTTTTAAGTGCTTGTGAAAAATTTGTCAACATTTTGTCTCCTAATATGCACATTCTTTGAATGCAATTTTCCTAATGTACACCCCACCCCGGGAAAAAAATATTTCCCCTTACTATGCATTTTTCTTTTTCTTTTCACTAATAATATATGGATTTTTATGCACCCTTTCATCTGATGCGCACATCTGGGGACACATCATTTTGTTGGAGAACGAAATCACAAAATCTGGAGAAGCACAAATTTTGAAGGTTGGCATACCGTATTTTTCGCTCTATAGGACACACTTTCCCCCCTCCAAAAATTAAGGGGAAATGTGTGTGCGTCCTATAGAGTGAATGCAGGCTGTGCAGCTAAGCCCAAAGCCAGAACAGCTTGGAGTTAGCTGCGCAAAGCCTCCGCAGGGCAGTGGGGTGAAGGCACCCTGCTACCGTGCGGAGGCTTCAAAGGCCGTCCCCGAAGTCAGAACAGCGAGGCGGAGCACTGCGCAGCGCTCCGTCTCACTGTTCTAGCTTGGGGATGGCTGCGCAAAGCCTCCGCAGGGCAGCGGGGTGAAGGCACCCCGCTGCTCTGCGGAGGCTTCAAAGGCTGCACTCCATTGGCTTCAGGCAGCTATCCGCAAGCTTTCGGAGCGCAGCAGGAGTTCCCACTGCGCTCCGAAGGCTTGCAGATAGCCGCCTGAAGCCTGGAGAGTGAGAGGGGTCAGTGCACACCCATCCCTCTTGCTCTCCAGGCTTCGCTTCGCTGGAGTGGCACTGCACAGTTTTCCCTCTCTGCGCAGCGCCCCTTCAGCGAAGCTGGAGGAGAAATGGAAGGGGGAGAATTCCCCCCCCCCCCGTTCTCCCCCTCCTATGGTCCGGTGCGTCCTATGGTCCGGTGCGTCCTATAGAGCGAAAAATACGGTAATTTTGGTTCACATGTTGTTTTGAGAAGCACAAATTGGGTAGGTTTGCATTCAAACGTAAACCTAACAAAATTTTGACCCCATCCCTAGTTGTTCGACTGTGATACCATGATTCCCTTTGTTGTAAATCCTACACAAATCTGTAATGGAGTCCCTAAGATGGTGCCTTGTGGCAACTCCTGGTGCCAAATGTATTGCTCTGGTTTCCTTTAGACCACATCAGTGAGGCTGAGAGAGGAGTTTTGTGATCTAGGCATCCCAGGACCTCTATACACACTGCCCAGACTTGCATCCCAGGGAGATCACATCACTGCTGCTAATCAAACATACCATCTCAGGACTATTTAATTGCTCATCTTCTAACATTCTGTATGCCATCAAATGCCAACAGTGCCCTTCAGCCCTCTATATTGGACAAACAGGCCAAACCCTACGCCAAAGGATAAATGGACATAAATCTGATATCAGGAATCACACGACAGAGAAACCAGTAGGAGAACACTTCAATCTCCCAGGACATTCTATACAAGGTCTCAAAGTAGCTGTCTTATTACAAAAAGAATTTCAGAAATAGACTGGAAAGAGAAGTTGCTGAATTGCAACTTACAGTGGTGCCTCGCAAGACGAAAAGAATCCGTTCCGTGTCTCTTCGTCTAGCGGTTTTTTCGTCTTGCGAAGCAAGCCCATTAGCGGATTAGCGGATTTGCGCTATTAGCGGTTTAGCGGCTATTAGTGGCTATTAAAGGCTTAAGGGATTAGCGGATTAGCTGCTAAAAGGCTATTAGCAGTTTAGTGCCTTAGAAAAAGGGGGTGGGGAGCGGAAAAATACCCCAGGAATCGCAAGACATTTTCGTCTTGCAAAGCAAGCCCATAGCAAATTCGTCCTGCGAAGCACCTCCAAAACCTCGTCTAGCGGGTTTTCCGTCTTGCGAGGCATTCGTCTTGCGGGGCACCATTGTATTACTAAACTTAAAACCATGGAGAGACCTGCTCTGAATAGAGACATTGGATTCTTATCTTAATATACACGATAAAGCTATTTTTAGCCATCTTACCCCTTGCTTTTTCCGGTAAGACCAATTGCAGTTGTTAAAGGTCGTCAACAGGTTTACCACACCTATCTGCCAATCACCCATTCCCACCACCCTTCTGAGTAATACCCCTCCCCACTCTTTCACTATATAGAAGGGTCTGGTGACTTCTGTTTCAGTGTATCTGAAGAAGTGTGCATGCACACACAAGCTCCTACTAATAAAAAACTTAGCTGGTCTCTAAGGTGCTACTGGAAGGATTATTTATTTATTTATTTTGCTAATACAGTAGTTTGAATTCACCCTCAGAGGCGCACTCCATTGTCTCTCAAGGCAGACGATGCCGGCAGCAAAAAAGCACAAAAAAACTTAAACCGGTAACTGCTCACTGTTCTTCACAAACATATTCAGTGGTGATAAAATATGGCTGGATTTGGGGTGCTGTATCAGCCCTCCTTTTGAAATTGATTACCTGCTCTCACTTGCAGTTGACTTCACTTGGCCCTGCTGATGCCATCATGCAGCCACACCAAATTCAATGCTCAGAAATGTGGCAGATCCCCCATGCCATTGGATGTGAGTTATGCTGGCTTTGCAGCAGCTAGAAAGCAGCTTTTCAAACTTTCAGATGAAATAGAATATTCCTCAGGTCTCAATGGTCTTGCCCTTCCCCACGAGATACAGTTCAGGAGCTCAAAAAAACATGTAAAATTTTTATCACTAGAATCATAGCACACTCTTCACTGTGTGTGTGTGTGCATAATGACCTTCAAAAACTCTTCAGTCCTGTAATTCTTTGAATCTCATGCAGTTACTGCATGGAGTTGCACCTATGGCCTTTCCATTTATGAGCAAAATGAGATTGGGCTGTGCTTGGCTGTTGGCTGGCTTTTGATGAAGGCATTTCTTGGCCTTGGGAAAGCTAAAAAGGCTTGGCTTTATTTCTAGAGGGGAGTCAGCCAGTACATGTTTGGACTCAGCAAGGGCAGCTTATGAGATGTAGGCCGGTCTCGAATCCCTTGACCTTCTTCAGCTATTCACTCCTGCAATCCTCACCTCTTGCTCCGGCCATGCGGTTATATCCATTGCCCTCCTTTGATGTCAACAATGACTTCACCAGCCTCTTATCTTCCTTTCGGGAAGGAAGGGAGAGGACGGCAGTGTGATGAGGCCATTTAAATACATAAATGCATATATCATAGGGCTCTGCTCTTTCCAATGCCTCGTGTCAGGGAAAAGAGACAGGAGGTTTAGTGCTAAGAGGGACATTTCACAAAGGGGTCACTTTTGCTTCTGCACTCTGAAGGGAATTTCCCTTTGCCTCTGAAGGATGCTGGCAAATCAGGGACCACACATGAGACATACTGAACTGAGATTACGGGGCTAGGAGCCACCCTGCAGCAACGTGGGTGTCACCTGGCCAGGTAAGCCCGTGCAGTGTGGCAAACCCTGCCCACCTCTTGGAGGGGGTAGCAGAAATTATTTAAACTGCCCTGAGTCTCCCAACTATCACACAATTGGACACTTTGATAATCTGGCTATTTGCTTCAGCTGCTTCTCTCTCCTGCAGATTGCGGAGTGTGTGAGTGTGTGTGTGTGTGTGTGTGTGTGTGTGTGAAGCAGAGAGTGGCGCTTTATATTGACTGAGACAACCATAACCACCTCCAGGGGATCAGCTGCCATCCCTGTAATTCCACATCTCATCCAATTTGTGAATGAAATGTGGCTCGTGAAGTTTTGTTGCAAGAGAGCGAAGGGGGGGGGGGAGTTTGTGTGTGATTGGAATGTCCATCTGAAATAGATCTGTCAAAAGCTGAGGTTGGGTGGTGGTTTTTTTTGTTTTTTTGTGAGTTTCAATTTACATATTGAAACGTGTATGCCCAAAGAAGGGGGAGGAGGAGGATGGTGTAAGGAGAATCTATAAAAGGACGCTTTCTGAGTTTTATCTCATTTGGAAGGGGCAACTTTGCCAAGATGAAGAAAGCTCCAAGATGATGGTGATCGTGGAAATGAGGGTTACCATTATTTTTCACTGATGGTTTGCTTCCTATGAAACAATTCAGAGCGATTTTACACACACACACACAAGCACACACACACACACACTTGCAGTATATGAAGCAATATATAAAACATTGCACATATTAGGTAAAAGGTAAAGGTACCCCTGCCCGTACGGGCCAGTCTTGACAGACTCTAGGGTTGTGCGCCCATCTCACTCAAAGAGGCCAAGGGCCAGCGCTGTCTGAAGACACTTCCGGGTCATGTGGCCAGCGTGACATTGCTGCTCTGGCGAGCCAGCGCAGCACACGGAACGCCGTTTACCTTCCTGCTGGTAAGCGGTCCCTATTTATCTACTTGCACCCGGGAGTGCTTTCGAACTGCTAGGTTGGCAGGCGCTGGGACCGAACGATGGGAGCGCACCCCACCGCGGGGATTCGAACCGCCGACCTTTCAATCGGCAAGCCCTAGGCGCTGAGGCTTTTACCCACAGCGCCAACCGCGTCCCAATTGCACATATTAAAAACCCCTAAAACAATTACACATTTAAAAGCAGTTCCATATCTGTTACATAGGCCTGTTTTGCCTTTAGAACAGCAATTTAAAGGAGAAAAGTTTCTGAGGATGATAAGATGGTTGTCTGTATGTTTTTAATAGATCATATAACTGATCGTATTCCTGCATTGCAGGGGGTTGGACTAGATGACCATTGGGTCCCTTCCAACTCTACTTTTTCTATGATTCTATTATTCCAACTGCCTAGTTTTAATAATTACTTTAACCGTGTGATGCCTTTTATTTCGTTTTATGTATCTTGCTTTCCAAAAGTGTTGGCTACGGAAATAATTAAAAAAACAAGCAAACAGAAAGATACATCATAAAATAAGTAATACAGATACCAACAGGGATAATTGGCTTAACAATGCTGGGATGTCTGCAATCAACAACTGTTTTGTGAATTGCCGCTGTTAATGACATGGTTATCATTGTCTCTGAACTTTATGAATTTCATTTCCCATGGACTTTGCTATTCGCGACAGTCCTCCCCCAGAAAGCAAATCTGTGCGTACCTGTAACTCTTGGCCACGCCTCACTTATCTGAAAGAATGTTCATGAAACCATATACTATAATACATTTGTAAGTCTTTAATGTGCCACAAGATTCCTTTTAAGGTCTCTTGCTGCTGAGACTGGAAGCTCACCTCGGCTGTGGGCTGTGGGCCCAAACTCAGGATGAAATGTTGGGTGATGGTCATTTAATCACGCAGTCTCAGAATAACCAATGGATAGGCTTTTTATGGACACTGAAGATCATCTGGGTTGGAGGAGGTTCTTTTTGTTAGAATATTTCCGTTCCACCTTAAAAGGGAGCAGGATGTTTGTGTCACAGCCTGCGCATTTCCTGTTTCACCGGATGTTTCTGTTGTTTCTTTTGCTTTCCTTTCTTTCTCTCTGCCGGAGACATTGAAGCAGGCAGTCATGTTTTTCTTTGTTCTGACCAACGCTGAATAAACTTGTAAATAATGCTCTCCTGAGTGCATCTCTCACTGTGTGCTTTATCTGCTGATAGAGGGTGCACGGCTCTGGAATGTGGCAAGCTATTTCTGGAGCTCGTGTCGCTAATTGCTGATACTGCGTGTCTATGGGAGATCGATGGACGTCCAGAGGCGACGTGGAGTCATGATGGACTTTGTCTCCCTGCCAGTATCCCAACACTTTTGGGGTGATTCGTGAGCGTGTGCTTAAATTTGAATTCTTCATATATGAGCTAAGATACGCCAGTAGGCATCACATGACCTTTGGCACCTGGTCTGCGTTATGGGCAAAATGTTCAACATTATTTTGCGGGCAAATGGCACCTGATTTGGAATCCCGTTGGGAATTATGAGCTGGACAAATACTGATTCAGATACAGACAGATAGGAGTGGGTAGATATTTGGTTCGATTCACATTTAACTGGGGGGCTGACCACATTTGCACTCTGTCCAAAAGAACCCAAGAACTGAAACAACTGTGGCCTTTGAGATTTGCACTTCTTTGGATTTCGCAGTGCTGTTCTCCAGAAAGGTTAATGTGTACAGAAATGCACACACTGGTGTAAAGTGTGCATATAATTGCATATAATGTACATATAATGCTTTATTTTAGGAAAAAGTACATATTGGGATAAATTCTCTGATTGTTCTTTTTCTTTTGGAGGTAAAACGCGAGAAAGTGAGAAGAACCAGAAATGACAGTTTCTCTGATCCCTAATTACAAATTTCAACAATATTTGTTGTTGTTTAAATTTATTAAATTTCTAAACTGCCGTATCTGAAGTATCTGAAGACGCAACAAAGCGAACTGGACTCCTTGGCAGGTTTTGAATAAACATTCACAAACTTTTTATTGATAATAATCAGCTAAATAGTTTGAAGATCTATACAACTTTGTAACATGCAGAAAACAGCACTCTTAGAGAAACCAAAGACTGGTACTGAGGGAAATCAGGGGTGGGGTGGGGTTTGTGGGGGGGAGGGAGGAAAAATGGGGGGGGGGGGACAAGGATGATATGTTTTTGGATAATATGTCTTGTTATAATTTTGAATAAAAAAGAGAGAGAAAAAATAAACTGCCCTCATCAGAGGATAACAGGAAGATTTACAGTACAAACACACACATATCATAATAACAAACAAACAAGCAAACACATGCAGTTTAAAAGGCCATAGTTTGTTTAATTAAGGCCTGGGGGAAGAGGAATATTGTTTAGTTGCTGGACAGTTGTGGGGAGGCAAATCTGTAAATCCTCCCTCTGCCACAAATAGGAACCAAAAGATGAGCATATCAAATCCAAAACCCCAGTATGAACTGAAGTATTTCTGAGTGAGGAAGATGACATCCCCTCTATAGCCATGTTTGTCCCTGACACAACCAGTCATTGATCCTTCTCAAATGATATAATATAATAGGATGCAACATCTTTGTACCGTTATTAGTCACCAGATACTATTTATGGGATGTCTCTCTCATAAAGCATAAAACAGAGAAGATGAAAACAGAGAGAAAGAAAAGGATTGAGGCGGCGGCGGCGGGGTGGGGGGGCTCTTCTCAGAATCATAGGTCAAGTTCAGTATCTTAAAAATAAATATTATTTTTTAAAAAGGAAATTGAAAGCTTAGGCTGCAATAAGCCAGCTGATCCCTAAGCTCTTTCCAGCACTTCTGTGTGACACATAGAGCTTATGGGGAGATAAGGGAGAAAAGGGGCAGCTTCCAGGTCTAACCTCTTCAGAACCAGAGGTGAAGAGAAAGGGCCAAGACAGGTGAAAATGGAGGAGAGATCATTCAACACAAAGCCCAAGGGCTGTCTCTCTCTTTCTGTGTGTGTTTGTGTGTGTGCTAGGAATGGGGATAAATTAAACTCACATTTAAAGGGGAACCTACCTACACTGCCCTTGCCAAAGGAACATGCAAACATAGACACAGCGATCCCTTGAAAGCCACACTTCTCTGACTTTTGCAGAACAATTTTGCAGTCAAGTGACATATATTTTAAAAGTGCGTGTATTGTTCTGAAACATATTTAAAAATGCATATATACAAATTTATGGTGCAACCACATTCGGGGTACTGTTTACAGTCATACCTTGGAAGTCGAACGAAATCCGCTCCGGAAAGTCCATTGGCTTCCAAAACGTTCGGAAACCAAAGTACACCTTCTGATTGGCTGCAGGAGCTTCGGAAGCTGCAGAAGCCCTGTCGGACATTCAGCTTCCAAAAATAGTTTGCAAAATGGAACAGTCACTTCTGGGTTTGGGGTGTTGGGAGCCAAAACGTTCGGGAACTAAGCTGTTCCAAAACCAAGGTCCGACTGTACTGTTCTGGCTGTCACAACTAAAAAAGGATATTGTGGAGTTGGGAAAAGTCCAGAAGAGGGGAAGAAAAATGATTGAGGGGGAGGTGAGACTCTCCTAGGAAGAAATACTGCAGCCATTGGGACTTTCTAGAGAAAAGATTCAATATGGTAGCAGCTTATAAAATTATGCATGGCACAGGGAAAGTGGATGGAGAAACCATGAGTCATGACTCAGAAAGCTGCCTGTGGAAAACCCCAGCTGCCTCGGCCTGAAAGCAAGATGAACATAGTCACCTTTGACTGGACATAACCCCATCCATGGGTCCTTTAACTTATCTTACAGATGCACCATGGCATTTCTTCTCTTTAATAGTTATTCTATTAGTCAATTATTAGTTAGTCAACTATTCTGTTCTGTTCTGTTCCCTAGTTCAAATCCCAGCCTGCAAATCACTGTGCTTCTGTTTTGATGGTCATGTAGATCTTATCCACCCTCCCACCCTTTGCACATCTTTCCCCCAATTCTGGTTCAATCTCTGCCTGGGTTCCAAGTCCCTTTTGGGTTAAGCAACGTCCATCCCAGTGCTGAGTTTGCTTTGATGGCCAGAGTTGAAATACCAAATTATTTTTTCATGTCAACAAATGTACCATTACTCATTCCACAAGTCTGTCTCCCCTTTCCCCCTTTCTAGATAGAACACATAGGATTTAATTTCCTGACCTCTTTCCCTGATTTATAGTAGTCATTTTTCCACAACATTAGACTGGGTAATCTATTTTAGAGGAACCTCACAGTGCCAAACTGATATTTTCTATTTCCCCCTTTGCTTGCTTTTTCTCCTTTGCGAAAACTTGGTAACCACAACAGGGACATATTTATGGGAAGCCCAAGGGAAAGTTGATACCTGGATGAGCACAAGGAGTGGAAGGGGTAGAAAACACATATTCTGACTCAGCAAAGGGAATGCTTACATAGAATTAGGAATTTGTATGTGCTAGCAGTGCTGATCCAGTGGTGTATTTGGAGGGATGTGTTTAGAACAATGCTTCACCAGGCTTCATTAATTCAAATGGCTGCCTATTTGTTTACGGATGTGTACACTGAGTTGTGGGACGTGGGTGGCGCTGTGGGATAAACCACAGAGCCTAGGGCTTGCCGATCAGAAGGTTGGCGGTCCCAATCCCCGCGATGGGGTGAGCTCCCGTTGTTTGGTCCCAGCTCCTGCCAACCTAGCAGTTCGAAAGCACATCAAAGTGCAAGTAGATAAATAGGTACCTCTCCAGTGGGAAGGTAAACAGCGTTTCCGTGCATTGCTCTGGTTCGCCAGAAGCGGCTTAGTCATGCTGGCCACATGACCTGGAAGCTGTACACCAGTTCGCTCAGCCTATAGAGTGAAATGAGCGCCGCAACCCCAGAGTTGGCCATAACAGGACCTAATGGTCAGGGGTCCCTTTACCTTTTTACACTGAGTTGTATGAAATGCTAGTTCCACTTAAAGCAGACCCACTGGAATTAATAGTCATGGGTAACTTGTAGGCTTGTCATACATCAGGGAAATTCCTGACACATTCTGGTGGCATTGGGGGGAATTTTGCCAAATCAGCCAAATGTCAGAGAAAACCTGGATGTATGGCAACACAATGGAAGAAGCAGCAGAAACAGCTCCCAAAACTTTGTTGTTGTTGTTTAGTCATTTAGTCGTGTCCGACTCTTCGTGACCCCTATCTGCTATCTTAACATCTGTGTGGGCTTGTCTAAGTGGGGGGGGGGGGGTTAAGCATGTAGCAAAAAGAGTACAGGGAAGGTACCTGCCTGATATCAGTAGGCAGCGAGTTCCAAAGTGGAGGGGTTATAGCTGCAACAAGTGTCACAGTGCCTTGACGCTATGTGATGCCTGCACAGTGCTTGGTTTTGGTACACTTCATTGCTGTGTGCTTGGTGATTGGCTGCGGGAAACAGTGAACATAGACGTGAATGGATCGTGAAAGTACAGGTAAATGAGTACAAAAGCACTTAACTTTCCATCTGTTAAGGGTGAGCCTGTGGAATAGCGCTGAATTTTAATGGAGCTTGTTTTTCACAGCCATGTTGAGTGGCAGCAAGGTGTCATACAACATAGCAACAAGGGACAAAAGAGCCTTTAGCCCAAATGCCCCCATCTCTTAGTAAAGCAGGGAGCTGCAATTTACAGAAGGGATTTGTAGTACAACTTGCACTCTAGGAATATAGGAAGGTGTCTCATCCTAAATCAGACCATTGGGCTATCCAGCCCAGCATTGTCAACACTGACCAGCAGTGGTTTTCCAGGACTGCAGTCAAGGTTCTCTGGACAGCCCTAGCAAAACAGATTGAACCTGGGACCTCCTGCATGCAAAGGAAATGATCTACCATTGAGTTATAGCTCTTGTCTCACCTTCGTTGTTGTAGCAACTGTAGCTTGATTAGAGCATTCCACAAATGGGGAGCCACTGTAGAAAAGGCCCAGACTTGCACTGCCATCCTCCAGACTTCTGGTAGGGGAGGCAGATGAATGATGGTTGCAGGCTTCAGTTCAGTTCATATGGGGAGAGGCAGTCCTTAGGGTATTGCTCAGGTGAGCATGCTTTCGAACTGCTAGGTTGGCAGGAGCTGAGAGAGAGAGCAATGGGAGCTCACCCCATCATGGGGATTCGAACCGCCGATCTTCCAATCAGCAAGCCCAAGAGGCTCAGTGGTTTAGACCACAGCGCCACCCGCAAGATGAGCCCCACAACCCCATAGTCGCCTTTGACAGGACTTAACCATCCAGGGGTCGTATACCTGGTGAGCAGCCTAGCTGCTCAATTCTGCACCAGTTGAGGTTTCTGAGCCATCTACAATATATATCAGATTTAACTTACTATGTTCTGGTCCATGCATTGAACTAAATCTATATTTTGTACTGAATTCTCTCTCTCTCTCTCTCTCTATATATATATTATATATATTTGCTTTCGTAGATTTTCACGGGTACAGGAATGCAGGTTTTGGTGTCCTCGGGTGTCTTCCCGTGTAAAAGTTGGGGTGTCTAGGCGACGTTTCGACGAGGTCTCACTCGTCATCTTCAGGCTGGTGCTTTCGGCTTCTTGTTACTGGAACAGAGCAGGATCTCAGTGTTTGAGTTCCTATAAATACTGTTGAGGAGGTGTGGTGTATAGCCTCCAATGTTCTGGGCAGAGAGGAGGTTCCCAGGCTAGTGTGCCTTTTCTTCTTTTGTTCCTTAATTACTTGAGGGATATCTTGAGTGATTTCTTGAGTGATTTCCTGAATCCCACTTAGGTGGGTCATTAGGTGTGGATTAGTTGCTAAAGCCTTCGTGTCTTGAACTCTTGAACTTTGTGAAGAGTTTTTCTGAGAAGATGGCTGTACTGCACTTGGTTGTGCTCTGGCTTGGCTTCGTGTATAGGGGCGAGCTGTGGTTTTGTGGCCTGTGCCAGCCAGATCTGTGTAGGGATTGCAGGGGGGTGCAGCATCCGGAGGTGCCACCCTGGTTTGGCTACTGGATGGTGTCTGTAATTTATCTGTGGAGAGGGTCTGGGTTTGGGTCTGGTGTGGTTGATTGGTGATGGCGTTCTGTGTGCCTCTGGATCTGGTGTCAGATTTTGTGGGGAGGGCTAATTTCCAGATGTCTGGCAAGCGGGATGTGTCGTCACGCTTGTTCATGTTGTGAGGGTGTTTCTCTATCTCGATGGCTTCCATGATTATTCTCTTGTGGTGATGTTCCATGTCAAAAAAGAAGAAAAAACTTCCTCTCTTTTCCAACACATGAAAGAAACAGGACACGAAATTAATTTTGCAGATTCCAAATTGCTCTTTAACATGGAACATCACCACAAGAGAATAATCATGGAAGCCATCGAGATAGAGAAACACCCTCACAACATGAACAAGCGTGACGACACATCCCGCTTGCCAGACATCTGGAAATTAGCCCTCCCCACAAAATCTGACACCAGATCCAGAGGCACACAGAACGCCATCACCAATCAACCACACCAGACCCAAACCCAGACCCTCTCCACAGATAAATTACAGACACCATCCAGTAGCCAAACCAGGGTGGCACCTCCGGATGCTGCACCCCCCTGCAATCCCTACACAGATCTGGCTGGCACAGGCCACAAAACCACAGCTCGCCCCTATACACGAAGCCAAGCCAGAGCACAACCAAGTGCAGTACAGCCATCTTCTCAGAAAAACTCTTCACAAAGTTCAAGAGTTCAAGACACGAAGGCTTTAGCAACTAATCCACACCTAATGACCCACCTAAGTGGGATTCAGGAAATCACTCAAGAAATCACTCAAGATATCCCTCAAGTAATTAAGGAACAAAAGAAGAAAAGGCACACTAGCCTGGGAACCTCCTCTCTGCCCAGAACATTGGAGGCTATACACCACACCTCCTCAACAGTATTTATAGGAACTCAAACACTGAGATCCTGCTCTGTTCCAGTAACAAGAAGCCGAAAGCACCAGCCTGAAGATGACGAGTGAGACCTCGTCGAAACGTCGCCTAGACACCCCAACTTTTACACGGGAAGACACCCGAGGACACCAAAACCTGCATATTTTATATATATATATATATATATATATATATATATATATATATATATATCCTGTATGTAGCTGCATATTGCCCATTGCAAATTATGGGTTTATTTCAATACAAGGAAGTAGCACCTCAGAAAAACCGGCATCTCCTTTCTACCATGTGTACATTTTCAGAGCTGAGAGAACTCATTCATTCATTTCCAGTTACGTTCCCCTCAGCTCATTAACTTTAAAAATACTCACGAATTAGCTAACAAAATTCACATAGCACAACACATCAGCTAACCAAGTATGCTAACGCAAGTGTAAAGTACTGAACATCAGTTTAAAATTTCAGGAGAACAAGTAACAGTTAAAAGATTGTTAAAATGCAATCTGATCCAATAAAAGACATCTAAAAAACCCCACAACCCAATAGAATACTTTTTTTACTGTCTGCTGGAAGGAGAACAGAGAAATGGTGACAGGTTTTAGAGATGTCCATTGGGGGGGGAAAGTTGGGGTGGGTTTTTCTTTCCCTTTCATTGTTTGGATTTAACACTATTTTTGCAGTTCCTTTCGAAATTACTGTCTGCATTGGTTTGCAATGTGATGACAGATCACTTCCAATTGAGAAGGGCACCTCTTGATCTACTCAGCCTCACCAACCCACTCCTGGATATGGTGCAATCTCTGTTCATTTACATTGGAGGGAAAGATTCTATGCCCCCAGAAGGTCTGGTGGAGGAAGAGCCAACACCAACAAGGACCTGTGAGGTAACAAGATCCTTGCATGGAGTGTATTAACGCCCACTTTTGAGGCAACAGGGTATTTTCCAGAGGTACAAGCTCCCCTGCTCATGCAAGCAAGAAAAAATATATATTGTATTTATTTAACATCAACATCAAAATAAGTACATTAAGAATTGATTTAGTTAATTCAGAATAATTGGAATTCATATTTATGAAATTCAAAGTAAATACAAACTGGGCCTTATTCATATTTATTTATTCATTTTGAAATAAACAAATGCACAAACAAACCTGGCAACACAAACCTCCTTTGGGAGAGAGTTTTGTAAGCTTGGTGCCACAGTAGACAAGACCATGTCCCTCATGACAGCCCAATGCATACCCTCCAAGAAGTTGCAATGAAAAACTGGGGTGCCCTCTTCCGGGGTTGCACTCCCATGCAAATCATGTGACCTGTGTGAGATTGCAGCCCTGAAAAAAAGAACTTTTGGGGGGCACAGTGACCCCAAATGCACATTTTGGGGTGCTGAGCAAGCTCATAGCCCCCCAAAAAGTGTTTTTGGGGTTGAAATCATGCCAAATCATGGCACCCCAAGTGACAGCCATGGTCTTGCAGGGATAAAATGGGATGTCCCATTTTTTTCTGGGACAGTTGAGAGCAATGCAACTGTACCTCCAACAGTGGAGGAACACAAAGCCAGTCATCTGAAATTGACATCAGTGTTTGGGCATGTTCCTGCGGATCATCTGAGTGGCAGATGGAGGACTGGTCACTATCCATGAAGTGTTTGAAAACTTTATTGGGATGGGCTGTTTTGTCTAAAAGAGCGTAGAGCCCTATGCATTTCCAGTTACTCCAAAAATGCAGGGTTCCCTATCCCTATCTCAGAGGAGATTCTAATCATGTTCAAATAGATGGGAGTCGACTTTCTATGTGGACCTTTCCAGCGTGACATGGGAAAGGTCAGGGACCGAGTGAAGTCAACATGTATGATGAGCAAAGGGCTTGTCTGTGCACTCCAATCCATACTTCTGTTTACAGTGGTACCTTGGTTCTCAAAATTAATCAGTTCTGGAAGTCCGTTCCAAAACCAAAGCGTTCCAAAACCAAGGCACGCTTCTGCATAGAAAGTAATGCAAAACAGATTAATCCATTCCAGGCTTTAAAAAACAACCCCTAAAACAGCAATTTAACATGAATTTTGCCAACTAACGAGACCATTGATCCATAAAATGAAAGCAATAAACAATGTACTGCAGTCACACAATGAATCAATCAGTAGCTGAACTGGGTTCCACACAGTCACACACACACATAAAAGCCGCAAAAACAGAAAACCAAAATAAATAGCAAAAACAGACAGACCTAAGCATAACACTCAAAACAGAGCATGTTCGGCTTCCAAAAAAAGTTCCCAAACAGAACACTTACTTCTGGGTTTGCAGTTTGGGTTCCAAGTTGGTTGAGTACCAAGGCATTTGAGAACCAAGATACCACTGTATTTATTGCATTTCAATTCCACCTTTTTCTGCAAGGAGCTGAAGGTGGCATACATGATTCTTCCTAATTTAATCCCCACAACAATTCTATGAGAGGGGTTAAAGAAGTGAAGGATCCAAGGCCACCCACTGTGCTTCATTGCTGAGCAGGGATTCGAACCCTGATCTCCCAGGTCCTAAGCCTGACACTCTATCCCCTGGCTCTTTAGCATTGTGGTGTTCAGGCAAATCTCTGAACCACAAACTTGACATGAGCCAACAGTGTGACGCTGCAGCTAAAAAAGCCAATGCAATTCTGGGCTGCATCAATAGGAGTATAGCATCTAGATCAAGGGAAGTAATAGTGCCACTGTATTCTGTTCTGGTCAGACCTCACCTGGAGTACTGTGTCCAGTTCTGGGCACCACAGTTCAAGAAGGACACTGACAAACTGGAACGTGTCCAGAGGAGGGCAACTAAAATGGTCAAAGGCCTGGAAATGATGCCTTATGAGGAACGGCTAAGGGAGCTGGGCATGTTTAGCCTGGAGAAGAGGAGGTTAAGGGGTGATATGATAGCCATGTTCAAATATATAAAAGGATGTCACATAGAGGAGGCAGAAAGGTTGTTTTCTGCTGCTCCAGAGAAGCGGACACGGAGCAATGGATCCAAACTACAAGAAAGAAGATTCCACCTAAACATTAGGAAGAACTTCCTGACAGTAAGAGCTGTAATTTGCTGCCAAGGAGTGTGGTGGAGTCTCCTTCTTTGGAGGTCTTTAAGCAGAGGCTTGACAACCATATGTCAGGAGTGCTCTGATGGTGTTTCCTGCTTGGCAGGGGGTTGGACTCGATGGCCCTTGTGGTCTCTTCCAACTCTATGATTCTATGATTCTATGAACCCACTGTTGACTGACCTTGATATATTTTTCTAACTCAAGTTCTCTCATCGCTCTGAGACTTTGTTTTATTTTACTGCTTTGTATGCTCATTGAAAGCAAATTTCATCATACTAGTTAGTTAAATGTTGATATTACATTACCAAAAGGTCATTATTATGTTTATGGAAGAAATTGCAATTGAAATGTTTTGATTTGTTCAAATGAATTTGGTATGCTTATCCAATTCTTTTTTCTATTTACTGTTAGGTATATTTTCATACTGATGGTTCTTTTGATATTAGTATACTGATTGGTTTAGGGCTGCATCAGTAGCCACTTCAAGTCTTCCTTGCGGGTGGGGGGAACGAGGCATAAATATTGAAAGAAGTGTCCCCTTAAGGTATGCTGGTCTTTGTTTAACACATTTTCCCAGAGGGCTAAGAGTAAAACAAACAAACAAAACAAACAAACAAACAAAAAACACAGCACTATAAGTCCTTCCCTTAAAAATAACCCAAAACACTAAGTCCCCAAAGGCCTGTTGGAATAAAACAGTCTTCACCTGCTGGTGGACACCTGCTGGAAGGACATTGAAGAAGCCAATCTGACTTCTCTAGGAAAAGAGTTCCAAAGTCTGGGAGCAACCACCAAGAAGGCCCTCTTCCACAACTTCACCAAATGTTCTTGTGAGGGTGGCGGGACTAGGAGAAGGGCCTGTTTTGAAGATCACAGAGCCTGGGCAGGTTTGTATTAGAGAATACAGTCTTTCAGATAGTCCACATACGGCTTACAAGCAGAACTTTGAATTCTGATCAGAAACAGAGCAACAGACCCTCAAAGTGTCCCTATTTTCCAGGGACGTCCTTGTTTTAGAGAAGCCATCCTGGTTTCTGGTTTGATCATGGAATGTCCCACTTTTCTTTAGGACATCCCTCTTTTCATTCAAGAAATGTTAGAGGATATGGAGTTATGCAACCCCAGAACCAATAACGTACAGCCTTTAGAAGACATCTGAAGGCAGCCCTATAAAGGGGAGTTTTATTTTAATGTTTAATGTTTTATTATGTTTTTATATACGTTAGAAGCTGCCCAGTGGCTGAGGCAAGCCAGTCAGATGGGCAGATGTTGTTGATGATGAATTTATAAATGTATAAATTCTGTGGAAATAGATGGATTTTTTTCTAGGACCCATGGTTCCCTGATGAAGCTGATTGACAGTAGATTCATATTCTTGTCGTTGTTCTCTTGCATTTCAATATAGGATCAGAAAATAATCTCTCACTTGCATCAGACACTCTATTTCCATGCCTGAAATTACTGAGAAACTTGTGCAAACCAGTACTGGATGGTGAGGTGGAGAAGGCTGGGATGGTATTGTCCACCTGGTTTCCCAACACAGAAGTAAATGGCGGTAACTGAGGAGGAGAAGGGCTTGGTGGCAGACAGGTCAGTGCAGTGCAGGTGCTGTGATGGGAGCATCAAATGAGCTCTGCTGCCAAGCCTGCACTGTGCTGGCCACCTCTCCCCTCTCCCTCTCAGCTATTGGCAGTGACTACTGCTGCATTGGGACACGGGTGGCACTGTGGGTTAAACCACAGAGCCTAGGGCTTGCTGATCAGAAGGTTGGCAGTTTGAATCCCCGTGACGGGGTGAGCTTCCGTTGCTCGGTCCCTGCTCCCGCCAACCTAGCAGTTTGAAAGCACGTCAAAGTGCAAGTAGATAAATAGGTACCGCTCCGGTGGGAAGGTAAACTGCTTTCTGTGCGCTGCTCTGGTTTGCCAGAAGCGGCTTAGTCATGCTGGCCACATGACCCGGAAGCTGTACACCAGCCCCCTTGGCCAGTAAAGTGAGATGAGTGCAGAAATCCCAGAGTCGTCTGCGACTGGACCTAATGATCAGAGGTCCCTTTACCTTTACTGCTACATTAGGGGGTAGGGGGCAACACTGCCCCCTATCATCTGCTCCTAGAGTTCCTGAAGGAGCAGATAAGCATGGTCTTAAGAAAAGAAGAGGATTTCTATTTCAGGGTGTTGAAAGTATCTTCCAATAAGGATTTCAAATATCTACTGTATATTCACACTTCTGCAAAAGAAAAGTTCAGCTGGAAAATAGAAATCTCCCACCACAACATAAGACATTTCTTTTTTAAAAAAAAGAAGATGTGGGGAGGACTGTTTGAAGAGCAATTCTCACTGCTGGGCACAAGAAAGTTCCACAAAAAGGTGAAACTTACCTGGGAAACAGTGTGAAAGCTCTGCCACCCTGACAGGTGGACAATGCACATTTTCTGCTGCAGTCAAATCCTACAATCAAATGGTAATGTAAACAGAAGCAAACCCAGATTTTGAAAGCAAGAGAAGAAAAGAAATCCAGTCCTCTTCCACTGTACCCCAGAACCGTAATAGAATCCTTCCAATATCTTTCTTACTGCTAGCTTTGAAAAGAAAAGATGGAGGTGACACAGGCTATTTATTACGATAGCGAAGGGGTGGGTTTTCTTTTGGTGTGGGGAAGTGGGGGTCTTTGTAGTTTACAGAAATCAAGGTTGACATTTTACATTATTAAGACTGTATTTTCTTTTTCTAAAAAAGAAGAAGTGCCTTTTCACAGATTCTCTTCCACCTCTCACCCCCTGCCTTTTGAGCAAAACCCGAGCTTGATCACACACTAATGTGAAAAGCGCTTGCTCACAGCGGCACATGGCTATTCAGTGTGCATCAAACCCCAGGTGAGGAGCAATTATGATCCAGTGTGGAGATTAATGCTGTCACAATGTGAAAAGTATGGGGAAGTTGCGGAAGCCCCCTGCTGGCGGAGGAAAGTCCAAACAGGAAAAACATAGCAGCTCATCCCTTTGTTCAGAACCAGAGAGGGAGGGAAGATTCTGTTTTCCAAAACAAAATAGGCTTGGCAGCCGGATTGTGTGCATGTTTGTTCTGAAGCTTTCGTGCTGTTGAATTCAATGGGCTTTACTCCCAAGGAAGAGAGGCAGAAAAGAGGGTGGTTTGGTATCAAAGAGGCCAGGCTTAGGGACAGGGGAGAAAACTGGTACGGTTTGCATTTCAGTGCGAACCTAACCCATCGGCACTTCCTGAAACAATACGCGAATGCAACTATCCTTCAAAATCCCCACTTCTGCAATGAAAATGATGTGTGTGAAAATGTACATATTGCCCGCACACCCATGAAGAAGACACAACAGAATTTGTTAGAAGCTTATATTTATTAGCGTAACAAACTAGAAGATCTGCAACTGGGTTAGCCAGATTCAAAACATATGAGCAGGTGAGGTTTGGGCTAAATCTAGCAGGGACTGATCATTCCAGTCTCCTGGGCACATTTACATCCGGTCTGTAATTCCCCAGCTCAGAATTGGAAGCAAATTACTTGCTTCTTGCTAAAGGGATCTCTGGGTATTTGGACCCAACACACAAGTCCTGTCTAGCATTCCTCAAAATGTGCATGCTAAACATAAAGGGCACTCTCCAAGGGCCCGCTAAGCCAAAGGCAAGGGTTGGCAACTAAAGAGTGCCCTTGACCCAATATTGCCTCAGGTGATCCATCACATGCGCTCTCCTTGTCCTTCAGCTGCCCACACCAAATGCCAACAATAGCATATATGCAAAGCACCGCTCCCAGTGAGCCAGTCAGAAACCACAGCAGTGGATGCTAAGGGCCAATGAAGGCGTTTCCCCTGAAAATGTTCCTACTTAGCCAAGGGTGGATCTACTATGCAGCTAATGAAGCTTAAATTTCTGGGCCCCTAATCCCAGAGGGGGCCATAAAAGTGACTTTAATCCACACTGCTTACAATTTTGGGGTCTGGTAGACCCAATTTGAGTGGCACGACTCAAATTGATATATTTGGATGAGAAGCCAGATCTGTTCACTCACAGGTGAGTCTCAGTTGAGTTCACACCCACAGTGAGAAGCAAGATGCCAGCCGGGATGAGGGTGGAGTCGGTGGTGAGCAGCATCCAAACCAAAAATGGGCCAAGCTTCCCTGTTTATTTGTTTGTTTGTTTGTTTGTTTGTTTTCTTTCTCTCTCTCCTTTTGCTATCCCCTTTCTACTCCTTCCCATCTTCTGTACTGAATGACTCACCATGACATGAACAGATTAACATTTTAAAAGCCTTGTCTTGTTACGATAATAATAATAATAATAATAATAATAATAATAATAATAATAATTTATTATTTGAACCCTGCCCATCTGACTGGGTTTCCCCAGCCACTCTGGGCGGCTTCCATAGAAACAAAAAATACAGTAAAATATCACAGATTAAAAACTTCCCTGAACAGGGCTGCCTTAAGATGTCTTCTAAATGTCAGGTAGTTATTTATCGCTTTGACATCTGATGGGAGGGCATTCCACAGGGCAGGCGCCACTACCGAGAAGGTCCTCTGCCTGGTTCCCTGTAGCTTTGCTTCTTGCAATGAGGGAACCGCCAGAAGGCCCTCGGAGCTGTGTCTGGGCAGAACGATGGGGGTGGAGACGCTCCTTCAGGTATACTGGGCCGAGGCCGTTTAGGGCTTTAAAGGTCAACACCAGCACTTTGAATTGTGCTTGGAAACGTACTGGGAGCCAATGTAGGTCTTTCAAGACCGGTGTTATGTGATCTCGGCGGCCACCCCCAGTCACCAGTCTAGCTGCCGCATTCTGGATTAGTTGTAGTTTCCGAGTCACCTTCAAAGGTAGCCCCACGTAGAGCGCATTGCAATAGTCCAAGCGGGAGATAACCAGAGCATGCACCACTCTTGCGAGACAGTCCGCGGGCAGGTAGGGTCTCAGCCTGCGTACCAGGTGGAGTTGGTAGACAGCTGCCCTGGATACAGAATTGACCTGCGCCTCCATGGACAGCTGTGAGTCCAAAATGACTCCCAGGCTGCACACTTGGTCCTTCAGGGGCACAGTTACCCTATTCAGGACCAAGGAGCCCTCCACACCAGCCCGCCCCCTGTCCCCCCAAAACAGTACTTCTGTCTTGTCAGGATTCAACTTCAATCCATTAGCCTTTTGTTCCAAGAAACCAGAGGTGGTTCTCTCCTTCCCCGGTTTATCCTCACAACAACCTTGTGAGGTAGGTTGGACTTGTGAGACAGCAACAATCCCAAGTGAACTTTCTGGCTGAGAGGGGATTTGAACCCTAGTCCCCCTGGCCCCAGTCCAAAATGCTAACCATTACACCACATTGACTCTCCTTTGCTAGAGGTCTCAACCCATCACTTGCAGTTTTGAAAGTAAGCCACAGGCTGCATTGAACGTAGGCCCAGCATTGTAGGTTTACCACTCTTCTCCCCACGGTTTGCCAGGGTTGTGGTGCCCATTACCAGACATGAACTCACAGAGGCCTTTCCATGTATCTCCTCTCACCCATTTCCCATTCCCCATGCTGAAATCTGGCTTGAAAAAAGCACTTTTTTGTAGCTAGTATACAATCTTGTGGAGGTGTGTGTGTGTTTGTGTGTGTGTGTGAGAGAGAGATGCCCACAACAATTTATCCATTTTGCATATGTACCCACAGGCCTCGAAAGGTTGGTTCCATATGAGCATTTTTCTTCTCACGTTTATTCCAGCATGGCTGCTCCTCAATCAGATTCTTCTAGAAAGCAAAGCTGCCCAATGCCTTTGGTGCTTCTGAGAAATGCCCCCCCCCCCATTAGGTGTCCCATGGGTAATCCCTCCCCAAACAGTTCAGCAAGGCATTTGCTATATGCATGAAATTGGCTGATTGTTGCCTTTTCAGCAGAAAAAAATGGGAATCAAACACCCCAGCCTTCTTTCCCTTTCCCCCTTTTTGCTTCTGTTGTTTTCCATTAGCAATGGGAACATTTTCTTCTGCTGCTATACTAAACCTGGCTTCCAGAGCGACTGCAGAGGGCTGCCACATTCTCAGCCTCTCTCCACACTCCTTCTAAGAGTGGCATTGAAAGGTGGTTAGAGACTGTTTTTAGCTCTTTATTTGTCCCAATTATCTGATCCTGCCTATTACAGGGAATGGAACATGATGGTGATGTTTAGCTCAGGGTTTCTATGCACTAATAACAGTCTTGTTTATTACTCGGAACATGTTGCATGGACTTCTGTTAGGCCTTTTCCCGCTAATCCCCCAGAGCTTTGAGACCAATTTCTCTCCTTTCCCTCCCTAGCAGAACAAAATTGCAGACATCTGACTCAATGAACCCTCCTCAGTTCTAAATATGTTCATAAGATGTTGAAAGAAACACATCAGATTAAATTGCATAGGGAGAGGGGGCTGGAGTCAAAAAACTAGGCTTGGAGCAAACCCAAAAACTTCCAAATCTGTGCAGAATAAGGGGATAATCCAACTGAGCTGCTACACGTAGAATATCAGCTATGTATGTGCAGGACGGATAGTCACGGAAGGAAATTCATTGAGCAGAGGGCTATCAATGGCTACCAGCCATGATGGCTTTGCTCTGGCCTCCACTCTCAGAGGCTGTAATGTTTCTAAATAAGTACTTAATTCATTCTGGAGGTCCGTACTTAACCTGAAATTGTTCTTAACCTGAAGCACCACTTTAGCTAATGGGGCCTCCTGCTGCTGCTGCACCACCGGAGCACGATTTCTGTTCTCATCCTGAAGTAAAGTTCTTAAGCCAAGGTAATATTTCTGGGTTAGCAGAGTCTGTAACCTGAAGCGTATGTAACCTGAAGCGTATGTAACCCGAGGTACCACTGCATCAGTTTCTGGAAACTTCAGGAGGGAAGAGCACAGGAATCTGGTTGGTCAACGTGAGAGCAGGAAACTGGACTAGATGCGCCACTGGCCTGATCTAACAGGTTCTTCTTATGATCACAGGGGATCCCTGATCACTTGAGTGCACCTGATGTGACCAGGGCTGAAGTAAAATGTTCCCCATTTTGTCTTCCAAATTGTGTGTGTCTTACTATGGGGAATTATTAGATAAGGATAGGTTTAGTCCAAGAAAACAGCACATAGTTAAACTATGGAATTGGCTTTCCTGTGAAGTAGTGATGGCCACCAAAAGGAGTGGCTTTGAAAGAGTTTAGTTATTCCTCCATTGCAGGGGATTGAACTAGATGACCCATGGGATCCCTTCCAACTCTACAATGCTATGATTCTACAGTTCTATGAATCAGTTTGCCCTGGCACCAGCCTAATGATCATCACTGTCTACACCTTAGTTTTCAAAGTTTCTCCTGTCTCAACAGGAAGATCTTAGCTTACCTATGGAAAAATAACAAGGAAGGAGGTAGTGTGACCTGTCTTGGAAGGGAATCCCACAATATGGGAGCAGCCACAGAAAAGACTACCTCTCATCTCAACATCAGTTGTGATCCTGATGTTGATGGGTGTGGCGTTTGCCCTCCTATGTGTGTGACATCATACTGGGTTCATAGGGAAAGGGTTAACTAAGTGTAAAATGACTAACCAATGGGAATCCAGGGGGCAGAGTTAGCTGTGTATAAGGTTTATGCACCAAGGTTTTTTGGAGGGTTAGAGTTGTTGAGAAGACAGACTGGAGTTAGAAGAGACAGACAGTTGGGCTAGTCTGGTGGGAGAGAGTGAGAGAATTTGTTAAGAGGAGTCAGTCAAACAGTTGAGATGATCAGTCAGAAGGTATTAGGAAGGTATAGGCCGGTAAAGAAACTAAAGTTAAGATACTGACGGGAATATTATCTGAGAAACCATAAACTTGTTAATGTTTGTAAAATAAACTTGGTTTTTTGGTTCACTTTTAACAACTGACTGGACTCAGTGTTTTACCAGAGAGTAACTGGTTGGTGGCAGCGGGGAAGTGAGCACAGTGGTGGCACAGGGATCAATAGACCGTTAAACTTGCAGGGATCCTGTGTGATTGCCACAATGGGACTGAGAGAAGGTGCTCAGACCAGGAACTTGGCGCCCATGAAGGTTCATATAGGGAGATAGGATCTTTCAGGTTGCTGGTGGTAATGTTTATCTCCACACTGTCTTACCTAGTTGGTGGAAGGAGAAGAAAAGAAGGAGCCAAACTTACCTCTATCCCACCGATAGCCAACCACTGGTACAGTGGTACCTCAGGTTAAGAACTTAACTCGTTCTGGAGGTCCGTACTTAACCTGAAACTGTTCTTAACCTGAAGCACCACTTTAGCTAATGGGACCTCCTGCTGCCACCGCACCGCAGGAGCACGATTTCTGTTCTCATCCTGAAGCAAAGTTCTTAACCTGAGGTACTATTTCTGGGTTAGCGGAGTCTGTAACCTGAAGCGTATGTAACCCGAGGTACCACTGTACTGCTCAAATGCCTTGGAAAACAAAGAAAACTTGGGCGGGTGAAACAATGACAAAATTGGGACCAGACAGATCTTCTGTTGAACCATATTCCATAGAGAGAGTATGCTTTGTCCTTCAAATTCTCTTACAGCTAAATAGAGGAGTCAAGATTGTAGAGCCCTTTTCTAAGACACGCTTCCATAACCTGCAGATGTGTGACCCTTTCCACAAGGACTGGATGTTCTCCCCCTCTCCACCATGTTTTAAAAGCTCCACAAATCTGGCTTCATAAAAATGGAGGACAACTGCATATATTTGCATAAGGATTATGTCAATATTGCGGTAATATGCAACATTTAATACAATATGTAAATATGCAGCAAAACAATAGTTCTGAATGGGATAAGGGGGGGTGGGAACATTGATTGCTTTTAGATGCTGCACATCTGTCTCACAGCAGGCAACATCTCCGGAGAGGCCTTCTCTCTTCTAAAAAGGCATCTGCCTTCTGTGGCATTTGTAAGAACTTAACATTAAAAAGAATTAACATTATTGTTAATGATTAAAAATAATTAAGCAGCAGGTGTAACCATCGGAGATGAAAGCAAGCCGCTGCTCTGTCCACTCAAAAGCTCTAGAGAAGAAGAGGTTTAAAACACGCACGTACTCAAGACCGGTTTAAAATTAATATGGAGAGGTAGGTCAGAAGGAATGCATTTGGATCCCTAATTGAACACTAGCCCCACCCACCCACCCCCAAATTAATTTTAGATGAGAGCCCAGGTGGGACCACTGTGCATGGGTTGTGTGCGTAGCCCAGATATTAAGACGAAATGGGGTGATTCCAAGTCACAATAGTTTGGTCATGAATTGGATCCTGGGGAGGAACCATGGCTCAGTGATGGAGCAGGAGCATTTCAAACAGGATATCCCAGGCTCAATTCCCAGGTAGGGCTCAGAGAGCCTCTTTCCTGAAACCCCAGACAGCCTCTGCCAGTCAGTGCAGACAATACTAGGTTAAATGGAACATTAGTCTGACTCAGGATAAGGCAGCTTTCTTAGTTCCTTTGCTCCATCACTCCATTAACAAAGAATCTTGATGGGAATCAGGGGCCCCTAATTTTGTTTAGAGTGGATTAATCTTGAGAAATTTCAGGCAGTTCCACCTGGGCTTTTTTGTGTGTGTGTGTGTGGGGGGGTGTTTGTGTGTGTGTGAATTTCTGCCAGAGTTTGATACCATTATGAGACGATGTAGCCTAGCAAAGATTGGTTCAGTGATTCTCCAGAATGGCATGCTTTACTTGAAATGCACCTGCTTCTAAATGAAGATACAAGGTAGCTTCACCAACCTGGTCTGATGTGCATGGACAAAACCAAGGCATCAACTTGAAATATATATGGTTCCAAAATACGCAAGAAGCCTCCACTGCTGCAGGCAGTTCCTTTTCATGTCTTGGAAGATGACTATAGTGGTATTGGGAAGGCCATGTTTGCACAACTCTCTTTGAGGACTTGAATGTGTGAGGACAGGGGTCAGCAACCTTTTTAAGCCGTCCACCATCCCTCAGACCATGTGGTGGGCCGGTTTTTTTTTTTTGTTTTTTTTTTGGCGGGGGGAATGAATGAATTCCCACAAATAACCCAGAGATGCATTTTAAATAAAAGCACACATTCTACTCGTGTAAAAACATGCTGATTCCCAGACTGTCCGTGGGCTGGATTGAGAAGGTGATTGGGCCGCATCCGGCCCACAGACCTTAGGTTGCCTAACCCTGTGTTAGGATGTGTACCTAACACAT
Source organism: Podarcis tiliguerta (assembly GCF_965153285.1). Classification (NCBI taxonomy): domain Eukaryota; kingdom Metazoa; phylum Chordata; class Lepidosauria; order Squamata; family Lacertidae; genus Podarcis; species Podarcis tiliguerta. The sequence goes on from NC_139544.1 coordinate 58,182,608, forward strand.
AGGGAAAAATAAGGATTCTTAGTTTTTGACCACACCATGTGACTTGACTCCTCCTGACTTGCTACTGAGTAAACATGGGGGTGCATGGATACAGTCCTGTACACAGTAATCTGGAAGAAAGTCCCATTATGCTAAGCAGGTTGTATTATAAATCTCAAGTTTTGCTTTTATGCTCATGTCAGAGACCCCAGCTAAGGACTTTCAATCTTCATGTATCTCTCCCTCCATCCTTTCAGAGGATGTACAGCAAAATAACTTGGAAGGTAGAAAGTTGTCTTCCAACCCTTCACCTCTGGAAGTCCCCCCACCGCCCTCTCCTGTGTTTGCAAACGAGACTCATTCGCATGATTGGGGTCTCGTACCAGTTGGTTTTGCATTTCAAAGAGCCAGAGTCTTTTAATTATTCAAGAACGCTCTCTCATCTTCACACAGAAACTCCCAACGTATACTGTATAAATCCCCAATCACCACAATCCCATCATGGGTGAAGAACGATTTGGGATTATTTAATTCAATTCGAGCGTGATTTAATTCATTTTAAAAAGCACACATTTACGTTCTTGTAAATAAACTTAACTATTCGGCACGGGAGCGGGACAGAACGCAACGCCGGGCCCCTGATAACAAAGCTTATTTACTAAGTTGCCGCCAAGCGCAGAGGGCTGTTTGCAATTACTAATGTAACTCCATTTATCTGTGCGGTAATTCTCGGGAAGGCGAGGTTTCGTTGGCCGTTTGTAGGTTGATATAGTTCTATAGTACAAACAGATGTTAAATTAGCTCGGAGAAACACCTAGAAACAACTGTAGCAGCAGATTGCTTGTAAGTAATAGGCAAGATGATAAAGTCCCGATTACGGCGACGTGCACTCATTTTATGCGCAAACACAAAGGCACCACGAAATAGCATATAGGCTGTGGACAAGGTGGGAAATGGATCAAATTAAGATAATGCCATAACAAATGGACTCTGTATTATGTTAATATTGCACAAGTTTCACACAGCAAAGCTGCCAGGGTTTTCTTAATACATCTTCCCCATGCATGCTGCCCTTGCAAAACTGCTCTTTTAAGGACCAGAACTTGCTGGCATTAAAACAAAGAGCGGAAGCTATTTGGTCCTCAAGTAGCAGATGAAGATGAAGCTACCATTTGGGGAAGTTTCGTCACTCAGCGGCACTGCTTTGCATGCAGAAGGTCCCAGGTTCAGTCCCTGGAATCTCCTGGTAGGGCTGGGAAGGGTTCCTACTTGAAACAATGGAGAACCTCTTCCAGGATGACAAAACTGAACTAGGTGGGCCGATGGACTCACTCAATCGGAGCAGCTTCATATGTTTCTAAGCATAGACGGATCTGAAGATCTGGTGCTCCATCCCCATGGAGCCAAGTGAGGTTGGGACACTAGTAACTTATCCAAGTGTCAGGGTTGACTCAGGAGCTAGGGAGCAAGAGTCATGGGGCTCACAGAGCAAAACCAAAAGCTAGGACAAAAGAGCAAACTAGGGAATTTGCCCTCATGGGATTTAATGATGACTACTATTTTGGCTAGCTTTAAAAGGGAATTTAACAAATTCATTGAGGGAACGGTTGGGTTTTTTTATAAAGAAGATTAAAAATGTAAAGGACTCCTGGATGGTTAAGTCCAGTCAAAGGCAACTATGGGGTTGCAGCGCTAATCTTGCTTTCAGGCCGAGGGAGCCAGCGTTTGTCCATGGAAAGCTTTCCAGGTCATGTGGCCAGCAGGACTAAACTGCTTCTGGTGCAATGGAACACCATGGCAGAAATCAGAGTACAGAGAAACACCATTTACCTTCCTGCCACAGAGGTACCTATTTATCTACTTGCACTGGCCTTTTTGGTCTATGCTGATTGGCAGGACTCTCCAGGTTTTCAGACTGGTGACTAGTCCTATCAGGAAGTGATGCAAATTGAACCTGGATTATTTTGCATGCAAGGAAACTACTGCACCAGTTTTTCCCTTAGCACAGAAGACCCATCACCATCATGTTTCACTTTTAACCTTCTTGGGTTCGTTGCTTTTCAAAACAAGGCAAGGCTTCATTCCTTCGACAAATAAGACTGAAGCCTAGTTTGACCTAAGATTTAAGGGGTTTTCTTCCCCAAATGAAAGGAAATCTCACTCTCCAAAAGAGAACAAGCTTTCTTCTCTTATAATGGAAATCCTGACATGATCGAATGAGTAGCTGCTCTATAATGAGGTGGCATTCTTGACAGTTCCTCCAGACTCTGGGGACAGGATCCTACAACAACACACGGCGAGAAAGCTCCAGAAAATATGCACAGGCCTGGCTGGCTCTATTTATTCGCCTTCCCAAAAGGACATGTTGCCAATCCAAATTAGGTTGAACAAGATTTGAAATGAACCCTGTCTCTGTCAACAGCTTCCTAAAGAGAAATATGCAAGGAGGCTTGGACAAGAGTTGTGATTAAGTATCTGAAAAGTGGTTTTTGTTTGTTTTTGTGTTTAAAACAACAACAACAACAACAAATGGAGATAAGAAACACTTCTTCTCCTGAACAGGAGTGACAGGTCTGCTGGGCTTTCTGGAGGAAATGGGTGACTCAAGATGGGATTCATTTTGAACAATTCCAAAAAGGTATTAACAATAGATTTCAAATTCTCTGTGACAACGCCTTTCCACAAAGGCTAGAACACATTAACTCAGTGTCAACTGACGTAAAATGCAACCGGAGACAGATGCATGTGTGTGTGCAATGTGATTTCACCAAAAGTAATCATCAACAACAACGTTCTAGCTGTCAGCTGACCAAAAGGAGGAGGAGTTGCAGTAAAAATTCTGCAAAATCCATTATCAGTGTGTACGCCAACCAATAATATGTACACCTATTTTTTAAAAATAATTTTTATTAACCGACCAATCAAATCAAATCAAATCACATCACATAAATTTCGAATTACAAAGCCGAATTTTAAATTTTTGTTGGGGGTACCCATATTTCAAGTTCCGAAGGGGATTCCAATCATCTTCTTGCTGCTGCAGTAATGTCCACAAATCTGTCCAAATAATGTTCACAATTCTATCCAGTCCTATCTTGCTGTTCCCACATCTCATCTTGTTATTTTCATATATTTTTCTTTTTTCTTTGTGATCTCTTCTGATAATCTCCTCAAGCAGGTAAACACAAATTATAATCCTGTGTGGATTTTTCCGTTCGTCCAATAACCATATCGAGATGGTTTCCGTATATCATCACTTCCATAAATAAAAGCACTCTTTCCATCATTAATCTTCACAAATTTGTCGCCTTCTTTAGTCCTCTGAGGAGGTTCGCACGCAATATGAAAACAAATGCATTCCTCCTCCCAGACATAAATCTTTTGACAGAACTTGCCAAAATGGCAACGCTGTTTTTTGCTGCGTCATCCCAAAGCTCTTGTACTTTTCCACGATCTCCTTAAAAAGTGCTTTTGGTTAGAAATTATCTCCACACAGTCTTAAATCTTCCAGTTTAGGTCATTTAAGCGGCATTTCTGACTTGTGGGGGGGGGGGTTATTGGTTAATCACATAGAAGAAAGAAAGGAAAGTTCCCCCCCATCCAGTCCCGTTGCCGACATGCCGAGCCTTGGTGTGTCTTCTCATGATATAGTCCTGTTTATCCGACCCGTCTTCTTTCTCCGAGATCCCTTCATTTAGCAGTCTTTACTCCCCATTCTTCCTTGAAATATGTGCATTTGCTTCTTCCTAATTGTTTCTTTTGAAGTTGCTGCAGCTAGTGGCACGAATCAGAGACAGCGTCCAGGAGAGCCGAAATCCACACAAGGGCTTTCTGCCTAGTGCCCCCACCCCCTCAAGTTCGGGGGTGGTATATATGGGCACAGCAGGCAAGGGCAGTCCCCCCATTCCCTTGGGGGGGGCAGGGAGGCTGTTTACTCCCATCACAGCCTCTTAATTACCTCGTGTGGGTCAGAGAGATGTTATTGTCAGCCATCTTCCAATGTGCCCCTAATGGCCCCCCCACTAATGTACACCTATTTGTACACGAGTTTGGCTTGTGATGGCCACCAACTTGGATGAGGATTAGATAAGTTCCTGGGTGAAATGGCTATCAATGGCTCCTAGCTATGCCTCCACAGTTGGAGGCGGCAGTACTTCTGAATACAGGAAACCACAAGAGGGGAGAGTGCTCTTGTGCTCAGATCATGCTTGGTGATTTCCCACCAACATCTGGTTGGCGACTGTTGGAACATGATGCTGGACTAGATGGGCCATCAGCCTGATCCTCCAAGCTCTTCTTACGTTCTTGGAGAACTTCAGTATTTCAAAAACCCACAGCTGCGCACACCTTGTTGGATGGGTATGCTTGGGTTCGCGTATTCTTTTGGAAATAGGGACACAGGCAGCGCTGTGGTCTAAATCACTGAGCCTCTTGGGCTTGCCGATCAGAAGGTCAGCAGTTCGAATCAGTGCAACGGGGTGAGCTCCCGTGGCTCTGTCCCAGCTTCTACCAACTTAGCAGTTCGAAAGCATATCAGTGCATTAGGCACTGTTGTGGCGGGAATGAAAATGGCATTTCCGTGCGCTCTGGCTCTCATCATGATCCTCCATGCGCCAGTAGCGGATTAGTCATGCTGGCCACAAGACCTGGAAAGCTGTCTGTGGACAAATGCCACCTCCCTTGGCCTAATAAGCAAGATGAGCACTGCACCCCATAGTCGCCTTTGTCTGGACATAACCGTCCAGGGGTCCTTTACCTTTTACCTATTCTTTGGGAACTGCAAATTAGGTAAGTTTGCAACACCATTTGAACCAAAATGAATGGAGTTTAAGCACGCAACATAATGTAAAAGCGTAGACTAAAAAGTGTCTGGTTTGCTGGATCAGGCCAAGGGTTCATCCAGCCCAATATCCCGTTTTTGCAGTCACCCACCAGGGATGTGGGTGGCGCTGTGGGTTAAAGCGTCAGTGCCTAGGGCTTGCCGATCAAAAGGTCGGCGGTTCGAATCCCCGCGGCGGGGTGCGCCCCCGTTGCTCGGTCCCAGCACCTGCCAACCTAGCAGTTCGAAAGCACTCCCGGGTGCAAGTAGATAAATAGGGACCGCTTACTAGCGGGAAGGTAAACGGCGTTTCCGTGTGCGGCTCTGGCTCGCCAGAGCAGTGATGTCACGCTGGCCACGTGACCCGGAAGGGTCTTCTGACAGTGCTGGCCCCCGGCCTCTTTGAGTGAGATGGGCGCACAACCCTAGAGTCTGTCAAGACTGGCCCGTATGGGCAGGGGTACCTTTACCTTTACCAGATGTCCAACACAGTGCTCTCCCCAGTTGTGATTTCCAGAAGCTAGGAATGAATTGCTGATAAAGTGTTTGGCATTGTTACAATTAGGGTGCATGTTGACCACACTAAACACCTTAGGAGAAGATTGGGGCAAAATATAGTATGTCCTACTCTATGTGTCTTCATGGACCATACTTTTGGAAGTGGATTACAAAGAATAAATATCAATAAATAGAAATGACAGGCAGGAAAAAGTATCATCCTTCTTCTTTTAGGGACCCCTCCTTTTGCCTGTTTGTTTATTTATTTATTTTGCTATCTGTAAACCTCACTGCAAATGCAAGAGAATGGGGAGGGGGGGTGAAAAGAGAGGCTCCCAAAATACTTCAGGCATTGCTGGTCTGCCGTTACGTTCTAGTGCACTGAAGAAAATGAATCTTTTCAAATAGGTGAATTTTCCAACAGAAATGGCCCAAACAGTCTCAGTTCATTGAATAGAATGTGTAATGGTGATCTAAACCTATTACCTTCATGGAGTCTGTGACGTTCTCTTCTAGCATATTGATCTACTGGAGGCAGAGGTGGAGGCGAGAGGAGGAAGGGAAGTGTGTGCGTTGAAATTCTAGTATTTTCTAGTGTGCGGTTTGTGCCCCTATAACATTAGCAAATTGGTTTAAGGACAGTTGCTTTGATGCTTTGAAGTCTCACTGAAGCTGAGTAGACCCTTCTGCTGACTTTCATGTATTCCGGTGTGATACTTGCAAGGCAATCTTGAAAGTGTGTGTAGGTTTCTGTCAAGGCAATCCAGAACACTTCATTTGGCAAGGTACCAAATTAAACATATATGAGCCTCAACACTTAGTGGATAGGGAGTTTTTCTCCCTCTGTCATATTAAGAGGGGGGAGAGATGTGATTCGGTTCTCATTTGAATTCACACTTTTTGAAACAATGGGTTTCCCTTTGTGACATCTGGTTGATCACTGTGAGGGCAAGATGCTGGACTAGCTAGATGGGTCGTTGGCCTAATCCACAGGCTTATATGTTCTTATGACAGTGGCAGATTTTTCACCAAAATTTTCCGAAATCTGAACTAGATTTGAGGGTTGCTAAGGCAAGCCCTCAGAAGGAGACAAACAAGTTTGAATGAGGAGAAATAAATTTCTCAGGGTGACTGCAGACATCCTCCTTTCATGCCTGAATTTTATCTGAAGTGACACCCAAAGTAAATTTGGAGGCTCCTCCTATGGTGAAACGGCTGAGGAATTCCATGGGTAACATTTCAAGCAGACTAGCAAAATTTGCAAGAGCAGTTTCATCATACATCACCTTATGATAGTCAACCATCTATCATGTCCTGAACTTTGGGGAATGAAATAAATTTTCCTGCTGGAATGTAATCAAAAGTCGTCGGGGTTGAAAGATCGGCAGAAGTTCAGAGACAGTTTGTTTTGGGAAGGCAACAATACTTTATAAATCGTTTAACAGCGCAAAGGGATTTGGGTTGCTAATGTAGGCTAAAAATTGGATTCGCAAGTTTACAGAGTACACCAAACTGAACCAAATTGTCAGCATAACATTTAAATTACTTTTTTGATAAGCTTGGCTATTTACAAATCATCAGACAATTACATCTTCCAAAAACTATTTAACATCAATTCACTCTGCCTTTTCAGCGGCGCACTTGACTAATTCCAAATAAATTGAAAAAAATTACCTTACAGATTGCAAGAAACTGACCAAGAAAAAAAAACCCCACCATTTTAAATGGTGCATCATTTAAGCTTACTCTGCATAAGAGTTTTCTCTTTTGCAATATTACCCTTTTTTCATGCATAGTGGAAACCTTAACTCCTCAGTGAAAAGACAGAAATTAACAGGGGAAATAAATCAGTGCATTGTTCTGATTGATATGACGACTCTGAAATTTAGATAGCGCTTGCTGGATTAGGCTAATAATCATTAGGTGCAGGATCCTGTTCACACAGTTGCCAACCAGATGCCCATTATGGGAAATGTACAAGCAGGATTCAAACCCAAGAACACTCGCCTCTCCCATAATTTCTAGAGAATGGTATTCAAAAGAGTTTCTGCCTCCAATTCTAGAGTTTCTATATGCCAGTTTCTATAAAAACCAGCAGAAACAGAATCTAAGGGAGCAATGCTATTCCCAAGAAGCTGACATGAAGCAACCCAGTGTAAATTAAACCAGAGTAAATTTGGATGTTGGGATGTTGGTATCTGTCTGTCTTGGGAGACAATGGAGGAGCGAGCCTTTGAGGGTGAAGACAAACTGTCCAAACCCTGTTCAGCAGTGAGGCTCCTGCTGTTGCTTTGCATAAGCTAGGCAAAAGAAAACCAAGTAAGGTGCTGGTCTTAACCTTTAAAGCCCTATATGGACTAGGACCCTCGTACCTACGGACCGCCTCTCCTGGTATGCCCCACAGAGAAACCTACGGTCTGCAAATAAAAACATCCTGAAGGTCCCAGGCCTCAGAGAGGTTAGGCTGGCCTCAACTAGAGCCAGGGCTTTCTCGGCTGTGGCTCCAATCTGGTGGAACGCTCTGTCACAAGAGACTAGGGCCCTGCGGGACTTGACATCTTTCCGCAGGGCCTGTAAGACAGAGCTGTTCCACCAGTTGGTCAGGGCGCAGCCTGACCCCCTCCTCTGGCAATCTGCACAGGGTCTTGCTTGCTGGTTGCCATCAATTTGTTTTTGATTGATTTTATGGTGAAAAGTTTTTAGAATGTTGGATTGTTTTGATTGTTGTTAGCTGCCCTGAGCCCAGCTTTGGCTGGGGAGGGCGGGGTATAAATAAAATTTATTATTATTATTATTATTATTATTATTATTATTATTATTATTAAGTACAGTGGTACCTCAAGTTAAGTACTTAATTCGTTCCAGAGGTCCGTTCTTAACCTGAAACTGTTCTTAACCTGAAGCACCACTTTAGCTAATGGGGCCTCCTGGTGCTGCTGTGCCTCCAGAGCCTGATTTCTGTTCTTATCCTGAAGCAAAGTTCTTAACCTGAAGCACTATTTCTGGGTTAGCAGAGTGTGTAACCTGAAGCGTCTGTAACCCTAGGTACCACTGTATTGAAAATAGTGTTCTGTGCCAGGACTTGTGATCAAGTTGAAGGGAGGTTTAGGGCTCACCTCCCTCCCTCTGGTCATCCCCCTACCACACGCCCTTTTGGAGATCTTACATAAGCCTTGGCTCAGCCAGCTAAGCTCTGGATGAGTCAAGATGAGAAAGTTACACCAGAGTATCCCCAGCTGAGCCAGGATTTTGGCCTTAATGCTAGCAGAGCTGTGATCCCAAGATGGTCACCCCAGTTTATCGTTCCACAGCATTGTTCCATAAATCCACTTCATATAACCCCTAAGCTGTCTTTCTTCTCAGAAATATTCAATTTGCTTCTGGTCTCCAGTGATGGTTTCATTGCCACAAGAAGATGGCATTATCCTAAGCATTGATTGATTTGGATTTGTGCTCCATCCCATCCTGTAAGCTGAGGGGCGTGTAACAGAAAGGCCACTCACTCCTAAACTACCAAAATAACATGGAATTTCTCCATCATTTCTGGACTTAGATTGGCATCCAGTTTAAATGTCCGAATCACCTTTGCAATTGACTGCTATTTTATCTAGTTCTTTTCTCCTGATCTTCTTAGCTGCCAACACATATAGTGCTACTTTATAAGTTACGAAGTCGTCAGTATCACTCAGCAGCCATTTCACCCTTTCCACGCTGTTTGAGTGTGTTCCATTGGTAAGCAGGGATTTTATAAATCGGTCTCTTGGTTCTATAAACAGTGGGCATTGCAATAAATAGTGGTGCAGGTCCTCTACGCAAGGTTGCCCACACAGGCAAAGTCTTTCCTTGTACTGAACTTTGCCATACCAACCATCCACCACCACCCATATCCAAAGAAGAGCCTGAACAATAAGTTGTGCAGCTACTTCGAAAGATCTTCAGGTCTCTGATGGGCCTAAAGAGGAATGAGGAGTTTGGTTGACCGGCTGTTAATGCCTGAACCTAACACATAGATTGTGCGGTTAAGTGAGCAGCCTCAGTGGCTCCTTTGGGTGGCATATAAATTCAGATAAATGAATACATAGAATGAAACAGGCAGTGGCCTTCAAATTATAGAGCTGTAAGTATCAAAAGTTCTTCTAGATGAGTCCTGATACCCATCCATGCAACAGAGGTTGTGCGCAGATCCAGAACGGAGAGAGGGTGAGATTAAGGTGTTCCATCTGTATCATTAGGTGCAGTCTGAGATAGTCCATTCCCACATGCAAGTCATTGCTTGGCATTACAGTCACTGGGTTATGAACCATCCTTCCATTTACCAGTGATCTTCCACAGACGGTCTGCCTCGCAACCTGCACTTTCCAAATTCAATGAATTTCAGCTCGGCCTGAATATTCAGTTTGTTTGAATATTGATTCAGCTCAGTGGTTACTAAGGCCTGCCAGCCCACTGGTGGAGAAGAAGTAATTATTGTTGTGGGTACACTTTTTTATAGTTTGTTTTCAAGCCATGCTCCTTTGTGCATCGGAGGTCCCTTTGCACTGTCATGGCCCTGTGAAACTTGCATCTCCTCCGAATCGGGCCTGGAGATTTTGACACGTTGCTGACTGTCTCCACAGCATACATGTCTCAGCGCAGGCACGAGGTGTTTGATACGCGATGTGGCGAACAGCACTCCGGCTCCATAATCGTCTCTTAGCTACGGGAGCCTACAACTGAGCGCGAAGTCATCTTTCAAGTTTGAATGCACAAGTAAGCAAAGACACTAATTAAACTTCAATTGGTATTTTATTTTTAATTCAGCTGCAAAGAGCAGAATCTCGTCTTCAGATTTAATTAACAGCCTTCTCCCCAGCCCACCCCTCCTCCCCACCCAGAGACACAATTACCCATATATTAAGTGGGAAACAAATTCTACTCGCACTTTCAGGGGCACACAAACTCACAGATCAAATGGGCAGAAACTGCAGCGCAGTTCTGAATTTCACACTAAAGCGGTTGTGCACCCTGCTGTCCAGCACAACAATGAGAGAGCATGCTGTTGTCATTGCATACCTTCCAACTGGGGTGTTTGTACAAGTACATTACCTGCTTTAAGAACCTAACAACATAAGAGGAGACTGCTGGATCAGGACAAGGGCCCATCTAGTCTAGCATCTTGGCCTTAGCTTCTCCATCCTTGTTGCAGCTTGATTTGATTTCTCGGGTGCGCTGCCATGGGGTCACTGGGACTTGGCTGGTGGCTGCCCACTGGTATCTGTTTGGCCACCATTGGAACAAGATGCTGGTCTAGATGGGCTATTGGCCTGATCCTGCAGACTCTCATGTTCACACACTGCATAGTTAACCTGTGGAATTAAACAAATTCATGGAGGAGAGGGCTACTAGCCATGACGGCCATACACTGACTCCACAGTTGGAAGGAGCAATGCTTCTGAACAGCAGTTGCTTGAATCTGCAGGAGGGGAGAGTGCTGTTGTGCTCTTGTGTTCAGTTCCTGTTTGTGGGTTTTCCATAGGCATCTGGTTGGTCAATGTAAGAGCAGGATGCTGGACTAGATGGGCCATTGGTCTGAGCCAACAGGCTCCTCTTATTTCCTTTTATGATCCCCTTCTACCAGTCCACAATAGAAAATGTCCTTTCATACTGCATCATGGTGTGGTACAGTGGTTTGACATCAACTGATAGGAAGTGCCTACAGAGGGTGGTGAATACAGCACAAGATATTATGGGCTGTCCCATGAATCCGCTGGATGAAATAGCGGAAGAACGTTGCCTCAGGAGAGTGAGGAAAATTCTCAGGGATGATTCACACCCTGGCCGGCACTTTCTTGAACTCCTGCCCTCAGGCAGAAGATATAGAAGCATGATTAGTTGCACCAACAGGGTAAAGAACAGCTTCTATCTGTGGGCTGTTAGGCTGCTGAATGAAAAGATAGCAACAGGGCAAGTGACTTTCGGGCTTCGTGGGTGTTCGTCAGTAAACGAGGGGAATTAAGACTAAGAGAGCTGAGTGGGGGGTGCTCGTGTGATCTCACTGTATACAAGTTGTACAAGTGACAATAAAGTATTTCAATTTCAATTATCCTTTAGCCAAAATGGAATGGCAATAAAAACCTCCTAAGAATTCCTGCTAACGTCCTTGAACTCTTGCAGGTGACAAAGGACCCTCCAACTGATCTCCAGGGATTGAGCTAAACAAAATCCAGTGGCCTCTTCACTGTGGTGGTTTGAGTAGCAGCAGTGAGGCCTAGTAGGAAAAGAAGGAGGTGGATGTAGCTCTAGTAATAGAATGAGCCGCCTTAATAGGAGATGCAGGAATAAGAGTTTGAAGAATAATTAGTCAACCTTTCAGGCATACCTCATCCAAATAATGAATACGAATGCCAGGTTTCATGTAGATTAATGGAACTATGTAAAGAAATATGCTTTTGTGTTTTGTGTTTGGAGCTTGGAAGAAAGAATAGATATGCATCCATTGTTTTGTTAATTCCATCCCATTCCGAAGCATTTCTAACTGCACCGCTATTAACTCGTGGGATCATTTCCTTCCCTTTGAAGTCCGCCGATAGCACGGTGGTACTTGAAAATGTCTGCGCTTAATCGGAAGAAGAAATGACATTAGGCAAATAGGAAGAGCCTTCTAATAATTATGATACCTGGAAAAGCAAGCGAATCGCATTAAAAGGGAAACAATATCAGCTGCCGTTTCTTAATTGAGTAGTGGAAGCAAGTTAACAGCCCAATGATGTAGTATAAATTAAAATGCCATGAAATCATGATAATATAAAAGTTCAGTCTAAATAAGATTCAGCACCAATCATATCCCAGTCAAGGACTCTTTTTTCTTTCAGATAATTCCATTTTGCTGGTTTCTAGGCTGGAGCCCATCAATAGAGCTGAAAAGAACATTTAGAGGGGAAGCGGGAGGGGGAAAAATATTTGATGGCTGCTGTACATTTGCAGAGAGCGAATGAATTCAGAAGACTCTTCATTTCCAGAGATGTCATGTGAAAAGTTTGCAAATAGACCAGACTTTCTGTGACATCCTTTTGGTAGTTAAATATTAGAGATTCTCTTAATCGCTGCTAGCTGCAAGTCAAACATACCTTTTTTCTGGGGGGGGGGGGGTTGTTGAGAATATTTAACTTTTTAAAATGTGTGGAAAGTCGTAGAGTTAGAAGGCACCTCAGAGGTCATAAAGCTCAACCTCCTGACAATTAGGGACGGGCAAATCTGTCAAATCCTCTCGGTTTCTCTTTTTTCCCAATCTTAAATTCAGTTCCCCACAATTCCATCTCAGTTTGTGATTTTCTTTCAAGGCCTTGTGGAAGTTCATCAGCATTTTAGTGCTAATTTCTCCCTAATATACACATTTGTATGCAGTTCTGCCAAACACACAATTTTTTGCATGGGAATTTTCCTTCATATAATGCACTTTTGTGAGGTTAGTTTCACCAATATATGCATTTCTCTGCACACTTTACCTCAGTGTATCCGTTCTTTGTGTATGCCCCCCCCCCCCATTACTTGAGTGGAGAACTGCATAGCAAAATTCAATGAAGTGCAAATTTCAAAGAACGGATATGTTTCAGTTTGTATAATGAGCACTCACACTGTACATTGTGGGTGCCCTTCGCGGGATTGTGAATGGTGTTACCGTTCCCAGGGAGCTTACTGGCAAGCAGGGGCTGGCTTGCCTCTCAGTGTTATTATTTGGAGGTTCACGCCCAGCCTCAGTAATCAAGTTTCTTGCTGGGAGTTGGGGCCAGTCCCATTTATATATAGGGGGTGGAGCTTACAATAGCCAGGCAGTCAGCTCTGGAGATTCCCCCTCCCTGCCCTCCTTTTGTTTAATGTTTTCTTGTTTGCAGCTTAACATTTTCTTCCTGTTTAATGGGCACTGCTATGGTCTTTGACTGGTTGCTGTTGAAGGACCAGGAAGAAATTTTCCTGCATTGGCAGGTTTTGTCTTCCCCGTAGCAATTCGTCACAACTTTGGTGGTTATGGCCTTGGGTGGAATCCTTTAGTCTTTTCTTCCATATAATGTGGGGTGGGGATGAAGTGGTGACTCAGCCCCCTGCGGTGGCGATTCCAGGGTCCCCCTCTTAAAGGGGTTATATATATGGGTGTCACTGGCCATACACTGAAAGGTCATCAGTGAACTACCCTGTGTGCGGGGACATGGGCTTGGCTGCCTGTTACAATTATGTCTCACAGAGCACCCCCATATCCCATTTACCCTGATGAGCCCCAGTTCCCCCTGGCTGGGGGACAGAGATGGATACATGCCCAAGGCCTAAGCCAAGGTCTTCCTACATTCAGAAGTTTCATAAAGTTGTGGCCTAATTTCAATTCCATAACACGTTGTCAGAGTCTTTATTGCTTCCTTATGATGCCTGGGGGCTGGGGCTGTTGCTGCCTGCTCACGCAATGTTTGGAAAGCACAAATTAGGCAGATTTGCCTTAAAATGCAAACTGAATCAAACCTCTCCTGTATTCCTGCTGCCGATGCAGGAAATTCATAGGTAAAGCCTTCCTGATCAGTGCTCAGCAGTCTGTGCTTAAAAACGCTAAGTGGAGAGGAGTAGATAACCTTCTGATGTGGTCTGTGTGTTCCCCATGACACCCTCCAGAATGCAACTTTTTGGACAAAAACAAGAGGCTAGATACCTTTGGTGTAGTGGACTAGACCCTTCTTCATCAGTTTCATGAGCAAATGCCACTATATGCCTTACCTCCCATGTGATGAACTGGACTCTTCTCTAATAAATCCATCAACACCACAAAACTCCATCTGAAACTCTTTCCATTTGATACTGTTTTTCTCACCCTTCCCAGCTCCCCAGATTTTGTTGTTGTTTTTTATTTTATTTTCAAAAGGCCCAGGGCCTTTTGCCTCCATGATGGAATAAATAACTGTTAAAGCTTTCCGCAGCTCAGGTCAACAAAGGCCAGATCACATCTGACAATGCTACAGCGATGAATTTCTCTCGTAATCTGGACCCATCCCTTTTGAGATGACAGGCACAACTAGGAGCTGATACGCTCTCCAAATGCTGCTGACTGCAGTGTGCATTCTGTCAGGCGGCATTTCTAAGAAGTGGCGCCATGTGCAGCTGACCTCTGTGAAAGTTTAGGAGGATCTCAGGGCAGGTGTGTCTGACTGTAAGTACATGGTGGAAGAGGGAGGGAGATTTAGTCACATCAACTAATTCTTTCCCCTTGCCATAGGTTTACCGTAATGTGATGGAGAGAGCAGAGTCATGCCTCTTCCAAGATCTGGGTTCTCCTGAAGAAGAGTTGTCCTCCTGCTGCAAACCATCAGCCACCAACACATCAGGAGATGCAACAACAGCAATATGAACATATCTGATGGGACATGTCCCTGTTAGAATTCCTGCTGCGTGATTGCAGTCATAGGATTGTTGTATTTCACATGACGTGGTATGTTTTGAGTCCACAGAGTGGGAAGTGACGGAGACAGGATGTTTGTGTTACTGTGTTCTGTGAAGTGGGACTGTTGTCCTTTGTTCTTTCTCTTTGCTGTCTGATGCTAGAGAGAGAGGGAGCCATGTTGCAATGCTCTGTGTGTGTTTATATGTAAATAAAGTAGATTAACCAAAATGCTGAGTTGCTGAGGTCTGTTACGAATGATGCACAAACTCTGCGGATCCCTAAGTGTGTTGGTGTCTGTTGGCATCGGCCGCTGTGATGTTTGGGCTGAAGAAAGCTTTTAAAGCTTCCGAACGATCAGCCAGGAGGGAGAGAACATGCCAGTCGGACATGTGTCTCTGCCAGGGTCCTACCCGAGTGTAGGCTGAGCTCCTGACAGTCCCATGCTCTCCCCACACAAGGGAGAAGGAGAGGGAGTGGTTTTGGGGGGTGGTTTTTCTACCTTTCCTTCTATGGAGCTCAAGTTGGTTTATCAACACAACAACCCTGTGGGATATTGGTTGCAACCACATGACACTTTGTCCCATTTTCCCAACACTTCCCTAGCAGTTAGTTTATGCATGACGTAAAAGCGACATCTGGAAACCAAATGGAATTTAGCACATGTTTAGTGCTCCTTTTCATGTTGTCTGATGCCATTAAAAAAATCTATTTCTACCCCCTTTAAGCTGGAAAACTATGGGAGTAGAGTGACACGATTTAGGATAGTATAGCAGCATGAAATTCTTTCCTGCTGTTTTTATGGGGGAATCATGGGCAAACAGAGGCACCCATGAGTGGAAAGGGCGAGGGAACAGCAATGTTTTCCAATGGCATTCATTGTTGTATCACACCATACCCAGTGGTGGGAATGAAGTTTAACACCACAAGGTGATACATCAGTCCAAAAGCCACAGTTCCACAATGCAACAAGTACTGCAGCGTGAGAGGGACATTAGAAAATGAAGAGTAGAGCTAGCAATGTAATCTGGAGAACTAATGCAATATTCCCCACATCTGAATACATAATATGTACGTGGGAGTTTTGTGTATTTATTTTTTTAATTAATTACATGTCTTTTGGAGTAGATGTGTCTATATTATAATGGGGTTATATTCAGAGCAGACCCACTGAAATTAATAACTAACTTAGAACCATTAATTCCAATGTGTAGGAATTTCATAGAATCCAGTGATTTTTAATTTATGTTTTTGAATATGTTATAAATTGCTTGGATAGCTTTCTGTGTGACAAATGATATAACAACAACAACAACAACAGCCAAAGGTCACCCAGTGAGCTTCTTAGCTGAGCATGGATTTGAACCCTGTCTCCCAGGATCTAGGCCAAAACTATAACCAGTACACCATATTGGAACATACAATTTCAGAGTATAGATAGATATAATCGTATATGGGGTTTATATTCCTGGCCCTCACACTTTCTGGGCTCTGGGAAAGTCACATGAGGGCACTAGTGAGTTCTCAGAAGCTTTTGGATGGCTCTTCCAGACATTTCCTTCCTCTCTCCTGCCCCCTCCCCCTTTTCTGGTGATCTGCCTAAAGCTGCGATCACACAAGTGAGTTAACTGTATGGAATGGAATTTCAGAGACAAGACCAAGTGACATGCAATACATTTATTTAAACATCTATTAAAATGTTTGTATTTATTTTATATTGGATTTAATAATTCAGTCGGTCACCCAGTTCAGTGTTAGACACGCTTAATTAAGCCCATTGAAACTAAGGAACTGAAGTGAATGCAACTGTTCTGGATCAGGGCAATAATTATTTATTTTAAATACCTTTAATTCATTTGAAGAACTATGCATCCAGCCTTCTAGTTTGTTACACAGGGCAGCTTGCGGAAGATTAAAACCAATGATTTGAATCAGCTTCATTTCAATCAGCAGTCAAGATCAAGTGAAGAAAATTGGTCTGTGACAGCATCAAGTCCAGCAACCAGACAATGCTGCCAAGGCCTTGTCTAAACAGAGAGTTCTGCTTAACTGGCCTCTAAAAACTCACTGGAAAACTGACATGGCCAGCCTCCTTAGCGAGATAACTAAGAGGCCACCATAAACTTCAGTGGAGATTTCTAAGCAGAGGTTGAATGGCCGACTGCTATGGATAATTTAGTTGAGATACCTACATTGCAGGGGGTTGGACTAGATGAACCTTGGGGTCCCTTCCAACTCTGAAAGTTTACGACTCTATTATTCTATGACCCTGTTTCTTCAATCACTTTGTTTTTGTTGTTGTTGAGTTGTTTAGTCGTGTCCGACTCTTCGTGACCCCATGGACCAGAGCACACCAGGCACTCCTGTCTTCCACTGCCTCCCGCAGTTTGCTCAAACTCATGTTAGTAGCTTCGAGAACACTGTCCAAACATCTCGTCCTCTGTCGTCCCCGTCTCCTTGTGCCCTCCATCTTTCCCAACATCAGGGTCTTTTCCAAGGAGTCTTCTCTTCTCATGAGGTGGCCAAAGTATTGGAGCCTCAGCTTCAGGATCTGTCCTTCCAGTGAGCACTCAGGGCTGATTTCCTTCAGAATGGAGAGGTTGGAACTTCTTGTGGTCCATGGGACTCTCAAGAGTCTCTTCCAGCACCATAATTCAAAAGCATCAATTCTCTGGCGATCAAGCTTCTTTGTGGTCCAGCTCTCTCTTCCATACATCACTACTGGGAACACAATAGCTTTAACTATACAGATCTTTGTCGACAAGGTAATGGTTCTGCTTTTTAAGATGCTGTCTAGGTTTGTCATCGCTTTTCTCCCAAGAAGCAGGCGTCTTTTAATTTCTTGACAGCTGTCACCATCTGCCGTGATCTTAGCACTGCAAAAATCAGTCTTCCAATTTCTCAAAAGTTTTCTTCCTCTGCGAAACCAGGCTTTGAGTTTTCTGTCTTGTTCTGCTGGCACTTGAGGATTTCTTTAGAATCCCTTCAAAATTCAGGACTAGATCTAAGGAACAGCTGTGGGGCACCCGGTGGCGAGGCCTGATGGGGTGCCTGGATCAATGGGGCAGATAGTGTTGACATGCAGCTGGCTTGCCCCCCGCTGAGTCGTCTCCTTCCAGCCGTCCCACTGCGAAGACCCATCGGCTTCTGCTCTGACATAACTCAGCAACCTGGGCTTCAAAGCCAGGGCACACTATCGGCAGATCGAACTGCACACACAGAATAGGCTTGAGGCTTGTGAAAGCATATTACAACTACAGATTTATTACTCATAAATCAGGACAAAAACATGCATCTCTCTCTCTTCTCATAGAGACTGGGAAAAGCAAGTTCCCAGCAAGCTGTGCTGGAATGAAAACAGACATGTGACACACAACAGTTCCACACGTCAGCTCCTTAAGGTGGAATGGAAATTCTCAACAGATAGTAGGGCTGTGCAAAGCCCTGATAATCTCTACTGGCAGACAGAACATCTCCCACCAGCAGCTGAGGACCAGACCACTCCAGGTTCAACTTCATCACCAGAGTTGGTGTGATAGGTAGCACCAGGTAGCACACTGAATCATAAAATTATAGAGTTGGAAGAAAACCCAAGGGTCATCCCATCTAATTCCCTGCAATTGAGGAATCACAACTGAAGCATCCATGACAGATGACCATACAACCTCTGCTTAAAAACCTACAAGGAAGGAGATTACACTACCATCCATTTTTTAAAGTCCCTAGGAAAATTTATCAGCATTATACAGGGGAGCATGTGGTTCTCTATATGCACTCCTAATATACGCATCATTTATGCAATTTTGCAAATATACAATTTTCATGCATGCATCATGCATATACAAATATAAAACAAAACATATCAGTATATATATTAGAGACTAGAGGATCACTAGTTCCCAAAGGCTGCAATAAAGCCTGGATTGGTGCATTGAAGCATATTTCCACATCTGGATCAGGGCCATTTGGTATGCTAAGTAAATGTGGGATATTCATTAAAAGTCAGGTGTCTGCATGATCAGTTGGACAAGTTAAAGGTTTCCTTGCATTATCGTCATAGCTTTCATAATGGAAGCCAAAATACCTTGAACAACTAAGAGTCTGACAGAAACTAATGGGATTTTTAAAAAACATCATGAATCAAACTCAGGCATTCACTGCCTTTAATGAATATTTGAATTTGTATTCGTATCTGGAGAGAACCTCTCCTCAGATTTAGAATAGATTAATTCCTCTTAATTAATTCAACTTGCCTTCATTGAGCTTGTGTTTGTGTAATTTACTTTAATTTGCTTCACCTTTGTTTAATTTGTTTGCCTCATCTTTACGAAGGAGAATGTAAAACTGACACAAAGGAACTTGGCAAAAAATCCTCTGAATTCCAAAGCAATTCATTTTGCCAATCCAGTAACATAGCCTGAATCATATACCATATGTTATCTGACTGGTGAGTATATATTTATTATATAAGATCAAAGATTAGGGTCAGTTATCTGGTGCGGTTGTTGTGTAGGTTATTGTAGCTGTGTTGATGCAGGCTATTATCCTGTCCAACTTGGTCCAATTTAAGCAGGGAAGGGAGTCATCAAAGGCTGGGCGAACAAATTGTAGTGCAAGCAAGTCAAGGGGTTAAGAACAGAGATGTTTGCACCTGCATGGCTATTTATTTATTTAAGAATATTATTGGGCTACTTTTCTGGGTGATCACTTGTCCAAAGTGCTTTGAAAATAATAATTATTTGTGATTGGCTATAGCGACCTTTGTTTTCATGTGTGAGTGGGATGGGTGTTTTGTTTTTTGTTTTTAAATAATATTTTATTGAGTTTTACAACAGAAACTTAAAACAACAATAAACAAACAATCTCAGAACAACAACAAAAAAAACAAGAAAGAAGAAAAAAAACAAGAGAAAATAGATACTACAACACACAAACACATAACAGCAAAATATATTAAAGAAAATAAAGATATTAAAAAACAATTTTTGTCTCCTTATATTCTTTACATTAACTTATTTCTCCGACTTCCCCAGACCTTCCTTCTCTGTATTCCAAAACAAATATTCTGTCTGCAAATTCTTTTCCTCTATCATATTTTGATTTTCTAATACTCTTAAAGACTAGTAGATAGTTGCATTTCCTCAAGTCTGACAAAATATTAATTCTTTCTCTGATCACTTTTTCCCAAATGCCCATTCACCCTCAATCCGATGTCATCAAACGTTCGTTATCTTATAATGTTTCTGTAAATAGTCCTTAAATTTCCTCCAGTCTTCCTTCACCGTCTCTTCCCCCTGGTCTCTGATTCTGCCGGTCATTTCTGCCAATTCCATATAGTCAATAACTTTCATCTGCCATTCTTCCAGTGTGGGTAGCTGTTGAGTCTTCCAATACTGTGCGATGAGTATCCTTGCTGCTGCTGTAGCATACATAAAAAATGTCCTATCCTTCTTGTGCACCTGTTGGTTAGCCATACCCAGGAGAAAGGCCTCTGGTTTCTTCAAGAATGTGTATTTAAAGACTTTTTTCAGCTCATTATAAATCATCTCCCAGAATGTCTTTATCCTTGGGCATGTCCACCAAAGGTGAAAGAATGTGCCTTCAACCTCTTGACATTTCCAACATTTATTGTCAGGTAAGTGATAGATTTTTGCAAGCTTGACTGGTGTCATGTACCACCTGTATATCATTTTCATAATATTCTCTCTTAGGGCATTAGATGCTGTAAATTTCATACCAGTGGTCCATAACCTTTCCCAGTCAGCAAACATTATGTTATGACCCAAATCTTGGGCCCACTTAACCATCACTGATTTCACTTCCTCATCTTGCGTATTCCATTTCAACAGCAAGTTATACATTCTTGACAAAGTCTTAGTTTTGGGTTCTAACAGTTCTGTTTCCAATTTTGATTTTTCCACCTGGAAACCAATTTTTCTATCCATTTTGGGATGGGTGTTTTGAATCAGGTAAGCCATTTAGATTCACATGCTGTTGGTGGATTCTTGTTGTTGTCTTGTTGGGCTGTGTATGTGATAAAGGGGAGCCATACCGGGGTGGATGTGTCTTCTTCTATTTGTCCCCGTGTCAGTTTCAGTTTATTGGTTAGTTTTCCTAATAAGGCTGTTTCGCATACTATTTGGTACCATTGGTCCATGCTTACTCCTGACAGGTCTCTCCAGTGTCTGGCTATGATGTTTCTGGCTGCTGAGAGTAGGTGGGTTATGAGCTCTTTGTGATGTGAGTGGGCATTCTTGTCTTGGAAGATGTTTAGTAGGGCCAGTTCTGGGGTGACTTCTAATACTTGCTTAGTTATTTTGCATATTTTTCATATGGTTGTTGTCTAGAATATGACTTAGCCTGATCTTTGATTCCCCTTCCTTCCCTCCCACTCTCCTTTTTATGAAGATTACCCGCTCTGGGATCCCACAGCTAATTCTCCCCTGGTCTTCTCTCTGGCCTAAATAGGACTAATTTAGTCAGCAAGCCCTGGTGATCATCTAATGTTTTTTGGATGGATTTTCTTCCTAAATTGATTTTTGAATCCTGAATTTATGGTTATTCATGTTTTATACTGTATTTTATGCTGTTTTTTTGTTGCATCAATTGAGTGTTTTAAATTTGTTGTTGGCTGCCCTGAGCCCGGTTTTCTGAGCTGGGAAGAGCAGGGTATAAATAAAAAATATTTTTTATTATATAGAATAGTTGGATTTGGGGGCATTCCCACCACATGTGGAGGTATGTGCCTGTGGAGGCGCATCCTCTCGTATCAGGTTTGGGGCACATAGATACATGGCTGTGGATGATGCTTTGCATAGATGTCCCACTGATTTAAATCTACTACAGCTTGCTGTGACTCCATACCCTCCAACATTTTTCCAGTTAAAATGTGGACATCTTATTCCATACCCTCCAACATTTCTCTGATGCAAATAGGGATGTCCTAAGGAAAAGCAGGACATTCCAGGATCAAATCAGAAACCGAGATTGCTTCTGTTAATATGGGACTGCCCCTGAAAAATAGGGACACTTGGAGGGTCTGTGACCCTCAGCCATTTAGAATCAAGTTGGCTCCTATTAGTATAGCCAGCCACACCGCTTGGTCACACAAGAGTGTGACAGAGTTCCATTATTTGACCCCATAAGGGTATGATGGAATGTTGGGCACTTTCATTTATATAGATGCTTTATATAACACTTACAGCCAAGTATTGTACAGTTAGCTGGGGTTGGTGGGAGGGCAACAATAATACCGAAAAACAAGTTTCTTTCCAGGAGATGTAAAATATAAAACACTGAGGCAGGAACTACAGGAAGCGAATTAAAGGAGCCCCTAAATGGCAGCTGTTTAGTGTTCCTTGGCGCACTGATGCAATTTTCCAGGATGCGAGATATTAAAATACTCAAGAGCCTGTTTTTTCGTGCCAGAAAAAGAAGGTCTTAAATGCAACTTCATGACCTTTAAAATACTACTAATAATAAAGCTCTTCCAGTAGATATCAACCTCCTGCTAAGTGCTCTCTGTCTTTGAAGTCGTGCTAATTCAAGGCCATTAAAATAGATTCTGTTAAAGGCGCTGTTCCGTCAAACACACCAAACATATAACAAGAGAGAGAGAGAGAGAGAGAGAGAGAGAGAGAGAGAGAGAGAGAGAGATTTAATTAGTGCTGCTCTATATCTTCAAATGTGAATGTTTTCTTGAGTAATAATAGGCTAAGTTTGCCTTCAAAAACCATTTTAATAGTGTTAATACTAGTAAATATTGCTCATTTTGGTCCTGATGCACCATTTTAATAGTTCCCACGGTTTCTAAAAGTCACTTCTTATTGTTTTACTGTAGGAAGAATCTTACTTTAATTATGTCATTATTGTTTGCAAGTCATAGAATCTTAATTAATGCCAGTTGGCTTCAAGGCACACACAGAATGCACACTTGACGCTTCTGATTGTCTCTCGCTCTTCCTCTCGTAGTGAGTCTTTCTTCCCTTCTCTGCCCACAAAGTGTCAGCCTTGTATTTTTGGCCCAATATTAATTGCTATGACATTTTCCTATAGCAAGGTGAACTAATGGGGTGCCCTCTGCCATCAGTTGGACTGCAGATCCCATAAGTCCCAACTCTTGGCCATGCTGGCTGGGGATGATGGAGCCCAACATTCTACAGAGGGTCACAGATTCCCCATCGCTGCTTTAAATAAAAGCTTCTTAAGAATTCTTAGAAAACATCTGAAATCTGATTTTGCTTGTCACAACCACTGTGATTATATTTTTGCCTATTTTCCATTAGCTCACAGGCTACCCCTGTGTTATAGCATCACTTTAAACATATATCCATGTGGCACTTCCAATATGTTTACTAGGATTCTTACCTGAACGAAACCCCTTCGCTGGAGGTCTTTAAGCAGAGGTTGGATGGTCATCTGTTGTGGATGCTTTAGTGGAGATTCCTGCATTGCAGAGGTTGTACTAGATGACCCATCCAACTCTACAATTCTATGAATCTTTTTATATTATCTATCTTCCCAGTACTACCCAGAAACACCATCACTCACTGGATCATCACCTTGTTGTGGTGAGCGGGCTTGCACATTCCTATGACCCATGTGAGTGAAGCTGTCTGGAATCTCTTACTCCCAGCAGGGTCACCCAAGGCGGTAAGGTCAAAGGGAAGGAGCTAGACAAAGAATGATCCAAGAAGTCCTCAATGGCAGAACAGGTGGATGACAATAAGTGGTATGTTATAACAGCTGTAAAGGCAGAAGAAGGCTGCAGCAGACAAGAATCTACCAGTCGTTGTGACTATGCATGCCATTGGAACAGAGCCTTACAGTGAAGACTGTGCATTGGTCAGCGTGCACTGATCTACACACATTAAACAAATTCACGCACAGGTGTCTTCCAAAAACCCATCCCAAACCCAAACTCCAAAAGTCCCATGGCAATTGGCAAATGGTAACAGGAGCAGGATTGTGAAATCTGGAAGCCCCTAGTCATGAACCAGCACGCGGGCGGTGGATACAGATTCAGTCGTTCTGACTCAAGGAACGAGGCAGTTGAGCAGCTCAGCAGCTGTATCCATGACTGAGCAGCCCTTTGTAGGATCCACTCTGCTTACCTTGAAAATGGAGGGGCTAGAAAAGGTGCCCTTAACATAGTCTTCCTCCCTTTTTCCCTGACTGGATTACAGCGCCCAGTGGGGTCACCACCCAGCAGTTGTAAAAGACAACTGAACTTTGGAACACGGAAAACCCAGAAAAACCAGAGATGAAAATCTTCTTCAGGCAAAGCAGATTCTGTACCATTGAGCTGTAGCTCTTCCCTGATGGGGCACTGCTTAATGCTGAGTTTTATCAATGGTCCTTTGAGCCCAGTATTGTTTTCACTGAACAGCAGTCTCTCTCCAATGTTCCTTGCAGGCATCTCTCTCACCCACACCTGGATATGCCATGGATTGCAACCTCTGACCTCCACGCAAAGGGATGCTCTGTCAGAGTCAAAGCCCTTCTGATCCAGACTAGTCTTTCTAGGATATCTTCCCTTCAAGAAGCATATGCCTCCTGGTGGTTGAATGTTGGTCATAGATCTCATTCTCCCACTTTCCTTCTCTCTTTTTCTGTTCCATCCATCCATCCATCCATCAATACATCAAACGGTAAATGCAGGGTCTCCTTGACGACCCTCCTACCCCCCCATCTCTTTTCATTGACCTTATGACCCATAATGTCCCTATTTGCTTCATTTATGTCGTTCCTTAGGCCCATACATTTTGATTAAAGCCCATATTCTCTGTTTACGGAGCCTATGGAAAAGTGCTCTACAGCAACTGCCATTGCTGGGTAGGCAGTCACCCAATATATGAGATTGAGACAAGGTATAATGTAATGGTAGTTATGTGAATCTCCAATAAACTAGTGGTACTTCACCGATTACTTGGAGAGAAAGTCTTTTAGCGTGCTTGAAGAAGTATGAAATGAATTTCATTTCCTTCTCATTTGCCTTCCTTTTGAAAGGTTTCATGCGAGATATGTGACCAACTATTACAGCGGTAATCCATCCATGACAAAGCTCAATTTTCCCTGAGAATTTACTTCTGAATGGGCTGCCGAAAAACCTGAAAGCTCAGAATTAAAGTACACTGAACAGAGCAGGCAGTGAGCTGTAGACAACTGTCTGTCAAGAAAACCAGTTGGAACAAAAATGTAAATAGGCTTTTTTGGGGGGTTTATTTTTAGTGGGTTCTTAGAAGAAACTGATGCCAGTGAAAGTTTCAAGGTTTGCTGCCTGGAATCAGGAATAGGCGAGCTGCAAATGGGGTTGGGGAATTTTGCATGCTTTTGGGGTGCTTTTATTGGCAAGGGTGATCATGGTGGGGCACAGTGATTTATTTATTTATACCCCAAACAGTCCAATGTATTTGCACTGCGCAGTCTGAATTGCAATAAACACAAAACAATTCAATGTGAGAAATGCAATAGTAGCTTTGGGGGGGGGGTGGAACACACACACACATTAACATAAGACGGCTTGAAGAGCCTGCTGGATCAGGGTAATGGCCTATCTGGTCCAGCATCTTGTTCTCACATTGGCATACCAAATGCCTGTGGGAAACAAGAAAGGAGGATTCAAGCAGAAGAGAACTTGCTTCTCCTTTGGTTTCCAGCAACTAGTATTCAGAAGCGTTGCTGCCTTTGACTGTGGAGGCAGAGCAGAACCTTTATGGCTAGTAGCCATTGAGAGTCCTCTTCTCCATATTGTAACTGTGCTGCTTGAAGAAATACTTCATTTTATCTCACATAAGAGTCTGGCATTATATTTCTTGTTGTTTGGTCGATTAGCCGTGTCTGACTCTTTGTGACCCCATGAACCAGAGCATGCCAGGCACTCCTGTCTTCCACTGCCTCCCGCAGTTTGGTCAAACTCATGTTGGTCGCTTCTATAACACTGTCACACCATCTCGTCCTCTGTCGTTCCCTTCTCCTTGTGCCGTCCATCTTTCCCAACATCAGGGTCTTATCCAGGGAGTCTTCTCCTCTCATGAGGTGGCCAAAGTATTGGAGCCTCAGCTTCAGGATCTGTCCTTCCAGTGAGCACTCAGGGTTGTTTTTTTTCCTTCAGAATGGGTAGGTTTGATCTTCTTGCAGTCCATAGGACTCTCAAGAGTCTCCTCCAGCACCACAATTCAAAAGCATCAATTCTCTGGCGATCAACCTTCTTTGTGGTCCAGCTCTTACTTCCATACATCACTACTAGGAAAACCGTAACTTTAAGTATACGGATCTTTTTCGGCAAGACAATGTCTCTGCTTTTTAAGATGCTGTCTAGGTTTGTCATTGCTTTTCTCCCAAGAAACAGGAGTCTTTTCATTTCGTGACTGCTGTCACCATCTGCCATGATCATGGAGCCCAAGAAGGTAAAATCTGTCACTGCTTCCATTTCTTCCCCTTCTGTTTGCCAGAAGGTGATGGGTCCAGTGGCCATGAATTTAGTTTTTTTGATGTTGAGTTTCTGACCATATTTTTGCACTCTCCTCTTTCACCTTCATTAAAATCTTCTTTAATTCCTCCTCACTTTCTGCCATCAAGGTTGTGTCATCTGCCTATCTGAGGTTGTTGGTATTTCTTCCGGCAATCTTAATACCAGTTTGGGATTCATCCAGACCAGCCTTTCGCGTGATGTATTCTGCATATAAATTGAATAAGCAGGGAGACAGCATACAGCCTTGTCGTACTCCTTTCCCAATTTTGAACCAATCAGTTGTTCCAGACCCAGTTCTAACTGTTGCTTCTTGTCTCATATAGAGATTTCTCAGGAGACAGATAAGATGGTCTGACACTCCCATTTCTTTAAGACCCCCCCCCCCATAGTTTGCTGTGGTCCATGAAGCAGAAGTAAATGTTTTTCTGGAACTCTCTGGCTTTCTCTATAATCCATAATCTGGCATTATATACCAGGGTCCAAATCCCCACCCAGCTAATAAGGTCATGGGCAGTCCTCTTACCCTGACATAAAGTTCCATGCAACTCGATCTCCAAGTGGTGAGAGACTTCAGGGATGCCTATCTGGAGTTTGGTTTCCTTTGAATGCAGGTCAATGTAGACTTTATGATAAATGGTTTTATTTGTGCATGTATACAACCTGAACATAAAATAGAGGGGGCTCACACGATTAATGCTCCACTGACCTTCCTAAGAAGGCATTGCTGTCTGACCATTCATCCTCAGTTGTATTGTCACAGAACCAAATCTGATTGACGCCATGGTGGTGTCACGGGAAGAGGGATTTTAAAAACAAAATAATGATGTTGACACTGTACCTGTGAATTTGAGGTAGAAGTGTCTGGGTCAATTCAATGAGTATCAGAGACTGGCGAGGAGAAGAAGTCACAAGGGGATTAAAATATTGAGAAAAGCACTCTTTATTTTGACTCAGCCCATGTGTGTGTGTGTCTGTGCATATGTGCACACATATGTATACATACATATGCAGAAGTAGATGGTCACCATATTATATTGAAAATAACATTTTTACTGCAGCAGAATCTCATATATAAAACTTCTGCTGTAATGGAAATATTTTCATTTTTACGTATGATGCCAGACTCTTGGAAGGTCTTCTGCCTGTTCTCCCTACAGACAATTAATATCAATGGAAATAAAGAGCTGCTACATTATATGACAAAGCACAATGGTATTAAAAACAAAACACAATGATGTCTGACTCTCAACATATCCCTAGACTCAAGTAAACTAAGTAAGCCATTTGCACTAATTGAAGAGGAATTACGCCCTGTTGTTTTCTCTTCCCTCCCAATAAGCTTCAAATATGAAGAGTGATTCATAGTTGGGCTATGTAAAAAACCTAGAGGCTGGAAGGGATGTTGATGGGCTATTTGTAGGGAATGAGGGAAGAGATCTGATGCAATTCACACTGAAACGCAAACCTGCCTAATTCACATTTACCAAGACAGTTCATCAACTGAAACACAGTTATCTATCGTAATGTGTGCTTCTCTGAATTTTGCAGTTTTCCAGTAAAGTAATGTGTACAAAAGTGTATACACCAAGACAAAGTGTGCATAAATTAGTGACGGTAACAGTGTTTCCCAAACTCCCAGCAGTTATTGGACTAAAACTCCCATTATCTCTAGCTAGCAGCACTAGTGGTCAGAGATGATGGGGGTTGTAGTCCAATAACAGCTGGAGACCCATCTTTGAGGACCATTGTTGACTATAACATACGCAAGCTCATTATATAAGGGGGAATCAATTTGCCAAAAAAAGGTGTATATTAGGCAAAAATGCATACAAACATGTGTGTCATAGGAGAAATCCACTGATCAATTTCCCTGTGGGTTTTATGAGCCTTTGAAGCTTGCCATGAATTTGGCTTCCTCAACTGAAAAATTGTGTCCCATTCCCACCACCCAAATGCTGTGTGGCATTCCTGAGTAGCTCATGGAGGGAGTTCCTAATGTATATTGACACTAATCCACCATCTGACATGTCTTAGTCGTCAGCCATTGACTGGGGATGGGAGACAGCGGAGTGGTGGAATAGAAAATCCCAAATCCAATTCCATCTATCCCCACGTAGGGCTGGAAAAGTCATCTGTCTAACAACCCAGTGAACTACTGCCAGTCAGGACAGGCAATGCTGGCTAGATAAAAACATAATGACACCAGAGGAGGCTTCTGGATCAAATCAATGGCCCATCTAGTCCACCATATTGTTCTCACAATAGCCAAACCTCAAACTCAAGAGCTCTCTTCTCTCCTGCCTCCAACGGTGGTGACAGAACATTACCTTTGTGGCTAGTAGCCATTGATCGCTTCCTCCTCCTCCATGAATTTGTCTGAACCACTTTTAAAGCCATCCAAGTTGGTGGCTATGACTACTTCTTGTGGGAGTGAGTTCCACAGTTTAAAGAAGCCCTTTCTTACATCTGTTCTGAATCTTCCAACATTGCGCTTCATTGGATGACCTTAAGCTCTAGTGGTATGAGAGAGGGAGGAAAATAAGTTGTTTATCCATCAATGGTCTGACTCTGTATATGGCTTCCTATATTTCTGTGCTCTGTGTCCCTGCACATGTTGTAATAATAATAATAATAATAATAATAATAATAATAATAATAATTTATTTATACCCTGCCCATCTGGCTGAGTTTCCCCAGCCACTCTGGGCGGCTTCCAATCAAGTGTTAAAAACAATACAGCATTAAATATTAAAAACTTCTCTAAACAGGGCTGCCTTCAGATGTCTTTAAAAAGAAGATAGCTGCTTATTTCCTTCACATCTGAAGGGAGGGCGTTCCACAGGGGGCCACCACTACCGAGAAGGCCCTCTGTCTGGTTCCCTGTAACCTCACTTCTCACAATGAGGGAACTGCCAGAAGGCCCTCGGTGCTGGATCTCAGTTTCTGGGCTGAGCGATGGGGTTGGAGACGCTCCTTCAGGTATACAGGACCGAGGCCGTTTAGGGCTTTAAAGGTCAGCACCAGCACTTTGAAGTGTGCTCGGAAACGTACTGGGAGCCAATGCAGATCTCTCAGGACCAGTGTTATATGGTCCCAGCGGCCACTCCCAGTCACCAGTCTAGCTGCCGCATTCTGAATTAATTGCAGTTTCTGGGTCACCTTCAAAGATAGCCCCACGTAGAGTGCATTGCAGTAGTCCAAGCGGGAGATAACTAGAGAATCTGTCAAGCAATGCTGGGAGGGGTCTCTCTTGTGCCAGTCCCCATCCCCACCCCTGTTTTCCTTAAGTAAGGAAGCAAGGAAGGAAAGGGCACGGTAGACTCTGATGTGTGTGTGTGTGTGTGTTTAATAGCGAGAGACATAGGGTATAAGAAGGTCAGCAAAACAAGCTGGCCTAGGAGCACCTGGCAAATTTGTAAGAGGAGAGCGATGCTCCAAGATCAATATTATATTTGACTGCCAGCCAATGCAATTTGTTCAGAATAGGTTAAATGCGCTCCTGCCTCTTCCTTTTTCATAAGGCGTTCCGTTATCAAGAGCATTGCCCTGCCTGAGATCCATCGGAGGTGGAAATGAACATCTGCAACTTTGAAATATTCCATAAATGCAGAGTGATATAGGAGCTATGACAGGCATGAAATCAGGCTGAAACTTTTTATCTGCTGTATATCAGGTTATCAGTGAGACGAAACGACCTTTGCAGAAAGGTTTTCTCTTGCACTTTTCTTCATCTTCTTCTCCTGCCCGTGAAGTGAAATGTAATATATTAATCAAATGTCACTTTTCCATCACTGATGCGACTGATGCAGGGCAGCGCCTAATTGTTATCTCCATCTCTTCTTTCATTATTATGGGCTTGGTTGCGTGATGCCTTTCCTTGATTCAGTTCATGTGTGTCGAAGGGAGCAAGAGAGCGCTTTCTTCCCTTTCCACAGTCCCCTGGAATGCTGACTGCCCCCCCCCCCCCGCTACTCCAAATCACTGTTGGGGGAGAAATTTGATTCAGTTCACATTGAAAAGCAAGCCAGCCTAGTTCACACTATTAAAAACAATATGTGAACTGAAACGAAGCCTGCTGTCAAAATCAGCACTTTCAGAATTAGAAATTTTGCAGTGCACTTCTCCAGCCGAATAATGTTTACAAAAATTCATTTACTTATTTCTTTGATTTATAACCCACCTGTCTTGCAAGGAACTCACAGTGGCAAGAATAGTTTTCCCTTCCTTTTTCTTTTCACAACTACCCTGTGAGGTAGGTTAGACTTCTTCTTCTTCTTCTTCTTCTTCTTCTTCTTCTTCTTCTTCTTCTTCTTCTTCTTCTTCTTCTTCCTCTTCCCCTTCCTCTTCTTCTTCTCCTTTCTCCTCTTCTTCCTCTTCTTCTTTCTTCTTCTTCTTCTTCTTCTTCTTCTTCTTCTTCTTCTTCTTCTTCTTCTTCTTCTTCCTCCTCCTCCTCCTCCTCCTCCTCTTTCTCTTCCTCTTCTTCCTCTTCCTCTTCTCTTTCTTCTTCTTCTTCTTCTTCTTCTTCTTCTTCTTCTTCTTCTTCTTCTTCCTCTTCCCCTTCCTCTTCTTCTTCTCCTTTCTCCTCTTCTTCCTCTTCTTCTTTCTTCTTCTTCTTCTTCTTCTTCTTCTTCTTCTTCTTCTTCTTCTTCTTCTTCTTCTTCTTCTTTCTCTTCTTCTTTCTCTTCTTCCCCTTCCTGTTCCTCATTAAATTTATATATTGCCCTATATCCCCAGGTCTCAGGGCAGTTCACAGGTTAAAATCCCAAACAGCGGTGTTGAGGACCTGGAAGCTGCCATTTTAATTTCCAACCAATGCCCTGAAACAGTGTTACATCAATGTTTCTCTGTTGGCTTTCCTTAGGATTCCACATATGGCTTTATGGCCAAAGGGAACCCACCACAATTGCTGTGAATGCTAAACCACCCTCAATCAGTTAATGAGAATAAAAATTGCATTCAAATATGACCAGAAGTTGAAAGAATTTTTTGGTGAAATGCAGATGGTTACAGTGCAAGTGTTTGTGACTTGCAAACTTTCTTTCTGCAAACTTGTAGGGATATTAAGAAAGCATTATTGGCCTTTCCGCCCTTTATTTATCACATTCTGCACTGTTTCTGTTTCATGAAATTGTAGAAATGTAGGGCTGGAAAGCCCCTCAAAGGCCAGTCAAGTCAACTGCCTGCAATGAAGTTATCACAGCCAAAGAATCCCTGATAGGTGGACGTCCAACCTCTGCTTAAAAACCTCTAAAGAAGGAGAGTCCACTACCTTCTGAGGTAGCCTGTTCCCCTGTTGAACAGCTCTTGCTATCAGAAAGTTCCTCCTAATACTTAGTCATAATCTCCTGCATCGTAATTTGAACCCATTGGTTCAGATCCCACCTTCTGGAGCATCATAAAGCGAGCTTGCTCCATCTTCCAAGTGACAGTTGTTCAGGTATCTTAAAAAAGGATATCATCTCACCTCTCAGGCTGGATCTTGACACATCAAAGAAGCGTTTCAGTTAAACGCGTTGCAAACTTTGCATGGGAAATCGGGTTGGCAAAAATGGAACTCCACAGCGCCATTTGGTGTCGCAGTGTTAGAATGCCTAAACAACATATATAAAGCGATTTTGATTTGCCGAGTCCTCAGCCTTCTCCAGGCTTTCACTGCAGTTCATAGTCCATCAAAAACAACATTATGTAACATATGTAACTGAACTAATTGTGTGAATTGAGGTTTTTCTAACCACATAGGAAGCTGATTTATAGGGAGTGTCAGGGCATAGGTCCCTCTAGCTCAATATTGTCTACACCAAGTGGTAGGAGATCTCCAGGATTTCGGGCAAGGACCATCCATCTCCTAATCCAACATGGAGATACCAGGGATTAAACCTGGGGTCGCCTGCTTCCTAAGGCTCCATTCATTTCAACAAAAAGGAAATGAAATGTAAATAAGGGGAAAACACAATCATTTGTGTATCGTTCAGGGACTCAAATAAATTATGACAGCGAATACCAATTGTGTTCATTTCAAACAATTGGGATCTGGTTCCTTCCTTCCTTCCTTCCTTCCTTCTTTTTTTCATCTTTTCTTCCTTCCACTTCTTTCCCTCAATCCTCTGCTGTCCTTATTTATTTATTTATTTATTTAGACCATTGCAGGACTTCTGTTGTGTTTCCAACAGAAGTCTTTTCGGCTGAAGAGTCATGGGTAAAATAATAAATAAATAAACAAATAAATAAATATATATTCCAAGGGAAGTAGGTGGGAGAGAGTACTGGAAGTTATCCACAGAAAATGAATTATGCACTAAATTGTAAATATTCTATTTCTTCTCCTCATTTGAAAGTCCCCAAAGAAATATGAGCACTTGATTTAAAATTCAGCTTTAGTGACATTTTCTGACTGCACACAGAACCTCTGTGAATGCAAGGAGTTTGCATTGAAAGATCGCTTTTTTATTGGGGGGGGGTGTTTGCTACTGGGTGTTAATTTTTTTGTTTATTTGTTTGCAGCCAAGCCGCAATCACTCTTTGCTCCTTTCCAAATCAAATGAAATACCTTTCGGAAGGCAAGGTGATGTAAAAAGAAAGAAAGAAAAAGAAATAAATTTCAGAAAGGAGGGATTTAAATAAATGCATCTCTCCCCCCCCTTTCTTCGTCTTGCAGAAATATGCTGTAACTTATTTATACAGTGAAAAATATTTATACTGCAGGATAAAAAATTCATTCAGATAAAAATACATATTACGAGGTGCATAAAGTACGCTGGCTGGGGATGAAGCATAATCTCTTTGCAAGAGATGGTAAGTAAGCACCAGGCGAGGAGCTTCATAATAGATGACTTCACCTGTTGTTTCCCTCGAATTTGTTAAAGCCGTAACACGACTTATTATTTCCAATGCCTCGTAAGCACGACAGATACCCCAAAGCTCTATGCAAACAAGGTGTTACTGTATCTATCTAAAATGGGAACAGGGGATGGTTTCCTTTTCTCGTTTGGATTTAAGAGCTGAGCATAGCAGCTGAGGACGGAACGCTGCAGAAGGCAGAACTCAAAATGACCTTAACAGGTTAGAGAGCAGGGTCGAAACTAACAAAACGAATTTCAATAGGGACAAATGTAAGGCTCCACACTTAGGCAGGAAGAACCAGATGTGCAAATATAAGATGGGATGCACCTGGCTTGCTAGTAGTGCGCATGAAAAGGATCCGAGGGTCTTAGCAAACTACAAGCTTCACGGGAGTCAACAGCGTGATGCAGCAGCAAAACAACAACAAGAAGAGAATAAGGGTTTGGATTTGATATCCCGCTTTATCACTATCCGAAGGAGTCTCAAAGCGGCTAACATTCTTCTTTCCCTTCCTCCCCCACAAAAAACACTCTGTGAGGTGAGTGGGGCTGAGAGACTTCAGAGAAGTGTGACTGGCCCAAGGTCACCCAGCAGCTGCATGTGGAGGAGCAGGGAATCGAACCCGGTTCACCAGACTACAAGTCCACCGCTCTTAACCACTACACCACACTGGCTCACTAGCCAATGCTAGTGTCACAATCAAGGGAAGTAATAGTACAGGCTCCCTCGGCCTGTAAAGCGAGATGAGCACCACAACCCCAGAGTCGTCTGCGACTGGACTTAACTGTCAGGAATCATTTACCTTTACCTTTTTACCTTGGTTGAAGAACAGTCTGGTTTAAGAATGATTTGGTTTACAAACTCCGCAAAATAGTGTCTTGGTATGAGAACTTTACCTCAGTCTAAGAGCGCAATCCGAACGGTGGAAGGGCACCGGCGGCGGTAGGCCTCCTTAGGGAAAGCGCGCCTCGGTTTAAGAATGGTTTTGGTTTAAGAAAAGACTTCCAGAACAGATTAAGTCCGTAAACCGAGGTACCACTGTACTACCCTATTGTGCCTTGGTGAGACAACACTTAGAGTACAGGTTCCAGTTCTGGGAAACCACCATTTAATAAGGATATTGCCAAGGTAGATGTTGCGCAGAAGAGGGCAACCAAGATGATCAAGGGTCTGGAAACCCAGCCTTATGAGGAATGGTTGAAGGAAATGGCTATGTTTAGCCTCTAAAGGGAGAGAGCGAGAGGAGCTATGATAACCATCATCTATCTCAAGGGCTGTCACATGGACAATGGAGCAATCTTGTTTTTCTCCTGCTCTGGAGGGAAGGATTCGAACCAATGGATTCAAGTTATAAGAAACTAAATTTGGACTAAACATCAGGAAGAGCTGATTGCTCCATTCAGATGTTGTTCCAGAAGCAGAAATAAGTCATTGTTACCCACACTGCACATGATGGGCAGAGCAAGCCAGGAATAATAAGGAAAAGGTTCAGTAATCAAAGTTCATCAATCCATGCAAATAAAAGAAGCAAAAAAGGTAAGGTCTGCAGTAGACACCTAGGAAACACCTGCCTTGCGAATAGCACATGTGAAAAGGATCTAGGGGTCTTAATAGACCACAAGCTTAACATGAGTCAACGGTGATGCAACAGCAAAGAAGGCTACTGCTATTCTGGGCTGCATCAACAGAAGTATAGTGTCCCGATCACAGGAATAGTACCACTCTATTCTGCCTTGGTCAGGCCACACCTGGAGTACTTTGTCCAGTTCTAGGCACCACAATTTAAGGATGATATTGACAAGCTGGAAAGTGTGCAGAAGAGGGAGACCAAGATGATCAGGGGTCTGGAAACCCAGCCTTATGAGGAACAGTTGAAGGAACTGGGTATGTTTAGCCTCTAAAAGAAGAGAGAGAGGGGGGAGCTATGATAAACATCTTCAAATATCTCAAGGGCTATCACATGGAAGATGAAGCAAGCTTGGTTGTTTTCTTTTTCTTTTCCCTGATCCTGAGGCTAGGACCCAAATTACAAGAAAGGAGATTCTGTTTGTAGGATCTGTTTGACAGTGTAAAAGACTCCCTCAAAAGATGGTGGACTCTTCTTTCTTGGAAGTTCTTAAGCAGGGGTTGGATGGCCAACTGAAAGGGATGTTTTAGTTGAGGTTTCTTCATTGCAGGGGGTTGGACTAGATGGGCCTCAGGGTCCCTTCCAACTCTATGAGTGAGGAACCTGCCTTATGCCATCAGATAATTGCTTCATCTAGCTCAGTATCATCATCATCATCATCATCATCAATGCTTTTCATCTTATTGTTGTTAATTATATCCTGCTGTTGCTCTGCAGAAGCCCAGGGTGGCCAACATTCAACAGCAAAAAGTGAAACAGTCCAATTGAAGATCAAATAAAAGCATATTTAAAACCATTTAAAAACATTTTCTTACAAAGAAAAAAACATTTTTGTTTATCTCAAACTCAAACAGAATTACATCATAGCAACAATAGATAAAGCTCCCTCTTGCCCTTCCCTCCCAGACTTGAGATTTGCCTTTAAGTAAGACACAGGTTCTGTCCAGCTCTAAGTTTTCACAAGCATCAATAAAGTAATTAATTGAAAGTGTCATTCCACATTGTTCTGTGTGTTCTTGGCGGGCGGAAGCCGTGTTCAATGGATTGCATGTATTGAATAAAAACAAACTGTGTTGCCTAGAAGGCAGTACTCCTCTTACTCCTGTGCAATGTTTTAAGGTGGTTAATTGGTCCACAAGCATCAAGCCCCTGGTCTGTGAGACCCACGGTCCAAAAAGATCTGGGTTGAGTGATCTCCAGTGTCTGGCGATCACTAGCTTTGCAGCTGTTAGTGGGAATTGCACAAAGCTATTAAAAAACCATTTAAAAAATCTAGAACTTTGAAAAAACATTTTAGAGCAACTGCATGCGTTAAAAATTTCACAGGTATCATGGTCAGTATCTCTCAGCCATCAAATTGATGGGTAAAAAGGATATCCTCTCAGTCTTCAGAGAAAGAAACCCCCTCATCTTCATTGTCAAGAGTCCTGCACTGCTAGACTGGGTCAGGCTTTTCAGTGGTATTCAGCTAACTTTTACTTAGAGTAGACAAACTGAAGTGTCTAAAGGTAAAGGTACCCCTGCCCGTACGGGCCAGTCTTGACAGACTCTAGGGTTGTGCGCCCATCTCACTCAAGAGGCCAAGGGCCAGCGCTGTCCGAAGACACTTCCGGGTCACGTGGCCCGCGTGACATCGCTGCTCTGGCGAGCCAGAGCCGCACACGGAAACGCCGTTTACCTTCCCGCTAGTAAGCGGTCCCTATTTATCTACTTGCACTTAAGAGTGCTTTTGAACTGCTAGGTTGGCAGGCGCTGGGATCGAACAGCGGGAGCGCACCCCGCCGCGGGGATTCGAACCGCCGACCTTTCGATCGGCAAGCCCTAGGCACTGAGGCTTTAACCCACAGCGCCACCCGTGTCTAAGGATCACTTATTTCCAATAAAAATGTATTATTGAGTCCAGGGCACCCTTTCTGGGATCTGCAAGTGCTCTATGCCTGGTGAGGTATGTGGGGAGAGGTGCCCGATACACAATTTTGGTGAATGCTAGAGGGTGCACACATGTTGAGTTGATACCCAACACACATCAAGGAAGGAGGGAGTCTTTCCCACTGCCATCCTTTTTTGGGGGGATCTATAACCCTCATTGCATACCCAGGGGTTCTGGAGGGGTGTTTTCCTTCCAGAATTACCTAAACTCCTCACCTGTCCACACTTTCTGAATTCAATTAACTTGAATTCCTCCAAATTGCCATAATAATAAATATGACCATTATTCCAATATGTGATCTCACTCGTCTTCTAAGTGGATGTGGGGACATGTTGCAGATTCAGAATTTATACCTTAATCGGTTTTTCCTCTGCATCTCATTTGCAACGATCCTCCACTTTTTAATAATGTAATAGATGAGCAGCTTTCAAAAGCTGAGGCTGCTGAAGAGGCCAGAGGCCATCTTGGCTGTGAGTCCTGGAAGACCTGTTCCCTGCTTTGTAGGCCTTTTCCAACCAAGCCTGGTTTTAACCTTTAAAGCCCTATACGGCCTAGGACCCTTGTACCTACGGGACTGCCTCTCCTGGTATGTCCCACGGAGGACCTTACGGTCTTCAAATAAAAACATCTTGGAGATCCCGGGCCACAGGGAGGTTAGGCTGACCTCAAGCAGAGCCAGGGCTTTTTCGGTCATGGCCCCGATCTGGTGGAACGCTCTGTCACAAGAGACTAGGGCCCTGCAGGACTTGACATCTTTGTGCAGGGCCTGTAAGATAGAGCTGTTCCACCAGGCCTTTGGCCAAGGCACAGTCTGACCCCCTCTCTCCTTCTGTAATCCTCATAGAGCTCTAGCCCAATGGTTGCCATTAATTTGATTCTGCATTGATTTCAGAATGAATTGATTTTAGAATGTATTTCAATTAATTGATTGTGATTTTATGTAAACTGTGTTATTTTTACTGTTGTTAGCTGCTCTGAGCCCAGCTTCGGATGGGATATAAATAAACTATTATTATTATTATTATTATTATTATTATTATTACATGCAAGTGAGGAGAGGCCTTAGCCCAAAAGCACAGTATCTGCATTCCCTGATAAACGCTCCATGTTCAATCCCTTTCCACTCTAGGTAGAGCTTGGAAATGCTCCTCAAGGAAACATTGGCTTGCCAATGCCTGTCAGTGAAGATGGCACTGAGTCAGATGAGCCAATTGTCTTACTCAGCTTTTATCTATTCCTATGATCTTCACCATTGGGGAGCTTTTCTGGAAGACCAATTTAATAACGGATTTTGCCTATGTATGTGGGTGTGTAAATGAATGTAAGAACACAAGAAGAACTCTGCTGAATGGCCCCTCTAGTCCAGCATCCTCTTGTCACAGTGGCCAACCAGATGCATGCAGGAAACTGGGAAGCAGGATCCAAGCACAAGAACCCTCTCAACTCCTGTGGTTCCCAGAAAATGGTATTCAGAAGAATTGCTGGCTCCAGCTGTAAAGGCAGAACAGAGCCACCCAACAGAAGCCATCAATAGCCCTCTCCTCCATGAATTTGCCCAAGGCCCAGTGTTCTGTTACTCAAGTCTGAACTGGCTCCAGGTCTGATGGAGCTCTCGGTGCAGTGCCAGCAGATAGGACCTCTCAGTCACTGGGACCCTCTAGTAGGTTTCCCTGGCAGGCCGCAGAAACATCCCAAAGAGTCGAAGATCCCAAAGCATCGAAGATCTAGAAGCTGCCTTTTTAATTTCCAATGGATGCCCCGAAACAGTGTTACATCAGTGGCATTGTGGGAAATTAAAATGACAGCTGCTGTCTGGAGATGATTAGCTTAGGGATGGACAGACTTCATGCTTGTCAGATCTACTTTGGTGTTGCTGTTGTTTGCTTGTTTTGTTTGATTTTTTTAAAAAAACTGGAACCCCAAGATCTGCCAACCACAGCCAGGTGCAACAGCCATACGTTTGGAACGAAGACCAGGGTGCCGCCGAACACATCCTGAGCCAGGAATTCATTTTCAGTACCAGAGCAGTCCTGAGCTCACAATCCTTTTGCAGAAAAGTGTACTTCTGCTAAGCTTTTATAATTTGGTAGTCTAATTTAGACTGGAAGAAGCCATTTGAATGTAGCTTCCAAATACATATGGATGTTCTTAATGTTTTTAAATATCTTTAGAAGCTTTTTCTGCTTTGCTTTTAAATAATCCTTTTATTTTTAAATTGCATTATTTTATTACTTTCCCCCCATTAGCTGTCCTGTGCTCCTTTGGGAAGAACGATAGGATAGTAATTTAATAAATAATAAATGGTTTATTCTGCTGGTGTATTCAGTCGTATCTGGTGGCCACTGTGAAAACACAAAGCCACTCCCGACATAAGGGGGGGGGTTGCGGGCTCACACCCACTAAGATCCGCGTGGGGCTGGCTGCAGCCCTGCGAGATCAGGGGAATCCTCGGGCCGCGTCACACCCTGGGCCAGCCAATCGGCTGGCTGCAGGGGCGGAGCTAGCCGGGTCATTTAAGGACAGGCGCGGCCCAAGAACGCCCCTTTTCCTCTTCATTATAGCCGTGGTTCCCACCCACCATCCCTCGAGGTTTTTCCTCTGACTTTGCTATGGACCTCGGTTGGTCACCACAAGGGGCCTGGTAGGAGTTTTTCCACTTGGCTAATTGGCATTGTTTTTAAAGCCATTTGGTTTTTTTCACCTACCTCGTAGCAAAACGTCACAACTCCTTGGTTTTCGTGGTTAGGCATTGGTAGGGGTATTATTATGCTGATGAGTTGGGGGGGCACCATCACCTCCCCCAAATATATAGGGGTAGTCCAATAAAGGATTCCGGGGGGCGTTGCCTCGTCCAAAACCTATGGAGGCTAGGGCCTAAAGCGAGCTCCCGAGTGGTGACCCCTTGGGGAGCGCCTAAGGATGTGCATCTCAGGGGCTCCCCCTGTTGGTGTTCAAACCCTTCCAGTTTTATCCCAGATAGTCTGATAGGACCAATGCCTAAAGCCAATACCGCTCTTACCTGTAACCAATAAAGTTGTGGCCATTTGTTGCCCATTAACCTTAAATTCTGGTGTCCTATGTCTTTATTTTATTCCAACTGGTGGGGGGCGGGAATCGCCACGCAATGCTGGACTTCAATTGGTCAATGGCCCAATCAAGCTAGACTCTTCTTACGTTTCTTAAACTT
Source organism: Podarcis tiliguerta (assembly GCF_965153285.1). Classification (NCBI taxonomy): domain Eukaryota; kingdom Metazoa; phylum Chordata; class Lepidosauria; order Squamata; family Lacertidae; genus Podarcis; species Podarcis tiliguerta. The sequence goes on from NC_139544.1 coordinate 58,222,355, forward strand.
TTGGGAGTAGGGATGGAAGGATCTCCTCAGTTTTGGTTATCTCAGTCTCTTGTCTTCCCAGTTTCAAATTCTGTTCTCCACATTTCTGCAGGAATTTGTGAATTTTTTTAAAATTTTTAAATCCTCATGAAAATTCAACAGTATGGCGCTGTGAACTTTGATACATCCTGTGGGAATCATAGCTGCAGAACTCAGGTCCGGTTTGCGGGTTGCCCATAAACATTTGGTTTTCCACTCTGAGGACAGGATGCTAGACTGAATGTTTCTTTGGCCTGATCCAGCAGGGCTTTCCTTATATCTTTAAGTAAGCCCATGTGGGGCATTGATGTGGTGGCCACCAAAGTATGAGGACAAACCAAACCTGGAACTGTTTCTGCTGGATGCAGAATCATAGAATCATAGAAGAGTTGGAAGAGACCCCAAGGGCCATCGAGTCCAACCCCCTGCCAAGCAGGAAACACCATCAGAGCACTCCTGACATATGGTTGTCAAGCCTCTGCTTAAAGACCTCCAAAGAAGGAGACTCCTTGGCAGCAAATTCCACTGTCAAACAGCTCTTACTGTCAGGAAGTTCTTCCTAATGTTTAGGTGGAATCTTCTTTCTTGTAGTTTGGATCCATTGCTCCGTGTCTGCTTCTCTGGAGCAGCAGAAACCAAGTCTGGCTTAGTCTGATTAAGAACATAATGAGGGCTTGCTGGATTAAACCAATGACCCACCTGGTTCAGCATCCTGTTCTTAAAGTGGCCAACCAGATGCCTGAGGGAAAGCAGCAAGCAGGATTCAAGCACAAGAACACTTTCCTACCCTCTGGTATCCAACATCTAGCATTCAGAAGCACTGCTCGCTCAAACTGTGGGTGCAGTATCTAGCCATCACCATTGGTATCCTTCTCCTCCATGAATTCATTTAGTCCTCTTTTAAAGCCATATAGTTGGTGGCGATCACTGCTTCCTGTGGGAGCAAGCGCCATAGTTTAGCTACATGTTGAGTTAAGAAGTGTTTTCTTTTAGCTTCCCTGAATCTCCCATCCCCGTTGTTCAGCCCAGACACTGAGGTCCAGCTCCGAGGGCCTTCTGGCGGTTCTCTCACTGTGAGAAGTGAAGTTACAGGGAACCAGGCAGAGGGCCTTCTCGGTAGTGGCACCCACCCTGTGGAACTCCCTCCCATCAGATGTCAAGCAAATAAACTACTGTTTGACTTTTAGAAGACATTTGAAGGCAGCCCTGTTTAGGGAAGTTTTTAATGTTTAATGCTGTATTGTGTTTTTAACATTCAGTTGGGAGACACCCAGAGTTGTTGGGGAAGCCCAGCCAGATGGGCAGGGTATAAATAATAAACTCCTCCGCCTCCTCTTCTTTTTCTTCTTCTTCCAACATTCAGCTTCTTTGGACACCAAGGATGCTCATATTTTGTCTCTGGGATTGTTATTGAGGGCACCTATAGCACTAGTTGGTACTGCAGATTATGCCACAGACATTTTGGATGGTATTTCTACCAGAGCTGCCCTTTGCAATGACCTACAGGTCACATAGTTTGTCTCTTTCGGCCTGTGTTACACTTCATTCCTCTTCCAGGCAGGCCAAGATGGTTTTTCATTTTCTTTGATTGAATCAAGAAAGAGGGAGGAGAGTGTCTGGTTCATCTTTTCATGTACAGACAGCTGGTCATTTTATTAACACTCCTGATGTTCTTGTTTGTCATGAAAGCTGACCATAGTTCTTTTGTTTTCTGGGTTGGGGGGGTTGGGGAGGAAACACACATTTCTCCCCATTAACGGATGATGCACCAGCTCTTTTTTTCCTGGAAAGTATTGATCGGGCAAGGAATACATTTATTAAAGTGTTGCCAGCGTCAAATCTTTGGCTTGTGCTGGTGGTGAACAATTTGACCAATGAAATAGTCATGAAGACCAAGTGCAAAAGAGGAATCGATACCTCTTGGCTTTCGAGATCCTGTAGTGTCGCAGCTGAGAGCTGGAGCTGTGAACTAGCAAATCCCAGCTGAATCTCACCTCCGCTATGAAATTGCAACATAGCCTTCAGCAATTTTCATCTCTCAAGCTCAGCCTCCCCATTACTTTTTTTTTGGGGGGGGGAGGGGGTTGTTTATTCTATCTTAGAAGGATATTCTTATTTATTTATCGTTACGCATTTTTATCCCGTTCTGCCCCCGCCCCAAAGAAAAGTCTTCCATAGCAGCTTACAAACATCAGTAAGACTCACAGTCTAAGAGACAAGGCATAAAAAGGAAATGGACTGGTACAGAGGAGAGGGGAACAAGCTCAAACACTTATCATTACAAATATGTTGTGAGCAGCAGGAATTGGAAAATCACAAAGAGCAGTGTTGTGGGGATTACTGACACAAGGCACATGAAACCCTATAAATGCTCCATAGCTGCTTTCCCCCCCAATATGGTGTCCATATGGACTACATTATCCCCCTGATCATTGGTTACACTAGCCAGGTTGAGGCTGATGTTCTAGAAGGATGGTCCCTGAACCAAAAGATTCAGATTACAAGTAAGGAGATTCCAAAGCAGTTTACAACAACCAAAGATAAAACCATACAATAAAAACCAGAAAAAAGTTAAAATCAGTCATCAGTTAACAATTGTGGAAGGAGGCATTCTTAATTGCCTGCATAGGCCTGGTAGAAAAGGAAAGATTTCAGTTTAATAGTTGGCACAGAAGGCACCTCCTGAATCTCTATTGGTAGAGAGAGCCACTCCCGACAGAAGGAGGGGGTGGAGTTGCGGGCCCACGCCCCCAACACCTGGGGAATCCTCGGGCCGCATCAGCCCCAGGGCCAGCCAATCGGGGTCATTTAAGGTCGGCGCGGCCAAATGGCTCCCCTAAAGCCATTTGGTTTTTTAGCCTACCTCGTAGCAAACCGTCACAACGCCTTTGCTTTGGCGGTTAGGCATTGGTAGGGGTATTATTATGCAGATGAGTTGGGGGGGAGAAGCGCCATCACCTCCCCCAAATATTTAAGGGTAGTCCGGTAAAGGTTTCCGGGGGGCGTTGCCTCGTCCGAAACCTATGGAGGCTAGGGCCTAAAGCACCCCCCCCCGAACGGTGACCCCTCGGGGAGTGCCCAGGGATGTGCATCTCAGGGGCTCCCCCTGCTGATGTTAACCCTTTCCAGTTCTCATGCCGGATAGTCTGATAGGACCAATGCCTAAAGCCAATACCGCTCTTACCTGTAACCAATAAAGTTGTGGCCATTTTTTGCCCATTAACCTAAAATTATGGTGTCCTGTGTCTTTATTTATTCTAACTGGTAGGAAGCCAGAATCGCCACGCAACTCCATAGGACTGGTCTGATGACATGAAAGGCTTGGCTTCTTGTTGCTAAATGAGACTTGGTAACTCAGCAAACAACCATTGACACTCCTACAGATGATCTCATTGATCAACCTGGGATATAAGGGTTCATCACATCCATAAGGCACCCTGAACTTAAGTTGTAAAGTAATATGAAGATCTCGAACTTGGTTTGGTGGCCATCTTCAATAGCCACGCTTCTCCTTCAAAGAAAGTCTCCCTGCACATTTATTATCCAACCAACGTTGGAAAGTGTTTGCTTGATCTAGCATGCCTTGATCAGTCATCCTCCCTCCCTCTTCTGTATCCACAAAGTATCTAAACATATTTGGGCTGCATTTTTCTTTCTTACCACTTAACAAAATAACAGTTTTCCTAAGAGATGAATCAAAAATTACAGCCTCTGCCCATTTAAATGTAACGAGTCATTTGCTGCAAATATAAAGCAGCACAAATATTTTTTGAGGGGTGGGTGCTGGCCTAAGTGGGGAACAGGTTGCCATTAATCCTTGCCCTGTTTCCCCTTAATGAATGATGGGACGCTACTGGGCAGAAGGTAAACAGAAACAGCTTCAGCCAATTTGCAGGAGAATGCTCCAATAGGTAACACCTTCCACCACTTGACTGTAACGTCCTCTCTACCGTGATCAATTAATGGCCGATCATAAAATGGGATACTTGGGAGAGAAATGTCATCTTAACCTTGTTCTCTGAATGGAGCACCAATAAAACCTCACTTGTTGCCATCCTGCCTCACTGTTGCTTTGCATTTAATGCCAGGACACAAAGGAATCAGCGGAGAAGGTGAAGTGGGGCAGGTTCCCCAGACAAGGATGCTGTCAAGACCATCAATAACAAAGAGGAGAGGATTGTTTAGAGCTGGTGGGAAAGCATAATTGAGAGTAATGGAATGCAACTGAGCAAAGGATATCTTGAAAGCCCCACTGAATGAGGCACTTTAGTTCTATAAAGCTGAGTGAATTGTAAGCATCAGACCAGTTTTGCCTTGTCCCTGAGGGCCTGATAACATGACTTGCACACACACACACACACACAGAAACACACAAACATACATACACATCTTGAACATCCTCTGCTCTCTAATCATATTCCATTTCTTTATCCAGGTCTACCACTGGAATGGGCAAACCCCATCCCTCCAGCCTCACCTAGAAATGGATTAATGGTTGAGGGAATTGAGTGTGCTTAGCCTGGAGACGACAAGACTTAGAGATGATAGGATAGCCACCTTCAAATATCTAAAGGGCTTTTACGTGGAAGAAGGAGCAAGCTTATTTTCTGCTTCTCCAGAGGGGAGGAACCAAACCAATGGATTCAATGGACATGAAAGGAGATTGTGACCCAACATTAGGGAGAACTTTCTGATTGTAAGAGCTGTTTGCTGGTGAAATGCACTACCTCGAAAGGTGGTGGTTTGTCCTTCATTAGATGTTTTTAAATCAAGGTTGGATGGCCGTCCGTCGAGAATTCCTTAGCTGTGATTCTTGCATTGTAGGGGGTTGAACTAGATGACCCTTGTGGCTCTTCCAATCCTATGATTTTACATAGCCCTCCCTTCTCCAGGAGCAGTGCAAGAACTTTGGGTTTTTTAGCAGCTCATGGAACCGCAATGAGTTAATGGAGGCAGCAGGAAGCAAGGAGGGTCCAACGCAGTTGGAGCCAGAGGTGATAGCCAATTTTGAAACAAACTGCCCTGTTAAAAGTAAACTGCACATTGTACAGAATAGTACCCCTCCAGTGCTGGCCAAAGTTCTTTTCCTCACACTATATAATAAGGGATAAATTGCTTACTGTGGCATAAATATTCATGCTTTTCCCACTTGCAAATGTGTATTAAAAAAACAACAACAGAAGTTAAACAGTTTGCTTTTCACGTGCCTGACCTGTTCTGTTTGCAATATCATTCTAGAAACTCTCCCTGCCCCATCGAAATGCAAGCGATAAACAGCAAGAAAGCAGAGGGATTGACCATTGCGAAAATAAATTGTTCATGCCCTAGTAGTGTGTTTAAGTAGTTTTTACATGTGGAACATTAAAATTTTATCAACAAATCAAGGAAAGGACATTTGTACACAGAAATCAATTTGCCTAGCAACTATCTGCAAGACTCACTTGTAATTTATTTGGCCTATAAAACACTTTTCTCTCTCTCTTTTTTAGATCTAAGTTTATTTCTTCTGGGCAGAGAGAAACCGTGGCAGCCTTTGCTGGCACCGACAGAAGACAGCCACACAGAGAGCAATAAACATAAAGAAATTATATGGAAAGGCGAGCGTTGCATTGTGGAGCAAACCGGTGGGGAGTTTTATGCTGTTCAGTAATGTATCTGCTAGTAGACCAAGAATATGCATTGCAGAACCATAGCTCAGGCTTCTAAAGGGAGTGCTCTTATCCAGACCTCCCACCAACATATGCTGAATCAGGGATGGGGAGCCTTAGGCCCAGGAGCAGAATGTGACCTTACATGTGTCTTGGGATGCTTCTGAAGCCCATTCACACACCTTGCCACATCAATTTGCCTGAAGACTATCCCAACTTTGCTTTACACCCTGCTTGAGTATTCTAGCCTGGCTTGGAGTTACTGCTATGAATTTGGGTGGGTCAGTCTGGATAATTCACCAAGTCTCTTTTAGTTCTTGGGATCCTGAATTTGTGGGGGTAGAACATATAAAAGCATGCATTCCAAACCAGCTTCTTTCTGAAAGCAATGGTTTTGGCCACCTTGACCAGAGACAAAGAAGTTGATCTGTGCTGTAGAACAAATGGGTGGGTGTGGCGATCACACAGGGTCCTCGGACGTTTAATGGTCTATTGATTCCTGTGCCACTACTGTGCTCGCTTCCCCGCTGCCTCCAACCCGTTACTCTCGGGTAAAACACTGAGACCAGACAGTTGTTAACAGTGAACCAAAAAAAACACACAAAAAAACACAAGTTTATTTTACAAACATTAACAAGTTTATGGTTTCTCAGATAATATTCCTGTCAGTACCTTAACTTTAGTTTCTTTACCAGCCTATACCTTCTGATTATCTCAACTATCGGATTGACTCCTCTTAACAAATTATCTCACTCTCTCACACCAGACTAGCCCAACCCACAGACTTATCTTATCTGTCTCTTCTAACTCCAGACTGTCTTCTCAACCACCCTAACTCTAACTCTCCTCAAAAAACCCCACCTCTGTGCTTAAACCTTATACACAGTTAACTCTTCCCCCTGGGTTCCCGTTGGTTAGTCATAGAATCATAGAATCATAGAATCATAGAGTTGGAAGAGACCACAAGGGCCATTGAGTCCAACCCCCTGCCAAGCAGGAAACACCATCAGAGCACTCCTGACATATGGTTGTCAAGCCTCTGCTTAAAGACCTCCAAAGAAGGAGGTCATTTTACAATTGGTTAAGTCTTTCCTTATGAACGCAGTATGATGTCACACACCTAGGAGGGCAAACGCCACAGTGGGCCTTCTGCCTCCCTTTACCTGATATGCAAGAGAAGCTATTCAGAGTTGTGCGTGAGATATGGAAGCAGACTGCAAGCTGGGGAGAGAGATAAGTTTACTGTGTGCTAGGCTTTCAGTATCCCCTGTAAAAACCAAGATCTGTTGGGTGGGTTAATGCTGAGAGCCCCTCCATCTTACGCTCAAGTCGCATACTGTATGTGTGCAAATAAAACCATACATCCTAAAGAGGCCACCATCTCCACTGACCTCCATTCCAAGGAAACAGAAACTCGAGTAAGCACTGGAACCCCTGGATTCTTGCCTTGCTTGGAGATTGGGGTGGCATCGAACAGTACCCTTGAACTCTGATAATGCTACTCGCTTGGATGGCTAGGGAATAAAGAGGATGCATGGGTAAATTAACATTTGCGATGGAGTCATTTCAGCAGAGAGGAACAAGTAAGACACAGTGAATGGGAATTATGTCCCTTATTCCTGCTTTCCCCCAAGATGTCAGGCTTTGCCAGATGGTGAGTAGGCGAGTGGAAGGGCTGGCACTAAGATGCCTAGAATGGGACATTCTGTCGATGCCAGTAGCAGCTATCAGCTGCAGCTGCTACAATCAACCAAAGGCTTCTGAACATGTGACACCTGATTCACTGGATGTTGAGTGAACTGGCCCTTGACCACCTTTATTACACAAGCTCTCCAAAGACCACGGAACAACTTCTGAGGTGACACAGGGAGCTGGTCAGCCTCTAACGTATGCCAAAATAATATAGTGATATGCATTATGAATTGGACATCCATTGACCTTCTAATGATTAGCAGGATGGGTAATGAATTCTTTTCATTTCCGTGCAGCAGAGAATATACTGAGATTCTCTCTCTGACACACAGCACCACCAGCGGCATCTTGTAAAACCTCCTTTTAAAGCCTGGATAATTCTCGGTTTCTTTTTTTAACGAGGTTCTCAATAGTGCTGGGTAAACAACAGAAGGTGGGAAGATTTGGAACCTAAATATAACTGAGGCTGATGGAGTTATATTTCTGGTGCATATAAACCGTGCCATCAATACCTCATTTCAGAGTAACGGCCATTTATTGTTTCGAGTCTGATGTTTTCTGAGCAGATTTTCACTTCAGGCTCCAGACAGGTCAGAAATTGAAAAATGCCCCATCTGATAGCAGCCTTCGTATCTAGGGCTGTCGCCTCCCCCACTCGCAGCCCCATAACTTTTAACATCTCAAATGTGGGGAAAAACAAGGCAAGCTCGCTTGGGGGCCAGCCATGAGAGAGCATTTGTTTGGAGGTTTCTTTGTGCCGCATCTTTCAAATATGCAATTGTGGCAAAATCAAACATGGGTTGCCTTCTAACATAACACTCTGCCTGGGTGGGAGATGGAGCAATGGATTCTGCCACCTGCTCGTGCCCCCCATCCCCTGGGCAGCTCCTAGTATTTCACCCCGTTTCACCTTGGTTGCAATATTTTCTTTCCCAGCATTCCAGCATGGAGAGCTGGCAGGGCCGCAAAGTGTGGGCAGAATGCAATTCGTGTGGAAATGTTAAGGATGATAGAGAAGGATATATTGAATAAGTATTATCCTTCCTTCTCTCATGCTAGTGAGTGATGTAGCAGAGCAAATTCCCCTCAATGTAGCTGGAAGTTAGTTTGCAGATTCATTTGAATCTCTTAGTTAAGATTATTTCCTGGTGTCCCCTTTGACACCTCTTAAAAGAATAAAGACACAAGAGTTACTTTCTGAGTAAAGTAACAAAAAGTTTACTCACATTTCAGTTCACAATATGATTCCTGAAAGGCAGGCTTTTCTTAATAGTTACACAATAAACTGTGAGTTCATCTCATAGGGAGACTGAACTCATGTGCTGTTGGCTGAGAGCCAGCAGACAGCAAAATTACATTGAGATAACAAAATGGCTGCAGGAGAGCAGCATGGCAGCAAGACAAGAGAGAGAATAAGACAGAAATCAAGACAAAACTGCAACTGAGAAAATGGCTGCATGACTCGGTTCTTTTATGGAGTCAGCTAGAGCCAGGTGCATCTCCTAGGTCACATGCAGGAGGAGAAGCTCCAGACCAGTGGAAAAGGGAGTTATACTCACTGGATGTCCTCCTGCCTGTGTCCACTCTAGGGAAATAAGGAATGTTGCATTTGACTGCACCAATGGATTACATCCCACAATTCCACTGGACAAGGAGAATGCGTTAGCTGGCCTGTCTGCCTGTGCTGTGGAATTTGGTGTCCTTCACCTCACTCTTAGGCTGTTGACTAGAGTTAGCCTAGAACAACCTGCTGCCTTTGGGGTGCCCTGCAGTAGGGATGATGGAGGAATTTGATCTTTGCAAACTCCAAAATATGAGCAGGCCTGATTTGCATATCCCAGATACAAAAGGGGATTGGATCTTAGCTATCCACTGCCTCTTGCCTTTTTGTGCAAGTATTATTGTTGTTATGATTGATTGGTTGATTGATTGATTGATTGATGGATGGATGGATTAATGCAAAAAAATGAGGCACAATGGATTTATCAGTCAACTTGTAAGAACACATCACTAAAAGCAACAGTAACCTGGAAACAGATTTAAGAACATCCAACCAAAGGCCCGTCTAGTAGTCTAACATTCTGTCCTCACAGTGCCCAACCAGATGCCAATGGGAAGCCCTCAAACCAGAGAGGAGTAGAACAGCCAGTGTGGTGTAGTGGTTAAGAGCTGTAGACTCATAATCTGGTGAACCGGGTTCACGTCTCCACTCCTCCACATGCAGCTGCTGGGTGACCTTGGGCTAGTCGCACTTCTCTGAAGTCTCTCAGCCCCACTCACCTCACAGAGTGTTTGTTGTGGTTGAGGAAGGGAAAGGAGAATGTTAGCTGCTTTGAGACTCCTTAAAGGGAGTGAAAGGCGGGATATCAAATCCAAACTCTTCTTCTTCTTCTTCCCTAGAAATGGATGTTGAGACATACCACCTCTAGTCCAGTTGGTGGTACTCAGCTGTCAGATTTAGTACCATTGATAGTGTTATCCTCCACATATTTTTTTATCTGCTTTCAAAAGCCTTCCACATTTGTGACATCACCAAGCTGATTTGCCCATCCCTAATCTGGCATAAGATAGTAATAAGTTCGTAAAATGAGAAAGGTGAACTCAGAAACTGTGCTGATCTGACCGGCTCATGTACCAAGGCTGACATATGTCTGATGGGACTACAATTTGCATGAACATGCATTCACGTTGCACGATCTTCACTATGCAGCCATGTGCAACATGATGCAAATGTGCTCACCAGCATCAACCTTGGCAGAGAAATGCAGGGCTTAGATAGGAGCATCTCAGAGCCAGGAGCATCTCTCAGCATATTGCCAATGCTAGGAAGAATGTTTCGGTGACAGGGAAAATCTTGCGAAGAACAAGTCAAAGTTATGGCTGGGGAACTTACTCATCCCTAAAGATTGGAAGTGGCATATAGACTCTCCCAGATACAAAACCAAAGGCTTGCAAATAGGGCACAGGCTCAAGGGTCTGCATCCCTGATTTGGTTCCCTGTCCCTTTGTGCCTTTGCATGCACTCCAAATCAGGCCACTCCATTTGGATGAATGCAAACTAAAAGCATACAAAATATATGAGCCCTCCAGAAAGCCGTTTGGCATTCTCCAAGATACACACACACACATATCGGAGCGGAGGCCTTAATTTATAACAAGGTTTTATATTCCACAAATAATTTATTAAGATACAGAACATTCATCCAGGGGGATTTAGAAGTAAGCTCATATCCTCTGCGGATTGCACATTTCAGACTCAAAATTGGAAACAAAGGAGTCGCCAAAGATTATTAACACAGCTGCAACACCGTAATAGGCGCCAAAGGTGGCTTCCAGCTGAGACAATCTCAGCAGGTCTCCTACGAGCTCAGCCGGAGGGAGGCTTCCCGTTTGGCACAGCTGATACAGATGATACCCTGTGGAACAAAAATGCATCTTCCATTTGGCTGCTTCAGTCTGTGAGATGCTCTCCGTCTCTCTTGGTCAGAGCTGCAGCATTCAAAGGGTACATCCCTAACAGGGCCGGATTAACCATTAAGCAAAATAAGCACATGATTAGGGCATCAAGGGAAGGTATGCACCACAGACATTTTCCATTGCCGGATATACCACGGACCAGCAACTCCACTTTTCAGTTTACAAATTCCGAGATAAAACCCGTCTATATTAATTTAAGCACGAATGCACAAGATTCAGCTGCAAGCTAGTAATTAAATTGCTCATATCGTGGAAAAAAAGTGGAAGTGTACAAAAACAAACATTGTTTTCCACCTTACTGTAGGTTTTGTTTCATTTGGGGGGGGATATAATTTCATTTTATGGTTTTGAATATTAGGAGAAAATGGCTAATAAATTTCCTTGAGGGCATTAAAAAGCAGTTGCTAACTGATATGGAAATTTGGAGAACTGAATTTAAGATTTAAAAAAAGAAAAGAAATTTGAGAGCAACCAAAACTGACAGATCTTCCCATTCCTATGCATGACCTTATAAATTTGTTTCCTATGGTTTTGGTTTTTGCAAATCCACTAAATTTTTAGTAAAGCTTTGAAAGAAGATTATACTGGGCTGTATCCAGTGTTAGGAGGTATATTGGAATGAATGGACATGCTTGAAATAAGCCCTATTAATTTTAATGGGTCTACTCTGAGTATATGTCACTCGGACGCAACTCATTATCTCGTTTCCACTTTTGTTTTCTCATTGGCATTTGTATGTCTTGAGAGACAATGGAGTGTGCCTCTGGGGTTGAAGTCAAACCAGAGGAGAAACATAGCACTTTCTGCAACTCATAACTGCTGCCTTCCATGTTACTTTTGCTGCATTAGCAGTGCCAAAGTGACTTCTCTAGGGGGTAAGCCTGGGCAGTTTTTATGGAAGTCCTAGGCTGCCCAGATGACAAGATCCCTCTCTTAGTCTCACTGATGTAGTCCACAGGAAAGCAGAGCAATACATTTTTCACCAGCTTGGCTGCAAGAATTGTCAGGAGGATGTATACAATATATCATCCAACCTCTTTTGGTTAAGCATATGCCATTCATATTACGCTGCCAACTCGGCTATTACATCCCAATCCCAAGAATTGCCAGATAGTGGAGATGGCCAGAAATGGATCCACACTGCTAAAAGCAGCTTCATATTCTGCATTTTGTTACAAATGTACAACTATAGTTGTATCCGATGAACAGCATCCAGTTTGGACCAAACTCCTCATCCCTGAGGATAGGAGCTTTACAAATTAATAAAAAGGATCAGGCTGTATTCTTGAGAAGGGTTGCCTTCGGTTCTTTCAGCTGTGAACTATGGAACATAGGAAGTGATTTTATTCCGAGTCGAAACAATGGCACATCTACCTCTGTAGGCAGTACCACTGGTCCATTAATCTCCAGGTGGGAGATTGTGGTATATTATTTAGATATCACTTACCATGAGAGCCAATTTACTAAATAGATAAAAACTATTGTTGGCATGGATGCATAATAACTCTATGGGGTTTTAGGGGCATTCCCAGTCCTAGCTGGAGTTTGGATCTGGGACATTTTGCATGCACAACATGTGTTCTCCACCCACATCATGGCCATGAGAAGAGACCATTGGATCAGGCCAATGGGCCACTTAGTCCAGCGTTCTGTTCTCATGGTGGTCAACCTGAAGCCTGTGGTAAACCCACAAGCAATATTCAAGCAGAAGAGCTCTTTCCCCTCTTGTACTCTCCAGCAACTGGTATTCAGATGCATTGGTTTCCTTGCTCAATAGGCAACATTTTGCAAGGTGGTTCCTGAATATCAGAGCCACATTATACGTTGTGTATCTGCAATAAACTGGGAGGTGGATGGCACTGTGGGTTAAACCACAGAGCCTAGGACTTGCCCATCAGAAGGTCGGCGGTTCACATCACCATGACGGGGTGACCTCCCGTTGCTCGGTCCCTGCTCCTGCCAACCTAGCAGTTTGAAAGCACGTCAAGTACAAGTAGATAAATAGGTACCGCTCTGATGGGAAGGTAAATGGCGTTTCCGTGCACTGCCCTGGTTCGCCAGAAGCGGCTTAGTCATGCTGGCCACATGACTCGGAAGCTGTATGCCGGCTCCCTCGGCCAATAAAGCAAGATGAGCGCCGCAACCCCAGAGACGGCCACGACTGGACCTAATGGTCAGGGGTCCCTTTACCTTTACCTGCAATAAATACTATAGCATTTCTGGCTGCAAGTGGGGGTGGACGGTGTTCATTTTAGGGATGTTCCCTGTGGAACATTATTGTTTGTAGAGAACAAGATGCCATGAAGAAAGTGAAAAACCTTCTATTGTGTCCTCTAGCTGTCTAAATGTGGAAGGTTCCTTCTAGAGTGGAGCGGACATATATTTATCTTTAAAGTACAGCAGCCAATAAATTTCATGTAAAGTAATATCTGGGGGGAAGTTTGCAGAGTCCTGCTTTGGCTGAGCATCTGCAGGCATCAAGAGGAAAGTTACCATCTCATTAAGGATAATAGTGACGTTTCTTTTCCAGGGGTTAGGTGTCTTGTACTCGTTCATCTTTAAAAATAATAATAACATACAGACCTAGAGTCTGAAATGGCCCAGCCCAAACAGGCTTCTACCAGGTGATTATCCTGAATGAAAAGCTCAGCTGTAAGAGATAACGAATAGCTGCCCTGTATGTTTGCTTCATTTTCAGCCTCATTGTCTGCCTATGGCACTCAAAGCTGCATACAGTTAAAATATTAAAATTAAAACGATAAAAAACAAAGCAACACGTAGCATTCCAATTACATAAAATAGCAATAGCAGCTAGCAGGGAGAAATTGTGGAGTCTACACAGCAATTTAAAATCCGCAGCCAATTAGGCCCTGCAAAATGCCTTCTTAAAAAATCCGTTGATGTGGGTGCGCAGTTTTGGAAGGCCAGAATGGAAGATGCCAGGGAGGTGGCCAGGTATCCTTTGCCAAAAAAGGATGTACATCACAAAAAAGGAAAGGTCAAGACAGGACACCAATTTACATGAAAGTTGCATATGGTGATCAGTGTTGCCATATTTCAAAAATCTGGGCACAAAGGTTGTTGAGCTCAAAAGGGGGGGGGGGAATAAAAATAAAAATGAAGTTTTGAGCTCTTTTAAAAGAAAAGCACCAAAATCTACACTACTGGCATGTGCTGCCATATGTCTGGATTTTCCCGGACATTTCAGCAATTTCCACCCAGATGCTGTTTACGAGGGCTGAATACTGGCTGTGTCCGGGAAAGTTGCTTTTCCCCCTGTTTCCCAGTTATGTGGTTCAATAAATGTTCTTGCTGTTATCTCTATGTCTTGCCTTGTGGGAACCCACCTACGCTTCAAATAATCAAGATTCAGAGTCCAGCAAAGCTTGGGTAAACACATCCATGTAGTATCCCAGTCCTTGGGTGCCACTGACCTCACAGAGCTACAATCTCCAGCCCTCTTAAAAAACTACAGTTCCCAAGGTTCTCTGTGACTGTTGAAATAATGTAACGGGACCCCCTGACTATTAAGTCCAGTCGTGGCCGACTCTGGGGTTGCGGTGCTCATCTCGCTTTATTGGCTGAGGGAGCTGGCGTACAGCTTCCGGGTCATGTGGCCAGCATGACTAAGCCGCTTCTGGCGAACCAGGGCAGTGCACGGAAACGGCGTTTACCTTCCCGCTGGAGCGGTACCTATTTATCTACTTGCACTTTGATGTGCTTTCAAACTGCTAGGTTGGCAGGATCAGGGACCGAGCAATGGGAGCTCACCCCATCGTGGGGATTCGAACCACCGACCTTCTGATGGGCAAGTCCTAGGCTCTGTGGTTTAACCCACAGCGCCACCCACGTCCCTTTGAAGTAGTGTACTAGTGCTTTAAATATGTGGAGTGGATGTGACCTCAGCTGAATCCCAATTTCATAAACAGTGCAATGGGGGGGGGGAGGGAATCGCTGCATGAACCATTTGAACATTTACATTTTTTTCTCTCTCCATGAAAAATCATGAACACTTGGATTTGCATGTCCCTGAGGTTATCAATTATTTGGATGTAATAAATGCAGTGTATAGAGAGTGAGATTGTAGAGGGGAGGAGGGAGGGAGAAACACCTGAGAGAGCTGTTTTCAGCAGGGCTGCCTTTCATCGGAACTGCTGTCTTCTTTGTTTGTGAAATGTGGTTAGCTGCACTGTTTACTCCAAAAGTAATCACTTCTTCATTCAAACAGCTTCACCCGTAAATAGAATATCTTAGGACATTAATTATATGGGAGAGAAGTCCGCACGAAGGAGCTGTTACAATTCATTACTGTACATGAGCTGTTCGGAGGAGGGAGAAAATGTAAGGCCAGAGATAATTGTTATTGCCTTTTGCTTTCTTGCGGTATTGGGGTAGATGGATTGGAAATGGGTTATCTTTCTCTCTGGTAATAAAGTGGCTACATATACATAGACACACAAAAGTGAAACGCTCACATAGAGCCAAGGAGCATTACATCAGCTGAGAGGCAGGAGGCCCACTGGGAGACGGGTGGAGGTGTGACGATGTTATCTGGGCATCTTAGCGTCTTACCAGGAGGCGGAAATGACAAAGCCTCAAACAGACCATTATAGAGGCACCGATCCAAGTCATTCTTGTGGTTCGGACCCTTGAGAGAGAGAATAAAGAGAAAGAGCTTGTGTGTGGACACTGTGTGATATTCCAAATGGAAATCCAACGTTGTACATGATGCTAGGTGCATGGAGGTATGGGACAACAAATTTCCAGGGGACAAGGCTGCCCATGGCTACTAGCCATGGTGTTTTTCGGAATTGGCCCATTTGTGACTGCAGTTAAAATTTGTTCCCAGACAGGTCAAGCAGGGGAGAAATGTTATCCACAGCATTCAAAGAAATATCATATGCCACCTTTTTCTCCAAAGAGCCCAAGTTGGTATGCATGGCATAACCTACAACAATTCTCCGATTAAAATAGGGACATCCTATTCAATTATTATTATTATTATTATTATTATTATTATTATTATTATTATTATTATTATTATCACTAGTAATAGTACACCCCACCCATATGACTCTGGGTGGCTTCCGACATTATATTATATTATTATATTATATTATATTATATTATATTATATTATATTATATTATATTATATTATATTATATTATTATTATACAATGGTGCCTCGGGTTAAGTACTTAATTCGTTCTGGAGGTCCATTCTTAACTTGAAACTGTTTTTAACCTGAAGCACCACTTTAGCTAATGGGGCCTCCTGCTGCCGCCGTGCCACCGGAGCACAATTTCTGTTCTCATCCTGAAGCAAATTCTTAACCCAAGGTACTATTTCTGGTTTAGCGGAGTCTGAACCTGAAGTGTATGTAACCTGAAGCGTATGTAACCCGAGGTACCACTGTATTTACATAATAAAACATTAAACATTAAAAAAGCTTCCATGTGCCTTCAGATAACGCCATCCCCTCCTACATTTCTCTGATGAAAATAGAGATGTCCTAAGGAAAAGTGGGCCATTCCAGGATCGAATCAGAAACCAGGATGGACTCTGTAAATTTGGGACTGTCCCTGGAAAATAGGGGCACTTGGAGGGCCTGGCATGGTTTCACTTTCCTCATTTGATACCTACATTGCTGAAACCACAGGCTTTGACTTCTATTTAAGGTTCAGGAGTAGACTGGAGGGAGAAAGGGTTCTTGCCCAGGTTTGTCGCCCAGTTTATTTAATTAACAGAAGGTATATGTAGCTTGATTGTAACAAAACCTGACACACCGGATGATGCCCTCCAGAGAATGCTTTTCCTGGCCTGCCATGGGATGAGCAGCTTATGAGCCTCCTGTTATGTGCCAGTTTTAATCCGGTCTTGCACATCCACACAGACACACTAACAGGGCCTTCCCATGATGGGAACACCCCAAAGGACAGGATCACACTTCAAAACGACCTTGACAGATTAGAGAACTGGGCAAAAACAAACAAGATGAATTTTAACAGGGAGAAATGTAAAGTATTGCACTTGGGCAAAAAAAATGAGAGGCACAAATACAAGATGGGTGACACCTGGCTTGAGAGCAGTACATGTGAAAAGGATCTAGGAGTCTTGGTTGACCACAAACTTGACATGAGCCAACAGTGTGACGCGGCAGCTAAAAAAGCCAATGCAATTCTGGGCTGCATCAATAGGAGTATAGCATCTAGATCAAGGGAAGTAATAGTGCCACTGTATTCTGCTCTGGTCAGACCTCACCTGGAGTACTGTGTCCAGTTCTGAGCACCACAGTTCAAGCAGGACACTGACAAACTGGAACGTGTCCAGAGGAGGGCAACCAAAATGGTCAAAGGCCTGGAAACGATGCCTTATGAGGAACGGCTAAGGGAGCTGGGCATGTTTAGCCTGGAGAAGAGGAGGTTAAGGGGTGATATGATAGCCATGTTCAAATATATAAAAGGATATCACATAGAGGAGGGAGAAAGGTTGTTTTCTGCTGCTCCAGAGAAGCGGACACGGAGCAATGGATCCAAACTACAAGAAAGAAGATTCCAGCTAAACATTAGGAAGAACTTCCTGACAGTAAGAGCTGTTCGACAGTGGAATTTGCTGCCAAGGAGTGTGGTGGAGTCTCCTTCTTTGGAGGTCTTTAAGCAGAGGCTTGACAACCATATGTCGGGAGTGCTCTGATGGTGTTTCCTGCTTGGCAGGGGGTTGGACTCGATGGCCCTTGTGGTCTCTTCCAACTCTATGATTCTATGATTCTATAATTCTATGATTCTATGAAATCAGCTTCCTGGTGGAATGCAAATTGCATGGGCAAAACCAGACAATCAGTCCTACCTCCATGGTTGTGGTGGGCCTTTCTGTGTTGCATACCCACCAACGTTCCTCAGATGAAAATAGAGACATTTCTTACTGACCCCCCCCCCCTCAACCCACCCTTCCCCCCATTCCTATCAGAAGAAGGGCAGGGAGACACACCCTCCACCACCCTGAGAAAACCCCTTAACCCTGATTCCATTTTATTTTATTCTCTGGCAAATTTGCAAAAAAGAAAAAACACACACAAGAAAAGAAGATAAAAACACACACAAGTAAAAAACACACACCAATAAATAAATTTTAGAAAGGGGCAAGACTAGAGGAAGACACGCAAGTCATTTTTGAAAATACTGTATTTTGCTGTGTATAACATGTCCCTGTGTATAAGACGTCCCCTATTTTGGGGGACACAAAATTAAGAAAATGGGGGGCGATTGCCCTGAGTTGTTCAGCTTTTTGGGGGAGGATTGCCCAGACTTGTTGAGCTTTTTTTGGGGGGGGGGGGATTGTCGAGAATCGTTCACCCGCCTGACTTATGCTGCCACTCACACGCATTGCCAAAGCCAGCTATTGTCTGTCCCCATGCCGGCAGAAGCCGCCAATCACCCACCCTAGTGCTGCAGCGTCAGCCAATCAACACCAGCCCTTGCCGCAGCCACCAATAACACGCCAAATACCCACTGACAATCTCCGACTTGCAGAAGCAACCAATCCCATGTCCTCCCTATGCACTCTCCGACCCCCAACCTTTAAACATAATAGTAATAAAAAAAGGCTCGTCTTATACACGGAAAAGTATGGTAAATAAAAAATGATAATATCAAGACTAGTTGCACTGCTCTCTGCTCCCCCTTTTCTTTCCACCCAGGGAAACCCTGGCCTCTGCCTTCCCCTCATAACCAGCACATCGCATGGGGCAGGGGCTGGGCCTTGGCATCCCCAGCCTCTCTTCCTCCTTGTCCACTCTCCAGCAGCCAATGTGAGCTGCCCAAGGGAGGAGGCCGGCAGCAACAGCAACCATGGAGAGGCAACAAGACGCTCCCTCCTCGCCACCACCACCGTTGCTTGGGTCAAAGATGGCTCATCTTATTTCTCGAGCTCAGCAGCAGTGTGCGGAAGAGGGACAGGCCAGGATTAAATCAGTGGAAGCTCGGGTTGCGAATGTGATCCATGCGGGATGCACGTTCGCAACCCGCAGCATCCGCAACCCACAGCGGCATGTCTGCGCACGTGTGGGCTGCGATTCAGTGCTTCTGCGCATGCACAAAGCACGATTTAGCGCTTCTGTGCATGCGCGACCACCACATCCCGGAAGTAACCCGTTCCGGTACTGCCGAGTTTCGGCAGTCCGCAACCCAAAAAAAGCAACCTGAAACGTCTGTAACCCAAGGTATGACTGTACAGTGGTACCTTGGGTTACAGACACTTCAGGTTGCAGACTCCGCTAACCCAGAAATAGTACCTCGGGTTAAGAACTTTGCTTCAGGATGAGAACAGAAATTGCACAGTGGAGGCGTGGCAGCAGTGGGAGGCCCCATTAGCTAAAGTGGTACCTCAGTTTAAGAACAGTTTCAGGTTAAGAACGGACCTCCAGAATGAATTAAGTTCTTAACCCAAGGTACCACTGTACTGGGACTGTCCCTGGAAAAAAAGGGGGATGTTTGGCAGGTATGGTATTTCAGTTGTGCCATTGGATGAATCCACAGATTCCAGAGCTGTAATGTATAACACAAAAGTTGTCGAATTTTAAAACTGGACATTTTTATTTTTATTTTGGATGGAATGGGGATTCTCTATCACCTCCCAGTAGCGTCCCCCCCCCCCCCGCCCGCATGTACTGTGTTGGACCTAATCATCATGAGCATAAAACAAATGGCACTCTGCATTGCTGAATTGTCATTTGGAAAGCCATTCAATATTTAAAAACAATGGCTCATTTTCCACAGCTGAGGAGCTGTTTCCACAAGGGTCTTACCCTACCGTTTACTCCAATATTTAGAACATGTTTCTACAGTCAAGTATTCCCACCAGGAAACTTGCAAGTTTAAAAGTGTGCAATTTATTTCAGTTTAACTACACCATAACAACACCCTCAAGTGAATACAGATCTGTAATCTCCAGCTATTCATCTGAGTGCTGTGTTTTCAAATCGAGAGCTGGATCCTTCCAATTGTCTAGTGTTATTTCAGTGTGCCACCGGTCCCTGTAGTCTTCTCAATGAGAGCACCATTCTCAGCTGGCGAGGCAAGTGGTTGTACTTGGAATATTGTGCGGATACCTCAGAGGGCTTGTTTACATGAGCCATTCTCCTGGGCTAATAAACCCCTAAATTCATTTCAAACTCTGACGGCTTGCATGTACAACACAGTGTGAATTAAGACAATGAAGCAAGTTGATAGAGGCGAGGACGAATCAGGGAAGTGGGGTGCAAATTTCCACTTCAAGGCATGCAGATATAGGAACATAGACTTATGCCAAGTCAGACCATTCATCCATCTAACTCAATACTGTCCACACGGACTGGCAGTGGCTCTCCCAGGTTTCAGGAGGAAGACGCTGAATTAGATGGGTCATTGGCCTGGTCCGGCAAGCTGTTTTTATGTTCTTTGCATGAGCAAAGTTACGCTCTGCCAGTGCACCCTGCCCCATCTCAGTACCATTCTGGTAAACACCATTGCAGTGCCATTTTGTGGCACTAATTTATGTAAGCTAAATATGTGCGATGTGACAAAGTACTTCCATTTTAAAGCTGTTGTTTAATTAACCAGTGTTTACAAACATGTATACATTTGGTCCTCTCCTCCCCGAAAAGGAGGGGTTCCCTGAGTCTCTTAAAAATAGCGCAACTCTTGCTATGTGTTAATATAACCTTCTCAACAGTTACCACCAATTGTTTACTGTAAAATGTGTGATTATTTCAGCATATTATCACCAGCCACCCCAATCTCTGCCAAATTCCAGGGTTCTTTGGAATGATGTATGGTGACTTAGAAGGGACACGGGTGGCGCTGTGGGTAAAAGCCTCAGCGCCTAGGGCTTGCCGATCGAAAGGTCGGCGGTTTGAATCCCCGCGGCGGGGTGCGCTCCCGTTGTTCGGTCCCAGCGCCTGCCAACCTAGCAGTTCGAAAGCACTCTTGGGTGCAAGTAGATAAATAGGGACCGCTTACTAGCGGGAAGGTAAACGGCGTTTCCCTGTGCTGCTCTGGCTCGCCAGAGCAGCGATGTCACGCTGGCCACGTGACCCGGAAGTGTCTCCGGACAGCGCTGGCCCCCGGCCTCTTGAGTGAGATGGGCGCACAACCCCAGAGTCTGTCAAGACTGGCCCGTATGGGCAGGGGTACCTTTACCTTTACCTATGGTGACTTAGTGTCTTTTAAGAATCTGGGCCCCTCCTTTCTTCCTCCCCCCAAAACCCTTGTTCAAAAACCTACATTTAAAAGGACATCTTTTTCCTGCGGTGACATCACACACCCTGTTACCCTGGTAACTTCCCCCTCCCAACTCTTCTACTTTCTTTTGCTAACTAGCACACAGCTGAGGGAGGAACTCAGCCCCCACTTGTCTGATGCTGAAGGTCACACCTTTTGTCAGACCAATGACCTTATCATCACCTACCTTTGTCCTTTGGTGGCATCTGTCAGCTGGTCTCCTGATTAGGAGAACTAGCTCAACTGCCATATTTTTACACTGTGTGTAAAAATATTTCATCTGCAAATATTAGCTAAATTCTACCATTTACTAACTTCTGCCCCCTCCACAAATTCATAACAATATATTGAAGCTCTAATCACTGACTGTAACTTTTTCATGCTCATTGCCATTCAACCACCACCTTTCAATTTCCTTCAGTTATATACCTTCCAACTAGTATTTTACTTCATGCATCTGATGAAGTGGACTTGAGCCCATGGAAGCTTATGGCAACTGAAGCTTTTAAGGTGCCACAAGACACTTTGATTGCTTCTGAGCAATTAGGATTTGGATCCGGGTTGGAAGTCCACCTGTCACATTGGACCCCTGCTCACAAAAGCTGCCACTAGCAAATCAACAGCTTAAAGCTTATTGAGTCTGGAATCAGATCTCTCAGGAACATCATGGGCAGCAATAATAAACAGCTGGCACTCCCTGCCTTTCATGTGCATTGCGTTTTCTCCACTGAACTGATGCAATAAGATCGAGAAATGAACCTCACAGCAACGGTATTTCATATCTGGGTCTTTGTATCTTGCAATATCCTTTCTGGTCAACTGCTCTATCTTTTGAGCATGTATTGATTTTCACAGTTCCAATTGAAAGTCTCGTTGTGGTGCATTTCGCCCTTCTCCACCCCAATTCCAGCTGTTTGTTTGTTTGCTTTGTCTTCCCACCTTCGCTTTTATGAAATGTTGTCACCCATGCAGATAGGACATGTATCCCTAGGCTTCTATTAAGCCTAGGCTTTTTGGCATGAAACAACACATAGTCATCTAATGAGTGAAGTGAGTGTTTGTATAGCAATCCTGGAGGCCCAGAGTACATCACAAACACCATCTTTATAACATCCTTGGGGCTGGGGGTTTGGGGTTGGCACGTATTATTGAAGATTGTTACAACAGCAGCCTCCATTAATTTGTCTAATTCTCATTTAAAGCCATCCGAGTTGGTGGCCATCACTCTCCCTTTTGAGAGTGGATTTAATATGTGTTGTGTAAAGAAGTCTTTTGCATGTCAAGGTCCCCAAGCCACCCCCCTAAATAAATCACAATTCACACATAATTTTTGGTTAAGGTTTTTGGCATAATTTTGGCCACAACTTTATTAAAATACGTAATGTGAGTGGTTGCTTAGGCACTGGTTATGACTATCTGTCCCCGCCCCAGGACAGAACTGACTTCCAGATTCCAGCGAAAGCCAGTAAGGGAAAACAATACTGGGGAGAGAATGGGGCTGGGCACCATACCATCACCCCTCCCCGCATGCTCCCAGGGGCTTGCACGGCCCTAGCCCCTTGCCTGGGATACGGACAAAAGCATGGCAAACCCCTGGATTCCTTTAACAGAATTCCCTTGCAGCAGCAGCATTGGAGGGGCAGGCACAGCCAACCCTTACCCCTCCACCAACCAATCTTTTAACCAATGCCTAACCGCAACCTTACAAGTTGTGACAATTTGCTACGCAGTAGGCAAAAACCAAATGGCACCAGCCAATCTGCCAAATGGACAAAATTCCTACCAGGCCCCTGCCCCAAAAGCAGACGACCCCATGACAGGTATAGCAATTTCAAATGCAACAGCCCTAAATTAGGGAGGGCGGGTGGGTGATCCAATGCACACAGCAAAACAGGCTGAAAAAAGCTGCGTGCCAAGAATATATAACCTTCAGGCCAACCCTCTAAATGGTAACATCAAAATCTCCCCAACAACCCAACTTGGCCCAATCATATTCATGGCCATCCAAACAGTTCCACCCAGTAACCTAGAGGGGGTGTCTTGTTAGACCCCACCGCAACACGTGTTGTCCATGAAGGAGAACACGCTTTGTCAATCCCGAATCTTCCAACATTCTGCCTCCTTGCACCCCTAAGTTCTATTATTTTGAGAAAGTGGAAAAAACACTTCTCTCTATGTATCACCCAGGAGGAAACAATTCTCTGAGCAACCTGTCCAGCTAAGAAAGAGGCACTAAGACACTACATGTGGTTGTGAGCCCTTCCTTCTCTTTATTACCCCTCCCTCCATGCCAAGGGTATCTATTTGGAGAAGACTGGCAGGGAGGGAGGGATTGAATTCCATACTGAGTTGGGTCCAGCTATGAGAGAGCCAGACATTACTCAGAATGGGACCAGACATTTTCAGCGGGAAGGGGTGTTCCCTCCTTTCAAAGTTCTACACCACTGTGTTCTTTGTGTTTAAGGTCAATCAAACACCAAAGCCTTTAAGTACACAATAAATTGACAGATCAACAGTGGCACTAAAACAACTTTTTCCATC
Source organism: Podarcis tiliguerta (assembly GCF_965153285.1). Taxonomy (NCBI): domain Eukaryota; kingdom Metazoa; phylum Chordata; class Lepidosauria; order Squamata; family Lacertidae; genus Podarcis; species Podarcis tiliguerta. The sequence goes on from NC_139544.1 coordinate 58,245,989, forward strand.
ATTACATTTCTTGTGTAAAGACCTTTCTAAGAAACTTCCTAGCCATTGTGCTTGCAATGTCCAATAAGGCTATCGTGATTTTAAGAGAGGTCTTTCCTCCCCCAGAATCTGTGGCCTCTTGCCAATGAGGTGAATGAATTGCTTTCCAGCATGAATGTCATCACTTAATGTGATTATTAAATGAGAGAGAGAGAGAGAGAGAGAGAGAGAGAGAGAGAGAGAGAGAGAGAGATTATCAGTTGGATAGTAGCTGGCTTTTTAATTGTCAATGGAGAAGTTATTAATTTGATACAGTAAATAAAAGAGGTGGCATAAATGTTAGGATAAATGTCAGAGAGAGGATTCTTTGCCAGGATGTTGGTAATCTTATTATTAAACATGTGATGTGGGATTATCCATTAATCTAAAATATTCACAGGCTATTTGAAATACCTGCTTTCCCACCAGCAAGGCAATGTGTCCTACTGTCTCTCTTTCCAAAGAAGGCCGTTGTTGCAGTTGTAATTTATCATAGTTATCGCACGTCACAAAGTGTTACAGGGTGTCATTTTGGACTGTGTTGGTACATGACATGGGATAATTAAAGAAATACAATGAGATGCATTCAATCCAGTTTTTTTGTGGGGGAGGGGGCCTGATGTAGTTACTACCATGGCTAGCTGATGAGTTATCTGTTACCATCATGCACCTCGGTTACCTCTATGCATCTATCACAGGTCAATGGAAGAGCCACTGGAGAAATAATGCCAGTTATTGCAAATCACTGTGCTGGTTGGGGCTGATTGGAATTGTAGTCCAACATATCTGTGCAGTACTAGGTTGGTCATGGCTGGTATAAAGAATAGAGAGGCTAGTAGCCATTGATAGGCTAATCTTCTGTGAAGTCACCAAACCCTCTTTTAAAGTCTCCCAAGTTAGTGGCCAAGTTCAGTAATACTTGGGTCCTTCTCCCTTATGGCGGTTCCAGTTGGTGGAACATGATGAATGGCAGAAAACATTTTCAAAACTTCATTCTATTCTCATTCCAAGAAGAGGAAGAGGAGGAGGAGGAGGAGGAGGAGGAGGAGAAGAAGAAGAAGAAGAAGAAGTCAATTTTACAGATTTTACTCTTAATATTCTCCACCATTTATTTTATTTTTGTTGTGTCGGCCACAAGTTTCCCCACATTTCCTTACACATTGATACGGTATGTCTTGGGCATTGTGGAAGATGCAAAAATAGTTGCCTGCCACACTGCCAGTGGAGATGCTACTGCAGTGGGTGTTCTGAGAGTATTGTGCTGACACTGTTAATATTCAGCCACATCACAGAAATTTTATTTTATTTTATTGCCTTTCTCCTCCCTGGAGCACTGAGGGGGATCAGTGAAAATAGTCCTCCAAATTTTTCGGTTTACAAATAGGAGTGGATAATTTTGAAAGCCCATTTGCACACATCTTGTCTCTTTTGCGATGAGTTCACACATGCAGTTACTCCTCAAAAGTGAAGTAAGAAGATGCAGAGGAATCATATGGCGTACCTTATAAGTCCAGCAGCCCAAAGACCCTGGGCCAGGAAAAAAAATGAGATAGCCATTCTTCTCAGGTGAAGAAAAAGAAGAGAGAGAGAGAGGGAGAGAGAAACTTTCAATATGATGACCTAAAAAAATCCATTTTTCAGAGTAAGTGAATTTCACAGTGGTTGGAAGTGCAAAAGAGCTATGGATTGGGTTTTATTTTTCTCCCGAAAAGTGTGAAAGATTGCTTGCTATGGTTTTCTTTTTCTACATTTCAAAGGGGAAAGAAATGTGGCCAGAGAGAAAATAAAATACAAACGAAAACCTGAAGGAATAAATAAAGTGAACATAGCCTCATCTTCCTTTCACCTCTTCCTGTCGATGAGGGGATGCATACAGTGAGATCCTCAAGGCTATAAGGCAAGAGAGAGGGCAGGAGTGCTTTGGTGCCAGAGCTACCGTCCTTTAGGGCTAGGGTTAGTTCTCTGCTCAATATCTTGAACCAACTGAAGCTGCAAAAGGTAAGTGAAGGTCATTGCAGAGTACACAAAACTATATCAGTTTCTGAAAAGCTCTTCTTGTCTAAAACAGCCAGTGCAACATCCATATGAACCAACTGGATGGGTTTTTCTTTTTTCTTCATTGCGTTTTAACCCCTCCTTACTGATGGTCCTCCACTGCGTTAACCTCCCACCACCCTTCTGCAATCAGATGTCCTTGAGAATAATAATAATAATAATAATAATAATAATAATAATAATAATAGTTGTTGTTGTTGTTGTTTAGTCGTTCAGTCGTGTCCGACTCTTCGTGACCCCATGGACCAGAGCATGCCAGGCACTCCTGTCTTCCACTGCCTCCCGCAGTTTGGTCAGACTCATGTTTGTAGCTTCGAGAACACTCTCTAACCATCTCGTCCTCCATCGCCCCCTTCTCCTTGTGCCCTCCATCTTTCCCAGCATCAGGGTCTTTCCCAGGGAGTCTTCTCTTCTCATGAGGTGGCCAAAGTATTGGAGCCTCAGCTTCACGATCTGTCCTTCCAGTGAGCACTCGGGGCTGATTTCCTTAAGAATGGATGCGTTTGATCTTCTTGCAGTCCAGGGGACTCTCAAGAGTCTCCTCCAGCACCATAATTCAAAAGCATCAATTCTTCGGCGATCAGCCTTCTTGATGGTCCAGCTCTCACTTCCATACATCACTACTGGGAAAACCATAGCTTTTACTATACGGACCTTTGTTGGCAAGGTGATGTCTCTACTTTTTAAAATGCTGTCTAGGTTTGTCATTGCTTTCCTCCCAAGAAGCAGGCGTCTCTTAATTTCGTGGCTGCTGTCACCATCTGCAGTGATCATGGAGCCCAAGAAAGTAAAATCTCTCACTGCCTCAATTTCTTCCCCTTCTATTTGCCAGGAGGTGATGGGACCAGTGGCCATGATCTTCGTTTAATAATAATAATAATAATAATAATAATAATAATAATAATAATAATATTTGTACCCTGCCCATCTGGCTCGGTTTCCCCAACCACTCCGGGCAGCTTCCAACAAAGATTAAAAATACATCAAAATGTAATTCCCATTGGCCACATCCTTTGTGACCAATGGTCAGGGATGCTGGGAATTATAGTCCAACAATTTCTGGAGGGAACCAGGTTGGAAAAAGGCTGCCTCCCACTCTATCAGGCATTTGTTCAGTAGTGGAATGAAGGGGTAGCCAACCTGGTGCTCTCTAGCTGGTTTTGGTTTAGATTTCTCACTTTTCCATGCTGGCTAAGATAGATGGGATTTGGAGTCCAGCGACATCTGGAAGGTGTGATCCAAACCCACTTTTCATGAAAGCAGGGTTCACATTACAGAAGGTGGCTTGCTAAATATGTTCAAATTAACACGTGTGTGGTGCGTGCTGCTTTCTTAAATGTCAGTGGGGCCCTTAAAAGAACTGCATTGATTGATTTTCAAAATTTCTAAACCATGGCCCCATCCAGCACCTTGACATCAGTATGAATTAAACAAAAAAAATTAAACGCCAATAAAATACAGTAGGTTAGGTCACAAGGTAGCGACTGACCCAAGGTCACCCAGTGAGCATTATGGTCAAGTGGGAATTCAAACCCTGGTCTACTGGGACTACTCAGATACTCTAACCGCTACACAACAGGGACTAAGTAAGTTCCATTGCATGGATAGGCGGAGTACCCCAAACCCTGGGAGGCCCCCATCAATGTGCTATGGGATTAAAAATTGGCCACAACTTTATTATGTTTCAGATGTGGGTAGACCTTGGTTCAGGCATGTTGGGTTACTGCCAGGGAGACAAAGTCCATCTTGACCTCCACGTCGTCTCCGGACGTCCATTGATCTCTCATAGACACGCAGTATCAGCAATTAGCGACACGAGCTCTAGAAATAGCTTCCCACATTCTAGAGCCGATGCACGCTCTTATCAGTAGAGTTCGCACAGCGAAAAATGCACACAGGAGAGCATTATTTCCAAGTTTATTCAGCATTGATCAGAACAAAGAAAAACGTGACTGCCTGCTTGAGAGTTCTGACAGAGAGAGAGAAACGAAAGCAAAGACACAACATAAACATCCTGTGAAAACAGGAAATACGCAGACTCTGTGACTCAAAGCCTGCTCCCTTTTAAGGTGGAACGGAAATATCCTAACAAGGCATTGGGCATTTATCCCTTCCAGTCCCCCGCCGGGGATCTGGGGAACATCAGGGTTATCCAGAGTGTGTGTGGGGGGGATGGCTCTGGAGAACACATGTTCAAGCAGAGAGAGCCCGCCTCCGTTACGCCGCCATCGCAGGGGAGAGCAATGACAACCTCTAGACGTACAACCCATTGAATGGGGAACCCTGGTATTGCCGCCGTAAAGAGAAGGGGGCGTGTGTCACCACTACACGCCCACCCCAAGTTAGGGAAGGTAGACTGAAGGCCTGATATTGCCAAAGTTGTGACGTTTTGCTACAGGAAAGGCAAACCTGCCAGTGCAGGAGAATTCCTTTCTGGCCCTTCAACAGTGACCTTGATGTAACAGCGCCCACGTACCTGTGGAAGTTAACCTGCAAAAGAAGTCTTAACTGAGGGTGGGTACGGTGGGAGAAGCTCTGGAGCCAACTGACGATTCCCAGGTAAGATCCTCCCCCTATTGTGTGGGCAGAGTGGTCCCTCCCCCTATCTGGCCTGATCACCTTGGCAACGCCTCCCCAGGCGGGATTGGGCAACTAGCTGAGGTAGGTGGAGCCCTCCAGGTATCCCACCTGGGGAAAGCGAAGCCAAGCATGTGCTAATGGTGCTGCATAGGGTCCAGGGGGCTGCGCACAGCCACGCAAAGGGTGCCCCCATTTAATGTGGGGAGCGGACACTTCAGTGAGTCAACTTGATTGGATATGGCTGAAACTAGCCACTTCATTTATTCACAATGTGTTTCCTTGTTTCAATTAAAGGTACACCTCTTCTTTCTAAAACCTGTTAGCAAAATCAAGCTTGATCCCCCAACTTTGCCACAAGCCAATCAGAATCCCTCTTCATTTTACATTTCCATGGGCTGTCTTTTGCAATTCAAAAGGACATCTCTCTCTCTATGTCTCTCCCTTCCTTCCTTCCTCTTTCCATTTTGGTCCCTCATTGCCGGTTCAGCTTTCCCCCCTCTCCTTTCCTGTCTTGCACTGCCATAATTGCAGGAAATGGTGCTGTTTGTTCAATTTCTACAAATTGAGCTAATGCAAACCTATGTAAATTATTTACCGAAATGGGTTTGTGTCGTGGATTAAGGGAGTGAAGCGATGCAAACGGCTCCTTCTGGTGCCCCTTTGCAGCCTGCAGCCTGATTAATTCCAGACTGAATGGCGCATTATGATTGCAGGAGGTTGACTTTGGTGAGCAAGTCCCCCCTTCCTCAGCCCCCTCCCCATTCCACTTCTATTGTCTCTGTTTTCCAAACAACTGCTTGGTTTCTAGCCAATGGTCTCCAAACAGCATTTCACAAGAACTCCTAATAGCAGCAGGCCTCAAACCAATGAATTCAATTTACAAGAAAGAAGAGTCCAACTAAACATCAAGAATAACTTTCTGGTGGCAAGAGCTGTTTGACAGTGGAATGGACCTCCCCAGAAGGTGGTGGACTCTCCTTCCTTGGAGGTTTTTAAGCAGAGATTGGATACCCACCTGTTATATAAGAGCTAGCTGAGATTCCTGCATTGTGGGAGGTTGGGGTCCCTTCCAACTCTACAATTCTATGGTTTTATAGTTTTATCCCAATTCTCTGCTTTCCTTGTCTCTGAAGACCTAACACAGGGAGGACTCAACAAAGGGCCTCCAAGTCAGATCTTAGCCTGGAATTTTCATGTGGGAACAGGCAGTCCTTAAAGTAGCCGGGTCCCCAGCAATTTGAGCTGAGTTATTTGATAGTCAGAATTTAGGTTAATAATTGGGAATTTGTGGGACTACAACTTTTCTCATCTGGAGGTTTACAAATTTCCGATTCCCTGCTCCTCCTACCTCTTTGCCCTGGTCTTTGACACCTGATTTTGTAGACATGTATTTAGGGATCTACCCTGATCCTGTGATCGTAATCTGTTTTAAAATGTTTTCAATACTGAATTTTACATTTCTGTAGCCCACTCTGGTGAAGGGTGGGTAAGAAATCAAATTGATAATGATATTACTTCCAAAGTCTTCTTTCTCCGAGGTCCTGGGAGGTCTGCATTCTTCTACCCATCATTGCTTTCTTGCCCCTTCCTGCTTTCTCTCGTTCTGATGTGCAGCTGCCCCTTATCTCTCCCCCATCGCCTAGAATTCTGGGGTCCCTGGTTGGCTATGACTGCCTCCCAGATGATGTGCTTAACTGTGGCAAATCCTGTTGCACCGCCCTTGAGAAGTACAGTGGTGCCTCAGATTAAGAACTTAATTCATTCTGGAGGTCCATTCTTAACCTGAAACTGTTCTTAACCTGAAGCACCACTTTAGCTAATGGGGCCTCCTGCTGCTGCCACACTGCCGGAGCACAATTTCTGTTCTCATCCTGAAGCAACGTTCTTAACCTGAGGTACTATTTCTGGGTTAGCGGAATCTGTAACCTGAAGCATCTGTAACCTGAAACGTCTGTAACCCGAGGTAGCACTGTACCTGACCATTTGTACTAGATCAGGGCTGCCATGAACCCCTTGCTAAAAGTGAAACACATTATTATTATTATTATTATTATTATTATTATTATTATTATTATTATTATCTGGAAGAAGCTTCCTATCTGCCCCCAGTAGCATGAGCTGGGAAATAAATAACTGTAGAACTGATGCCAGCATCTCCATTAGCTTGTCTACTTGGGGAGCATGAGAAATACTGTAGAATCCAGGCAGCGAAGTGCAGAAAACTCCCTCTCTCCTCCCTCCCTCCTTCTCTCTCTGTTCTACCCGAGACAACTGTAGAGAAGCGATGGATTTTACATTTGTCATTAGCGTGCAACGTAGACAGTTGAACTCTATTATAATGTCTTCAGGAAGTATCTGATCCATTCCATTATCACTATGACAAAGAGGAAGAATTGCTTATGATTTCAGAAAGGTCAAACTCAACCAATGTTCTGTCTGTATAGGCTCCAGGTACGGGAATGATAATAGGAGTGGGGAGGGAGAGTTTCAGAGATGAAGTTTACAGCCAGATATACAAAAAAAAATTAACATTTAAAAAGAAACTCTTATCTCCAAGACATTTGCTACCCTCCTATTTTTCTTCCACACGGTGGTTGGCAGTTCGTATATTTATACATATTTATTTAAAAGAGAGAAAGATGATGTGTGTGTAGGAGACTAGAATAGAGAATAAAAAAAATGAGAATAATTTAAGTAATTCCATTTAATCTGCAGATATTAATTATTGTTTTATAATTAAGTGTGTGCCTGGGAACTTCAGATGAGGTCAGAAACATTTTTAAAAAAACACACACACTGAGATGTCTGCAACCAGAAGTTTTAGCTCTGGGAAAGAATGCTTGAAAATGGATCAGTGCTATTCTATCCAGTTATGGAAGCAAATTCACAATGGAGGAATGGGTGGAGAGATGAACCTAAGCTCATCCCATTCCAGTTTGGCTGTCATTCAGTGACATGTCTGTACCATCTCATGTGGCGCATTTTTATACCATATAAAATTGCTCATGATACCGTAAGTTATATAAGCGAGGTCTGAACACCTAGTGTGGCCTAGTGGTTAGAGTGGTAGATTAGGAGCTGGGAGACTAGGGTTCAAATACCTGCTCAGCCATGGCGCCCGCTGGGTGTAACTAGGCCAGTGAACTTTTCAAACGCTCAAACTGCATTATAAAATCGGTAGAAGTGGGGAGTTGCATTCTGATCTGCAAGCAAGTTTGAGACTGTTGAATTGGGTTAATTCATTGCAAAAAAAGCAAAGCAAGAACAAATTCCTCTTCCATTCCATTCCATTCCTACTATCTATCTATCTATCTATCTATCTATCTATCTATCTATCTTCTATCTATCTATCTATCATCTATCTATCTATCTATCGTCATCTATCTGTAGCTTTGCCCATAACGTTGACTCAAAGAAACTTAAAAAAACCTCAAAAGAAATACTAACTACAAAATAAAAGCCTTAAAAAACCACACATCTATAAAAATAAAAGGTAGGTCTAGCAGATCCTGACCCACCAAAAAAGGGCAAAAATTCTTTAAAACCTTCAAACTAAGGGCCAGAAGCCCAAGTAAAAAGGATGGTTCTCCCCCATCACCATAAACCAGACAAAGAGGATTCCAGGCAAGCTTTCCTGGGGAGAGCACTCCACAAGTGGGGAAACATCACTGACCTGCTCCAGACCTGCTCTCTGGACCTTCAAAGGAGTGGGCATATGGAGAAGGGGCTCAGATAATGACTGCAGGGTCTGGGCTTGTTCATATAGGGAGTGATGCCTTTTGAGGTATTGGGGTCCCAAGAAGAGAGGCCCAGCACCATTATAACAAGCAGGTCAATGAAGCAACCAAGTCCATACCCAAAGCCTCTGTGCATATATGACATGTTACAGCCTGTGGATAACCCGGCTCCCACACTTTTTCCAAAATGGACCTGGAACCATGGACTTGGAACCTGTCAGAAGATGTTAGGTCCCAAGCCTGTTTCTGTCCCGATCAGCCTACATCTCCAGACTGGATCCCAATTTCCTTCTGGAAATTTCTTCACACCACCCATAATTGTCTGAGAAGATGATGACCATCCATGGACCACAAGAAGGTGCCTACAGTAGCTCACAAAAACCAAACAAATGACAGCAATAAATTTAACAACAACAAATAAAAAGTGTGACAGGAACCATAATGTCACAAGTTCAATATTTCTCCCACACATACCCCTCACTACATTTTTTATGTATTTAATTTAAGCAAAAACTTTGGTAAAAACTTATTGTTGGTATATGTACCGTGGATGCTCAGTCAAGCAGTTAAATGCACAGCAGAAAACAGCTGTTTAGCAAAGTTGTCTTTACAAGGCCAACAGCAACGTATACAACTATATAAACACACATATGCACACTGTTTACAGGTGCTACACATAGTTTTGTCTCTCTTTTTTGCCTCAGTTTCTTTGCTGTGGAAATATCCATAGCTAACTCCTTAGTTCAGTTGCTTGTAAAGTCCTGCAACTGATACAGTTTGCTGAGTTCTGAAGTCTGAAATCTGACCATTTTCCAACTTCTTCCTCAGACAATCTCTTCAAAAAGTCTTCACTTGAATCCACAGTAGTCTTTAACAATTCTTTCAGTCTTCTACTAACACAGTATGCTGCAGCCTGAGCACTTTTATACACAAAGTTACTTGCCAAATCTGTCCAGTAGCACAGATAAGAGAGTAACAAGATGCCTACAGGTGCATTGTGGGGACTGAGCAATCTCTGCTAACTCATGGAAAATTAAACTATTAGCTACATTCCTTAACTGCCCACAGCTGCTCCCCTTTTCTTGTTCTTTCTTTCTATATGCAGTATATATATTTTTTCTGTTTCCCTTCTATGCAGCAAAAAGGGGGGAAAGAAGTGTGTTATTCGTAGGGGTGCTTGAATTCTCATGAAAAGAGAACCTCCTGGACTAATATATGGATCAGAACTTTTATTGTTGTGGCATTGTGTATATAATCTCACCTACACATCACTACGTACAAGTAGATCTGTTAATTTCAGACTCTCTCCATTTCTATTTTTCCCCTCAAGCCTTGAATTTATTTCTCCACATTTCTACATCAGTTTGGTAATAAAGAAGTCCTTCTTGAATTTTGTAAGCACAAATGAAACTGTCCTACAAATTTTGTAGGCATTTTTGGATGCAATTTTCCCTAATATGATGCATCTTTTGGTTAATTTACCTAATATGTCCATTTTTATGCACACTTCACACCAGAATGTGCATTTTTGTACATGTTACTAGGCTGGAGAATACACTGCAAAATTCAGGGACTTGCAAAACTTGAAGTATGGCTATGTTTTGGTTTGTGTATTGTTTCAGAATATGAGGAAAGGGCAAATTTGCATGTCCCCCTAATACAGGAAGGTCTGAAGGTGACATGAAGAAACATAAATGTGGGTCAAATACAAATCACATGAGAGTTTAAGACACAATAAACAAACAGTAAAAGTGATCATACATTGCTCCTCAGAACTATAGTTAAAACTCCACCTACCTCAAACAACAGAAGTAGGATCGCTATAAAATTAACCAGCTGAAAAATGTTCCCACAAAAACAGCAGAAGTATTAAAACCATCAACATAAGAAGCAGCCTGATCTCAAATCAGACACCCCGCTCATCTATCTCTGTATTGTCAGCACTGACTCAAAGTAGCTCTACCGTGTTTGAGGTCGGATACATTCCCAGTTTACTATCTTCATACAAAACATTTTTTAAAACAACAACAACACCACCTGAACCTCAAGCAAGAAGAAATATAACAGCAAGAGGCAAGGAATGGAAGAAGCAATTCCCCTACCAGGAAACTTTGCAGCATTTGGGACTTTATAGTTTAGAGAGAAGGCAAGTAAGAAGCAACAAGATAGAAGTTTATGAAATTATGCATGGCATAGAGATAGAGAAAGGGTTTTCTCCTTCTCATAAACACTAGAATTTGTGGACTTTCAAGTGAAGCAGGTTGTTGGGAGATTCAGATAAAAGACAGTACAGCACATAGTTAAAGCATAGACCTTGCTCCCACAGAAGGTCGTGATGGGCACTAACTTGATGGCTTTCAAAGATGATTAGACAAGCTGGAATGTGTGCAGAGGAGGGCAACCAAGATGGTGAAAGGTCTGGAAACCAAGCCTTATGAGGAACAGTTGAAGGAGCTGGGTATGTTTAGCCTGGAAAAAGAGGAGAATATGATGGCCACCTTTATATATATCAAGGGCTGTCACATGGAAGAGGGAACAGGCTTGTTTTCTCCTGCTCTGGAGGGTAGGACTCAAACCAATGGCTTCAAGTTATAAAAAAGGCAATTCTAACTAAACATCAGGAAGAACTATCTAACAGTCAGAGCTGTTCGACATTGGTATGGTTTCCCCCAGGAGGTTGTGGACTCTCCTTCCTTGAAAGTTTTTAAGCAAAGGTTGGATGGCCATTAGTCATGGATGCTTTAGTTGAGATTCCTGCATGTTGGACTAGGACTAGGTAACTGTTGGGTTCCCTTCCAACTCTACAATTCAATGATTCTGTTATTCTAAATTCATGCAGGAGAAGGCTTTCAATGGCAGTTAGCTATGATGGCTGTGGTCTACATGTACTGTCAGAGGCAGTATGTTTTTTTTAACTCTATTTTCTGGGAATCCCAGGTGGGCAGAGTACTGTTGCACACATGTCCAGCTTTCAGGGTTCCCACGGGAATCTGGATGGCCACTGTGATAACAGAATGCTGAACCAGCTTGATCCAGCAGGCTCATCTTGCGTTCTTAAGTTTCTCTTTGTGTCTAAAGAAAATTTCTATAGAAATCATGTTTTTATAGACATTTCTATCTGAGGAGCTGGAAACCTGGGGAAGATAAGGCAGAAAGTGGCTGTTTGCAACGGTGGGATGAACCCCGTGGACACCCACCCACCCCTGAATTGGATCTCACCAATCGGGTGCAACTATTCAATTCTTGGTGCCTGTCAAGCAGCCACAGTTCTTTGTTGTGCTAGAAGTTAAATAACCCCTCCTCCAGTGCAAACAAAAATTGAGTGAACCTGCCTGTTGCCGTGGGAGTGATGTCACAAACGGAAGACACCTCTTTTCATTATATGATTAAGCAAAGGGAAGAAATGAATTGTGAAAGGGAAGCCAGGTGGTTTATCTGTGTTTCTGGCTGCACTCAGTAATAAGCAGCTAATTATTATTAATTCCTTTGGCAGTCTTTGCAATCCCATTAATCACGCTGAAATACCTTGAAAGTTAACGTAGGTGGTGGCGGGAACTTAGCTCCACAGAAAGACCATCTCCACTGGCATATGGGAGCAGAAACAAAGCAAAGACAAGTGAAGATCACCCCAGTGGGAGTCACGTCACACTAAAAAGTGGGGTGTTGCAAGATCCCCTTGAGATCTCCGTGGCTGGTCGCATTATTCATTTTTGTGGATTTTTAGCCCTCCGTTCCCTCTGAACCTTCTCAAAATGCTTCCCAAACTGCCCAACAACAGAATGGAAATCTGCTCATTGCTGAGTGGTTGCGTATTTGGCTGTTAGGTCATCATGGTTATTGGCAGATGACAGTGGGTGGGAAAAGGCTTTCAGCCTGCAATCCTATACACATTCACCAGTAAGCCGCATCAAACACAGTGGGTTTAAGTTCTGAGCAGATATACATAATAGGATTGCACTGTCTGGAAGGTGTTGTTGGTTGCAGGACTCCAATGAATGCTTGATGTGTCAAAATAAACGATACTGGAGTCAAGATTTGAGCTTTCAGGAGTTCATCCTTAATCTGACATCCTGGCAGTGATGCTGTCCTGGCTTCCAGCAATGAAGGATCTGTTTCCTGGCATAGGAAATAGGATTTTAGAAAGTGAGGGTGGCCAAACGCAAAAGGCGACAAGGCTAGGAGAGGAATTTTCAGAAGGTGAAGCTTTCTGGAACCATCTCTTCTACATAGCTACGAGCTGAGCCACCCTTACCATTTGGCAGAGTGAAGTAATTGTCTCAGGTATGGGGATTTGGGAGAATTCTGACCAAAACAGAAGCAGGAATGGACATTGCTGTTGTTTGCTTATCCATCCCATGTCTAGTGGTGAAGGACGGGAGGACAAAGCTATGTATGTTGTGTTGTTTGATCTATGGCCTCTAAATTCATGTAGGCTCCTCACGCACAACACTGTCCCATCATGAAGTAAGATTCATTTGCAACCCCAGATACCTTTTTGTCCTTGATCTTAAGCAACAAAATTCCAGTCCGTTTCTGGCATGAACAGGCCCTCCTGGATGTTAAGGTCATCAGAGTGACTTCCTTGATAGTTTCAGCACCCTAGGAAGTTTTGGGAATGTGGCAACCTGGGAGAGAGTTTTCTTTGTGACAGCCCCTGAGATGAAGAATTGCCTCCTCACAAAAGCTGCATCTGGTACATTCACTGTATAGGTTTGTCATAGCCTAAGACACACCTCTTTAACCTGACCTTTGACACTTGATATATATACCTATGAGATCACCAAACTCCATATATGCCCACTTGACCAGTAGAGCTGTCACTGTTACTGCTGTTACATAATACTCTTGCCCTCAGGCTGCTGTCTTCACTGTTCTCTTTTTGGCACCTGCTAAAAAGATTTAGGGCCTCAGCGCCTAGGACTTGCCGATCGAAAGGTCGGCGGTTCGAATCCCTGCAGCGGGGTGCGCTCCCGTCGCTCGGTCCCAGCGCCTGCCAACCTAGCAGTTCGAAAGCACCCCTGGGGGCAGGTAGATAAATAGGGACCGCTTACCAGCGGGAAGCTAAACGGCGTTCCGTGTGCTGCGCTGGCTCGCCAGAGCAGCGATGTCACGCTGGCCACGTGACCCGGAAGTGTCTGCGGACAGCGCTGGCTCCCGGCCTCTAGAGTGAGATGAGCGTACAACCCTAGAGTCTGTCAAGACTGGCCCGTACGGGCAGGGGTACCTTTACCTTAAAAAGATTTTTGTTTTGAAAAGCCAAATGTTTAGAAAGTTGATGCAAGTTTTATTCTGTTTTTAGTCTTGTTGTTGTTTAGTCGTTTAGTCATGTCTGACTCTTCGTGACCCCATGGACCAGAGCACGCCAGGCACTCCTGTCTTCCACTGCCTCCCGCAGTTTGGTCAGACTCATGTTTGTAGCTTCGAAAACACTGTCCAACCACCTCGTCCTCTGTCATCCCCTTCTTCTTGTGCCCTCAATCTTTCCCAACATCAGGGTCTTTTCCAAGGAGTCTTCTCTTCTCTCGCGGTGGCCAAAGTATTGGAGCCTCAGCTTCACGATCTGTCCTTCCAGTGAGCACTCAGGGCTGATTTCCTTCAGAATGGATACGTTTGATCTTCTTGCAGTCCATGGGACTCTCAAGAGTCTCCTCCAGCACCATAATTCAAAAGCATCAGTTCTTCGGCGATCAGCCTTCTTTATGGTCCAGCTCTCACTTCCGCTTTTAGACTGCTGCTGGTTTAATTTAAATTATTGTTGTTATTTTTTCTTTCTGATAATTTTGTTGCTTTTTTTTTTTTTTTTTTGTAAACCACTTTCAGGATTATTCTTTTTATCAAGTGGTGTATACATTTTATTAAATAGATGATAAAAACTAAAATAATGCATGCATTTGCAGGTTCGAGGAGAAATACTCCAAAGGCTCAGCCTCCTGGAGAGGGAAACATTCGGAAGTGTTCTGGTGTTCCGAACAAAGAAGCCAAAGAACCTCGATTGCATTGTACCCGGAGACATGAAAGCACCAGCAGGAGAATGAATCATGTTTAAAGTAGCAAACACTGTTCCGGAATTCAGAGGAACCCTTAGCATAATTCTTTCATTTTCAATTTGGTGCTTTCATTTTCCCGATGCGGATATAGCCCCATAAAAAACAGAGAAATCAGCTCCATGCAATTAAAATGGCATAATAGCTGAAAGGAATGCATTGATAATTATGTTAAAATCTATAACATTAGAAATCTCCAGCATTCTTCGCAGTCCCCCCAGTTTGTTAGCTGTCAGCATTAGCTGCTCAGTGGCAATAACCCAAATCTAAGCCTTCCTTAGGGCTAATTTATTGTCTCCAAAGACTATGGAAAACGTACAAGAGACTCTTTGAGAAGGAAAAAAGGCAACAAAATGTGTGTGCGTGCATGTAGAAATGGGACTTGCTTTAGCTTTAACAAAATAGTTCTTTGTACATCTTTGTGCAATGCAAAGGTTTCTGCAACGACAATGTCTCTTGCTACATTGAAGGCATGGACTGCATCAACCACAAACTGCTCTTTATAAGAAGTTGGAGACTCTTAGCTTCCCTTCCCTTTGCAAAAGAGACAAGAGCCAGGTGTTTTCCATGCATATCTCCCATGTGTGAATCATAGAATCATAGAATCATAGAGTTGGAATAGACCACAAGGGCCATCGAGTCCAACCCCCTGCCAAGCAGGAAACACCATCAGAGCACTCCTGACATATGGTTGTCAAGCCTCTGCTTAAAGACCTCCAAAGAAAGAGACTCCACAACACTCCTTGGCAGCAAATTCCACTGTCGAATTTGGAATTGGAGAAGCAAGAAGTGACCATCAGAATCCCATGCACCACAGGCGCTACAGCCCTGGACATCTGTGTGCGGATCACAGCATTGGAAAGGTGGAGGCCATCAAGTGTTTGGCTGTGCATCCATAACTAAGGTACAGAACTTATTCCCACAGGGTGATGGCCCCCAACTTAGGTGGCTTTCAAAGAGGATTGGACGAATTCATGGAGGAGAGGGTTATCGGTGGCTGCCTTTCTTTTAGGGATCATAGGGACAGAAGTTCCCCAAAGAGATGATTAACTTATTCATGTGTGTTACCGCCACAGCTAGGATTCTCTGCGCACAAGAATGGAAGGAAGCAGAAATATCCACTGAGGAAGAACGGCTAAGCAAGTTGATGGATTCTGCAGAATTGGCAATTAAATAAGAGAACCTGATGATGAAGGTTTTGTGGAAGAATGGAAAGCCTTTTTGGATTATTTAAAAACATTTTGTTCTATGATGAACACACAGGCAGAATTTGAACCATGAGCGATGGAAGGGATTAAAGAGTACAGTAGTTTTGTTAAGGTTTAAGAGATGGAAGGGTAGGATGCAGCAGAGAGAGAGAAACACCATAGAAAAGGGAGTGGGGAATCGGGGTGGAAAGTTCTTATTAGGTATCGAAATGTTTGTGCAAAATTCTGGAAAAGTTAAATCTGGGGGCGGGGGGAAGGGAACAAAAAGAGACTTTTGGATTAGGCCGGTTGCCCATCTCGCCCAACAGCTTGTTCACAGAGTGATGAAACAGATGCCTATGAGAAACCAGCAACCTTACATCTTTCAGTGCATAAGCAGGGGCAGAGGAAGGGGGTGGGGTGGAGTGGGGGCAGGCAGCCCTGGGTGTCACCACTGAGGGGGTGACAAAATGCCAGGCAGCACTCACTGTGGGGCCTGCAGCACGCTTGAGCCACACATGTCTCCTGGGAGTGACGTGGTGGCTTGAATGCCCGCAGGTTCCTCGCTGCCCCAAATGGTCCTCCCGCCACCTCCCCCTCAGCTGTAGGGTGGCTGAGTGGGAGGAGGCAGGCAGACTCCTCAGAGGCCCCACAGAGTGTCCTGCTCGGCTGGCACTGCCCCATGGGTGGCTGGCCCTGCCCCTGGGCACAGGGCACATGCGCCGCCCCAGGCGCCCGATCGGCTTCCTCCACCACTTTGCATAGGGTCATGTAGCATGTATTCTGATGGAATGAAATCTGATGCCACAGGGAATTAAAAACAACAGCAACGTTGCATTATAGCGGGGGAAGGGGGGGCTTTTTCAGCCTGCAGTATGCATTCACTTTTGGGGAATCTCCTGGGGCCCACAGGACCGTGGTGGGAGGGGCTAGAGACAAAGCTAAGCAGAGCAACTGATGCAAAGTTTACCTGAGTGCAACTAGGCAAACAAGAGGCACGATCAGCATTTAGGGGCGCATTCCAGCCAGGCAACAACAACTCAAGAAGGTGTGATGCGCAGTCAATTAGGATTGTGGCTGAGGGTAAGGGTTAGGGATCCCCATGAGCTAGTTCAGGGGTCTGCAACCTTTAAGACAAAAAGAGCCACTTGGACCCGTTTCTGAAGAAAAAAAAACTGGGAGCCGCAAAACTCGTCATTATAAAAATAACTTTTTTGTCACTTTTTTAAAATTATTTCTTTGTTTGACCCCTCAGAATTACTCCTCCTCATAGAAATAAACGTTAAATTAACAAGTTACCTTTGTGTGTGTGTGTGTTCTTCACTCCCCTTCAAAACAGTGACCAGCGTACATGCCCCCTTTCAATGCAGTGACCAGCGTACATGCCCCATACAATGTATCGGGTGGGCGGGAAGGTGATGTTGGGACAGTGTGTGAGTAACGCACGCACCGCCCCCATAAGACGTCACAGCCAGTACAGCGCCCGCCACAGTGGGGAGTGTCGGGGCTCACAATGCGCCTCCTCCCCTCGCTAGTATCCGCCCCGGAGCCGCGGCAAAGGTGTAAAAGAGTCACATGCGGCTCCAGAGCCGTGGGTTGCAGACCCCTGAGCTAGATGGAGAGGCTTTCAGGACTGCATCTCCCTGGCATACCTGAGGCTCCAAACCACTGCATTATAGGAGATGTTATGTGCCAAGAAACTTTTTTTTCTCACCAGCAGGGAACTATTCATTGGTGAACCATTTCTTTCTTTTGAAGGAATATATATATATATATATATATATATATGCTCAAAACTCCAACTTGGAATAAAGTTACCTGAGGATAAAGGATTCTTAAGGGTGGGGTTGAAGGATGGAGGACAGGAAGTATCTGTATTACAAAAAGACAGCCGATTGAAATGAGCTTGAGGTGGCACGAACATTGCCGTCATTGTAATCTGAGTGGGACGGAGTCAGGGCTGGGAGGAGATGGTGTATCTAATAAGCACCAGTCATAATTATTCGAAAAGTCACTATGGAAATAGAGCATTTCTAATTTGCTTAAGAATGGGCTATTTATTTATTTATTTGAAAAGCCAACACCATAAGGCTCATCTCATCTCAACAAAGAAGATCAGGGCCGTATCAGCAGCCTGGAAGTTTAAATTCAATAGAGACAGTAGATAGATAATAGTAATAACAATAATAAAAGTAGAGCTGAATATTCAAAAGAGGGAGTTCATAGCCATTCAGTTCATGCAATTTGAATGGAGACTAAATCCCTTTTCATGTGTGAGCTTCCTCCAAAGCGGGTTCCTTTGGGCTTTTTTTCCTGAACAAAAGGACCCAAAGATGACTAGCAAACGGGAAGGAAGGAATGAAAGGAAAGAGAAGCCACGCTCTGATTGGGTAACGCTCTCTAGGCATGCACTTTTGTTTCTGCGTCTGAACGGAGGGAGAGGGATTGTCTGTACACCTTGTTTACAACACGGCAGTGTCCCAAATGCACTCTGCACCTTCTCTTTGGCCTGTGAAGCAATGCTGCAGGTCCTTGATGACCCTGCCCCATTTTTAATCAATAGACGGGGGGGGGGGGAGACACATTTCTCTGAAATTTCACAAAGGTGCATAAAAAGGAGTTGGAGGAGGGAAAAGTCTTTTCTGACATTTCTGTGCAAAAAAAAATGAATGCAATATGCAAATATGCATATGCCCTTATGCTTAAGAATGGTGTTGATGGATGAGGGCAAATGCTCATCTTGTCTGGAGTCTTATTCTCACAGTGGCCAGGAAGATGCCTTTGGGAAACCCACAAACATGGCAGACCTCTTCCTAATGATGATTCCTAGCGACTGATATTCAGAGGCATGCCATCTCTGACAGTGGAAGGAGTACATAGGCATCACCTGTCTCAGGAATCTGTGCCTGTGGTGTATGGACTGCACAGTTAGGGAGTGATTCTTTACAGATGGTGCTAACTAGTTGGACAGCGTCAGACCTAGGAGAAACAGGGTTCAAATTCTCACTCAGCCATGAAAGCTCACTGGGCGGCTTCGTGCCATTCACAGCCTTTCTGCCCAACCGACCTCAAAGGGTTGTTGTGAGGATTAAAGGGGAGGAAACCAGTGGGTTTGGTGTGACACAACAATAGACAAAATTGGACAGGTGAGGTAAAGGTAAAAGTAAAGGTAAAGGACCCCTGGACGGTTAAGTCCAGTCACAGGTGACTATGGGGTTGCAGTGCTCATCTCGCTTTCAGGCCAAGGGAGCTGCTGTTTGTCCACAGAAAGCTTTCCCGGTCTTGTGGCCAGAAGGACTAAACCACTTCTGGCGCAACGGGACACCATGGTGGAAACCAGAGTGCATGGAAACACTGTTTACCTTCCCGCCACAGCAGTACCTATTTATCTACTTGCACTAGCATGCTTTCGAACTGCTAGGTTGGCAGGAGATGGGACAGAGCAATGGGCATAGCTGTCAATGGTTCCCTTTTTTTAAGGGAAATTCCCTTATTCTGAATAGGATTCCTCACAAGAAAAGGGAAAAGCTGACAGCTATGGCAATGGGAGCTCACCCCATCGTGGGGATGTGAACCGTCGACCTTCTGATCGGCAAGCCCAAGAGGCTCAGTGGTTTAGACCACAGCGTCACCAGCGTCCCTGTACAGGTCAGCACCCTATAAGAGCACACACACTTCTGTTCCCCAAGGTGACCCAGGGCTAGGTTCAGTGCCAAGGGGAAGGAGGGTTCGTATGGTGTGTGTACACAGCCTTGATATAAAGACTGACTCCTCTGTTCCTTCCTATGTCCACTCACAACAAGCCTATAAGGTAGGGCAGTATGATTCTCCCCTGTAGTTGCAGACTCAGTACTGAGGCTTAGAGAATCTCGGCTTGCTTAAGGCTCCTGAGCAGATTCAGTGCTGAGGCCAAATATGAAGGAGGAGGATGTATTCTGAACTCATAATTCTCGCCCGCTGCAATATAGCAGCTCACATCACAGGCACTCTTAACATGCAGTTTAATTGCTCGCCATCCTCTTCTGCATTTTGCATGCATCCGACCGCAGAAATGAAAACAAAGGAGCATTTGAGAAGAGGCCTGGAGCAAAAGCTTTTTATATTATGATTATTTTTCTCCATTTTTTATATATAAGTAATTTCTTCTTACAGCCCCCCTCTGGCTATATCCACAGTTCCTGGACTGCTGTTAGAAATAATGGCTGCATTTTAAGATGGTGGAAAGAAGAAGGGGGAAAGAATGGAAAGAAAAAAAATTCCATAAAGGTTATTCATGGCACAAAGAAATAGGAATACCAAGAGTCCCATTTTATTTAGTGAACTTTAATTATTCCACTCTCTTGCAAAGATATCAGGTATTTAAAACATGTTATTTTAGAATAAAGGTTTTGCATTGGACTTCTTCTTTTTAAGAAGGGGGGGGGAACATTTAACTCTGACATTTCATTTATAGGAATTTTAATTATCTGGATGGTTTCCTTTAAATGCTAAATGTAAGCGGTGAAATTCTGTACTTATGGAAGGAGAAACTACTTCCAGAAGTAGCTCCTAATTTTCATGTGTTATGAATTTTAATATCTTTTGCGGAGAAGGCTTTGCAGCCTTCAGAGAGGGAATATAATTGACCTTAAGCTATTGTACAGCTGTAAGAGAATTTACCTTCTCTGTTGGTTACTTGTGGGCAAGAAGTAAATTTTGTTTTCCTTCTTGCCCCCCTCTTCATTCTCTCAGTAGCAGAAAAGGCCCTGAAGGCATCCTAGCAAAGGTAATTCCTATTCTTACTTCTGAACCTTTTTCTTCCTTTTTTTTTAAGGTGGTGGTGAGGGTAACCCTGCAAATAAATAACATGAACTCTGATACCTAACAGTCCACGAGGTCAGGATTTCCCCCCACCTACCTCTGTCAGTCTGGACTGCTGTTTTTGAGTTAATGAATCCCCAAACACTTTCCTTGGCAGTTTCTCCCATTAATGAAACTGAATTCCCTCCGCCTGTGCTTCTCAACCATCTCTGCGCTGTTTTCTTTTCGGTTTTTGTTTTCTTCCAGATCAGGAACGCATTTCTGCTCATTTCCAAGTTACATTCGCTTCTAATGTCACACTGGAGAGGTCTGCGAATGGCAATGATTCATAACTGAGACCTGATGTTCAAGGAGTGCTATGCATTCTAATGTTATGAGTTTGGGGTTGTAATGGTTCTAGGGGTTGCTCGTGCGTAAGCTTGTCCCAACGTCTGGCTGGGTTGCCTGAGTGAACCTTTCCTGTCCGGGCAGCCACTCGCCCGTGACCGTCTCAATCGCTGGCAGAATCCGTCAGTGGGCATTTCTTAAACTTCTTCCAGCAAAGAAGTTCTTTGACGCCAAGTCTCCTCCTACTCTCCCTACGCGGAAGCCTTCTGAGCAAGCAGGGCGTGTGCAGCGGAGGACCCCTTCTCTCCCCGCTGGTCCCCGGCAAGGAGTCATGGGATCGCCTCGCCAATTCCCTCATCTCCCCCCCTTCTCCACTGGAGCTACGCTGATTCTCTCCCCCAGAAGATGGGCTGCCCCTCCCACTCTCGGGACGCTCTCTGGGACCCCTTCGGAGCTTGCTCTCTCCCTCGGACACTGATGGCAGTTCCCTGACAGGGATTGAGGGGGTCAAGTGTTGCAAGTTTTGGAGGGGAGTCAGTCTGGATGATATCCAGTGTTGGTATACACAGAAGCCTTAGAGTCAGATCATTCTGACACCAGCAGGAGCACCTTATCTGGAATTGAACAGATGCAAGGGGGTCTGCATACACTCTAAGAGTAGCCTTTGTTCCCTGACCTTGCTCTATCTTGCAAGATAGACATTCCGATGTGCCTGCATAAGGAGAAGGACGTGCCTGGCTCTATGTTCAGAGACAGGTAAACCCCCAAGGAAAGGAATTCAAAGGGGCCACGTGCCTGATACTGCCTTGAGAGACAGAGCTTTTTGTCTGCTTACCTAATGAATAGCAATTAAGGAAGGACCTTAAATGGTATAATTAGCAGGGTGTAGCAACCTTTATAGCTTTTGCATATGCATTGCCTTAGAATTGTATATTAGAAGCCCCTCTTGCTCAAGGCGGGGCTCAGCTTTTGGGAAAGAAATCCCACTGAGTCTTTTGCGTGTTCAGACCCAGAGACCTCCCCCCTAAATAAACACACATTTGACTCAAATTTTAGTTTTGGTTTTTGGCAGAATTTAGGCCACAACTTTATTGATTACGGAAGGTGAGTCATTGCATAGGCTCTGATTCGACTAGCTCCCTGCACCCTTGCAGGCAGCGCTGACCCAGGGCACCAGCATAGGTTAGCCAAGGGTGAACACTTGGGAAGGCGAAAAGCTGGGAACAGACTATGTTCACCACCCAGATGTCCTCCTGGACTCAGGCACGGGCACAACCCCCTCTCGGGGGTTGAACAAACCAGTTGAGTCCCTGGATTCTTTTAACGGAATGCCCTTCACATAGGGATGGCGAAACTGTTCTCCTATCCCTATCACCTGAACCAGTGCCTATCTGCAACCTTACAAGTTGTGACGATTTGCTACGCAGCAGGTGAAACCAAATGGGAACAGCCAATCAGCCAAGTGGGGAAATTCCTGCCGTGCCCTTGTCCCAATGACAGACGACACACAACGGAATAAAAAGGTCAATTGCAAAATGCCCTAAAAGTAGGGAGAGGTGGGCGGGTGTTCCGGATGCACGAGCCGAAAGAGGAAGCTCTGGGTTTAGACTGCACCCCATTGGCCAGATTGAACCCAACATAAAGGGACCTACCAAATTGGGTGTTGTGGCTAACCAATCCAACCCACCCACAACACAGGATGTCAGTCTACAGGTCTCACCACAACACATGCCCTCTTTTAGGGAGGACACAATTTATTGCTTGCAATAAAACACTTTTTGTTTTCCTCAAATAGTTGTGTGACGTTTTCTTCAGCCTAGACACTAATTTTGCTACGTGGGTTCTGAGCTTTAAAGCCCTAAACAGCCTCAGTCCAGTATGCCTGACGGAGTGTCTCCACCCCCGTTGTTCAGCCCAGACACTGAGGTCCAGCTCTGAGGGCCTTCTGGCAGTTCCCTCACTGCAAGACATGAGGTTACAGGGAACCAGGCAGAGGGCCTTTTCGGTAGTGACACCCTCCCTGTGGAATGCCCCCCCACCAGATGTCAAAGAGAAAAACAACTACCAGACTTTCAGAAGACATCTGAAGGCAGCCCTGTTTAGGGAGGCTTTTAATGTTTAATAGACCACTGTATTTTAATATTTTGTTGGAAGCCACCCAGAGTTGCTGGCAAAACCCAGCCAGATGGGTGGGGTATAAATAAATTATTATTATTATTATTATTATTATTATTATTATTATTATTATTATCATCTTGGTGATTTGCATGTGACACATCATTCAAAACTGTGCCTGCAAAAGTTTCGGATTGGTCACATTGACTCACTTCCTTCCAATGCGTATCCCATAACTTCCTGCTGAAATCCCACATTCTTTTATGCCGCAAATGTTTTGATTTATTTTTCTACCACTAACTTAGTCATACTAATTATTTTCAATGGGTTTACTCTGAATAAAATGTAGTTGACTACCAACCAATGCATTCAGCTGCAAAATGCACATTGTACAGGTATCCTTTCCATAAAATGCACATTTTTGTATTTATTTTGTGTATCTCAGAATCTGGAGAAGTGTGTAATTCGAGTGGAAGTTGTGGTCCAATCCTCACTCTAGCTTGGGAGCATCAGATTAGGACACCACGTTATTTATTTCTACCCTACCTTTTAGAGCAAACTCCCCCAAAATGGCTTATCATTAAAATGTCATAAAATGATGCCCCTTAAATAAAGTGTTGATGAAATTATACAACTAAACAGAAATATAGATGGGAAATGGCTATGTATTGTGAGTACTTATCTACTTTTAAAATTTTTCACCTATGATCTTTTTCTTTTACTTCTTTCTTTGTTCTTTTTTTTCCTTTTTTTCTGATGTCTTATCTTTCATTTCACTGCTTTATTGTGAATAGTATTTTATAGAGGTATAAATAGCTGTAAATATGAAACGAGATAAAATATTCTCTATTTTTTTTCCCTTGGTTAGATGTATTTTCTTTTTCTTTTGTTGTGAATATGCATGTTTTCTAATTTGTACTTAATAAAAGTATTTTTTAAAATAAAAATAAAATAAAGTGAGGCTCTGTCGTGAAGCATGAGTCAAGGCTTGGAATCATCATCCCATTCAAAGAAATCCAGGTGTAACTTGAGAAACTTTGGGTCGCTGTTCCCTGGGGGATAGGAGGTGCAGCTAAGAATTGTTGTTTTGTGGTTGGAGAGTGAGAGAGAATTTTCCAAATCCCTGACCTTTCTGCTGCCTCTAATAAACTCTATTCCACTGGCTCTGCTGCAAGAGAAAGAGAATCGCAAGAGGGCAAAGCAGGAAGATGAGCCGAGTGCTAAATGGAGCCAAGTAGTTAATGAGGAAAGTGCTAATGAGTTAGTGAGCTAACATTCTAATGAGCTGATGCGCTTCCCGGCTACCAGACTTTCCTGCTCCCAACCACACAGGCAGGTCTGCAAAAGTGCAGCGGTTGTAAGATGCCAATCAAGCAGCATCCAAACTGATATGGTGAACATCAGCATCCCAGCCCACATCAGAAGGGATGCTGGGATCCAGCACTGGGACTCTTTGGGCCTGCCTTGTCTGCTGGAAGCAGGCTAATAGATCTTTCAACTAGCTGATTACTCCTGCACCAGTGTCCCTGTAGAACCAGAGAGCGAGGAGCAAGAGAAGGCGGTCCCATCACTAATCAGGGGGGTTGCACTAGATGACGCATAAGACCTCTTCAGATGATATGGTTCTATGTAGCTCATAATTTAAGATAAAACTTGTGAGATCACACCAAAGATTTATCTGATCTACAATTCTGTTTTCAAGAGTGGCCTCTTCTCAAATGCTCCCTGAGTGGGTAAAACCTCAGCGCCTAGGACTTGCCGATTGCATGGTCGGCGGTTTGAATCCCCGTGGCGGGGTGCGCTCCCGTCGTTCGGTCCCAGCGCCTGCCAACCTAGCAGTTCGAAAGCACCTCCGGGTGCAAGTAGATAAATAGGGACCGCTTACCAGCGAGAAGGTAAAGGGCGTTCCGTGTGCTGTGCTGGCTCGCCAGATGCAGCTTGTCACACTGGCCACGTGACCCGGAAGTGTCTGCAGACAGCGCTGGCTCCCGGCCTATAGAGTGAGATGAGCGCACAACCCTAGAGTCTGGCAAGACTGGCCCGTATGGGCATGGGTACCTTTACCTTTACCTTTTAACAGATGCCCCAGAAACTTACAAAGATACTGCTCTGAGGACAGCAGCCTTCTGCTGTTTCTTCCCATCCTTTGGTCTTCAGGAGCACACAGCCATTAAAAGTGGAGAGTGAAGTTAAAGGACACCATCAGTTAGCCAAGTACTCAATCATTTCCATGTCGGCAAAATATATCCTTTCTCCAGCTACGACTGTGACAACAAGCCGGCCTAAATACTTGGGATTTTTCTTATTGTATTGTCAAAAAAGGAGAAAGATGTAACAGGTTGGAACTTATTAAAAAAAGGTCGTCCCCCCCTACCTTCCACCATGATATCCAGGATATGAGAGACTTGCTGAGATGCCCCTATCCTTAATGAGAAATCACATTGCAGATTATGGCCTCTGCCTTGTCTCCACGCTGAGACTTATCAGTTGGTCGGGGAGTTTAGGCTCATGAGATATTGAATGGAGATTATAAACCAGATGGGCCACAAATTCTGTCAAGATTTCTTGGCAGCTGCTCTCATTACAAAAGCCAGCCAGCCTTTTCCAAAAGTAAGAATGTGAAGCAAATTGGACTGATAGACCTTTATAATGCAATTGCACGGCGAGATGGGGACCTGAGCGGGCAGGCAGAAATATTATTGATGGTTGGTGAAAACAGGGAATAAGATGTTATTAAGCCGAGTCAGAGATAGATATCGATAGCTAATATAAAGCCCTTTATTGGTTTACAGGCTCTAGGAAAGAGGGCTCAGAGATCCGACCCTTTGCTTTGCTTTTAATTTCACTGGAGGGACAGGGTTTATGAATAAAACATAGCAGCACTCGTGGCTCTGATATTAGTCACTACTTTCCGTGTCCCTTGCTCACGGAGAGAGAGAGGGAGGGAAGAAAAGCACACGATAAACATGAACTTCAAGATCTTATACTGGTATTGGTGGGAGGAAGGCAGAAAGAGGTGAAAAGGAAGGGAAGTCAGGAGGGGACACCAGAAGGATGGGAAAGCTGCTTTATACTGAGTCAGATAACTCATCCATCTAGCTCAGTATTGTCTATATTGATTGACAATGGTGCTCCTGGCTTTGAAATGGGCCACATTCCCAAATCAGGGCGCTTCCTCATGCAAAACAGATGTTCTGCTGCTGAACTACATTCCTTCTCAATGAGGAAGAACTTGGAGGAAGCCAGAGGCATTAGCTGAGCATGGGGGTAGCCAGGAGTCAAAGGCCTAGTCCATCACACTGTAGTCCTTGCAAGCTTTTGGTGAGGGCCTCAGAAGTAGGGATGGAATTTTCTGAAAATATAGATATTGGCATAGAGCTAATCTTCAAGGATTCCCTTCACCCAATAACCATCTCATTCCTGAATCTTGATGAAAACAAACCTGGTGAGGAATGGTTGAGGGAGTTGGGTATGTTTAACCTAGATAAGAGAAGAATTAGAGGAGATACGATAGCCATCTTCAAATATCTAAAGGGCTGTCACATGGAAGATAGAGCAAGCTTGTTTTCTCCTGCTCCAGAGGTTAGGACCTGAAGCAACGTCTTCCAGATACAATAACAGAGATTCTGACTATGATAAGGAATAACTGATGGTTAGATCTGTTTGACAGTGGAACAAACTCTCTCAGAAAGCAATCGACTCTCCTTCCTGGGAGGTTTTTAAGCACAGCTCGGATGGCCATCTGTCATGGATGCTTTAGTTGAGATTCCTGCATTTCAGGGAGTTGGACCAGATGATTCTCAGGGTCCCTTCCAACTCCACAATTCTATTATATTGGACCCCCCCCCCCGGAATTTTCTCTCACACTTCCCCTGCAGTTTCTCTCCTTCAGCCTGCAGGAGACAACTATGACAACCAGGTTCATCCTGTGGGATGTCAAAAATTGCCCATGAGTAGGTTACGAGGGGGCTGGCATGAGGGGTGAGAGAGTCTTGAGCTCACCATGAGGCTTTCCTGTTTGGTGGGAACACCATTGCAATAGGCCAGGGAGCCAAATCATCTGATGCAGCTTCCTCAAAGATAGAAAGAGTTCTTCTATTCCAGCGATTTTTGTTCCAAAAGTGCCCCAGCTGTGACTGCATCTTTGAGAGATGGCTACCCTTTTCCCAAAAATGCTCTCTCTATGCCATGCCGGAATGTAAACAAAACACTTGCCTAAAGTTTTGATGAACCTCTCCAGCTCCTTTTTTACGCATTCGGATGAAAATGGCCTCTTTGTGATTCCACCAATTGGGGAACAGAAGAAATCAGATGGGATAATTAATTAAGCGTTGATTTTAGGTTTCCTTTTTCTCTCATCATCTCGCTCACTCCCTGCTAGGTTATTGGGGGAGCAAGAAAGAAAGAAAAGGGGGATTCGTCAAATAACTCGTTTGATAAGTGTGCCATATAAGGGAGCTGTGCTATTCATCTTCCACATCTTTTTGTTGCAAATAATAGCTGAAATTTATGCCAAATTGACTAAACTAATCAGGCACCCATTTGACAGCCTATTATGCAATCACTGCACCTTCTTCGAAGACCATTAGGAAATCAAGGAAGATGCTACCCCATTTTTTATTATTAAGAAGTATTCCAAAGTGAAATTAAACCCCTCTCTAACCTCCTGCCCTCTTCAGCACGTTGCAAATAAACACAGAGCTGGAAATTCCATTTGATATTTCAAAGCCGGGAAGTTGAGAGGCGCACACCTCAATGTGTTAACTCATTTCCATCACAAATGTCTCCAGAAGTGGAATGGTTTATCATCTGACTATCTTGTCGGCACTATTTAGTGCTTCCTTGTTCTGAGAAAGCGGAGGTGTAATTTACACTGTTCTTGACAAATCACTGCAGATTCAAACAGAATTGCTACCAAAATTCTGCCTAAATGGAAATACATACCGAATCTGAGAGTTCCTGCTCAGGTGTTGCGTTCAGGCAAGTCAAAAGAGTTTTAATCAAACTAGCAAAACATCTCCACAACCTGAAGCTTTGAAAAGGAAGATGTTTTCTCTGTGGTCACAGAGTACCCTGCTAGAGAACAGGATTACTCCCTGGTGGCTGAAGGGATTTCAGAAGGTTCTGAAAATGCATATTTTTTATCAGCTTTAGAGTTGTGATATTATTTTGTTGGTTTCCACATATACCTGTAATTCTAATGAGCTTTTTATTAATAGCATATTCTTCACCTATCAGGGCGAGGGGGCTTCAAATGTTGTAAAGCACTTTGGATGGGCTTGCCCAGGAAAGCGGCTTTAAAATACTGCTAAATAAGCGCATAAAATAAGCAATAAAATCATCCATTAAATTCCTGAATTTATTTATACTTCATCCTTCAATAAATTGTACCAAAGCAAATTACAGTGACAGGATTTGGTGCTTTCACTGCCATGGCCTGGTTAGATACCCAGTCAGGGAAGTGCCTTGTTGCTCTCTTGGTAGAGAATGAGACTTCTAATCTCAGGGTCCTGAGTTAGAGCCCCAAATCGGTCAAAGGATTCTTGCATTACAGGGGGTTGGGCTAGATGGCCCTCATGGTTTTTCCAACTTTACAATTCCATGATAATAATAAAAAAATAAATAAGTAATATTGTCATCATCATCAACAACAGGAAATAATAGTAGGAAAAGACCACATGCTGGGTAAGTTAAAATTGGTTTACTTACAAACTCTTCAAAGGTCAGGTTCTAGTGCTTTTCCATTCAAAAATCAGAAAAGTTGCACAGGCAGCAAAACTGGTCTTCATTCCAAAGTGATGAAAGTTCCTACATTATTGATATAGGAACTCAAGAGCTGCTTGTGAGAGCCATACAATGTGAGCTGGAGCAACTTTGAGCTTCTTAGATAGACTGGGAGGAAAACAAAGCTTGACTACCTAGTCCAGGGGTCAGCAAACCTTTTTAGGAGGGGGCCGGTCCACTGTCCCTCAGACCTCAGATCTGCTGCTTCGGATTGGCCGTAGGAGCTTCCTGCAGCCAATCCGAAGCCACGCCAGCATTGCGGAAGTCAGACCCTGCGTGGCGAGGCCTCCGCACCACACTGGTTTAGTGCAGGGACAGACTGAGAGGGCAGCAGGGTCCACAATTTTCGTGGGCTGGATTAACGAGCCCAGCGGGCCGCATCCGGCCCCCGGGCTTTAGTTTGCTGATACCTGAGTCCTAGTCCCTCCCAAGATGAGCTCAGCCTGGCAGGACAGCTTACTCTATTGAATGAAGCCCTACATGCATACGTTAGACTGGAGCATGCTGGTTTTCCCACACTCTCCTCCTGCAATTAAAGTGGATGGGAACTGGATGGCTCCCCACCCAGCAAAGTATCGGTAGGCAAACCCCCCCCCTCAAAAGCATGTCTTGAAAATAAGTGAAATTTATCAGGAGGGCTTCACATTCCCTTAGTTTCAAGCTCCCCTCTCTCCAGTCCTTTACTTCCCCGTGCCTCTTATTGGAAATGCAACAATCAGCAAACTACCATATCTGTCATCAGCTTGATAGAGGCCACTTTAGGTTGTCATTTTCTTAGCGATGTTTGCTTATTTTCAAGGCAAGAGAAGTCGATGCAAGCTAGGGAAAGCTCAAACATTGCTCCCTTTTGCATTACACATCTTCAGAAATCCTGCAAGGCAGGATGCGGTTGCTGGACCGAGTCTCAAAGATGGTGACTCACACCATCAACTTGAGTGCCCCTTTGGGCAGAAAGATGAGGGATGTGCTTTAAAACTGATATAATAGAAAGTGTGATCGTTTTGACACAGCATAAAAGCTACTCGAATGGTTTCGGGAAGGGCCATAGCTCAGTGACAGAGCACTTGTTTTGTATGCCAAAGTTCCCAGGTTCAATTCCTTGGGCTCTCCAGGTAGGACTGGGCAATATCCCTGTCTGAAAGCTTGGAGAGCCACAAAAAGTCAGTGTTGAGTGGCGAGTTCCCGCCCCCTCCCAGGAAGAAATAAAGACACAGGACACCAAGAATTAAGGTTAATGGGCGAAATAGGCCACAAATTTATTGATTACAGGAATGAGCGGTATTGGCTTAGGCATTGGCCCTATCGACTAGCCGGCTTCAGCCCGATTGCATGAAGACCGGCAAGGGTTAACCACTATTAGAGGGAGCCCTGCTGAGGCACATCAACTAGGAGCTCCCCCGGAGTCACCGCTTGGGGGCGTGCCTTGGGTCCGCACCTCCATAGGCTTCGGACAGGGCCACGCCCCCCGGAGTCCTTTACCGGACTACCCTTTTCTGTGGGGGAAGGTGATGGCGCTTCCCTCCCCCCCACACACTTAACCCTCTCTTTGTCAATGCCTAACCGCCAATACCTAGGAGTTGTGTCAAGTTGCTACGAGGTAGGCGAAAATCCAATTGGCTGTATATGCCAATTACCAATTAGAAAAAATTCCTACCAGGCCCCGAGGCGACCAAACAAAGTCCATAGTAAGTCAGGGAGCCTACCTAAAGGGAGGGAGGGTGGGAAACAAATTGGCTGGCTGGACCGGATGCAAGAGGAGCGAGCCACGCCCCCTTCTCCAGCCAGCCGATTGGCTGGTGGAGAGGATGACGTGGCCAAGGATTCCCCTACTCTCACGGGGGCTGGAACAGCCCCCGCGCACTTGGGGTGGGCGTGAAGCCCGCAACCCCAGCTCCTCCCAAGCTCGGAAGTGGCTTTGCCAACTAGTCTTATTCAGTGTAAGGCAACTTCCTGCTGGACTGCCAGACTTTACTGTCTAGACCAGTAGTGGTTGGTCACCTGAGGAGAAAGGGCCCAACTACTCACCTTCTGTGATGGCCTGGGATTCGGACTCTGAGGCTAAACCTGAGGAATCCCAGCCTGCACAGGAGTCCCTGCCTTCAGAACCAGCTGAGCCGGGGCTGGGGCTTGAGCCTGAAGGGTCCTCACCTGTGCTGGATCCTCAGGTACAGGCACCAGCTGAGTCTGCTCTGGCTCCTGAGGCGATGGAGGACCCATTGCCTGCAGGTGCTCCACTCTCAGCCCTGTCAGGGGAAGCTGAGGTTGCCTCTGGGTCCAGTAACCCTCCAGCCTCTCTTGAGCTGCAGAGGCTCAGGGCAGAGAGGCAGAGGGAACTAAGTTCCCGCAGGAGGAGTGCTCGCCTTCAGGCCAGGAGAGGCGAGTCACCTGTGGACCAGGGCCGCCCTATGCCTCAGGGCAGATAAAAGCCAGCCAGCCCCAGTCCCAGGATCCGGGAGCAACATTGTTGGTAGCCTGTTCCTGCCTGCACCCTCTCCTGCTCTTCTGCCAGGGTTCCTGACCTCACCCGACTCCCTGCCTTGGACCCCGCTTCAGCTTTGACGGACAGCCTCCATACCGCACCCTTGACCTCAGACTGGACTTGGACCTTGCCGCACGGTTAACCCTCGGGACCAGCACACCTTCATTGTCTCAGAATCGCTTCTTATGGAGAACTGCTGTATGAATATTTTTGTTTGCAATGGGTCAGAATTTTCTGTTATATCTGTGACCATTCAAGGCCTTGTACTGTTGCAATGTTGCACAAGTTCTTGGTGGCAGGTTCTGTCTAGAGATGGAAGAATCTATTAATTCCTGCTCTTTCAGATTCTATCCCCTTCTCCCATTCTTCAATTCACTTCGCAGTTTGCAGCAATTTGTGAATATTTTTTTTCTATTGGTCAGCCACAACACCTGATTGGTAGGTCCCTCAAAGCTGGGTGCAATCTGGCCAATGGGACACAGTCCATGGTTCGAGGGACCTATTTATACCCATGCACATGACCCAGAGCTTCCTTTTTTGGTGCGTGCATTCGGAACACCCGCCCTTTTAGGGCCTGCGCTTGACTTTGCTACACTGTCGTGTGCTGTCTGTCATTGGGGAAGGGGCACAGCAGGAATTTCCTCCACTTGGCTGTTTGGCTGTTGCCATTTGGGTTTCGCCTGCCGCATAGCAAATTGTCATAACTTGTAAGGTTGCAGACAGGATCTGGTTCAGGTGATAGGGATGGGAGAGCAGTCTCACCATCCCTATGTGAAGGGCATTCCGTTAAAGGAATCCAGGGAATTGATGGTTTGGTCAACCCCTGAGAGGGGGTTGTGCCCATGCCTGAATCCAGGGGGACATTTGGGTGTTGGAAGTAGCACCTTATCCAGGTGTTCACCCTTGGCTGACCCATGCTGGAACCTTGGGTCAGCGCTACCTGCATGGCAGGGAGCTAGTCGAACCAGAGCCTATGCAACCAGTCACTTTCTGTAATCAGAAATTCTGCCAAAAACTAAAACCAAAATTTGAGTCATGTGTGAATTTTTATTTATATATATATATATATATATATATATATATATATATATATAATTTTTATTCAGTTTACAAATAAAAGAAATTGATACAATTCATACAATTTTTTACATCCAATCTCTTTTTTTTGACTTCCCTCAACTTGGCTGGTACTCCTTCCCTTCTTAATTTCTTACACATTTATGAAATCTCACCTAATTTTTATAAATTAAATCTTATTTCACTCAAATTCTAGCATTTCTTTTTTACAGAGCTTCATTAAAGCTTACAAGCGTTATTTGTTTTTCGCTTAAGTTATGCATATATTCTGTAAACTTTCCCCAATCTTCTGTGAATCTCTGATCTCGTCGATTTCGAATTCTTCTTGTCAGTCTATCAAGTTCTGCAAAGTCCATCATCTTCATTCTCCATTCTTCCAATGTAGGTAATTCTTCTTGCTTCCATTTCTGAGCCATGTGTGAATTTATTTAGGGGGAGGTTTCTGGGTCTGAACACACAAATTGGTTGATGAAGAAAGTGTGGGGAATGTGATCAGAGAATAGTTGAGGAGAATAGATATGGCTAGCATATTAATACCCAGTATGTTATTATTATTATTTTTCTGGTTGTAGAGTTGGAAGGGGCCCCAAGTGTCATCTAATCCAACCTCTTGCAATGCAGGAATCACGTCTAGAGAATCCCTGACAGACGGTCATCCGAACTCATTTGAAAATCCTCAAATGAAGTCTGCCACCTTTTGAGGTAGTCTGTAGAACCAGTGGCTGAATTGGTCTGAGAGGCTGCTACGTGTAACGTTCATTCCAGAGGAAGGTCATAGAAGCAGATGTTCACAGCTGACTAAACTGTTGGAGGAGCCAGAATTACAACTAGATGATTTTTGAGTTACAAAGGCAGATTGCCCTCAGTAGCTGGCCTGGTTGTGGGGGGTCATTTGCTAGAGTGGAGGTTTAGGGATTTTGGTCTTGGGTAAAGGCCATTTAGAGGGTAGCGTCAGCAATGATGTCTCTTGAGTCTTCAGAAACCATAAACACTGTTAGTATTTCTTTATGTGCATTAATAAGCCCCCACTATTAGTTTGAAGCCTACTATACAGAGTTTTTGTAGCATTCCGAGAGATTTGATAGAAGGAAAAGAGATATATTTAATTCCAGGAATCTCCTTGAGTAGACTATTCTACTCTGTAGAATAGACTATTTCTGAGATGGAAAACCACTTCTTTCCAGAAATGCTGACTAAAGGCTTGGTCGCTACTGCTTATTTTATTTTTATTTTTTCTCCTCTCAGCTGTTACTGGCTGGTTTTGCTTCAATTTCGCTTTTCATTTCAGCTTGCAGTGTCCCTTTTCCCATTACACTGAGTAATATATGAGTGTGAAAGATGTGTGTAATGGGAAACTGATGTTATGCCTGTACTTTATTGACACAGCTGACAAGGAAAGGCCTTCGCCTACACCTCTAACTAGGCTAATTTATTGTTCACTATCCCCCACTCACCCAGATATAATGGCAAATGAGAGAAAGGGAACGAAAGGTTGTAATTGTACTCTGTTCGCAAAATGCTTACAAAAAAAATAATAATCATTATGCGGTAACCAAATTCTCTTCTCTCCCCTGTCCCAACTATTCAATTCAAAAATCAAGCCAGATCTGCTTCAGAAGGAGGATGTGGGGTAAGCTACAGTGGTACCTCAGGTTACATATGCTTCAGGTTACATACCCTTCAGGTTACAGACTCCGCTAACCCAGAAATAGTGCTTCAGGTTAAGAACTTTGCTTCAGGATGAGAACAGAAATCATGCTCTGGCGGTGCGGCAGCAGCAGGAGTGTTGCTTCAGGTTACGAACAGTTTCAGGTTAAGAACGGACCTCCAGAATGAATTAAGTACTTAATCCGAGGTACCACTGTACATTGCTCAGGGCATCGCTCAAAGCTCCCCAACACAAATATACACTGGATGGAATTCCAAGTAGCACTAAGTGAGGAAGGCATGAATTAAATGAGTTTGAAAGGTGGGCAGGGCAGCACATCAACCTGTCAATCACCTGGCAGCAGCCGATTCAGATTTGCACAGTTCTGTGCAAAGCAGCTCTAACAGCCCAATGATCATTGGGGCTCGGATAGCACTGAGCACCACTTTTTACAAGCCCTGATGATTAGCTGATCATTGGGATTGCAAAGTGCAGACTGTGGGGATTGCCAGGGCTTCCTTGCATGGGGTTATTCAAGCCCCAGCAATCATCTGATTGTTGGCAGTGGCTAAATACTGCACCCGGGGCTTTGGAGGAACTGATTAACAGTACCTGTAAACCCTCTGTGGCCTGGCCACATCCTTACCTGCCACACACCTGACATATGACATCCAGGGTTGGGTAGGCGGGAGTGAGTTAGCCGAATTAGTGGTCCTAATTAGACCTGTGGGATATAGGTTCATCACTGGTGATTTATTGCCCTGGGAATGATAATATTTACTTCTCAAGCTGTTGCCTTCATGCCTTGCCACATGGAGCAACCATTTTTTGATCCACCAAATGGTCCTTACCTTATCTATGGATCTCTCATGCATGCTTCCTTCTAAGCAAAGAACTTAGGGGGGAAAGATTTCAATTAGTCAGAGGAGGAGGTGGCAGCAGAGGAACCAAGAGTAAAGATCTCTTTCTTACTTTTGAGTAAGAGTCACTGTGTTATGGGATGGGAACCTGACACCCATAACCAGAAAGAATTTGAGCTATGATTTACAAATCCTTTCATGCTTCCACTAACCTAAAGGGACCACTGAAGGAGAAGAGGGAATAGTGTAGGGAGTCAATTTTCCATCCTTTGGACACCCCAGGAAACTGACCCAACCTGAGGTATCTGGAAATAGGTGTGGAGAGCACATCCGACCACTGAGTAGGACATAGCTGTGTGTAGGCTTGGGGAAACTCCATCCACTTGGACCCGACCATAAAAAGCAAGCTTAGCATGAAAGACTAGGGAGATGGCAGCAGTTTCTAGGAACCATTTTTCTTTGTGAGATTTTTGTGACAGAGCTGTGAGTTTGTTTGGGGGAGAGTGTGGGTGGAGTCCCAGGTGAGAGAAAGAGGATGTGTCAGAATAAAAAATGAATTGATATTTGTTTATCTTTATTAGTAACTTTGTTTAGAATAGAATAGAATAGAATAGAATAGAAAATATTATTATATTATATTATATTATATTGTGGGAGTTTACTATAGATCCCCAAGCCAAACGGAGGACATAGATGATGCCTTCCTGGAACAGATGGCCAAGCATGCAAAAGGAAGGGAGATAGTAGTAATGGGGGACTTCAATTACCCAGATATTTGTTGGATGTCAAACTCAGCCAACAGCATAAGGTCAAACAGATTCCTCACTGGCCTTGCAGACAACTTCATTGTCCAGAAAGTGGGAGAAGCAACAAGAGGAACAGCCATTTTAGATCTGGTCCTAACCAATGTCGATGACCTAGTTAATGGGGTAGAAGTGGAAGGATCATTAGGCGCAAGTGATCATGCTCTTCTGAAGTTTACTATACAACGGAAAGGAGCAGCCAAGCATACTAGGACTCAATTTCTTGACTTTAAGAAAGCCGACTTCATAAAACTTAGGGAAGTGCTGGGTGAGATCCCATGGACAGTAATACTAAAAGGAAAGGGAGTTCATGATGGCTGGGAGTTTGTTAAGAGGGAGATAGTAAAAGCACAACTTCAGGCAATACCAATGAGACGGAAACATGGAAGGTGCCTAAAGAAGCCAGGGTGGCTATCTAAAGAACTTTTAACTGAGTTAAGATTAAAAAAGGATGTGTACAAAAAATGGAAAAGGGGGGAAACCACCAAAGAGGAATTCAAACAAATAGCCAGCACGTGTAGACACAAAGTCAGAAAAGCTAAAGCACAGAATGAACTCAGGCTTGCTAGAGAGGTTAAAAGCAACAAAAAAGGCTTCTATGGGTATGTTCGTAGCAAAAGGAAGAACAAAGAAACAGTGGGGTCACTCAGAGGAGAAGATGGTGAAATGCAAACAGGGGACACAGAAAGGGCTGAACTCCTCAATGCCTTCTTTGCCTCAGTCTTCTCCGATAAAGAAAACAATGCCCGACCTGAAGAATTTGGAGGAAATGATTCAGCAGAGGAAACACAGCCCAGAATAACTAAGGAGATAGTACAAGAATACTTGGCTAGTTTAGATGTATTCAAGTCTCCAGGGCCAGATGAACTGCATCCAAGAGTATTAAAAGAACTGGCAGATGTGATCTCAGAACCACTGGCAGTCATCTTTGAGAATTCCTGGAGAACAGGCGAAGTCCCGGCAGACTGGAGGAGGGCAAATGTTGTCCCTATTTTCAAAAAGGGGAAAAGAGAGGACCCAAATAATTACCGCCCAGTCAGTCTAACATCAATACCAGGGAAGATTCTGGAGCAGATCATTAAGCAAACAATCTGTGAGCACCTAGAAAGGAATGCTGTGATCACCAATAGTCAGCATGGATTTCTGAAAAATAAGTCATGTCAGACTAACCTGATCTCATTTTTTGACAGAATTACAAGCCTGGTAGATGAAGGGAACGCAGTGGATGTAGTCTACCTTGATTTCAGCAAGGCATTTGACAAGGTGCCCCATGATATTCTTGTAAAGAAGCTGGTAAAATGCGGTCTTGACTATGCTACCACTCAGTGGATTTGTAACTGGCTGACTGACCGGACCCAAAGGGTGCTCATCAATGGTTCCTCTTCATCCTGGAGAAGAGTGACTAGTGGGGTGCCACAGGGTTCTGTCTTGGGCCCGGTCTTATTCAACATCTTTATCAACGACTTGGATGATGGACTCAAGGGCATCCTGATCAAATTTGCAGATGACACCAAACTGGGAGGGGTGGCTAACACCCCAGAAGACAGGATCACACTTCAAAACGACCTTGACAGATTAGAGAACTGGGCCAAAACAAACAAGATGAATTTTAACAGGGAGAAATGTAAAGTATTGCATTTGGGCAAAAAAAATGAGAGGCACAAATACAAGATGGGTGACACCTGGCTTGAGAGCAGTACATGTGAAAAGGATCTAGGAGTCTTGGTTGACCACAAACTTAACATGAGCCAACAGTGTGACGCGGCAGCTAAAAAAGCCAATGCAATTCTGGGCTGCATCAATAGGAGTATAGCATCTAGATCAAGGGAAGTTATAGTGCCACTGTATTCTGCTCTGGTCAGACCTCACCTGGAGTACTGTGTCCAGTTCTGGGCACCACAGTTCAAGAAGGACACTGACAAACTAGAACGTGTACAGAGGAGGGCAACCAAAATGGTCAAAGGCCTGGAAACAATGCCTTATGAGGATCGGCTAAGGGAGCTGGGCATGTTTAGCCTGGAGAAGAGGAGGTTAAGGGGTGATATGATAGCCATGTTCAAATATATAAAAGGATGTCACATAGAGGAGGGAGAAAGGTTGTTTTCTGCTGCTCCAGAGAAGCGGACACGGAGCAATGGATACAAACTACAAGAAAGAAGATTCCACCTAAACATTAGGAAGAACTTCCTGACAGTAAGAGCTGTTCGACAGTGGAATTTGCTGCCAAGGAGTGTGGTGGAGTCTCCTTCTTTGGAGGTCTTTAAGCAGAGGCTTGACAACCATATGTCAGGAGTGCTCTGATGGTGTTTCCTGCTTGGCAGGGGGTTGGACTCGATGGCCCTTGTGGTCTCTTCCAACTCTATGATTCTATGATTCTATGATTCTATATTATTAATAATAAATTTATCTATACCCCACCCATCTGCTTGGGTTTCTCCAGCCACTCTGGGCAGCTCCCAACAGAATATTACAAACATGATAAAACATCAAACCTTAAAAACTTCCCTAAACAGGGCTACCTTCAGATGTCTTCTAGAAGTCAGATAGTTGTTTATTTCCTTGACATTTGATGGGTGGGTATTCCACAGGGTGGGCACCACTACTGAGAAGGCCCTATGCCTGGTTCCCTGTATCCTCACTTATTGCAGTAAGAGAACTGCCAGAAGGCCCTTGGAGCTGGACCTCAGTGTCTGGGCTGAATTATGGGGGTGGAGATACCTTCAGGTATACTGGGCGAAGGTCATTTAGGGCTTTAAAGGTCAACACCAACACTTTGAATTGTGCTCAGAAACATACTGGAAGCCAATGTAGGTCTTTCAGGACCGGTGTTATATGATCTCTGCAGCCACTCCCAGCCACCAGTCTAAATGAAACAAGAAAATGATAGTGAAATAAGAATACTCTCTTCCTCAGGTTAGCCTGGCCTAATCGTGACAGATCGTGAAGCTGAGGCTCCAATACTTTGGCCACCTCATGAGAAGAGAAGACTCACTGGAAAAGACCCTGATGTTGGGAAAGATGGAGGGCACAAGGAGAAGAGGACGACAGAGGACGAGATGGTTAGACAGTGTTCTCGAAGCTACAAACATGAATCTGACAAAACTGCGGGTGGCAGTGGAAGACAGAAGTGCCTGGCGTGCTCTGGTCCATGGGGTCATGAAGAGTCGGACACGACTGAACGACTAAACAACAACAAAACCTCTCTTAGACATTCCTCCTTTTTGTCCTCCTGTGGTTTCCAGCAAGTGTGTATTAAAGCATTACTATCTTTGACCATGGAAGCAGAATAAGGCCATCAGGAAGGGATTGTGTTCTTGTGCTCATGTCCTGTCATCTGGTTGCTCACTTTCTGAACAGGATCCAATG
This sequence comes from Podarcis tiliguerta, assembly GCF_965153285.1. Taxonomy (NCBI): domain Eukaryota; kingdom Metazoa; phylum Chordata; class Lepidosauria; order Squamata; family Lacertidae; genus Podarcis; species Podarcis tiliguerta. Next base: position 58,284,869 of record NC_139544.1, read on the forward strand.
GTCAATGCAGATTGACCATTGGCCTGATCCAGCAGGATCTCCCTATATTCTTATGTTAGACAACTGGTCCATCTAGCTAAGTAATGTCTACACTGGATGGGAATAGCAACTTTCCTGGGTTTCAGGCAGAAGCCCTCCTAGTCCTACCTGGAGATGCCAAGGGTTGAACCTAAGACCTTCTGCATGCAAGACAAATGTTCCATCACCGAGTTCCAGCCCTTCCCCTCATCAATGAATCCCAGCTATAAATGGGTTCATCACCTTTTAAGGTATAGACCACTGGGAGAAAGAATATGGAAAACAGAGAGGCAGGAAACACCACTCATGAGAAATCTGTGTTAGTCAGAAGGGAAAGATAAATAGAAGTTTTCTTTGATGGTCAATAACATGCTGGATATTTCAGGGGCCGACATTGAAATACATTGTCTTCACCAGCCGTGCTGACCACACAAAGAGACTGGTTCATTATTGTATATAATTGTATGGTTACTTGGTGCTTGGACACAGTGATGTAGTTCATGCATCAATCTCTTGTGAAGGGAGGGGAGAAACATGAGTAAGATGAAAAATTATCAGAAATTAAGAGGCAACTTGGCTTTTCAACTAATGGCCTCTCCCTCTCTCTCCCCCCCTTTCTTTTAAAGAGCCTCTCTTAAACTGTTCATCGTCTTCTGTAGCAATGCCTCCTGCTCGTGATTTATATTTCCCCCCTCTCTCTTTGTTTAATGGGTTCAGAATAGAATCAATGGCCTGGAAGAAGATGTTAGGGTAATGTTTCTCAGAAGAGAAAGTATTTCAAAAAGAAGCTTTGCTTGCAGTGGAGTTGCTAACGAATTTTTCCTCAAATGAAACTTAGGCAAAAGCTTGGCTGGGTGCTGCTAAACTTGGGCAAGAGTTAAGGAATTCTCAGGGAAGCAAATGAAATTTCCATACATGGCAAATATGGCAACATTTTTTTCTGAGTGGGGAGGGATTTGGCAGCGACTTTTGGCTTGAAATATTTGATAGTTGCAACTTCTGGTACAAACTGACCTCCCAGGCTAGCATAGTGACTTGAAAGTAGGAACCCGCTGAATTTCTCATCTCTTGGCCAAAGAGCCCCCACACTCACTTCCCCCTGAAAAAAATATGTTTAAAAATGCACATTTTGTGAGAAAATACATTTATTATTTTTCTAAGGGAAAAAAAACAGATCCAGAAGTGTGTATTTAAATAATGTTTTTAAAATGTGTTTTTTCTTGCAGATGTTTTAAATAAAGAAATTACAAGAATGGAGATTCCAGCTAATTCTTAGGAAGAACTTGCTGATGGCAAGAGCTATTTGACTGTGGAATGGACTACCTCAGAAGTGGTGGACTCTCCTTCATTGGAGGTTTTCCAACAGATGTTGATGTCAGGAGCAGTTCAGTCATCAATCACACAGTGTCAGTGCAGTTAACTCTTTATTCAAGGAAGCAAGGTTGGCTCCGGAGGACAAGCCTAGTGAGCACATCAAGTTGTTCCAAGTTGATCTTGCCCCTATGAGGCAGTTGTGAGGACTGAAGATCCCCACCTTCCCACAGTTGTCTAAGACGTCTCCTCCCCCAGGTCCTTCCCAAGCAATCTCCATTTACCTTGCCTGTCTTTGCTCGTCCCTCTACATTCCACTTCTGGTTCTGGGAGACCAGGGAAGGGGGAGACAAGCTGGCCACAGCAAGGGGGGGACACCCTAGCATTTTCTCCAGCCTGACTCACATCTGCATCTTGGCCCTCATCCTCTCCAGCCTCTGCCTCTGATTCTGCACTGCTCTCTGCTACAGACTCTTCCTGCTCACTAAACCCTGTTACCTCTTCATCTTCCAACACCTCCTCTTCCAAGTCTGGATCTCATCATTGTCTCACCACCAACCCCTGGGCTCTTCACTTGAGGGTTCTCCAGTTACTCCCACCACCCCTTGGCATCCAGCTAGTCCATTAAAGTTGATTGCTGGGGATTCCTTAGCTGGGATTCCTGCATTTTAAGGGTTTGGACTTTGGACCCCTTCCAACTCTACAATCCTATGATTCTATAAAGCCACACTCATTTTTGCATCTATGAAGGATCCTCTTGATGGCCTCTGTGATCAGCAACTCATCACCTATAACAGCTCTGGTGTATCAGTAGTGTTTCACATATCTGGAGGATGTTTTGAAAGATGGAGGCTAAGATGAGTCATAAAGAAGGGAAGAGAAGCAGGTGGCAAATGCTATACTTTTCTCCCTGCCTGGTGTCCAACAGCCATCTCCTTCAGAGTTCTGATTGTTCATCGTAAAGCAGTGGGGATCTCAATGCTTGTAAACCACAGGTAGTTAGACAAGACTGAGAGCCCGGCTGTGGATGACTCGATTAAAACATCCTGATCTAAACAGAGTTTCCTGGAGTTTAAATGCTCATTCCTTCAGAACCCAGGATGCCATGATCAAGTGTGAAGAAGAACTCCCCCCCCTCCTCTTCATAATGAGGAAATCTGTGCAAAGTAGACATCCGTAAATAGGTGAGCTATTCAAAGAGGCTAATGGACAATTAGTTGGCTTTGTTCTATGAGGTATTTAACTGCCTGATAAATGGGGGGAAACAAAGTACCCCCCCCCAAAAGGCGCACAGCTAGGCATTGAAGATAGGAGGGATAATTTAAATGGGAATGACTTTCAGAGTTGCGAGAAATTATGTGCGCAAGTCTATGAGATGAGACCAAAAAATGGGAACGTTTGTAATCATTTCAAAGGAGTTCCTTCTGCCACTATTCAGTCTGACACTGGAAGTTAGAAGTTACGGAACCTGGATGTTGAGTTCCAAAAGCTGTAGCTCATCCTCTTCTCTCCCTCTTAACCTCTTAGTAAACTACAAACTGTGACATAAAATGATCCTGTTGTATTTTTTTAATGCCTCTCTGACAATTTGTTGGCTGCCATTTGCAGAGGCAGGAAAGCTAACAGCAGTGAATCAGATCTCATCTGCTGATTTCCTTAATATTACAAAGGAAGGGGGGTTGCTTTAGACCAGGCATAGGCAAACTTCAGCCCTCCAGATGTTTGGGACTACAATTCCCATCATCCCTGACCACTGGTCCTGGTAGCTAGGGATGATGGGAATTGTAGTCCCAAACATCTGGAGGGCTGGAGTTTGCCTATGCCTGCTTTAGACAAACATCAAAGTGTGGAGCACCTATGTTATCTTAGACCTGAAGAATTATAGTGCACTGTTTGAGATTTGCTGGATGATGATGATGATTTCTATGCCACCCTTCATCTGAGGACCACAGGGAGGATTACAATATAATCTCATGTGGTGCATACTTGATGTAGCCATTCATAGCCCAACCCCCTAATGAATTTATCTAATCATCTTTTAAAGTCATCTAAATCCTGCTGTGGTAGCGAGTCTCCAAGCTGAACTATACACTTTGTGAAGAAGGACTTTTTCCCATCTGTTCTGAAACTTCCAACACTCTCCCTTATTGGTTAAGAGTTGAGGAAACTTCATGGCTGCACTGGACCCTGAATACTGGAAGCTGGCAAGTTCTTATTTCCTCTGTGTCTCCCCCGGACTCAAAAAGTCACAGCTGCAGTTCACTGTGAGCTCAACAAAACTTTTGCGGAGATGGTTGTTCCCTCCTGACAGTCCTGATGCGATAAGTATATCAAGATTTAGTGTCCCTTTATTAGTTTTTCTTTTTTCCAGTACAGGGGAACCCTCTGGCTGCCAGATGTGAATCATTACCTCATTTTTCATGATATAATCTGTGCAAAACGGGTGAATACCTGGATGTTTTCCTGGACATGAGGTGTTCTAACGAAGTCGAGTGAAATTGCTGTTATTGCATCATTGACTGATTATCGCCCTGATTAATGTCCCTTCTTTATTTTCATTCCCTCTACTGATATGGGGCATATGTCACTGAGTAATTATGCCCAACGCTTGCTTCGGAATTGTGCCCTTGACGAACAAGTGTCTTTGACATTGTTATTCTGGGTGTTGAGATCTTTTCCTGTGCGACCAAATGAATTAATATTCACCTAATGACTCTAGTCAGAACAGAGTAGTGGGGAAAGGAGACTTCAGTATCCTTTCGCTCCCAGTTGACCTCTCTTAACCCATAAAGTTTCCCCCTTCAAGATCAGTGAGTCAATAGTCAACGCTCCAGTGGATTTACTATCACATATAGCGATGCTACAATGTATTGACTTCTTGGAAGTTTCTTCACTTCCTTAGATCCCTATGAGTCTAGTGCCAAGGTGAGCAGAACTGCCCCCTTTGGGGGGGGGCGCAATGGGAATACTGGTGGGTCCTAAGAGGCAAGGGGTTGGCAGGAGATGCAATGACCATAAGACTTTGAAAATCTGGTATCACTGGATCAAGTGCATCAGTTTTGCTGAATTAATTAAACTATATATTTTAATTAGATTTTGAATAAATACACAATTAATTGTTATCGTTTTTGTAGTGAATCAAGTTATTATCTTCCATAGTGGGTATGCAAATTGTGAATACTGTGCTTTATAGGGTAGGGTAGAGGGCAATGTGTGTGTGAGAGAGAGAGAGAGTGAGTGAGAGAGAGGGAGAGAAAGAGGGAGGGAGAAATCTCCAACCGGGGGTTCAACAATCCATTCAACCACCTCAGTATCCTTCGCCCACCTTCTCACCTCCGTATCTAGATTAATGGTTCCATCTGCATATGTTGGCACTTTGGCAACATAAATAAGTGGTCCATTTTTAATTTATTGTGTGTGTGTGTGTGTGTGTGTGTGTGTAGGATTTTATTTAAGGATAAAGCAGCCTTATGACTTAATGCATTGGGCCTTTTGATGAGAGAGAGAGAGGGAGGGGAAAGAGAGAGAGAGAAGAGAGAGAGAGAGAGAGAGAGAGAGAGAGAGACCACCAAACACATTCTGGGAAAACTTTACATTTTCATCACATCCCCTTTCTGCTAACACACTGCCCTGTTTACAGTCCTTTGCTGCGATATATTTTGAAATGATTACCTTGCTCCAAGTCATTTGTATCATAATGCTCTCCATAGGTGCCCATAAAATGGAAAATGTAAGCTTCTTTTATTGGCGCCACTACATCTTAATTGAAAATATTAAAGGCTATTGCTTTCCTACTGGGTCTCCTCCCCTTTCCACCCCCTGTTTAATGGGCTAATCATCAGATCTCTCTCTCTCTCTCTCTCTCTTCTGGTAATGGAATAATCGCAAAAGAAAATATGAAGCTAATTTAAATTCAAACTGGATTTGGGGATCTTTAAGTGATTATCCCGGAGTAGCAGAGGGTTCATGAGGCAATGAACAGCTGCTGTGTTCATGGCCACTGGCCTTCATCTTTATGAGCTTGGAAGACATTTATTTTCAAGAGACATGCTTCTCTTAGGGTTAGAATATAGAATATATTTTTTCTCCTGTTACTCTGCTGTTTCTCCCCTCTGTGAAATCGGAAATTTTTCAGCAAATGCTGTTGTCCTTCCTTCTTTCCTCACCCTTAAGGGTTGTCATTGGAGGGCAACTCACACAAACTAGATGCCATTTCAAGGAATACACTCCACTTATGATGAGGCCTCCTTCCTCCCTGCAGTTTAAAACCCTGACATAATGCATTTTTAATACTTTTTTTTTAAGAAAAGGGAGCTAAGGATATGATATGCTTCTTTAGGTCTATGGGACTGCCTTTCTATGACTTGTGAGAGGGATGGATCTATCCTTTTTCATGCTAAACTGTAGATATGTGAAAGATGGCTACCTGTATCACTCACTTGCATGTCGGTTTGGACAAATCTATCCATTTCAGTTTCTCTTGGTTTCTTGTTTTTTCAGTCTTTAAGTTTGGTTTGCCCGACTGTGATTCTCATGCTGATGGCTCCTAATACATATTTATTTTTGGAGTGTGAACTTTCTGTAAGCAATTTCTCCCTAACAGAAAGAACTTTTCATGTTTTTTGCACTAATATACACATGCATTCATTTCCTGGAAAGCTGCATGGCAAAATCCAGGAAAGTGAGAATGGCAAAGGTGAAGCATATTTCAGTTTTAGGGAATTTGCATTAAAATGTGAGCAAAATGGATTTCTCCCTATCTCCATCCCTACTTTGCGTAACATAAACAAAGGGTGCTGTCATATGCCAGGCCAGTTTTCTTGTCCATCTGTGGTGCCATCAAGATGTTCTTGGACTACAAGTCTCATCAGCTTCAGCCAGCCTGGTCAATAGTGATGGTTGATGGAACTTCTAGTTTAACATCATCCAGGCAGCACCAAGTTGGCTACCCATGGTCAGCGCTCCAGCTGGCAGAGATCTTTGTTATTACCTGCTACCCAGTCCTTTGAACGCAGGTGGCGCTGTGGGTAAAAGCCTCAGCGCCTAGGGCTTGCAGATCGAAAGGTCGGCGGTTCGAATCCCCGTGGCGGGGTGCGCTCCCGTTGTTCGGTCCCAGCGCCTGCCAACCTAGCAGTTTGAAAGCACCTTCGGGTGCAAGTAGATAAATAGGGACCGCTTACCAGCGGGAAGATAAACGGTGTTCCGTGTGCTGCGCTGGCTCGCCAGATGCAGCTTTGTCACGCTGGCCACGTGACCCGGAAGTGTCTGTGGACAGCGCTGGCTCCCGGCCTCTAGAGTGAGATGAGCGCACAACCCTAGAGTCTGGCAAGACTGGCCCATACGGGCAGGGGTACCTTTACCTTTACTAGTCCTTTGAACTGGAGATGCCAAAGACTGAACATGGGACTTTCTACATGCAGAACAGGTGCTGTATCACTGAGCTATGGTATGTTCCCAACATGTACATCACACACGAGGAGTCTGTGGCCCTGGAGATATTGAATGATGGCTTCCATTATCCCTAACTAATAGCCATGCTGGGTGGGACTCATGAGAGCAAGAGTCCAGTGCAAGAAATGCAATCGATTGTGGTTCCCCAATGGGCCACGGCATATAGACACCGTAAGATGTGGGAGCAGCTGAAAAGGCAGTGACAGAAGTGCTGATAAAGACATGTTTAAATGTTCTTTTGTTTCTTAAGATTAAAGGTAAAGGTACCCCTGCCCGTACGGGCCAGTCTTGACAGACTCTAGGGTTGTGCGCCCATCTCACTCAAAGAGGCCAAGGGCCAGCGCTGTCCGAAGACACTTCCGGGTCACGTGGCCAGCGTGACATCGCTGCTCTGGTGAGCCAGAGCCGCACACGGAAACACCGTTTACCTTCCCGCTAGTAAGCGGTCCCTATTTATCTACTTGCACCCAGGGGTGCTTTCGAACTGCTAGATTGGCAGGCGCTGGGACCAAACAGCGGGAGCGCACCCTGCCACGGGGATTCGAACCGCCGACCTTTCGATCGGCAAGCCCTAGGCACTGAGGCTTTAACCCACAGCGCCACCCGCGTCCCTTTCTTAAGATTAAGGGGGAGTTAATTCCATGTAAATATCCATAGGATAAGAGTGAAAGAGTTATAGTTCAGTGATAGAGGTTCTGCATTTCACATATCCACTCTCTGATTTTCTGCTGGGCTAAAAGTTGACCATTATGTATCAGCGACAACATTGGCTGTGCCACAGCTATATCATGTTCACAAACCATTATTTGAGGATTTGAGAATTTTGATACAGTGGTACCTTGGGTTGCATACACTTCAGGTTACATATGCTTCAGGTTACAGACTCCGCTAACCCAGAAATAGTGCTTCAGGTTAAGAACTTTGCTTCAGGATGAGAACAGAAATCACACAGTGGAGGCGTGGCAGCAGCGGGAGGCCCTATTAGCTAAAGTGATACCTCAGGTTAAGAATTGGTGGTTGATGGTATCTATATCTATATCTATCTCAATATCTATATCATCTATATCTATATTTGCACCCACAAAGTCTAGGGAGGTTCACCTAAAGTCTTTGTTACATATCTTTAGGCACCACCACACAAAAAACAAGCCTCTTCTCCCAGGTCTTTGACTCATTAAACAATCTGTGTCCTTTTAAACTGTGTGTTGTATTTTTAATGTTTGTTATTCTGGTACAACTGGGAAACACTGGCCTATGAGTGCTCCAGTTGGAGAACAGCCTTTACCAAAGGTGTCCTGGGCTTTGAAGACACTCGCACTCAGGATGCAAGGCAGAAACGTGCTAAGAGGAAGGCACGCTTGGCAAATCCACACCGTGATCAACTCCTGCCTGGAAACCAATGTCCGCACTGTGGAAGGACTTGTGGGTCTGGAATTGGCTTCCACAGTCACTTATGGACTCATTGTTAACACCGTGCCTATGGAAGACAATCTTACTCGGCTACGAGGGATCGCCAGAGAAGAAGAAAGAGAATGTATTTTAATATTGTAAACCAGCCTGTGACACTTTGATGAAGGGAAGTATAAAAAAATAAAAATCAATAAAATAAAAATCAATATGTTGATGATTTGCTGCCATCTGAGATCCAGCGCCGAGGGCCTTCTGGAGGTTCCCTCACTGCGAGAAGTGAGGTTACAGGGAACCAGACAGAGGGCCTTCTCGGTAGTGGCGCCCGCCTTGTGGAATGCCCTCCCTTCAGATGTGAAGGAAATAAGCAGCTATCCTATCTTTAAAAGACATCTGAAGGCAGCCCTGTTCAGGGAAGCTTTTAATATTTAACGCTGTATTGTTTTTAACACTTGATTGTGAGCCGCCCAGAGTGGCTGGGGAAACTCAGCCAGATGGGCGGGGTATAAATAATAAATTATTATTATTATTATTATTATTATTATTATTATTATTATTATATAATTGCAAACAATCAGTTATCATGCAATGAAAAGAATCACATTGTAGCAATACAAAGCCAACCAGATTTAGCTAAATGATTGAGGACAAATCCTTCTCTTGCTCTCCATCTGAAAGGAGTTGGGTGGGTAGGGATAAGAAGAGGAAATGGCCGAGCAGGAAACACTATTAGCATAATCACTGAATAAACATAGCCAGTCGTAACACTTTGGTACTTAGGGGGCAAGGCCTCTAGGCAGATTTGCAGCCCCGGCACTTATTCATTTTATTTTATTTTTAAGTGACTGAATGCCTATCCGAACAACCCATTTCCAGAAGTTTGCGCGTGAGACGGAAAAGAGAGAGAAACCTAATGTGTTTTGCTTGGCTTATACGCAGCACATGTAAACCTGAACTGAAGCTCTAGGGCAAAACCTGAGATTTGATATTAAAGTGCTTCATTTGCAACCAATTATGTTCAGGATTAGAAGCAATACAGAAATGCCGTATCGCTAGATCAAACAACCTTATTGAAGCACTTCTCTCCCCCCCCCACCCTATCCCATCACTCCCCTTGTCCCTCAAAGCCATCTCTGCCTTCATCAAAACAATTTCATTTGTACTTATATGAAAGCATTCCAGCCGGTGAGCGGAAGGCAGAGAATAAGCTCAAGCACGGTCGCCTCCCCCCGCCCACCTGAATATCGCAAATGTTGTATCTCATGGTGGAGTAAGGTCTCTGATTACATCAACCTCTCCAAATTATGCTGCAATGGAGGCCATTCAATTTGCTACAATCAGTAACTTGCGAAAGAGCCGGGCTATAATTGATTTCACAGTAATATACGTATAGGTGAGCAAGCGCTGGGTTTCGTTTATACAAGGTTTTCTTTCATTCCAAAGTGTGGGTATTCAATTGAAATCAATTCTTTTCCCCTCCAACAGTTGGCAGGTAAGGCTTTTGGCACATATATACATATTTAAGAGAACGAGAAAGGAAGAGCGAGGGGGGGGAGGGCAGAAATGTGAAAAGTAAAATTAATGCTTTGGCTGATACAATAAACGTAGACACTGCAGGCCTAGGGTGAAATCTCTCTCTCCTTGATGTTGTATGCATATATTGTTAAACACCACCCCAATCTCCGAACACTCAGAGATTGCTCAGGTTTTTTTTCGGTTTTTGGGATGAAAGTCAGTGAAGACGGCAGTTTCTTTGAGAAATATGGTTTTATTTTACCCACATATACAACCTAAGCATAAGACGGAAGGTCTCACAGCATAGGCACCTCAACAAATCTTCCATTAGTTGCAATTTTGGATACAGCACAGAGTGAACAGGTTCTGTGTCTCCAGCTTCCACTTGCTTCCCACTTCTCGGTGGTGGCACCCTCCCATCAGATGCCAAGGAAATAAACAACTATCTGACTTTTAGAAAACATCTGAAGGCAGCCCTGTTTAGGGAAGTTTTTTTATGTTTGATGTTTTCACATGTTTTTAATATTCTGTTGGGAGTCAACCAGAGTGGCTGGGGAAACCCAGCCAGATGGGCGGGGTATATATAAATTATTATTATTATTATTATTATTGATAGAGGAAAGGTCTTCCTCGGGAGGTTGTGGACTCTCCTTCATTGGAAGTTTTTAATAAGAGGTTGGATGCTTTAAATTTCATTGGGTTGGATTAGACAATCTTTGTGGGTCTCTTCAAACTCTATGATTCTATGAAACCCAGCTAACCATCCAGGGTGCATTTCATTTTCCAACCATCTTTGTGTTCAAGCAACATAATAAGTTTCCTTATATCCTAAATCATTTCAGCATCTGGACTATTTCCATCTCTGAATTTGATTGTGTTAAGGAAAGCTTTTGGTGCATGCCATTAATTTTTTCCCCCTTCTCGGTATTGTTTAATTTTGCATGAGTAAATATAATTACTCCTTTTGTCACGAAGAGCAAGTTCTAATACCAATTTATAATTCATGGAGCTAATTATGTTAACAAGGAAGCAATCATTTCTCAACCACCTCCCCTGTAATTTTAAAAGATTTGGGGCTGTGGTTTCCACCACCCCCACCATTTCAAAAAGTTTTGTTCTCTCTGCATCTCCCGCCTTCCTCTCACTTCACTCTACAATATCTCTTCCCCCCAGCCTTGAAGAAGAATCATACGCAATTCATCTATGATATAATTATTTACCATGGCAACACTTTGTGAATGGGGGGATTGTGAAGTTGCAAATAACTCAAAAGGAACTTAAATGGAACAGTCTGAAAAAAGAAAATCTTTTTTGAGACAAGGGAGGAGATGACCGGGGTCAGGGCAGCTATTGTCTGCTGTGTATTTTAAGACAGGGAAAGAGCACAGGGGCTGAGCAGGCTTGTTATTTTCTCTTCCACATTGTTAAATCCTATCTGGATCAGCAAATGCATTGTTAGTACTCCTCATGAATGATATATAAATATATTCCAAAGGCTACTGGCCAGGAGAACCGCATTGTTTCAAGATCTGAGCCTTGACTGTTCCCAACGAAACCGAGAGTAGCTTTGGAAGATCAAATATTGAAATACTATAACAAAGCAAGGCTGCCGTTGATTTTCCTTCTTATATTCATGAGATAAACAGATGGCTCTTATTCACACTCATATTCAAGACCTCCCAGTGTGCCGAAAGGCTTAGAGGCAGGTAGAGGAAATCTATTGAAATCTACTGGCACAGTCTTTTGCATTTCACCCAGAGCAAAGGGCTGCCAAAACTCTCTCTCTCTCTCTCTCTCTCTCTCTCTGTCTCCTCTGTACCTCAGTCCTGTTCAATTGCCTATTGAGCATTTTACCATCACTGGTCTAGAATCAAAGTGTTTCATTGATGCTCTTCAAAGAGTATCTGAGCTGGATATGAAAGGCAACAAACAAACAACAGGAAGAACAAAACCTTCCAAATAATCCATGGTTTGCATGGAAGCCGCCTGGGAGCTGAGACGGGAGTTTCCTTTATGCACATGCATTTAAGCATTACAGCTGCATATTCCCAATAAATTCCACGAATTTTAACAAAACTCATTTGGGATGTTTGTGTGGGTGGTGTTCCTCAGTTGCAAACTGACAGAGAAAAACCTAGCAGTATGCAAACACCCTGCGAAATAACTCTGGCCTTACTGTAAAAACTCTGTTGGATTCTCACCCAGTTCCTTGGATGTTTCACCTGAGTTCAAAAATCCAAGTGCACTTTGAATGTTGCTTTGGGCAAAATTCTGTGACAACTCTTACCTGGAACTAGGCTGTGTAATTTTTGTCCCTTTACTGGATGTTTCAAGTGTGATTTTGTTTTGTGAATCATTTCTAAACCACATTGTGAGTCTCTCGGGGCTATAAAATGGGATATGAGTATTATGGATGAAAAACAAAAATGAAATTTAAAAAAATAATAATATTCTAATACAGTAGATTTGGGGAATTAAACAGAGTGAATAATGAGGTACAAATTGAAAGGAGAGTCACATGAAACAGAAGGGGGTTAAAAGTTGGGGTAGCCATTGAAAGAGAAAACACTTTTCCTGATTTGACAATTAAAGTTATTTGTTTGTTTCCTGCTTTCCCCCCCAGAACTAGGACTGAAAAATTTAAAGCAACCACAGAAATTATTAAAAATATATGAAATATAATAGTTTAAAAGTAATTAAATTATAATAGAAATAAAATAGCATTAAACAAATCTATTAAAATATAGATAGAAAATGCAGTGGAACGCTTACTGGGGATGAAAGAGAACGTCCTTTTCCCTCCATCAAAAGCAATTCATCCAGCTGTTGGCTGTGGCGAAATGATGTAACTTACATAATTTATGTAATTAATTACTTAAATTATGTTGTTTCTTTATTCCACCCTGATCATTTTAATGCAAGCTAAACACACTGCAAATGGTGTATGTGTGTATATATATATCACCAAGTACATATTGTTTGCCCACTGAAAGCGACAGCATCAAACCACAGTCGTATTCTCTGGATTGATTTCTGTTCCGGACATGGGACAAATAAGCAAACACTGGCAATTTCTGCCCCTGTTTATATATTTTTTTTCTGACATCCCTGTCTCTTACAGATTCATGGAATGGCCTAATGTTCCACCAGCAATAGAGAACTCCAGCTATTACAATACACACACATTTCAATGAGGAATTTGTTCTTATTCCCAGGATGAGCTGAAATATTATCCTCCGGTTACCAATTTGCTGAGATACTGTTTTCTTTCTCCCTGCAGAGGCAAGCAAGGGAGAGGCCCTGTGTAGACACACGTTGTACACACACGGTAAGAGGGTACTATTACACTGCAAACACACCCTTAGAGGGGGGTCAAAGTATTAATTTCTGCATCCCTACAGAATTTAGATTAGGCGGAAATGGTTGCGCTGGTTCAGTCACTTGTAAAATAAAGGAAACAAGAATAGAAAGTTAAAGCCTTATGAGGAACGGCTAAGGGAGCTGGGCATGTTTAGCCTGGAGAAGAGGAGGTTAAGGGGTGATATGATAGCCATGTTCAAATATATAAAAGGATGTCACATAGAGGAGGGAGAAAGGTTGTTTTCTGCTGCTCCAGAGAAGCGGACACGGAGCAATGGATCCAAACTACAAGAGAGAAGATTCCACCTAAACATTAGGAAGAACTTCCTGACAGTAAGAGCTGTTCGACAGTGGAATTTGCTGCCAAGGAGTGTGGTGGAGTCTCCTTCTTTGGAGGTCTTTAAGCAGAGGCTTGACAACCATATGTCAGGAGTGCTCTGATGGTGTTTCCTGCTTGGCAGGGGGTTGGACTCGATGGCCCTTGTGGTCTCTTCCAACTCTATGATTCTATGATTCTAAGATGAGGATGAGGCATCAACAATAACCGTGGGGAACAAGAAGGTTATAGATGGGAGAGATTCTCTTACGGTGGGAGGTTGTCGAAAGCAGAGAAAGCTTCCCAGATAAGAAATGGGAAGATCCACTTTCTCTGTGTGGAAAAAGGGGTATGATATAATTCTGAGAGAGGGCTCTGTATTTATTTTTTCTTTGTTTCTTGTCCCTTCACCTCTCTATTTTTCTTCTTTTCTTAGTCTTGTTTTTCTTTATCCTCTTTCTTTAGATCAGCTTGGCTTTTATTGTATTTCATGTCAAAAACTTTTAATTAAAAATTGATAAAAATTAATAATAACTGTGGGGAGGAGTCTGAATTTATTTTCCATCAGGGGAAAAAAAAAGATTTTGGATGGAAATTAGATGCTCCATCGTTTTTTAAGGGGTTGTCATTGGCTTCAGTGTTCATCACATCAAAAGGGCATGGATCTCATAGGTCTGAATCACTATGCATTGTGAAAAATTCAAACAATGGTTTGATTTTTGTTGTCGTCGCTGTTCTCCAATTTGCTACGTGTATTGGGGACACTATATTATGTTTACATTTACATCAGACATGTTCCCAAAAATTCCCCCATCCAGGACTGATCAGACCCAAACCTGTTTAGATTCCACAATGTAATGGTTTCATGTGCCTTTGGACCATACTGATCCCAAACAGATTTTGCATCAGGAGTATAATATACTGGATATTTGCAACATCTCCAGCCCGTTTTCATGGGGACACGGGTGGCACTGTGGGTTAAACCACAGAGCCTAGGACTTGCCGATCAGAAGGTCAGCGGTTCGAATCCCCGTGACGGGGTGAGCTCCCATTGCTCGGTCCCTGCTCCTGCCAACCTAGCAGTTCGAAAGCACATCAAAGTGCAAGTAGATAAATAGGAACCACTCCAGCAGGAATGTAAACAGCATTTCCGTGCGCTGCTCTGGTTCGCCAGAAGCGGCTTAGTCATGCTGGCCACATGACCCGGAAGCTGTACGCCGGCTCCCTCGGCCAATAAAGCGAGATGAGCACCGCAACCCCAGAGTCGGCTGCAACTGGACCTAATGGTTAGGGGTTCCTTTACCTTTACCTGTACAGCCCATTTTCATCATGGCAACAAAGATTAAAATAGCTACCAGTTGACATTAGGATAAAGTTCTACTCATTCATGTTTTTGAAGAGGAGGAATTTTTAAAAAGCTGTTATATGAAGATGGCTTTCATTTGTATATTTATACACACTAGCAATCAAAAGGGGAATTAGAAAGTTTACAACCCTTTCAAAGTTTGCCTCAAGACATTCCTAAGGCACAACTGCCTCTGTATCGCTGGATGAGAACAAGAGATATAGTATTTGAAATGTCACTGTCAATACTCTTTAAGCACCAGACATATATCAAGCAGGAATAAGGTTGCCAACCTCCCTTAGAGAAATGCCACCTTTTGGAAGAGATACAGTGGTACCTCGGGTTACAGATACTTCAGGTTACATACGCTTCAGGTTACAGATTCCACTAACCTAGAAATAGTGCTTCATGTTAAGAACTTTGCTTCAGGATGAGAACAGAAATTGTGCTCCGGCGGCGCGGCAGCAGCAGGAGGCCCCATTATCTAAAGTGGTGCTTCAGGTTAAGAACAGTTTCAGGTTAAGAACAGACCTCCGGAACGAATTAAGTTCTTAACGCGAGGTACCACTATCAGGGCAAGAGAAAGCTGTTCCTTCATGAATAGTAGTAACATGGGGCAAAGAAGTAGATCAACCCTATTATTTAGAAATTGCAGTGTAAAGTATTCGTCATAAGATTATATATGGACAACAGTAGATCTGTTAGAGAGCCAGTGTTGCATAGTGGTTAGAGTATCAGACTATGACCTGAGAGACAAGGGTTCAAATGCCCATTTGGCCATGATCCTTGCTGGGTGAACTTGAACCAGTCATTTACCCTCAGCCCAACCTAGGAGACCTAGGTAAGCCACCTTGAGATCTTCGGAAGTTGGGAGACTTGCTTGCCTACAGATTACACTCTGTGCAGATTCCCATGAAAGGCGTACCAATGGTATACGGCTTTTGTTGTACTTACTTTATATTTCAGTAACCAGAGGAGATTAGTGAGTGGCCTCTCTTCCATTCTACAAGTCTTCCCCTCCAGAGGTCGGCATTCTGTCACCTTCCTGGGTGCCCTGAAAATATTGTCTTTTCCCACCTCCAACTCAGGAAGCTTTCAGAAAGTCTCTCCAGGAGGGTTAAGTGGTTATGGTATTGAAAGCCACCAAGAGGTCAAGTTTAAGAGGGACACATTGTCTCTGTCTCTTTCCCAACAGAGGTCACCATAGAAAGCAGATACTCTATCCCTGAGCTGTGGCCCTTCCCCAACTGGATTCTGCCTAGAGGGGCTTTCCTGTAAGCCAGGGGTGGGAGGTATTTTTCAGCCAGGGGCAGGTGGGGCCAGAGGCAAAAGTGGGCAGAGTAATAAATGTCATTGTACAGTAGCATCATATCATTACTGTACAGTAGTATCATATGTTATATTGTTATCCCCATACTTCAAGGACCCATTCCACCAGGATAAGGAAGCACATAAAGAGGATGCAATCCAAGGGTGGTGTGACTTGGGCAGTGTCCCTGGGGCCAGACAGAGAGCCGGTGGGGACCACATTCAGCTCCTGGGTCTGAAGATCAGTTGCTGGAAACCACAGGAGGGGTGAGTGATCTTGTGCTCAGGCTCTGCTTTTGGACTTCCCAGAAGAGACATCTAGTTGGTCACTGTCAGAACTGGATGCTGGACTAGATGGAACAGTGGCTTGATCCAGCAAAGCTCTTCTGGTGTCCTTCTGTAAAGAAAGAGGTGTTATGGACTAGCAACTAGGCTGGCTGGAAGAAGGATTCTTCTATGGCTCAGATTAAAATCCAAGCTACAGAAGGTTGGAGGTTATAATACTTTGACTATGAGCCTTTGAGATGTACTCTCTTTTTTGCCTGACCACACAAAATGAATTTCACTGACATCACTAATTAAAGATGAATTAACTTTGGCTGGATTTATTTATTTATTTATACTTTTCTTTTAGTTTTTCCTCCTCCTCCTCCCCCTCCTCCTCCTCCTCCTCCCCCTCCTCCTCCTCCTCCTCCTCCTTTGTAAACTGAGTGGCATTGCCAGAAGAGGAGAGGTTAGGAATAACATAAATAAAGGCATTTAAACTCAGAGTGAGAGTGGTGGCAGGGGGCTTCTGAAATGAAGAGATTTGGAAACTCAGCAATCGGATTGTGATAGTTTGTTGCTATCAGACCTGAGATAGTCCTCCTCTCACCAAGTCCTGTTTCTCGAGAGATTATTGCAAAGGGGGAGGGAAGAAAAAACCCACCTCTTTTCCAAGATTTATTAGATTTTCCACACTAACCATTTAAAAAGGAATAACAAAAAAAACCCCACCAACCCTGTTCCAATCTGAACTCAGCACTTGAACTATAAATCCACGTGCACCGTATCTCTGCTGGGAAAATAAAATCCAAATGCAGTATGATCCAAATAATTATCAGGAGCTGAACTGTGCTGGCAGGGTGCAATGTACAAGATTCAATTTTAACTAGTGATTACAGTCCTGGCAACCTTGTAGCCTGGGATGTCAAACAGCCATGTCACTTTCTCCTGTCAGGGAACACGTCAGGATTCAATGACGCAGGGTGACTTTTCATCAGAGGAAATGCATCTTGCATTTGGAAGAGCAAGAGTTGGGAGAGAGGAAGGGGGTGGAAGTAGGGGGGGGGGGACAGATCTCTCATCTTTCTTTCCCCCACTATGCTCCAAACCTGAGTAAATAAATGTGTGGAGATCTGTCTCCCACCCTGCCCCGCCCCTCACACAGACACCTTTTTTGCCCGGTGACAAGTGAATTAAAATGTACTCAGGGCCGGTTCCCCAACTTGTAACAATATGTGATGAACTCGCCCTCCCGGTGGACGTTTTACGACGCCTCGATCTCATGCATCAACTTCGCGTGACCTTGAGTAGTAAAATGGAAAATCAGTTAAGCTCTGACCTCATTGCCAGAGTAGTTTTGGGCTCCTCTCCAACTCCTGATAAATCCCCTGAAATCTAATGAACTGGCTCTTCCCATCCCCCAACCCCAGCAGGCCCAAGACACGCAGGGTATACACTTGCCTCTTTCAACCACACTACCTATTACTCTCCCTAAAATTAAAAGATGAGAATTTATTTATTCTGACATAAAATTTACACACCACTTGATTGAGTGCGGGGTTTTTTGTGGGGAAAACGGTGGTGGAACTCACTGACTCAGTCGTCAACCCAGGCACCGATGCCATATTGAAACCCAAATTATTTGACAAGATGCCCGCCTCATGGCTCACGGCTTGCCCCCCATCCGCTCAGGCCGCTTCAGCCGCCATCTTGCACACCTCACCGCTTAGGGGCTTCCTTTGCTGGGTGAGTGGACGTATTGGACAAAGTGGTGCAATTTATTTATTTCTACATACCCCACCCATCTGGCTGGGTTTCCCCAGCCACTCTGGGCGTGGCTTCCAGCAAAATATTAAAATACAAAAATTCATCAAACATTAAAACCTTAGGAATAAAATGAGTCCTTCAGAATCTCTGGGTTGTATCCAGCTTTGTTATTCCAGCCTTTGGCGTGTGTTTGTGCCTCATACCCTCCAGGACAGTGGGGCCTGGGTGAAGAATTTGGGCTTCGCTTGCCCAAGGCTCACTTAGCAAGTTAGGAGAACTTCTCCCAGTCCTTGGCTGGAGAGCAAATAGCATGCCCAGGAGTGAGAGATGTTTCTATGGATTCTGCCTGCCTGCATTCCCAGAACTATGATTCTCAGAGTGCTTAACACCCTCTTCCCTGGAGAACTCTGAGCATTGTGGCTGTGTCAGGATTAGGGGGTCTCCTCAAAACTCTCAGCACCTTTTGTAAACGATACTTCCCAGGATTCTTTGGGGGAAGCCATGACTGCCTGAAGGGGTACAATTCACAGTGCGGACGGGGCTTTCGAGAACACCTTTGAGCCTGTTGCTATCTGTGCACCCGTTACTCTGTGGGATGCATACCAGACTGGCACGCTTTGAACAAATTCTCAGCAGTTGGAGCTTCGGAGGCAGGTGTATATGATGTTCCTACCTGTATGCTCTGAAAATAAAAAGTGGGGAGAAAATGACAGAGTGAGCTGAAAGCCCATAAGCACTGCTATAAGCATAATGAGCTACAGGTGCTGGATGCTAGCAATTAAGGGGTTTGTCATGGAGCTCTAATCGGTTATTTTGTTCGCTTCTTTGCAAGAGCCTGACAATAAAAATGCTGGAAGAGGCACCGAGATGTGTGCCCAAATTTAGATGTGTTTGTTTTCCTCCCAGAGCTGCCCTCCCTTCTCCATAAATGCAGCTAAGCTCTATCAGGCTTTAATCGGGGTGGGGTGGGAAGGTAAAATGGGATATGCCAGCATTCTTCAAGATCATCAAGGGCCATTACATGATGGGTGTTCACACAATGCATTTAGTAACCATCTGTATGTGCAGTAGCTGACCTATGCATGTGCAGGGTGTAAACCATGGGTAGGCAAACTAAGGTCCGGGGGCCAGATCCGGCCCAATCGCCTTCTAAATCCGGCCCACAGACAGTCCAGGAATCAGTGTGTTTTCACATGAGTAGAATGTGCCCTCTTATTTATAATGCATCTCTGGGTTATTTGTGAGGCCTGCCTGGTGTTTTCACATGAGTAGAACGTGTGTTTTTATTTAAAATGCATCTCTGGGTTATTTGTGGGACATGGGAATTTCCCCCCACCCCCAAAAAAATATAGTCCAGCCCCCCACAAGGTCTGAGGAACAGTGGACTAGCCCCATGCTGAAAAAGTTTGCTGAAGTAAACAAATACTTGATTGATTGATTGATTGATTGATTGATTGATAAAAATGTGTTTATTTTGCTAAATCATAAAAATATAGCAAAATGGTTTACAACATTAAAAAAAATAAGAAATACAATAAAAATGTATATAAAAAAGTTTTAAACAATTTAAAAAATGGGCACCAAGGATGAACTCTTAACTGCCGGCATAGGTCTGGCAGAATAGAAAAGCTTTCATCAGGTATTTGAAAGTTGGCTCAGAAGGCCAACTTTGTCCAGAATCTCTCAACATTCCTAGATATGTTTGTTGGTGGGACGTGCCTTGTTTCGAGAGTGAGTGAAACCCATTTCCCCAGTAAATAAGATTTCAAAACAGGATGGCTATTGAGGGCCCTGCATATATCCTGGGACCTTCTGGTGATTGGGTGGGTAAGATACATCTTCAGCAACAGGCCCCAGTAGTGGCTAGTTTGGTGGGTACAGATGTGGAACTGCTCTCCCAACACCTGTGTTTCTGCAGCTCTCCTGGATGGTGCTGGGCTGGACAGTGTTCCAGCAAGGTGTATGTCAGGAGTGCATGCAGGAGCCAGGCCCTGTGACCGGTAGGGCTTCACAGGACTGAGGCTTTCCTAAGTTTGTTGTCAAGAGGCAAGGTGTGGCCGCACAGGTGAGGACAATTGGCAACTCACAACACCTGGTGGTAAGAGCCGGGAAGGGATATAAGGTCAGCATTCCCCTTTGGCGCTTTGCCACAGCAACACGCTTCCTGCCTTGCTGCGTTTGGCTTCTTGACTCCTTGTGTCCTGATCCTTGGACCCTTGGCTTCTTGCCTCCCGGATCTCTGACCCTTGGATTCCTGACTCCTGGTTTCCAGACTCTCGTTCCTGCTCCCACCCTGCCATCTTGCCCCCGGTCCCAACGTCCTCTGCCAGGACTTTAGCAGCCCATAAACTGGACCCTTACTGTGTTTGCAATCCATTGCTGCCAGTGGTGTGTCAGCACAGCTCCAAAGCTGCTTCACTCAGCACCACCTCAGTAAGCTACAGTGATGTCCATGTTGGGGGAGCAGTTCTACAGTTCTGCTCCACAACAGTGGTCACTACTGACAAAGCCAGGAGATAGGGGCATAATATTGCACCATTTTCCATTCCACCTCGCATTCTCCGCATGCAGTCCTGTTTCTGTTACACTGCAGTCCATTTAACAACAAAAATGATGCCGCTTGTCTCACCATCAACTGTGGCAATATTATGTAAGTTACACAATTTATTCAATTAATTGTGCAAGCCGCATTATTCCACCCCATTCATTTCAACCCAAAGGAAAGGGAATGTAATTGTAGGGCTTGGGGAAGAGTGGGGGACACTATCAATTTCCTATTGTTTGTGTTCGGTCAACAATGAATACTATTTATGTTCGTCGAATTGATTTCCATTCGGGATACAGGATAAATAAGAGAACGACCACTTTTCCCACTGCCATTTCTGCTTTTGTCAGAATTCAGAAGTGGTTTAGTCATGGTAGCCACATGACCCGGAAAGCTGTCTGTGGACAAACGCCGGCTCCCTCGGCCTGAAAGTGAAATAAGCGCCGTAACCCCATGGTCACCTTTGACTGGACTTAACCATCCAGGGGTTCTTTACGCTTTTTTTTTTACCTTTACCTTACACTGCCAAAGGGTAGGGCCGGCCCTGTTGATGTCTTTGTAGAAAGTCCCTGCTGAGATTTACCAGCCATTGGTGAAATCAGGTTCTTGGCTTCAAGAGGAACTTTATGTGCCAATGAGATTTTTCTCCCCGGATTTTGTTCAGCGGCTGGGGGAGGGGGAAAATCTCCCCCAATTGCATCTAGGCAGGACAGAATTATCGACTTTGACTTTGAAGTACAAATTAGCTGAATGAGAGCATACTCAGACAGCAGCACAGGCGCTATCCTTACCATCTGATTTATTGTGTGTTAAGTGTCTAGTAAGGAAAAGCCTTCTCTTACCATGGATTTGTAATCCCCGGGCCCAATTATCCCACAGATGAAGGGAAAGCGCCATCCATAGTACAAAGCAATCAATAGCAGTCATTGCTTTAGAAATCCTTTCCTTCCACTCCTCCCCATTCAGCCCATGTCCCGGGATCTTCCATAAATTGTCCGTTCATGGTTTATCAGCCCCACTGCTTCTCTGAGCCAGACTTATGGACTCTGCTTAGGAAAATAAAAGGCTATAAACAAACCACTCAGTAGGCTAAACCAATCGGTATTTTACAGCAAATGCAAACTCTTCTGGAAACTTCTAATCTCAATAATCGGCCTATATAAAATGAATAATCTCTGGGGAAAATAAATATGTCTGGCAGAAGAGAATATAAATGGAACTTTTATATGACCACAAAAAGGGGTGTGTATATATGTACCACATTATTAAAGGTCCATAGATTTTTATGACATCTATTTAAATAAGGGGGGAAAAAATAAAAATAGAAAGCAGCTCACCGACCCGCAGTGTTAAGGCAGAAGTCAAGGAAAATGCTGCGAGGATCTGAGAGGTGCCAATCCAATGTGAAACTGCCCATAAAACTGCACAATGTGTTATCATTACACAGCCCCACTTTGGTCTGAGAGCATCCCAACATCTCTCATTACCCTGTTCATTCTCAGACTGCTGTGTCTGTCTGGGGAAAAAAGCCATCACTCTCCTTTTCACCTTAATGCCTCCAGCTGTGTAACCTCTTGTGGAAAGTTTTCAGAAAGGCCACTAACCAAGAATAAGAAGGACAATTCAACCTGGCTAGCTCAATCAATCAAAGTTCAAGCAGAATTTTCTCCTACAGAAACTAGCCCTCCACCCCCATTCCAAAATACCCACCCCACATACAAGCCCTGGACAGGTAAATTCATATGTTCTCCATCAGGTGAGCAAGAAAGGGGAGCACACGCATTAAACCTACCCACTCTATCACATTCCAGACAGCCCAGCTGTGAAGTTCTCCAAGTTTGGAGGTGAACATGCACAGTGGTGGGTCTGCTGCAGGGCTGGAGCTTGTGGTTAGCCGGGTCAAGCATTGGCCAATGGTCCCAAGACCTTGAAAGGGACCCTTGCCAGTCTGACCCATCACTTACCTCATTTTCTATCAGATCCCTTAGATGCAGCTCAGCAGAACCTTTATTTTTATTATTATTTCAAAAAATGTATACACTGCTTGCTTGTAGAAAACCTCAAAGCAGTTTATTATTATGTTTTTAAATCAAAACATTCAAAGAATTAAAGCCTGCAAGAAGCCAAAAATGCAGCCACATTCTAAATATCTAGGTAGGCTTGTCTAAACAAATTAAATTTCCGCAGGAAAATCAAAGCAGTCAAAAGAGCATATCACAGGTAGACTGGTCCTGAGTTGTTCAGGGCTTTGTATACTAAGAGCGTAAATATACTTCCTCTTGTCTCACTCCTTTCCTCTATGGGGAAGCTGTTCTCTAGTGCTCAATCAGAGCAAACAGCAATTTGAGTTTCCTCCAGATTGCCATTACCTTTATTTATATCTAAAAAGTAGTTTTCCCTAGGAAATCAGCGGAGCAAATTGAAAAACCAATCGGCCCTGTGCTTTCTAGGCACAGGACAAGAAAAAGTGTCAATGAACCCTAATGGTAACACCTTTAACCTGACCCAGTAGCAATGGTGCCACTTTTGAGCAGGAGCCAAACTGAGCTCCCATCCATGTTGACCACTTGTCAATTTAAATTACCCAAAATATAGTGCGCTGGTCCATAGATAAGTGTGTTTGTGTGTTGTGGATTCTAAAGTTCTCTTCATTTCCAAGAGAGTTCCCACCTTTGCAGCTGGTCTGCATCTGCTGCGGGGATCCCCTTTCAGCTAATTTTACCCTGGTAGAGTATACTAGTTTCTACAAACACTGACATACCCTTCTCTATCCTGGTATATGATCTGGGGAGAGGATGTGTGGCTAGTGTGTGTGGGAGTCCTAAGGGCAAGATAGACAGGCTTGGAGGGCCACATTCTCCATGACTGATTTACATCCTTCAATGGTCATCAGAAATACTTCCACAAAGGAATGGTTCCATGCTTTGTGTGGAACATGTAGAGTGGCCAAATTTCAACAGTCGGACAGCCTATCTATCCTAGCAGTTGTACTGAGCACTGTGTGTGCAGAGTCCTGTTTCTGCAATAGGATTTCCCCTTCCTCCCCTTTCCCATGCTTTCCCAAAATCTGCTCCAGAGGTCCCACAACCCTCTGGAGCAGATTTTAAGGGTGGGACTGCCGTGGAGTGGAGGGGAAGGTTTTGTTGTGCAAGTGGATTCCTACCTAAGTTCATGAGAACACAAGCTTTTCTCCCGTTTGGTGAAAAGAGGAGCTCAAAGCCATGTGCGACTCATATTTATGATAAATCTTTGGATTTGACTGTCTCTTGACAGACCATACAGGACACCAATATCTATCTCAAAGTGACACCTGCACATTCTCATTGTCTGTGCATCTTAAATATTTGCTGTCCCCCTTTCCTCTTAATTTCAAACTTCAGATGTACTTGCAAAAGTAGAATTAATTTTCTTGATTGCTAATCCATCACCACTAAGTATGATACATATGGCATCAAACATGGGTATTTCTGCTATCATTAATTGTGGCATATTGTCACAACTGATAAGGATCTGCAACGTGAGAGCACCCAAAATGCTTGCTGGGTCTTGCAGGTTTTCTCCCGACAACCCTAGCTCCACTTTGAAAGCTCTTGTGACAGAATGTAACTGTTTGGGGTGTCTTCCATGTATAAATGGTGAAAAAGAAATACCCAGGATAGAATAAGCATAAATAGTTCATCTTCCCTCTCTGGTTTTCTTAATGTCGGACTCAGAATCTGATAGAGTGGATGTCGGTTCATTTCAAGGCCCAATTCATGAGACTCACATTAGTTTTTAAAGCCCTAAATGACTTAGGCTCCAAATTTATAAGTTCCTTCCCTTCAGACCTTTTCATGTGTTGCAGCAAAGGTAGTTCTACTGCCCTCATAACATTTCTTTGTTTCTTTCTTGCTGGGGGGGGGGGGGGGAGCGAGGCTGAGAGAGGGCATTCTCCATGGTAGACACTAAGCTATTGATTTGCAAAGGTGTAACTGGTATGTTGATTTTGTCCCATGTTGTATACACCCCCCACCGTATTCTCTTAATTGAAAGCCAATGCTCTAGCACTGAGCTCCTTCCCTTCTCCAAAAGGGAGAGAAGAAGAAGAAACTTCCTGGTGAGTGGGTCTCTGTTGCTTCCTGAGAGGGAAAGGGGCAATCAGCATGGTGCAAATGCACCAGCAAGAACACAGGATTGTCCCCTCTGGCATAGCGCCAACCCTCCCTGCTGCCTCCCACTATCCTTCCCAGTAAGAAATAATTACCCACCTGCCAGGAAGTTAGCAGAATAGCTTTGCCCTACCTATTGGACACGGGTGGCTCTGTGGGTTAAACCACAGAGCCTAGGACTTGCTGATCAGAAGGTCGGCAGTTTGAATCCCCCTGATGGGGTGAGCTCCTGTTGCTCGGTTTCTGTTCCTGCCAACCTAGCAGTTCGAAAGCACATCAAAGTGCAAGTAGATAAATAGGTACCGTGCCAGTGGGAAGGTAAACGACATTTCCGTGCGCTGCTCTGGTTCACCAAAAGTGGCTTAGTCATGCTGGCCACATGACCCAGAAACTGTACGCCGGCTCCCTTGGCCAATAAAGCAAGATGAGCCCGGCAACCCCAGAGTTGGCCACGACTGGACCTAATGGTCAGGGTCCCTTTACCTTTACCTAGTGGTAAGTTCTGATATCCCTGAACATTGGAACAAGGGCCCAGTCCATTCAAACACATAACATCTATGGTTGAGTATTTTGAAAGGGCATCAAGAGGAGGAGGAGGAGGAGGAGGAGGAGGAGGAGGAACTGATTCCAGTTAAGAAATGAGACTCTGACTAAACTCTCTGATAGTAAGAGCTGTTTGAGAGTGGAATGGGCTACCTTGAAATGTGTTGGACTCTCCTTCACTGGAGGTTTTCAAACAGAGGTTGGGTGGTCATCTGTCAGGGATTCTTCAGCAGAGATGTCAGCATCATAGGGCATTGGACTAGATGACCCTTTAGATCCCTCCCAACTGCAATTCTATGGCACAAGAAGATGCAAGAAAAGCAAAAACAACACTGAAGAGCAGTGTTGAATCAGCCTCTTTGTTAACAGAAGGCTTGTTACATCTGTCATGAGGATCAATCCACAGCTTATAGTTTTTAAAAAAAACAAACGCGCAGATCAGATCATTACAGGCAGCTAATAAATCTGAGGGAATCTTGATTTGCCAGTGAGCTGATAAAGCCTAATTTGTCAGATAAATGGTTTGTTGTGAAGTATTAATTCCCCATTGCTCTAGGAGGGTTGAGCCTCTATCCAAAGAGTCTCTGATGTACTCCGGGTAGCTGTTCAACAACCTTGCCTGCAACCTATTCTACCATTGCTGCATAATAAGCATTCAAAATAATATAATATGTGATATTCTGTGTCAAGAGAGCAGCCCTGAAAGCAATTATCCCTCCATTGCCCTGCTCTGCAAAGATTTCAGCCAAGGATCCATCTGCTATCTCAAAGACCAGGGTGAGCCCATGATCAGAGGACAAGAGAACCACTGAAAAAACAGGGCAAGAGTAGAAGCCTCTTGTTACAACAACTCCATGGGGTACCAGACCATTTCCAGATACAATCCAAAGTGTTCATTGTGACCTACCATAGGTGCCAACTCCCTGGGGCCTTGGGTGCCCGAGCATCTACAAAGTTCACTATGAAGGGTGACACACACCTGCAAATTTTGGTGCCAGGGGCATACATGCTGCATGGCACCCACAGCCCAAGGCACCCACAGTCGCAGGGCCAAGTTGGCACTCCTGTGATCTACACAGCCCTATATGACTTGGGTTTGGGCTTTGTGAAGGACTGGAAACAGTTGAGGAAGAACAGAGAAGAAAAGACTGAATGGAGATGCAATAGCCATCTTCAAATATCTGAAGGAAGATGGAGCAAGTTTGTTTTCTTCTGCTCCAGAGAGTAGGACCCAAGCCAACGGATTTGAATGGCAAGAAAGGGAATTCCATCTCAACATTAGGAATAATGTTTGACAGCTGAGAGTTGTTTGACAGTGGAACGAACTACCTTCGAAGGTGGTGGTCACCTTTTTCATTGGAGGTTTTCAAACAGAAGTTGACTGGCCATTTGTCAAGGATTCTTTAGCTGTGATTTCAGCCTTGCAGGGGTCTAAATTACCCTTTGGAGCCCTTCCAATTCTATAATTCTATGATTGAAACTTGGACCTTCTGAATGCAATAATGTATTCTACCAGTCAGCTAAGATCTTACCCCGACACTCAGCTATACCCTTTTCACTTTCTAAATTGTTGTATGAACTCTTCACTGCCTCTATTCTCCGTGGAGCTCAGAGTTCCTCACCTATAGGGGAGAAAATATAGATGTCCCCCTTTGCCCACACTTCCCTAAACAATTGGGATCTATGCAAATGCTAGGTTGTTTCTTATTAAATTTCAGTTCCCACACTTTGCACCGAGTTTATATTTCACCTTGACAGCTCTTGCAGTATGTATATTTCCGTGATGACAACCACCGCATTAAGCAAATATATATTTTGCGAATATTGCTATGACAGTAGAGATGGTTTTAAAGCTACATTTGTAATTATTAATTACACCCACCTTTTTCTTTAAAACAGAAAAATCAAAGATACAAAGTGCAGTTTTCTTCCTACAGATCATCAAAATGCATTTCTGTTATGCTAGCAATCTATATTGTTAAAAAGTATATCAATCTGTCATCAAACTTATAGCTCCTTTGTCTGACATCCATCAACTTATCCGATTCCTAACAAAGCATTCTTGCACTAAAGCAGTTTCTGGTAACAATGTGTTGGAACGCATGTAATATGAAAGAGTTTTAATAGCTAACTATTCACCATGACAATATCAATGAAATCTCTCACAGCGTATCTTAGACAGTTAAACACTGTAATCTTCACTTTCCTGCGAGATCCAATAACTAAAAGAAAAAGTGAGATCAGTCATGAACAAAGTAAGGTTCTTCTTTGTTTTCTTGCCAAAAAAAGTGGGGTGTGTGTGTATTTTAATAAAGAAGATCCCGGTTATTAAGCAGTTGGAGGATAAATTTACATCTTTCTTTTCCGCTAGCAGTGCAGTTTGCAATAGGATTATATCCAGCTGGTTGCTTGCTATCACGGGCTTCTGTTACAAATTAAAAATAACTCCTAGGTTTTTAAAAATTTGTTATTGTTTTTTAAAAATGATAATAATTAAATGGGAGCCTCGACTATCTATAGCTCTTAGAAATGACATATTGTGGTTATTTTTATTTTTAAAAAGAAACAAGGTTGGTTTAATTAAAAGTGAGCATCTTTATGGATGTGGGATACAAAAGAACAATCTGAACCCCACGTGGCTCAGAGCTGATGGTGCTATTCATCGAATTTCACAGCAACACCTGACTCACCAGACACACTTATAATCTGAAAGCATCCACTGTGGTGCTGAGTCGTAAGAAGCATGGCGTACCTGGACAATACCCTTGGATAAGGCCAACTGCTGACACTTATTCTGCCCCCACCCCTGGAAGTTCCCAATCCATGGTCAGCTGTGGTCAAGCTTTCCCAATCCAGGATTGGACATAAGTGTCTTAGCAGTGCGGATGGGCGAATCATTTTGGGTTCTCTATTTTTCTTTTTACCAATCTGCACACCAAAGCTTTCCAATATGCGCACCAAAACACATTTACCCTCTGAAATTCTCAGTTCTCTCAATTTTGCAATGTTGTTCTCCTCAAAAGATCACAAAAATGCATAAATTTGGGTGAAGTGTGTATAAAAATGCACATACTAGTGAAATTAGCATTAATATACTAAAATGCAGTGCCATTTTTCTAGAAGAAGAGGTGCTGGAGCTCACTATCAACTTCTCCCTTGTCCTCTTAGAATGGCAATGATGCCCATCTGAGAGGTGCTGGTGCTGAGCTCCTTGTGAGTTCTGTTCATAATTGCAGGAAGTTTTCTTGCTGCTGTTGTTTTACATAGGAAATGGATTCAGGCATGGCAGTCAGAATTAGAAATTCAATACTCTGCCCCTGCATACTCTGGTATGTGGAAACCAGGCCTTGCTCCTTCCCTTGACTTTGAGGGTCTTGTTATTGTGGTCATATTTTCATGTCAAGCATCTCCTTGTCTCCCCATGGAAGCGTGTATGCTTTTTAGCAAAACCTATGGTGGAAAGGGCGGCCAATGATATATTTCCTTCTCTATATTTATTGTTGCCTGGTTGACGATGAAACCTCACTTGAACCACTCAACTGGTGCAGTGCAGATCTGTTCTGTTCTACTTATTGCCTCTGTCAGTTGTGAAAGGAAACAGGCTACTTGTTGCTATTAGGAAGGCAGTTGAGTCCATTAACCTTTTGCCCTATGTTTTGAGGCTAATAGGAAGGAGGAAAGAAACCATTTGTATCTAACATGCACACAAATTTTTATTATCCAATAAAAGATGGGAAGCCAGACTGATATCTTCCGTATAGCTGGTGGACCACAAGTGATGTTTAGCACACATAATTATTATTTGAGGTTTGGGTTTTGTTTTGTTTTTTAAAGAGAGTGGTGTCTCTTGTTGAGATGCACCCAATGAACCCCCTCTTTGGCAGCAATGTCCATGCTTACAGAATGGGTTGGCCAATTCTCCTCCCCCTGTGCCCCTACAAGTCCCCTCCTCTCCCAAATATACTCAAGTGGTTTGGAAGACCCCCCCCCCCAAACAGTACATGGTGAGAGAGGATTGTTCTGTCTGGCAAGCTTATATGCTTGTAGAGCCATACCTTGAGTTACAGACGCTTCAGATTGCTCGTTTTCGGGTTACTTCTGGGTTTCGGTGCTCACGCATGTGCAGAAGCACTAAATCGCGCTTTGCACATGTGCAGAAGTGCCGAATCACAACCCGCGCATGAGGAAATGTGGCACTGTGGGTTGCAAATGCTGTGGGTTGTGAACGTGCCTCCTGCACAGATCACATTCACATCCCGAGCATCCACTGTACAGACAGGATGTTCATAATGGTGAAAAAGTAAATTCCACCCCACACTTCTGTTTATTTATTTTTTTTTTGAAGACCCTCTCAATCATTTACATAAGGGGTGAGATAATATTTTAGGTATCCTTATCCTGAATAGTATAATGCTTTCTACGCCTGTTATTTCAGCCTCACCCAGATCCAATTTTTCCCCCAGCTTCCAATATTTCACAGAGGAGAATAGGGACATACTTGTAAGTTCTCAGTTGAAAGTCAGCAATGTAAAATGGTTCTGTTCTTTTTCTTTTCTAAAAGAAAGAAAGAAAAACATTGGGGGTGGGGATTCATCTACTGAACACAGGTCTTGATTTTAGGCAATACACTTTATATGCCCCCTGATTTTAACATCATAACAAGCATGTCTGATGGTTTAGGCTAAAAGATAAAGAATACCTCAGATGGATCAGCTTCTTGGCGGGGTGTGGCAATTGAACCCAGGGTTCAATTGGTCAAGACAGCAACACCCTTGCCCCTTAAGCAGGGATAGGTGAATCTGTCAATTTCAGTTTGTAGCCA
The DNA here is from genome assembly GCF_965153285.1 of Podarcis tiliguerta. Lineage (NCBI taxonomy): Eukaryota > Metazoa > Chordata > Lepidosauria > Squamata > Lacertidae > Podarcis > Podarcis tiliguerta. The sequence goes on from NC_139544.1 coordinate 58,314,989, forward strand.
ATTAAGTTTTACTCAGGGTAAACCCATTGAAATTAATGAGTCTGCTCTGAGCAGGCCTAACTTTAGGTATATCTCTCTCCCAATCTTAATTTCAGTTCTTCACCTTTCCACATCATGATGATGATGATGATGACGACAATTTTAGAAAAAGGTTTTCATGAAGGATTATCAGCATTTTCATTCAAATTTTCAATGCAATTTCACCTAATATAGACGTTTGTGTTTTGCAAAGGAATTCATCCTAATATAATGCACTTTTGTTTGTTATTTACATAAATATTTTATGCACACTTATCCCAGTATATGCATTTTTATACACATTTTTTGGCTGGAGTAGTGCACTGCAAAATCTGACGTAGTGCAGAATTTGTATATTGTTTCAGAAAGTGTGAATTAGGGAGTCTCGCCTTTAAATATCAAGCGAACTTTGTTCCTCTCCCTTCCCTGCTCATAAGCAGGAAATGCAATAATTAAATATTTGAATTGGGTTGTGACATTGCCACTGCATGCATTTATTTTATTTTTTTATTTTGGCAAAAGAAAACATTTCAAGCACGACTAGCGACAGAGACTATGGGAAAATAATTGCAAAAAAAGAAAAGAAAAAAAGAATGTGCTTGTCGTCATTTCCAAAGAGGATAACAGGGCTGCAAGAGCGGAGAAATCTACATTAGAAGACCAGCTGTGCATTAGGTGTAGAATACAATGTAGAGTGACATAAATTACCATAGTAAGCAAATGGACATTTAAGAATCCAGGCGGGAGAGAGTCGGCAGCCGTTGGAAGGCCAGAGATTGTGTAGGCATGGTTGGCTGTGTCTCAGTGTTTTCAGACATTTTGCACAAAAGAAAATGGGATATTTCCAATCTTTACTGAACAAACTAAGCAACCTTTGCTCACCCCTATGGTTTTCCGGTGTTTTCCTTTCTCCATTTGGAAACAGATTGGCACAAGCTGGTTCAATTGTAACAGCATTTTAAAGGATCCAGGGGTATAGCCTGGCTCCTGTATGTACACTTACATATCCTTGTACACAACCCAATTGAACCAACTGAGAATGAAAGAAGAATAACATGAAAACATAGGAGTGTCAAAAAATTACACATCGTGTGGGGAAAGCACAGAACTTCCCCCCTCCCTCTGCATCACTCATGACATTGGAACCTGCATCATAAGAGCATGAGAAGAGCTTGCTGGATCAGGCCAAAGACATATCTAACCCAGCATCCTGTTCCCATAGGGCAGTCATTATCGAATCCTTTTCTCTGGGCCACACTTTCAGAATAAGAATTTCGCCACACTGAATTTTTTAGCTGGAAAGAATTATATTGGAGAAGAAAAAGGAACAACTCCCAGCAGTGCTTGACTTATAACATAGAACACAACTACTGTCATGGACTGGTTGGATGCAGAAGAATGGTTGGAAGACCAGCTGGGGAGTCACCAAGGGAAGAAGGCTGAGAGGTCATGGAATGGTCAGGGTGGTCAGAGGAATAATAATAATAATTTATTTATACCCTGCCCTCCCCGGCCAGAGCCGGGCTCAGGGCAGCTACCACCAGTAAAATTACAGTAAAAACATAATGGGGGGGGGAATTTAAAATATAGGTTGAAATGCCCTGTGGAAAGATGTCAAGTCCCGCAGGGCCCTAGTCTCTTGTGACAGATCGTACCACCAAGTCGGGGCCACTACTGAAAAGGCCCTGGCCCTAGTTGAGACCAATCTAACCACCTTGCAACTTGGGACCTCCAAAATGTTGTCATATATGGACCTCCCTTAGAAGAGGGAGAAGGCTGGGAAGAGGAGGTGTCAGAAGCTGAAGGGGTAAAAGGCCTTAGTAATCTGGGAGGGTCTGCAGCAGAGAGAGGTCCAGAGACAGAAGCTAAAACAGGAGAGTGGAAAAATGGAAGCCCAGAGGAAGATATGAGTCCAGCTGGTGAACAGGCACATGTGCCTTCCTCTCTATCTACATAATTTAATATCATCATCATCTTTATTGAGGTCCAACGTACCATAACATGGATTCAGAATAGACTCATACAGACAACCCCCCAGGGAAGGGAGACTGAAGCGTTATTTGTTTAGTCATGGGTATGTTGATCTTACGGAAATCAGCCCTGAGTGCTCACTGGAAGGACAAATCCTGAAGCTGAGGCTCCAAAACTTTGGCCACCTCATGAGAAGAGAAGACTCCCTGGAAAAGACCCTAATGTTGGGAAAGATTGAGGGCACAAGGAGAAGGGGACGGCAGAGGACGAGATGGTTGGACAGTGTTCTCAAAGCTACTAACATAAGTTTGACCAAACTACGGGAGGCCGTGAAAGACAGGAGTGCCTGGTGTTCTCTGGTCCATGGGGTCATGAAGAGTCGGACACGACTAAACAACTAAACAACAACAAATGTTGATCTTTGATTCGTATGTGTCAGGGGTTCAGGAGCAGAGTCACAGGAGAGGGAGGAAACGGAGAGCGAGGGGGAGGAGTCTGAAGGAAATGTCAGCGACGACAGTAGTCCGAGGTCTCTGAGTCTCTCCAGTGACTCGGAGGATTCACAGAAAGGGGCCCCCATGGTCAGGGCAAGGGGAGTGCCCAGGGGGACACCTCGGGAAGAAGGGGCCAGAGGAGACTCAGAGAGTAGCAGTTGGAAATCAGGGCCCGCGTCCCCCCCAGAGGGCAGTAGGGGGGAGGAGTCCCAGGCATCGGGATCAGGTGGAGCGCTGCCAGCGGGAGAACATGAGGCAGGATTGACCACACCTCCGTCGGGGAGTGAGGAAACGGTCATCAGGAAAGTTAAACGCGCGCGCGCGCCAAGTTCAAATGTACAGGAGGGAGGCACAGTGGGCAGCCCGGGAAGAGAGCCAGGTCCTAAAGCCCGCAGAAGAGAGCGGGAGGAGTCAGGGGGGTCGTCATCGTCAGCCTCAGAGGAATCCAGGGAGACAGGGGCCCCGGAGGGCAACAGGACCCAGAGGAGAAAGAAGAGGTGGAGTAAAGCTAGAGTCTTAAACTGGTGTACAGGGGGCGGGGACTCAGAGGGAGCTTCGCCGGTCTAAAGTTTAGACGTAGGGATGGAGCGCTGCGGCGTGGAAATGGAAACTGTACTTCAATAAAGACTTTTGTACATAAATACCAGCCAGCGTTGGTCCTCTGTGAGCTGGGACCAGGAGCCAGCCCTGACAGTAAGCTCCCTCCCCTGAGAAGATTTTCCACCAAGAACCTCGCAACGTGAGTCGACGTAGCGAGGGGAGAGAAGTGGTGCTTTGCGAGCTCACAAGAATCAGACAAGATGACTACAGAACAGGAATGGACAGACCTGCGAAATGCTGTGGTTCAACTCAACGCAGAGGTGCGTGCCTCCAGAAAAAGGGAAGAAGAAATGGATACAGTCTGCAAGGATCTCCAAGCCAGGTTGGACATGCTTACTAGACAAGGGCAAACGGGAGCCAGACCAGAGGGCATAGGGCTGGGGAAAAGGGGGGGCAGCCTGGTATCGCATTTCGACGGGAGTTTACCACAGTACCCTAATTTCCGAGCAGACTTGCTCTTTGCGCTGAATCTGCTGGAAAAGGACTTTAGAGATGAAAGAGAAAAAGTGGGGTTTATCCTATCCCATTTGCATGGGGAAGCCAAAGCGTGGCTGAGAAATTTATGGAGAGATAATGATCCGGCGCTCCAAGACGCGGATGCGTTCATTAAAGCGATGGATGCATGTTTTTTATCAAAGATAGACGTCGATATTGCCAGAAGAGACATACATGGTCTCAAACAAGGCAAAGCCAGTGTAAGGCAGTATCATGCCCGCTTTTTTGCATTAGTCCACGCGCTGGGGTGGGAGAAGAATTCTGCTCCAGTCAGAGACCTTTTCTGGGAAGGATTGAATGCAAATGTGAAAGATGAGATTGCAAGAGGAGAGAGACCTAAGACCACTCAGCAAGTGGTTCAGAGGGCGCTGGAAATCGGCGTGCGTTTGGAAGAACGTCCATGGAACAGAGATGAAGGGCGTTGGGGACGCACACCAGCGAAAGCACCTCCCCTTTTTCCCAGAGATGCAGCGCGTGCGCAATCCACACCCCCCCAAGGAGGGGGGGAAGAACCGATGGAGCTCGGAGGTGCCAGGGCTCAGTCAGCTACCAGAGCCCTAACGCCGGGAGCAGTCAAAACGAAGCCTCCTAGAGGGAACAGGAAGTGCTACATCTGCGACAGTGCTCAACACATGGCGAAAGAGTGTCCCCAGAGGCTCCACAAGCACACTGCAGCCTCGGCAACAGTCAAAGAAGCAACTCGACTGGGAACACAGCAGCAGTTAAACGACAGAGTCTGGCTGGAGGAAGAGGCACTGGGGTCCAGTCAGACAAGTCCATGAAGCAATCCCCAGCACTTTTGCAGCCCACAGACCCCCTCCCACCCAAACCAGTGGTGCAGCTTACAGCGTCTCTCCAACTGCCCAGCGGCAGCACTCTGGAAGTGCCGATCACCATTGACTCCGGCAGCAACGCCGACTTTATAGGACTGGATTTTATTCAGCAGCACAATATACCACTGCTACCAGCCACGCTGCCCCTGAAGGTTGTCACGGTGGATGGCAGAGACTTGTTAGGGGGGCAGGTGATGCAACAAACGCAGCCAATGGTGATGCGGATTGGAAATCACCAAGAGGTCATCAGTTTCAACGTCACCAAACTGTCGGACACGCCGGTGGTCTTGGGCATGAGTTGGCTGCACAGGCACAGTCCAGCATTGGCGTGGTACCAACGCCAACTGACCTTCGGTTCCTCCTATTGCGCGGAACATTGCATTCTTCCTAGCCCGGAAGAAGGAGGGGAAGACACGCAGCTACAATTAAGCACGCTGCAAGCAGTGCCACACAAGTACGCAGCGTTTTTGGAGGTTTTCTGTGAGAAGGAAGCAGACAAGCTGCCTCCCCACAGGCCCTATGACTGCCAGATTGACCTCCTGCCAGGGGCGACGCTGCCAGCCGGGAAACTGTATTCCATGTCTGAAGACGAGCTACAGGAGCTCAAGGAGTTCATAGACCTCAACTTAAAGCGCGGTTTCATCCGGGAGTCGAAAGCAGCGGGGGGCAGTCCTGTATTCTTTGTGAAGAAAAAGGACACGCCCCAAAAGAGGCTTGTAGTTGATTTCAGGCTCTTAAATTCGAAGACCAAGCCCACAGCCTTTCCAATGCCCAAAATAGATGACCTGCTTGCTACGGTGAGGAAAGGACGCGTTTTTACAAAGTTGGATCTGCGAGGGGCGTACAACCTGATTCGCATACGGGAGGGGGACGAGTGGAAGACTGCCATGTTCACGCCCCTGGGCACATATGAATACAGAGTTATGCCCTTCGGTTTACAAAATGGCGCCCACTGTTTTCAAGCCTTCATGCATCACGTCCTGGCGGGTCTCCTCTACAAGAAATGCGTCTGCTTCTTGGACGACATCCTGATATTCTCAGAATCTGAGGAGACCCACGAGGGGGACGTCAAGGAGGTTCTGCAGCGACTGCAGGAGCATCGGCTATACGCCAAGCTGGAGAAGTGCCAGTTCGACAGGAAGGAGGTGGATTTCCTGGGCTACAAGCTGTCGGACAAGGGGCTCGCCATGGACAGCGCCAAGGTTCGCGCAGTGTTGGATTGGAAGAGCCCGCGCAATCGGAAGGAGGTCCAGCGGTTTGTGGGGTTTGCCAACTTTTACCGCAAGTTCATCAAGGGGTTCGCGATGCAGACAGCGGCCATTACCGACACGCTCAGCTCCAAGAAGAAGAAGTTCATCTGGACGGAGCAAGCGGAGCAGTCCTTCCAGAACCTTAAGCGTCTCTTCTCGTCCGAGCAGCAACTACTGCATGTGAATCCCAGCAAACCGCTGAGAGTTGAGACGGACGCCTCAGACAGAGCCGTGGGCGCCGTACTGTTGCAGGAGGACCCGCATGGGGACTGGAGACCGTGTGCCTTCTACTCTAGGAAGCTCAGCAAGTCAGAGCAGAACTACACCATCTGGGACAGGGAGTTGCTGGCCATTCATGCAGCATTCAAGGCGTGGCGGCACTTCCTCATCGGGGCCAAACACACAGTGCAGGTTCGCACGGATCATAAGAACCTGGAGTACTGGCGCACGGCAAGGTTCCTGAACCAGCGGCACATCAGATGGGCGGAGTTCTTTGCGGATTTCGACTTCAGGATAGAATACATCCCAGGCGACAACAACATCATGGCAGATGCACTGTCCAGAAAGCCGCAATACCTCGAAGAAGCGGCGCCAGCAGCGGCCAAGCACATTTTCGCCCAGAAAGCGTGGGCGTGCGCTTCCGCAACCGTGGACCTGGAGGCGGTCCGTCGAGCACTGCAGGAGGACTCCTTCGCACTAGCCAAGATGGAGGACGTGCGCAAGGGCACGGCGAAAGACGACGAGTTCCAAATACGGGACGGATTGCTAATCCGCAGAGGAGCACTCTATGTACCGGGAGACGAACTCCGTGCGAAAGTACTGCAGCAGTTGCACGACGCGCCAACCGCCGGGCACTTCGGCAAGGAGAAGACGGCAGAACTCGTTGCCAGAGATTTCTGGTGGCCCAAGATGAGAGGGGAAGTCGCGGAGTACGTCTCGAGGTGCGACACCTGCCAAAGGGCCAAGTCAGTGCACAAACCTCCGGCAGGACTGCTCGAACCACTACAGACCCCGAGCGAACCGTGGGAGAGGGTGGCCCTGGACTTTGTCACGGATTTACCCAGCTCAAGGGGCAAAACGGCAGTGCTAGTGGTGGTGGACATGTTCACCAAAATGGCCCACTTCATTCCGTGCGCGAAGGTGGCCACGGCAGAACAGACCGCCAAACTGTTCATAGACCACGTCTTCAGGGTGCACGGACTGCCACGGTCTATCTTGTCCGACAGGGGGCGCCAGTTCATTTCGAGCTTCTGGCAGAAACTGATGGGTTTCCTGAACGTCAAGATCAACCTAGCGTCGGCGAGACACCCGCAGACCAACGGGCAAGCGGAGCGCGTCAACGCCATCATGCAGCAGTACCTGAGATGCTATGCAAATCAACAGCCGACGACATGGGTGGACTACCTGCCGCTCGCTGAGTTCGCTTACAACAACACGAAGCACGTGTCCACAGGGGTGACGCCGTTCTTCGCCAACAACGGGAGGCATCCCAGAACCTTCCTGGGATTAGAGAGACTGGGGGAGGGGGAGCCACAGGCAGCGGAAGTCTTGGCGGCGGAATTGCAGGAAGTTCACGAGCAGCTTGGGAGGCAGTTAGAGCTTGCAAAGCACGCATACAAACTGCAAGCTGACAAGCACAGGAGGGTTGGGGAAGACATACAGGTGGGAGACTGGGTGTGGTTAGCGGCCCACGCAGTGCCGACCAGGTCCTTAGCTAAGAAGAAACTCGGACATAAACAGCTAGGACCTTACCTAGTTGAGGCACAGATCAATCCGGTGGCCTTCCGGTTGACACTTCCGGAGGGATCCAGAATGCACCCAGTATTCCATAGGTCGGTGCTCACGCCCTACAAAGCACCTCACCGATTTCAGGCGCAGAGCACAGCACCAGACCAGTATAGGGAGATCCCCCCAAGGAGGGAGTCGCCAAGAAGGGAACCCATCAACCAGGTCACAGAGATTTTGGACTCGAGATGGGGGGAAGAGGGAGTAGAATATTTTCTCGCAAGGGAAGGTACCCCGGCCAGCGCCAACAGTTGGGTGCCGGACTATGCCCTGGACGAGCCTCTCCTCAAAGAGGAGTTTCATGCCTTGTTCCCACACAGGCCCATGCCAGCCGAGTATTTCGACGACTGGCTTTTCACACCCACGCTTTCTACCAGCACGTTCCAGGGATTCACCTCGGACGAAGAACCAGCATTAGAAACACGTTCACCAGAGGGCTCGCCCTCGGGGTTTGCCTCAGACCGCTCATTTTGGTGGGACAATCGAGGAGCGGAGAGGTGGCTGAGGGGCCCTTGGCAGGCAACGGACCCAGAGGGGAACGAGGGTGAGAGGGACATGGACGTGATGGGGGAGGACGTTGGGTTCGAGCATGGCGGCACGGAGATGGAAGCAGAGGAGAACGAGGTCGGCGAAGACACGGAGGACGAGCCGGATTTATCTAACTGGATGCACGCCACGGGGGACGAACTGTATCCACCATTCACCCCCACAACGACGGAGCGCCCAGCACCCCCGCAGGAGGAAGGGGAGGGGGGAAGGGGGGGCTTCGAGGGGGGGATGGATGTCAGGGGTTCAGGAGCAGAGTCACAGGAGAGGGAGGAAACGGAGAGCGAGGGGGAGGAGTCTGAAGGAAATGTCAGCGACGACAGTAGTCCGAGGTCTCTGAGTCTCTCCAGTGACTCGGAGGATTCACAGAAAGGGGCCCCCATGGTCAGGGCAAGGGGAGTGCCCAGGGGGACACCTCGGGAAGAAGGGGCCAGAGGAGACTCAGAGAGTAGCAGTTGGAAATCAGGGCCCGCGTCCCCCCCAGAGGGCAGTAGGGGGGAGGAGTCCCAGGCATCGGGATCAGGTGGAGCGCTGCCAGCGGGAGAACATGAGGCAGGATTGACCACACCTCCGTCGGGGAGTGAGGAAACGGTCATCAGGAAAGTTAAACGCGCGCGCGCGCCAAGTTCAAATGTACAGGAGGGAGGCACAGTGGGCAGCCCGGGAAGAGAGCCAGGTCCTAAAGCCCGCAGAAGAGAGCTGGAGGAGTCAGGGGGGTCGTCATCGTCAGCCTCAGAGGAATCCAGGGAGACAGGGGCCCCGGAGGGCAACAGGACCCAGAGGAGAAAGAAGAGGTGGAGTAAAGCTAGAGTCTTAAACTGGTGTACAGGGGGCGGGGACTCAGAGGGAGCTTCGCCGGTCTAAAGTTTAGACGTAGGGATGGAGCGCTGCGGCGTGGAAATGGAAACTGTACTTCAATAAAGACTTTTGTACATAAATACCAGCCAGCGTTGGTCCTCTGTGAGCTGGGACCAGGAGCCAGCCCTGACAGTATGAATACTGAAATAAACTGTGATATCATTGGACTTGTTGTCCAGAAGATATTTGGTATAATAGGCTTCAGATTGACCCAGCCGATTTGCCAATAGTGGTTTAATCAATAGTTCCCTAGCTTGATCATGTTGTCCACAATGCAATAAAATATTCCTCAAGCAGTCGACGTCCTGAGAGCATACACAGATCCTATTTTGATAAGGGATACCTCTTAGTCTGCCATTTAACACTTCTGATGGGAATACATTTAATCTGGCTTTGGTGAAAAGACGCCAAAATGTTGGTACAGATTTCTAAGATACCATCTGCATAAAGCTTCCCTCCATCTTTATCTCCCAGAACCAGAAGAGGGCTGAAATGGGCAGAGTAGCTGCAAGCTGCATGCAGGTACAGTCTCTGATTACTTGGGGAAAGCCCTGGAGAGGAGGGGACTTAGATGGATGTGGGATTACACGGATTTAAAATTTCAGCAACTGATTCATGGGGTAAAATCTAATGGGGTTGAGCTGCTGTGCTCATTAGGCCAGACCCTCAGTCTGTGAATATTGTGGCTTTGCTACATAAGAACGTGAATAATTCCCCAAAATAGAATTATAAATAAGCTTCTTACAAAGGTACATTAAGTATGTATACAAACTCAGTAAGAGGTGTGAGCTTTCTTTTTCAGGGTAATCTCACTTATATTAGGTCTAATTGGAAACAAACTCTCATCTCCTCTTTTCTGATCTTTCATATTCATCCAAGCTGAAAATTCCTGCTCACAACAATAAGTCATGGAGAACTGTAGAAGAATAGCTAGTGCTCTTGAAGAGAGAAGTGGATACTGCTTCTGGTTTTATATCCAAAAATTGTTTGATGCTATACTATACTACGCTGAAATGTTTGAAGGTTTCTTGGATTGTCCTTAAATCTTTCCACCACACCTGCCATCCACACCAGTGCGCCACACCCTTTGAGAAACTTTGCCATAGGATGTTTCAGTGAGTTTTCTTTATCAATAAAACAAACAGTTACTTCTCCTCCTTATTTGACTTTGTTGAACCTATCTTCTTCTTCTTTGGCTATCACTCATGGCTGAGTAAGATTTTATTCCATAAACATGGTTTTAACAATGAGTCTGTAAGTGATTGGGGAGGCAATTCTGGATCTACACGTCCTTCCACAGTGGGGACATTGGTTTCCAGGCGCGAGTTGATCACGGTGTGGATTTGCCAAGTGTGCCTTCCTCCTAGCACTTTGCTCCCTTGCATCCTGAGTATGAGTGTCTTCAAAGCCCATGGCACCTTTGGTTAAGGCTGTTCTCCAATTGGAGCGCTCGCAGGCAAGTGTTTCCCAATTGTTGCTGTTTGTGTGGTGAGTTCCCACCTCCCCCAAGGAAATAAAGACACAAGACACCAGTATTTTAAGTTAATGGGCAAATTAGGCCACAGCTTTATTGATTACAGGAATTGAGCGGTATTGGCTTAGGCATTGGACCTATCGACTAACCGGCTTCAGCCTGATTGCTAGAAGACCAGCAAGGGTCAACCACCAGTAGGGGGAGTCCTGCTGATGTACATCAACTAGGAGCTCCCCCGGGGTCACTGCTCAGGGGTGTGCCTTAGGCCCACACCTCCATAGGCTTCGGACAGGGCAACACCCCCAGAATCCTTTACCAGACTACCCTTCGCTGTGGGGGAAGGTGATGGCGCTTCCTCCCCCCCACTCATCTGCATAACAATACCCTTACCAATGCCTAACCGTCAATGCCGAGGAAGTTGTGATGATTTGCTACAAGGTAGGTGAAAAACCAAATGGCTGGTGCCAATTTGCCAAGTGGAACAAAATTCCTACCAGGCCCCTTGATGGCGACCAACCAAAGTCCATTGCAAGGTCAAAGAGCCAAACCTAAAGGGTGGGAGGGTGGGAAACCGGAGCAGTTGGGGCGCTGGAGCCGAGAAAGAGGGAAATCCTTAGGCACGCCTGCCCTAAATAGCACGGGCCACGCCTCCCGGGCCAGCCGATTGGCTGGCAAGGGAGATGACGCGCCCGAGGATTCCCTGCTCTTGCGGGGGCTGCAAGCCAGCCCCCATGCACATGGGGGGAGGTCATGAAGCCCGCAACCCCACCTCTTCTCCAGCTCGGAAGTGGCTTTATACTACTTTTTTTAAAAAATGCCTTAAGACAGTCTTTAAGCCTCTTTTGTTGTCCACCAGCATTCTGCTTTCCATTTATACAGAGGAAGATGCAACTCTAGACATTTATTTCACATTTTCTAATAGCAACCATTGACAGTCTGCATATGAATGCATATGTTAGGAAAACAACATACAAAATACATTATATTAGGGGAAATTGCCTTGGAAAAATGTGTATATTAGAGGAAAATGCACACAAAAATGTCTGCATTTGGAGAAATTAGTACTAAACTGCTGATACATTTTCATGAGCAATTCATGAGGAATACATACATGTGTACGTATGAAATGTGGAAAACTGAGGTGTGGAAAAATGAGAAACTGTGAGAAATTGAAACTTGCAGATTCATAACCAGGAGAAATATATACAGCTTCATGTCTATGACATGTCATCAGAAGCCTAAATATTCCTGTTAAAAATCCATTTCATATATGAAAGAAACAGAATGGTATTAGGCAATGGATTTCTCATGAGGAGTGAACCAAAGTTGCCATTAGGAGCAATAGACCATTGCTATCTTATGCTACAGAGGAAAATGCACACTGTTTTGCTGGCCAATGAAATGCAAGTATATTCCAGATGTATTAAGCATTAATTTCTATGCTATCATTGTGCAAAGAGAAATTAACTCCAGCTACTGGCTTTCGCCTTCCCAGACTGTAGAAAATATAACCAGTGTAGAAACTATAAATGCTGTTGAAAGCTGGTCAGACAATCTAAGAAACCAGAGGGGTGGGGGGTGGGGAACAGACACTGTTCACCTGTGGTCTTTATTCATATTTGAAGACCACAAGGTCAAAGGGAAGATCTATGGCTTTAAGATAAAGGATTTCAATTTTACAGAAAAATATTTCTGGTAGAGATTCCCCCCCTCCTCTCTTTTAAGAGCAGGAGATAATATTATCAAGAGAAGCACCAAAGTCTTTGATAGGCCCAGAAGACAAAGTCCCGAAATACCTATTGTGGATCATGCTAGTAAGGATTTATGACCTAGGATAAACAGATCTATAGTCTATCAAAAAGGCAAAGGCATAACTGGAACCAAAGCCCAAAAAGTGTGAGAAAGAGGGAGTGCGGGAGAAAGATTATTAAAGCAACTGGGTAATGGAAATCTATAAGAAAACTGGGCAGTGTGTTACAGGTGAAATGATTGAGCCCCATTCCCAGGCCAGAACATCTTTCTCTCTCTGTCTTGTGGGCTGAAATATCCAGCGACTGAAGCAGAGGAGGAGAACGTGTCTGGGATTCAAACTTCTTGCAGGGGAGAAATTGGAGGGGAAGGGATGTCTGGCTCATAGTTTGCCAGGAGACACATTGCAAGTAGGGCAATGATAACTTAGTCAAGTAAGTTTGGTGCTTCAAAAAAGTGCCACTTCTGTGCTCCCGAATCCGACACAAATTCCTCTTCCTTACTGTTGACATCCTTTCTTTCCCCAACTCCTATGGAAATGAGCTATTGCCCAGGGGATTGACCCAAAGTTCAGCAACACACTCCTTCAAACAGTACCACAAGATGAAAAGGTGGTAACCAACTTAGATGGCTTTAAAATATGATCAAATGAATTCATGGAGGAGAAGGCTACCATTGGTTGCTAACGGATTGAGGTTGAATCCTGACAAAATAGAAGTACTGTTTCTGGGGGACAGAGAGTGGGTGGGTGTGGGGGATTCCCTGGTCCTGAATGGAACAACTGTGCCCCGAAGGACCAGGTGTGCAGCCTGGGAGTCATTTTGGACTCACAGCTGTCCATGGAGGACAGGTCAATTATGTGTCCAGAGCAGCTGTCTACCAGTTCATCTGGTACGCAGGCTGAGACCCTACCTGTGATTTCCAGAAAGTGTTATTCTCCTGTGATTTCCAGAAAGTGTTATTCAGAATCTCCTGGGGTGACAGAGCACAGCCATCATGGCTAGTAGACATTAATAGACTTCTCCTCCATGAAGCATCTGCCTTGCATGCAGAAGGTCCCTGGCATCTCCAAGTAGGGCTGTAAATACCTATGATGGAGACCCACTACTGGTCAGTGTAGACAATGATTAGCTAGATGCACCAATGGTCTGACTTGGTTAAAATCAAATTTGCAGAAGGCACCAAACTTGGAAGGGTAGCTAATGCTGCAGAAGGTAGAATCAGAATTCAAAATGACCTTGACAAATTGGAGAACTGGGCACAAGCTAACAAAATGAATTTAAATAGGGACAAATGTAAGGTTCTGCACTTAGGTGGGAATTACCAGGTGTACAAATATAGGATGGGGGACACCTGGCTTACTAGCAGTACTTGTGAAAAGGATCCAGGGGTCATAATGGACCACAAGCTTAACATGAGTCAACAGTGTGATGCAGCAGCAAAAAGAAAAAGAAAAAGAAAAGCTGCATCAATAGGTCTATACGTCTATAGTGTCCAAATAATAGTACGCCTTGGTCAGACCACACCTGGAATACTGTGTCAAATTCTGGACACCACAATTTAAGAAGGATGTTGACAAGCTGGAACATGTGCAGAGGAGGGCAACCAAGATGATCAAGGGTCTGGAACTAAGCCTTGTTAAGAATGGTTGAAGGAGCTGGGCCTGTTTAGCCTGGAAAAGAGGAGACTGAGAGGAGATATGATAGCCATCTTCAAATATCTGAAGGGCTGTCACATGGAAGAGGGAGCATGCTTGTTTTCGCCTGCTCTGGGGGGTAGGACTCAAACCAATGGCTTCAAGTTACAAGAAATGAGATTCCAACTAAACATTGGGGGAGGGTGACTTTTTGACAGTCACAGCTGTTAAGCAGTGGAACAGACTCCCATGAGAGGTGGTGGACTCTCTTTCCTTGGAGGTTTTTAAGCAGAGGTTGGATGGCCATCTGTCATTGATGTTTTAGCTGAGATTCCTGAATTGCAGGGGGTTGGACTAGATGAGAGCTGAGTACTAGATTGATGCAGTCGGACAATGGAGACCTGTTGCTTTCCCATCCTGCTTGTGTATTTCCAGGAGGCATCTGCTTCAAAGGCAGTGATCTGCTGCTGGACAGAGAATACTGACTGAGGGGATGAACATTGTTCTGATCCAGCATAGCAGTTTTTGTGTTCTTTATGGGTGGGAAAAGAAGACTTTGTGGCAGTAAACAGAGGGTTGTACCCAGTGTTATGAGTATGGAGCTTCACTTGTCCCTTTCCTGTCTCCCCCCTCTGCACTTCCCTAAAATCTCCAGAGGGTCCCCAGATACTCCAGAGCAAATTTTGATGGTGCACAAAGGGCTGAATAGAGAGAAGCGTAGGAGGAGGTTCCATTGTGCAAGCAAAGCTCCAGCTTTTGCATAATACCGAGGGAATGCAGATGTTATCCCCCAGTGCCTTTAAGGGACAGAATAAGGGTATGCCATCTTGAAAAGTATGCCCAATGTAAACATTGGTCCACAGCCCAAGGTTTGAATATGAAGCATTCCTCGGCATTGCCATTTCCAGATAGCAGTACCCAGAGCTGGGCACCAGATGCCTCTAGCTTCTTTATCAAAGCCTAGCAACCGTCACACTTTAACCTCCACACTCCGTGGAATAACTACTTAGTGCACAAAACCGGTTAAGTACAGACTTTGCCATTCCAGTCCAATATAAATGAATACTTATCTCAGTGCTAAATGAGCAAAGCCAGCAAGCAAGGGGGGGGGGAGGGGAAAATGGTGATTATAATGCATGCATTTAAATTATACCACAGAAATATACCAAGGGGAGGGTGTAAATGAGCAAGCCGTCCAGAGAGACTAGAGAATTGATTACATGGCTAACAAGTGGAATATTTTTAGGTCATTACTCATACTAATACTCAGAGTTTCTATTGTGTAGCTTCCTTATGGAACACAATGGAAATGGGACCCTATTTATCGCCAACTAAGGACAGGCAAATCTGTCAATTTTGGTTTCTCTCCATTTCTCATTTCGCCCCCAATCTTAAGTTAAGTTCTCCACTCTTTGGGATCAGTTTGCAATTCAAGAAAACAAAAAACAATATTTCTCAGTGTGGAGTACTTCTAATTGCACATTTTTGAACACAGCCTTGCCTAATATGATGCATTTATGCCATTTTCACAGATCAATGCATTTTTATGCAAACATCCTTTGGTTGGAGACTCACTTTGCAACAATTGTGGAAGTTTGTTGTAGAGCAGTGTTCTGGTTTGGAAAAGTGTGAATTAGATCGGTCCACATGAAGAAGAGTTTGGATTTGATATCCTGCTTTATCACTACCCTAAGGAGTTGCAAAACGGCTAACATTCTCCTTTCCCTTCCTCCCCCACAACAAACACTCTGTGAGGTGAGTGGGGCTGAGAGAGAAGTGTGACTAGCACAAGGTCACCCAGCAGCTGCATGTGGAGGAGCGGGGAATCAAACCCGGTTCACCAGATTTCGAGTCTACCGCTTTTAACCACTACACCACACTGGCTCTCAAGCCCCAAAGGCAAGCCCAACTGCATTTCTCTCCCAACCCTACTGCCAACCACCTTAAGAACCACCTGGACCCTTACAACCCAGCTTGATCACTGAGATCAATTGCAAGGGCATCGCCAGTGATACCCCAAGTTGGTGTATGACTCATCAACACAAACACACATTTAGGTTTCCACAATTAAAGCGGATTGAAGTGCTTTGTTGGGATAGCACACACAAAATCTACTTTTTTTTAAAAAAGAATTGACTTTCTATAGCTTAAAAAGTGATGGGAAAACACATCGAAAGTGTGAGATGGGATGATGCATAAACATTTCACAAACATGTTCTTATTAGCACAAACACTCTGGCTATACACAAACACGGATACACACAATCACCCTGTGGCTCCATTCCAAGGTGGGACAGGTTATCCTCAGGATCACACCTCACCTAAATTAGGTCCCAAATAAATTTGGGGGTCGAGCCAATGTTTGGTTAGGTTTTGAAACCCTAATTAAGCGTATAACTGGGAGAGGGACACCTGAAGAAGGCCTTGCATCTCATTCTCCTCTCCTGATTGAGAATGAGGGTGCCTTATCCCCCCCACACCTCAGGATCACCCCTACTACTAAACAGCTGTTCAGCAGAGGCATCAAACCTACTTCTTTGCAAGCATCTTCTCTGCAGGAAAGCTGATTGCAAAGCAACGCCATTCTATATGCATCACTGGCAAGCAAAGACAACTATCCTGTCTGGTCCATGGATAGCTCTGGACCATCCAACAGAGGCGGATTTAGGGGAGCATGACCGAAACATATAGACTGAGAGAGCACCACAGGGAGTACGATAACACTGACAAACAATGGAGGGTAAAAGGCTGGGAGGCACTGAATTTTGGTGTCACACACGGTGCTGGTGAAATTTTGAAGTCCAAAGACTTCAATTGCTTCCAACCTGACCTGTAATGATCTGTGGCTCTCTGCATCTCGTTTATCTCATGCCCAAGTATTTCCAGAGATGTGAGACTTGGCCTGAGCCTCAGCCAAACCTGGTTTGCAGACCTAATAAACACCCCCAAACAATAAAGGCCAAATGTAATTGAACCTCCTTGTAAGCTTTGTGCAAGAAAGTCAGGATGAACACTGACTAAACAAGTCATCTATAAGGGCCTAGATTTCGATGACAGGTCTGCTTTCTTATAAGTTCCATGGAGCAGGAACACGTCTATTTCCATCCCCTCTGCACAGACACAATTTCACACTGTTTCCAGAAAACCCTCCTACTTCTAGGGGTAGAGTTGAGTCTTAGCAAACAAACTTTCATGCAGAAAAGCTTGATCTCTGACAGCCAAACATATAAAGCACCTGGGCTGAAAAATACTAGGACTCTGCACTGGAACTGGCTGGAACTCAGATACTGTATATTGAACCAAACTGAGCAGATCTGGGCTTTGGCATGATCAGACCAAAACAGCCCCAGAATCCACAGAGCTGTTGAAAAGTTGGACAGTGGGAGGAAGAAGGAGGGGCAGGGAGCCTCTGTGATGTTTGCAAAAGGGCTTTGAAACAGCCCCTTCCTGTTAGGGAATGGATCTAGTTCAGGCACTGGTTGGGTTGGGGTTGATTGAATTATAGAACTGTAGAGTTTGAAGGCATCTTGAGAGTCATCTAGTCCAACCTCCTGCAATGCAGGAACTGAAAGTTCCAGATCAGGCCCTGGACAGTACACCTGCTTGAGATCTCAGAGAGGTGTTGGCCTAGATGGGCCAACAGTGCGTCTATCAAGTAGCTTTATGCTGATGTCTAATGAATGCAAAGTCTTTGCCTAGGCATTTCATCAAGTTGCCATTTAGGACCACTCAGGGAAGTGACTTGGAAAGAGAGGGATTCTGCCACCTTGCTAATTGAATCAGAATGCCTTCTTAATCTCCGCTGCTCCTAATTTGATATGAGAGTTGCTAATACGATACGACTGTAACATTGTATTAGGGAACAATATGTCCTGATATGATATGAATGCTAATACAATAACAAAGGAATGGTGCTGCTAATGTGTTAACGGGATAAGATATTGCTAATGAGATATGAGAGACTATGTGTGCGTCGGGGGCGGTGGGGGGATATTAATATATCTCTTCCCTGAACTTTCCCAATGCAGAATTAACCTCACTCACAAGGGATCTTGCCAGATGGCCTTTTGATCCAGCCTTGACACATCCGGCTTTATTTATCTCTCTCTGGGTTCTGTAGACACACAATGTGCATTCAGTGGCAGAACATTTAGCCTAAGTAATAAAGGGGACAGCCTAACATGATAAGGTAGACCAGGGATGAGTGGGTGATGGGTCACATGTAATTATGCATTAGCTGGTTAATAGAAGGTTAAATTTCATCACTTTAGTTGACTCTCCAAATACATCAGGATATATAGCAACATGCAGGGCTAAATGTGCCAACATGACAATGGCAACCCAGTATCAGATTTTATGCTCTTTTTGCCTCACACTTTGCTATCAGTTATGAAGGACGTTGTTTCAGAGCTGTACTTCATGTGAATATTTTAGGTTTTATGTTTCTGAAAAGCAAAGGTTGGTCTGGCAAACACCTCAAAAAACTAGTGTTGGGAAAGATTCTCAATTTCACAAAATCATGGCAAGCTTTCAAGATCTCCGGAACTCTTCACTGGAATTGTTGTTGAAAAACCCAAGGGTGGGGGGGGGAGGCTTACAAGCTGGTACACAAAATGAGGGAGACTAGTGAGAAAAGAGAAGGGCAAGCTTGTGAAAACAACAAAACTCAGGAGAGAAAATAGAAACGTGTCGAAACAACTGGATGAGAGACTTACTAGGAGACATGTTAGCATTACTGACATGTGTATATTGTCTTTCAAAATCCATCTAAGTGAACTACCTAAATTAAGTCAACCAAAATGTCATTAAATTGTGCCCAACTTTCTAAGTGTTTGTCAAGATACGGATGGTTTAACTAGCACCAACAGCACGCATGCTTTAAAATCCAAACCCAGTTAAGAGTTCAGGGGAACATGAAAGCTTGCACACTCTTTCATGTCCTTATGGCTGGTCAGGATCTGCCACTGAATAGTAGTATCAGCTGCAACCACTTTCCTTCAGCTTTATCCTGGCCCCCACTTGATGAAGAACTCAAATTTAGTTTACAATTTCTACCCAAATATTTGATCCTCAGGTACACTGATGCATTGCCAAAAGGATGCTCAAAGCAAGAGCAGATGCTACACATGACTACGCAAGCAAAGACATTGATCCAACTGTGACACACTACGCCCTGCAACCCCATTATAAAAGAAAGGGGTATCCACAATTCAGCATGGCAAGTGGTTCTGATCCTTAGACTGGACATGCAACCTAGCACTTCTCTGAGAAGGCTGAACAAGCCTCATTCGTGCATGCATTGCAGTCTCTATGACCTGGGTGATGGAGGAGGTAGATGAGACAGGCAAATGAGACAGACAGAGTAACAACCCTCTCTCACAGAGAGATAAAACTGGGTTTCTGGCAACTCTGGAGCTGGAATTGGCTGCACAGTTGACAAAGTGGATAATTCTGGGACACACACTGGTGAGGAGTGGTAAGGAGATGGTCAAGGTGAGGGAAACAACACCCCCTAGAACTTTCCACAGGATCGTCTTACTCAGGCTCTACCAGCTGGGCTAGCTGCCTGAATCTGTCCCCAGGGTGATCTGTTGGTCACTTCTCTTCTCTGTCCTGCCTCAGCCAAGCACTACCACTCAGGGACCAAGACAGACTTCAATAGAAGTTGTCTCACCCTGTCTAATGATAGGGCCAACCATAACCAGTTCCCCTTGGCTTTAATGAGAGCACGAGGACCCAGGAAGGTTACAGAGTGATGTTAGAGGGATGCTTTGACCTCCAACTCCCACCAGTCTCTGTCAACCATGGCATGCCTTTCTTCTACTCCTCCACTGGCTTTGTTGAAAAATCCACTGCAGTGCTGAGAATTGCTGAGATTGCAGGAACATCTGGAGGACCACAGATTTCCCTCCTCTGGGCTAGAACTTTTTCCAAATAGAGAGGTTTTTGTTTTGCACTGAGAGTCCTCAATCATTTGAGCTGCATTCTGAAGAGGTGCCACCCACATGCATGAAGACCACCCCTGCAAGAAGACACAGGTCCTCAGTTTGTAAGAAAACCAGGGATTTTTGCCCCAGCAGTTAAGAAAATGGCTGCCTCGTTGCCACCCAAATGTGACTGCACTCCTGCAAAGTTTGCCGCAACCCCTGCTGTGGAAAAGTGTTAAGAGACTAACAATAACAATGCAATCTCTGTATATACAAATTAAAACTCGCTGAAAGATTAAAAAAAAAATACATGGAAATATAGAAAGGGAGAGAAAAAAAGAAACCTCTACAGTCATCATTTCTTTATATTTGCTAATTTAGAACTACTAACTAAGACTACAAGCTGAGGAGAAAAATTGCTGAGAAGTCATGTTTTCCCTGAATTTGAACAAAAGCTGTCTGAAACAGAGGGAGGGGGGAATACTCCTTATCTCGACAGAAGAAAAAATAGTTATAAAAATGTAGAAAACCTTCTCAATGCAGCATAATTTATTTGCATTTCCCCAGCATAGGTCATGATTTTCAGGTCTATCCGACCCTGAATGAGAGGTCATGTATTGTGGGGGGGAAGATTATTGGTTTGTTTTCCTTCTTATTTTTATTATATATTTTGTGTTTTTTACATTGTATTTTTATGTTGTGAACCACCCTGAGACTTATGGAAGAAGAGTAGTATATAAATTGAAATCATAACAGTCAGGGCTTTTTCCTCCAGCTGGAACACACCAGAACTCAGTTCCGGCACATCTAGGGTTGCCATACGTTTGAAATTTCCTGGGCTTTTGCCAACACAATCAGGACATTTTCCCAAAACCAGGTTTGTTTCCCAAAAATAAGCTGAACAACTTTTGGGGCAATTTCCCCCCAGAAAAGCTCATCAAGCTTTGTGTCAGGATTTTTACTTCTTGAAATATGGCACCCCTAGGCACCCCTCTGGGGTGGGTGCCATTGCCATTATTAGGGCACAAGGGAGGCATTCATGATGAGCTCCAGCACCTCTTTTTCTAGAAAAATGGCATGGATCCTCAACATCTGCTTGCTCTTACACATCAGTGAAATAGATTGATATCCAGCTTGCCACAATGTCACTGAAGATTTAATTTAAGCAAACTTTAGTGGCAACGCAAATGAGTAATGATATAAATTTATTTATTTTGCAGGTTTACAAACCGCTTCACAGCCCAAAACTATCGAAGCCATGTGCAGTAAGATACAGTAAGATAAAACACAAAAGAGACAGACTCAATAAACTAAAAACAATAAAACCATTTCTACAATTGTACAGTTAATATTCCGTAAAACAACTGGGTCACACTCCAGGGAAAGCCTTCTTAAACAAAAATGTCTTTAGTAGCCACCTGAATTGAAAAGATGGAAGTGCAGTTGGTGGGCACAGATATATGGGGCAAGGCAGTTCTATTACATAACCCGGTCCCAAGCGGTTTATAGCTTTACTTAGAAAAAAACAAAACTGCTATCCTGAACATCACCTCTCCCTTGCCAGAGGTAACCCAAAAATCAAGCTGATACCACAGAGGGTTAAAAAATAAAAAATCTGATGGGCAGCATAGATTTTTGCATGCAGAGAACTTTGCATCCCTTTGAATTACAGAACCAAGACATGCACAGTCAATCATCATCCTTAGCACGGCTGATGAATGCAAATCAACCAAGTGTTGTAAGCAATGTGATTGGGTTTTGGCTTTGGGGAAGTCGAAAACTTCCTTTATTTTATCATTATCCTTGAAGCTGCATCCTTCTCTAGCTGTGAGGATCTCACACTGAAGCTAGTTGTTAGTTTGAAGCTGCTTGTCACATTAGAATTACTCAGGATAAAAGTACTGACGGTCTATAAATATGTATGGAGGGACATAAGCTGTTTGTTTGCACAATGGGATGGTAATAAAACCTATCTGTAAGCTTGTTCCAATAGTGATCTCTCATAACCACCCACTGTTTAGTCATTTTGTAATAATGTGATGGATGGAAACGTATCGGAGCTGAAATGCCAAATAGATCTGCTCAAATTGCATCAGTTGGTAGCAAAATAAGGCTAGGCATACCTGGAGAATGAAATGGCTATGTTCTCATTCGGCAGACTGATGTCCTATTTTTCACACACTGCACTGAACTCCAATTACCATTTCAAACTTGAGGTGTGGAGGGGAGCAGATCCCAAGGCTGGAGGATGCAGAGAGAGATCTCAGTTCCACATTAGGTTAGCTCACAGCCATGAGCAAAAGATGGAGTCTGTGTGAACATCTCAGCAAGAAAATCTTAAGTGATTGGAATATTGTCTAGTGAAGTTTTGTGGCTCTCTCACTGTGGTGCAATCGATATCATCTGGATACTTCTAATAACCTATATTTAAGGATCTCATTCGGGACATGGGTGGCGCTATGGGTTAAACCACAGAGCCTAGGACTTGCCGATCAGAAGGTCAGCGGTTCGAATCCCCGTGACAGGGTTAGCTCCCGTTGCTCGGTCCCTGCTCCTGCCAACCTAGCAGTTCCAAAGCACGTCAAAGTGCAAGTAGATAATAGGTACCACTCCGGCGGGAAGGTAAACGGCGTTTCCATGCACTGCTCTGGTTCACCAGATGTGGCTTAGTCATGCTGGCCATATGACCTGGAAGCTGTACACTGACTTCCTCGGCCAATAAAGCGAGATGAGCGCTGCAACCCCAGAGTCGGCCATGACTGGACTTTACCTTTAAGTATCTCATTCAGCATTTGCAGGATGTCTGATGGTGGGGGAAAGGGGTTCTATGACCCAATTCCTACATTTTGGGGACTGGTTAGCCTAGGTATGTGATGGTATCCATTTACATCCCTCTTCCAGGCACTTAAGGATATACTAAGGAGAACCCTGCTGGATCAGGCCCATTCACAGTCCAGCATTCTGTTCTTATCAATGGTCAACTGCATGGGATGCCCAGAACCAAGACCTGTGCCTGTCCACTTGTGGTTCCCAACAACTGATGTTTAGAGGCATCCTGACCTATGCTGTGCTAGTAGGGCTTTGCAGAGTGGTGGGGTCACTGCCACACTCACAGTCTGCATGCTCACAGGGGCAGCAACAAAAGGTACAGAGGGTGGGATGATTGGGCCCAATCCCTGCATCAGCTCCAGGTTGGTGCAGCAATCAGGTTCATATGGCACTGAGGCAGGCTTGGGATCCCTTGGGTCATGGACTAACTCAGCGTCCCTCACCACAACCACCCTCTCTTAGAATGCCCCATCTGATGGGCTGGTGGGGAACTGTGTCAATCCTGCTCCTGCAAGGTTGGGTTGCAATTCGTCTGTCTCAGGAGACAGACCAAATTTTAAACAGACCAAAATGGAAGAGTGCATCTCGTTCCATTATTATTAACTGTTTGAAACATTTAAAACAGACCAAAAAAGGAGGGCTTGCACCAGAGATATCTAGATTTGGTCAATTCAATTTGGAAACAGATTTGGTCAACTCAAAAATGAAAACTCTTTCAAAAATGTACCGACTCCTCCTTGACTGGGAAGTCAAGGAGGAGGAGGTGAAAGCTGCTATGATCAAATGGGCCCAGGACTTTGGATATAATATAGAAATGAAGAAGTGGCAAAATCTATGGAAAGTGAACTGGAAATTCACATCGTGTTATACTCTGAGGGAATTTTTTTTTAAAAAAAATCAATACCACTGGAATTTGACCCCATGGAAGCTTTCAAAAATGTATAAAAATATACCTAATACTTGTTGGAGATGTGGAGTAGAAATTGGTACTATGTTTCATATGTGGTAGCTATGTAAAAAAAATTAAGATCTTCTGGGATGACATTTATAGTGAACATAAGAAAATGTTCAGGGTCTCATTTAAAAAAACACACAAAAACTAGAAGCTTTCTACTCAGAATTAGAGGGTAAGACATTCCTAGAAATGCAAAAGAAGTTTTTTTTATATGCCACAGTCACAGTGAGAATCTTAATAGCAACTAACTGGAAAAGTGATAAAATTCCTTCCAGATCAGAATGGTTACAAAAACTAGCTGAATGAATGAATAAAATGAATGACTGAATATGCAGAGCTGGCCCAACTATCTGAAAAAATGAAAGATAACTCAAAACAAATATTTATTGCAAAATGGGAAGTTTTCAAAACATATCTTAAAAATAACTGTGGCAGTATGAACTTGGCCGCTGCCTTTGAATAACTTCTGCAGTTGTACTAGATAAGAAATAAAGACACAGAATAGTAATATTTTATTGTAAAATTAACATGCAGATTTATGCAATAGGTTTGTAAATATACAAAGAGACTTACATTAGTCACAGTTCGACTTACTTGATTTCAGTGGGTCTAACCCTGGTTCGAACCTTAAATCACCACTGCCCTTTGCCAGAAGTACGGGAAGTCCCAGGTTTGGATTTGATATCCCACTTTATCACTACCTGAAGGCGTCTCAAAGTGGCTAACATTCTCCTTTCCCTTCCTCCCCCACAACAATCACTCTGCGAGGTGAGTGGGACTGAGAGACTTCAGAGAAGTGTGACTAGCCCAAGGTCACCCAGCAGCTGCATGTGGAGGAGCGGGGAAGCGAACCCGGTTCACCAGATTACGAGTCTACAGCTCTTAACCTCTACACCACACTGGTTCTTAGTTAAGCAAAACTAATGCAGACAATTCCGGAAAAAAGTTAACAGATTCTCAGTAGTGTTGGTGCTTGTTTCATTCTTTCCTTGAGCAGTTCCTCCCAATGATTCCCAGTGCACACCATCCCGACAGAAGCACAGTCTGAGCACCAGCTGAGTCTTCCTGGTGGACAATGGAAACTGCAGGGCACAACAGGAGGCAGATGGTGAGCCATCCCGGGTCCCTAAGAAGCAGAAATTATTTCCGTTCAGAACTGCTGCCCGCAAGACTTACAAACTACTAGTCAGAGTTCAAGGCATAAAAACAACCCCCATTTCTCTCCAGTTCCCCAGTACACAGCCATGGCTAAAATGTAATTAGTGGATTAAAAAAATGTTAGGCGATACCATTCCTCGGCCGCAACTATTCAATCAGAAAGTGCTGATTGAACATATATAAGCACAGTCAAAGCCTTTATTTAAATAGGGGTTACAGTCCTAATAAAACACAAAGGGAGAAGGGGGCAGAGGGCTCCTAGACAGGTAATGAAAGAAAAAATTAAACTCATCCAATTACATCTGGGGAAAAATCCATTACCTATAGCGGTGAGAGGACAGCCCCGGGAAAATTCAGATGCAAAACTAATAATGAAGGCACACTGTCCTTTCAACGGATTCTAAATGAGCTCTAATTTTCTTACATCCACCATTCCCAAACTATATAAATTTCAACTAAGCAGAAAAAAGTGACATGCCAGCACAATTGTTATTCCAAACAGGCACAGCTGCTTGCTCACCTTAATTAGACTTAATCCCAAAAGGAAGCCAATCTTTCCTTATTTCCTTCAATGAGATCACCCGATTTGCCTCAACTTTTCTTTTCTAATAGGTTCTGCCCTAACCTTTCAGCTATTGTCATATTTTTTTTCCTTGACATTCTAATGGAAATTGAAGAGCCATAGTTCACCAAGCCAACTGATTGTCAGAGTTTTCCTAAAATGTCAAAGAATTAAGGAGGTTGAAGAGCTAGCTTTGCAAGGAAGGGAGTCCGCCATCTTGCCTAGCCAAAGAAAGTGGCTGAGGTGGCCAAACATGGCGCCAATAGGACCGATCAGCATTTGTCCTCGGCTCCATCTGAACTATGCATATGAAGTTGAATCAAGTCACTGCCATGGCTTCCCCCAAAGAATCATGGGAAATGTAGTTCGTTAAGGGTTTTGAGAGTTGTTAAACTAGAGTGCTCAAGTTCAAGTTGTTTTCTTATGCTCAATGACTTGTATCAGGATAAAATCACCAATTACAAAGCTTAAAGTCTCAGAACAAACTAAAATAAATAAAAGTACATGTGCATATAAAGTTGCTCTAGTTGGACAGAAAACAACCCTTCTGATCTAGGAATGACCACCCATCAATATATTACTCCGGAGAGCTAGTCATTATATGTTGCTTTAATTACTACTATGCAGAATTTGGCCACCTTGCATGTTATGCCAGAATTATTATCTAGGAGCAGCAGAGTAGAAAGAAACTGTTCAGAACTCCCAGTATATTTCTGGAATACAGGCAAAATAAGGTCAGAGTGTAGATCTCTGTAGAACGAGTTTTGGAGAAGCACATGTTCTACAGTTCCAATTTGGCCAGAGTCACAGGGACAGCATCTCTCCAGATTTGGGATTTTTCTATAGTGACCTTCAAGAACAGCAGTGGGGAGAGCATGACATTGAGTCAGGGTGAATGCCCCATGATATTTAGGGGAATCCAGATTGCTTAGATACTCCATAAGCGTTGAGAGATACCTGCTGGAACCACTGACAATAAAAGAGGGAGACCTATCCAGATCTGTTTGGCGTTCTGTGTCTGTGACATGCCGTTTGATGGCTGATTTAGCCTGCTCAAAGCCCATTCTGAGCAATTGCTCAAGGGTGTTAAACCAGAGTGGTTGAACAACCAATCCCTCTTCCCAGGGAACTCTGAAAATTGTAGCTCTGCAAGGGGATAGGAGTCTGCTAACAACCCTCAACCTTCATTACAAATGATATTTAATAGACTCCAGATCATTGGCTTCCAAACTTTTTCAAGGCACCGCCACCTTTGTTCCATAAACCCACTCCCAGCTTTTCCAGGCAGCACATGGGATCCTGCTCCAAGCTTGATGTAATAACGCCTTGCTCTATGTTTATGAATGCCCAGCTGTCATTTATAAGTATCAGGGATGTTTGCTGCTAGAACTTGGAATAAAGATAACAGATCCTGGATTAACAATGGGCAACAATTTTATTCATCATTCATTAGTGAAACGAGATGGGATGAAATGAGACAGCTTGCCAAATTCTCCTTCCATACCCATTTGTTTTGTGTTTATTTTGATATTCTTCAGACCACAGGCATAAAAACTTTGCTGTTAACTGGACATCTGGCAGATTTAAGTGACTCTTATGTTGCTGTTTTAATTTCCTAGTGGTTGTAGTTTTCCTTTAGTATTGATTGATATTGCATTAGTTTAAAAAATATGTTTTAAGCCATGAAAAGGGCAGTGGTTGATAGATGAGATATGAATATCTTAAATGTGCAAACAAAATCAAGTGTTAAAATTTTGAAATGAGTATATTCCCTGGTCCAGAAACCAATGTCCAACTGGAAAGAGTTTCTCAGTTTTTTAAAGCTCTGTGCTCTTCTGTATCTTCCACTGGGGTGAGTTGGAGAGCACCCATCATAATTGATATTTTCTGGAAATTGCTGGGAACTTTGGACCATTTACCATCTGCTTTTTTTTTCACTCCAAAGCAGGCAGATTAAGTTAAATGGCAAGATATTAAAACTGCAGAGTTTGAAAAAGAGAACAATTTTTCATTGTCTGCTAAATGCCAACAGAGTCTCTAAAGACTCTTAGACCAAGTAAAATCACTACAGTGAGCAATAGAAACTGTGCAGAGTCTGCCAGAAGAATCCTAAGAATTGTCTTCTTCATTATTGGCTTGACACAAGAACACAATCAGGTCATTGGATCAGATCAAGTTGCCTCTACTCCAACTCTGAGTTTCATCAATAGTGGTCAACCAGAAGGTTGGAAGCTCAAAAGGAGGGCATGTTAGCAATGGACACTCCTTTGACCACACTAGGATGAGGAACATCAGGGATAAGACTGAATGAGGCCCAGTTTGGACCTACATTTCTTGAGTGAATAAGTCAATATATGCTAGATCCTTGTGCACCCACACACCTGTCTTCCAACCACCCCTCCCCTCTTGGTGTGCCACAAAAAGTGGGAAGCATTCAGTCAACTAAAATTATTAACTATTGACTGTGTTTTAAGCAGCTTGTTCCTAACATGGTAAACCGCTTGGTTGGGAGGTAATGGGAAACTATGGTCAATTAAAGAATTTGTGGCATGGGGGGAAGGCAGGGGTGGCAAGAGGACTTGGTGTGTGGACAAAGGGCTCATACACATCACATGCGCCCGGTGCTATACCAGCTGCACTGACTTCCGGTGGAGTACAGGATCAGGTTTAAGGTGCTGGTTTTAACCTTAAAAGCCCTATACGGCCTAGGACCCTCGTACCTACAGGACCGCCTCTCCTGGTATGTCCCACAGAGGACCTTACGGTCTTCAAACAAAGACATCTTGAAGGTCCCAGGCCACAGAGAGGTTAGGCTGGCCTCAACCAGAGCCAGGGTTTTTTTGGCTGTAGCTCCGATCTGGTGGAACGCTCTGTCACAAGAGACTAGGGGCCTGCGGGACTTGACATCTTTTCGCAAGGCCTGCAAGACAGAGCTGTTCCACCAGGCCTTTGGCCGGGGCACAGCTTGACTCCCTCCTCTGGCAATCCTCACAGAACTTCTAGCCCAATGGTTGCCATTAATTTGATTGGAATTAATTTTATAATGAAATGATTTTAGAATGTTTTATCATTTTATTGTTGTTAGCCGCTCTGAGCCCGGCTTTGGCTGGGGAGGCCGGGATATTATTATTATTATTATTATTATTATTATTATTAGCAGATATATGTACCTACAAACAGGACCTATTGATCATTCAAGTTGCAAATATTTTCTTTTTCAGAACCTTGATATCTTGGACTTGGAACTTAAGATTTTAATTCTGGATTGAAAGCATGAAGAGATGCCATTCATATGATCTTGCTCTTCCTTCCCCCTTTTGCTTTCACTGCCACAACCATTCTCTAAATGTGGATGGATTTTGCTCCACCAAAGTTTGAGCAAATGAAGCTGCTTTATCATGTGTGAGGTCTATTTTGCTTGGAGACAGAGACGCTGACCAGCAACAATCTCCGAAAGGCCTCTGGCACAAATCTTTCCCAGCCATTAGTACCCAAGATTACTTAAATTCTACTTGAATTTGTCTTAAATTACCATTCCTCGGCCATTTCATATTGCTTAATGTGTCAAAAGCATTTAGCAATGACAAACGCTATAACACTTTCATTCAAAATACAATAATTCACTAATCTGGAGTTATATTATATTCCTTTCTTACCCATGAGAGAAATGGAATATTAAGACAGCAATTTATTTATTTATTTATTTATCTATTTGTTCATTTTTTAAAAAAATTGTGCACAGGCTCTCCATTAATTATCGGAGATGTATCTTCGGGATGCATATCAATTGTGGCAATGCAATAGATTATTATCTTTATCGTTTTTTATTACTTAAGAGAATGATGGCTCACCAGTGAAAACAGAGCAAGGCTGCAAGAAGAATTCATTATAATATCGTGCATTGTGCATTTCTCTTTGGGGGTTTTAAACTGTGTATGTTACCATTGCAAATAATTAACCTCGCTCAATAATTTACACTTTGAAGCATTAATGATGCAGATGCAAAGAAAGGGTGGGGGGGAAGGAACATATTGATGCAACTAATTAAATAAGAGTAAAATTGTATAAAGTTTCATTATAACTGTAATTGATTTGTCAATGGAGTAATATACCGAGATGTATTACTATGTTGACAAATTAAGCTAAAATTATAATGTCAGCCCAGTTCCTATTTTTTATTGCAGTTCATTCCAGATAATTTCTCATTTCTTCATATAAAAAAAGGGTAGGAAAAAAAAACAGGACTAAACTTTTCTTCTTGACTTCTCATAAGTATACAGATGACAAATTAGCGTGTTACAGCCCTTCGCTGCTTCTGTTTTGGTCTAATGTTTAATTGAAGGGGAATAATTTACAGTAGTTAATTGGCTTTTGCTGAAGTTAATTTGATACTGGAGATAAACGGAACTCGAAAAGAAATGGCTGCCCATTGGTGTAGCTTTAGTTAGATAAGCAGGTAATTAAACCTACCTACAGCCCCTGAACCTCAACATTCTGCTTATAGATGGCAATTCTTTGCCACAGAGAGTGCATTTCTAGGCTGGGAGCTGTCAAATGCATTCCCAGGATATGCCTGAGCGTACATATTCATTACAAAATGTATTCCCCACCTGTTAGCTCTACCAAGACTCTCAAGACAGCTTACAATACAATGACATTTTCATCTCCTTCTGGCAAGAGAGAGCCACAGGTTGTAATCAGAATCATGTGCGTGTAGCTGATGGAGATCTGCTGGTGGAGATGGTCACCACTGAACTGAACCCCACTGGGGATGGAACAACCCCTCCATGAAGAAAGCTTTCGGCATTTGGGACTTTTCCATTCAGAGAAGAGGTGAGTAAGAGGTGACAGGATAGAAGTTTAGAAAAGTATGCATGGCATGAAGAAAACTGATAGAGAAAAGCTGTTCTCCTTCTCTCATAACACTAGAATTTATGGACATCCAATGAAGCTGAATATTGGAAGCAGTGATGGCCACCCATGTGAATGGGTCTGAAAGAGGATTGGACAAATTCATGGATCAGAGGGCTATCAGAGGCTACTAGCCATGATGGCTATGCTCTGCTTCCACCGTTGGAGGCAGCAATGCTTCTGAATACCAGTTGCTGGAAATCACAAGTAGGGTGAGGGCTTTTTCTCACCTGTCTCTGGTTTGCCACTGTGGAAACAAGATGCTGGACTAGATGAGCCATTAGACTGATCCAGCAAGCTCTCCTTATGTTCTTATGCCAGGTGTTCAGTGAGCCAGTGTGGTGTAGTGGTTCAGAGCGGTGGACTCGTAATCTGGTGAACCGGGTTCGCTTCCTCGCTCCTCCACATGCAGCTGCTGGGTGACCTTGGGCTAGTCACACTTCTCTGAAGTCTCTCAGCCTCACTCACCTCACAAAGTGTTTGTTGTGGGGGAGGAAGGGAAAGGAGATTGTGAACTGCTTTGAAACTCCTTAGGGTAGTGATAAAGCAGGATAACAAATCCAAACTCTTCTTAACTGCTTGGTTCCATCCTTTGATATGAATGGATAGGAGTCTCCATTTGAGGGGCCACCAGCATTACTATACTCAACAGGATCTGCTGGATCGGAGCCCGTATAAATGATACAACTGAATTCAAACATGTTTTCAAATGAATGGAGAATGAGAAACAGCGAGGAGACTCAACCGAAAGCCTATCTAAACTGAAAGTGTCAGGGTTGCTGAAAACAGGGAGTCAGGGTTTCTGGGCTCACAAATGTAAGGACCCCAATCCACACAGTATTTTCAAAGTGTTTGGCAGTTATTTTATTTAGGAGGGATATTTGGGGTGGGATCCTGGTGGTAAATATTGTGTGTATTCTCCACCAAAGGTGACATTTTTCTCCCATGAGCTCTGTCACATGAAGTCCCAGCCTAAACCACAGAGGGCCATCACCTTGCT
Source organism: Podarcis tiliguerta (assembly GCF_965153285.1). Taxonomy (NCBI): domain Eukaryota; kingdom Metazoa; phylum Chordata; class Lepidosauria; order Squamata; family Lacertidae; genus Podarcis; species Podarcis tiliguerta. The sequence continues at coordinate 58,346,040 of NC_139544.1, forward strand.
GAAGCTATGTAGTTCTAGTGTGCTCTGGATAGGTGCCAACCTGAAAACTATGTCACGTTCCATGATGGAAGAAGGGCAGTCTACAAATGATAGAAAATACATAGCAATAGTAATCAGTAATATGTGGCTGAATGGTGGAATCCATGCTTTGCACAAGGGGTGGTGAAATTGCATTCATCCCGAAGCCACATTCCCATCTGGACAACCTTCTGAAAATCACCTGCTAGTGCTAGGTGGGACCAGATGCAAAAGTGAGTGTAGCAATGAATGCAAATTTCACCTTTGTAAAGTATGCTAGGTTCAACATCAATTCATCCATCCATGTCTCTCTGTCTCCCATCCAGGGAAGCAAGAGACATTATCAGAGTTCAAGAACACATTTCATCAAGGCTCATTTCAACATCCAACCCACCTGGCAAAGATCCAGTTTCCCATGCCTGCTTTAAGCCAACGCCCAATATACAGTTGACCCGCTCACCTTATTTCACACCTTACATTTGAGGACCCAACCTGACATTGACACCTCTCTCTAGCCCACGTTTCCTCTATAGAACGTTTCCCACTAATCACAAGGAACTGAATCCAATTTGCTCATTTCCTTCATTAATGCAGTTCATATGGCAGCTGACTCATAATTCCAATGATAAATATGGTATTGTTATAGCTACAGCATGTCTGCCTTCTAGTGTCAAATAAATGCTGGGAATATGTGCCAGCCTACACTGGAAAAGGGGACTGCTGCATCTAGAAAATGGCATCAGAACAAATAAAAGTCATTTTTTTCCTGAGTGGCTCTCTTTTGCTCCAGACTTTTGCAATCAGTACTCTGGTTGCAATGTTGAATACCAGAAGTGAAACAACTTTGTTTGAAAAACTTTAAACATAAGGTGCTTACTGATTGCTCTCTGAATATTTGAGTAATTCCCCAAATTCCTCCAGTATTTCACACTGAATTACAGTTCATTTCAGTAATAAGAACATAAGATGAGCATTTGGTGGGTAAACTGAGAGGTTGTTGGACCCTGCATGAGAACCTGGAGGCTGAGAGGGAGGGCATGTCAGAAGGAAAATGAATATCTGTTTGTGGATGTAACTTTGTATTAATGTAACATTTGAATATGTAACTGTGTTGTTGTTGTTTTTGTTATATTTTGCTTAAGTTATCTGTTGTTGCGTCTCTTTTCTGTATACTGCTTAGAGATAATTGTAATATATTAGATTTTTTTTAAAAAAATCAATCAATCATCAAGAGACTAAAAGCACAACACTGTGAATAGGGCTCAGGAGTAGGACTAAGCAAAGTTTCACATAGCGTGTTCTCCTTCAGGGAGAGCACGTGTTGCGGTGGGGTCTACTGAGCCACCCCTCTGTTACCAGACAGGGTCTCTAAAGATGGCCTGGGGCAGTGATTGGTTCACTGGGTTGCTGGGGTAAAAGTTATGTTGCAATTTTGGTGGGAGGGGTAAAAGGTTTAAACACTCTGCACGCAGCCTTGTACTTTCTCTTTTGCTGCGTGCAACGGATCACCTGCCCACCCGCCCTAGAGTAAGGGGTTGTTGCGTTGACCTTGCTATGCCTGTCATGGGGGTCGTCTGCCTTTGAGCAGGGGCCTGGTAGGAATTTTTCCACCTGGCAAATTGGCTGGCTGAGTGGTTTTTGCCTACTGTGTAGCAAATCGTCACAACTTGTAAGGTTGTGGTTAGGCATTGGTTATAAATTGGTGGAGGAGGGGTTAGGATAGGCTGTGCCTGCCCCTCCATGGTTGCTGCGGAAAGGGAATTCCGTTAAAGGAATCCTGGGCCTTGCCATCTTTTCGTCCAATCACTGGAATGGGACTAGGGCCGGCAAGCCTTCGGGGAGCAGGCGGGTGAGAGTTGAGGGTCTGTGTCTCAGCTCCAATTCCTCCCCGACTTGCTTTCCCCCGCACTGTCTTTCGGTGGTGCCTGGAAGTCAGTTCTGTCCCCAGGCGGGGGGACAGATAGTCTTAACCAATGCCTAAACAACCACTCACGGTTTGTATTTGAATAAAGTTGTGGCCAAAATCATGCCAAAAATCTTAAACAAAAATTACGTGTCTGTTGTGAGTTATTTGGGGGGTGGATTGGGGACCTCGACATGCAAAAAATATTTCTCTGTGATTATTATTATTATTATTATTATTATTATTATTATTATTATTATCAGGGAGTGATGTTGAGAATATTCTGAAAGAATTTCAGTGCTGCCATGAAAATATTTGGCAAAAATTCCCTCCCTAACTTCAATCTCCATAAATGTTGGAAATTTTGCAAACGTGAGCCCAGTTTTTAATAAAGTGATATCTCGGGGTAATAACTTAATTCATTCTGGAGGTCCGTTCCTAACTGTTCTTAACCTGAGGTACCACTTTAGCTAATGGGGCCTCCAGCTGCCACCACACCGCCACCGTGCGATATCTGTTCTCATCCTGAAGCAAAGTTCTTAACCTGAGGTACTATTTCTGGGTTAGCGGAGTCTGTAACCTGAAGCGTCTGTAACCTGAAGTGTCTGTAATCCGAGGTACCACTGTACTGTTTCCCAGGGCCTTCTTAAGCATATCTGGCATATCCGGCATATCCCTCTGGCGCCCCCCCCCCCCATTTCCCAGAGTTTTTTTAGGGAGGATGGTGCTGCCAGCGGGGCTAGAGGAGGTGAGCAGTGGCTGGAGGGCAGTTCCTCTGGCAGGGAAGAGGCAGAGGCTGGACGCAGCGTCTCCTGGCTCAGCTGGCCGCTTCGTGCCATGGTGGCCATGGCAGACGAAGGTGCTGCTTCGGCGCGGCATGGTGGACGTGGGCAAGGGCAGTTAGCTGATGTCAGGAGGTGCCACGTCCAACCTCCGCCTCTTCCCTGGCACCCTCCAGAACCTAGTGCTCTGGCGCCCCACGCCACTAGCCTCTATGGGCGAGACACCCCTGCTGTTTCCTATTATTTTAATGTTTTTGAAAGAAGCAATTTTCACTTTCCAGCCCTCATCTCCCAGCCCATTGCTACTTTCATCCGCAAAAGAAACTAACAATTCACCATTCTGTGAGCCATTCTTTTCCACTTTTCTGAGGAACCTCCTTCTTTCCTTCCTGCCTTGTGGAAGTCCCTCCCCAGAGCAGTGCACCTGTTACCTTCATTATACAGTGGTACCTTGGGTTAAGTACTTAATTTGTTCTAGAGGTCCATTCTTAACTTGAAACTGTTCTTAACCTGAAGCACCACTTTAGCTAATGGGGCCTCCTGCTGCCGCCGCGCCGCCGGAGCACGATTTCTGTTCTCATCCTGAAGCAAAGTTCTTAACCCGAGGTACTATTTCTGGGTTAGCGGACTCTGTAACCTGAAGCGTATGTAACCTGAAGCGTATGTAACCCGAGGTACCACTGTACAGCTTCTGGAGGACGCTGAAGATGCAGCTATTGACCCTGGCTTGTGACAATTGAGGTTTATGTACTTAGGACCCACCCTTATTTTTATGATTGTATAAACTGTTTCTAATGCTATTTTAATATTGTAACCCACCCTGGGAGCTTGGGGTGAAGAGTAGAAAATAAATCACTAAATAAATGGAGCAATTTGAGAACATAGTACAATTGGGGTTCCTGATCATGTGGATAAGTAAAGTTAAAGGGACCCCTGACCGTTAGGTCCACTCGTGACCGACTCTGGGGTTGCCGCGCTCATCTCGCTTTATTGGCCGAGGGAGCCGGGGTACAGCTTCCGGTTCATGTGGCCAGCAGGACTAAGCCACTTCTGGCGAACCAGAGCAGTGCACGGAAATGCTGTTTACCTTCCCGCCAGAGAAGGTTTATCTACTTTATCTACTTGCACTTTGACGTGCTTTCAAACTGCTAGGTTGGCAGGAGCTGGGACTCAGCAACGGAAGCTCAACCCACCATGGGGATTCTAACCGCCGACCTTCTGATCGGCAAGTCCTAGACTCTATGGTTTAACCCACAGCACCACCCACGTCCCTAATCATGTGGATAAGTGTATACAATTATAGCTGAACGTGCAGAGATGGCTGGGGTGTTTACATTGTGGAAAGGACCTGTGCGGGGCGCATCCTACGCACCCTGTGGTGTTTCCTGGATACACAGAGTGCACTTGAAAACTTGGTCCTGTCTACAAGCAGTGAGAAGCTAAACCTCTGCATATCAGACGATGGTCTGATCCAGCAATACAATTCTGGATGTTTGTATTTTATAGCTCTGCATTTTTGCATTTTGCATTTTGTTTTGTTTTTCTTTTCTTTTTTTGTAAATGAGCAGCAAACGTCTGGGGGCTAAATCAAATACCATTTGGTTGGCAAAAGCCATTGGTAGAGCTGGAAAGATCTGGGTAGCAATCTTTCTGTTTTGGATCCACAATTTGTTATCAAATTTGTAACCAAGCCTCCAAATGTCCTCAATTGGACATCTGCTTGCAGGCATCCCAAAAAATAAAATAAATAAATGAATGAAGCTCTTGTATCGAGATTCTTTCCTGCCAAGCAGGTTGCATTTTCAATCCAACATTGGGAGATGATGCAGAGCTCAAGAAGGTTGCCATGGTGCTCATGGATTGAATCGAATTATATCCCACAGCTTGTCAATCCTGGGTGTTCCAAGCATTGTACTATTGCCATGAGAAGCTGCTCCACTCTTCTCCTGGAGCAAACATTTATGGTAGAAGGACTCATCCACCCCAGGTATGGCACAAAAACATGGATGGGTTCTGCCAAAATGAAGCAAACCAAAGGGAGTGATAAGGGTGGGGGAATAAGGGAGTGGGACAGAAAGTAGAACTTGTTTATCAGATTCAGGATGAACCATCTGTTGTTGATGATTAGATCTTCAGCTTTCCAATTTTCATTTGAATGTTATTGCTCATTTCTAGCTGGGTACTGAAACGTCACTTACCATTGCACTCAAGAGTTTAAATTAATGAGAAAAAGAGAGAACAACTTGGATTAGAAATCTATTGAAGGGGAAAATTGCGTTCCCAACAAACCTAGCACAAATACCTTTATTACTCTGAGGACCGCCATGATTATGTCCACCAAACATCATTTGCCTGCTTTTCTCACCATCATCCATTGTTGGTTGCCTGCGCAATATCCTCACTTCTTACCGTCCATTAATGGGAGAGGGCTGTTCTCCCCCCCCTTTTTTTTTCTTGCAAGCTCCTTGGCCCCACCTTTCTTTGTCAAATGGTTTCAACCTGAATGGCAGGTAAGACAATTAGCAAGCATCTTAGGGAAATGCAGGTAGGCTTTGAATCAGAAGTCCAGACTGTGGGGTGCTTCTTTATTTTTCACGTTACAACTATGGTTCAGTTTTGGGTAGCTCTTTCAGAGAAATATATGATTCCCATTTCCCTGATGGCACCTTGCACATACACATTACATATCAACACAAATTGGACAAATTTATTAGTTTTGGTTTTTCCCAGTTTTTTCCCATATTTATCAGTCTTAAGTAAAGTTCACCAGATATTCTCAACAGTACGTCTTCTAATACATACATTTTTACAAGCAAATTTGCCCTAATATACATGTTTTTGCAAACATTTTTCGACAATAAAATTCACTAGTATATGAATGTTATGCACACTTCACCCAATATACACATTTTCTTCTAAACTTTCTTGTTAGAGAACTGAGTCACAAAATTTGGAGTGTGGATTTCATAGCATAGCTGTGTTTCATTCCACACATTGTAGCAGAAATTGGGGATTACATACATTCACATCAAAATGCAGACTGAACCAAATGGTATCTCTTCTAGTTTATTGAAGATTTACAGCAATGGATGAACAACATTAAGAGGAAAATGAGACAAAAGCAGTTTCCATGTAGGTGTCTGGAATCTCATCTAATTCCATTTTCCAGCAATAGGCCTATGAGAAGCTTGCAAGCAGGAACAGAGTTTATCTGAACTCTTCCCACTGTCTATTCTCCCAAAAAATGGTATACAGAGGCAAAACAGGTCAGGTCTTTAAGATCAGGTCTTTGAGGTCTCAATGAGCTTTTATTGGAGCATCTCTAGTCGTCAACAAATGTTGCCTGTTGTGAAATTTGAGGAACATGTGGAAGGTCCTTCCTGAGCAAACAATCTACAGAAATTTTAGGGGGGGGGGGACTCAAATGGATTTTGCACATCTCTAAATTATTCAGCGCTATATAAAGCAGGCAATATCAGAAACACATGAAGCTTGTCTTCATAAGCACTATAGAATGTCTATTGAATAACTCTGCTTCTGAGGGCTATCACAGATCTAAGGAAGACTTCTTCCCTTCTCTGTTGATTTTAGACACATGGTATCAATGCCACATAAAGCATATGCACTGATTTTAATGCTGTATTTTAAATTGTGATTTGGCCTGGGTCCTTAGGGTGAAGGGCGAACAATAAATCCAAATAATCATCTTTCAGCATTTGCCCTCTGGATCTCATGCTTAAGGCCATGGGTGAGCAGATTGGGATCTTCTGTTAGGTCTCAAGGTGATTTCCAGTAGATTAGCAAGAGTTTGCAACTCACAATGGTTTAACAATGGTGACAAAAAAATGTCTCCCCTTCCCACTTAGTCCTCTTTGAGGTGGGGATGGGTAGGATCTGTGTGCAAGTTCCAGTTCTGGTAACAGAAACCAAGTTGTGGGCTGAGCATTTGTTCAGAAGAATCTGTCCCTTCACCCTGTGTCCTCTGTCCTGAGTCACTACAAAAACCAAATAGATCTCAAAAGCCTAATATCTGCCCAGGTCTGTTTTCAATAGGACTGTGTACAGCCAGGCAACATGATGATGATGATGATGATGATGACTTATTTCTTTGCCACCCATCTGTCTGGGTTGCCCCAGCCACTCTGAGCAGCTCCCAATAACAACAAAAAGCAAAAACACAATACAGTGCTACCTCGGGTTACAGACGCTTCAGGTTACAGACACTGCAAGTTATGGACTCCGCTAACCCAGAAATAGTACCTCAGATTAAGAACTTTGCTTCAGGATGAGAACAGAAATCATGCAGCAGCGGCATGGCGGCAGCAGGAGGCCCCATTAGCTAAATGTTAAGAACAGTTTCAGGTTAAGAACGGACCACCAGAACGAATTAAGTTCTTAACCCAAGGTACCACTGTACAATATCACACACTAAAAGCTTCCCTGAATATAACCCCTAATTAAACATATGGGTAAGAGGGGGAAGAAGGAGGCACTTTTTCTTACCACACACCCCAACCATGTGGGCATTCCTCTGCCTGGGTCCCTGTAGCCTTTCAATGAAGGAACCCAGCTTATTTGCTGGACAAATCTAAGGGCTCAGTCAAGAGCACCCTCAAAAACTGAGGTGATCTTTGACCATAACAAAATAGATTGTGTATCTAAAAATGACTTGATTCAGCTCAGCTCTAGTTATATCACTTAAGGCAAACCACCACCACCACCACAACAAGCTAGTGGCAACCGTAGTTAATTTTGTTTGCCCATCTGGAACTGTAAATACAAGGCCTCTCTCTCTCTCTCTCTCTCTCTCTCTCTCTCGGCATTCTGATACAATTTCCCCCAAATTTTACTATACAAACATGTTTTTGGAGATGGTGTGTGTCTGTTAATCCCATAGTAAAATACATCCGTCCGTCCCCCGTCCCCCGCCCACCAAACCAATTGATCAATCAATTAACAAATTAACTGCTAAATAATGAATCGGCCTGTGGACGCCAAATGACAGGTTGCCAGGAATAAAAGATGGCTCTACAATTCTTTATCAAATACTCTGCCAACAAAGCATTGCCGTGTTTTCTTTGGGAGTCTACGGGGGGGGGGGGGAGAGAGAGAGAATGCCCCAGGAAAATAAATAAATAAATGGAAAGGCATGTTCAAACAATATTTTATCATTCCTAGAAGCCAAGCTGAAATGGTCATTATGCTGAAAAATGAATAAAACTCTTTTTCTTTCAAATTAAATTTTAATGTTGCAGAACTTTACATGATCCCGAGAACATAAATAAATATGAGGCGACAACTAAATATTTTCCCCAGCTAATTATGCCATTAATACTGAACATGATATAAAGTAGAGGAGAAATATTGTTGCTAAATACTCAGATGAGGGGGCAGGGGGAGTTATTAAAAAATGAGCTTTGTGTTATATAAGAATGATTCCACTCCCTGAATGTTTTAAGGCCCCGGTGTTTGAGTCAAGGTTTTCATCTTGAAATAGTGGCCCCATAGACCCACAGAGCCATGCAGTTCTTTGTGACCATGGCTGCCTTGCAATTTGAACCGGGTCCCATCATCCCTAGTCAGCTGGGCCAGTGATCAGATATATTGGCCAGTCTAGTCCAACACCACGAGAGGAGCTATCATTGAAGAACACTATTCTGGATACATCTAGATCTGATCAGCAGCTGGGTCTTGTCTTGGTCAAGGGATTGATTGGACTGTCTTCACAATCAGGATGTGAAGGTCTTTGCTTCCCGCCGCCTTTCCATCACTTCTCCTTGACCACCATTGCATCAAATGAAGTCATGGAATTAACAATGGATGAGTCAAGGAGAAAGAAGGACCAGGGCCAAGTCCTTACAATAGGATAAGACAAAAAGATGCTATGTCCTATTGGCATAAAGGAAGGAAGAACAGGTCAAAGGCCCACCTAGTCTAGCACTCTGTTCTCACAGTGGTGAACCAGATTACTGTGGAAAGCCTTCAAGAAGGACATGAATGAAGCATCACTCGTGATATCTAGAAATTGGTCACTGGTGGAGGTAGAGCATCGCCATCATGGCCAGTAGCCATTGATGTCCTTATCCACCATGACACTCAAGGAGGTTTTGGAGAGATGAAATTCATCTGGAACTACCAGTATGGCATCTGTAGTTATCCACAACTGTGTTCTATGATCTGTTGGTGGCTTTGTTGATACCCCTTGTAAAAATCACGAAGAACCATGAAGATCTGTGCACAGGATCAATGTTTTTATTGTAGTGGAAAGCACTGGACCTGTGCTTCATGGCCTACCATTGGAAGTTGCATGGGGACACCATTCAAATTCAATAGGACCCATTTTAAATCTCTTTTAGAGACCTAATGCAGGGCTGCCATACGTCCATTCATGGGGTTGCCTTCTGGAGCATTTTTGGCATTTAGAGTTTTTTCTAAATAAAGCTCAACAACTTCCAGGGTGTCCTGGTTGTTACTTTCTGAAATATGGCAACCCTACCTAATGAGAAAAGCAAAGTGTGGCTGAGTGTGCACATTCTCTTTTTCCCTGTCAGGAGGAATGACCCCAAAACTCTCTCAAAATTACAGATGTGGTTGAGGGTCTAAATGGGTTGGTGGTCCTTATGAGCCAGGAAGCCAAGAGAGAGGGGTCTAAGCACAGAGAGTCAAGACTAAGCAATGATGGCTGTGCTTTGCAGTCTTGATGATGATGATGATGATGATGATGATGATTTATTATTTATACCCCACCCATCTGGCTGGGCTTCCCCAGCCACTCTGGGCGGCTTCCAACAAAACATTAAAATACAGTAATCCACCAAACATCAAAAGTTTCCCTAAATAGTGCTGCCTTCAGATATCTTCTAAAAGTATGGTAGTTGTTGTTCTCTTTGACATCTGGTGGAAGGGCGTTCCACAGGGCAGGCACCACCACCGAGAAGGCCCTCTGCCTGGCTCCCTGTAACCTCACTTCTTGCAGTGAAGGAACCGCCAGAAGGCCCTCGGCGCTGGACCTCAGTGTCCAGATAGAACGATGGGGGTGGAGATGCTCCTTCAGGTATTATCCTGAATACCAGTTGCTGGAAATTGCAGGAGGCTCAGATCCTGCATCTGGTTGGCCACTGTGAGAACAGATGCTGGACTAGATGGACCATTGGACTGATCCAGCAGGCACTGCAACCAGCATAAGATGCTGGTAGCACCATTGCAACAGAGGAAGCAGAGTCACGGTGCCCAGTAAAGTGTTGTGCCCTACTATGCAGTTTGCTTCAAAGTTTTAGTTCTTCAAGAGATAGAGTAGAGGGAGAATAATCCCTTTCCGCTCCAAAAGCAACAGCTAACTTGTCAACTGTTTGGATTACCATTTTGCACGGTCTTCTCCCGTGGAGATGCGTTTTCTCCAATTCCCTCTCGCTCAGGTAACTTTCAGCAAAGAGTACATACGCCATCAGGTTTTTACAGCTACGTAAGCCCTTTTCGCTGTTCTCCAGCAAGCTGAGAGGAGACCCCCTGCTAACCTGCTGACAGTGAATGACTCGGCCAGGTAGGCAGTCTTGTCATTCCTGCAGTTTGCTTTTAATATTTGATGGCTCTTGCTGTCCGCCATGAGTCATCACCAGGCATAGATGGAACTGGTGCCTGCCTGGTGTCGAACGTGAACTATTGAAATGGAGACAGGACTCCAGAACCTCAGCATACACATGGGACTTTCAAAACAGAATATTTGTATGTCTGCTGCTTATGGGTGCATGTGGGTGAAATGTTTCTGTAAACTACAGGGTCTGAAACTCAAATAAACAACAAAAGTGAGAGACGTAGCTAATGCCACAGAAGACAGAATTGGGATTCAAGTTGACCTTAATAGATTGGAGAAATGAGCCCAAACTAACAAAGTGAATTTCAATAGGGGGCAAATGTAAGTTTCTGCACTTAGGCAGGAATAACTAGTGGTACCTCTGGTTAAGAACTTAATTCGTTCTAGAGGTCCGTTCTTAACCTGAAACTATTCTTAACCTGAGACACCACTTTAGCTAATGGGGCCTCCCACTGCCACTGCACCACCACCGCATGATTTCTGTTCTCCTCCTGAAGCAAAGTTCTTAACCCAAGGTACTATTTCTGGGTTAGCAGAGTCTGTAACCTGAAGCGTCTGTAACCTGAAGTGTATGTAGCCAGTTGCAGAGTTCCGGTTGTAAAGCAAAACAGGTTGTAACCCAAGGCATACTTTAGCCAATGGGGCCTCCCCCCCCCAAAAAAATGGGTTGTAATCCAAAAAAATTGGCTATAATCCAAAAAAAAGGACATGCACTTCCGGGTTTGACCTGGTTGTAATCCAAAACAGTTGCAAACCAAGGTACCATAAGATGGAAGACACATGGCTTGCCAGTAGTACTAGTGAAAAGGATCTAGGGATCTTAATAGACCACAAGCTTAACATGAGTCAAGAGTGTGATGCAGCAGTTAAAAACTAGTGCCATTCTAGGCTAAATCTACAGAAGTATAGTGTGCAAACCAAGGAAACTGTGTCCAGTTCTGGGCACCACAATTCAAGGAGGCTTCTGACTGCAGTGCTTGCGGAGGAGGGTGACCAAGAAAACTGGTGCAATTGATCTGGTGATACCAGCTTTTCAAAGTGTGATAGTCATATACACTTTTAGAACTCCCCTGCTGCACCCTCACCTCTTAGCAACCCCCTAAGAAACAACCCCAGAGGGAGGTACCACACACTTTGAGAACCACTGCTCTAAACTGAGCTGACTCAGGAGAACTCAGGAGTCTTTGGTGAGAGACTGCATCAAAAACTTTTTGAATGTCTAACAACACCATGTCTTTTGCATTCGTCTGCCAAAGACAAAGACTTGTTTGACAATGTCTGTCCAAGAAGTTGCAAAAGAAGAAGGAATTTATTGCATGAAACAGCCGTAAAAAGGAGGTTTCTAGTGGGATGTTCCCCTCTAGCCCTCTGCCATGAAGTCAGTACATTTAAGATGAAATGTAGACTTGGAGAATGCAGGGCTGGAGAGATAAAAAATAAATAAAAAATGCTTACCCAGAAAATTTCCCTCCCATCACCCATACAGTATTCATCACAAAAATCAAAACTGATTTCAAAAAAATCTTACAAGAGAATTCAAGGAAGCAAAAAAGGGTCTTAGAAACAATTAGCTCCATTTCCCAGGGAGTTCTGTACACCTTGCATCAGAGCCAAAAGCGAGCCATCCCCTAACTGAATTTCCTCCTCTTGCTTTTATTGAATCATGAAAAATTTGGTCTTGAGCTAACCTTGGTGCATATTTCTATCTGAGAGCAATAAATAGCGAGTTAAGTCCTTAAAATGTTAATAGCCGCACAAATAGGTAGTGCTGTCTAAATGAGTGACCGTTTAATGAATCACTCCCCCCAAAAAAGGTCAGCGAAGCAAGTCCCGGGTGCATCATGTTATTTCAAGTTACCCAGCAAATGACCGCATTAATATTAACTGACAGATTGCAGACCTTTATGTTTATGCAGAGCGAGTTTCCGGCAAGTGCACAACTGGGAGGTGTTAGGAAAAGTTTCTGCCAGCGCATCATACTGTAAAGTCATGCCATTTGCGGGCCATTACTTGTTCGACATGCGAGTGTCTAATAATAATGACTTCCCCCTCTCCTTTTCATAGAGGTGCTATAATGAATGCAGCACCCTTGACCTTTCCCCTTGGACTCTCAGCTCACAATAATGGAGCAGCCTTCCCTTCATTTTGTTCTTGGTTGTGAGCTGGGATGTGCTGCAAAGACTTTCTGGAAGCTTCAAGATCTGGGAGGGTTCTCAAACGTCAGACATCTCTCCAACCACAGCAAAAAGGTCACAGTCAGGAGATTGCAGTGATGAAATTATAAAGGAAGTGAAATGCAATCCGAACTTAAGGTTTGGAACAATTGAAGAAAAGAAAGAGCTTCTAGTCCAGGTATGGGAAGGTGCTGGACCAGGGTAGGGATAGATCTGGACCTCCAGACTCTCCATAAAACATCACTTCTCCCCAGGCTGCATCTCTCACTGCCTCTAAGTGTGCATATGTATATACAAATCTGCAAGTTGTTTTATGCCTACCTATCTATAGCATTGTTTTATGTCTGCCTACCCATGGACTGCAAGAAGATCAAACCGATCCATTCTGAAGGAAATCAGCCTTGAGTGCTCACTGGAAGGACAGATCCTGAAGCTGAGGCTCCAATACTTTGGCCACCTCATGAGAAGAGAAGACTCCCTGGAAAAGACCCTGATGCTGGGAAAGATGGAGGGCACAAGGAGAAGGGGACGACAGAGGACGAGATGGTGGGACAGTGTTCTCGAAGCTACCAGCATGAGTTTGACCAAACTGCGGGAGGCAGTGGAAGACAGGAATGCATGGCGTGCTCTGGTCCATGGGGTCACGAAGAGTTGGACACGACTAAATGACTAAACAACAAAAACCTATCTATAGCAGCACAGATAAGTAGTCTGATACATAGTCACATGGAATTTATGCCCTTGTAATAGGTTTCATCAACTGCTAGCCCTGGTGCTGAATCCGAACAAAGAAATGGAGCATCGTGAATTTCTCAACCCCGGCTCCTTGACTGGTTGGTGAATCCCAGGAAACACACAGCACAATGATGTCAGGACATGGAGGAAGCTGCACTGGATAGGCATCAAGCAGGAGGAAGAGCTTGATGCAGTGCCACCCTATTCACTAGCATCCCTGTGTTCTTTGTAGCATGTCCCTCAGTCACCAACCCAGGTGAAAGAGGAGTGTGTAAAGATGGAAGCAGTGGCTGTGACCATACAGAAGCCCAATGGAGTGTGGAAAGGAGGGTCTTGTGTTCGAGCAAAAGTTCTACCTATGTTAGGTCATGTACTCATACACATCATCCCTTGACATGCTGGTCACAAAGACTGTAGAGGCTGGTTCATTAGGGTGAATGGGGTGTTGCTCAACTAAACTCAGTCGGCCCTCATCCAGCTCTGATCTGCCTGCCTTCTTACCCATAACGAGTTCTGGAGATGACACCACCTGTTGCCTTCTTCAACCTCAGTGTTGTCCATGGCAAAACTACAATCAGTAAGCTGTGCTTATCATTGGCTCTGGATCTGCTTATCCTTGGTTCTGTATCCAATTACTGTTGGCCTCCTCCCCTTTCACCCTGCCTGTCCCTATGGGCACCAGTCATTTTGCATCAAGAGGTGAACATGCATGTGTGAACTTGCGCCAAACAACCTGCATCCACACATCACTTTTTGCAATGCTTTACATCCTTTATGTGCATTTGAATTCAGAATGTATGTCGCTACTGTTCCCATTTTGAATTTGACACCATTGTACATCCCTTGCTTTTGACTGTTTCTGATCCTCTCTGGGGAACCATCAGAGGGAAGAAATATCTCCCCTTAGCAAACCGAGAAGTTGCAAAGAAGATTCAGGAATTGTTCTTCATTTTACTACGAAGCTTCCCTTGAATCTCATTGAGTTCTTAAATCATCTCAGCTACGCCGATCCCTTTGGCAGTAAAATAAAAACCGTATTAAGCATTAAATTTTACACATAACGGGTATTTCTCATTGACAGAGAGTTTATGGAAGTTGTCAACTCCCGAGTTCAACTTATATGAAGGCAATCATAATCTGAGGGCATATGAATTGATCTAGTCAGAAATGATGTCTGGAAAATTAACAAATTTATCATTTCGGTTTTAGTTGAAACTCCAGTTGCCATTTCCCTCATCCTTGTTGTGGACTGAATACAAAGAGGAAAAGGGAGAGATGACTCATTATACGGAACAGAGAAACTGTTACCTTGAAACATCCAGTTTTAGATGGAAGTATAAAGGGCTGGCTGGGAGAAGCAAACAGGTTTATGTGTACAGCCCCGATTAGAACACTTTCATTTATTTATCTTTTCTATTATTGTTGTTGCTCTGCTTACATACCAATCTTTCTTTTGGAAAGCTTGTAGCATGTCACATTTGGCTAAGAGTGCTGTTTGCAGCTGCCTGGCTTCAACAATACTACAGCAACAAGTGCTTTCAGACTTTCAACAGGGCAGATGAAAGGGTTGATATCCAGTGATGATTTACCTAACTCTTAGTTCCACACATGGGGCTAGTTCCACACCTGCTTACATGTGGATGGTCATCCCAGTTGTTCCAGTGCTGCACCCAGGAATCCCCCAATCCCCTCTGAGTGTTGCCTGAGTAGATCCACCATGCCCTGAACTCAAAACGATAGCAGGTCTTGAATCAGAAATCTGCTGGGCATTGTGCCAGCCCCAAGTCAGGAGCATGATTCATTCACTGTGTGCATAAACTCTCTACCTCTGTATACAGAGTGACCAGCTTGTGAGGGTGATGGCGGGAGCAATGGTGTGTGTCTGATGCTGTGACAGCCATGTCACACACTTCCCTCCCTAAGCCTGGCAAAGTTTCCTGGGTTTTCGGAAAGAGACACAAGGGGTGGGGTCCACTTCCCCAGCCCTGGTGTAGATCATCATCATCATCATCATCATCATCATCAAACCTTTTACTGGCATCACATACAAACATCCATAGCAAATCAATACAGAATTCCCGCCTTCCCAGTGACACAAAACATATGTCAAATGAAAGAGGCAAAGCAGTCTAACATTACATCTTTAGGTCTCCAGGGAGCTCAGACGTCTGCAATGTGTTTCGATGACAAAAAAAAACAGATAAAGATATTTAGCCACTAACTTGGTGAGCTCCTGATTATTCCCCAATAATAGAAAATGTATGACTTCTAACTCTGGTTTCCATTTGGATGCAGAGTTGATCTAGGAACTGCTGGTGGAGATCAACATACAGTTTACATTTAAGAGCCATATGTGTAAGAGTTTCCACCTGATGGTCTTCACATGGTCTTCACATGGGCAAATTCTTTCGCCTTCCACCATTCCCTAGAACCTTCCCCACATGGGGTTTGAAGGATTTGAATTAAACCTGGCCAGTGAAAATGCCCTTCTTTCTTGAGGATTAAGCAAAAATTCAAGATAATTGTAGTTAATTTCATATGCCCAAGAGAGTTGAAAGTTAAGAGGGGAACATGTTTTCTCTGCTGCTGCTGTTAGATCATGCCTACATGTCTTATGACCCAGAAAAGCAAACTCAGTTGTGATGATTGACAACCATTGTGCTCCCCCCCCCAAATAGAAATCAAAACCAGGAGATTTAGTAAACCCTGGATTGTTTACATAAAGTTTGGTAAGTTGTAAGCTTCCCAGATCTGATGCAAATGGTTCATTTCTTTCTTTCCATCTCTATGACTCTTCTCAGCATGTTCTCATTAAAAAGAGCAAAATTGGACTCTTTCTTTTAAGTCTACCTCAGCTTTCAAAGCCAGATAATATCCCTGCTTGGAAACTTAGCACTAGAACATCTCTTTTGACCCCGTATTTGTTCCTGGCATCTCCAGGTAGGCTTGACCGCTGTGAAACTCCAAAAAAGGCAGTCAGCGTAGACAACACTGTGCTTTGTGGTCCAATGGTCTGGCACTGTGTAAGACAACTTTCTACATTACTCTATCCACAATGGTGGCAACATCTTTTGCAGTTCTGAATTAGGATGCTTCCCATTGCCTCCACGGTGCCTCCTGCTTTTTTGTGTTGTGGTGTTGGCAGAGGAGGAAGAAGAGAAGAAGAAATAGGTAACGTTCCTGCAGCCTGACAACATCGCTTTGAAAAACAGACTTTGTTTCTTTAAATATAGAGCAATAAATCACATCCCATTCCCCTCTTGGGATCAACTCCTACCCCTGGAGAAAGTGAGATAAAGTGAAAAACTGGAAGATAAAAACAGTTATTGAAAACTGCTTTTCTCTCCTCGACTCTCCGGGGAACATTTGAGCTCGGAGGCCTTTTAAAGGGTTTGCTTTGTATGCATTTTAAAAGGGTCCTTTTCTCTTCCCGCCAGTCTTCCTTTTCTTTACCGTAGTCTACCAATTCACTCATCACATCCTTTCTTACTGAGTTGTGTCTTCTTATCACTTGAAAGGGCCTAACAGCTGAAGACTCTGGGGCCTCCCTCCCTCGCCATGGACCTTTCAAGCATCATTATTTTTGCATAGACAGGACGCTTAAGAGCAAACTCTGAAGACTGGGAGCCTCCAGAGGAATCTTTCTCACCTCCTCCCCACCTACAGTTGTCCACTAAGGTTACCTGTCACCTCTCAGATATGCCTTCCCCAGCTGACGTTCTCCCTTCAAGCTTCCTCAGCCAATGCTAGACAGAGAGTCGGTGAAAATTACAGGCGTCTCTACGGTTTCACCGAAAGTAAAATTGGCTACCTTGCCTCAGGGTCAAGGGGAAATGTAAATAAAAACCCCAAAACCCACCCAAAACAAAGATAGAGGAAAAAGAAAGGAAGCTTAATTAGACCAAAAAAAGTTCTCGGAAAGTGGAAATCATATCCTCTAACATTTCTCGGATGATAATACAGTGGTACCTCTGGAGGAGAACGGGATCCGTTCCGGAGCCCCATTCGCACCCAGAAGCGAACGCAACCCGCGTCTGCACGTCTGCGCGTTCATGGGTCGCGATTCGCCGCTTCTGTGCATGCTTGTGACATCATTTTTACTGTCTGCGCATGCGCGAGCGGCGAAACCCGGAAGTAACGTGCTCCATTACTTCTGGGTTGCCACAGCGCACAACCAAAAAATACTTATCCCGAAGCGACTTCAACCCAAGGTATGACTGTAGGGGCATCCTATTCCATCACCATCATCATCACCATCATCATCATCATCATCATCATCATCATCATCTTATTTATATTCCAACCCATCTGACTGGGTTGCCCCAGCCACTCTGGCAG
The DNA here is from genome assembly GCF_965153285.1 of Podarcis tiliguerta. NCBI lineage: Eukaryota > Metazoa > Chordata > Lepidosauria > Squamata > Lacertidae > Podarcis > Podarcis tiliguerta. The sequence continues at coordinate 58,363,581 of NC_139544.1, forward strand.
CTTCCAAAGTATATTAAAACATAATAAAATCTTAAACATCTTTTAAAAAAACTTCCCACTACAGGACTGCCTTCAGATGTCTTCTAAAGGTTGTATAGTTGCTTATCTCCTTGGCTAGGGGGTTGCATAACTCTATACCTTCCAACATTTCTCCAATGACAATAGGGATGTCCTAAAGAAAAACTGGAAATTCCAGGATCAAACCAGAAACCAGAATGGCTTCTGTAAATCTGAGACTGTCCCTGGAAAATAGGGATACTTGGGGGGTCTAGCAAAAGGTTTGCATAATCCTGGATGGAAGCCAGATTTCACATAAGATGGGTCACAAAATCCACTTTTTTATAGTACAGTTTTTTCCGTGCATGGTTATATCTTAGCACTCCCTGCAGCATCTTGTGACAAGGAGACCTTTTCGAAGGCCAGCTATGATTTAACCTGGGAAGCAGCTAGTCGCACTCTTTGTTCGCTCTCCTTGTCCCATGCATGCTCCTTGACTGCGATGTGAATTTTCCCCAACACCGACATCCATCTTATTTCACTGTTATACTTAAGTTCATTGTATTTTTGGCAGGTGTTCTTTGGAGATCATTTTTCTCCTATTAACGTCCTCCTGTAGCTCTCCCTGCCTTTATAGCCTTTTCTTTTTATTGCTTGACCTGGAAAAACGGAGAATTATTCAGATTTTGGTTTAAGTGAGGCTTCTCATGGGTTCTTTTTCCCCCAAGAAGAGATGCTATGAGTGTGTGTGTGTGTTTTCCAACTCCCAGGGCAAAAGTTGCTTATTTACAACTAGTTTGCAAAACTTACTACCTAAAATGTGATGGATAAATGTGCAATAGCCAGATATGGTGTGGCCATCTGTGCTGTTAATGTAGAACTTGTTATCAGTAGCCCCCAAAATGAAGGGCAATATCAATCTGGGTCTTTTAAAAGAGGAACCAATAAGTAATACCCTGGCATGATGTATTCTTGCTGAAGATTGGTGAGTGGGTTTTTAGTGGGAAACTAATGAGTACCAGTGGGACACAGGTGGTGCTGTGGGTTAAACCACAGAGCCTAGGACTTGCCGATCAGAAGGTTGGCAGTTCGAATCCCCACAACAGGGTGAGCTCCCGTTGCTCAGTCCCTGCTCCTGCCAATCTAACAGTTCGAAAGCACGTCAAAGTGCAAGTAGATAAATAGGTACCACTCCGGTGGGAAGGTAAACTGCGTTTCCGTGTTCTGCTCTGGTTTGCCAGAAGCAGCTTAGTCATGCTGGCCTCATGACCTGCAAGCTGTACGCCGGCTCCCTCAGCCAATAAAGCAAGATGAGCACCGCAACCCCAGAATCGGCCACGACTGGACTTAATGGTCAGGGGTCCCTTTACCTTTACCTTAATGAGTACCAGTAAAGTGCAATGTAAAACAGTCAATTGTTGTTTTCAATGGGGAATGAAGCAAGAAAGCTTGAGGAATTTGAGCTTTTGTCATTCCAACATAAACTGACCTGATCTGCACCCCTGACACAAATGCATGGATTGGAGCTTAATTATGAACCAGTTTTTGCACTTCCAAAATGTTCTGACTTCCAAAACGTTTTGGCATGCATTTCAGAGTATCTAAATCTGATTTTTTCATGCAGACTTTTATTTTTTAAGGGAGGGAAACGCCACATCTGTCCATACATAAAAAATCCCCCAAGCCAGAGCAGAGTGTTGTGAAGCAGAAAATCACCCTGGAAAAGAGTTTTCAAAGCTCTCATGGCCCTGTTCCCTCAAGGAGGGAAGACCCAGTTGTCAGTGGACCAGTCGGTTCTGCGATTCACTGTTTCAAGAAGACACGAAGTACAAGCAGACTCATATGTTGGTAGCAGTTGTTTTCTGCTGCTCCAGAGAAGCGGACATGGAGCAATGGATCCAAACTACAAGAAAGAAGATTCCACCTAAACATTAGGAAGAACTTCCTGACAGTAAGAGCTGTTCAACAGTGGAATTTGCTGCCAAGGAGTGTGGTCGAGTCTCCTTCTTTGGAGGTCTTTAAGCAGAGGCTTGACAACCATATGTCAGGAGTGCTCTGATGGTGTTTCCTGCTTGGCAGGGGGTTGGACTCGACGGCCCTTGTGGTCTCTTCCAACTCTATGATTCTATGATTCTATGATTCTAGGAAGACTGACAGAACCATCCTTGGGCAAAATAAGATTGGAGAGAAGGAATGTGTCAGCGAGGTAGGTGAGAAGGCATCAATTTCCCTTCTCCCCTTAATCATCACATACAGTGCTGTTTCCATTCTGCTGGAGTTTGGCTTCTGACAAAAACTATGGTATTCACCATAGCAGAGAGTGAACATTGATAACCTTTGCCTCCATGTAATGGTTTAATCTTCTTTTGAAGCCATCCAAGTTCCCTCTTTCTGTTCTCAGAGAATGAGATCCAAAACACCTTTTGGCCCCTGGGTAGTGCAGCCTAAATTTTGTTAATAGGTTACTCACTGAGTGGATGCATTTTACACTAGGTAATTTTTAGATCAGGGTTGAAGTGGTAGGCTGTTCATCTATTGCTTTCATTGTGTACATCCTAAAAAAGTAATAAAGTAACTGTCGCACAAGCGAAGACTTAGGCACAAGACCACTCTTCGTGCCTTTGGTTTCCAGCATCTGGAATTCAACAGCAGTACAGTGGTACCTCGGGTTACATACGCTTCAGGTTACAGACTGCGCTAACCCAGAAATAGTACCTCGGGTTAAGAACTTTGCTTCAGGATGAGAACACAAATCGTGCTCCAGCGACGCGACAGCAGTGGGAGGCCCCATTAGTTAAAGTGGTGCTTCAGATTAGAACAGTTTCAGGTGAAGAACGCACCTCTGGAACGAATTAAGTACTTAACCCGAGGTACCACTGTACTGCATCCAACTGTGGAGGCAGAACCTAGCCATTATGGCTTGTGGCCACCAATAGCCCATGCATATTCTGGGCATCTTCTGCCTCACCTTCATAAGCAAAAGATAACTAACTATTAGCAATTAATAATCACTAACTAATGAATAACGTGGGTGGCGCTGTGGGTTAACCAACTGGGCGGCTTGGGCTTGCCGATTGAAAGGTTGGTGATTCAAATCCCCGCGATGGGGTGAGCTCCCGTTGTTCAGTCCCAGCTTCTGCCAACCTAGCAGTTTGAAAGCACATCAAAGTACAAGTAGATAAATAGGTACCACTCTGGCATTTCCGTGCGCTGCTCTGGTTTGCCAGAAGCGGGTTAGTCATGCTGGCCCTGAAAAACTGTCTGCGGAAGTGGACAAACACCGGCTCCCTTGACCAGTAAAGCGAGATGAGCGGCGCAACCCCAGAGTCATTTGCGACTGGACTTAATTGTCAGGGGTCCCTTTACCTTTTAATTAATAACAAATAGCTAAATAATAACTGATAACAACTAACTAATAAGCACTAAAAAGCACTAATAAGTGTTTTTTTAAGGGGGTATGCAGGGGTATGCATAGCCCTAAACATTTTGTGAATCTTTGTACTTTTGTCCATTTACTGTGTTTTTTTATTCCTGATTTTAACTATAAAATGGTGGTTTTCTTGAGTAAAAATGAGAGTACCCCTAAACATTTTTTAAAGAAAAAAACAAGCACTGAGCAAAACTTACTATTCCTAGATAGTTTAGGTGGTATGATTAACCTGTTCAAGAAAGGGCACTTAGTGAAAAATCCCTTGAAAAGTTGCAGAAACGTTTGTCTGTTCATTGCTCTGATATTTTATGATATGGCAGTACAGAAATCCTTTTATGGATAAAGGATTGTACTGGTGTCTGTGTTGCTGGAAAACCACATTTATACTCCTTTGAGAGTGGTTCTCCAAGGATGTCAACCCTACCTCACCTTCATAAGCAAAGCTCCCCACCCCATACCTGGTTTTATATATTGTGGGATTGATGGATAAGGGTTGATCAGGGAGCAGAGGGCGATCCTGGGATCGCTTTCTTTCCCGGTGGCAAAGAGGCGCGACCTGATGGCAGTTTTGTCCTTTGCAATTCCGTGATTCCACAGCTGGGAGGGGAGGCTCATGTGACCTTAACTCCAGTGGATGGGAGAGAAAGACTCTGGAACAGCCAGCTAGATGTATCATGTTAACGGCCTCATCTTGTGGTGTCATCATTACTATAATTAATGAATTACCATAGCAAACGGCAGCCACTATAAAGTTTGCGACGATATGCAGCCATTTGCTCTGTTGGAGGAATTGGCGGCATATATTTCATATCAGAGTGATTAGCGAGGTCTTCCGACATGAGCAATGCCCTTCACTCGAAAGGGACAAAAGAACCGGCGGAGAACACCCAAAATGAAACACTTTGCCCTTTCGCCGCCTTTCCTATTAGAAAAACAAGTTAAAAAGTACCATTGGGCAGGTTAATTGACTTACAAGTATGTCTTTTTAATAAGTGTCATAAAGTATGTCACGCACGCGAAACCTGCTTTCGGTGCATTTTTTAAAAACTGTTGTCAACCAGATGAAAGTTTATTGTTCGCATGTAAGTTTCCCTTTTCAAGCCATAATGGAGGACATTAAATTGATTTGCCATGCGTAGATATGAAGCGGGCTGGGTGCTTTGCTCTCCCTCAATGTGCCTTTCACCAATGTTGCCTGCTTGATGCTCTTGGAGCGAGCCACAAGAGGTGCCCTCTGCAGCTAAGGACATAGCAGAACCTCACTGAAGCAAATCCGAGATCCATTATATTACTCCCCACAATCCAAGCCCACAGGCCAGGCATAAAGGCAACATTTACTTATTTGTTGAATTTGTATCCCGCTCTGCCAACCGAAGGGACACAGGTGGCACTGTGGGTTAAACCACAGAGCCTAGGACTTGCAGATCAGAAGGTCGGCAGTTCGAATCCCCGCGACGGGGTGAGCTCCAGGTGCTCAGTCCCTGCCAACCTAGCAGTTCAAAAGCAGGTCAAAGTGCAAGTAGATAAATAGGTACTGCTTCGGCAGGAAGGTAAACAGCGTTTCCGTGCACTGCTCTGGTTCGCCAGAAGCGGCTTAGTCATGCTGGCCACATGACCCGGAAGCTGTACGCCGGCTTCCTCAGCTAATAAAGTGAGATGAGCGCCACAACCTCAGAGTCGGTCACGACTGGACCTAATGGTCAGGGGTCCCTTTACTTTTAATATATGTTGGAAGCCACCCAGAGTGGCTGGGGCACCCCAGTCAGGTGGGTTGGGATATAAATAATAAATTGATGATGATGGTGGTGGAATAGGATGCCCCTATTTTTCTGTGGAACTGGCACTCTTGTAGGTACCATATGATACCCCTTCTACACTTGTAAGAACTCAATCTATTTGTGTGGCAAGCAGCATGTACACTTCGGAACTCCCTGCCACCTGACACTGGGCAGGGCCTTCAATGGATTCTTCTCAGCCTCTGCTAAAAACATTCTTCTTTAGACAAGCCTGCCCAGATATTTACGACGTTGATATGAGATGTAATCTGCTTTTAGTCTATGGTTATTTTAACTTTTTGAAAGGCTTCAATTGTGGATATTTTTTGTAGTTGATGATTTTGTACTTTTTGGCAAATCCTTTGAGATTTATTTTTATTTTCCCCCAATCACAAGTTGTATATGTTTTATGTATTTTATGATATCCCCTGCTATACTGCTCTGAACATGGAGGTTCTACATAACCATTGTGTCTAGTAGCCACTGATAGGCCTGTCCACAAGGGATTTGTCTGATCCAGGGCAGGAAACCTGTGTACCTCCCATGTTGTTGGACTGGGATCATATGATTGTAGAGTTGGAAGGGACCCTGAGGGCCATCAACTGAAACTCCCTGCAACTCAGGCATGCATGACAGATGGCCACCCAACCTCTACTCAAAACAGATTCTTGATAGGAGTTGGAGTCTGGAGGGTCACGGGCTCCCCAGTTCATAATGCAAAATGATTGCTGTACTAGGTGTCATGACCCAAGAATCCAGATATCTTCACTGTACATTTCCGAGCACAATTCAAAGTGTTGGTGCTGACTTTTAAAGCCCTAAACAGCCTTGGTTCTGTATACCTGAAGGAGCGTCTCCACCCCCATCATTCTGCTCAGACACTGAGGTCCAGCACCGAGGGCCTTCTGGCGGTTCCCTCGCTGCGAGAAGCCAAGTTACAGGGAACCAGGCAGAGGGCCTTCTCGGTAGTGGCACCCACCCTGTGGAATGCCCTCCCACCAGATGTCAAAGAGAAAAACAACTACCAAACTTTTAGAAGTCATCTGAAGGCAGCCCTGTTTATGGAAGCTTTTAATGTTTGGTGGATTACTGTATTTTACTTACTGTTTGATTACTGTTGGAAGCCGCCCAGAGTGGCTGGGGAAGTCCAGCCAGATGGGTGGGGTATAAATAAATCATCATCATCACCATCATCAAGACTGCAAAGCACAGCCATCATTGCTTAGTCTTGACTCTCTGTGCTTAGACCCCTCTCTCTTGGCTTCCTGGCTCATAAGGACCACCAACCCATTTAGACCCTCAACTACATCTGTAATTTTGAGAGAGTTTTGGGGACATTCCTCCTGACAGGGAAAAAGAGAATGTGCACACTAGCGGGAGCATGTGCACACTCAGCCACACTTTGCTTTTCTCATTAGGTAGGGTTGCCATATTTCAGAAAGTAACAACCAGGACAGCCTGGAAGTTGTTGAGCTTTATTTAGAAAAAAACTCTAAATGCCAAAAATGCTCCAGAAGGCAATCCCATGAATGGACGTATGGCAGCCCTACATTAGGTCTCTAAAGGAGATTTAAAATGGGTCCTATTGAATTTGAATGGTGTCCCCATGCAACTTCTAATGGTAGACTATGAAGCACAGGTCCAGTGCTTTCCACTACAATAAAAACATTGATCCTGTGCACAGATCTTCATGGTTTGTGATTTTTACAAGGGGTATCAAGAAAGCCACCAACAGATCATAGAACACAGTTGTGGATAACTACAGATGCCATACTGGTAGTTCCAGATGAATTTCATCTCTCCAAAACCTCCTTGAGTGTCATGGTGGATAAGGACATCAATGGCTACTGGCCATGATGGCGATGCTCTACCTCCACCAGTGACCAATTTCTAGATATCACGAGTGATGCTTCATTCATGTCCTTCTTGAAGGCTTTCCACAGGAATCTGGTTCACCACTGTGAGAACAGAGTGCTGGACTAGGTGGGCCTTTGACCTGATCCAGAGGCTCTCTCCTTACATTCTTCCTTCCTTTATGCCAACTTTTAGAAGTCATCTGAAGGCAGCCCTGTTTATGGAAGCTTTTAATGTTTAATAGGTTATTGTATTTTAATATTCTGTTGGAAACCACCCAGAGTGGCTGGGGAAACCCAGCCAGATGGGCAGGGTGTAAATAATAAATTAATATTAATAGTAGTAGTAATAATAAAAAAAATGATGATGATGATGATGATAATAATTCATTTAACAAAGAGAAAAGGTCATAGCTCAGTGGTGCAGCAGAAGGCCCCAGGTTCATTCCCTGGCATCGCCAGGTAGGCCTGGGAAAGAATCCTGTTTCTGAAATCTTGGGAAGCCACAACCAGGCAGTGTAGACAGTGCTAGGTGAATGAATAGTCTGACTTGGTCCAAAACATCTTCCTATGTTCCTCAATAATGAATCCTGTTTTAACGACTCAGTTCTTGATATGCCAACCTAGCCATGTGGATCTGTTAAGAAGGAAAGATGCAACTTGTTTTGAAGCTAAGACCACTGCAATTAAGTTGCTAAACTTTTCTACAAATTCCCTACCTTCATACTTCTTATCATTGTTGCCTTGTGGTCCACCACCTCTAAGATTTCTTGTTTCTTGTTTCATGATGATTTTAATACATTTCAAACGTTTGTTTTAATATCTTTAGCAATATGCTCCACAATTATTTATTTTTGCTTGCCATCTTTTTTTCCTTATTCTTGTTTTCTCAGGAGAGCAAGATTTCAATTTCTTAAAGGGCGCCTCTATTCCTTTCACAGCCTCCTCAACTCTGCTTGTCAATGATGCTGGGATCCTCTTAGACTTATTTGTACCTTTTCTCCTCAGGCAAAACATCAAATGAAATTTTGAGGAAAGCCAAGTGAATTTCAATACTGCTAGTGACATTTCTCAAGAGGGGGAGAACTCCCACATCCCCAGGTCATCACTGGATGTTGCCTAAAGCAAGATTTGAAGTGAATTTGGAAGCTTCTCCTCAGGCAAAATATCTGAGGAATTTCAATGGAAGTCAAAAGAGTTTTGAGGAGGCCAACTTTCTCATTGGAGTTTTGTGTATCCTTCTTTGAAAGATTTGAGAAAAATAATAGCTTCTCCAAAAGTAGTAACTTGCCTTCTTTACAGGAGTGGGAAACAGGATCCATCCAGTAGGTTGCATCCTGACCTCCCCACCGCATAAACCACTTTCACAGGTGTGGGGGGCTTCACACAAGTACACAGACTGTACTCTTTTTGAATGCAACATGTGAACACCCCTCATTTGTATTTTGCATAAAATACTCCCACTTGATTGTATTTTTCCATGGCTAATGACAGCATCTGGGGAGAGCGTGGAAGTTCTCATTGGGGAGATAGCATGGAGGAAAAGGAATCAGATCTCCCACTTCCAGCAATGCAGCTCTGATCCAAATACCAGTCCCCATGTGTCTGCTTTTCAACGAAGGCAATAGACGTTAGAAGATTCTAACCATAGACCTTCTGCGTTGTGTTGAGTTTGGTCCTGCGCAAGCTGTGGCCTACAGAATTCAGAGCACATTTTGCAAATTTGGCAGGCATACCAAAATCTCTTCACCCCCCCCCCCATTCCTATTCCACCCTTTTCTTCTCTACAGAACCCTAATAGTCAACCTGAACCACAGGCAAAAAAATAAAACAGCCATGAGTCCTGCATTGTAAGGGGATAAACTAGAGGACCCTTTGGGACCCTTCCTACTCTATAATTCTATGACATGGACCTGACAGCAAAGGGGGCAGGAATCCCAAAATTGAGTTCAGAATTTTGATTTCCAATTTGCACTTTAAATTGCAGGTTTGGTATTTGTCCAGTGGAGATTTTAAACATGTTGCATATTGGTGCACTCATTCCAAACCCTTCACCCATGAAGCAGAAATACTCTCTCTCTCTCTCTCTCTCTCTCTCTCTCTCTCTCTCATCTCAGTCTCATCTCAGTCCACTGAACGGAAATAGTCTTGTAGTGCCCAAGAGCCAAGGAGGTTGCTTGTGCGTTCCAAGGACAATGGATTGACATATTTAGGGGTGGGTCAGAATGTTCCCCCAGGCCACATTGCCCAGTGCCTTTGAGAGGCTCTTGACTTCTCCTGCATGGATCATGGGACACGGCTAATTTACTTATGTCACCTGGGTCTGTTTTAGTAAACAAGGCTATTGTCCTCCAAAGTGCCTCTGGCATCCTGTACCAATGTACCATGCTGGAGTTCCCCATTGTTTTTCAGAGCTATGCTAATCGGAACATTGTGGCCACTCCATCAAACAGGAATAGCTGTTTGCAGGACTGACCTTTTACTCTGGGAAAACAGAACACTTGTCCTGGTCACGCGATGCCATTAGACAGGTGACAGACATTACCATCGCCATGCACCCCATGCATTTTTGTCTTGACCCCAGTACTCAGTTTTTTGAATGTATGGAAGGACAGAAGTACTTTCTTAAATTTGTTTTATTCCACAAGAAAATGCATAAACTGTCAACTCATCTTAAAAAAACTAAACCAGGTTGATGTGCAATCAAACCACTAACGTGTAATAAAAGGGAATTTCATGCAACCTTAATTTTTAATTATAGAAAATGTGGCAAATTTATTAATTTATTTTGCAAAATTTAGACACTGCTTGATTGTCATCAACAACACCCACAAAGTGGTTTGCAAAAAGCTAAAACAACAAACCAATAAGGGTAAAGGTAAAGGTAAAGGACCCCTGGATGGTTAAGTGCATTCGAATTCAACTATGGGGTGTGGTGCTCTTCTCTGCTTTCAGGCCAAGGAGACAGTGTTTGTCCGCAGGCAGCTTTCCCAGGTGATGTGGCCAGCATGACTAAACTGCTTCTGGCGCAACGGGACACTGTGGTGGAAGCCAGAGCACCCGGAAACACTGTTTACCTTTCTGCCACAATGGTACCTATTTATCTACTTGCACTGGTATGCTTTCGAACTGCTAGGTTGGCAATAAGATGAATTAATGACAACAATTTAAGACGGTTGAAAATTTAAAATAACTAAACTGCAAAACATCATTCCACATGTCTGAGTAGGCATGTCCAAACAAAATTGTTTTTAGCAGGTACTGAAAAGAGCATTGTGAAGGCGTCTGCCTGATTACAATAGGCAGGAAGTTCCAGAGGTAGGTGGTGCTACACTAAAATGGGCATTATGTGGCAACAATGCCAGTTCTGCCAATTGAAGTGATCAAGTGGGTATTTATTGGGTAAGGCAATCTTGTAAAGGTAAGAGTGTACTTTGGCCCATTAGGATAAAGGGGGTACAGTTCCATAAAGCACCCTCTGCCTTCAGTCAGCCCCCACCTACCTACCTCCTTACCAGCCCAGAGGGTGGCACTGCCAGGCAGCTTCTTCCTTCTTAGTCTCAATGATGTTGTTGTTTAGTCGTGTCCAACTCTTCGTGACCCCATGGACCAAAGCACGCCAGGCACTCCTGTCTTCCACTGCCTCCCGCAGTTTGGTCAGACTCATGTTTGTAGCTTCGAGAACACTGTCCAACCATCTTGTCCTCTGTCGTCCCCTTCTCCTTGTGCCCTCCATCTTTCCCAACATCAGGGTCTTTTCCAGGGAGTCTTCTCTTCTCATGAGGTGGCCAAAGTCTTGGAGCCTCAGCTTCAGGATCTGTCCTTCCAGTGAGCACTCAGGGCTGATTTCCTTCTGAATGGATAGGTTGCATCTTCTTGCAGTCCCTGAGAGTCTCCTCCAGCACCATAATTCAAAAGCATCAATTCTTCGACGATTAGCCTTCTTTATGGTCCAGCTCTCACTTCCATACATCACTACTGGGGAAACCATGGCTTTAACTATACGGACCTTTGTTGGCAAGGTGATGTCTCTATCTCAATGTTAGCCTTGTAGAAATCAGTAGGGAGCAGGATGGGGACAAGACTAGTTCTCTTTGCCTTTCATTGGCTCTGGCTCCACCTATAGCTGGGCTCCCTGCTTTCTACCCAACCAGTCCCAATGGGCACCAGTCAACACTGAATCAGAACATTTGGTGGCCCCATCTAATACCCACTGAAGCCTCAGTTAAGTGAAGAGAGCTTCTGCCAACGGTGGGGAAACATTGACTTAAGTGCTTTCAGATGTAAGGATTCTGTTATGACTCTGATGGCTGGGACAACATGTGAAGCCATGTCCATTCTCATTTAGAAACCTCAATGTTTTCAGAGCCCATCAGCATCTCAAGAAGCTGTTCAGTCTATTGATCACTTTGGGGGGAAGTCTGAAGTTTAAGGAAAGTTTGATGGGGAGTCCTTGACATATGAGATTAATAACAATTTATGAATGGTGACATGAGTGCGCGCACGGACACACAAAAACACATACACACACTTTCCCCAATACCTTCCAAAACACAAACTGAAGTATTTCTTCATATGGAACAACATTGCCCAAACTATGGGAATTTAACCCCTACAAGACTGGATGGCTTTAAAATAAGATTAGACACATTCATGGCGATAAAACCATATGTAGTCACAATGGCTACATTCTACCTCCAATGTTGGAGGGCAGTAAGCCTCCATTGGTTGGGAATCATGAGTGGTGGAATACTGCTCTTGTGCTCAAGTTCTGCTTCTGGGCTTTTCAAAGGCACCTAGTTGGTCACTGTGGGAACAGGCAGCTGGACCAGATGCACCAAATGGACTGTTGGCCTCATCTGTGCTCCTGCTATGTTCTTAATGAATGTACAAGCTCAGGGAGTCCTTTCAAGTAGTTGTTCTTGCAATCCATGAAGTTGCACACAGACAATTTAGAACATCACTCTGACAGGAGGCGATGATGGTCACCAACTTGGACGGCTTTAAAAGTGAATTAGATAAATTCATGGAGGAGAGGGTTGTCACTGGCTACCACAGTTGGAAGCATAAGTGTTTCTGAAGACCAGCTGCTGTAAGCCACAGGGTGGCAAAGTGCTCTTGTGGTCAAATCCTGCTTGCTGGTTTCTCACAGGCATCTGGTCAGCCACTGTGAGAACAAGATGCTGGACTAGATGGGCCGCTGACCTGATCCAGCAGGCTTCTCTTATATCTATTATTGTCTCCCCATCGCATGTCAGCAAATCCAGCTGCTCCGCTGTTCTGGGTTAATTGACTGTCCAAGGTCCATAGCAGTATTTGGTTCCTCTGCAAGGGAACTTAAGTCTCACTCTTTCTCTCCAGTCTCTCCTCTGATTTTTTATTTTTTTAATTTTTTTTTAATATCATGAAGTGGACACAATAAACAAAGCCAATTGGAAGCAGTGTGAATAATTTAATTGCTCAGTGGGGATTGACCAGATAGGAGGAGATGCGCTTCAGCATCCCCCAAATTAATAAAAAGCCTTTTATGGAACCATAAAAAACAGGCATAATTCAATCATTTCCAAAAGGGCACCGGCTACGAAGCTTATTAAATGCTCAGTACAGCTGAGGTGCGCACTGGGATAAGACAGAAAGCGCACTCAGCAAGTATGTAACAAAAGCATGTTTCCGCCTTTTGCTGACAGGCAGATAGCCTGACCTGGGCATTTAATAAGCTATATTTACTGATTATATATGTTTTCACTGACTTGCTCAGTCAGGACACAGTGCTAATGAAGAAAATGATTGCAACAAGAGAGACGGGAGCCTTTTAAAAAGAATTAGCTGAGGAGACAAGCAGCTGTACCAAAGGCGAGTTGGGGGGGGGGAGTCAGCAGCATACCCAGCCAGGAAACTCCTTCCCATAGTGGAGCAGGTGAGCATCTTCCTACCCCCACACCTGGAGGGTTGTCCAGACAAAGGCTGGTTTATATCCCTTCCCCATCACATTGGCCCCAATCTCCAATAGCTCCCCAATAGCTCCCCTTGGCACATATGTGAAGAGTCCCCATGCCAGCTGATTGCAAAAGGAAGACCTTGCTATGATGAGATCAAAGTCTAACTAGTATACCATCCTGGTTCCCCTCCCCCCAGTGGTCAACCAACCTATGGATAGCACATCCTTTGAATGCAAAGGACCTCAGGTTCAGTCCCTGGTATCTTCATGTATGGATGTTAGAGAACCTGGTCTGGAATCCCAGAGAGCTACATGGACCAGTATAATAAGGCAACTTCCTGTGTTCCTAGTTACCTGTATAATCAAATGCTTTCTGGGTTCCTAAGTCTACAAGAGAGCAAACAACAGGCATTCAATGGGATATTTCATCTCTGCTTGGAAATTCTATTCAGCTGTGATGGTTGAGTGATCCAATCTCCACAATGGCATAAGAAAGGCCTTGATGGAACTGTCAAGTCCAGATGTAACCAATGAGCTACCCTCAAAATGTTACTGGACTACATCTCCTAACAGCAGCCACCAACATGGCTAACAGTCAGAAATGATGGGAGTTGTAGTCCAGCCTGATGTGGAGCACAGCACATTGGATATTCTCAATCTAGTCCAACCAGATGTCTATGGGGTGGCTACAATCAGGGCATGAAAGCAACAGGGCTTGCTAGTCCCCACCCTCCACCCAAAATATCCTGCCTCTGAAAATGGAGTTTCCAGTTAGACTTCAAAACCAATGAGCATTGGTAGACTTGTCATCTATGAATTTGTCCAATTTCATTGTTTAGCTCATCTAGGCTAGAACACAGGTGGCGCATGGGATGCGGGTGGCTCTTTGGCTTAAACCACAGAGCCTAGGGCTTGCTGATCAGAAGGTCAGAGGTTCGAATCCCCGTGATGGGGTGAGCTCCCGTTGCTCGGTCCCTGCTCCTGCCAACCTAGCAGTTTGAATGCACAAAGTCCAAGTAGATAAATAGGTACCGCTCCGGCGGGAAGGTAAACAGCGTTTCTATGTGCTGCTCTGGTTTCTCCAGAAGTGGCTTAGTCATGCTGGCCACATGACCCGGAAGCTGTACTCTGGCTCCCTCAGTCAATAAAGCGAGATGAGCGCTACAACCCCTGAGTTGTCCGTGACTGGACCTAATGGTCAGCGGTCTCTTTACCTTTACCTTAAGCCAGAACACAATTACTGTGTCAATGACATGTGGAACACACCTGCAAAATTTTTCTTTAAAAAATAAAACCAGTCTGGGGAATCCCTAAGAATGTGCATCCCAAAAGGGGGGGAAATGAAAAGTTATCTGCACACATAAATATAAAGTAATGTGCATTCACTAGACCGTTTCAGTTAAAAAGCTGCATTTACTGGGGCAATTAATTTGAATTTTAAATGGCTGTTTTTCTCGTTACATGCTACATCAACCATATTTCCGAATGTTTGATTGTTCTTGCCATCATTTGTAAAAGTCACTCCAGAGAATTCCATTGGGCAGAATGGAGAAGTTGGTCAGTCATGTCTACCAATGGCTCCGTTGGCTGATAACACTTGAATTCGTGGACATTCAATGAAGCTGAACGCTGGAAGATTCAGGACAGATATAATAGAGTCCTTCTTGACACACTGCATAGTTAAAACCATGGAATCTGCACCCCACAGGAAGCAGAGATGGCTTCCAAGTCTGATGGCTATAAATTGGGTCCTCCCTTAAAGAGGGCACGTATTGCGGTGAGAGCTGGAAACCGACACCCTGTGTTGTGGGTTGGTACAATTGGTCAGCCACAACACCCGATTGGTAGGTCCCTTGTAGCTGGGTGCAATCTGGCCAATGGGATGGAGTCCAAGGCCAAATTCAGTTCACAGCCCCCGTGTTTATCAACTTCTTTTTCTTCAAATTATTAGAGCAGTGTGATTCTCAGGAATGATTTGACAGCATACATAATTGCTCTTTCAAATTCACTCCTATTCCTCCATACTTCCCTCTCCCAAGAGAACCTAGTATCTCCTCTTTTTTTTTTTTTAATAATATTTATTAAGATTTTTCAACAACGTAACATCAAAACAAAACATACCCACAAAAAACAAAGAAAAGAAAAAAGAACAGCAAAAGAAAAAAAGGAAAAAGGAAAAACAAAAATCAAAAAACCCTCTTCCCCATCCCCCTACACAAAAATCCCAAAAAACAAAACACAAAAGTACCCCACACAACACAAAGTCTCACATTCCCTTTTTTCCTTTAACTTGTTTCCATGACTTCCTCCCACCTCCCTCTTTATATTCCTGATTTTAATCTAATCGGCAAATTCCCTCCGACTTTTGATACTTTTTCCCTTATTTACCTTTACCTCTTTTTTTAAAAAAAAAAACAATAATAATATAAAGAAAAAGAATTTATCTTAAAACTTCTGATCTTAGATTCTATAATTATATACCCTTATATCTTAATTTTTCATTTTCTTTATCTTACTCCTGGAACCAGTTAACTTCCTTCCGTCATCCCCTCAAAATACTTATTAAAACCATATTTTATCAATTTTACTTAATAATCTCCAATTTTTCCCCCATCTCATCCCCCCGGTTTTAGGTGCTGCCAATCCTTTTTACAAATTTTTAAAGTCTTTCCAATCGATAAATTCAGTCCATCAGCCAGGCTGCCTGGTGTCCGAGGCCTTTAAATCATCTTTCTGGCCTGTCTGGAGAGTCTTTTTTGAGCTTAAAATTGTGTCCCAAACCACATTCCCCTCAACATCTCCTTTAACCTTTGTGAACAAGCTTGCCCGAACTCTGTAGTTCCTCTTGTAGACCAAAGAATTGTCCAAAGTTTGCTCCACACACTCTTTAAGGTTGCTGAAATTCACCTCTTCAAACTTTCTCAGAGTGCCAATTTCCAAGATATATCTTATCAAACCTGTGTCTCTTAGTCCATACATGGCACTCCTTATCCAGATCTGTCCTTTAAACTCTTTGCTCTCATAATCCACTTTTTGTCCATCAACTTGAGGCTCTATTACTGTATTTTCCACCAGGGGTTCCTCTTGTAAAGACGGAACCTGTTCTGTTTGATCCATATTCTTCTCAGTTGTCCTTCCTTGTTGATTTAATTCCAATCCTTGGGCCGAGTTTAGTAATTTTTTCCCTTCTTGAGCCAGGCTGTGAACATTTTCCTTCAAATCAGAAATGCCAAATTCCAAAATAGACAGTTTTTTTTGAAATTGCTCAAACAGAGCTGCTATTCTTCCCTCCATGTTCCCAAGTCTGTTCTTTCAATGTTATCTTGCTGTCAAGGTCGAATGCTTATTTAGTCTGTAAAGTTGCGGCCTGTGTGAAAGTTTCTATCCAAAGGTATAACAATTGTAACATTCCAACATGAGTTTCTGTAACTTTCCACAGCCACAAGAACAGTTGTCATTTAACTCCTTTTTTCCTTTCCCAAACAGTAAACAACAGATTGAGTTCTCTCTTAATCCTTTTCTTCTTAATAATTCTTAATAATTTATTTCTTGTTATAAAGATTCTTTTTCTTGTTTTGGCCGCCCGGTCCCGGGCTCGAGATGGTAAAGATAAGTTCAAAGTACCCTGCTCTGCAGGACTATAAACTGTTAAAAGCAATCTCCCCCTCTTCCCTGCTTCCGAGGGGGGGTTTAAAGGGCTTAGGTGACAGATTTATTACCTTGTGAAGTACTTTTTAAAGGCTCCAGTTCTCACACTTTTGCCTTGATCTTTCTACAAAGTGGAAGACAGGCTTCCTGTTTTAACCTTCCATCTGATGCCGAGTTTCAGTAATTTATAATCCAATTTCCATTACTTACGAGAGTTTCTTTAATCCAAATGTCCACAGGAAAAGTTAGCGCTTCCTGACAGCAGCTGTGCGGCTTCACTCCCTGAAAACAGCGATCGATCCAAAGTGCCGCGCCGCTCACCCCACATCGCTCCGGAGCCCGTAGCCGGGTCTCCCCACGAGTAAGGGAGGCGCTACTGGCACCAGCCGGATCCCAAGTCCACGGTCTTCCTCCGACCGTGGTTTTTAGCGGGTCTCCGCCTCGCCGTAGGTGGTCAGACCCTTCTTTTCAGAGAGCAGTCTCCTCCGAGACGAAGGAGGTCTGCTGCAGCCAGGAGCGCCAACCCGGAAGCCGAGAACCTAGTATCTCCTCAATCAGAAACTATCAGAGAATGAATAACTGGGTCAATATTGAAGACAACAGCAAACTGACTATGAGAATTTATATCAGGTTGTGTAATGAGAATGCTTATTAGCCTCATATTTACCCATGAGTAGAGTTGAGACAAGATGATTCTCATGGTTCCCCCCCCCCCCAAATATTAAAATGCCTCCCCTTCATTCACTGTGCTTTGATTCTTCTAGCAGGAATGATTGTTCATTAGTGTCTACGTCCAATTGTCTTCACTTACTTTCAACAACATTATCATGTGGCCAGTTCTGATTGGATACATAGCATTGTGAAATCAGTCCAACTCCTCTGATAACTGAGTGGATTAGATCACCTGTGTGATTAATCCAGACAGCCCCTGCTCTCACTCACTGTCAATGACATAATCATAGAAGAGAAACATAGAAGGGCCATCAAACCCAAAGCCCAGAAATGCAGGAATCCCAACTAAAGCATCCATGACAGATGGACATCCAACCTCTGCTTAAAAACTTCCAAGGAAGGAGAGTACACTTATTTCCAAGAGAGTCTTTTCCACTGTCAAACAGCTCTCACCATCAAAACGTTCTTCCTGATGTTTAATAAGAATCGCCTTTCTTGTAGCTTGAATCCTGGGATTTGGGTTGTATCCTTCAGGAGGAAACACACTTCTGCCATCTTCCATGTGACAATCTCTTTTCAGTCTCCTCTTTCCCAGGCTAAACATGCCCAACTCCCTCAACTGTTCATCACAAGGCTTAGTTTCAAGACCCTTGATCATTTTAGTTGCCCTCCTCTGTACGCATATAACAACATTTGATCAACCCGCAGTTGCTTCGTATCATCCTGTGTGTTCCCTGATTGTCTAGGACACATTTAGGATGAGTAGGCAACAGCAACTAGGTAACAACTGACCTGGAAGCAGAAGCTAGGGGCAATAATAGCAACCAAAAAAAGATAGGGGGAAAAATGAATATTTGCACAATTAAGGGTTTCTTTCTGGGGGAATTTCTACCTCGCTGAAATCAGTATTTTCGATTTGGAAATCGAAACTAGAGAATATTTGACATGGTCTTACAGTGGTTGTACTTCTTTCCAGAAGTCTATTATGTAAATATATGAATACCCTCCGGGCATGAAATATCTTGGCCTATTTCAAGTTCAACATGCATCTTCACTGCAATTATTTCTTGCTTGCTTTATCTGCTCTTCTAATCTGCTCAGTCCTCCCACTTAACATATCCTTTGAACTTTTCAAATGCCTTCTGCTGATCCTTATTATCTTTTGCTTAACCATAGCATTGTCTTCTCTATTCCTCCTTTTTTTAAATAATAAAAAAGGCGCTGCAGAGATTTTGCTGGAATGAATACTGTCTGCACTCATCTGCCAATTAGATACAGAACTTCCTATTATTTTTTTCTTCCCTCTCTAATAGTAGATTTTCTGCACTGCTGTTGTTATCATTTTACTTCTTACAAATTATTCCATATATTAGGCTTCCCAAATCAATCTCTTTAAGAAAAGTTGCATTAACTTTTGGAGATTCTATTTTCACATGTACCCTGAGGAATATTTCATATCTGAATACATTACGATCAGAAGGCGACCCTTAGCGCTTCACTATTTCTGTAGTACATGTCATAACTTGGGCTCATTTGCCAGAGTTAGCTCTGGAGTAGCTGCTGAGTGCACCAAGCATTGCATTAAGTGTTTCACACATGTCCCAACTTGTTCTTCTCGAGCATCAGTCTAGTCGGAGCCAAGGTCATCGGGAGTAGTTGTGATGCAATCACTTAAGAACACCAGAAGAACCTTCCAACACCTTCAAGCCTCTGCACCATCAAAGAGAGGGAGGACAGAGCAACAAAATGCACCACTGAAATGAAACACAGTGCTAGTTGAGGTGGGTGTGTGAAACATTAAAATTTGCCAGCAAAGAACACCACTTCCAAGGCGAACAATGGCACTCACTGCAGCCAGTTGGAGCATTGGGCATCATTCAAGACTGGTGCCAGAAAATAGCTAGTTCACCCTTATACTTCCATTTGTCCCCATAGTGGTTCCCTAAACACATACAGTGGCACCTTGGTTTATGAACTTAATCTGTTCTGGAAATCCGTTCTTAAACCAAAAGTGTTCTTAAACCAAGACGTGCTTTCCCATAGCAGCAGGGAACTCAATTTACAAATGGAACACACTCAACAGGAAGCAAAACATGTTCTGCTTCCAATGCAAAGTTCACAAACCAAAACACCTACTTCCGGGTTTGCAGCGTTCTTAATCCAAAGTTGTCCATGCACTAAGCTGTTCTTAAACCAAGGTACACACAGAGTTTAGAGCCAATGGTCCAAAACATCTTGTAGGCCATCAGATTGATGTAGATGGCTGGTGGAGAGGGAGAGGAGGTGGACACATAGGTAGATGCTGCTGGTTACATGGCTAGTGTGGTGATAGAAATGTCTGGTACTGCATTTGCATTTGTACTGGCAATATCTCAAAGTATGGTCTGTTTATACTTACTGCATAGTTGTGCGAGGAATGGAAATCATCAGTCTTTCCCCATTCACTATGTGTCAAAAAGTAATGCAAAGCAAAGAGTCACACCCTTAATTGATGGCAATTTCTCTCTCTCTCTCTCTCTCTCTGTGTGTGTGTGTGTGTATTCATATGTGGAGAGGGAGGAGGGGACTAAGCCAAATGAACTGGCAGAACTGATGCTGAGCAAATTGTACAGCTCTTGCTCCTGGATTTGTGAGCGTATCTTTGTTTGACTTGGCAGGATTCAAATTACCTCTCGGACAGCTCAAGACATTACTTAAGACATGCCGGTGTGTGAATTTGAACTGCTAACAGACAATAACAGCATTCCCATGAAACTAATTCCCGTAACTTTGAGTTTGCCTGACTATTCCATTGCTTTAATCCCTGGCTCATATACCGTGTCACTTTGCATTTCAAGTTTTTGCAGGAAGGGCAATTTCAGCGCCAAAGAATGGGAACTATCAATGCTGAGCAAATTAGAAATGTTGATTTTATGTTTCAGGGTGCACCCAAGACTGCAGGTTGGATTTCGCTCATGGAGAAGCCTCCAAATGTCTACCTTTACCTGAAATGGTGTGTGTGTGTGTCCCATGATCTCTTGATAAAGGAAGTTTTATGGGCACTGCTAACATAATATGTGTTGAATCAAATAGCAAAACACATTAATAACTATATTGTCAGACACATGGACTTCCCACTGTGAACTTTCCCACTGGTTGACCACTATGAAAACAGGATTAAGGATTAGATGGACCATTGACCTGATTCATCAGTCTCTTCCTACATCCTTATATAATCAGGTCAAGGTTCCATCTTCCTTAGATTGTGGGGAGGGATACAAGACTCTGGGAAGTCTATAAGTGGGGTAAGAAGACCACAGATCTATCTACTTATTTTATGCCCAGCACCTGATACTCAGAAGCATAGTGGTTCTGAGAATGGAAGATCTGTCCTTCCAGAAATTTATCTAATCCACATTAGCCTGTAGCCATCATTATAGTTCCATAGGTATCTTATTTTTATTGTGACACATTGCAGTGGGATATCTTGGCAGCCCTGAATTGACACATAGTTGGTCTGCAGAAGATGATGTTCCTGGCTGATCTTAAGAGTCCTGGTGGAAAACAGCTGCAGAAGTAGTCAGTTATAAATGCTTGGCCCAGGCAATTAAGCATTTATATGTCATCACCAGCTCCATAAAGGAAAAAGGAACGCAAGTGGAGATATCAGTACATGCATGGTATGGAGGTGCAAATTCAAAATAAATCAATTGCTAGAATTTTGGGCCACCCAAGGGAATTGATCAGCAGCAAATTCAGGTGATGCCAAATAAAGAAGTTATTCACCTGTTATACCACTACCCCCCCCCCAAAAAAAAATGTACTAGTGTGAGTTATAGTGCTAGTTATGGCTTTGGAAAAGGATTAAACAAGTTAGAGAGGTTAAAAATAATTTTAAAAAATGTTTCTTTGGCTATGTCCAAAGTAAGAGGAAGAACAAGCAAGTGGTAGGTCCTCCGTGTGGAGAACATGGAGGAATGCTATTGGGTGACAGAGAAAAGGCGGAACTACTCAACCCCTACTTTGCCTCTGTCTTCACCCAAAAATGAAAGTGATGCCCAACCCGGTGATAACAGAATAAATGATGTAAGAAGGGAGCTGCAGTCCAGGATAGGAAAAGAGGTAGCAAAGGAACACCTAGCTATTTTAAATGAATTCAAATCTCCAGGGTCTGATGAGCTCCATCCAAGGGTACTAAATGGGCTTGCGGACGTAATTTCAGAGTCTTTGCCTATTATCTTTGAGAATTCTTGGAGAACAGATGAGGTCCCTACAGACTGGAGGCAAGCAAATGTTGTCCCCCTCTTCAAAAGGGGGGGGAAAGGACGACCCAGGTAACTACTGACTGGTGAGCTTGACATCAATACCAGGGAAGGTCCTAGAACAGATAATTCAACAGTTGGTCTGTGAGCATTAAGAAAAGGATGCTGTGATTACTAAGACCCAGCATGGGTTTCTCAAAAATAACTCATGCCAGACCAATCTGATTTCTTTTTTTTAATGGAATTACAGACTTGGTGGATTAGGGAAATGCTGTGGACATAGTGTATCTTGATTTCAGTAAGGTTTTTGACAAAGTCCCCCATGATATTCTCATGAGGAAGCTGGTAAAACGTGGGTTGATGAGGTAACTGTGAGGTGGATTTGTAGCCAATTGATTGACCGAACCCAAAGCGTACTCATTAATGGTTCCTCATCATCCTGAAAAAAGTGACAAGTGGGGTGCCGCAGGGTTCTATTCTTGGCCGGTTGTTGTTCAATGTCTTTATAAATGACTTGGATGAAGGAATTGAAGGGATGCTCTTCAAATTTGCAGAGCATACCAAACTGGGACGGGTAGGTAATGCTGCAGAACACAGAATCAGAATTCAAAATGACCTTAACAGATTGGAAAACTGGGCACAAGCTAACAAAATGAATTTCAATAGGGACAAATGTAAGGTTCTGCACTTAGGCAGGAAGAACCAGAAGCACAAATATAGGATGGGGGACACCTGGCTTACTAGCAGTACGTGTGAAAAGGATCTAGGGGTCTTGGTGGACCATAAGCTAAATATGAGTCAATAGTGTGATGCAGCAGCATCAAAAAACAAAAACAAAAACAACCCCCCCAAAAAACTAATGCTATTCATTGGAAATTCAGATGCTACCACTTTGAGCTCCCATATGTACCCAAAGATTGTACCCAATGAACAGGGTGGTCTCCTAAAAACCACTGAAGACCAAATTGTAAAGAGGCATGAAGTGAACAGCAAAAATAATTTTTTTTCAGGTATTCTTCATTTGGTATGAATTATTTGTACTATAGCAATCCTCATGGGATACAAATGGGGTCATGGACCTATCACAGCAGACTATGTTAAGAAGTCACTGTTATTTGACATATGTACCACCTAAGTAGATGAGACAGAAAAGCCGATGGGTGAGTTGTCTTGCCTATGGTGATATGAATTTAATCTCTCTCTCTCTCTCTCTCTCTCTCTCTCTCTCTCTCTCTCTCTCCACACACACACAGAGAGAGAGAGAGAGGAGAGAGAGAGAGAGAGAGAGAGAGAGAGAGAGAGAGAGAGAGATCTTCTAATTCTATGA
This sequence comes from Podarcis tiliguerta, assembly GCF_965153285.1. NCBI lineage: Eukaryota > Metazoa > Chordata > Lepidosauria > Squamata > Lacertidae > Podarcis > Podarcis tiliguerta. The sequence goes on from NC_139544.1 coordinate 58,386,462, forward strand.
TGGGTAAGAAGTCATCCAAAATGGAGGGGGTTCTTGTAGTTGATAATTAAACTACCACAGGAGGCAGAATTTGATCCAATGTCTACAATAATTGGACATCTTCGGATACAATGTCCTCTCCTCCATGGCACTGAAAGTATTGCTTAATTCACATATTTTTGACCTTGACTGACTCTCAGACCTGCTTTTCTATAGCCTTCTTGCCATTTCAGCAAAAGAGAGAGAGAGAGGGAGGAAGAGGGGGGGTGAAGATTTGTGACATTCCTTTCAACCTTTCATGCTGAAGTAATGGCTCGCGTTGATGGACAGCTTTTAATAAGGCTCTCTTTCCGTGCCTCGGAGGTTCCTCCATTTCCAAAGGAAGCTCAGCAAATGGTGGGAGGGTCAGGATGAGGCTTCAGCAAAGATGGAGACCTCAGCAAGGATTTCAGGAGTAAGCACAAGTTTTTGAGATAATCTTATTGAGTGCTACGGCATCAGAAGGGGGTTACAGTTGAGGGGCCAAGAGCAGCTGAGGTCAAAGAAACCTGCAGCAACAAAAAATGTGAGCTACAAATTGGCCATTAACACGTTGATTTAGGAAAGCAAAAGAATGATTTAAACCTTTAAGGAGGTGACACATTCAGAAGCAGTGTCCTAAAACAGTTGTAGGAGAATAGTGCATGATTAGGTAAAAAAAACAATTCAAATGCATTTATGAATAATTTGTATTATGATACCACGGACTCCATCCTGGAGAACTCAGGGCCTGCTTTTGGGACCAAGCCTTTTTCATCAACAGGCCCAGGATTTCAGAGAACACAGGGAGCCAGCCATTGGACCAACTATGTATCACTGATTGGTTGTACCAACTATGTGGTACTGATTGGTGCGGGAAATGAAAAGTGCTGTAAAGTCCAAGTGCTGCGTAATGCATATTTTCCTTTGACCATCACCAATGTCCAGGAGGAAGACCAGTCTTAGGCTCTGCGTCAGTCTTAGGCTCTGCTTCTGGGACACGGGTGGCGCTGTGGGTAAAACCTCAGCGCCTAGGACTTGCCGATCGCATGGTCGGCGGTTCAAATCCCCGCGGCGGGGTGCGCTCCCGTCATTCGGTCCCAGCGCCTGCCAACCTAGCAGTTCGAAAGCACCCCCACGTGCAAGTAGATAAATAGGGACCGCTTACTAGCGGGAAGGTAAACAGCGTTCTGTGTGCTGCGCTGGCTTGCCAGATGCAGCTTGTCACGCTGGCCACGTGACCCGGAAGTGTCTGCGGACAGCGCTGGCTCCCGGCCTATAGAGTGAGATGAGCGCACAACCCTAGAGTCTGGCAAGACTGGCCCGTACAGGCAGGGGTACCTTTACCTTTACCTTTAATGTCCAGGAGGAAGACCAGTCTTAGACTCTGGGTCAGGAGAATTTGTTGAGAAAAAACTGAGGAAGACGAGGAAAAGTTTCCCTAACTGAATCTGCTATGGGCCTACACTGGGGGGGAGAGAGTTTCTTGTTTATGCTCACTTTAGCCGTTGAAGATTCCTTAATAAGTTAATAAACTTGTTGCTTTTTTGAAACCCAGAAATCCTGAGGGCTCATCCACCTACCCGCGTCTGTGTGCCTAGAAAGCATGCATCTGAGTAGTTTCTGTGTGAGCCAGTGTGGTGTAGTGGTTAAGAGCGGTAGACTTGTAATCTGGTGAACCGGGTTCGCTTCCCCGCTCCTCCACATGCAGCTGCTGGGTGACTTTGGGCTAGTCACACTTCTCTGAAGTCTCTCAGCCCCACTCACCTCACAGAGTGTTTGTTGTGGGGGAGGAAGGGAAAGGAGAATGTTAGCTGCTTTGAGACTCCTTCGGGTAGTGATAAAACGCGATATCAAATCCAAACTCTTCTTCTTCTTCTTCTTTCCCCCTTGCTCTGCTTTTTTCCATTTGCCCCGATGGAGCACTAAAGAGTGGTTTTCCCTGAGGGAAAGCAGTGGGGCGGGAGAAAGTATGAATAATCCCAGGGTTTCGTCTCTTTATTTTCAAGGTATGGGTGCAACTGATAGCATTCTTCTTCTTTTTTTAATGAAGGGATATATAAAAAATAAATTGATGTAATTTACAAAGCTAAGCAGGTTCCGGTGTGGTTTGAAATTGGATGAGGGACCATGTTGAGTTGCCTGACTTCCAGGGGGTTGGACAAGATGACCACAGGGTCCCTCGCAACTCTCCAATTCTATGGTTCTCAATAAAAGCAAATAGAAGGAGTCATTGGCCATCTGTCAGGGATTTAATAACTATGATTCCTGCATTGGGGGGGTTTGGACTAGATGTCCTTTTTAGTCCCTTCCTACTCTTAAATTCTAAGATTCTCTGATTACCTGACTTGGAATTTCCTGTTCAGATGTGCCTACGTTAGATTAGCGGTTTTTTATTACACTTCAAGATACTTCCCCCCACCATTTGAACATTTTCACTGCGTGCATCCCTAAACTTAATAACTATAGAATTTAATCTGCCTCCCACATGTGAATAAATCCAAACAATTGTAATAACATTGTGTAGATGTCTATGAGGTCTAAAAATACCCCACCATAATGACTCTGTTTGGGGGTTCTTCCATTTTTACCATTACAATTTGGGTCCCAGTGACTCTCCATCTGTCAACGAAACTTCCCACAGAACTTTCCGCGGTGCAGCAGATTTGAGCCCCCTCGAGCTAGCCAAGCTGCAATTAAAGACTCTTTTACGCGGCTGCGTTGCGCCTCTGTGTCGCGATGGCTTTTTGTAGAATGTGACTGCAGGGCCATTTTTATCCAGATGTCAACGTCATGGATGTGTGTTTGTTATAGAATGCAATCATATCTTCTGGCTGGGCAGAACACTCAGAGCATCTCTTGCAGATAAATATTTGCCAACTTAGTGCAGAAACCGAACACAAAAAAAAGTATCCATTGGGCAACAAAAACACAAAAACAAAACAAAACAGTTTAATGGAAGCAGAGCATTGTGCTGTTTTGTTTTAGAAGTGTGTGCATGCAGGAGGGGGTGAATACAGCAGAGCGGCAGATCATAAGGTCCAATTTTGAATTCTTAGCATCTCCAGTTAAAAGCATCTCAGGATGCAGAGATGGGAACGACCATTGCCTAAAGTCCCAAAGTGCTGCTGCCAGGCATAAGAGCATAAGAATCTGGGTTTGCTGGATCAGGCCATTGGCACATGCAGTCCAATATCCAACAATGCATGTTTGCTAGGTAGGCACACGACAGGGGCTGAAGCTCAGAGTCCTTTCAGTTTCCTAGAGAGGACACTGAGAAATGCTCCCATTGTGCCCTGACAGGGAGAGGGCATATCCATACACAAAATCTCCTTATGTCCCAGGGCACTTTGTACTTTGGTCTTTCACTCATTCCAGCAATGTGAGAACCTATGTGAAGTCGGAGACTCCCACTTTAAACTGGTCTAAAGTATGTCTGGGACGCGGGTGGCGCTGTGGGTTAAACCAGAGAGCCTAGGACTTGCCGATCAGAAGGTTGGCGGTTCGAATCCCTGCGACGGGGTGAGCTCCCATTGTTCGGTCCCTGCTCCTGCCAGCCTAGCAGTTTGAAAGCATGTCAAAGTGCAAGTAGATAAATAGGTACCACTCCAGCGGGAAGGTAAACAGCGTTTCTTTGCATTGCTCTGGTTCGCCAGAAGCGGCTTAGTCATGCTGGCCACATGACCCAGAAGTTGTACGCTGGCTCCCTCGGCCAATAAAGTGAGATGAGTGCCACAACCCCAGAGTCGGTCACGACTGGACCTAATGGTCAGGGGTCCCTTTACCTTTACTTTAAAATATGTCTTGGTGACCAGGTTACTGTTTTAAGCCTGCCTGAGCAAAGCTGCTGTATCTGTTACTCTTCAACAAGTAGTGAGGAAATGTTATTTTTTACCTTTTACAAGATTGTCTGCATGGTTATTGATTTAAGGGGGAGAAAAGGGGCAAATACCAGGAGAATCCAGTTTGCCTTAAAGCAGACTGGATTACTTAAACTAAAAGGTTAAAACTAGCCTACCAAAGCTTCCCTTTTGAGGCTGCAAAGGATGCACTCTGATGAACTCACAAATGTGAGGAAGGATAATATATAATAAATATATCCTCTACTAGCATCTATATACATCCCTACAGAAAGAACATAGTCATCATGGCTAGCAGTCTTTATATCCTTTACCTCAATGAATTGATCTAGTCTTCTTTTAAAGACATCTAGATCTCCCTCTCCCTCTCTTCCTCTCTCTCTCCTCCAAGAGGAGATCTAAAACATATTATGACCCCAGAGTCACGTTCCTTGGACCAGAGGATTGCAGCCAAAATTGCATAAATAAGTGATCCATTGAGTGAATGCATAATACATTCCCTTTATTACCTGGATGTTTTGCATTGGGGGATTTGGGGAACAGGATCGAAGAGGTAGGCTGTTCTTTTGTTGTGTATATTGCACACATCTATAAAAAAGTAATACACATAACGGCCTTATGACAACAGTAACAATAGGAGCAGGAATCTTCTGCAGCTTTCAGCAGAGCTTGATGACTGACAAGCTGATGGGAACTTGCTCCCTGAAGGTAGAAAGTTTGAAAACCATTGTCCTAAGGCTATAGATGTTGGAGTCTGGATAATTGAGGAAAGTAGGATCTGAATCTTGTTAATGACTGGAAGATTGCCAGTATATTTTATAATTAACTTGCAACTGCACCTCAGAGTTGTGTTTCACCTCCAAGCTTAAGTCAATAGTCCCTTGCTTTCCTAGCTTTGGATGTTTCATAGCATATAGAGCTTGTCAAGAGAAAGTAGTGCTCCTGTTATCAAGTACTGGGGGTGGTATGACTCTGAACAGAGTAGTTGCTTTGGAAGACGGTGATCAGGCATCCGCACAACATTTTTGGTAGACGCCTGTGCGTGAATTTGTTTTATGTGTGTAGATCATTGCATGCTGGTGGTCAACAAAAGAGGTGTAAAGACTGTCTCAAGGCAAATCTTAAAAAATGTAGTATAAACACTGACAACTGGCCTGCGAGCGCACCAGTTGGAGAACAGCCTTTACCAAAGGTGTCATGGGCTTTGAAGACACTCGAACTCAGGACGCAAGGGAGAAATGTGCTAAGAGGATGGCACACCTGGCAAATCCACACCGTGATCAACTCCTACCCAGAAACCAATGTCCCCACTGTGGAAAGACATGTGGATCCAGAATGGGCCTCCACAATCACTTATGGACTCATTGTTAAAATCGTGTTTATGGAAGACAATCTTACTCAGCTATGAGTGATCGCTGAAGAAGAAGAAGAAGAAGAAGAAGAAGAAGAAGAAGAAGAAGAAGAAGAAGACCAGTTGCTGAGAATCTCAGGAGAGAGTGCTGTTGTGCTCAGGTTCTGCTGTCAGGCTTCACATGGGCATCACATGGGCATCAAGGGAAGTAATAGTGCCACTGTATTCTGCTCTGGTCAGACCTCACCTGGAGTACTGTGTCCAGTTCTGGGCACCACAGTTCATGAAGGACACTGACAAACTGGAACGTGTCCAGAGGAGGGCAACCAAAATGGTCAAAGGCCTGGAAACGATGCCTTATGAGGAACGGCTAAGGGAGCTGGGCATGTTTAGCCTGGAGAAGAGGAGGTTAAGGGGGGATATGATAGCCATGTTCAAATATATAAAAGGATGTCACATAGAGGAGGGAGAAAGGTTGTTTTCTGCTGCTCCAGAGAAGCGGACACGGAGCAATGGATCCAAACTACAAGAAAGAAGATTCCACCTAAACATTAGGAAGAACTTCCTGACAGTAAGAGCTGTTCGACAGTGGAATTTGCTGCCAAGGAGTGTGGTGGAGTCTCCTTCTTTGGAGGTCTTTAAGCAGAGGCTTGACAACCATGTCAGGAGTGCTCTGATGGTGTTTCCTCCTTGGCAGGGGGTTGGACTTGATGGCCCTTGTGGTCTCTTCCAACTCTATGATTCTATGATTCTATGGTTGGGTACTGTAAGAGCAAGATGCTGGACTGGATGGACCTTTGGTATCATCTAGCAGAAAACAGAATCGGGATTCAAGATTACCTTAACAGATTGGAGAACCCGGCCCAAACAAACAAAATGAATTTCAATAGGGACAAATGTAAGGTTCTGCACTCAGGCAGGAATAAGCAGTTGCACAAATTCACAATGGGAGATACCTGGCTTGCTAGCAGTACATGTGAAAAGGATCTAGTGCTCTTAGAAGAGCACAAGCTTAACACGAGTCAACGGTGTGACGTGGCAGCAAAAAAGAAGAAGAAGCTAATTCTCTTCTAGGCTGCATCAACAAAAATAGTGTCCAGATCAAGGGAAGGAATAGTATCACTCTATTCTGCATTGGTCAGACCACACCTGGAATACTGTGTCCAGTTCCAGGCACCACAATTTAAGAAGGATGTTGACAAACTGGAATGTCTGCAGAGGAGGATAACCAAGATGATGAAGTGTCTGGAAAGCAATCCTTATGATGAATATTTGAGCGATTTGGCTATGTTTAGCCTGGAGAAGAGGAGAGTGAGAGGAGATAAGATAGGCATCTTCAAATATCTAAAGGGCAGTCACATAGCAGATGGAGCAAGCTTCTTTTCTTCTGCTCTAGAAGGTAGGACTCAAACCAATTGCTTCAAGTTACAAGAAAGGAGATTCCATCTAAGCATGAGAAAGAGCTTGCTGGTGGTAAGAGCTGTTTGACAGTGAAACAGACTTGCTTGATGGTAGTAGACTCCTTCCTTGGAAGTTTTTAAGCAGAGGTTGGATGGCCACCTATCATGGATGCTTTAGTTGAGAGTCCTTCATTGCAGTGGTTTAGACTAGATGACACTTGGGTTCTTTCCAACTCAAAGTGTGCAGCCATCACTGCATTCTGTGGGAGCGAGTTCTGTAGTTTTAGCTATGTGCTCTGTGAAGAAATACTTTCTTAAGTACTTCATTGGGTTTAATTTTGTTTGGTTTTGCAGATGCTCTAATTGTTATATTAAATAAATATAAACTGTTACCCATAATGGTGTTTGTCTCTAGTCTTTTTTGCGGTGTGTTGGCAATTAGCTGGTACTGGTGCATCAAGTCTTACGCAACTTGGGTGACAAGGATCCTCAAAGCTTGTCTCACCCCTTATATACTCAAGTGAGGTGCAGGAAAAAAACAAGAAGTGCCCATTGCACTGAACGAATATGCAAATAGACATTACAAAGAGCTACCCTCCCAAATGCGGCAGCGGAGCCACTGAGATCCGATGTGGATGATTTCATGCCATCTGCCACCTGTTTCTGAAGGATAATGGCTGGCTGGCGCACCACAAGGCTTGTTCTAAATGTTAGCGTACTGTCTTACTTTCCTTAAATTATGCAGCTCAAATGAGTGTGTCTTTGGGTTTATTTCAATTGACACCAGATGCAGGGAGCCGGAGTCAGCTTCCTGCTTTTGCAAATGCAATCTGGGCAAGCAGAACAGAGCGGCACATGGGGCTCCAATAACGGAAGAAGTTCGGCATGCCTTTTCTGTGCACCCACCCACCCACCCACCTCCACATTAAAGGTAAGGCGGAACATTGAGCGTGAGTTTCTCACAAAGTGATGCACTCTGCTGCGAATGCAGGCACCGCCATCGCTCCTCAAAAATAAAGAAGGGGATTAATAGCAGTTCATTCTGGTGCGCTTGCTGCAGAACTCCAAGAGTGAGTAGATAGTGGATTGAAGCCAAACGTAAATAAGAAATAGAGTTTCATAAAGTGTGTTCAACTTAGCATAGCGTCTCACTCCATGCAATGCTAATCAGAGGAAGTTCATAAAAGTTTGCTAGGAATTTCCCCAGGGGCCTCTCTCTCTCTCTCTCTCACACACACACACACATCATCATCATCATCATCATCATCCCCTCTCTCATCATCCCCGTCCCCCAAGGATGGCAGGTCCCTAGAGGAGCAGCGTGACACCTGTTTCATTCCAAAGCAGCCGCACTGATACCAATCAATTTCACACCTGCACCTTCCTCTCTCTCCCACTGGAATCAAAGCTGATTTAGAACCAGAGTCAATACCAGAGTCACCACCCAAAAATCAATTGCATATGATGCAGAACAGCAGCAATGTTAGGTACTTGGACTGTTTTAAAAAAATTCCATTTGGGAATGTGGAACCTAGTGCTGTCCCAGTGTTGGTGGATTCCACTTCCATCAAACCCAGTGAGCATGGCTGTAAGTAAGCTTTAGGGTTGATGGGAGATGTAGTCCAACAACATCTCTCATAGAATCTCTCGCAGAATCATAGAGTTGGAAGAGACCCTGAATGTTATCTAGTCCAAACCCCTCCAATGTAGGAATCTCAACACACGGTGCCCCATGCAGTTTGAAACCATACCGGACCCTGCTTAGCATTCCACATGTGCTAGCAGTTTTATTGCTGGACCTCCGGCATCAGGTTGCACATCCCGGATTTAATTTGTAAAAGTTCAAGGGTTTAGGGAGGCAGAATCTAGGCTGCTGATTTCAAGAGCTTATGACAGGCCAAGATGAATGAAGATGATGATTACTATGATTATGCCAGGAACAATGTTTTTGGTTGGTTCACAGAAACAATGAGTGTATAAATCAGTCACATTGTGGACATCTGTTTGTTTCAGAATACAATAGAAGAGTGTGCCTTCAAGGGTGAAGTCAAACAGTTGGAGAGTTACGGTGCCTGCTGTGACTATAGAGACTGATAAGGGAGAGACATGTTTTGCTGCAGCTGGGGCAGATGAAGGCATCTGGTTGCGCTGCTGCAGTTGCACCATGGTGTTTCTTCTATCTGTGCTTCTCCCAGAGGTCATTTCTTCTCTGGTCACTGCTGTGGATACATGACCTGACTGATTGTCTCCAGGCACTGCGATGATCTGCAAGGGATTTTCGCACATTGAGGTTAATGTTGCCAGCCTTCATGCTGCATTTCCAGACATCTTTGTAACCCAGAGTTCGTCTGCCAAAGGGCCTGGTGCCTGAAGCCAGCTCCCCATAGGGCATGCCTTTGGGGAACCTGCCATCTTTCATTCTGTGGACATGATCAATCTAGTGTAGACGTGGCTGAGACAGGAGTGCAACCGAGTTGCAGATCTGGGCTTGGGAGAACAAATCTTTGTTTGAGGCTCTGTCCTGCCATGATACATGAAGCTATATATTACACAGTCAGACCACTTGTTCATGTAGACATGGGTGGTTCTGTGGTCTAAACCACTGAGCCTCTTGGGCTTGCTGATCAGAAGACCGGCGGTTCGAATCCACACAACGGGGTGAGCTCCTGTTGCTCTGCCGCAGCTCCTGCCAACCTAGCAGTTCAAAAGCACACCAGTTCAAGTAGATAAATAGGTACCGCTGTGGCCGGAAGGTAAATGGCATTTCCGTGCACTCTGGTTTCCGTCACGGTGTTCTGTTGTGCCAGAAGTGGTTTAGTCCTGCTGGCCACATGACCTGGAAAGCTGTCTGTGGACAAATGTCAGCTCCCTGGGTCTGAAAAGCAAGATGAGCACTGCAACCCCATAGTTGCCTTTGACTGGACTTAACTGCCTAGGTGTCCTTTGCCTTTACCATTTACCTTACATCTTGTAGACCAGTATTGTTTGTTCTGACTGACAGCATCAGTCCCCAAGATCTGAGGCAGAGGTCTTTCCCATCTGGCTCCTCCCTGTGAAATATGAATTCAGGTGACTGTAATCTTGGGACTTTTTCCAGATCAGGGGCAACAGCAGCATCATAAGAACACAAGAAGTGTTGGATGACCCTTGAAGTCCTTCCCAACTGTACAAGTCTATGATCACTGTGGAACTGGGGGCTCTTCAAACCTTATGCATGGGATGCAAGTTTGCAGCTCCAGTAACAAGGCTCCATCCTCAAAGAAAGTTAGTAGAGCCGTTTCCTTTATCACATGATTTCGCTGCAGTAAAGTGCAGAGTGAGGTTTTAAAATGTGTTTAGTGTCAGGTTTTTGCAAACACCTAGTTGAGATGAGCAATTGGTAATCTAACGAAAATGGGGGAAAGCAAAAATGGCGATGGGTGGTGGTGGGAGAATGAGAGTCCCTCTGAAGCCATTTTTAAATTTGTATTACTATTATTATTTTTGCGAGGGGGTTGTGCCGCGCGCTCCACGGAGGAAGCAAATCTGTGCAGAGAAATCTCTGCAAGATTCTGTCATCTGCTCTGTAAACATAGCCTCGCCATTACCGTAACAGAGTTCACGGACTCTAATAAAAGGAAAATTACCCTATATTTCAATGTGGTGTTTAGAGATTTCCTTCTCACACTTACAATCAGTGGGTAGCTATTGAACTCAGGTGGTGCTTTCTCTCTCTCTCTCTCCCCGCTGCCACTGGCACCCCAGCAGATTTCGCTAGCCAGACACATTACTGTGCTATATGCAAGTGAATTGCAAGTAAGAGGCTTTTCACTTAAATGCCTGCAATTTCCTAGATCTCCAGTACCCAGCAAATGTTTCACAGTACCTGCCTAATATTTATACCATTTGCAGCACACTATATATATATATATATATATATATGCCTGATATTCTAATTGGGCCACCAAATCTCCTCTACCCCCGTTTTTTAGATTGATCTGCTTGTTTCAGAGCTACAGATATTATCTACCGGAGGCATAGTTGGCTGTTTGGGGTCTTTTGCTGCAAGAACAGCAATGATATTCACTCTTCAGCAAGGGTTTAAAAAATGCCACAACACACTTAAGCAGTTGTCCTCAATATTAGTTGTTTCAGTTTATACTGATGTTTAAAAGGATATTTTTATCCAGTTATTCTGTGGTGCTCTAAAATATGGGAATGACTTCATGTGTGTGGCTAAATTCACACGGCAGTTTGCTCCATTTCCCCAATGTTCCCCTAACTGTTGATTTACATATTGTTTTTTGAGCTCTCACACAATGTAAAAGCCATTTCTGAAAATATAGCTCAGGTTTAACTCTCATTTACTTGTTATTTGCTTCACGAAAAGAATCCAGCTGCAAACAACACAGAAAAGTGCGCTAGGCTTGCTAAGCTTGCTGAACTTCTACTTCCAGAGGTGAGGTCTATATCAAGCAAAAGCTCAAATATAATGCAGATATTTACAGTTATGGAACATTGAGAAAATGGAATAAATTGTCATGTGAATGCAGCCTGTATGCATATATGCGTGTGTGTGTCACAGGAACATGAGAAGAGCCCTACAGCTGGCTTGGACCAAAGAACCATCTAGTCCCACCACAGTTTGGAGTCCTGATTTGCAGGGATGAGGAACCTGTAGTGTCGTGAAAATCCAGACTCAGAATTGGAGAGTGCTGAGGCACCAACTTAGGATCTGGATCGTGGGATTGTTGGAATAAGTTGCTCACTTGTGGTCCTGTGCCTTCCAACCTCCCTTGGCCTGGCCTAGCTTCCAGCCTTGCCTCCTTCTACATGGAATCCAGAATTTGGCCGGAACATCACATTCAGCTTCCTTGCTGTGGTTAAACAGCAACTTCCATTAGTGCCAGTGAGAGAGGCCAAAGGTAAAGGATCATGGTGGTCCAACAATGTTGGCTTTTTGCAGTATGATAGCGCTGCAGAGAGCTTGCTGGGGAGACCATGCATTAAAAAGGGACTCAAAAATAACTTAAACAAGGTTTTAGTTACAAAAATAAAAACTCCATTTACACTAAATACATTAACAAACAAACGCGACCCAACCACCAACCCATCCTCCAGGGTAATGGCAGAGCTAGGTGCTGCTCCTTATATACTACAGCCAATTCCTGACACAGCTTAATCAATGCAACTCAGCAGCACCTGCTATGTTTCACAGCTGTAAAGCTGGATCTCGTTATTTTGCTCTGGCCCTTGCTCTGGCCCCTTAAAGATATACACATCGGGTGAAACAATGATGAACCTTTACATTTAAAGAAACAATTCAACAGGGTGCAGTTTCCTCATCCTGGTACAAGCACATCTCAGGAGGTGGACGATGCCTAATCTCTTAATATGCCCCCCCCCCCCCCGTTTCTGCAAACAAATTCTACATTGCTCAAAATCTCATAAACTAAAGATAGATTCTGCTATTGAATGCATCTGTTAACGTCGTGGGGGGGGGGGGTTTGGAGGGGAGAGATGGACTGACTCTCATTTGCCCAAAGTAAGACTTCCAAAGAAAACCTCCAACCTTCCAGAGAAGTAGGAGGTGACGGGGATATTAGATTTGTGTACTGTGCACAAAATTGCTATAATTTTTTCTCCCCATTGGTATTTCTGCAACACAGAACCAGCTACCTGGGTATAATTAAGGTCACAGGAGCCAGAGAAAGCCGAGGAACGGCAAAGTGTGAAATTGCAGCTTACGGTGAGTCATTTACATGAGGAAAAGTTGGATTTGAAGTGGTTAGGGAGAGACAGGAAGGCAGCTTAATTAATAAAAGTGTCCGTTTCCCAAAAGCACTGCTCAACTTCAGTTTTTCTCTCTCATATATATATATATATATATATATATATATATATATATATAAATAAATATAAATATATATATATATATATAACCTCTAGCTGTTGCAGACATTCCCTTGGTGAGCTGAGAGCTCATCACAGACCCATTAAGCAGAAGTAATTGTATCAACTTGAGAAAAATAAAATAATAAAGCAGAAATCCCTTTGGAAAGTTAGCCTTGGGAGCAAATTACTGGAGCACCCAGGGATGGATAGAAAGATAGATAGATATGGAAATACTAAATCATTCCTTCTCCTCCAAGGAAAATTATTGGTGGAGGGGTTGAAATAATATTTCATTTAGCTCAAATGGGCAGGAAAGAAACAGTGCTCAAATCTTTGGGGGAGGGAATGTAAATCCCAACTATCCTTCTAATCTATCCCCTCACCATTTAAACCAAATCAAGCACAATCCCGTAGTCTTTGGAATATATTACCTAAAGAGGTCATCAGAAAAAGAATAGGGGCTTCTCTCATGGTAAGTCAATCTTCCCAAACCACACAACGTCCTTCGGGCCTACTTTGGAAAACAGTAAGGGACACAGTTTCTTAAATTCTGATAGGGGGCTGCTCCATTTGAAAGTGTGTCCCTCAAAGCAAGACCTCTGTAATGCATCATTAAGGTTAGTCCCAAAGCTGCAGCCTGTAGGAAACGTTGTGCTTTGGAGCAACTTACTGTGAACATGTGAGACCATTGGTCAAAGAAAGTGGTGGTTTCTGTCCATTGGGACTGGTAGGGAGAAAGGCAGAGAGGCCAAGACGATGTGAATCCAGTGCCAATGATAGTAAGTTCTACAAGAGCAAGACCGAGACTAAGGAGAAGGGCTGGTTCTGGGAAGACTGAGACTGTTGGGAGATTAATCATGATCATAGAATCAAACAATTGAAGAGTTGGAAGGGACCCAAAGGATAATCTAGCCCAAGGTTTTCCAAACTTGGGTCTCCAGCTGTTTTTGGACTACAACTCCCACCATCCCTAGCTAGCGGGACCAGTGGTCAGGGATGATGGTAATCGTAGTTCAAAAACAGCTGGGAAACCCAAGTTTGAAAACACTGATCTTGTCCAACCCTCTGCAATGCAGGAAACAAATGGACTGGCCTCCATTGGTTAAAGATCAACAGCAGCTGCCTATTTGCCACCAGATCAATTTTAAGGATTCGCTGCTGACTTGCAAAGTCCTGAACACCTTTGTTACTCAAAGGAACACCTTCCACCTTATGGTCCTGCCTGGTTATTGAGATATCAGGATGAGGCCCTGCTGGTTCTCCTGCACTGTGCAGAAGTCCATCTGGCAGCAAAAAGGCAGAGCTCCCCTGTCTGGTGTGGTGCCTGGTCTACAGCATTATCAGTAAGACAGTCACCAATCCTGCATAACATTCCCTACTGCAGGTAATTCTTCCTTGTCTCTAACCACCAATGTCCAATTTGAAATGAGCTATGTTCAAATTGCAGAGAAGCAAGTCTATTTCCCGCCACCGCCCGGTGCAGAGTTTCAAACTCTGAGAATAAGCAAACCACAAATCTGTGCCAGTTCTCCCTCTGTCACAGGAAACCAACATTTGTTTGCCTGACACTGTTACAAGTGTAAACAGCTGTACATTCCAGTGCCTACAAGATGTTACAAGTGTAAGACGTCAGCCATGCATACTATGCGTATGGGTGCTCCACAGGTATTATGGCACATTCCTCATGATGACAAAGAGAGTAATCAATGCTGGAATATGCAGCTGTCTCATAGGGGGATCGAACCTGCAACCTTGTCATTATCAGCACCATGTTCTAACTGAGCTATCCAGGGTGCTTAAGATATAAGGCCAACTATGGCTCAGCAAAGGTAAGACCTGGAACTTGGTCCCCACGCTCCGCTACCTCGGCAGGTTGCACAGCCAAACCCTGTGTCATGCAGATTAGGACAGCAGCACATTTGCCTTCATGTTCATTGCTGAAGTTGCTTCTATTACATGTTTTGCTATTTTGGAGATTTCCTGCAGCACTGATATCCCAAAGAAGGAACTATTAGGAATGAACATAGACCACTGGTTCCAAAATGCCTGGGAAACTGCTCTACTAGAAAAAGTTAACCAACAAACTTAAATTAGCATGGGGACAAGCAAAGAAGGATGCCTTTATCTCAGTGTTGCTCCCTTTTCTCACATATACAGCACAAGACAATGACCTGTTCCCTTTCAACAGCAGACAAATCAATATGGCTAATCTGACCCAACCACCCAGCCACTTCACATACAAACAAGGCATACTGTAACCAACCAAACACAACTAACCAAGCTCTGGACCCTCCAATCGCTTGCAATTCATTCATTCATATTCAAATCCAGATATCTCCAGGATTGGGGAATGGCAAGAGAGAATTATGGTGCTGGAAGAGACTCTTGAGAGTCCCATGGACTGCAAGAAGATCAAACCTTCCCATTCTTAAGGAAATCAGCCCTGAGGGCTCACTGGAAGGACAGATCCTGAAGCTGAGGCTCCAATACTTTGGCCACCTCATGAGAAGAGAAGACTCCCTGGAAAAGACCCTGATGTTGGGAAAGATGGAGGGCACAAGGAGAAGGGGATGACAGAGGACAAGATGGTTGGACAGTGTTCTTGAAGCTACCAGCATGAGTTTGACCAAATTGTGGGAGGCAGTGGAAGACAGGAGTGCCTGGCGTGCTCTGGTTCATGAGGTCACGAAGAGTCGGACACGACTAAACAACAACAACAAGAGAGACATACCCAATGAAGAACAGCAAATTATTCTGAGGTGTCGGCAAGAGAATAGCAACCTGATATTTGCCATTGTTTACAAAGGCTCCAGTTTCAGAGTCAGCAAAAATTGCTTTGTGATCTTGTGTGCTTTCCCCTTACCTTCTTTGTGATGCTTTCCCCCAACTTATGAAACATTTCCAGGTGATCAGCCACTGACATACTGCTGTACTTTTGATTCTTACCATGCTCTTTTCCTGACCAAGTCTTGTGAATCATCCCCTATCTAATAATAGAAGTTTAATAACACCTTCCAATACAGTTTCATCCTCCTCCTCAAGTCTTCTAGGCTTTGGGGATGGCTAATGTCTTGTTAAAACCTTTAAAAAAATACTTATTAATTTTCCCTGTGACAGTGGGCTGATTAACTTCTAAATTACCCTGTTCCTATTTTTACAGTAAGGCACCCCTATCCTTCACACACAGTTTAATCCCAAGGTACTAATTCGTCTCCATATAATGCTGGCTTGTCTTTCTCTGGTTCTTCTAAATCTTCCTGCATTCATCTGAGGTACATCTACCTTTGCTTCGAGCCTCTCTTTTTCTCTCCTCTGATTTTAATGCTAGTTCTGCTATTTGGCCGTGATGGGCACCATGATAATTCATAGCCCTTAGAGGCATGTAGACAGTGTTGTTCTCACACACCAGGGCTCTAGAAGCTTAATTGTCTGAGCAGCTAGGGCAGGGGTGGTCAATGAGATGTCTCCAGGTGTGAACTCCAGATGCAGAGAACACCTATCATGCCGGACCTTTGACCATGCTGGCTTGGTCTGGTGAGAATTGCATTCCAACAATATCTGGAAAGCTCCATGTCCTTATCTAGGGAATACATGCCATGGGAAATCAATCTGTTTACTTCAGAATCTTTCTGAAGATGGAGGGAAGTGTCTCCTGTCTCGAGGTTAGGAAATTAGCATAATAACATTTGAAGCTGCAGGTTGTCTTCTGGCAGGAAGCTTAACTTGCACTGAAGAAACAAAGTCATCCATCATCACTGCTTTTGTGGGAGATTACAGTCAAGCATAACTATGCACGAGTGCTAGTTAGTGCTTAAAGGGGTTAAGATCATAGACCTGTATTTCCTAGATTCAGGTAAGTCACACACCCTTTTTCTCTGATGAGGGCAGAAGAGAAGCCTTCTCTCTCCCCCCCCATGCCATGTAACTGACCAAGGAAAATGTGCCTAGGTAAGTTCATAGCTTAGAGCAAATGTTTAAAGCTATCGTTCTGTATTTTCTACCCAACAGTATTCTGCCTGTGTTCTCCTTGCTGCTGCTTGGATAAATGCATGGATCTGACCTTTGAAACATTTTGTAAGTAAAACATTTTAAACTTACTTAGCAGTGTGTCATTTGTTCATTGCAAGAGGGATAGATAGTGGGACTGCTGTATGCAACTCAACAGGATAAAAGGGTATAACAACCTATATTCCAACATTATACTGCTGCTAATTTTTTGTGAGTTTAAACTCTGCTACTCTCCTGATCAAACCTATCCAGAAGATCAAACCTATCCATTCTTAAGGAAATCAGCCCTGAGTTCTCACCGGAAGGACAGATCCTGAAACTGAGGCTCCAAGACTTTGGCCACTTCATGAGAAGAGAAGACTCCCTGGAAAAGACCCTGATGTTGGGAAAGATTGAGGGCACAAGGAGAAGGGGACGACAGAGGACGAGATGGTTGGACAGTGTTCTCAAAGCTACGAACATGAGTTTGACCAAACTGTGGGAGGCAGTAGAAGACAGGAGTCCCTGGCGTGCTCTGGTCCATGGGGTCACAAAGATTCAGACACGAGTAAATGACTAAACAACAACAACTACACTCTCCTGCGGGAGAGTGAGTTCAGCTCCACAATTTGAATCTAGGCACCCAATTGATTATTTTATTATTTACCTCAAACACATGGTTCACATGGATTCATATTTTCCTCCCGCAGCTTTGACCTTTATACCCCCTCCCCAAATCATAAAAAAAACAACCAAACCGACTTCACAGACTGCAAGTACTGTATGATGAGACATGGTAGACGCTTGGTGGATGCTTGGTTGAACGGACTGGGTAAAAGATTGTTCACCCCGATAGGACAAAATTGGCATTATTTCTAAGTAAGAGCTCAGGTGTCCTAACTGAAGGACCATAGCTCTGTTAGGATATTTCCGTTCCACCTTAAAAGGGAGCAGGATGTTTGTGTCGCAGCCTGCACATTTCCTGTCTCACAGGATGTTTCTGTTGTGCTTTTGCTTTTGTTTCTCTCTCTCTGCCGGAACTCTCAAGCAGGCAGTCGTGTTTTTCTTTGTTCTGATCAACGCTGACTAAACTTGGAAATAATGCTCTCCTGTGTGCATCTTTCGCTGTGTGAACACTGCTGATAGAGTGTGCAAGAGCTCTGGAATGTGACAAGCTATTTCTGGAGCTCCTGTTGCTAATTGCTGATACTGCGTGTCTACGGGAGATCAACGGACGTCCGGAGACGACATGGAGTCAAGATGGACTTTGTCTCCCTGGCCGTATCCCAACAAGCTCAATGATAGAGCAGTCCCTCCCTCACCCCATGTGACCCAGTAGCAGCATCAATTGTTGCAACATGTATTTATTTATTTAGTTATTTATTTAGTTATTTTAAAGATAATTTCTGTAGAGTGGCAGAGGCAGTTGGATAAGCCATCCTCATTTCTCAGAGGGCCTCTGGGATCCAGGTGGAGACAATGAACTCTTTCCCACTGGATTTTTATTCTACCAGGTGGCTTACCGGGAGAGGGATTCCATGGCTTTTGTTCTTTGTTCTTCGTGGGAAAATGAAGGAATTCTAAGAATGTATACGGTGGACACAGTGAGGACTCTGCTGGACTGGTAAAGAAAAAGCTATTTATATATGTTGTATGTGTGATATAGCATTGTGCCACCAGATGGTGGCATGGAGTCCTGTTTTCCCCTACCTGTTTTCCCTGTTTAAATTTACAATGCTCTAAACTGATACGCTTCTTTGATGTGTCTAGATCCAGCCTGAAGCATTATTGGGTTCAGGACACCTTCCCTACCCCTTGGTGGATCCTTAGGAAGGGGGTTCCTTTTAGGTTTGCCACGCAGATTTTGGTGACCTCTGCACAGTGAACCAGGGGCACACTTGTTGGGTTCACATACCCAGGTCTTGAACAGCAAGGAGGAAGTAATTTGAAAGTAATCCTCAGCTGGGGAGTCACAGACTGCAGCTGCCAACATGCACAGAGGACTTGAGGGACGTGAAAAGGATCTAGGAGTCTTGGTTGACCACAAACTTGACATGAGCCAACAGTGTGATGTGGCAGCTAAAAAAGCCAATGCAATTCTGGGCTGCATCAATAGAAGTATAGCATCTAGATCAAGGGAAGTAATAGTGCCACTGTATTCTGCTCTGGTCAGACCTCACCTGGAGTACTGTGTCCAGTTCTGGGCACCACAGTTCAAGAAGGACACTGACAAACTGGAACGTGTCCAGAGGAGGGCAACCAAAATGGTCAAAGGCCTGGAAACGATGCCTTATGAGGAACGGAGTGTGGTGGAGTCTCCTTCTTTGGAGGTCTTTAAGCAGAGGCTTGACAACCATATGTCAGGAGTGCTCTGATGGTGTTTCCTGCTTGGCAGGGGGTTGGACTCGATGGCCCTTGTGGTCTATTCCAACTCTATGATTCTATGATTCTATGATTCTATGATGTATCCCTAACAGAGTTAGCCACAACCATACCTGCCTCTACTTTCTGAATCTGACTAATTGGGCTGCAGGTTTTCTATTCATTATATTTAGTAAAGACAACGTTTTCTATAAATTAATTTGGACATGTGCAGTACACGTGGAAGGAGACGACTCAGGCCGATGGAATGAAGAAATTTTAGTCTAGAGCAGCCTTTCTCAATCTGTGGGGCCCCAGATGTTGTTGAACTACAACTCCCATCACCCCTAGCTAGCAAGGCCAGAGTTCAGGGATCATGGGAGTTGTAGTCCAACAACATCTGGGGACACACAGGTTGAGAACCGCTGCTCTAAAACATGGGTAGGCAAACTAAGGTCCGTGGGCCGGATCCGGCCCAATCGCCTTCTAAATCCGGCCCACATTTTTACCTCATATTTATATTTTCTATTTATATTTGTCCATTGTAAGTGTATTACTCGAATCGTGCAAGTGAGTTCATTTCAATGCATTGTTTGTGTATATACATCATAAAAGGTTCCCAATCTTTTTTGAAGACATTGTTGTTCTTATCTTTGAGTCTCTCAGTTAGCTTTGCCATTTCAGCGTATTCCATCAACTGTTCTTGCCATTGTTCTTTCATTGGTTAGAGACCCTACAACTTCAAAAGACCAAGGGGACCACTACCTAAAGCAGGCATGTCCAAAGTCTTCTTTGGGGGCCTAATCCATCCCATTGGTCAATGTAATCCATCCCCTGTGGCAGAATATATATGTCCTGGGGTAAAATCACCCCAAAAGCTTAGCAACTCCAATCCTAAATGGATGATGTTCAGGTTTTTAGGTTATAGGTTATAGTGATTTAATATATATATTTAACTGCCACTATAGCTGAATTGTCTCTGTTATACCCAATTGCAATTCAATGTATTCCTGTTGTGTTTTATGATTTTCCTGATATTGTAAGTGAGCCGGAACAGGTCTGTGACCGTAATAATAAAATTCATTCATTCAGTAAGAGCTGTTCGACAGTGGAATTTGCTGCCAAGGAGTGTGGTGGAGTCTCCTTCTTTGGAGGTCTTTAAGCAGAGGCTTGACAACCATATGTCAGGAGTGCTCTGATGGTGTTTCCTGCTTGGCAGGGGGTTGGACTCGATGGCCCTTGTGGTCTCTTCCAACTCTATGATTCTATGATTCATCCATTCACATCATCAAATCTGGCCCTATTTTGAAAAAAGTTTGGTGGACACCCCTGACCTACATGATGGGTGGACAATCTAAAACTAACCGCAGGGCTTTTGTGGATATATGAAACAAATAACAGAAAGTGATGGAAGGAACATATATCCAGCGATGGACGTGAAATGCTGCAAAAAGAATAAGCAGAACATTTCCTACTATTTCATTGCCTCTCAAGTCTCCTTTATGGGCATGGGGGCAATGGGCAGCTTCTCTTTCTCAAACACACAAAAATGCAGAAAGCTACAGACTCTTCCGACTGCAAGATCTAAGCTTGGGGGAGTGGTGGGGAGAGAGAGAGAGAGAGAGAGAGAGAAAACAGAGAGAGAAATATATGAAGAGGTTGACAATAACAATCTACGGATGGATAAACTCTCAGAAATACATGCTAAGGTAAAAGAAGAAAACAGCACTCTTGTCGTAAAGTTATCAGCACCATCAGTCCCGCAAACATTGCCACGCCGTTTGAATTGCACAAGGAAATTTGAAACAGAGCAGGAAATGGAAGCTATTCATGTGCAGGGAATGATCAGATAAGGAAATTAAACTATATGTTGAATTCTGCTGCACAACGCTTTTCCTTAAGGCTACAAAAAATAATGATTTGATTATCAAAGTGGTACAACAAGCAGCTCACCCCCTCACTTTCACTCTTACAAGGAGACTTTCCATAAAAATTTCCTAAGCCGCACCTCTGGGAAACCGTCATTTTGGATACCCATTATAAACCCTTGAATTATTGATTTGCTCATCTGAACATGTAGCCCTCCCTGTCTCAAAGGCTCAGGGTGGGTAATGGCAGATGAAAGGGAATGCAAAGCATCTCAGTGAGTTTCATTTAAAATAAACTTCAAATAGATTTCCATTAAACAAACAAACAAACAAATCAACAGTTCCTAAAAGCTCAAGTCTTGCATTTCGTGAATCGCAAAAGAAACCGAAAATACCTCGCAACACGTGGGAAGCTGTCTTATACAGGATCAGGCCCATTGCTCCATCTAACTCAGTAATGTCAACACTGATTGGCAGCAGCTCTCCAGAATTTCAGATGGATCCCCCCCCCCAACCCTAACTGGGTATGCTGGGAATTGAAAAACAGGTGCTCTACCACTGTACTATAGATTTTTCTCATGCTGTTGCTGTTCTTGCTACACTCATGTCCATAACAAGGGGAGGACAATTTGTTGGGAGCAGGGCTACTAAATGTGTTATTGATCCCCCGCCCATCTTGTTGAACACATGAACAAAGACCACCAAAATAGGTCTTCACTAGTTTGTGCAGTGTGTTTTTGTCCCATTCCTCCCCCTGCCTGCCCCAGCCCAGTGATGTGCAAGGTTGTTTCTTGTTGCCCATCGGGTATTTTCTAGGTAATATGACAGTCATTTAAAAATAGGTGAAGGGTTTTCGCATGGCATATGGAACAAGCTTGTTTTCTCCTGCCCCAGTATGTAGGATCCAAATCAATGGATTGGAATCACAAGAAAGAAGATTCCAACTAAAAATTAGGGAGAACATTCTGGCAGGAAGAGTTGTTGTGGAACTGACCCTCTCAGAAGATGGTGGACTCTCCTTCATTGGAATTTTTTTCTTTTTCTTTTTAAAAATGTTTTTATTAGCAATTTCAACATAGCAAAATATCAAAATATATCATATTCATTATTTTCCCCTTCCCCCCATCAACCCCCCCCCCCAGACTTCCCTCAGTTCCTCTCTCTGATTTTTCAGCACATATTATTCTCTGCACGTTATAAAATTATACAGATCCTTACATTATCTATCTACCATGTTATCAACCAATAAATTTGTGTATGTTTATTCAAAACCTGCCAAGGAGTCCAATTCATTTTGTTGTCTTTTTAAATAATTTGTGAAAAGTTCCCATTCTTCCTTAAAGTCAGTTGTCTCACAGTTTGCATGTCAATTTCGCCAGTTCTGCATAGTCCATCAATTTCTCTTGCCACTGTTCTTTTGTTGGGGTTTCCTCATTCTTCCATCCTGGTGCTATCAAGACTCTTGCCACTGTTGTAGCAGACATAAATAAGTTATCTGTTTTCCTTGGCAGGTCTTGTCTTACAATCCCTAACAAAAATGCTTCTGGTTGGGTTTTTTTTACAAATGTTATTTTAAACATTTTCTTCATTTCATTATACATCTTTTCCCAGTTTTTTTTTTAGCTTCTCTACATTCCCACCACATATGATAAAAACTCCCTTCTTTTTCGTTACATTTCCAACATGTATTTGACCCGGTTTTATACATTTTTTGCTATCTGTACTGGTGTTATATACCATCCACACATCATTTTCATATAGTTTTCTTTCAAAAGAGAACAGTCTGTAAATTTTAAATCTGTTTTACACAGTTTTTCCCTGTCCTCAAACTGTATGTTATGTCCTATATCTTGTGCCCATTTGATCGTGACCGATTTTACCTCCTCATCTTTTATTTCCCATTCTAGCAGAATACTATATGCACTCTTCAGCAGCTTCACTTCTTCTTCTATGACTTCCTTTTGAAATCTAGAAGTTGTGTAACTAAATCCTTTCTTATTGTCTTCTTTGTACATTTCATGTAGTTGCCTGTAATGTAACCAACTCTGAAAGCCATCTTTTATTTCCTCATAATCTTTTAGTTTCCAACCTTCATTGGAAATGTTTAAGCAGAGACTGGATGGCCATCTGTCATGGATGTTTTAATTGAGAGTCCTGCTTGAGCTGATCAGTTGATTGTTGGTGCTTGCAGAGGAACTGGACTTTGCATGTACCAGCAAACTGCTGATCATCAGAGCTTACAAACCCCTGCACTTTGCAAGCAGTGCCTATTAACTGATTGTTGGTGCATGCAATAAACTGTGCTTTTCACAGAATCATAGAATAGTAGAGTTGGATGGAATCCCAAGGGGCATCTAGTCCGGCCCCCTGCGATGCAGCATTTTCAACTAACTCATACATTACAGATGACCATCCAGCTTCTGCTTAAAAACTCTCCAAGGAAGGAGAGACCACCTCCTCTTGCAGAAGTCCTCTCCACTGTCAAACAGCTCTTACTGTCAGAAAGTTCTTCCTAATGTTTAGTCAGAATCTTATTTCTTGTAGCCAGGGGTGCCAACTTGCCCCACACATTGAAGGGGTCCAGCATCATGTGACATCACGTGCACGACGTTGTGTGCCCCCCCCTGCACATCCCAGCTGTGTGGGGTTGGGCATGCGGAGCGCAATCTTCACTCAGGCTGCGGGGGATGGTGGTCCCTTCAATATGGGGGGAAGGGCTCAGCCCCCTACTCACAAATATTGAGGGGGCTGAGGCCCTTTATGCCCCCTATGGTTGGCACCCGTGCTTGAAACATGTCAGAATCTCCTTTCTTGCAACTTGAAGCAATTAGTTCAGGTCCTACCCCCCAGAACAGGAGAAAGCAAGCTTGCTCCATCCTCCATGTGACAGCCCTTGAAATATTTGAAGATGACTATCATATCTCCTCTCAGTCTCCTCTTTTCCAAGCTAAACATACCCAGCTCCTTCAAGCGCTCCTCGTAAGGCCCAATTCCCAGACACTTGATCATCTTGGTTGCCCTCCTCTGCACATGTTCCAGCTTGTCAACATCCTTCTTAAACTGTGGTGCCCAGAATTGTACACAATATTCCAGGTGTGGTATGACCAAGACAGAATAGAGTGGTACTATTACTTCCCTTGACCTGGACACTACACTTCTGTCGATGGAGCCTAGAATAGTGTTAGCTTTTTCTTGTTGCATCACACTGTTGACTCACGTTCAGCTTGTGGTCTACTGAGACCTATAGATCCTTTTCACATGTGCGGTAGATATGTGTTTGAATGGGACAAGAGGTTGAGGGCAAATAATTAAAGGGCAATTCTATTGCATGATTTTCCAGGATGATTAGCTTAGGGTGCAGTAGAGCTCTGGCTCAGCCAGTATAAGTCCACAGCCCCAGTTCTTCTGTTTTTCCTGCATTGCAAGGGGTTGCAATAGACAACTCTCTGGGTCCCTTCCTACAGTTCTATATGCCAATGTAGCTTGCTTATACCTACTCAGCTGAGCTGACTCTGGATGAGCAAAGGCCAGTATACATCCCTGCAAAAGGTGATATTATGTGTGTGGAGAGGGGGACCTAGTCTGGATCCTAAACCCATTCAGCTCAGTCATGTGACCTTCAACCCAGCACTGAAGACTATATGAAAGGCGAGTTTTCCTTCTGCCACTGGTAGGCATAGCAGTAGCAGCAGCCCCAGAGCTGAACAGAGTTTGGATTTGCTGAAACTTTGCACTGGCTCAACTTATACTACCTTGCTTGATACCAGATTCCTGTGCATTATTGAATGGTTTGCCCCATGAACTGTGGGTGGCTCTCTCTCCCCTTTCATTTTTTGCTGGTTGCTGGAAATCATCATATTTCAGCAAGCTTTTATTGCAGGTGTCAGAGAACATGTTTTTATGTTTTAGTTTTAACTGCTGAATCTCTCTCTCTCATATATATATATATATATATATATGCACTCACATAGTTGTTCCATAACATTGCATTTCTTTATTTATCTGGAAAAGGTTGTAAGCAGCTCAGAGTGGTGCTTTTGTGCCAGAAGAGGAGGATATAGGTGCTTAAATACCAATAAATAAATAAAATATTACTGTCTCATTGCTGAAGTCCCATTGCTGATTTAGTAAGGCTATTGTCAGATGTGGGAGGGAGAGAGAGGGAGAGGGAGAGAGCATACTCCCATTTCCTAATAAAATGAAGCCTGGTGCTTGCTGCATTGACAGGACATGTTGCAGAGTGGCAGGGTGGGGAGGAGGGAGTAATTCAAAGAAATGAGCTTCCCTAAGTAGATTGCACCTTTAAAAGCTGACATTATTGCAGGGAACCATAGACAACACCTTGTCAAAAAATGGAATAACCAAGACTGGCCAAGCTGTCATTTCTGACAGGTCAGTGTAATGAGCTGCAGAATGCTGAGAATGTCAAAAAAAGCCCCCCCCCCTCTACCTCCCTTGTTCCTGCTGGTTTGGATGATAACAGGCATATGTGTGTGTGTGTGTGTCCTTGCACAACTCATTAAAAGTGCTGTATTATCAAAATGTTGTCATCCTGAGTATCACAGTTTGCCACATTTAAGGTTGCTGGACTCCATCTCTCCATGTTCCACACTCTTCGCAAGGGGCGGGGGGCAGTGAAGCCATACTAGGCTCCTTTGCTCTGGTCACTGAATAGGCACAACAAACCTGGTGGCACTTCTATGTGTAAATGCTTATTGACCCTCCTCCCTATCGTGGACTGTGCAAGTTCTTGAACTTCAGTTTGACTGCCCTCCCGTGAACAGGAATCATGCACCCACCAACCATAGTGTACTGTTGTGTCCAAACTCAGCCAGAGAAAGAGAGAAATATTGTTTCCGGTCCAATTTCAGCTATGGTTGTCATATTCTTTGAAAATTCGTCATAATAAAATAAGAATTAGCAATGCATAACTCCCAAGATTATAGAAGTTTATGACATTCTGCGTGACATGGAGAAAGGGGATACAGGAAAGTTTCTCTCCCTCTTGGGGAGATTTAGGAGAGATAAAAGAAAACACATCTTCATGCCATGTATAGATAAATTATGGAACTCTCTCCCATACGAAGCAGTGGTGGCCAACAACTTTGATAGTTCTAAAAGAGGATCTGTCAAATTAATGGAGGATAAGGCTGTCAAAGGCTACCAGCTATGATGGCTCTGCTCTGTCTTCATGGTCCAAGACAGCAATGCTTTTGAATACGGGTTGTCCAGAAACCACAGGGGAGAGTGCTTCTTGTGTTCAAGTCCTGTTTTTGAGTTTCCCAGAGGCAGCTGGTTGGCTGCCATGAAAACAGGATTCTGGACTAGATGGGCCATTGGCCTGTTGCAACAGGCTCTTATGTTCTTGCGTTCATGGCATGGTTGGCATTTGGCAACACAAATTTTGCTGGAACAAATGAATTTTACAGGAAAGTTGCATTTTGGGTCACACAGTTTTGCTGAGTGCAAATGAGATAGACCCACATTAAAATAATGTTGTTGTTGTTTAGTCATTTAGTCGTGTCCGACTCTTCGTGACCCCATGGACCAGAGCACGCCAGGCACTCCTGTCCTCCACTTCCTCCCACAGTTTTGTCAAACTCATGCTGGTAGCTTCAAGAACACTGTCCAACCATCTTGTCCTCTGTTGTCCCCTTCTCCTTGTGCCCTCCATCTTTCCCAACATCAGGGTCTTTTCCAGGGAGTCTTCTCTTCTCATGAGGTGACCAAAGTATTGGAGCCTCAGCTTCAGGACCAGTCCTTCCAGTGAGCACTCAGGGCTGATTTTCTTCAGAATGGATAGATTTGATCTTCTTGCAGTCCATGGGACTCTCAAGAGTCTCCTCCAGCACCATAATTCAAAAGCACCAATTCTTCAGCAATCAGCCTTCTTTATTGTCCAGCTCTCCGAAGCAACTTGGACGCATAAACCAGCATATCTGCAGCTCCATGGCTGGGAAAAACACACCAATATCCCCTCACATACATTGCGGGTTGGGGAAAACCCTTTCAAATAAATTATATTTTAAGATTGGGGAGTTACCAGCGATGGTGTGGACACCTTCCACACCTGCATATTCAATGCATCCCACTGTCTTCACATTTATGTGGGTTAAGTAATGGATTGTTTCCCCCTTTTTTGGAGAAGCCACCAGCTCCCTGAATCCCATTCTCTCTCTTCCTCCCCCTCCTTCTCTCTCTCTTTTCTCTTGCAGAGAAAGAGAGAGAGAGGGAAAATCACTTAATGTTCGTGACTAATTAAATTCTCACTCCAGTCATGATTAATGTAACAAATAATTACAGTTTAGATCTAATATAGATACAACTAATTGTTCTGTCCACAGTGCATCGTGACTAACAATTAAACGGCGCTGTTAAAGTGACAGAAGAAAAGAGACCAGGCAGGCCATGCACCTCATTCTGGCTCCACCGCAGATGCAGGAGGCAGAAGATCAGCCCGGTGCTTCTTTTCACACCACCAAATACCAACAGTCACCTATTATTAGACGTGAGACAAACTAACACATTCTAGCTTCGTGGATTCTTATTGGGAGAGGATAGATGGCGGGGAGGGTGAAATGGCACACTGGGAAATATCATGCCACCCCCTCCAAGGTCCTCTGAGAGACTGTGCCTTGAAAACTCCTGCCCACATCTTACCAACACAAGACTTTGCAGAAGTACGTAAGAAGAGAATGTTGGGTCAGGCCAATGGCCCATCAATCCCAACCTGCATCCTGTTCTCACATTGGCCAACTAGGTCCCTTTATGTTATGTACTGAGTTGAATAGGATCCAAAATGCAGCAGTCTGATTGGTCCTAGAACAATAGAATTCAGAATGCAGCAGTCAGATTGGTCCTAGAACAATGCAGTATGATTGGTCTGCAGGAGCCACCCAATCCAGCTCCAGGTGGAAGTGAATCCACAACCTGATTGGCCTACAGGAGAATCCCAGAATTAGCCCATCACTTGCAGCCCATTCTGTAAATAATGTATATAAAGCAGATATTTTGAGGGAACATTCATTCCTCCTCATCACTATGAGCTGAATAAAGAGCATGAAATCCGCTCTCGACTCCGAGTATATTTCACTGTAGGAAGCCCCAAAGGAGGAAGCAAAAACAGGACCGCTCTCCCTTCCTGTGTTTTCCAGCAACTGGTATTCAGAAGAATTGCTGTCTCCAACTGTGGAGGCAGAATGTAGCCATCCTGGCTAGCAGCTTTGAATAGTTTCATCCTCCACAGATTTGTCCCAATCCTCTTTTAAAGCCATCCGACTTGGTGGCCATCACTGCCCTCTTGGGAGCAAGTTCCATCGTTTAACAATGTGTTGCGTGGAGAAGGACTTTCTTTCTTCTTATTTTATAATATTATTATTTTGCAATTTTATCCTCTTCAGCCAGAGAAATGAAAGCAGTCCTAGGGGAGTGCTTAAGAATAAAAGGAGGAGCATTTTGGATCAGGCCATCTAGCTCAACATCCTGTTCCCACAGGGGTTGAACCCAGCAAACAGGATTCAAACACAAGAGTCTTCACCCCTCTTGAGATTTCCAGCAACTGGTACTCAGAAGCATTTTTGCCTCTGACCATGAAGGCAGATCTCACTTCAGGCCAAGAGAGCCGCCGTTTGCCCACAGACAGCTTTCTGGTTCATGTATAGAAAATAATTGTTGTTGTTTAGTCATTTAGTCATGTCCGACTCTTCATGGCCACATGGACCAGAGCACGCCAGGCACTCCTGTCTTCCACTGCCTCCCGCAGTTTTGTCAAACTCATGCTGGTAGCTTCGAGAACACTGTCCAACCATCTCATCCTCAGTTGTCCCCTTCTCCTTTCCCAACAACAGGGTCTTTTCCAGGGAGTCTTCTCTTCTCATGAGGTGGTCAAAGTATTGCAGCCTCAGCTTCACGATCTGTCCTTCGGGGCTGATTTTCTTCAGAATGGATAGGTTTGATCTTCTTGCAGTCCATGGGACTCTCAAGAGTCTCCTCCAGCACCATAATTCAAAAGCATCAATTCTTGGGCGATCAGCCTTCTTTATGATCCAGCTCTCACTTCCATACATCACTACTGGGAAAACCATAGCTATGTGGACCTTTCTCGGCAAGGTGATGTCTCTGCTTTTTAACTTATTAAAAAGCAGAGACATAGAAAATATGGGAAATGCACAAATCAGTCAGTTTCAGCTTCTCTGAGTTTCTCATCCCTTCTCCCCATCTTATGCTCAAGTTATCCATTTCCCTCCTTCATTTCAGGGTTTTGTTTTTTTAAGAAAAGGAAGTCCACAAGAATATGCATATACATTTCCATACACATTTTTCCTGATGCACATAGTTTTCTATAGATTATTGCTTGATAGAGGCCGTGCAAACCAATACAATGCAATTTTTGTATGTCGTTTTCATGATCAGACTCATAATTGCTTGTGTTTTCACCTTAAATGGACTTTTGGGGGGTGAACAGGGCTTGGAATTCAGAGAAGTGAGAATTTTAGAGAAAAGCTGCACCTCGGTTTCTGAATTGGATTGGTTAATTTTGATAGACAACCTTAAGAACTTTCTGCTCCATCCCTCATAGGTCTACACATGCATGTTTACGTACCAAATTAAGCTCTCACTCTGCACAGGATCTAGACTGCTTTACATTGTGTACGCATCAGATGTTCCAAATACGGGTTTTGGAATGTCATGTAAATGTTTGACGCATGCAAACTCCATGAGCATCCAGCCCTGCCTTTGTAACCGGATGACAGTCTGGAGTGCTCAGAATTTCCTAAAATATTCTCTGAGGCGAGCAAACCTCATCAGTTTCTTTACAGTCTGTTTGCTGCTTGGAGGAAGAGGCTCCGGGAATGTCAAAAATGGGCATGATTTAGCAGACAGCTGCAAGATAGACAGGGAAGATAAACTCGCCTCCCCGTATTGGGATGTGAATGACATTCTGCCGTCACTAACACTGCAGCAAGTCAGTCCTCATAACGCAATCTGAGACAGGCAGCAGCACCAGTTGCCTGTAGGTTTCAGAAACATCATTGTAGAAAGACTGGCAAAATCTGATGCTCTTACATGCTGTCACTGGCCAGCTCTTCCCTTGCGCATCACAGAGGCATGTTTTCTTCCTCCATCTCCTCTGTCCTTGATCAAATGGCTGTGACCTTAAAAAGAAAATCGGATCCTTTGTCTGAGCTGCCTCCACCTCATTGGCACGGTTTGTGAAAGCAGGAGTAGAAAGAAAAACAGTGAATCATTGGGCTTCAAATCCCTTTTCTACTTCTCGCCAGTTGGATACCTGTCCATTTATTCCTGTTCTTTGCTTCCTGCAACTTAACCAGTTCTTGATCCCTGAGAGGACGTTTTCTCTAAGCTTACACAGGAGTCTTGGGTGAAATACTTTGTTAAAAGCTTTTTGAAAGTCCACACACACAATGTCAACTGGTTCGCCACTCTCTATACGCTTGTTGACACTCTGAAATAATTGACTGCACTGCTGGCGACAGATCCGGCCCATTTTCATATTTCAGGAGTGGACTGAAGTGAAAACTGACCCAACTCGGTCCACTCTGGTTGCCCTGCCCTCCAGGCCACCATGGATAGGCCAAATTTTGCTTCTGGGTTTGGTGGCAATCCAGCAGGCTCAGCGACAGCCAGAGGAGTGGAGCAACAGTTGACAAAACAGTGTGGCTCCGAGAGGAGGGAGTTAAGTCGCATGCTGGGCTGCAAACATCGCCCACAGACAGACTGGGTAAGCAGCCATTCTGATGCAGAAGCCATGCTGCCTCTGTTTCAGTAAGGCTTGTTCTTCCATGTGCTTTGTTATTATACCTTTAACAATACTTTCCACCAGTTTTCCAGGGACAGATGTTAAAATAACCAATAATAATAATAATAATAATAATAATAATAATAATAATAATAGTAATAATTTATTTATACCCCACCCTCCCCAGCCAAGACCAGGCTCAGGGCGGCTAACACCAAATATAAAAACAATTGATTAGAATACAGCTTAAAAAACAAAATTAAAATACAACATTAAAACATTAAAATGCAGCCTCATTTCAATGGAACTCAATCAAAAACTTTTACCATTATTTGTCACAACTATTCCATTTTTGTCAGTCAGGTGTACATGTATTGGCTAATGCTGCTCAAAGAAGGCTTATCACATGTTGCACTGAACAGATTCATGAGCTGTCTCTGCACATGTACCGGTGTTTGTGTGAAAGAGTGTACATGTGTTGGGTTGTGAAGCTCTGTTGTTGTGTATCCAGGTTGTACACCTATTGAACATTAGAGGGGAATAACTAACCGTGGGAATGTACTCCTCAACTATTCATGTGCACAGGCTCACATACTGCACAGTTATTGAATGCAATGTGGGCATGCCTCTAATTTCCTTAGATGCTTTACAACAGAAAACTGGCTTTCTGGACGGCATATATTGGAAATCTGAGATGGGGCCAAGCTGTATGCTTGGGAAAGGAAGATAAGGGCGGAGGGTCCTGAACTTTGTAAAAGAAAGGGAGAAATTCTATCATCTATCTATCATCTATCTATCTATCTATCTATCTATCTATCTATCTATCATCTATCTATCTATCTATCATCTATCTATCTATCTATCTATCATCTATCTATATCTAATCTATCATCTATCTATCATCTATCTACCTATCTATATCTATCATCTATCTATCTATCTATCTATCATCTATCTATATCTAATCTATCATCTATCTATCATCTATCTATCTATCTATCATCTATCTATCTATCTATCTATCTATCTATCATCTATCTATCATCTATCTATCATCTATCTATCATCTATCTATCTATCTATCTATCATCTATCTATCTATCATCTATCTATCTATCTATCTATCTATCTATCTATCTATCATCTATCTATATCTAATCTATCATCTATCTATCATCTATCTACCAATCTATATCTATCATCTATCATCTATCATCTACATACACGCTTTATTAAAAAGTATTTATATACCACTTAAGATATATATCAAAGCAGTTTACAGCAATAAAACATACAACCATACAATATAAGGCAGGTTATTTTTTTTAAAACAGACATCAATTACCGTAATCATTGTGGAAATGGTCGGCATAGGCCTGGAAAAATCGAAAAGTTGTCAGGGTGCGTTTAAAAGTTGAAACGAATGCGGAGTATTCCACAGGACTGGGTCAATGACACCAAAAGCTTGGCTTCCTGTTGTTGTCAAATGAACCTTGCCAATTCAGAGAATGACCAGCTGGGGTATAATTTTTCGAAACTGCCAACTCTTCATCTATATTCTTTTCGTGTTCAGATTTGGTCAGATGTATACATTCCACACATTGAAGTGATAGCAAAGGGGAACTGCATTTCTTCAGACTGCAGGTAGAGGATCCCGTTTTATTGCCCCTTGTGTGTGTGTTTTGTAAAACAAATAAACTGAACTTAGGAAATCAGGAAGGAAAGCTTTGGCTCTTCCACCTCTTTGTTGTACTAGTAGTTTTTGCTTTTTATAAATGCAATTTTCAGCCTATAGCATAACTGTCAACTTACAGATTTGAAAATAAGGGACCAGTGGCCTCAAAAATAAGGGATCAGCAGCCAAAATAAGGGATTATCCGGGCACAGGTCTGTTCAACTTCTGAGCCCCTCCGAGCCAAAGGCAGAAAGCCCAGCCAGCAGCCAAACAAAGCCTCAAGCCTCAAGGAAAACCACCGTCACCTCTCCGCTGGGAAGCACTGAGCAAAGACAAGTCCCCAGGCAATGCAACCGATTTGATCGCCACAAGGCATGCAAGCTCCACCCCCCAGTCATTCTTAGACTTTTTATTGGGTGAGCAACACAGCCAAGCAACACAGTTGGAGCCTCCCTCCTCCCTGGCCGGCAGGGAGGGAGGGAGAGGAGCTGCTTCCTTTGAAACCTGGGAAATTTAAGGGACATCATGAATAAGGGACAGCAGCGGGACATGGCACTGGGATAAGGGACTGTCCCGCCAAATAAGGGACGCTTGACATCTATGGCCTATAGTCGACCAGTGATGTAGCTCATACTGCCATTCTGGGACTCTTAGAACCATCTCATTCTTTGGTATGTGAATGCTCACTCTTAGCTTATCATGCATGGACATGACACATACACCATTTCAAATTTTTCAGTGTTTCCTTCCTACGTATACATTTTATCTCAGTCTCCCCTTGTTCACCAGCACGAAAGTAAATAAATAAGTGCCAATGGCAGCTCTGTTTTACTTTCAAGATACACGTTGATCTACCCACACGTAGGTGAGGAATCATATGATTATATGATGTCTTAGAGTTTTTAATTAGGTTCAACACATGCGATTATTATTAATATTGATTATTTTCAGTTGTTATCTCTGAGAAATGTAGAAAATAACAGGATATATTTATCCGATAGTCTTCAAACTTACATGACCCTTTAAAAATTAGGCAAGGAACCAAATGGTATATAATACTGTTTTATAATTTATGACTGTCTTATAATTTATGATAATTTAGAATTTAAATGTATTTTCATGTAATATTTGATACTTCCAGCTGATGAAGGTGAATACATCGAAACAGGGCTCTGTCCTGGTTTCTAATCTATAATTGACTTCTGACTTCAGCTCTATGATTGAAACCGAGTCTCCATCTGCAAGCTGATAAATTATAAGGATCAACATTGTCGACTGAAAAAGAGAAAATCTTTGTAACGAATTATTATGTTATACGTATCTTTATGCGTTTGAGTTTGTAATCTCTATTTGAGTTTGTAATTCTTGTCAGAATACATACTTTTGAATGGATTAGTTTTTGTTACTACTGACTATTGATTTGTGAGTAGCGACCGCTCCCACTATTGAAACTTACATTGGCCTGTGTGTGCTTTTTTTTTGGTACATTTAATAACAAGAATTCCAACTTATTTAATGTTTTACTTTCAGGCAGCATGCATCTCAATACCAGTTTCTGGGAATTAGAAATGGGGAGGGTGCTTCTTGTTTATTTCTTCGTTTACTGAATTTATACCTCACCTTCCCTCCGAGGAGCTCATTGTGAGATTCATGTCTCTTCTCCTCCCCATTATATTTGCTGTAAAGGTAAATGTAAAGGTACCCCTGCCCGTACAGGTCAGTCTTGACAGACTCTAGGGTTGTGCGCTCATCTCACTCTAGAGGCCGGGAGCCAGCGCTGTCCGCAGACACTTCAGGGTCACGTGGCCAGCGTGACGAAGCTGCTCCGGCGAGCCGGCACCAGCGCAGCACACAGAAATGCCGTTTACCTTCCCGCTGTAAAGCGGTACCTATTTATCTACTTGCACTTAAGGGTGCTTTCGAACTGCTAGGTGGGCAGGAGCTGGGACCGAACGACGGGAGCTCACCCCGCCACGGGGATTCGAACCACCGACCATGCAATCGGCAAGTCCTAGGCGCTGAGGTTTTACCCACAGCACCACCCGCGTCCTTTATTTGCTGTACTTGGGTCTTACTTTCTGGCTTCCCAGCAGCATCTGCTTGGTCACTGTAAGAAGAAAATACAGGAGGCAATGGGCCTGTGGGCTGATCCAGCAGGGGTTTTCTTATGTCCTTACCTTCATGAAATAGATGGCAGCAGTGGCAGTAACTGAGGGGCTCACAGGCAAATGTCTGCCTGTCTAGCTCTATACTCCTACATCATATCCATCACTAAAAAGAAGAAGTCTGAATTTCTCTCTGCAGATAATCTGCAATTTTTGGCTTTGGAGTCAGATATTTTTTTCCACCTCAAGAGGCACCTGTCTTTACACCGTAACTGCATGCCCTCCAACATTTCTCTGATGAAAATAGGGATGCCCTATTCCAAAATCATTATTATTATTTTATTATTTTATACCCCGCCCATCCGACAGGATTGCCCTAGCCACTCTGGGCAGCTCCCAACATATATAAAAACCTAATAAAACAGTAAACATTTAAAAACTTCCCTATACAGGGATCATAGAATCATAGAGTTGGAAGAGACCACAAGGGCCATTGAGTCCAACCCCCTGCCAAGCAAGAAACACCATCAGAGCACTCCTGATATATGGTTGTCAAGCCTCTGCTTAAAGACCTCCAAAGAAGGAGACTCCACCACACTCCTTGGCAGCAAATTCCACTGTCGAACAGCTCTTACTGTCAGGAAGTTCTTCCTAATGTTTAGGTGGAATCTTCTTTCTTGTAGTTTGGATCCATTGCTCCGTGTCCGCTTCTCTGGAGCAGCAGAAAACAACCTTTATCCCTCCTCTATGTGACATCCTTTTATATATTTGAACATAGCTATCATATCACCCCTTAACTTCCTCTTCTCCATTGAGATGTCTTCTAAAGGTTGTATACTTACTTATCTCCTTGGCTCGGAGTGGGGGTGGGGTCACATAACTCCATTCCCTCCCAGATTTCTCTGTTGAAAATAAGGACATCCTACCATATCTTCCAGGACGCGGGTGGCGCTGTGGGTTAAACCACAGAGCCTAGGACTTGCAGATCAGAAGGTCGGCGGTTCGAATCCCCATGGTGGGTTGAGCTCCCGTTGCTCGGTCCCAGCTCCTGCCAACCTAGCAGTTCAAAAGCACCTCAAAGTGCAAGTAGATAAATAGGTACCGCTCTGGTGGGAGGGTAAACAGCATTTCCGTGCGCTGCTCTGGTTTCGCCAGAAGCGGCTTAGTCATGCTGGCCACATGACCCAGAAGCTGTATGCCGGCTCCCTCGGCCAATAAAGCGAGATGAGTGCCGCAACCCCAGAATCGGCCACAACTGGACCTAATGGTCAGGGGTCCCTTTCCGTTACCATATCTTCCAACATTTCAATGATGAAAATTGGGACATACTAAGGGGGAAAAATGAGACATCCTAGGATCAAATCAGAAGCCGGGATGGCTTCTGTAAATTCAGGATTGTCCCTGAAAAATAGGAACACTTGGAGGGTCTGTTATTGTCACTGCTCTGCCCTTCTTTCACAAATTAAGGAGACTTTCCTCCCTTTTTTTTGGTGTTGAAAAGGGTCAGGGTGGTTGATAATATTGCCTGGGCAAACTTCATTTTGATATGCATTACTCACAAAGGGCATGGGCCCATTCAAGATAGGGCAGACCTTTTTGAGGGAGGGGACTGTGCATTTCAAGCCATCCCCTGCACACTCAAATCTTGTCACCATCAGTAGTTAAGCTTAGAATCAGCAATACCTAAATGCCTCTAGTCCATAGTCAGAAATGCAGGAACCAGTCGGGAGTGAGGGGACTGGCAGTCCCCATGAGGTCTGTTTATTTACAGAGGAACACAGATGCTGAAAGGAAGCTTCATTGCAATGATTTTCAGAACCTGCTGATTTATGGGGCGGAGGGGAGAGAATGCCTTGGATTTTCAAAACCTGGGCAAACAAATTAGAACAAACTCTAGGGGGTTTCAGCTTGTCTTTCTGAGACCTTTGTCGGCAATCGACCGCATTTCCCCCTGACCT
This sequence comes from Podarcis tiliguerta, assembly GCF_965153285.1. Taxonomy (NCBI): domain Eukaryota; kingdom Metazoa; phylum Chordata; class Lepidosauria; order Squamata; family Lacertidae; genus Podarcis; species Podarcis tiliguerta. The sequence goes on from NC_139544.1 coordinate 58,422,658, forward strand.
TGACAGTGTTGTGACTTGTGGAGTTATTTTAACAAGGATAAACCTGAAAGAAACATCTCCAACGTCTCGGGCACAGACATGGAAAATTCAAGATCAGGTACAGGAGGTCTGTTTACCATGTGCCTCAGAGACTCCCTGCACATCAAAATAAGCATGAATATGTAGATTATTTCAGCAAAGTACAGTGTGCGGCCAATGCAAGAAATTCCCTTCTCTGGATTAATATTTACATTACGCCTATAAATTCTCTGGAGGTACGTAAATATGCTTATGAACACATTCTCTCTCTCATGCACACACACAGAAGGCAAACTTTGGAATCTGGAAGAAAAGGGAGGACACATATTGTGGGTTTTGTATACCAAGTAATCAAATACAGAGTTTTGCTCCAGGAAAAGCTGAAGTCCATAACCTGCATAAATAAAGCTAAACTAAGCACCTTTGTGATGTTATTTACATATTACAGTTAGGAACCACCTGTTCTCTGGGGAGTTTCAGTCAGCACATGTTGGGCTTCCAAGTCGTTTCCCATCCAAACATGAAACAGGCTTAGACTTGCTGATTTTCAGTTTCTACATGATCTGATACATCACCAGCCCATATCCTGTACTGGAGAACCATATCCTGTTTACATGAGAACCACTTCACAGAGTAACCTCAATGTGGAGATGATACATATGGGGTGGGAGCACGCTCACATACATGGGGTCACTGCTGATGCCACATACTAACCACATCCTCAGAGGGCCCTTCATTCCTGCAAAGGGCTGCCTACCTACTGATCTGAAATTTCTAGTACAGTGGTGCCTCGCAATACGAAAAGAATCCATTCTGCGAGTCTCTTCGTCTTGCGGTTTTTTTCGTCTTGCGAAGCAAGCCCATTAGCGGATTAGCGCTATTAGCGGTTTAGTGGCTATTAGTGGCTATTAAAGGCTTAAGGGATTAGCGGATTAGCTGCTAAAAGGCTATTAGCGGCTTAGATCAGCTGATAAGAGGCTTAGATCAGCTGTTAAGCGGCTTAGCGAACAGCTGTTAAGCGGCTTAGGGGCTTGGGAAAAAGGGGGGGAGGGGAAAAAAACCCCAGGAATCGCAAGACATTTTCGTCTTGCGAAGCAAGCCCATAGCAAATTCGTTTTGCGAAGCACCTCCAAAACGGAAAACCCTTTCGTCTAGCGGGTTTTCCGTCTTGCGAGGCATTCGTCTTGCGGGGCACCACTGTACTCATTACCAGCAAGGCTAATGTCACACACCCAAGAGTGCAGCCTGTCATGAGCCAGGAGTCAGCTTTGCCTGCTGAAAAGCAGCCTGAAGGGGGGAAAGGCAGATCACTTGCAGCTGATCAGCCTTCAAGAACACTGAGAAGGTGGCGATGATGAGAACTGGCTGACTTCAGTCTTCATAAATAGAGCTCTCAGCAGCAGTCAGATGCTGGAAACAATGCCTGTGGTTCCAACTCTGTTTGGACCAGGGTTTCCCAAACTTGAGTAGCAAACTGTTTTGGAATATAATTCCCATCATCATTGACCACTGGTCTTACTAGTTAGGGGTGATGGGAGTTGTGGTCCCAAAACAGCTGGAGACTCAAATTTGGCAAAACCTGGTCTGGATCCTTGGCTTTGTGATCATCTGATTCACTGACCGCTGGATTGTCTGACTACGTGGATTGCTATTTCTCTGACCGTCGGAATGGACTTGACTTCATTTGCTGGCTCTGCCAAGCATATATCAGAGACTCTGATTGTCTGTTTGTTTGGCCTCACACTCCACCAAGCTCTGCACACTGTTGCTCAGCAATTGGGACTATGACACAGCCTGACCACAAAGCTGGTAAGAACCAAGTAAGGGGGAACTTAACAGCTGAATATCAGAAGGGAGGGCACTCTATATAAGGTACAAGGAGGGTTCTGATACAAACAGCAAACAATTGAGTTGAGTAAGGACTGTGGCTGGATGAAGAATTGGCAAAATGATGGGATGACTGAAGGTCGTTGGCCAAAGGATGAACAACAAAGTTGACACAGATTTTTCCTATATAGTGTGCATCCTAATGGAAATACTTTGAACTCTGTCCTGAACAAAGTCTGACCAATTGGGAGTTTGGTGTGAGCCTCCATACTTGAACCCCCAAAAGGAATTTCCCCCTCACTACACATATTAAGCCTTCCATGTGTAAGTGAATCTCTTCCAAGGGAAAGGGACCTCTAGCAGTGCATGGGTGCTCCTCTTGTAGAGGGCCTGTGCTCATACTACTGAAATAGGCGCCCTTTTGCAGGTCTTACATGCTCAATGTACATCTAGCCGGGAACTGGGTTGGTGAGGTGCACCATTGTGGTAGGGCCAACTGCCATGGTCCCCTTCATATGTATTGCCTATCCATGGAGGTTTCTCCATGAAGAGGCCTTGCATTATACTGGTTTTGTGAGTTAATTGGAGCAAACAGTTCTATTAAGCACTGCCAGCCCTCATGTGGTGGTCTAGATCAGTGGTTCCCAAACTTTTATGAGCCACTGCCTCCTTGGTTCCATAAATTCATCCCCAGTGGACCCTACCCTACAAAAACCATTATTCAGCATCCTGGTTTGCACCACCCACTAAAGAAGATAATAATACACAAAGTAAATACTAAAACATAGATAATACATAAGAGTAACAATTGGACATTTATTCAAAATCCAATTAAAACTAGTTTAATTAATTCAACACAAATTGATGCACTTGATCAGGTGGCATAAGCTTTTCAAAGTCTGATAGTCATTTATGCCTTCTGCATCCTCCTGCTGTTCCTTGCCTCTTAGTGCCCCCTAGGTAATTCCAACTCCCCAGGGGGTTGTGCCTCCCACTTTGGGAGCCACTGGTCTAGATGTTCCTCAACGAGTCCACCAAAAGTCCAACTCATTACTCATTCTACATTGCATAAGATACAGCCTGATGGAAAGAGCATCAACAGGGAATGTTTTCAGCTCCAGTTCAGAACATGGACCGCCTTGGCACATTCTGGCCATGTGGACAAATGCATGTACTGTATCTCCTTTAGTATCTTGCGAGTTTATGATTCTACTAATACCTGGTGGGCCTCAATGTTTGGGCTGACTCCACTGGGAAATATTTTTGTGCAAGGTGACATGGAAGTTGTATATGGTGGCGTAACATCTCAGATGTCCCCTTCATACATGGAAATCACCATCTGATTATGTTGAGATAAACCCACCCATCTGAACTAACCTTAAAGAAGCAGAGGTAGCAATAGTTTGGTCAGAAGAAAACCTTGGTTTTTTCCTAGAAACTTTCCAATTTTTTTGTCACAGGAAGGCTGGAGGCTTAAGAACGGACTTTCTGCTCCATTCTCCATTTCAACTCGACGGTTCAATGATGTCCTTTCCCCCAACCTTTTGCCCTTTATAAATCCCCCTCAGAAGCAGTGGGATAAACATACCCTCTCTAACGCTTCACTTTGTCCCACCACATCCTCTAATACTTAACCAAGCTTAGCAGCTAAAGCCAAAGTCAGGGGAGGATTCTTTAATCTACACAAGTATAAGTTGTAACACACATGGAGATAAGAGAATCTATGTGCTTTGAAGTGCTCTGGCAATTTCAGAGCAGTTCCTCGTTGCACCACACCAATTCTGAGCACTTTTCACTTACGTGATCACAGCTTTGTGCAGGTGTGGGGGGGGGGGGATAAATGCCCCAGAGGGTAGGACCTGAACCAATGGATGGAAATGACAAGAAAGTAGATTCTGACTAAACAATAGGAATACCTGTCTGAGAGTAAGTTTGATAGTGGAGTGGTCTATGTCAGAAACTGGTGGACTCTCCCTCACTGAAGGTTTTTAAACAGAGGTTGGATAGCCATCTGCCAGGGATTATTTAGCTGTGATTCTTACTTTGCAGGGAATTGAACTAGATGACTCTTTTGTTCCCTTACAATTCTGTGATTCTCTAAGAAAGAGCATTGAGAGTTATTAGTTGTTGTTTTTCCAGTTTAATGCCATACCGTACCTGATTTCTTGTTTGCTAGATTTTCAATTGCCTTCATTTTGGATACAGTAAAGATGCTATGTATTTGAAAAGCAGAAACCCAGTCCAAGAAATAATTGAATGTCTGGAAGATTTTATTATTTTTATTATTATTATTACATATCCAGAGCAATTTAGTTCTGACTACCAGTACATCACCAATATGCATCCACTTTTCATTGAATTCCTCCCCACTCTATTCGATGTGGTTATTTAATCTTCTGCCAACACTTCCCACAGAGTCTATTTTTTCCCCAGCTACCCCAACTACGCCTTTCTGCTATTGATGTTTTCCAAGAGAATGGTGTGTGTGTGTATGTCAAATTATTGCTATTGATCTAGGTTTGTTTCTTTATGTGTATACTTGTTTAGCTAGCATTACGACTCATCTGATTATGAAGGTATAAAAAGAAGGGAAAGAGGTGGGAGGTGCAGCTGGGAAACTTCAATTTCTGTATATTTTATGAATGTCATTGTGCAGTGAAGGCTGTTTATTTCTGCTCAAAGCATGCTGGAATCAATCTTCTCAATTCATCAGTTTAGCTCTATGTCTTTCCACTGAGGGTGGGGGGAAAGAACAGTAAATGTCTGTAACACCACGCTTGTGCTCAAGTCCTGCTTGGCGTTTTCCATGGGTGTTTGGTTGGCCATTGTGAGAAAGCGTGTTCTCCTACTTAGAAAGCACATGTTGCGGTGGAGTCTGACAGGCCACCCCTCTGTTGCTGGGTGGGTCCATAGTGATTGGGCAGTTGGGTTGCTGGGCAAATTTTGGTGTTGCCATTTTGGGGAACGGACCAAAGGTTATAAAATCAAGTCACGCAGCACTGACTGGGCTCTTTTGCTGTGCGCATCGGATCACCCACCCACCTCCCTAATCTAGGGCTATTGCATTGACCTTGGGGTTGTCTGCTTCTGGGGCAGGGGCCTGGTAGGAATTTTGTCCATTTGGCTGATTGGCTGGTGCCATTTGGTTTTTGCCTACTGCGTAGCAAATCGTCACAACTTGTAAGGTTGCAGTTAGGCATTGGTTAAAAAAGTGGTTGGTGGAGGGGTAAGGATTGGCTGTTCCTGCCCCTCCAATGCTGCTGCAGAAAGGGAATTCCATTAAAGGAATCCAGGGGCTTGCCATTCTTTTGTCTGTACCCCTGAATGGGGCTTAGGGCCGTGCAACCCCCCGGGAGCATGCCGGGGGGGGGGGGGGATGAGGGTCTGGTGCCCGGCTCCATGCTCTCCCCAATATTGTTTCCCCTTACTGGCTTTCGCTGGAATCCGGAAGTCAGTTCTGTCCCTGGGTGTGGGGACAGATAGTCATAACCAATGCCTAAGCAACTGCCCACATTTATGTATGTTAATAAAGTTGTGACCAAAATTATGCTAAAAACCTTAAACAAAAATTATGTGTGAATTGTGAATTATTTAGGGGTGGCTTGGGGGACCTCAACATGCAACAGAATGCTGAACTAGATAGGCCATTGGCCTCATCCAGCAGGGTTGTCTTATGTTCTTAAAACCAAATGCTGACAGAGAGAAAACCAATATTGTTCTTTAAAGGGGGGGGGGTGTGCAAATCTGCATTGCATCAAACTTCTTAACATTTCTATATACATTACATATGTTGCCCAGGAAAAAAGAACAACTTATGAGAATGAGGTCATTGTGGAAGCTACAGATGGGGAAGAAAGTTGATTCAGTTTATGTGTAAAGGAGAGTCTACCTAATTCACACTCCCTGATATGTGAACCAAAACAATAGTCATTTGAAATTCAAACTTACCTGAATTTTGCAATGCACACAATAGAGTCAAGTGGGCACAAAACTGCATATGTTAATGAAAATAATATTAACTAAAGCATTACAGTGGTACCTTGGGTTACAGATGCTTCAGGTTACAGACTCCGCTAACCCAGAAATAGTACCTTGGGTTAATAACTTTGCTTCAGGATGAGAACAGAAATCGCATGGTGGCAACACGGCGGCAGCGGGAGTCCCCATTAGCTAAAGTGGTACCACAGGTTAAGAACAGTTTCAAGTTAAGAACGGACCTTATTCACCCATCTCTACACATGAGTAATTTGAGATCCAACTATCCATAGTGACAGCTGTTAGGTAGGGAATACCCTAGGGAATTCAGACATGGCAGAGTCTATTATGAACTGATATTCGCACATCTCCCAGATTAATTACTTGATTGGACTTTCCAGTGACTTTCATACTACTTGAATGTCCTGGCATAGTCCTTGCTGACCTTTTGAGTCACTGAGAGCACAATTTGGGAAAGCACCATATGAATTACCTTGATTAGGATTACTTTTTCCATTCAGGAATGGTGGTGAGACATTTCACTGACTTCAGCTGTGGAGCCCTCAAGGGAGGCATCTGAAGGGAGGGTGGCTGGCTTCCTCTGTCAGCACTGGGCAAATGCATGGTGTTTAGGATCCTCAGATGTGAGCTGCATTGGAAGAAGGAGCTGCTAGCTAATCAGCAATTATTCATGGTGCAGAATGAAAGATTCTTACCTCCATCATCGACTCTTGCCAGGAAATATGAGCTTTCTCATCTTGCTTTTGGGATATCTGTATTTTAATGGGAAACTGCTCACCTGAATGCTCACTGGAAGGACAGATCCTGAAGCTGAGGCTCCAAGACTCCCTGGAAAAGACCCTGATGTTGGGAAAGATGGAGGGCACAAGGAGAAGGGGACGACAGAGGACGAGATGGTTGTTCTCAAGGCTACTAACATGAGTTTGACCAAACTGCAGGAGGCAGTGGAAGACAGGAGTGCTCTGGTCCATGGGGTCATGAAGAGTTGGACACGACTAAACGACTAAACAAAGCCCATTTCACACATTTCAAGCCAATATGCACAGCAAATGACAGTTATTCTTCGAAAGTCACACTTCTCCAAATTTTGCCAACTAAACAATGTATTAAAATTGGTTGTGTTGGGAGGAAGTATGCATAAAATGTATTTGCTAGTGAAAACAGCATACCAAAAAAAATGTATTGCACATGTCAACATTGCCTGCAAAAATTGGTCAAAGCTGCATAGGAAATTCACACTAAATGCCAGCAAATTCTCACGAGGATTTCTTTAAAAATGCTTTATGTGGAGAACTCAATTTAAGATTGGGAAAACGAAAAACAGAGGGAACCAAAACTGATCAGTGTTTCAACTCCTGTTCCAAAACACTTCCCCACCATTATTTGCTGGTTCTGTTTGCCTATTTTCTTTGCCTATTTTCTTTGTTTTTTATTTACATATGTTTGTTTATAACACAACAAAGTACCATAACAGATGCCAAATTAAAGAAAAGTAGAAAGCGATATCTAGAACTAAACATATAGAACCAGATTTTCATGCCAAAATCTAGCATAAGAAATTAATATCACAAGTTTCCAAAGAACACAAATGGGTTTAAGTTATCCTGTACCTAATTTCTTCATTACATTCTGTAAAAAGACTCCATTTCTCAACATTTTCTTGTTGTCTGGTCTGTTTTCATAGGATGATCCCTAGTGCAACATGTGAGAAAAAACATTTATCTCTATTTCCTCTCTCCATAGTTTATTTTTATACATCTGTCATTCAAAGCGCCTTCTGTTTTTTTAAGCTTTCCTTCACAGGGAGTGGTCCAACCCTCTGCTCATTTCAACTGCTGTTATCCATTCTTTCTCCACCTCGACAAAACAACTTTTCAAGAAGGGGTAGCCAGAACTCCATGTGGCACGACTTTTGACCAGCTGCGTGTGGTGTGTGTTTGCAGCTGAGTTCTTGGATATGATCACTCCTTCCCCCAAATTAATCTATTTGGAGTGTTAAGGTTAGAAAAACCTTTCTGCCTCACCTGATGAAGCTTTTGAGGTACCAGGGATCATTATGGCACTTAAGCAATTGAACTTCAGCACATGAGCCAATTAATGGCACAATTGTGTTGATGGGCTGGGCAATGTTAATTATCCACCAGGAAGTTACTGAGGCCACCCTTAAGCTAACCTTTTTTCATCCAGCAAGCCAGTAGGGAGACATAATTTAATGTATATAATGTAAAAGTGCAGCTGAATGGGGTCATATTAATTTGCTAGGAATATATTACATGAGAACACGAGACTCGGGGCTGCCTTAAAATATTTGACTTTCGAGACTTCATAAAATGAAAATGGTTGTGGTATGTTGTGCATCCCCTAATTATTCTATTGCTAGAGCTAACTGCTTAGCTCAAATCAATATATAACATCCAACCTTTCTCAGCCTCTGTTGACTGTTAGCTATGAGGGCTATGTTCTGCATCCATTGCCAGTTTGGCTATGAATACCAGTTTCTAGGAATCACATATAGAGAGATTGTTATTGTGCTCAGGGTCTCCTCACGGGCTTCCAATAAGCATCTGGTTGACTGCTGTGAGAACATGTTGTTCAACTAGATGGGCCTTTGGCCTGATCCAGCATAGTTCTTCTTACCTTTTTATCCCTGGACCTTCATGTTATCTTCCATTTCCCTTGAACCCGTGAGTACAACAGCCCTTCTCATGCCTCAGTCCTGAGCTTCACTTAAATCCACAACAGCATGTTAGGACCATTGACTTGGAGGCCAGTGAGTGACTCCTCCAAATGTGATTGGCCAGGCAGCTGGTGGGTGGGCATAAGAATCTCAGTGTGTACCTGAACAATGGGTTGCTCCAATTGCAACACTTCAACTGCTTAACAGGGCCAGATTTGGAGATGGGAGGAGGAGGACAGAAGTTCAAGAACTATAGTAAGTGTTTCCATTGACAGTATTATAAAAGTATTAGTACTCAACTACTACGTCCTTCAATGCAAGGATCTATGCTGGTACAACTGATCTTTCGCTCTTCTCCTATCCCCAGACATTCCCCACACCTTCGTTAAATCTGCCGGGGAGGGGAACACTTGGAGCTGATTTTGGGGGTTGCAGGGGGAGGAGAGTTCCATTGCACAAGTGGAGAGGCCGAACCATCCCTAGAAGAGAAGGATGACCCCACCTACAATTCATTTGTAACAGCTGGCCTGATACCAGACTTTAAGGTTTGAGGTTAAAATGAGGGAAATAGTTGTTTATCTGCTGGTCAGTGTGTGGAAGTATTATTTGTCCATTACAGTCAAACCACTTCTTACGTCCGCCTCTCCTCGCATCCATTTCGCCCAACGTCTGCGGCAAACCCAGAAGTCACCGGCAGGTTTGCCACCGTTCGCACATGCATAGGGGAGGCAATCGCTGTTCGAACATGCGCAGAAGCGGGCAATCGCTACCTGCGCCTGCGCACAATGGTGCCTCTCCCACCAACCCATTTCGACTTCCGAACGGGCCTCCAGAATGGATTGTGGTTGCAAGTAGAGGTTACACTGTATTTGAGTATAATTAATGTTTGCTACTAATTAAATGGTGTGTTGTTTGTGGGTTTGGGTTCTTTTTGTGTCATTTCAGACAATATATGTATTACATGATCCCTATTTTTTTTCTTCCCTTATGCTATTAGTCCCATGGACTGCAAGAAGATCAAACCTATCCATTCTGAAGGAAATCAGCCCTGAGTGCTGACTGGAAGGACAGATTGTGAAGCTGAGGCTCCAATACTTTGGCCACCTCATGAGAAGAGAAGACTCCCTGGAAAAGACCCTGATGTTGGGAAAGATGGAGGGCACAAGGAGAAGGGGACGACAGAGGACAAGATGGTTGGATAGTGTCTTTGAAGCTACCAACATGAGTCTGACCAAACTGCGGGAGGCAGTGGAAGACAGAAGTGCCTGGCGTGCTCTGGTCCATGGGGTCACGAAGATTCGGACACGACTAAACAACTAAACAACAACAACATGCCATTATGTATGTTTGTGTTTGCTCACACGCTTTCTTGCTTGTTTGTGTTACTATTCGTTGCTTGACAACATTTGTTGTTGTTTTTTAACATGCTTTTTATTAGGCTATTACTACAACACACACTTAGAAAACTATAAAAGAAAATACAAACAAACAAAGAAAACATGCACAGTAACTGATAGACAGAGGTCCTCGAGTTTCCACATTAAGACCTAGGTTAGCCTATTATATATATTTGATTGTTATTATATTCTAATAAGCTTCCCTCCTCCTCATCACGGGTCTACTTTTGTACTTTGTTTCTTTCTCATTTCATAGTTGGTTGACAACTTTTGAGTGACAAGTCACTATTACGTTTAATAAAGGAAATTTTAAAAAATGAATCATTGTACTGATGGGATACATCGGGGGGGGGGGGGGACCAAGATCCCAGCCATGTGTGCATATTTTCAATCAGAATGGAAAGTCCCCACATTGTGTAAAAGCCCCTCTCAATTCTTTTTTTTTTTTAAGGGGGTGGGACTTAGAAAAGGCCTCGGTTAAAAAGCAGCAGGCTTCCAAGGAAGAAAGGGAGAGACGATGTGATTCCCGACAGTAGGTCTCTCCAGAAGTTTGATTGGCCTTGCAAGAGGACTCTCCCCTTGCAGCCAGATTCTTCACTGGATTTCTCTTTTGAAAGTGGTAATCTTAAAAAGAAATTGTGTAAACATTTCCGAGCCCCATGCAGCTGGAGCCCTGGAGCACCGAGCTACCAGCGGTGGTGGAATGCTGGGCTGTGTTTTTGCAAGTACAAGACAGAAAATCTATGTAATTACCTCTGAAGCAGAAGACGCTGTGCAGCCTGACAGAACAGCATGTGTAGGAAGGGCTCTGTCATTTCTCCACTGACTAATTTCCCCACCATAGACTCCTTTTCTCCCCCCGCCTTCTCTCCCTGCTGGTTGCCTTTCAGGTTAACCCTCTGGATTCTGCTTGTCTTCCTCAGCTCCCAGCCCCTTCCTTCCCCGCTCTTCTCCCAACTACCAGGCAGGTGGGAAAATCCCGCTCCTGTGTTTTTCTGCTCTGCTCCACCCCACAGTGTTTGAACAACACAGTAGATAAATCTATGGAAGAACTGGCATAGGAAGCTGCCTTGTAGTCCGTGGCTCTTCAGGGTTTCAGGCAGAAGTCCCTGGTGCTACCTGGAGATTCCAGGGATTGAACCAAGCACCTTCTTCATGCAAGGCTCCGCCACTGAGTTATGACCTTTCCACACATTATATACATCAATGACCATGGATTTTAACCAGTGTCGATTAATGGAACACCATAAGGATGTCCACACAATCAGCTCTTCCTTGAATCCACCTGTTTGAAGCCATCTGATCCAACCTGTCTTTTCAGATCCATTCAGAACTAAAGAGGTCTAAGGGACTAAGTAGTAAAAGTGTTGCCCTGCAACCTTGACAAGTCAGTTTTGATCCAGGAGCTTACAGTCTCCAGCTTGCTACTTGGAAAAGAATTATTTGCTCTCAAGAAAGATATGCATTACATAAGTCACATCATTTGTCCATCTAGCTCAGGATCGTCTACACGAAGTGGCAGCAGCTCTCTGGGTTTCAGAAAGGATTATTTTCCAGATCTACTTAGAAGTGCGAGAGATCTGACCTCAGAAAACTTTGCAAGCAAATGAGTGTTCTGTCACTGAGCTATAGCCTAGAATGTTGGTGTTCCAAAATTCTGCAAATCTAGCAGGTTAAGTACAGTAGTTTATGTTCATTCCTAATACTTTGGAGCCTTGTGTTAAAAGTTTAGGATTCACCGTCCTGAATTTTTTGTTCAGGAACTATCATCATCATCATCATCATCATCTTCATCACCCTGCTCTTCCTCCCAAAGGAGTCTAGGGAGGCAAAATTAGCACTCCTAACAATTAACAAATTATTATTATTATTATTATTATTATTATTATTATTATTATTATTAAAAACCCAATTCAAATCTAGATGCAGATGGTGAAAGGTCTCTGCTTAAAAGGAAGAGGAAGGTTTTCCCAAAGGCAACAGAGATAGCACTTTATATTTAAAGGACGTAATATTTAACAGGGGTGTGTGCTTGTAATGAATACCGTATGTTGGATGAAGTGCTGCTTACTGTAGGCATGGCTTCAAATGTAGCTATAAACATCACACACACATACCTGGAATATTGTCTCATGCCTTATATACTCGATCAATCACTGCACTGTGCAGATTCCATTTTAACAGGAGGTCCATTCCATACAATATAGTGATCCAGACTTTAGTGTGGTGACACTTGCCCTTTGGAATTCTCCCATTAGATATCAGAAAGGGTGTCACCTCTATAGCCTTTTCAGCATCTGATGAAGACTTTCTTCTTTCAATAAGCCTTCTAAATCAGTTCATGAAACAGATTTGGAATTCATTTCATATTTGTTTCAGTTTATTTTATATGTGCAATGGTTCTATACATGATATTATCGCATAGTGAAATTGCTATGAGATGCTTTGTGGGAAGTGATTCATTAATGGAGCAAATAAAGGATAAACACGGCTGGACTTGTTTGTTTTCTGAGTTGCCTCAATAGTTGAGACTTTATTCCATACATCTCCTGGCACGTGTCATGTCTCCTCTGACCACATTGCTTGCCTTGCTTGTCAACCAAGTATCAAATTGATTCAGTTCCTTGAGAGGTATCTTTTTCTTCCTCTTCTCCAAGATGATAACTTTGTTTTCTAAGCAAAATTGGCTTTGAGGTCAAGGCTCCAGGCACACCTGCTATCCTTCAGTTCAGTGTCATAGCTTGGCTGATACTTCCTTCTATCTTTCTTTTCGCCTTATGGAGCGTTCCTTTGTTTAGAAGAAAAGGTCAGCTGGTTCTCTCAAGTGTTTTGAGGTGTCACTCCAGTATTTGGAGACTGGCAGCAGTTCAGGTCAATCAAAGTCCCTTGAAAGAAAGAGACCATCAGCACAGGCAATGACAAGGAGGCAGAGTTCGATAGCAAGGTCAGCAGGCAGGCAAGGAGTTAGGTCAAGGGAGCAAGAACCTCAAGCCAGCAAATAGCAAGGAATTGGAATGTCTAGCAGTGATTGCCCACTGGTGCCTTGAAGCTACCTGATCCCTGACTCAGCAGGTCCAGCTCTCTGGACAGTGCAAATCAGGGCATGGAATATTACGCCCACCAATATTAGCATGGTTAATATATGCTGCTCACAGTTTACAGGGGCTACAATTAAGGAAGGGGGCAAAAGTTGAAAAGTTTGTATTTAGATACAAAGCTAACTCATTTGCACTTTTGAAGACAAAATATATGAACCAAAAGGCAGCTGACCTTTGAAATTTGCACTTCTCTGAATTTTGGAATGCCATCTTCCAGCCAAATCACCCACACAATAGGGACTATGCTGGAATGAAGGTGATAATAGCATACAAAAATGCATTGTTTTAGGGTAGATTGCTTTGCAAAAAATGTGTGTATTAGGAAAAATTGCAAAAATATGTAGATTGGGAGGGATGTGCACTAAAATAAGGCTGCACACACACAATCACAAACAGGACAGAACAGAACTGTAGAACTGAAAGGGACCCAAAGGATCATCTATTGCAGGGGTGCCCAACAGGTGGATTGCAACCTACCGGTCGATCGCAGGGTGTCCCTGATCGATCCTGGTTGCAGGACCCCGATCGCCCCCCCCCAAAAAAGTTCAACAACTTTGATGGGTAGATCACTGCCATTTTTTAAAAAAATAGTGGGAATAGAAGAAGAAGAAAAAGAGTTTGGATTTGATATCCCGCTTTATCACTACCCAAAGCGGCCAATATTCTCCTTCCCCTTTCTCCCCCACAACAAACACTCTGTGAGGTGAGTGGGGCTGAGAGACTTCAAAGAAGTGTGACTGGCCCAAGGTCACCCAGCAGCTGCATGTGGAGGAGCGGAGACGCGAACCCGGTTCCCCAGATTACGAGACTACCGCTCTTAACCACTACACCAAATAGATTGCAGTCTCTTGGAAGTTGGACACTCCAATCTATCGGGAGCATATAACTCCCCTGCTGTAAACTGCCTTGAGTCCCTGTCAGGGGAAAAGGCAAGGTATAAATAAATATATAATTATCATCATCATCATGTCCATTCCCAGCAATGCAGGAATCTCAGCTAACGAATCCTTGACAGATCATCCAATCTCTGCTTAAAACCCTCCAGCAAAGGCGAGTCCCCCACCTTCTGAGGCAGTCCACTCCACTGTCAATCAGTCATTATAATCAGAAAGTTCTTCCTAATGTTAAGTCGGATTATCCTTTCTTGTCATTTGAATCCATTCGTTTGGGTCCTACGCTCTAGAGCAGCAGAAAACAAGCTTGCTCCATCAACCATGTGACAGCCTATCAGATATTTGATATATACACAAACACATACACCACCCTATTCTTCTGATTGAAATGTCTATTATTCATTTGTTTGCTCTCTTACCTGTACATTTATTCATTAGATTTCTTACCTTTACCCATAAGGTCCCAGGGTTGTTGCAACAGTAAAATATACCACGGAAAAATAAAAATAAAATGGTCACAGGAACAAAACAAGGAAACTGTCAAGGTGGTTCAAAATATAAAAATAATACAAACATTTAAAAGCAATTGAATTTATAAAAACAGTTTGAAAGAGTTCCAATACAGATGCAGACCTGGATAAAAAAATCTCCACTTAAAAGGCTTGTTGGAAGTGAAAGGTCTTCAGTAAGTGCCCACATGGCAGTAGAGATGGCACATGTCTAAAATTTGATGGGAAGAGTCACAGGTGATGACCCTTTCTGAGGTCATGCATCTTGCAAAATTATTATTTTTAAAAAAGCTTCAGTGGTTTTCCTGCAAATACAGCTGGTAAATCTACGGTACTTCTATGTTCTCTTGCTCTTCCCCATCTTCCAACCCTGGAGTTATCAGCTTAAAAGCATAACTTCCACCTTCAGAAAACACTTGTCTCCAGTATTATTTTAATAATAATAATAATTTATTATTTATACCCCGCCCTTCTGGCTGAGTTTCCCCAGACACTCTGGGCAGTTCCCAATCGAGTGTTAAAAACAATAAAACATTAAATATTAAAAACTTCGCTAAACAGGGCTGCCTTCAGATGTCTTTTAAAAATAGGATAGCTGCTTATTTCCATGACATCTGATGGGAGGGCGTTCCACAGGGCGGGCATTATACATTAAAACATCAGTCATTAAAAACTTCCCTAAACAGGGCTGCCTTCAGATGTCTTCTAAATGTCAGATAGTTATTTTTTTGACATCTGGTGGGAGGGTGTCCCACAGGGCAGGTGCCATTACCGAGAAGGCCCTCTGCCTGGTTCCCTGTAATCTCACTTCTCGCAGGGAGGGAACCGCCAGAAGGCTCTCAGCGTTGGATCTCAGTATCCGGGTTGAATGATGGGGTGGAGATGCTCCTTCAGGTATACAGGACCGAGGCCATTTAGGACTTTAAAGGTCAGCACCAACACTCTGAATTGTGCTCAGAAACGTACTGGGAGCCAATGCAGATCTCTCAGGACCGGTGTTATGTGGTCCCAGCGGCAACTCCCAGTCACCAGTCTAGCTGCCACACTCTGGAATAATTGCAGTTTCTTGGTCACCTTCAAAGGTAGCCCCACATAGAGCACATTGCAGTAGTCCAAGCGGGAGATAATCAGAGCATGCACCACTCTGGTGAGACAGTCTGTGGGCAGGTAGGGTCTCAGCCTGTGTACCAGATGGAGCTGATAGATAGCTGCCCTGGACACAGAATTGACCTGTGCCTCCATGGACAGCTGTGAGTCCAAAATGACTCCCAGACTGCACACCTGGTCCTTCAGAGCATAGTTATCCCATTCAGGACCAGGGAGTCCCACCCACCCACCCACACCCTGTCCCCCCAAAACAGTACTTTTGTCTTGTCAGGATTCAACCTCAATGGATTGCTGAGGTGCTATGCAGCACTTCGGGGTCCCTGTTTTGGCTTGTGCCATCTCAGAGGTACCCCACTTTACCTCTGACAAGGCCAAAATCATTCTGTGGCATCATAGGTAAAGGTGAAGGTAAAGGGACCCCTGACCATTAGGTCCAGTTGTGACCGACTCTGGGGTTGCTGTGCTCATCTCGCTTTACTGGCCGAGGGAGCCGGCGTACAGCTTCCGGGTCATGTGGCCAGCATGACTAAGCCACTTCTGGCGAACCAGAGCAGTGCACGGAAACGCCGTTTACCTTCCTGCCGGAACGGTACCTATTAATCTACTTGCACTTTGACATGCTTTCGAACTGCTAGGTTGGCAGGAGCAGGGACCGAGCAATGGGAGCTCACCCCGTTGTGGGGATTCGAACCACCAACCTTCTGATTGGCAAGCTCTAGGCTCAGCCCACAGTGCCACCCACATCCCCCTGTGGCATCATGCTTTCATCCAAACCTGATGAACAGGGCTCTTACTGCTGTTCGTGGTTCTGGTTAGTATTCACAAAGAAGGTGATTGGGCTGGCAATAACACTTTTGCTTTCTGTTAGGGAAGGGAAGCTTAAGGAATTCAGCCATTGCACATTTGGATACAAAAGTGACCCACTCAATCCTGAGCTAAGCAATGTGCATTTTCCAACTTCGTTATCCTCTGGCTTTAGTTTTCAGTTCAAAGATCTTAGCGAAATGCATTTAAATTCATACCATATTTTTCTATGTATAAGATGAGGGGTTTTTTTATTTAAAAATGATGTTTAAAATTGGGGGTCGTCTTATACATGGATAGTGCATAGAGGTGAAGTGGGATTGGTTGCTGACCTGGCCCAGAGATTGTCAGCAGCTATTGGGCATGTTATTGGCAGCTGCGGCAAGGGCTGGTGTTGATTGGCTGTCGCTGCGGCAGTTGGGAGGCAGATTGGCGGTGAGGGGACAGGCAATAGGTGGCAATGCATGCAAGTGGCAGTGTAGGTCAGGTGGGTGAGTGATTTTCAGCAATCTCCCCTAAAAAAAGCTCAACTCTGGGCAGTCTCCCCCAGTTTACTTAATATGGAGTCCCCCAAAATAGGGGGTGTCTTATAAATGGGTGTGTGTTAATACACGAAAAAATACAGTACTTACAGTGGAAATGTGTTTTGAAATGCATTTTTTAACAGAAGATGCATTTAGAAGCATGTATTTAAATAGAACTTTCCATGTGGATTAAAAGACAAAGAAAACCAACCCTTCGTAGATTAATGTGGGAAACGGAGAGAACAGATTTTAGGAGTTCACACATGCAAAACATGGACTAGAAACAGACCGCTTTCTCCACTTCTGATTGTGGCATTAAAGCAACTGGAGACTCTTTCAGGGAAGGAAAGCACAATATAGAGCTCCAAAGGCAGCCAAAATAGATTTCATCTTTTCTTTATTGCTCTTGTTGAGTATAGATACCCAAGTCTGCTCTATCAATATAGCTTATGGCATTATAGAGCAGGGGGAAATGAAATCAATGGAGCCCCTCTTGGATCTAAGCTTTCAAAGTATATATGTATGTGATGTGAGTGTAAGAGAGAGAGCGAGAGTAAAGGATACTGAAGCTTTAACTACTGTATATTATATTCTCAAGTCCCACAACTGAGAACACACTTCTCAAGCCCTCTGCAATCAGCAGGGCATCCACTGATGAATTTAGTTCACCAGCATATAACTCAGCATAGAGGAGGAATTTGTCCAGTCCACGTTTTAAAATCCTGGACTTCTGTGTGGTTTCTCCGTTTTCCCAATCTTATGTTCAGCTCTTCATGTTTCCACATCAGTTTGAGATATACATGCCCTATTTTCTTAAATAAATAATAAACCACCAGCATTTTAGTGTATTCCTCCCCCCTAATATACACATCCTTCTTTGCAATTTTGCCTAATATACACATTTTTACAAAACAATATTCTGTTTTAATGCATTTCTGTATGATATCTGCACAACTGAGCAGTTTGAAAGTGCTGCATACCATAGTTGGAATTCGACTGGACTTAACCGCCTGGGGGTCCTTTAGCGTTTTACCTATTAACAGCACTGAACAGCACTGAACAAAATGGAACATTCTTCTGGGTAGATTCCTACAGGATTATGGTGCTGGGCTGTACCCCTATACACTCTTCCTTGGGGGGTTAAGACCCACTGAACTTAGTGGCCCTAACTCTCAGCAGACAAGGACTGGACAGCCATTATGTTGCAGCAGATCTCATTTATTTTGCTCATTACCAGAGGAAACAGCATGGCCAAAGAAGGATAGCTAATAAAAGTGTTGCATGCACAGTACATGTTCTTAAAAGCACTCCATGGGGCAGCAGGATTTACCAGAATGGTGTTAAGTAGCTTGAAAAATTAATTTCTCAATAATAGAGACATCTTAAAAGCAAAATCTTGCTGTGCGGAAAATCAATTTGTGTGACAGATTTAGTCCTTTATCAGGAATCCACCAGTCTGGATAAAATATATGGCCTGGGAATGCCTGAAGGCATATTTGATTTCGCTGTTGTGGTGGGTATGAAGTTTGACTTTGGTGTAGGTTTTCAGAATGTGGGGACATTGCCATTCCCACTCCTGAGTTGGGGTGAATTTGTGACCCTCTTACCTTGAGAAGAAGACTTGAGTGGTTGCTCCCAGTGGGATAGTGCGCGAGGGATCTGTCCCCTTATCAGGAAGGGGGATTACTAGACTTTTAAGATGTGCCTCATATCTTCCTCTTCATTGTGGCTCCCTCCCTCCTTTAAAGTGTGGACTTTGAGGGGGCAGGGCAGTCCTTCACTGGCATATGGGTCTTGTCTTTTTGCTTCCTTCATACCTTGAGGTGCTTCTCTTTGGCTTTTGGAGATGTATGTGTCTATGTTTGCCCCATGTGGCTTTGAGTCTGGGCAGGTGAGAGAATTGAAAAATCCTGGCATCCAATGATAAGCCAACATTTTGAAGTGTGGGTGATGCTGAGGCAGGAACTGAGCAGAAAGAGCAATTCTCGTGAATTTTGGATATGGGCAACAACTCTGCAATCAGTCAGAGCCAGTGTGGTTTAGTGATTGGAACGTTGGACTAGGACCTGGGAGACAAGGGTTCAACTTCTCACTTGTTCACGAAGCTCATGGATCAGTCACTTCCTCTCAGCCATAGGAGCCAAATCCTAAGGGGTTAGGTCCCGTGCCCTCCCCCCCCCCCAAATTAAGCAGACTGGGCCCCCACAGTTAATGGGCATTGCCATTCAAATGACTGGGGTGCTACATGTCATGTGATTGATTGTGTGGGTTGAGGCTTGCCTGCCCCCCATACTTTATTCAAAATGGCACCCTTGCTCTCAGACTAACCTACTTCACAGGGTTGTTGTGAGGATGAAATAAGAAGGGGAAGAACCATGTACAGAACCTCTGGTTGCGAACGGGATCCATTCCGGAGCCCTGTTTGCATCATGAACAGAACGCAACCCAGGTCTGTGCATGCGCAGGTCGCAATTTGCCGCTTCTTTACATGCATGTGACTTCATTATGAGCGTCTGCGCATGAGCGAGAGGTGAAACCCGGAAGTAACCCTTTCCGGTACTTCCAGGTCGCCACAGAACACAACCTGGAAAGATTTAACCGGAAGAGTCTTTAACCCGAGGTATGACTGTACCTTTGAGCTCCTTAGAAAAAGGAGGGCGATAAATGCAAAACAGCAACAACAACACTGCCTACAGGTGGCTACTTTCAAACAACGAACTGACAATCATAATTCCATAAAATCATAGAGTTGTAGAGTTGTAAGGTATACCCCGGGGGCATCCACTCCAACCCCCTGCTTTGCAAGAATCTCAACTAAAGCAGCAATGGCAAATGGTCGCCCAACCTCTCATTAAAAAGCTCAAACGAAGGAAAGTCCTCAACCTCCCAAGGGAGACCGCTCCACTGATCAACATCTCTGACTCATCATGATGTAGGTGGATGATGTTCTATTTCATATATCATTCTAAGATAGGGGTAGCCACTCTGATGTCCTCCAGATGTTTTTGGACTACAGCTTCCGATCTTTCCTGACCATTGGCCATGTGGCCTGGAGCATCAGCTCCATAATTGGGTCCAAGAACCTCTGGAGGACACCATGCTAATTAACCTGATCCCTCGGGACTTTTCATATGCTATGAAGATATTTCAGTGGTTCCTATCAGTAGGGGACACCTCCCAGTCAATTATGCTTTGTGCAGGATTAGGAGTCCAGGAAGTTAATGCTGGTGTCCATATTTTCAGTTATGAAATGTTGATGGAGATGGCACCATTCTCTGGATCGTGGCCAAACTTATCTCCAACAGACAGGCTTTCCACAAATGTTCAAGGTCCTGTGCTTGTTTTGTTATCTTCTAAAAATATAACATCCAGCTATACAAAGTAATAAAAAAATAAAATAAGGCACAGCCTTTAATTTTTTAAAAATGATGTTTGACTGTAAGAGCAAAATAATTAGAAATATTTAGTGCAGGAGGGGGAGGAAAACATCTGCAAGTTTAAAATTGTTTTCTGTTTAAATCCAGCCATTTGCCAGGACGGAAATGATATGTTAGACATCCTGCTCTTTTGCCCAGTATGATAGCGACTAAAGTGGCTTAAAATTGGATTCATTTATAAAGCTGGACACGATTAATATCACTCCCTGCATGACGGTAATTCATTTTTCTCTCATTTGTATCTGCAGCAGTGGGGGCTCTATTCCTTCTATGCCGAATGCAGTCCTAATTAAGTATTCATTAAAGAATACATATTTTCTCATTTAAGAGAGAATATCCAACATTTATGCACAGTATTAAAAAAAATGCAAAAACTTGTTTACCATTTGGGCCAATGGCTTGATGGAGGTTTCCTATTCCAAGTGTCTTTCAACAGGATATGTCTAAGTGGATTCAGCCCAAATGTGGAAATATGTGTACCCATTTGCTGCAGCAAATATTCGCTCGTTGCGTTATTTGGGTCAACGGAAGCGCATCTGACACAGCCAAACCAATTACTGGAAAGAACCTTGCCAAATGTTTAAATGAAGATTGTCATTGTTTTGCTGTCCCAGATCAGGGAAGGGGGTGTGTGTCTTACTTATAAACCCAAGAGCCACATAGTCTTCTGCTCGACTTTTCGGGCGTCACATGGCAGTGGTGAGCGGTGTCAGAGTTCAAGGGCACATTCCAGCCAAGCAAAAGCACCCAAGAAGGGTGCAAAGGAAGACAAGAGGTGAGTATAGCCTAGGGTTACCAGACATCCCTGTTTCCTGGGGACAGTCCCCGGATTTGCGAATAAGTCCCCGGACAAATTCCATCCCCGGAATGTCCCCAGATTTCATCTATATCCCTGGGAAATGCAGTAGCGGCAATCTCAGCAGCCTGGAGCAGTTGGCTCTGGCTGGCTTCAGGAGCTACTGGGAAGTTCCCATATGATGGTGGTGCAGGGGTTCTAAGATACAGCTTCAGGGGTGCCTCCACCTTCCCTGACCCCAACAACTAAGCTGTGGCTTCATGCTGCCTATCAGAGAAGCCTCCCAACTCCTACTTGTGTGCAAGCAGGAGCTGGGCAGGGATCTCTCAGCTGTGAAGGGAGGCTTCACACTGCCTATCACAGTTTGTGTGCAAGCAGGAGGAGGCAGGGATCTCTCAGTTAGGCAATGGGAAGCCTCACTTCCCAGCTAAGGGACCCCACCCTCTTCTGCTTGCACGCAAGTAGGAATGGGGCTGCTCCAATGGGAAGGGAGGCATCGTACTGCCTGAGAGATCCCTGCCCCCTCCTGCTTGCACGCAAGTAGGAGTTGGGATGGGGCTGCTCCAAAAGGCAGTGTGAAGCCTCCCTTCCCAGCTGAGGGATCCCTGCCCTCTCCTGCTTGCATACAAGTAGGAATGGGATTGGGGCTGCTCCAATGGGAAGGGAGGCATCACGCTGCCCAAGCCTCTTGGCCCTCCTTCTCCACCTTCCATGCCTGACCCACTGAGCACCACTTCCCCACCACCACCAAAGAACCAACAACTTAGGGCTGCCCAGGCTCATGGAGAAAGGAGATAGAAGACTCGGAAGAAGGGGAAGCATGGCGGTTGAGGTCAAGGCGGCAGCAGCCACCCCTCTGCCGCAGCGATTGCTGCATCATCAACATCCCAAACATGCAGTATGTATGTATGTATGTATGTATGTATGTATGTATGTATGTAATTAAAGTGTCCCCGGATTCATTAAAAAAAATCTGGTAATCTTAGTATAGCCTGGGTAGGGCCTTTTCAGGTCCTCCATGCGTCCCTATTTTCCAGGGACAGTTCTGGATTTACAGAAGCTGTCCCAGTTTCTGATTTGATCCTCGATTCTCCTGCTTTTCCTTAGGACATCCTTATTTTCATTGGAGAAATGTTGGAGGATATGGGGTTCGTATATAAAATCACAGTAAAAGATTAAACATTAAAAAAAACTTCCCTGTACAGGACTGCCTTCAGACGTCTTCTAAAGCTTGCATAGTTACTTATCTCCTTGGCTCGAGGGTTGCATACCCTCCAACATTTCTCTGATGAAAATAGGGACGTTCTAAGGAAAAGAGGGACATGTAACCCCTGAGCCAAGGAGATAAGTAATTATGCAACCTTTAGAAGACGTCTGAAGGCAGCCCTGTATAGGGAAGTTTTAAAAAATGTTTAATGTTTTATTATCTTTTTATATATGTTGGAAACCACCCAGAGTGGCTGGGGCAGCCCAGTCAGATGGGTGGGGTATAAAAAATAAAATTATTATTATTATCATGGAATAGGACACCCCTATTTTCATCAGAGAAATGTTGGAGGGTATGTCATTCCTGCCCTAAATGTTGCTGCAGTTTCTCGGCTCCATTTTTGCCCTTCTTTGCCCTCAATATCCTCGGTCTCATTTGCCCAAGATGCCTTTTAACCTGATTGCTTGTGGTGGCACATGAGATTAATCACACTAGTGATGCCATTGCCTCATAAGCCGTGTCCTGATATTATTGATAATGTTATATCATTATGTCAGGCTGAAATGCATCCTTGAACTCTGATAACGACCCTTGCTTGCTCAGATGGAGGATAGACAGGTGCATGTATAAATCGAGCCTACTGTGCAAAGAGAAAATTTACATTAGTAGCTCTGGACATTTTTTTCCCTACTGGCCCTGCCCATGGGGTCTCCACTAGGTTGCCCAGAAGGAAATGTGACCCTTCAGATGAAAAAGGTTCCCACTCTTGTTTTAGACCAATGAAAGAAGAAACTTTAAGGCTGCATTCAGATACAGTGGTACCTCGGGTTACATACGCTTCAGGTTACAGACTTCACTAACCCAGAAATATTACCTCGGGTTAAGAACTTTGCTTCAGGAAGAGAACAGAAATTGTGCAGCGGTGGTGCAGCAGCAGCAGGAGGCCCCCATTAGCTAAAGTGGTGCTTCAGGTTAAGAACAGTTTCAGTTTAAGAACGGACCTCCGGAACGAATTAAGTACATAACCAGAGGTACCACTGTATAGAGGTTTTTTTCCTGGTGCTTCTGTCCTGGTTTATAGCGTTCTTTTCCCCCCCTGGCAGTACCTGTTGCATTATGGAACTGTGGCATTTGCTCAATACACACAAAATTTTAAATGATGGGGTAGAACTGTGTACCAGGATACTGCCCCAAATTTCATCTCATGAAATGACAACCCCCAACGCCTGTGATTTTCTGAGTTAACAGGGTTGAGGTTGGATTTCGCACACACACACCGAGCTCTAAACTTGCACTAAATTCACATTTGATTTCCAGAAGCGGCTTTTAAAATATGTGAAAGATCCGACAAAATACCAGGTAAGGAAATGTCAGGAAAACAGAACAAGGTGCTGTCTGAATGCAGCCTTAATATTAACACCGTCTTACTGGATATATGTGGTCTACAGAGCTTTGAATCACTCCAAATGGCCTGATGAATAATCCGGCCCATTCATTCTTCTTGGGCCAGGATGCAGGAATGAAGAGTGAACTGTCTTCAAATGGGCTTCTTTGTGCAGAACTCTTATCCATGTCCCCATAGGGTTATTGCATCGTTGAAATGCATTCTTCCATGTTGACAGCTTGCACTTGCTGGCTCCACCAAAAATCCCATCTGGGCTGCTGAAGAAGAATACACCATTATGGTGACCTGGCACAATGGATGACCTTATGGCGTGAATGTCAGCAGATAATGTTTTGCCCTTGATTTGTTCCTTTCAATGTGGAAATGAAAAGTGGTGCAGGGAGTCCAGGCTATTCAGTTCTTCTAAGAGACAGGAGGAGGGAAATCCCTGCAATTGTGAACTTCTGCAAAAAAGGAAAAAAGAGGCTACGACTTGAATATGACTGAATAAAAATGAGGGCACACAAACTCAACGGAGAGAAGAAGAGATGTTTCAGAGCATAGCAAGAATGGCTACGCTCTCATTTTCTGACAAACCGGTATAGAATATAATCACAATGTGAGCTCTATAATTAAAGCAAAGATAGTGGTGACATTTTTATTGTATATTTCAGTGACTGAATAAGATTCTCTCCACCACCCTGAAAAAAACACGTACAATTTTTTAATTATTATTCATCTTTTGCAAGCAGGAACAACCCAGCTAGTGGAAACTCTTAATTGCATGAGGTTCTGTGCCAAGAAAAAAAGAAGGGTGTGCGCACTCCATGAGAAAGCTTGTTAAAGAGCAAGACGAGAACTCAACTTCCTTTTCTTCTTTTCAGAAATTTGGCCTCTTTTCAAGGATATGCAGAACTGAGTTAAGGACCCATTTAAAAAAGTTCTCTATGGAGGTCTGTGGCTCTGGCCATTAGGACACAGCAGAGAAAGAGGGGCTGGCAAAGACATTTCTCTCTGCCTCACATTATTCTGATTGTTTAGCGAGAATGAATTCACAAATGGGGCTACCACTAATTTTAGCTTGGGACCAGTTCTGCCTCTCAGCCCAATATATGGACTAGTTAAGAACATAAGGAGAGTCTGGTGGATCAGGCCAAAGCCCACTCTAGTCTACCCCCCTGTTGTCACTGTGGCCAGCAAGATGTCCACTACAATTGCACAAGAGCAGCCCGTGATTCCCAGCAACTTGTATTTAGAGACCTACTGCTTCCAACAGTGGAGGCAGACCATAACCTTCAACGCCATTAAATTGCCCAATCCTCTTTTAAAATCATCCCTGTTGGCAACCACTGCTACCTCTTATGGGAGCAGACTTCACACTGGCTATGAAAGTACAGTGGTACCTCGGGTTAAGTACTTAATTCGGTCCGGAGGTCCGTACTTAACTTGAAACTGTTCTTAACCTGAAGCACCACTTTAGCTAATGGGGCCTCCTGCTGCCGCCGCGCCGCCGGAGCACGATTTCTGTTCTCATCCTAAAGCAAAGTTCTTAACCTGAAGCACTATTTCTGGGTTAGCGGAGTCTGTAACCTGAAGCGTATGTAACCCGAGTACCATTGTAGTCAGTTCTCGGGCTTCCGGTGTGGTGCGCTTAAGGAGAGAGTCGGGGAAAGTGCTCTGCTTTGGTGGAGCACACCCATCGCGGTAAACGAGAGGGAGGGGGCACGAATGGCGACGCTAACCCCCCCAAAAAAATTGGGGAGGAGGTCTCCAATTGAAAGCACCGAGCGGTGCAGAAAGGGGTTTCCTGCTACTCCATACCACCGAAAATAGACATAAAAGCTGTGAAGGAGGAGGGCAGGAGAACCTCACGCTAAAGAGGCAGCACTCTCGACCGCAAGATGCCTCAAGACCCAGCAAAGTAAGCACCAGGTTTCTCATTTAAATCAACTGATGCCAAGAACAGTCACCCCGACCAAAAAAAGAGAAAAAAGATAACCAGCAACAACTGAAAGGCGGACTGTCAAGCTTTATTTTAAATAAGAATAAGAAATCTTTAAATAAAGAAATCTTTAAATAAGAACAGTGACAATAAGAAATGTAAATGAGGCTCACCTTGTGGGGATTTAACTAAGTTGTGTTTATAGAACCCTGCAATGGAGACTGCTATGAAAGTAATCAGTTCACCGTGCTTCCAATATGGCTTTGAGCACCTGTAGGGGGAAAGCTGTAAGAGCAATGGTGAAGCTTCTGTTTGCATGCAGAAGGTCCCAGGTTCACCCCCCTGGCATCCTCAGGCATGCCTGGGGGGGGAAAAAAAAAAAAAACCCACTCATGCCTGGATCCTTGGAGAGCTACTGGGCTAGATGGGCCCATGGTTTTTTTTCTCAGTATAAGGCAGATTTGTATGTTCCAAAGCACTGCACAGTGGCAAACAGAAACTAACAGTTATCACTGTCTGCCATGGAACTATGTCACCTGAAATCCAAATACTTTAGCACCTCTGCAAGACCCTCAGGCCAACCCCCCATTAGTGTAAATAAATTCACACAGACACTGATATTTTGTTTAAGGTTTTTGGGCTAAAATTTGGCCACAACTTTATTGACTACATACAGGAATGAGAGCAGTATTGGCTTAGGCATTGGCAAAACTATATCTGACTCCTGCCCCCTTTGCAGGAAGTCTGTAAGGGTAAACTACCCAAAGGGAAACTGCTTTGGGGGTACCTGCCTGCATCTCCCCTGGTGTTCCCAGCAGCCTGGCATAGCCCTAGCCCCTCAAGCGGACTTCGGACAGGAACCAGGCACTGGCCTTTAACAGAAAACCCTTGAAACTGGAGAAGCAGGTGATGGCCGACCTCCCCTCCCCCCACTCACCATAAGCCAATGTCTTACCGCCAAACATTACAAAGTTGTGCCGATTGCTAAGAGGTAGGCAAAAACCAAATGGCCCGTGCCAATTCGCCAAATGGAAAAATTCCTACCCGGTCCCCGAGCCAAGAAGGGCAACCAACCGAAGTCCAAAGCAAGGCCAAAGGATCTAAATTAAACTACAAGAAAGAAGATTCTACCTAAACATTAGGAAGAACTTCCTGACAGTAAGAGCTGTTCGACAGTGGAATTTGCTGCCAAGGAGTGTGGTGGAGTCTCCTTCTTTGGAGGTCTTTAAGCAGAGGCTTGACAACCATATGTCAGGAGTGCTCTGATGGTGTTTCCTGCTTGGCAGGGGGTTGGACTCAATGGCCCTTGTGGTCTCTTCCAACTCTATGATTCTATGAAAGGGAGGGTGGGCGGGTGTTCGGCAGCATGAAGCAGGAACCAAGCACACATCGCGCTGCCGCTTTTATACTTTTCCACACTATCACCCTTTGACTGATTGGTCAATAGCCCTGGGTGATTGTGGTGCCACCCCGGCATGAGGGAGATAGCTCCACCCATCCCAGGGTGGGGGGAACCAGGTTGAGAGCCTGCCCGCAACCAGGACCATCTATTAAGATGATCCCATTTGTAGGACCACACTGCATATTCTCTTGCCACTCATCAGCTCAGTTCCATTCTTCCTTCCCACTGGGAAGTACTTTTCCATACAGCACATAGTTAAATTGTGGGACTCGCTCCCCAAAGCGGCAGTGATTGCCTCCATCTTGGTTGGTTTTAAAAGAGGATTAAGACAACTTCATGGAAGAGAGGGCTATTGATGGCTACTAGCCATGATGGCTATGCTCTGCTTCCATAGTTGGAGACAGCAATGCTTATGGAAATCACAAGAGGGGAGAGGGCTCTTGTTCTCGAATTCTGCTTGTGGGTTTGCCACAGGCATCTGGTTGGCCACAGTGAGAACAAGATGTTGGGTTAGATGTGTCATTGTACTTATGGGTGAAGTCTGGAGAAACCCACTGAAGTCCTTGGTGGATGAATTGAGGTTAAACCAATAGGAACGTCAAGGAGGGGATAACCCACTCTGCATCATAAATTCCCCTTGTGCAGCCATCATTTTCCAATTTCCTCTCCCCTGTGTTATTTATGGGGATTTCAGTGAGACCAAAGAAGATGTGAGTATAGCCTCTGGAAGAACGTGGCTGTGGACCTCGGCACCCGCTGCTTAAAAATACATAGGACTGTTACAAATATACAGCCACAGCTCCCAGCTGCTTGCTGGGCCATTACCTAGACATGTTCCATCCATTCTTAATAGAGAATTCAATGACCTTTTCCAGTGACAGATTGGCACATGGGGGGGAAAGGGAAGAGAAAAGTTTGGGGGAAGACCCATTATCGTTCCACAACTCATGATCTATTAGGGAAGATGAGCCAAGAAGGGGGAGGCAGAAAGAGGGGGAGGGAAAAGAAGAAAGACAAAGTTTAAAGGCATTTGTAATATGATGGATGAAAATCTAAGAGTAATTGAAAAAAATAGCAACTGCTGATATGCCGGCAGAAGAAAGTGACAAAGCAGGGGAAAAATGAAGCCAGGGAAACGCAATGGTCTCAGAGAAAAAGGGGGAAGCTTTCGAATGTTAAGTTTGAGTTGAATTATTAGCTGTACAAGTCTCCCCTTTCCCTTCACTGGAGTTATTGCACCTATAAACACTGAACTTTAAAATTAAATATTGGTAAATCTAATTGTCTCCTCTGAAGTGGAACCTAGAATTACTGTATCTTGGAGCTAAAAAGAAAAGGGAATAGAGAAAGAAAGAAAATAGTTTAAAAGGGGGTGGGTGGGAGTCCTTTGTCTACTAGCACAAATGCTTTCATAAGAATGCAAGAACACAAGAAGAGCCTGCAGGATCAGGCCAATGGCTCATAAAGTCCAGAATCATGTTCCAACAGTGGCCTACTAGATCCCTGCAGGAAATCAGCAAGCAGGATTTGAGCGCAAGAGCAACACACTCTACTCCTGTGGTTTCCAGAAACTGGTTTCCAGAAGCATTGGTGCCTTTGACCATAGAGTCAGATCACAACCATCGTGGCTACTAGTCATTGATATCCTTCTCCTCCATCAATTTGTTTAATCCTCTTCTAAAGTCATGTAGGCTGGTGGTCATCACTGCCTCCTTTCTGTTTGTGTGGGTTGTTGTGCTTGTGCTGGTGTTTTTCCAGATGAAACCCTGTTGGAAGACTGCAGGTATTTGTACATATAAGGACAGGGGAGATATATGACGCTTGTTTGCCTTTTAATGAGGAGTTCTCTAATTCACTTTTTTTTTTTTTTTGAACCAATAAGTGAATCAGAACATGGATATGGTTTCAAATTCGCAGTTCTCGGGATTTTGCAAAGCAGTTCTTCAGTACAGTAATGCAGACATGAAGGGGGTATCTGAATAAGATATATACATTATTGAAATTGATAGAAAAATATGGGGTATATTGGGGGAAAGCATGCAGGTGGCACTGTGATCTAAAGCACGGAGTTTCTTGGGCTTGCTGTTCATAAGGTTGTAGGTTCGAATCCCCTCGACGAGGTGAGCTCCCATTGCTTTGTCCCAACTCCTGCCAACCTAGCAGTTCGAAAGCATACCAGTTCAAGTAGATAAATAGGTACCTCTGTGGCAGGAAGGCAAACAGTGTAAACACTTTGGCACTCATCACAGTGTCCTGTTACTCCAGAAGAGGTTTAGTCCTGCTGGCCACATGACTTGGAGAGCTGTCTGTGGACAAGCGCCGGCTCCTTCGGCCTGAAAGGACTTAACCATCCAGGGGTCCTTTCCCTTTTTACCTTTTGGGAGAATGGCTTGCAAATTCAAACTTCAAACAATTAATTAAAGCAAATTAATGAAATATGCATATAGAGAGAGGGGGTAATTCACACTGAGATGCTAATGAATTTTCAATAGGGTTAAAAAAAAAAATCCAGCAGAATTATAGAGAACAAAATCTACAGATTTCCCCTTCCCTATGTGAATTCATATGTTGTTCTTTGACATCTCTAGAGCCCTGTAAGCATGCCAAAGACAGTCATACGCAATTAACCCCTACAAATCTCACTGTTCTGATGTCACTCTAACTCATGAAAGCTTATGTCATACAAAAGTTGTTAGCCTATAATCCTGACCTCATTTACCTGGGAGTAAGCTGCATTGAATTTGGCAGCTCTTTACTTCTGAGTAGGCATGGTTAGAATTGTGGTGTTTGGGTGTCATTCCATTAAATAAATGAACTAGTGCAAAGATTAGCACTAAGACAATGGAATTTCTTACCTCTCATCCTCCTTCGTGTGCCCCTGCACTATTTATCTGCTCCATTCGTGCAAGGAGCCATCTGCCTAACATTAGATTCAATACAACCATAAATCATTTGGGTACCATAAGACCCTCTGTTGTTTTTCCTGCAACAAAGTAACACAACAACCCCTGTCATTGACAGCAGAACTTGTATGAATATTTTTGTGACCCTAAAAGGTCACAAAAACTTAAAGGTCCCAAGCCCTAAGGAAGCCAGACTATCCTCCACCAGGGCTAGGGCTTTTTCAGTGACGGCTCTGACCTGGTGGATTGCTCTGTCCCATGAGACTAGGGCCCTCCAGGACTTGATCTCCTTCTGCAGGACCTGTAAGACAGAGCTATTCCGCCTGGCCTTCAATTTGAATTAGCCTGATCTTCTATTCCCCTTTCCCTTTCCTCTTCTACGAAGAAACCCTTTCTGGGACCCCACATTTAAATTCTCCCCTGGTCTCCTTGCTGGCCCTAGTAGGGCCAACTTGGCCACTTAGCCCTGGTGATCATTTGATGTCTACTGACTGGTCTTCCCAAAATGGTCCCTGAATTTTTGGATTTGATTGATATTGATGCTGCATTTTATGTTGTATTTTATGCTGTTTTAAACTCGCATTTTAATCAATGTTTTATATTTGCTGTTAGCTGCCCTGAGCCCGGTTTTTAAACTGGGAAAGGTGGGGTATAAATAAAAATTTATTACTATTTTTTTTTTAAATCAAAATTTTCTCATAGATTGGGGGGAGGCACTTCAAAAGACACAAATAGTCCCAGGGCAGAGCAAATGAGTGTCCAGAGACTGAGAACCTTCTGCATGCAAACCATCTGCTCTACTCCTGAGTTATGACTCTGATCCTTGATTTAAACACCTCCCCCATGGCACATTCAAATGCACATTTCAGCATAATGAGAGATTGAGATTTGTTTGCCCCCATCACTAAGGTCACCATGAAGCTAAATAAACGGATTGTCTCCGTGATGTCATCCCTGATTGAGTGGGAACTTGTAGTGATGGACAAGGAAGAAGCCGCATTAAAGTTTAAAGAGGATGCTGAAGCTACAGCAGACCAGGACAACTATGGCTGCACACAAGTGCCAAAACAAACAAAAACAACAGAAGAGGAAAAAATAGAATGTATTTTTTTCTCCACCAAAGAGATTGACAACAAAGATTTGGGGCAGTTCTAATAAAAATTAATAAATTCAAATTCAACATGTTTTAGCAGAAAAATTCAAAGTTCCTGCAAATTCTGCTTTTGGGGAAAAAATGGTGGGGAAAGTGGGGAGCATGTTCAAGTGAGGAAAATGTTGTTGCTTTGTGTTCCTATTTTCAGGCTTCTCACAGGTAACTGGTTGACCACTGCATAAACAGGATGCTGGACTAGTTGACTGTCTGACCTGATTCAGCAGGGCTCATCTTATTTGCAATGCATCTCAGACATTTCATTAGCGTTATTTTAGCTTCCTTTTAAAAAAAGAAAAGAAAAAGTCCTCAGCTGATTTGCCCAATAAGGAGCCTCCAATTAGTCTTCAGTTTTTTGCTCTAGTTAAATTATGGTGATCACTCTATGCACAATGTTTAAAACTGTAGACATCTAACACTGTCAGGAAGGACATTATCATGCATACTTCCTGTTTTGGCTGAGTACCTGTATGCCAGAATGCAGGAAAAGTCTAGGAAACTGTTGCATTTGAGGTATGGAGTGGTCTCTTCCTGACATAAATAGTTTAAGTCATGGGTAGGCAAACAAAGGCCCAGGGGCTGTATCCGGCCCAGTCGCCTTCTCAATCCAGCCCATGGACGGTCAGGGAATCAGTGTGTTTTCACATGAGGAGAATGTGTCATTTTATTTAAAATGTATATCTGGGTTATTTGTGGGACAAGGAATTTGTTCATTTTTATTTTTATTTTCAAAATATAGTCCGGTCCCCCACAAGGTCTGAGGGACAGTAGACTGGACCCCTGCTGAAAAAGTTTGCTGACCCCTGGTTTAAGTGCTAAGGTTCTTGCTATCATGCAAGTGGCTGGTGTACAGATCACCAAATGTGGAACAGCAACTTATCCCTTGTGGAATTACAGTGGTACCTCTGATTACAAACGCTTCATGTTACATGTTTTCAGGTTGTGGACCATGGGAAACCCGGAAATACCAGAAAGGGTTACTTCCGGGTTTCGCTGCTCATGCACGCGCAGAAGTGCTAAATTGCGTCACGCGCATGCACAGACACGGCGCTGCAGGTTTCGAACGCTGCGGGTTGCGGACGTGCCTCCTTCACGGATTACGTCTGCAACCCAAGATTCCACAGTACTCTATAATATTATCTCCTTACAAAGAGTAGGAGCAGCATTGTGGTCTAAAAGTCCTGCAGCACCAAGCATGGATAATAACTCTTTAATTTATATGAACAATGATGACGGGCTGTAATCTGTTGTTTGCTTTCTTGGCTGGTCATTCTCCAGCGCCTTTCCCTTTTCAAAATGGCCACCTTCGCCACCTATTAAGGGCACGCAATAAATTTAGCATGAGATTCCAAAGTGTTCCTGAAGTTCACAGTAAATTTAAGTCCACGGAGGGGGGAGCCCAGGGGAAAACCTGTTACTTTATGTCCGTTCCGAAGCATAAAATTCAGCAAAAATTCAATAGTGCTGTCAAATGCCAAATAGGCAGGTCGATATGTTAAACAGGAAGTAGTGACAGCGCTAGGGAGACGGAGGGAGGGAGGGAGGGAAATAAACAGGCCTCAGCTTACTGCAGACCAAGAAATAAACTTAAATGATTTCTCGCCTTTATACTTATCCAACTGGTCAGTTGTGAGTAATGGGTGTTGCGCATTTTATAGAGGGTTAATGGGCGTTCCATAATCATAGGCTTGCAGTGGGTGGGGGAGAGGAAGAACGGTCCAGCTCTCAGTCCTAGAGAAGAGGAGTAATCTAATCGCTTCCTTCTAATCGCATCCACATGGCACAACAAATCGCAGACAAGAATCACAAGTGCTAGATGCTCCTGTGCTAGGTAAATTGTTGATGAGGGATAATTGCCTCGTCAACCAGATAAGGCAAAAACCAAGCAGAATCCCACACTGTATCAGATTAGTTTACAGTTTCAGGTTTCAGTCTTTTATTAGATTGTATTAAGTATCTGGAGATTTGCCAGGGCTCAGAGTTCTGAAACACGTTTTGCAAGCAGTTCTCTGCATTGTTCTTCATATTTAGTTACCGATCTATTTAATTCCAAACGCTATATATATATATATATATATATATATATATATATATATATATGCATTTTTACAAAGCACAGTGAAACTCTTTGAGATTGTTTTTCAAAAATACAATTCATAGAATTTTAAAAATTACGCATTGCTAAAGTTAACTCTAAGGGGCAACAAAAGAACAAGGAGGGGGAAAGACTTGAAAACAAAATTCTGAATGTATGTTTCCTGAAACACACCATGACAACCCTCCTAAATGCAGGAAGACAAGACACTTGCCAGATATCTCTAGGGAGGGTATCCCATGATTGCAGAGCTACTGCCAAGAAGGTCCTTGTACCTGGACCTTGCCAGTTGTGACGGGTCTGAGGTCAATTTTCTCTCTGCTGTTGGAAGCAGCTGGTTGGCTGGCATCCACCTGTCTCAGGAGACAATGGAGGAGTGCATCTTTAGGGCTGAAGGCAAACCAGTGGAAAGTTACAGCGCCTGCTGTGGCTGTAGAGATTGATAAGGGAGAGAGATGTTTTGTTGCAGCTGGGGCAGATGAAGGCATCCAGTTGTGCTGCTGCAGATGTACCATGGCATTTCTTCTCTTTGTCCTCATCCTAGCGGCCATTCCTCCTCTGGTCACTGCTGTGGATACATGAGCTGACTGTCTGCCCCAGGCACTATGGTTGCCTGCAAGGGATTCCCACATGGTGGGGTTGATGCTGCCAGACCATGTCTTGTTTGAAGACATATTTGTTGTGCAGAGTTGGTCTGCCAACTCTGCAACCCTCTGTATACCAGTTGCTGGGGTGAGGAGAGTGCTCCTGAGCTCAGGTTCTGCTTGCAGGCTTCCCAAACAAATAAAATGAGTGAAAAACAAATAAAATCCCATTAAAATGAGACTGTGCTGAACATTCTTTGTCATCTACTTTTGATGACATTCTGCTCTTTTCTGCCTTGGTCAGACTCCTCCTGGAGTCCTGTGTCCTTTTTCTGAACATTACAGTTCAATGATGATATTGACAAGCTGGAGTGTGTGCTAATGAGGGTGACCAAGATGTTCAAAGGTCTGGAAACCAAGCTTTATGAGGAATGGTTGAGAGAGAGAATATAACCCTGTGAAGAGAAGACTGAGAGGGGTAGGGTAGCCATCTTCAGATATCTGAAGGGCTGTCACATGGGAGATGGAGAAAGGTTATTTTCTGCTGCTCCTGGAAGTAAAGGATTCAAATTACAAGGAAGGAGATTTTGACTAAACATTAGGAAAAACTTTCTAATGCTTAGAGGTGCTCAACAGAGGAACAGACTACCTTGGAAGGTTGTGGAGTCTCCTTTGTTGAAGGTTTCTAAACAGAGGTTGGATGGGCATCTGTCAGGGATTCATTAGCCGTGATTTCTGCATTGCAGAGGGTTGGACTAGATGATCATTTGTGTCTCTTCCAACTCTAGTGATTATGTCCTTCTTGGATTGCATTGTGAGCTGA
Source organism: Podarcis tiliguerta (assembly GCF_965153285.1). Classification (NCBI taxonomy): domain Eukaryota; kingdom Metazoa; phylum Chordata; class Lepidosauria; order Squamata; family Lacertidae; genus Podarcis; species Podarcis tiliguerta. Next base: position 58,457,231 of record NC_139544.1, read on the forward strand.
AAATGGCCCTAGATTGGGGCTGCTGCATATGCATGCACACACACGTCACTGGAATGAATGGATATGCAATTTTCAGCATGTAGACAGAAATATTTGTTGCCCATCATAGGCATATTAAGAACCCCTAATGGTTTGGTTGTGCATCATGTTCTCCATTCAGAAAACAAACACCTCTCTAAGCAGGAGAATGTCAATTTGAAACATCGTGGCGCATCACATGCACAATTGGCTTAGCTGTGCAGTATCTTAAAGATGCAAATGTCATTCTCAAGCCTACTCTCTGGGATACAGAAATTATAGAGATGCAACAACTGTATAATTTTTGGAGGCGAAACAGAGAGAGAGAGAGAGAGAGAGAGCAGATATTTTGCAGTACAGTCAAAGCTCAGCTCCCAAATGCCTCTGTTCTGGAACATTTCATCTCCTGAATGCCAAAAACCCAGAAGTAAATACTCTGGTTTTCAAATGTTTTTTGGAAGCCGAACATCCGACGCGGCTTCCGCTTAAGTGCAGGAAGCTCCTGCAACCAATCAGAAGCTACACTTCTGTTTGGTTGTCAAACATTTTGGAAGCAGAACGGGCTTCTGGAACAGATTACATTTGACAACTGAGGTTTGACTGTACTGCTGGAAGAATCTCACTCCAGTGTGAAGCGACTTATAAATAAACACTAGGAGTGCACTGTAGAAGTACAGCACACACTGGCCTCTGGCATTGCCCACAGGGCCTAAGGGTCACCAGAAGCCTCCTTCTCCTGCCTCTTAGAAAGGACATCTCAGCAAGGGGGGAAGTCAGCCAGGCCCCACCCATTAGCCAGAGAAGAAGTAGCTTCAAGAAGCTTTCTTCTTCCTTCCTGGCCTGTTGCAGTAAGACTTCAGAACCAAAGGGATGCACACCAGACAGGGGCCCAATAGCCACTGGGAGTCTGTACCTCCTGCAGCCCAGAAACATCCTGGTGACAAGAAACCTAAGAATTTAGGAACAAAGGAAGCTTCCCCTCATACAGAGTCAGACTCCTGGTCTTTCTAACTCATGACTGGTAGCGGCTCCAGGGTTTCATACAAGAGAATCTCCCAGATCTACCTGGAAGTTCCAAGACTCAAACCTGGGACTTTTTGCAAGGAAGATAGATGCTCTACAACAACAACAACTTTCCATGGTTACAAAATCTTCTACTTGGACCAAGATGAGCATATGAAACCTGCTAATACTGAATCAAACCATTGGTCCATGCAAGTCCTGCTTACTCAGACTGGAAACACCCCACCAATGTCTCAGGTCCTTTCTAGCTTTGTTTGGGTTGGATCTGGACAATGGATTGAACCAAAGGTGCAACCCAAACCACAGGCACTGCCCAGGAGGGCTTAACAGAACAGCAGATCCCTGTTTCATCTACAGACCTACCAAACACTCAGAGGCAGAAAATGGGGCGGGCAAACCAGTGTACTAGCCTGGATCTGGCCCAACAAGTGGGTCTGATGTTAGTGGGGTAGGCTGGAGATCCAATGGATCCAGAATGCTTTGACCCTTATCCACCCCACCTCTAGAATACCACATTTTTGGGCTTCCCACTGGCTGTCTCCAGTCAAAGCATGTTGGTGAAACTTCTACTCATGTCTATGTTCAGCACATGGAGTGAGGAGGTCTATGTCCTGCTGTGCAGGAGGCTTGGATTAGATGATGCTTTGGGCTCAACTCTATGATTCTATGTCATTTGTGTCTCTCAGCAGGTTGAAGCCAGTGGAAGTGAACAGGGCTGGGCAAAGGGACATTTCCACCTAATGCAATCTGGAATAAAGTGGGTTTAGGTTGTTCTCTAAATTTGTAAAACCTGGGTCCCATTGAAATCGATGGGACAAGATAGTTATAGCTTCAGTTCAAGCTCAGTCGAGTCCAAGTTCATCTAACTTAGTCTCGATCCAAACATTTCAGTTCAAGATGCCAGAGGACCTTCTGCTTGCAAAACATATTCATTCCAGGCATGATCTCTACCCATACTTTGCAGTGACAAATAAGTTTCTTAGCTGATGATCCTTTATTCAGGATAGTGTACGGATGTGACCACTGCAATGGGGCAAAGCAATGAGATTTTAATGCAGGTAAGTGTAGTTGTATAAAAATACAGGTTAAGAAGAAGAGTCTAAGCAGCAGTTAACTTTCATAAGTTGCCATGGAGATAGTGATAAATGTGTAGATTTCTCAGCCTTTTCCAGACTGCCAGAGATCAAGGACTAATGGAAAGTAAGAAGAAGCAATCATTCTTTTTAGCCCCATTTCCACACAGATGAAAGTTTCTTTTCTTACATGGGAACTTTTTTGGGTGTTTTTACCCATCATTGGTTCCAATCAAGATGGCCCCCAGGAACTCGACAAATGGAACTTCATGGCTCCCAGACATTTAAGGAGGCATCACTCCTTCTGTCAGTTGTCAGGAAGTGTGTGTGTGTGTGTGTTTGCGTTCAAGTTCATTCCTTGGTTTTCCTGCCCCTTGAGTCAACTGTATTTTGCTGTTGTGGTGTCAATGCATAGGCTTAATATGAACTACAAAGGAAATACAGTTCTTCAATTAAATCATGGCTGTGAAATATCGCTTGCAGTCTCCCTGTTTCCCATTTGATTGTTTCACTAGCCTTTGGGTTGTTTCTTTGTTCTGCTGCAAGTTCTAACCTGCCTCTAACCTCTGCTGTCTACCAATGTTTTCAGACCTGAAATCCACCTTTAGCTCAACAGAGGCCTATATCTAAGTAACTCTATTCAAGTTTCACCTTCCACTTCTCCATGCCTTTTTTCTTTCTCTTTTTTACATAGTTTGTAAAAACAAGCAAACTCTGCCCTGGGTGTTCAAAAGGCAAAATGAATTTAGCAATTCCAGCAGAAGGCTGCAATTAATATCAAGGCACAGATGGATGGCAAGCCTTGCCTTGAAGATACAGTATCCAAAACTTTAAGTTTCAAAATGCAATTGGATCTCCAAATAATAATAATAATAATAATAATAATAATAAATTTTATTTATATCCCGCCCTCCCCAGCCGAAGCCGGGCTCAGGGCGGCTAACAACAATTAAATAATCAAACAATCAAATAATCAAACATTTTAAAAACATTCCATTATAAAAATTAATTAAAGTCAAATTAATGGCAACCGTTGAGCAAAATTCTGGGCAGGTTGCCAGAGGAGGGGTCAGGCTGGGACCTGACCAAAGGCCTGGTGGAACAACTCTGTCTTGCAGGCTCTGCGGAAAGATGTCAGGTCCCGCAGGGCCCTAGTCTCTTGTGACAGAGCGTTCCACCAGATTGGAGCCGCAGCCGAGAAAGCCCTGGCTCTAGTTGAGGCCAGCCTAACCTCTCTGAGGCCTGGGACCTTCAGGGTGTTTTTATTTGACGAGCGTAGGTTTCTCTGTGGGGCATGCATGCAATTGCAAACAAAATGCATAGCCATTTTGGTACATTTGCAAGGAACACACGCCTATTTCTCACATTTCACCCTCTGCTTTGATTTTGTGGCTGATGCTGCTGAAGAAGATGGAGGTACAGTTGCACAGTGTCAAAGCCTTTCTCCCTCTCAGGTGCCCCCACTAAAAAGCTAATGGGTGGGAGACGACCCAAGGGGCCAGAAGGTATCTGGTTGTAGGACATATCTGCCCAGGAACTTCCTATGTCTGCCTTTTAACTTCTCATACCAACGAAGAAAATGGCTCCTCCAACCAGTCAAATGCGGAGCCCAGACTCTCTAAGTGTCCCTATTTTCCAGGGACAGTCCCAGATTTATGGAAGCTGTCCCAGTTTCTGATTAGATCCTGGAATGTCTTGCTTTTCCTTAGGATGACCCTATTTTCATCAGAGGAATGTTGGAGGGTATGGAGTTATTCGGCTCCTATGCCAAGGAGTTAAGTAACTATACAACCTTTAGAATTCATCTGAAGGCAGCCCTTTATAGGGAAGTTTTGAAAATGTGTAATGTTTTATTATGTTTCTATATATGTTAGAAGCTGCCCAGAGTGTCTGGAGCAACTCAGTCAGATGGGTGGAGTATAACTGTTGTTGTTGTCGAATAGAATGTCCCCATTTTCATCAAAGAAATGTTGGAGGGTATGAGAACCCGGCCACTGACCAGACCACTAGGCTACTCCACCATTCCAGTACCTCTTTCACATGGAGGTTCCAGGAACTGAATTGGGCACCTTCCACATGGGAAGTGTGTGCATTGTGAATGAGTTCTGGCCTCTCCCCCATCACACCCTCTGCTTGGAAGATATTTATTGTTTCTGCTGCGTATGTTCTTGAATTACATTTTTTCCTCCCCTTCCACATTGTGCTTCAGGATTTGATGACTCTGAGTGATCCTGCCATATTGATTCAATATTCAGGAAAACTAGAGAGTTATTAAGTGATAACCTGTTGGTGTCTCTCTCCCCCTCCCTCTCTCACCCGCCTGGTCTCTTGCTCTCTTCACATAAACCAGTGGAGCAAGATCAATTTACTCTCCGCTTGAATTGCTTTTTCTTGTGGGCACCTAAAGCACACGTTCCAGCGCTCGGCTTCCAAGAAACAAATTTATTTCCCCGAAATGATGGCCTTTATTGGCAACATCACGTTCTTTTAATTTTACAGCTGGTTTACCAGTTATTATCTCTGTTTTCACGAAGCATGAGAAAAATGCGAGGATGGTTTAAATGTGCTTACGATATCGTTTGTGAATTAGTGACTCCTTCAGATTGACAGAGGAGGAGGCGGAAATGCTTTGTCAGTTGTCCGAAGCTGCTTCCCACCAGCCCAGCGAGATAATACACCCAGCATACATTTGAGAGTTGCTGTCTTTCTTGTCACATATTCAAGACAGAACTCCATGAAATATTCCTTCTTATATCTGACCTCGCAGTTTGCCTGTGACAATTCGCAAGAGAGTGGCACAATCTTCCCTTTCTCTGCTGTCTCTTCTTTCCTCCATAATAAAGACTTTTTCTTTCTTTTCTTTTCTTTTTTAAAAAGATGTTTTCCTGCCTGTTCTGCATGTGAAGGGATGTGCATTTCAAATGACTCAGAACAGCTCTCTTCTTATAGAGTTATAGGCAGGATGGAAGCCTTTGGCACAAGCAACTATGTGGGAAGTGACACTCTCCGGGTCTCAGAAGCTTTATTCATTTTTGGTTAGGAATCAATGTCTCATTACATTGCAGGAATCCATTAAGGCAGAAACAAGGTTATTCTGAGAAAATCTCTCTCTCTCTCTCTCTCTCTGTGTGTGTGTGTGTGTGTGAGAGAGAGAGAGAGAGAGAGAGAGGAGACTGAGACTGAGACTAAAGGGAACATCCAAACTCTTTTTATCAGTGACAAGGTGTCTTCTCTAAAAAGTCTGAGTGATGTGGTTTCCTCCATCTGACCCCCGTCCCCAAAGCTGCCACCAAAAGAGGTGTGGGTCTCCAAGGATGGTTGATCTTCCCATCAAATTACCAATGGCTGAGTCCTCAACACTTGGGTGGAAAGACTGAGAGAGCATCATAGAAAAACTCATTTAGGGCCTCCGAGCTGCGATTATATAGCCAATGCCTTGAGGTCATGAGAGAACTGCTTGCTAGCCTCCTGGCGAAGAGGGGCACCAATGAAAATGTTAGTGATGAGGAGAGGAAAAGGTGACACAAACAGAATGGAGAGGGACTTGCCACCAAATTTCATCTTAAATGGGATTCCATAGCAGATTTTCAACTGAGTCATTCCATGGACTCTGTTGCCTGTTTCCGGTTCCAAGGGGAGCACACATGGGAAGACTGCTGTTGCACCCATATCCTTCCCACAGACAGTATGACTACTGCAAGAACAGGATGTTGTGATTACTGTATTGTAAGGGGTTAGACTAAATTGCCCTTGAGTTCCCTTCCAAGTCTACAGTTCTATTATTCTGTGACTAGATGAGCCTTTGCTTGTTTTTATCAAGGCCTGGTTCACACATGAGAGCCAGTGTGGTGTAGTGGTTAAGAGCGGTAGTCTCGTAATCTGGGGAACCGGGTTCGTGTCTCCGCTCCTCCACATGCAGCTGCTGGGTGACCTTGGGCCAGTCACACTTCTCTGAAGTCTCTCAGCCCCACTCACCTCACAGAGTGTTTGTTGTGGGGGAGGAAGGGAAAGGAGAATGTTAGCCGCTTTGAGACTCCTTAAAGGGAGTGAAAGGAGGGATATCAAATCCAAACTCTTCTTCTTCTTCTACATACACATACATCACTAGATTTCTTTGCACTTGATGCTTTCTGTACATTTTGAATTTGGCTGATGGATCTGTGGACCAAATCTGTTGAAAGTCACTGTGTGGATGTATGAAGATTCTATGTAACACAGTCCATTCTCACCTGCAACCCTTGATGGATATTAGTAAAAGGATATATTAATTATATTTAATCCTCAACAGACTCATGTGTGTGTGGATTAGCAAATGGAAGAAAAATGGTTCGTGCCTGTTTTTAAACGTGCAGGGCTTGCACATAAAGTGAAGAGTTTAAATCCCATCATTAGGCAGATTTAGTGAAGCATAGGAATAGGATTCTAAACCTTATTTTAAAATGTACCAGCTACTTGAGGGAGCTAGCTCCTTTAAACCCTCCTGCAGAGAAACAAACCACACACTGAAGTAAGTTGAAAATATACTTACAGTTGTGCATTGTACAACACAGTAACAATGAAATGTAGTTAAATGTACTTAGCTGAGATTCAGCAAAAGCAGCCTTAGACCAATGGTCTGAGGGAGAGAGATAAGTTAAGGCATATCTGCCTCCTTATTTGCAGAGAGAAAGAGAGATTGAAGAACCAGAAACAAGCCTTGCTTCTTCCCTCTCAGTTGAAGAGGGGATGTGACATGACAGAACCTACTCTAGCAATTTACAACTCTGTGATCCATAACCCCTTCACATACTATCTAGTGCTGCTACATTTTACTTAAAATAACCCACAACCTTAACCCTTGATGTTACAATGAATGTGTGTGTGTGTGTGTGTGAGAGAGAGAGAGAGAGAGAGAGAGAGAGAGGGAGGGAGAGAGAGTTAGGATACCCCTATTCCTTTCACAGATCTGCAGTTCTCAGACTAGTTTAATGGAAATCAACTCTCCCCAGGGAACTGTGGGAATTGTCTCTCTGTGGGGAAATAGTTGTCTCCTAACAACTCTCAGTATCGTTAACAAACTACAGTTCCCAGGACTTTTGGGGGAAAACCAAGACTGTTTGCAGTATTATGACACTGCTTTAAATGTATTGGGTAGATGGGGCCTGAGTTGGAAACTGCGGGAGGGGGGTTGTTTTGTGAGAATAAATGCTTTCCTCCCACCTACAATCATTTTGCCTCAACCAGTAATGAAAGAATTATACAAACAACCGATATGTCATGTTCAAAGGTTGCTGCACACATTTGCTTGCACACCAGCAGCCAGGGAGAAAACTCAGTGTCCCAGATAACTTTAATGTAGATGGATAGGTATCCAAGATAGATGACTATCTTCATATCTCAATGCACGTAAATGTATACATTTCTTTTATTTATATTTATATATGTGTATTAGTCTAGGGTGTATATCTTCTTCTCCTAGCCTAATATCATTCCCATCCCCAAGACGGGGATTTTTCGTCAGGGAGATTTATTCTGCAAATTAAATGAGCTATAGCCCCCTTCCTCCTTCTCCCTTTTTTTTTTTTTTTAATGTATACTTTATTCTCAAAGCCATTGCTATTTAAATTTGTTTCTCAAGACATGCGGTTCACTTTATTTTACTTTTACTGTGTCTGGACTATTCAAAACTGACACACATAAAAAATAGCGCTGCCACCCCTGAAATAGCGTCGCCTTTGTATGTACGGAGCTATAAATAAACCCTGGCAGTAAAACTTCGGCTCTTTTAAACTTTAGCCTCTCCATCTCTGTCACAGTTAGAGGCCCCGATCGGGTCTGTCTTCCTGGGGCTCGTATATGATAAAATGCTTATACAGCAGCTCACTAGCCTTCTGTTTTTTTACTTAAGTAAGGAAATACTCGTAATCATGATGGGCAGGTGAGGGGTGTGCAAAGGACACAACCCAACAAACAGACACACTACATTTGTTGTTATTTAACCAGGGACGCGGGTGGCGCTGTGGGTTAAACAGAACCTAGGACTTGCTGATCAGAAGGTCGGCAGTTCGAATCTCCATGACGGGGTGAGCTCCCATTGCTCAGTCCCTGCTCCTACCAACCTAGCAGTTCAAAAGCACGTCAAAGTGCAAGTAGATAAATAGGTACTGCTCCGGCGGTAAGGTAAACGGCATTTCCATGCACTGCTCTGGTTCGCCAGAAGTGGCTTAGTCATGCTGGCCACATGACCCGGAAGCTGTATGCCGGCTCCCTTGGCCAATAAAGCCAGATGAGTACCGCAACTCCAGAGTCGTCCATGACTAGACCTAACGGTCAGGGGTCCCTTTACCATTACCTCTTAATGCTAAACTTCTGGTACCCTCCAAGTAAATCATTTTACTTTTAGCTTTCAATACACATGTTACTTTAAAAAAATGCATGCTAGTCCTGGGATTGGAGTTCTCAAGCTTGCTTTTGGCCCATATAGGTTGACTTAGGAACCAGCCTTATCCTCAGTCAGACATCAGTTCTTCTATCTATGCATTACCTGTGTTGACTGGCAGCGGAGCTCCAAGGTGTCAGGTGTGTGTGTTTTTCCTTGCCCTGCATGCATAGGTCAAGGATCAAACTGGATCCTTTTGCATGCAAAGCATGCTCACCCCATCTACGGATGGAGGGCTGACTTGATTTTGTTTGTGTCTCCACGGGAGACTGCCTAATTTGCAGTTCTTGAACCCAAGCGCAGCTAGCCTTTGAAATTTGCACATCTCAGAATGTTGTGATGCAGTTCTCAAAGGAGGTAATATGTACGAAATTGTATACATTAGAGGGAAATATTCATAAAAATGCATGCCTTCATGAAAATTACAGAAATGCCTTATATTAGAGGGAACAGCTTCCAAAAAAAAAATGTGTACATTCGAACTGCATATATAACTGCATTTATTAGGAGACAGTCACACTTAAAATGTTGGTGATTTTTTGTGAGGTTTCATTTAAAAAATAATTGCTGCAGAAATATGGAGGGCTAGTATCTTATATATGAATGTAAATCCTTCACTTGATCATTGTGGAGTCATCTAGTACAGCGTGGAGAACCTTTTATCAGATCTCTCCCACAGGCCAAATTTGACAGGTGGCCAGGAGCAAGTTGACACTTTCCTATTTAGTCACTGTTGCACCAAAATTCTATTTCTGGATTGCTTTCTCCAGGTGACAATCACTTCTATATTCAGGAAAGACAAAAAAAAAAAAAAAAAGGTTCAAAATGACTGCACAAATCCAGACAATGGTGGTGAATGGAGGAACTCCCTTTTCTTCTCTATGACATGGCTTCCGTAAGTATCAATTACAGCTCTGACTTGTCTCATTGGTTAAGAACACTGACAGGTGGGAGCAGGCTCATATATCCACAAGTGATTGGTTAGAATGGTATCTGCACATTTTGTCTCAGCATCACTGTGTCTTATGAATGGAGGATTAGGGAGAGCACAGTTTGATCAACAAGACTATTGACCAGACATTAAGAAGAATTGTCAGCTGGCATCCAAAGCAGGACATTTTTACAGGTGATTCCGTCTGACCGGTAATGGAACATGAGGGAGCGAAAACTCTTTGGGTCTTGGTGGTTGTTGCAGACAAGACGTCCTGCCTATAATCATCTTTGAATTGTGGTAGCGGATTATCAGAACAAAGCTTTAAATTGGTAGATGTTGCAGCTCAGCTGGCCAGGCGTAACTATTAAATCACAAGAGAGAGGAATGGAAGTTATCAGGAATTATTGATGGAGTTACAATATAACTTTAGCTTATCTGTCCGACTGCTGTAAAGCCCAAATTTCCTAATCAGAGACCTCTACTCAATATCTACCATATTTGCAAAAGGACAGAACTTAGAATCATAGAATCATAGAGTTGGAAGAGACCACAAGGACCATCGAGTCCAACCCCCTGCCAAGCAGGAAACACCATCAGAGCACTCCTGGCATATGGTTGTCAACCCTCTGCTTAAAGACCTCCAAAGAAGGAGACTCCACCACACTCCTTGGCAGCAAATTCCACTGCCGAACAGCTCTTACTGTCAGGAAGTTCTTCCTAATGTTTAGGTGGAATCTTCTTTCTTGTAGTTTGCCAGTTAGGGGGAAAGGGCAGTTTGTTCTTAGCATATATCAATATTAGGAATGGGGGAGGGAATTGGTTCACTTCTGGTTTTAATATGAAGTGTCCCAGTTTGCACTACCTGGAACAGTACACAGACCGAAGTAGTTATCCTTTGAAATTTCACTTCTCTTAATTTTAGCGATGTGGATCTCCAAGCAAATGATACATAGAAACATATTTATATTGGGGAAAAGTGTGGATGAAAATGCATATGTTTGTGTGTGGGAAACTGGTGTTCTAGGAACTCTCTTTCTCCCATGGTCATATTTGGCTTTGCCACCAGAAACTGTACAGATGGCTGCTCCTCAGCCTCATTCAAGGATTCTGGCTCCTCATCTCCAGACTGATCATGATCCAAGGGCTGGTGTGATGCCGGAGCCTCCAAGTTTTATTCTGATGAGGAATCCTTGGGCTGAAACATGACAAAACACCTATAACTTCCCCTAGATTTCAAAGAATGGTAGAAGCACAGAGGGCTGTATCTACTCCATCTGAACTCCAAATGCAGGAAGCCCAGAGCTAGAACATCCCCAAGAGATGGTTGCTGCTTGAAGACCTCCATTAAGGGATTGTCCACCACCTTTTATATTTGGCCCTGGGTCCCCAGTCACACCTCATCTCCCCAGACAATACCCTCATTGTACTCTGATAATACTTCTTGCTTGCCTGGATAGAGAGCAGTTTCTGTGTATGTAGAAGCTAGCCTATTGTAAAGAGCTGTTATTTCCACTAATGCTCAACCAACCTATGCCTCTAGTCCTGCCCATCTTTGCCTCTCCAGAGACACCTAACACTACTATGTGCCCCTGAAATGTTGTCCAGATGATGACACAACCCCCAGGATGAAAATAGTTTCCCAGCAGACTTTATCTGGGTTGGCTATAATTATGAAGTAAAGGGGATATTGGAATGTTTTCTAGCCTCACTTTGCTATTGAAGGCATGCAGCACACATGGCTGTAGAATAAACAGTGGGCAGCTTGCTTGGGTAACAATATATTCCTCTTAGAGAAAATGTTTAGCATTTTTCCTCTGACCTTGGGTTGGGGAGAAAGGAAGCAAAATTAAAATTCAAAAAGAAATTATGATGCTTTCCTGAACTGTAAGCCTCTTTCCAACCTCACCAGATGTTTGCTGTGTGCTTTGTAGTTTTTGGGCTTCATCAGAAGATTGACTTGGCATAAGGTTCTCTTGCAAATGTGTAATTAAACCCAAAAGATGTGGGGAGAAATTATGAACAAATTCACAAATTCCTGGCAAGGACATTTTAACTCACACACATAAATAGAAAGGACAGTCTTGACTACTAAATACCAATTACCTTACCCAAGAAACCTGTAGCCAATCAGAATCAAGGTGAGATTGTCACTTATGACCATACAGAAGGGCCTGATTGGATATCTATGCAAACAGTATAAATTATTGTAGTGGATAAGAACAACCTAGCAGTTCAAAAGCGCGTCAAAGTGTAAGTAAATAAATAGGTACCACTCCAGAGGGAAGGTAAACAGCATTTCTGTGTGCTGCTCTAGTTCGCCAGAAGCGGCTTAGTCATGCTGGCCACATGACCCGGAAGCTGTATGCCGGCTCCCTTGGCCAATAAAGCGAGTTGAGCGCCGCATCCCCAGAGTCGGTCATGACTGGACCTAATGGTCAGGGGTCCCTTTACCTTTACATCTAGCTTGGCACTGTCTATAGTGCACCTCCTTGTTATCTTCGAAGGAAGGACAATATATAAATTTGATATCTAATAATATGCCGACCAGCAGTGGTTATCCAAGTTCTCAGGCAGACATCTTTTCCCAGCCTTACGCAGAGATACCAGGGGACTGAACTCAAGACCTTCTGCATGCATTGCAGATATTCTGCCACTGAGCCATGGCCTCTTCTCCATTCCTGACTCCAGTCTTTGCCTGCTCCTTTCTCTTATTTTCTAAATGTCACATTGATGAAGTCAATGCAAATCATGGCCTCATTTATCCATGTGAGGAATAAGAATGATGGTACGCTGAAGAAACTTCAGGAAATTGCTTTGGCAGATATCTGTCTGCAGAGGCTACTGTAGCATTTGCTCAAAGAATCATTCTCCATCTACATTTTATTACTGAACTGCACTCTTGGCATGATCCACTCAAGGTTAAACTTCTCTTTTTAAAAAAACAACGTTCCAGGGATTTCAGTGGTAGAGTTAAGCCCATGCCTAAACTTCCTGTCCTGTTTGTGGCCTCCCTGTGGATGCTAGTCTGTAGAAGGCTCTTTTGCGGTAAGAGCCAAAAATCAGCAGTAGGGCTTTTGCTTTGTATCCAGAAAGCCCCAGGTTCAATCTCAGACATCTTCAGATAAATATGGGTAGGATTCCCTTTTTTAAACCCTGGAGAGTTGCTGTTGTTGACAATACTGAGATGGGAGGACTAATAAGGCACCTTCCTATGTTCCTTTTTCAAATAGATAGATGATGATAGATAGATAGATAGGTGATAGATAGGTATATATAGATGATAGATAGGTATAGATAGATGATAGATAGATAGATGATTGATAGATAGATAGATAGATAGATAGATAGATGATAGATGATATAGATAGATAGATAGATAGATAGATAGATGATAGATAGATAGATAGATAGATAGATAGATAGATATAGATAGATAGAGATAGATAGATAGATAGATAGATAGATGATAGATAGATAGATAGATATAGATAGATATAGATGATAGAGAGAGAGAGAGAGAGAGAGAGAGAGAGAGAAATGATAGGTAGAGAGATATAGATAGATAGATAGATAGATAGACAGATAGATAGATAGATAGGTAGATGATGATAGATAGCTATAGATGATGATAGATAGATAGATAGATGATAGATAGATAGATGATAGATAGATAGATGATAGATAGATAGATAGATAGATATAGATAGATACATAGATAGATAGATGATAGGTAGATAGATGATGATAGATAGTTATAGATGATGATGATAGATAGATAGATGATGATAGATAGTTATAGATGATGATGATGATGATAGATAGATAGATGATGATAGATAGATGATAGATAGAGAGATAGATAGATATAGATAGATAATAGGTAGATAGATGATGATAGATAGCTATAGATGATAGATAGATAGATGATAGATAGATAGATAGATATAGATAGATATAGATAGATAGATGATAGATAGATAGATAGATGATAGATAGATGATAGATTAGATAGATAGATAGATAGATAGATAGATGATAGGTAGATAGATGATGATAGATAGCTATAGATGATGATAGATAGCTATAGATGATGATGATGATGATGATAGATAGATAGATAGATAGATAGATGATAGACGATAGATAGATAGATGATAGTATTTATGTTCTTTCATACTGAAATTGATCAGGAAAAAGTGCTCAACTTTGTACCACTCCCTTGTTAATATAATAGTTCCAATTCACATAGAAATGGAACAAAAGTTTGTGTCTTAATGAAGGTTTAAAATAAGAATGCTTAAATGTGTATTTTTGAAAAGGTTTAACATGCCCCGTCCATCCTGCTACCCCCCCCCCCCCCCGGGCTATATTAAAACCAAAGAGAGCACTCTGAGCTCCTGCTAAGTACCGGTAATTGCCTCTTGTTCTCTGGTAGCTAACATGTTGGTGTTGTAATCTTAGATCAAGTGAGAGGTATTGGGTTGCAAAATCACCATTTTGAAGGGAGTTGCCTTTGTGTCTTTGTCTCCCAAATTCAAAATGGAGTGAGGGTGTAAATGAAGCTCTCCTGAAGGAAGAGTTAACAGCCTTAGCAACATACACATGAAAATGAGTAGCAGCCTTGCTTTGTGACTATAAAACCTATTCTGCAGTGTGACTGTGCGTGGCCTTTAATTAAAGCAAGGGATTTGCACTATTGAAGAAAAAGGGCAGATAGGTGTTTTTTTCTGCATAGCCAAGGAAAATGGAACTAAAAAGAGAATTCTGATTATGGGTTTTGCATGTGCCTACTTGAGAAGTTCAAAATATTTAAAACAAGTAATACATATTTAACATTTACTACCACTGTTATAAACAATGCAAGTAAATGAAGCATAAGCCCATACTTCAACTATTCTATTAAAATAACAGTGTTTTGCATGCTCTGGATACTGGAGAACTAACGATAAATGATCCAAGATACAAAAATGCAAAAAGATTCTAAGGCATGAGTCTCAGCATGAGAAAAATGGAATATTTCCCCTGAAAATGAGGAGAACCGGGGAAGTTTTTCAGCATATTACAATATTGTAATCCACCCACCCACCCACCCCCATTACATGCCAAGGACGTTTTGTACTCAGGAGAGGTATGCAAGAAACCAAAATATTCAACCCAATTAATACTAACATTCAATTAATATTATTAATTAAGATTAATTGATATTAATTAGAATTTGTATTCAATAATAATCATAAAATCAGGAATAAATTTCAGTTGCTTAGCAATAACCCAGACCTCAGGAAAAAAAACATAATAAGGGATGCTAGGGGGATAGGAGGAGAGGATTTCATTTTTTTGTACACCAAGCTAAACCCTGATGTATCTCAGCACAGTATGATATTCCAAAACAAAGGTCTGTGTGTCATGTTAGAAGAAGCGCAGATGCCTGCTCCCCTGGACCAGTTTTTGTCTGGAAAAGGCATGGGGCATTTTTTTATTCTGATACCTTGACATCAGCTGGGACAAGAAAACTCCCCAGTGGCAAAAGAAATAATAATAATAAAAAAAACCAATCTATTGTTTGAGATACTTTTTGTCCCAGACAGAAACAGAAAGAAAACCCTATCTGAGCATTTAAACCTAAACCACTGGATCAGGTTTTGTTGGAAAACCTTTTATCCCAACATGTTAGATTGGCTGAGGCATTAAATAGGGCCCCAAGCGTAAAATTCAGTTGAGTTTATTGCACTGTATTTTGGTCCCGAGTGATTTTTCTAAACAGAAAGGAGACATTCTGTGGCATATGACAAATATATATATCACAATATTGTGAAATTGCTTACAACTGAGCAGCTGACAATGGTCTAGAAGGGCTATGCTATAGATCTACTTTTGAGTAAAATTCTGCAGTGAAAAGTGTGCCTGGGTGTTATTTCCACCTTTGAGGTCTGGGTTGGAGTTCCATTTTGAAGAAAGTGCGAAAGTTGCATAGACGCAGGAGGTGTAGTGCTGCCAATTAAAATGAATGTGGGTACATGCAAGATCTCTGTGAGAAACGTTGGTGGATTCAACCACTCATCACATGTTAATAACCCTGAGAGAGCAACAGGAGCTCACCACATTGCGTGGATTCAAACCGCCGACCTAATAACCCAGAGGAACATTAGTTGGAAGATTCAGAATAGATAACAGAAAGTATTTCTCCACATTTCTATTGTGAGACATGCTCGGACAGGAGACAGCGATGGTCATCAAGTTGGGTGGCTTTAAAAGAGCATTATGCTCCAATTCATGGAGGAGAGGCCTGTCACATTCAAATGCTGTCATGGATGCCACACCACTCTTATATTTTTCTAAATGTCTCTTAAACATCTCCCATTTTTGAATGAAAGTCTGTTTTGTGTTACCTCTCAGTCTATTTGTCAAGTGTGCCATTTTGACATAGTCTGCTCAACTTTGGGGAGTTTGATCTATAGCTCCAGATCATCTTTTATGCTTACCAAATATGCCAACAGAATTCTCACCTAAAGATATATGAAATAAGCACAGGAATTCACATTCAGAAATGTATTTAAACATTTCCTTTGTCAACATGCACATTTTCTCTCAAAGCTCTGCTCAAAGTTTACTTTGAGAGCAAAAAAACAAACACTGTGAAATGAGTGCCTTATCAAAATACATTTAAATACCTTTCTAAATGTGAATTTCTCTGCTTTTTTAAAAATGCAGGTTAATACAGATATGGGATAGAAAAGGCTTATGGGTAAACACGTGCGTAAGTTGCACAGACTAGAAATAGATTGATTTCCCCATCCCTGGTTGGCCCATTTCTGTAATCAAACAGTAATCAAATGGTAATCAAGTTGTACATTTTACATTTTCTGAGAAGTCCTCTTGCGAATGGCTAAGTGCATGCCAATTTCATTTGCAAAGTAATTAGGCTGCCTGGTCCTCATCTACTGCACCTCCTTAAAGTGAAGCTACCTGCACCTACTGTGATGCAGATAGTCCCGCTTTAATCATCGCTCCTTCACACGCTATGTCTCCTTCAATGGACTCCCCACATTCAGTTGATAATTACAGTGAAGTGTAGACTTAAGGAATGAAAGAGAGGCTAATGTCAGATAAAAAAGAACCCATCCGTGCTCTCAGCTACCACATCACAGACGTCACTAATGGGAATGTGTGGCAATTTAAACTACAGGGATATTGATTTATTTCTTACATTCATAAGCCACCTTTTGCTCCACGTTGCTCAGGGTTGGTGTACATGGTTCTCTCTCAACTCATTTTGTCCTCACAACAAACCTGTGAGGTAGGTTCAGCTGTGAGACAGTGAGGTCACCCAGTGAGCTTCATGGCTGAGTGGAGATTTGAGCCCTGGTCTCTAAGGTCAAAGTCCAGCACTCTAACCACTACACCACTAGCGCTCCTAAGTATGGCCAGATAAATATTGTAAAAACTAGACCTTAACTAAAAGTTGTCATTAGAGTCAAATATCCCACCACCATGCAAACATTTTGCTGATTTCTGCCTCCTGAATTGGTTCTCTGAATATCTGTCTGTCTGTCATCTATCTATCTTCTATTTATTTTTGAAACTTGCTTGTTCACCATGCCAAGACATCAGAAACTGGTACATCCTCATTACTCAGACAATAGAGATTCTGCATCTTGCTATTGGGTCACAGTTATAAGCCAGTGGGTGGGTGTGTAGAATTCCATCCAAATTGAAATGATTTGCCAGGAGAACCTGACTGGGGAAAATAAAAGGCTGGACTCTGGCCAGGAATAGAGACTGACATGTGGGGCTATTGGTCAGCTGAAGGAAGATCTGAAAGCTGGAGTCAGGCAGTGGACATTGTAATTTGAATCTGTTGGTTTAATCTGTTTGGAGCAGCAAAAACTCAAGCTTGCTCCATCTTCCATATGACACCCCCTTAAAAATAGTGGGTTCAGACCTATTAGTTGACTCCAATATGTGTTTGTGTGTGTACACACACACTTCCTATTTCAAAGTAGCATTGATAAGGATCTTCAAGCAGCAGGTCTTAAGCTTTGTTTTGGCGCTGGAAGCAGCACCTCTGGCTTCCTTGAGTCAGCAAGGCCACCATCGTTACGTGGCTCCAATTACTGAATGTTTCCTCCATGTTGAACATGTGCTACCTGAACTGTATCTATTTCAAGTCTCTGTACAAGTTGCTACCTTTCCTCCCCGCCAGACCTATTCAAAGGAACCTCCCGAAACTGGCCACTTGTCAGAGTGATGTGAATGCATTTTGACATCAGCAGGACACAGAGACTGGGGTCACTTCCCTTGGCTTTTCCAATTACACAGCTTGCTTCGAGGAGCGGAATCAACCATGAATGTCATTCTACTCATGCCGGCTCGGAGGGCACTTTCCGTTCGGCCCTTGGCATTTAACCATGTTGAATTATGAATGTGCTACCAATCACTATGTTTGCCTTGGAGCAGAGGAAGGATGAATCACACAGACCTTTTTTGGAATTAGATTTTAAAGTGGACCATGCAATTTCCCCCAACACCACCCTCCGAAAGCAAAGTTTATTGAGAAAGTCCCAGTTATCTCAAGATCTGCCGGATAATAGGAAATAACATTTGTTCATCGCAGAATCCTAAAGTAATACCTTCTTCGGCTATCTCTGTGTGCTGTGTGTTTTATCTAATATTAAACAAAAGCTGGATGGGAATCCGGACAAGTTTTGTATAATCAAAATGGCCAGCATTTCGCTATCTCCCTTCTCTGCTAACTATTCAGGAGAAACTTGTGATCAACAATTCAGCGAGAGATGAACCTTCAGAGATTCTTTGAGGGAGAGGGAAGACAAGAGAAGGGATTAATGTTATCTTGGCCTGTACTAGAGAAACTGTATTTTTCAGTTAAATGAGACGTCTTTGGCCAGATTTCCAATGGAGTTAGGGCTCAGAGGCCTGCCACTCCCATCCCTGAGAACTGCAAAGTTTCCTTGCACAGCATGTAGGATTACCTTATGAGTTTTATTTTAGGTTCCCCACTCCCCTTGTTCCTGGTGCATTGATTTATTGTACAATATGATGCTTATGATGATGCTTTTGTTGTTAACTGGGGCAAACTGCATTTAGAACTTGCTTACATTGAACTTCATTTCGAAACAAACTTTAAAATTCAGGCAACAAAAAAATCAACACCCATTACAATATATCACATTGTTTTTAATGTTATTTTTTATTTATATACCACATTTCCCCCAGAATAGGAAATGTGAGCTTACACAAGTCAGCTTACACAAATTAAAAGAAAACAAATAAAAGACAAAAAGCTAAAGAGATATGAAAGATAATTGTTTAAAAGTAATTAAGCTCTAATAGTATTAAAACAATAACAAACCACTCTATTAAAATACAGATAGTAAAAATAGCATAGTGCTATTAAAAACCCTTTCCGTAAAAGACAAAGTCAGCTCCCAAAGGTCTGTCAGAATAAAATGGTCTTTAGCTGTCAGTGGAAGGACAAGGAGGGAATCGGTCTAGCCTCTCTTGGGAGGGAGTTTCAAAATCTGGGAGCAAACACCAAAAAGACCTTCTTCAGTGACCCCACAAAGTATGCCTGTGAGGCTGGCAGGATTGAAAGATGTGACTCCCTTAAGCCCAGGTAAGTCCATATGGGAGGATACAGTCCTTCAGAGATGCTGGGCTAAATCAGGTTCCTGAAAGAAATAGAGAAACTCACTGATCACCAAATGAGTGGATTGCTTGTGGCCCTTCTGATGTCTCTGGCCTGCAACTTCTAGGCATGGACTATAATCAATGGGGCTGATGGGAATTGGAGTCACATCTGGAGGACCACAGATTGCTCATCACTGCACAAATATAAAGCAGCCTAATGACACTAATTACTGAAAGAGTTGGCATACAGGATAGTAATAGGCATATAGCAGATAGAGGGGATGAAAGGTTCCTATTTAATTCAGTCCCAATAGTTTCTGGAAGTTTGAGGCCTATCTTGGCAGAGGGCTGCCAAGGTTCCAAAAGCAAACAGAAGCAGGAGTGAGAGGCTGTTTCCTGGGGAACTGCAAGATGTTTGGTTGCACGGCCCCTTCATTCTCCAAGGGGACTGGAGGTCTTGCAGCAGAATTTAACAAGATCAGTTTCCTTGTGAGGGGACAGTACCGGAGACTCACAAGCTTGTTCTGATGTCTGTTTATTTATAAATAGACAAGTGGGGCATATCTGAAGTTGATGACGTCCGGACAGGTGGTGTGAGACTTGAAACAGCTCCAGTCCATCAACAGCAATGACATCTCATGCAGTTCCGCAACTTTCTTCTTTACAGCAGCTTGCAAAACCTGGTCTTTTTCTTGGGTGAGATGTGAGCTGCAGAAGCCTGGTGGGCTTCTGACACAAATCCCATATGCTTTGAAAAGTTCTGTGGAAGAGAATGAGATGTCAAACTGTACAAAAACCTTACAGGAAAGGTGAGGAACCTGCAATCTGTGGGCCAATCTTGGCCCATCACAACGCTCAAGTTGGCCTGCAAGCTCATTTCCCCCAAAGTATGTCCAAGGCTGATGAGTGGGATTGAATCCTGCTGAGTGAACAGACTAGTGAAGCAGACTTCTGCAGCCAGCAGGACTGAACCATCTGCTAATCAGCTTTTGAACTGAACTCATCAGAGTTCAATCCTGCGGTGTGCCACTTTGCCCACGGACTGTCTCACCAGAGTGGTGCATGCTCTGGTTATCTCTCGCTTGGACTACTGCAATGCACTCTATGTGGGGCTACCTTTGAAGGTGACCTGGAAACTACAACTAATCCAGAATGTGGCAGCTAGACTGGTGACTGGGGGCAGCCACCGAGACCATATAACACTGGTCCTGAAAGACCTGCATTGGCTCCCAGTACGTTTCCGAGCACAATTCAAAGTGTTGGTGTTGACCTTTAAAGCCCTAAACAGCCTCAGCCCAGTATACCTGAAGGAGCGTCTCCACCTCCATCGTTCTGCCCGGAAACTGAGGTCCAGCGCCAAGGGTCATCTGGTCGTTCCCTCACTGTGAGAAGCCAAGCTACAGGGAACCAGGCAGAGGGCCTTTTCAGTATTGGCGCCTGCCCTGTGGAACGCCCTCCCATCAGATGTCAAAGAGATAAACAACTACCTGACATTTTGAGACATCTGAAGGCAGCCCTGCTCAGGGAAGTTTTTAATGTGTGACATTTTAATGTATTTTTAATCTTTGTTGGAAGCCGCCTGGAGTGGCTGGGGAAGCCCAGCCAGATGGGCGGGGTACAAATAACAAATTATTATTATTATTATTATTATTATTATTATTTGCCAGTGCATTCCCAAGCTCTGTGCAGGTGAAGCAGTCTCCTCGCCTTTTCCATGCAGGTCAACTTTGGCATGTGGGACCACCCATGGCTTCAAGTTTCAAGAAAGGAGATTCCAACTAAACTTTCGGAAAAACATACTGACAGTAAGAGCTGCTCAGCCGTGGAACAGACTCCCAAGAGTGGTGGTGGACTCTCCTTTCTTGGAGGATTTTAAACAAGGTTGGATGGCCATCTGTCATGGATGCTTTAGCTGAGATTCCTGCGTTGCAGGGGGTTGGACTACATGATCCTTGGGTCCCTTCAAACTCTAAGGTTCTACGATCAATGAATTACCTGATATCATCATGACATTGGCAAAATTGGCCTGGGGGCAATAAACAGTTGACTAGTCAAAGCCCATATTGCTTTGGGAGGATAGGCACAGCGACGAGCAGACTTAAACTTTTGGGGAGGAGTGACCTTATAAAAGTCAGGTCTGCTCCTCCCACTGCAGAGGAGGGCAACCAAGATGATCAAGGGTTTGGAAACAAAGCCTTACGAGGTACGGTTGAAAGAGCTGGGTATGTTTAGCCTGGAAGAGAGAAGACTGAGAGGAGGTATGATAGCAATTTTCAAATATCTAAAGGGCTGACACATGGAAGATGGAGCATACTTGTTTTCTTCTGTTCCGTAGGGTAGGACCTGAACCAATGGATTCAAGTTACAAGAAAGGAGATTCTGACTAAACATCAGTATATAATATAATAATCTTTATTGCGGTCCAACAACCCATGGCATGGATTCAGAATAAAATACAGATTCATACAGACAACCTTGCAGGGAAGGGAACCAAAGTGTTATTTGTTTAGTCATGGGTATGTTGATCTTTGATTCGTATGACTACTGAAACAAACCTTGCCAAGGCCACTGTGATATCATTGGACTTGTCGTATAGAAGATATTTGATATAGTAGGTTTCAGATTGACCCGGCCGATTTGCCAATAGTTGTTTAATCAATAGTTCCCTAGCTTGTCCACAATGCAATAAAATATGCCTCATGCAGTCAACGTCCTGAGAGCATACACAGATTCTATTTTGATAAAGGGTACCTTTCAGTCTGCCATTTAACACTTTTGATGGGAATATGTTTAATCTGGCTTTGGTGAAAAGACACCAATATGTTGGTACAGACAAATTTCTAAGATATGCAGGTGTCTGAAAATCGAACCCATAGTGAATTCCTGCTGCTAATGTGCCACAGATAGCATGAGGTTGAGATCGGAGATCACTATGTGATATGTCCCAGAGCCTTTGCCTTAGAGATTCAATGGCGGTATCATAGCCCAGATGGTACAGGAGAGAAGGTGGCATACCAATCGAAGTGGCTTTTCTAACCATCATTTTCATCCATGAGCTGGTAAACTCCTCGTTGTCTAGGTGTGGAAGTAACCCCTTCCCTTGGCCAAAGACTGAGATCTTGAGCCAGTATCTCAGGTCAGCCCACCATGCTTTAGTTGATAGAGGACATTCACCTGTTTCGAAAAATAATATTGCATTTGGAACACAATTTGGAGACTAAACATCAGTAATTTCCTAATGTTCGACAGTGAGTCAATTCCAACTCTACGATTCTATGATAAATCCAAGGTAGGGATATGTGGAAGCTCCTGAGACATGTTGTTGTTGTTTAGTCGTTTAGTCGTGTCCGACTCTTTGTGACCCCATGGACCAGAGCACGCCAGGCACTCCTGTCTTCCACTGCCTCCCGCAGTTTGGTCAAACTTATGCTGGTAGCTTTGAGAACAATGTCCAACCATCTCGTCCTCTGTCGTCCCCTTCTCCTTGTGCCCTAAATCTTTCCCAACGTCAGGGTCTTTTCCAGGGAGTCTTCTCTTCTCATGAGGTGGCCAAAGTATTGGAGCCTCAGCTTCACGATCTGTCCTTCCAGTGAGCTCCTGAGACATTGCTTTCCAAGTTCGGTTTTGTTCCCTCAAAATTCATTACCAGAAGGTGATCTCTATTAAGATTCTTTGGTTCTTTGCCTTCAGTGATCTGACCAAGAAGCCATAGAATTTATGAATCATCTACTGGCAACCATAAGTGTCCCTACACATAGAGAGCGACACACACCCCTTTGATATCTTCTGATAAAATAGCCTTTTCTGCTTTTTACCAAAGCAGAAAATCCTCGATGGAATCCAGCATCTTTGTTTGCATCTTGGGATGAGGGTTCTTTTCTTTTCTTTTTTTAATTCCTTGTACAGACTCTTCAGCAGTGAGGATTACTGCTTAAATGTCAGCATCTGCATCTCTACTTTGATGATCTGATTATTACTTCTTACAATCTGCTCAGTGGTTCTGATCTATCTTTTCACAGTTTCTTTGCTGCTAATCTTGTCAGAGCAGTCTTCCTGCGTGAACTTCCATTTTTTTAAGGGGAGGAGGTTGGGGGGAAAGTTACTAAGACATTCATGCTAATATCTCTAGTCTCTTTCATGCCAAGGGCTTCATAACAGGATGCAGCAGATATCCCCCACTGCTGATATTGTCTTATTTATCCTTGGATTTAAACCCTGGTTTTCATCCATCACACATACGTGAGGTCTCAGGGGTTGCAAACATTTCTCTGTCCCTGCATGCCGCTCCATTTCCCTTCTTGTGGAACTTGGAAACTTTTTAAAAAACCCAAAACGGTTATACATGCCATTTACTGCAGGTGTACTTAGTGGTTCATTTAAAGGATTTATAGTTTGCTGTTCATTTTAAAAAGCAGGTACAATATCACAATAGCAATAAGATGAATAAATAGTGCTTAAACTTAGCATCAAGGGACGCGGGTGGCGCTGTGGTCTAAACCACCGAGCCTAGGGCTTGCCGATCGGAAGGTTGGCGGTTTGAATCCCCGCGACAGGACGAGCTCCCATTGCTCAGTCCCTGCTCCTGCCAACCTAGCAGTTTGAAAGCACATCAAAGTGCAAGTAGATAAATAGGTACCACTCTGGCGGGAAGGTAAATGGCATTTCCATGCACTGCTCTGGTTTCACCAGAAGTGGCTTAGTCCTGCTGGCCACATGACCTAGAAGCTGTACACCAGCTCCCTTGGCCAGTAAAGCGAGATGAGCGCTGCAACTCCAGAGTCATTCTTGACTGGACTTAACTGTCAGGGGTCCTTTACCTTTACCTTTTAAAACTCAGCATCAGTACACTGCAAGAATAAGATCAGCACATCTGCACCACCTTGAGCTCTTTGGAGGAAAGTTGGGAAATGCATAATAAACATAAAATAATAAGGGAACAGACAAGCAGCCTTTGATACATCTGGATCAGCATTGCCTACAATTACTGGCAACAATTCTTTGGCACTGAAGGCAGAGGGCATTCTCATCCCGACCCGGAAATGCTGGAGATTCACCCCGAGATCATCTGCATGCAACACAGATGCTCTAAAAATCTCCTGTGGTCTGAACTCTCCAGCCTTCCTGAATGCCCACACTACAGGGGAACACATGAAGCAATGTCTTCTCGCATGGAGCTTGTATTGATCAGGATGTGTGATCAGCTGGGGAGCCTGGAGAGTGTGGGGAAAACTGGAAAGAAACACACAGTCCACACTTGGCTGCCTCATAATGATAAGGTCTTACAGCAGGAACCCACAGGAACTCTAAAGACAACTCTGCAGAAATCCAGCATGGGGGAGAAACTTTCAGGAAATTGGAGGACAGATTTTGACACAGAACTATATTGAATATATGAACCATCCTTGATTTCAGAAAACTGCTGTCTGTAGAAAGCCAGCATGTAAAAGAGAAAGTGTTTAGCACATATGTTTTCTTACGTTTGTGGAGAATTTTTATTATTCACACTTTCAGAAACAATAATTCACCCCAAACACAGCCACATCCTAACAGTTGAATTCTCTGCATTTTACAATGCAGTTCTTCTGTCAAGTAATATGTACAAAAATCTGTATGCTAGGGTCAAGCATGCACAAATTGCATGTATTAATGAAAAGATACAAAAATTTATCAAGGCAAATGGCTCACTCTGTGTGTACATATACTCACAGGGCAAAATTGCACGAAAATGTGTAAATTGGGAGAAATTCACACTGAAATGCTAGTGAATTTTCAAGAGGACTTTTTTTTAGAAAAATAAACAAATTGCAGACTGATTTGGAAATGTTGAGAAATGAACTGAAAATGTGAAACCGCAAAACTGAGAGTCACCAAAATTGATACATTCACCCATTCGTTTCTGAGCACAATGTACGTTTCTGAGCACAATTCAAAGTGTGCCTCGGCCCAGTATATCTGAAGGAGCGTCTCCACCCCATCTTTCTGCCTGGACACTGAGGTCCAGCGCCGAGGACCTTCTGGCGGTTCCCTCGCTGCAAGAAGCCAAGTTACAGGGAACCAGGCAGAGGGCCTTCTCGGTAGTGGCACCCTCCCTGTGGAACGCCCTCCCATCAGATATCAAAGAGAACAACAACTCCCCGACTTTTAGAAGACATCTGAAGGCAGCTCTGTTTAGGGAAGCTTTTAATGTTTGATGTATTACAGTTTTTTAATATTTTTTTTGGAAGCCACCCAGAGTGGCTGAGGAAGCCCAGCCGGATGGGTGGGGTATAAATAAATTATTATTATTATTACTATTACTTCTATTATTATTATTATTATTATTATTATTATTCCTTCCTTGATGGAACACTCAGTTTTGTTTGTTGGTGGATGTCCAGGGTGCCACTGTGTGTGAAAAAAATGATGCCACAGACGATGAGAGCAAAAGGAAACGAAGCTGAGAAGAGCGTCAACAACTCAATGGGGGAAAATATTTACAACAAGTGCAGGCAAACAAACAAGCAAACAAACAAAGAGTGGCCAAAATTGGGAGGCACTTTCCGACACTCGTGGAAATGAGACCCGTCATCTGAGCATCCAACCCTAATCATGAAACTCTCTCTCAAATTACCATACAAGAGCGGATGAGAGCCACTTGGATCCCGCATGGAATTCACACTACATTTGTTCGCAGGGAAGCAACTAGCTGAAACGGAGTGTGCAAAAGGCTACTGAGAGACTCCTTACCATTTGCCACATTAACACAGAGCATTAAGAGCCCCCGATTGCACGATGAAATGAAATACGTCCCTGGGAGTTGCTTTTGTTTAAACACCCCATTCTGCGCTCTCCCTCTTTCCCTCCCTCCCTCCCTCTTTCTCTCTCTTTTGTATACTTCTCGGCAAACACTCCAGAGCAAGAGAAAAGGCAGAACATTGTGTATCGTTACTGCTTTTAATAGCTCAGGCAGAGCTGGCGCGGCATTGTGTAGGAGAATCGCTACAAAATGTTCTGCATCGAAGCAAATGCTTTGTACCAGAGGGGAGAGAGAGGGAAAATATCACTACTCGGGGACACCTTGTTCCTTCTTGGGGGGGGGGAGTAGTTTTGTTATTATTATTACTATTATGAGACAAATTGGAGAGCAACTTAATTGGATGTGTTGCAAAACAGCTGGGAGAGTAAAGGCGAGAAAGGGAACGCAAGCCGTGCATTGAAAGGAAGGGGCTATTTATTTCATAAATATTTCACAGACGAGAATCTTTCAGACAGAGGCATCCACATAAAAGGGAGAAAGTGGGAAAGACACCCTCTTAATATAAAGGATGCTGAGAATATTGATGATGGGTATTGAGTGCAATCAGTCTAGCTGTTGCTTAGCATGAGAAGAGAAAGAGGCAGATAAACCAAGGACCATCTCATGCCATTAGGTCATCTAACTTAGTACTGTCAACAATGGCTGGCAGTGGCTTTCCAGGGTTCCTGGCAGGGCACATCCCACAAAGGTTGTTTTCTGCTGCTCCAGAGAAGCGGACACGGAGCAATGGATCCAAACTACAAGAAAGAAGATTCCATCTAAACATTAGGAAGAACTTCCTGACAGTAAGAGCTGTTCGACAGTGGAATTTGCTGCCAAGGAGTGTGGTGGAGTCTCCTTCTTTGGAGGTCTTTAAGCAGAGGCTTGACAACCATATGTCAGGAGTGCTCTGATGGTGTTTCCTGCTTGGCAGGGGGTTGGACTCGATGGCCCTTGTGGTCTCTTCCAACTCTATGATTCTATGATTCACTTATTTCTATTTTTTTATTATTTACTCCTGCAACCAAGCTGGTGCCAAGCATTTGCCTTCCTTTCCTTGGATCACATCAGTAAGGCCAAGGGGTGGGTGTGTGTCTTGTCATCTGGGCAGCCCAGGACCTCCAGACACACCGCCCAGGCTTGTGCCCAGAGAGGTCCCTTTGTTGCAATAGCAACACAAGAAGTAGCAGTTATGATCAATGGATAGGAAAACTGCACCACTGAAAACCTTGTTTGGAGAGGTCATCATGGAGAGCCAGTGTGGCGTAGTGGTTAAGAGCGATAGTCTTGTAATCTGGGGAACCGGGTTCGTGTCTCCGCTCCTCCACATGCCGCTGCTGGGTGACCTTGGGCTAGTCACACTTCTTTGAAGTCTCTCAGCCCCACTCACCTCACAGAGTGTTTGTTGTGGGGGAGGAAGGGAAAGGAGAATGTTAGCCGCTTTGAGACTCCTTAAAGGGAGTGAAAGGTGGGATATCAAATCCAAACTCTTCTTCTTCTTCTTCTACCACCGCAAGCAGATGAAGCAATGAGTAGAGTTTTATCAAGAACTGTACTCATGGGGGAAAAGAAATACCCAGCTGCAACGAAACATCTCTCTCCCATATTGGTTGCAGGTACTGCAACCTTCCAATAGTTTGACTTCACCCTGAAAGCTGCACTCATCCATTGTCACCTGAAACAGACAGATGCCAACAACTACCAAAAAGAACTTAATGTATTTATGCCCCGCCATTCCCTCAAGCTGGGGTTCAAGGTGGCTAACAACATAAAAAGCAAAAACATAATCATAAAATACAAATTAATCAACACAACGGTTTTAACACTTGATGTTTTTATTATGTTTTTAGATATGCTGTAAGCTAGAGTGGCTGGAGAAACCCAGCCAAATAATAACATTATTGTTGTTACTATTAAAGCAGTAGCTAAAATACATCAAAACACATTTAATGTACTGATTGCCCTGATAGCATTGTCTGCACCATACTTTTCAAAGGCCTGTTTGAATAAGGTCTTAACCTGCTGGTGGAAGGATAACAAGGAGGGAGGTAGTCTAACGTGTCTTGGGAGGGAATTCCAAAGTATTAGAGCAGCCACAGAAAACATCTGTTATGTCACCACCAACCATGCCTCTGGTTTTTGATGGGGTGAAGGCAGTGTTTCCCAAACTTGGGTCTCCAGTTGTTTTGGGACTACAACTCCCATCATCACTAGTGAGTAAGATCAGTGGTCAGGCATGATGGGAACTGTAGTCTAAAGACAACTGGAGACCCAAGTTTGGGAAACGCTGGGCTAATGGAAGGTGCTCACCTGAGGGTTTTTAGCACCTGGGCAGGTTCATAGAGGGAAATAGGAACTTCTAGGTAAGCTGGACCCAAACCATAAAATGTCTACTTAGGTATGCTGAGGTATCCTGGCATCTTCAGTGTGCAGAGTGGATCCTCTGTCACTGAATTACAGTCCTTCTGCTTAAAGTGAGGAGGAGGATTTAAGATATATGAATGTGAGATGGTTGGTCCTTCCAAATGAGATGTGAGCCAGCACAGTGTAGTGGTTAGAGTATTTGACTAGGACCTGGGAGACCAGAGTTCCAATCCCTACTCAGCCATGAAGCTCACTGGTTGACCTTGGGATAGTCACCATCTCTCAGACTAACCTACTTTATAAGGTTGTTGTGAAGATAAATGGTCAAGTCTATCCATTTCAGATTCTGGCCATTTCTCACCAGCCCCAGCTGGTAAGGTCAATGGTCAGGACTGATGGGAATTGGAGTCCAACAATATCTGATTGTCACCACAGTGCTACCCCAGGCATATCCAGTGGACTCAACATCCAATCCTGGAAGTCTCTGATATTAATCACCCAGGGGCTAAATCAGTGCAGTGCACAGCATCTAGGACGCTGAACCTCCTAGCACCAGGGATGATGAACGAAGGGGCATCAGGGACATTTCAGACCCGCGATCGAGAAATGAAGCATAATGGCTATATATTTCAAATACAGTGCAGAATAAATCTGGAATCTCTATAAGACAAGGAGAAAGGTGACTCCGATATTGTACGCCCTAATGAGTCAAACAGAGCGTAGGGAACTCGCTGATCTTTATATCAACATATTAATGATTTATATAGCTTTTAATTTACAGCACCGACATATCAAAAATAATCAGGTGGAAGCAGGCATTAAGAATTCACTGCATGGGTAATAAAATGATTAGGTA
Source organism: Podarcis tiliguerta (assembly GCF_965153285.1). Taxonomy (NCBI): domain Eukaryota; kingdom Metazoa; phylum Chordata; class Lepidosauria; order Squamata; family Lacertidae; genus Podarcis; species Podarcis tiliguerta. Next base: position 58,486,340 of record NC_139544.1, read on the forward strand.
TTCCAGGGACTCCTGATTTGTATTTCATTAAGGAATCATTTTAATTTACTTTTAAACAGTGTATATACACAGATTTAAGAACTCTCAGAAGACTATTATGCAAAACATTCACTTTTATATGTTCAGCTTGTGTGGGGTTCTTTGGCATATTTGAATCACTCCTTTTTCTCTCTTTCCCAAAGTTCTTTCTATTTATTTCAAAGTCGATGCAACAGTCAGCAGGAAGAGCGGAGGGGGAGAACACATGGAGATGAGTTTTTAACCCCATGCTTTTCCATCCAGGAATCTACTACTATTGCTACTACTGTGCTTATCTTAAACCAGTGGTTTTCAACCAGTGTGCCGTGGCACCCTGGGGTGCCTTGAAGGACAGTCAGGGGTGCCACGGACAGCACTGGCCTCTGCCCCTCTTTCCTTCCCTCCCTCCCTCCTCTGATACCCTCTTGTGTCTCTGCCTCCCAAAGACTTGCACAGATGTTTGTTGCAGCAGCCGTGGCTACAAGCTCCCCAGGCGAATGGTCCTCTGGGGCTGGCCATGTTAGAATTCCTGCTCCATGATTGCAGTCATTGGATTGTTGTCTTTCACATGACGGTATATGTTTTGACTCCACAGAGTGAGATGTGATGGAGACAGGATGTTTGTGTTACTGTGTTCCGTGAAGTGGGACTATTGTCCTTTGTTCTTTTTCTCTTTGCTGTCTGATACTTGAGAGAGAGGGAGCCATGTTGCATTACTCTGTGTGTGTTTATATGTAAATAAAGTAGATTAGCCAAAATGCTGAGTTCTGTCATGCGAGATGCACAAACTCTGCGGATTCCTAAGTGTGTCGGTGGCTGTTGGCATCGGTCACTGTGATGTTCGGGCTGAAGAAAGCTTTTGAAGCTCCTGAACAATTGACCAGGAGGGAGGGAACATGCCAGTCAGGCATGTGTCTCTGCCAGGGTCCTACTCGAGTGTAGGCTGAGCTTCTGACAGGCCAGGGGGTGCTTCCCAGGCCCCTGTGGAGCAGTGTGAGGAGGCACCTCTCTTTGGGGGAGGAGGGCAGCTCAGAGACCAGAGGCAGCAGCTGCCCAGAGGACTCCCAAGGAGAGGGGAGAGGAGAGGAGAGGAGGCTGAGGGAACACTCCACAAGGGAGGGTGTTTGAAAAAGGGTGAGAGGCTGCCAGCTCTGCAGGCAAGGGGGGGCATAACTGGGTTCCTGAGTCCCACAGGGGTGATGCAGAAAGAAGGTAGTTGGTCAAGGCAGCCATGGACTAAAAAAAGGTTGAAAACCTCTATGTAAGCTATTGATCTATGGAGTTAAACTATGGAACTCTCTACCACAGGAGGCAGTGGTAGCCAAAAACCTAGAGGACTTTAAAAGGGGATTAGACAAATTACTGGGATGGAGGGCTATCACTGACCACCAGCCATGAGGGTATTCCCTGCTTTCAGAATTCAAGTGGCCTTGAATCCCAGCTTGGGAGCAAGGCAAGTATAAATACAATCAATCAATCAATCAATCAATCAATGATTGTTTTGATCTTGCAGGACTCTTTGTATGCTCCAGTTTTGTTTGGCCATAATATAAGCATACGTTTGCTAAAACTTGGTGATGGAACATGTGCTCTGTATGCAGAAGGTCTCATATTCAATCCTCAATTCAATCCTCCCAGGTACGGGTGGGAGGAAACCCTTCTGTAGCCCCAGAGAACTGCTGCTTGCTGGTGCCAACAATACTGAGCTAGTTAGACCAATGCCATGACTTGGCACAAGATAGCCTCCTTTGCTTCTATAGCTCACCAGCAGAGCATCTGCTTTGTATAAAGGTAAAGGTTAAGGACTCCTGGATGGCTAAAGCCAGTCAAAGGTGACTCTGGGGTTGTGGAGCTCATCTCACTTTTCAGGCTGAGCGAGTTGCCGTTTGTCCACAGACAGCTTTCCAGGTCATATGGCCAGCAGGACTAAATCACTTCTGGCGCAACAGAACACTGTGACGGAAACCAGAGCGCACGGAAATGCCATTTACCTTCCCGCCAGAGCAGTACCTATTTATCTACTTGCACTGACCTGCTTTCAAACTGCTAGGTAGGCAGGAGCTGAGAGAGAGCAACAGGAGCTCACTCCACCACAGGGATTCAAACCGCCAACCTTCTGATCTCTGTCTCAAAACCTGGAACCCCTTAAAAATGTATATTGGAAATGCTGAACTAGGTGGACCAACACCAGAATAAATATCAGACAGCTTTCTGTGTTCCTGACCATCTCAAAAATATTTGTTCTGATACAAACATAAGGATACAAACAGAGCCTTGATGGACAAGGAAGAGCAAAATCTCAGCAGTAAAATGGACTAATTCTGGGTGACAAACTGAGAGGGACATTTCATTGTCCATTTTCCTGAGGAGGACCAAAATTACCCAGCAATTTAGCTTGGAAATGAAAAGAAATGAAAAGAAAACCAAAATTTGCAAGAAATCCGTTGTCTGAGATGTTTTGGCTCAGATGCGCTGATGGATTAGACCAGTGATTCTTCTAAGGGCATATCCTGTTGCCCACTCCAGGAAGCATGAAAGCCAGTTATGAAGATAACCCTTCTCCTTTTATTTGCCCCCAGCAACCTGATATTCCAAGGTGCACTGCCTTTCAACACAGAGCCTTCATTTACCTTTCATGACTCATCACTGTTGAATTAGTCTAATCCTTGTTGATGCCATCTAAGTTAGTGCCTATCATCATATCTTGAATTCCACACATGAGCTATGGAAATAAGTTTGCTGCATTGTCTTTCCTGAATCGACAACCTGACCATTTCATTGTGTGATGCTAGGTTTTAACACTATGCAATCATCCACTTGTGTACTACATTAATTTCCAGGAAAATATTGGCCCTGCTTTGCTTGATTATCAGGACGAGCTGCCTGTTCTATTTGCATGTACGTGTGAATATGTTTTTTTAAGACCAAAGTGGCATCTGTTTCAGATTTGTTATCTGTTCCCTAATATCAAAGGCTTTCAGATCACAGCTGCATTGAAGCATTCCCATCCCACCGGCTGTTTTTCGAAGCAGCTTTCTTGCTTCATTGCAACAGTTTATTTTCTCCTTTCCTCTTGATCAAGTGCCGCAACAATCTGTAAAAACAATAACAAGTCTAGGGGCAGTTTAACTCCAAATTAATCTTGTCCAAGCTCTAAAGTATCTCCAGCAGATTTCCTCCCTCCTCCTCCCTGGAAAATGCTTTTGCAATAAGCATTTTCAGACGTCTCCCTCCATTCTAGAAGCAACCCACTGCTCTGTCTTGGGATAGATGAATTTGTCAATTTCGGTTTCTCTCTCTTTCCCCCTACAATCTTGAGTTTGGTTTGGCACCTGCCCACCATCAGTCTGCATTTTTTAAAAGAAAGAAGGAAAGAAAGAAAGAAAGAAAGAAAGAAAGAAAGAAAGAAAGAAAGAAAGAAGAAAGAAAGACGGACGGAAGGAAGGAAGGAAGGAAGGAAGGAAGGAAGGAAGGAAGGAAAGGGCCCTCATAATTTTTTGTCAGCATTTTGAGGTGCATTTCTCTTAATATATACATTCTTTTTCCACGAGCAATTTCCCCTAATGCAATGTATTTATTTTTTTTGCAGTCATTTTCATGAATATGTGACCTTCTTGTCAGATGAATGCTGTTTTAATTTACTCTGTAATCACCTGTCGCAACTCCTGAAGCAGGTGTCTTTGTAAATTTCCACGGGGGGGGGGGGGGGGGACACATAAAGGAGGTTGAATTGACCCATTGGGGACAGGGTCTCAAACATCTACAATTGCTTGCAGAGTCTGTGCTGACTTTGGATGGGATACAGAAGGAGAGTGCAGATGAACAATGCTACCCAAAGCAGGTTCATTGAGGACTTCGGAGTTAATTCAGCGTATCGCTAAGCAGATTGCTCCATCAGTTCAAGCTTTTATGCTTGCCTGGTGGAACAATCTGCTTTCCCCTCTCCCCACTCCCCACTATTTCTGGGTTTTTCCTGACCCCCAGAGCCAAATATAGGAGACATGAAGGAAGCCCCATTCAACTAGCAGAATGGGCTTCCACTGGTGATGCTTCTTAATTGAATCCCACCCTAAGTCCCAACAAAAGTGGATTTCTCCCTATTTTCAGAACTGTGTTGTCAACAATTACTTAGCCAATATCTAAAATGGGGGCGGGGGGTGGAATCACCACTCCAGCTGCTACAGTTTTAATCTTCTATTTTTCTTTTCTTTTTAAATGCTCTTTAAAGTTAGGTGAAAGTAGCAGTTCTACAGAGCGGTTGAAAATTTTGTTGTCACGTGCCAGGCCCCTAAATTCTGTCAAACCACTTAAGATGAGTCACCTGTAAACATGAGTAGGATGCAAAGAGATGCTTCCAGTCATTTTTCCTAAGCTGGTATTCTGTCTCAGTTAAAAATCATTTCATATTTTCAAGTATGTGAGAACTCCAACCTCTCTGTTTCTACACAATGAACACTGATGGGCTTGGGGGACCCATCAGAGGTGTTCCCCAGCTCCTCTGTTAGTTGAGTGTACCAGATCCCTCTCTCCAACTACCAAGCTTAACACAATCCTGTTGCTGACAACGAAAACAGCAATATGGATCAGCCTTGTTTCGAGAGCAGCATAAGTCCATCATGCAGGTAGCCTCTGTGTTCTGTTTTTTGAGCTAGTCCTTTATTCACTTCCATCCTGTCCTACTGCAGATCCCTGTAGCTTTCCCCTTAAACAGATGCCTGTCATGTGGAACTTTATTGAGAGCTTTCTGAAACTCCAGATAAATCACGCTGGATGTGTTGACACTGTCAACCTTGTCTGTAACCTTCTCAAAGTCAAAGGAAGTTAAGCAGCCTCTTTTCTCTCTCCCAAAGCTATGGTTTTGCTTCTTTCTTTGCCAATGAAAACCTGGATGGGCTACCTCAATTGGTGTCAACTGGCGTAGACCCAAAGAATTCAATGGAGGTTCCATCTGCTTGCATCTCCCAAGGATACATCCTTGTCTCTCTTTTTTTGCCCCTCTTTTTTTGCACCTTTGCATGCTGAACAAAGTTCCTCGTTTTGATGTATGTTGCAAATCCCCAAGCTAAATGAGCCAATGCACATTTATTTAAAATAGGTAGCTTGTGATTCATAATATCTTTGGCAGTTAATGTCCCTTGTATCTGATGTCCCTTTGTTTTACTCCTAAGTTGACATTATGTCTCCTCCTCCCCCTGCCTTCCTTAAAAAGCTACAGATGTCAGGTAGCAATCTAGAACCACTGAGCCCAGAATTTAAACCTTGGGAAAGGACGGTGTGGAAGAATCCTATATAGAAATAATAACTGTAACAGACCACATCAATGGTCCATCTAGTTCAGTATCCAATTTTCCACATTGGCCAACAAGAAATAGCTTCAAGGCAAGCCTTGAAGGCAACATCATCTTCCACTATTGTTCCTCAACAACTGATATATTGTTGCAATTTGCCTTTGAAATGGGGGGGGGGGGGCGTACCATATGGCCTGCCAGAGCAATGGGGCAATGTATTAGTGCCATAAATACATAGCAAGGAAGGCATGTAGATCATCCATGATTTGAACCCCTTCAAAGCCATCCAACTAGTGGCCACCATCACATATAATTTGTTGAATTTACTGGATCTAAAGTAAACATGCCTTACAAATCAGTATTCCAGTTTTAAATTATAAGACAATAACAAAAGGTAGGGGGTTGGTTTGGATGATGCCTGTAGGTGTCCTCCAAGCTTGAGACGCTGCGTCTATAAGGCAAGAATCTGTAGAGGAACTAACCACTGATTAAACTGTGGAATGAAATGTGATTTAAAAAAAAAGCAGCAATGCAATTTTATAAAGCCAGTCATATAATAGGAGGGGTGTTTTGAGCTACTCCATCCCTGTCCTTGGAAGCTTTGCAAGTTGCTCCAGGAGAAGGACTATGAGCAACATCATGGTTGGAGGAGGTGTTCCTAGGAGTAAGATGTCAAGCTCCCATGCTATCTATCTATCTATCTATCTATCTATTTATTTATTTATTTATTTATTTATTTTGCCATGAAGGGTAATGTAATCTTGTTCTAGATATAGTAATGAAAAGCTTGGTCGGGGGATTTTGTATGTCGCCATACAGAGATAGCCTAGCCATTAGGCAGGGTAAGGTTACTGCTTCAGGTGGCAGAAGCCCCCCCCCCCCCGGTAGCACACCTGCCCTGCCACCTCCGTCATCAACAGAGAAACACATTTTAACTGTGGCCTTTTACAAGTGGGAGGGATGTTTTTAATGTAAATATTTTTTCGTCTTGTTTTTAATGTATTTATGTGGGCTTTTTGTTGGTTGGTTGGTTGGTTGGTTGGTTGGTTGGTTGGTTAGAAGTCACTTTGGGTTGCCTTGGGCAAGATAAAGCAACTAACAAATTTAAATAATAAGGAGAAGATGATGATGATGATGATACAATATGTTCACACAGAATCACACAGACACAAGACTACAAGCAGTAAAAATATTGATACTAATTATCAAAGAACTTTGGAGGGTTCTGCTTATACTCCCAATGCACTTCTCATTGCATAATTGACACAGAAGTAGAACTATGAGGCAATAGTTCTTGTAGGTCATTGATGGTAGAGACCTGGTGCTTACCCACCTAATTGCGGACCATGTCTCCCATCATCCCTGATCATTGGCTATGCTGACTGGGGCTGATGGGAACTGTAGTCCAAGAACTTATGGAGGGCACCCTGTCAGCTGTCCATGAATGACCTAGAGTGCCACAGACCCACCATTCCTACTCTAGGTCATTGTCCCCTAGCAATATGTCCCTAAACTTCAGCCACTTATCACTTCAAGTTATCTTTCTCAGGACAAACACAAATGTCCCAGGGACACCAACTGTGTCTCATCCAACGTAGGTTGTTGAGTTATTTCCCCTCCAACAAAAACTAACCCAGTGATGTAGTTTTCAGTGGCCTTTTCTTTCTGAAATCCCAAAGGAATCTGAGACTCAAAAGACTGCAATGAATTATTTGGTCCAGGAAGCCAGATGTCTTCAGACCCAACATCCTTGGTTGGGCTTTGAGACATTAGAATGGAGCTTGGGGTAGATAAACCACCCCCAAGAACATTTTTTTCTTAAGGTCTGGGTTAATGTTAAAAGGTTGGATGAATACAATAGACTTACCTTAGTGCCAAATTATAATAGAGACACCAGCTGAACTTCCCTTAGAGGGAACTTCAAATATGTGGTGCCACCATGCAGAAAGCATTTTATGTGGTAGACACATCTGCCTTGCTTTTAAAATCTCAGCTATCCATACAAAGATGTCATAAGATGAGCTTGATTGCCAGGCAGGTTCAGGCAACAGAAAATGGTCCTTAATGTGGGTCCCAGCAGTAGGTCTGGGGAAGATTTTGATGTCCACTTTAACCATTTAATGTGACTTCTGTCTGAGTTCTGTCCATGAACAGACCCTCAAGTTTGACTGCTTTTCCGCATTCCTCCTCTCATTTAGCCGAGTTTCTCTTCATTTCAAAGGCAGTGGGGGGGGAGAGATTTTGAAGGTTGTTCCTCTCTTCGCTGAAGTGTGACTGTGTCTACCTGTTTCGCTGGCATCCCACAGAGGAAGACAGATGCTGTCTGCTGAGGTGTCTACAAGTTATTAAACTGGATGCGGTTCAGACATTAATGCCTGTCTGCCTCTGTGCAAAGAAAGTTCTTTCCTTAAATTTACAAAATTGTGGGCCCATGCCTGTAATAACTCTAGTGACAGTACAACATTCTCTATTGCGAGGTATTCTTTTTTTTTCCCCTCTTCCCTTCTATCCTTAAAAGACACTTCAAAACTTTTTTTTTTTAAAAAAAAAATAATTTGCTGGGGGTATGCTATTGGAAAATTCACTGTTGATTTATTTTAGAATATCCATCTTCCTTCCCCATAAAAAGTAAAAGTCTTGTCCGTGTGTGAAGGGAATTGTGGGGGACACACAAACTTTTAGGAAACATTGTCAACAGTGCCTGTTTATTTGATGCTATGTGTATATTGCAGGGACAGACTTCATCGTGTTCAATGTTGATATCCTCTCCTTAGTATCCTTTCAGTGGTGGGGCCCAGGAATCCATGGGAATTGTCCACACTAGATTTATCAGGCAGCATTTCACCTTAAGAAGCAAGTAAATTAGGGAGTTTTGTACATTCCTTGAATGCAATATGTGAACATTGCTAGAGTCAGGTTTGAGGGCAAAATGCCCTTTGGTGGGGTCCATATTGCAGATATTAATATCACACAATTTGAAGTGACTGAATTAATACAAAACTGACCCCTTTTGAAAGGCCCCTAAGTTTAATTAAAAACTTGCAGAACTTTCTTCAAAACGAAAACACCTCAAAGATTCATCCAAATAATTTCATCAGACATCTTGTGCTGTCCAACACAGGCTCAGCATCTTAGAAAATATGAAATACTCCAAAGAGACCTATAAGCAAAGGTCCAGCATCCATTACACCTGGAGCTGTTGTCCTGGAGAGCTTCATTTACACCCTCACTCTCACAGAGCCTGGGAACAAAGAACTCCAGCCACCACCTTTCCAATATGGCAAATCTGCAATTCATTACCTCTCATGTGATCTAAGGTTAAACACTCATAGGTTAGCTAGCAGAAAACCACAACAGTTAATTATCAACTCAGTTAAAGCTCAGAGTCCCTCAGAATACGCCAGTAGAATTTTCTAATGTCAACAATGCACACAGGCACTCCCATTTTGGTGTGAAATAGGGCAATTATACTTAACAGTCCATCCTAACTAGGTGAGTAACATCAGGGATGTTTTGTGTTGGGTCTAGGAATCAGACAGCAGCAGAATAACCACGGCCAGCTCAGAGCTAGTCTGACCCTTCTAGATATCCAGCAATTTGAAATAAGAATAAAACAAAGTGTTATATCTACAGGTGAAAGACAGAGAGGGAGCCCAATGTACTGCATGAGACAATACCACCCACAACTGATGCACCCACTGAAAGGGCCCTATCTCTAAGGAAGCTGCCTTGTACTGGCCATTGCTCCATCCAGGGTGGTGTAATGGTTGGAGTGTTAGACTAGGACCTGGGGAACCAGGGTTTGAATCCCCACTCAGCCAGTTACTGCCTCTCAGCCCAACCTACCTCACATTTTTGTTGTGAGCACCTTGAGCACCTTGTGGTGGTGGTGGGGAAAGTGGTATATAAAATGTAATAAATAAATAAAACAAATAATTGACTTGTAGAGTCTGTCTAGGGTTCCAGATAGGGGGCATTCCTAGCCCTACCTGGAGATGCCAGGGAATGGAAGTCCCTCTAGAAGAAGAAGAAGAAGAAGAAGAAGAAGAGGAGGAGGAGGAGGAGTTTGGATTGGATATCCCGCTTTATCACTACCCTAAGGAGTCTCAAAGCGGCTGACATTCTCCTTTCCCTTCCTCCCCCACAACAAACACTCTGTGAGGTGAGTGGGGCTGAGAGACTTCAAAGAAGTATGACTAGCCCAAGGTCACCCAGCAGCTGCATGTGGAGGAGCCATAGCTGTCAACTTTTCCCTTTTCTTGTGAGGAATCCTATTCGGAATAAGGGAATTTCCTTTTTAAAAAGGGAAACAACAGCTATGGGAGGAGCGGAGACGCAAACCCGGTTCACCAGATTACGAGTATACCGCTCTTAACCACTACACCACACTGGCATAAATCATAGAATTGCCTAATTGGAAAGGACACCAAGGGGCATCTACTCTAACCCCCTACAATGCAGGAATTACAGCGTAAGGATCCGTGACAGATGGCCACCCAACCTCTGCTTAAAAACCTCCAATGAAGGAGAAGCTACCACTTTCCGAGGGAATCTGTTCCACTGTCGAATGGCTCTTACCTTCAGAAAATTATCCTGGTATCTAGTAGGAATTTCCTTCCTTGTAGTTTGAATTCATTGGTTTGCCTCCACCACAACCCCAATAATAATAATAATAATAATAATAATAATAATAATAATAATAATAATAATTCATTATCTGTACACCGCCCATCTGGTTGGGTTTCCCCAGCCACTCTGGGTGGCTTCCAACAAAGTATTAATATACTGTTAAACATTAAAAGCTTCCCTAAAGAGCGCCCAATCTGGTGCTTAAAAAAAAAAAGTTACATGATTCAAAACTTGTAATATTTCCACATTCCTTGAAAATTCTGATTTCTTCAGTATCTCCATATCCATCCCAGCTATCTGTTTCATTCCATTTCATTTCGTTTTCATGTTTCTAAGTTTTAGGTGCTTTTTCTCTCCACTCCATCCCCCTTTTCGTTCTTCAGAACAGAAACTAGGGATCATATTTTTTTTTATTATTAATAAAGAAAAAGTGAGGGGAGAGAGAGAGAGAGAAGAAAGACCAAGGAAAAGAATGGAATTTGTCTTTATGAAAGAAAATACTGTAGATATTTTGCCAAAAAGGACACATAGTGAAAATAGATTAGTTCATTTGAGCAGTGTGTGGGAAATATATATCTCCTGAAGCAGGTGGCGTGGATAGGGAGAAGAGAGGAAGAAAAATGTTGTGTACAGAAAGCGTTCTCCAAAATGTGATTTTTCGCATCAGGAGAGAAAACAGCAAAAACCACTTGGCCACGGAGGAGAGGCAGAGACTCCAAGGACCCCCCCTTTGGTGCTGCTATGAAAAACACAAATATGCACACACACACACACACAATATGTGGTTTGTGACTGGTAAAAGGAAAATAAAGGCAAAAAATTGACATCACGTAAATAGCTATGCAAGAAAGCAGTCCTACATGCCCCCAAATTGTGCTGCTGGAGGGAGTATGGGTAGAGAAAATATTTCCTCCCTCTCTTGTAACAATAGAAGCTGTAGACATCCAACACAGCTGTGTTTTGGAAAATTCAGGACAGATACAAGAAATGACTCCCCCCCCCCCACTTAGCACATAGTTAAACTTGCTCCCCCAGGAGGCAGTGATGGTCAACAACTTGGAAGGTTTTAAAAGGTAAAGGTAAAGGGACCCCTGACCATTAAGTCCAGTCGTGGCCGACTCTGGGGTTGCGGTGCTCATTTCCCTTTATTGGCTGAGGGAGCCGGCATGCAGGTTCCGGGTCATGTGGCCAGCATGACTAAGCTGCTTCTGGTGAACCAGAGCAGCGCACAGAAATGCTGTTTACCTTACCATTGGAGCACTACCTATTTATCTACTTGCACTTTGATGTGCTTTTGAACTGCTAGGTTGGCAGGAGCAAGGACCGAGCAACGGGAGCTCACCCCCTTGCAGGGATTCGAACTGCCGACCTTCTGATCGGCAAGTCCTAGGCTCTGTGGTTTAACCCACAGTGCCACCCACGTCGGTTTTTAAAAGAGGATTAGACAAATTCATGGAGAAGAGGGCTATCAATGGCTTCTAGACATGATGGCTATGCTCTGCCTTCACAGTCAGGGGCAGCACTGCTTCTGCTTCTGAATCCCATTTTCCTGGAAACCACAGGAGAGGAGTCCTGTGCTCGAATGCTTGAGGGTTTCCAACAGGTTGGCCACTGGGAGAACAAGGCACTGGAGTAGATAGGCCATTGGCCTGATCTAGCACACTCTTCTGATGTACTCATGTTCATGAGCTGTGCCCACTGGGTCACAGTACCACAGGCCCCTGAAAACCAAAGACCAATCCCAAAGATGTATAATAACTTGTGGATCACTTAATAAGAAAATATGTTGTGTATACGGGAATGTAGGTTTTCTTAATGTATTTTTGAGAGTCTCAGGGGAGGGGGGGAAGGAAGGAAGGAAGGAAGGAAGGAAGGAAGGAAGGAAGGAAGGAAGGAAGGAAGGCATGCTGTAGCAGGGCAGGGTGGAGGAGGGACGCATATGTTCTGTGTAATATCATAAAGTGTTCAACACACATACTGGTGTATTTGTGTAGACCTTTGCTGTGCAAGAAAGGACCTTGTAGAGCCTAAGGCTTGCCGATCAGAAGGTCGGCAATTCGAATCCCTGTGATGTGGGTGGCACTGTGGTCTAAACCACTGAGCCTTGGGCTTGCCGATTGGAAGGTCGGCGGTTCAAATCCCCGCGACGGGGTGAGCTCCTGTTGCTCGGTCCCTGCTCCTGCCAACCTAGCAGTTCAAAAGCATGTCAAAGTGCAAGTAGATAAATAGGTACCACTCCGGCGGAAAGGTAAACAGCATTTCCATGTGCTGCTCTGGTTCGCCAGAAGTGGCTTAGTCATGCTGGCCACATGACCCAGAAGCTGTATGCCGGCTCCCTTGGCCAGTAAAGCGAGTCATCCATGACTGGACCTAACGGTCAGGGGTCCCTTTACCCTTTACCGTTTTTGCTGTGCAAGAAAGGACCTTGAACTGTTTTCTATGTCGTTTATGCATGTGGGCACCAGGGCTGCCTTCTCTGCACCTCTGCAAGTTCATTGCTTGCAGGGAGCATGAGCCCTTCTACAGATAAATCCACTTCAGCAAAAATCCCCAGCAACATCAATTAAAAGTTTCCTTCCAGCCATTAAAGCCTGTTCTATTGATTCTTGTTCAGCATAGTGGGTAGACTTCATGATGAATTGCCCCTTAATTAGTAAGGTTCTGTTTGGCATTGAGTGTGTGCACATCCGCAAATGCATAAAATTACTGGTTTCCTTCCATTATATTCCTTTCCTTTCTAATGAGCCAGTAGTACATATTTCCCTGTTTAAAATAGCTAGATAAAGAAAGGGAGGAAACCAGTAATTTAATACCCACAAGCACACATGCACTATGGGGGACCGGAGCTGCTTTAAGGGGCAATTATGGGGCAATTCATCATTACTCTCCCCAGCCATGCTGAACAGGAAGCAATTAAATGGACTCCCATCAACACCAGCCACTATGGCCAGTTGTCAGAGAGCTGGAGACCAACAACATATTTGGGGCAAAAGTTAGCCACCTATGAGTTAAAGTAACAGTACCCCTTAAAACATTTGAGAGACAGTATGGCGTACTGGTTAGAGTGCCAGAGGAGGACCTGGGAGATGGAAGTTAAACTCCTCACTCAGCCAGAAATCTTGCTGGTTTCAGTCACTGTCTCTAACCTACCCCACAGGGTTGTCATGAGAATGAAAGAAAAATGGGACATAAACGTAATAAATAAATAAATTGGGCTATGTTCCAAAACAACAACAACAACAACAACAACAACTAATTAGGAAGAACATTCTGATGGCAAGAGCTGTTCAACAGCAGAACAGACTACCTGCAAAGGTGGCCACAAATGCATCATACATTTTAAGCATCATTATAACACTTTCACAGTCATGGCTTCCCTCAAAAGCATCCATGGAACTCTACTGTGTTAAGATGCTGAGAGTTGCTAGGAGATTCCTAATTGAACTACAGTTCCCAGGATGCTTTTTCCCCGTCAGGAACAACTGTTAAGGTGACTTAAGAGTTGCTTTAAGTGTATGGTATGGGTGTGACCTTAGATTCCAGTGCAATTTTTGCCACAACACAGTGTTAGATCTCGGACTCCCTTTACTGGTTTTTATGCACCGACCTGTGTGCATCTCTCCTTCTTTCAGGGAAACATGCCACATCAAATCAGCCAATGACTAGTTTTGTCTCTTTTATTGTTTCTGTGACATGGATCGATGTGCCTACATTGTAACAACCCTCCCTCTGACCCGTGGCTTCTTCTGCGACGTGCTTCTTTGTGAGGCTGTAAAAGAGAGAGAGAGAGAGACCCAGAAGTAATTGTGCTTATTGCTATATGGAGAATAATAACTGCTATTGAGAGCCGGGCTTTGTACAATGGAGCCCACTTAATGAAGATCTGATATAAAAAGTAAACCGAGGAGAACAGTATTAGCAAGCTGCAATATTCAACAATGCGCTGTGTGTGTGTGTTCGGTGAGGGTGAGGTGCTCGGGTTTCATAATGAACAGATGGAAAGCTGACTTTCATGCCATGCATTTAAAGAACTACCCAAATCCCCTAAAGGTGTTGGTAACATATGAAGCTGCCGGAAGACCCTCCATTCAGAACTGCCTGCATTGGGTGTCAATGGCTTTCTGAGTTTTCAGACAGGGAGGAGTCTCTCCCAGCCCTACCTAGAACCATTAAAACCAATAAAAATAGCATTGTAAAAAAAGAACACAAGAAGAGCACTACTGAGTGTTGGAAATGTAAAGAAGTTGAAGGCACATTCTTTCACCTTTGGTGGACGTGCCCAAAGATTAAGGCATTCTGGGAGATGATTTACAATGAGCTGAAAAAAGTGTTTAAATACACATTTCCGAAGAAGCCAGAGGCCTTTCTCTTGGGTATGGTTGGCCAACAGGTGTATAAGAAGGATAGGACTTTTTTTATGTATGCTACAGCAGCAGCAAGAATACTTATTGCACAGTATTGGAAGACAGAAGAGTTACCCACTCTGGAAGAATGGCAGACGAAAGTCATCGACTACATGGAATCAGCAGAAATGACCGGCAGGATTAGAGACCAGGGAGAAGAGACGGTGAGGGAAGATTGGAGGAAATTCAAAGACTATTTACAGAAATACTGTAAGATAACGAATATTTGAAGATATCGGACTGAAGGTGACTGGTTTTTAGCAAGAAAGGTGAACAGAAAAAGATCCAAAATCTAGATTGAAGGAAATATAACTATGGGATATGGATTTAAGATGATGAGAAAATTAAACTATGATAAAGGGAAAGAATTTGCAGACAGAACATTTGATTTGGAATACAGAGCAGGGAGGTTGGGGGAAGTCGCAGAAACAAGTAAATGCAAGGTTTTTATGAAGACAAAAAGGGTATTTTTTATTTTTCTTTATTTTTATTTTTTATTACTGTTGTTTTTGTGTTTTATGTTTGTGTATTTTCTCTGTTTTATGTGTTGTTTATGTTGTTTTTTATTGTTTATGTAAAACCTAATAAACATTTATATATAAAAAAAAGAGCACTACTGAATTAGGCCAAAGGCCCATCGAATCCAGTATCCTGTTCTCATGGTAGCCTACCAGATGCCTGGGGAAAGCCCACAAGCAGCTCCACTACTACCGGGGGCGGAGAGCAGGCGGGGATGTGGCTGGAACCTCCCGGGGGGGGGGGTGACATGCGCCCCAGGGGCATGGCGCGCATATCTATTGGGATTTCAGCTCCGTTCGTCCGAGCTGATAAGGCTCATCTTTCTTCAACCCCCCCAGCAGAGCATTAAAACAATAAAGTCCACAATGGAAGGATGAGATAGTATGGGCTACATTGCTATACTTTATTACTAAGCTATACGGAGAGCAAAGAAAAATACATCCTCTCTCTATGAGAAGCAGAGAGCAACTGAACAAAGGAAACTACAGAACAAAGGAAACAGGAAACCAGTAACGTCACATCCCGTCTCCCTTTCCCATGAGAATCCAACAGTATCTGGACTCTGTGGAATGTAAACACAGTCCTGTGACTGCAAGTAGCTGCACAGTGAGGAAACAGAAACTAACAATCCCAAGGGTGTGACATGTCACCCGTGGAGCCGTGGCGCGCATGTTAGGATATAGTTCTTAAAAGAAGAAGAAGAAGAGTTTGGATGTGATATCCCGCTTTATCACTACCCTAAGGAGTCTCAAAGCGGCTAACATTCTCCTTTCCCTTCCTCCCCCATAACAAACACTCTGTGAGGTGAGTGGGGCTGAGAGATTTCAGAGAAGTGTGACTAGCCCAAGGTCACCCAGCAGCTGCATGTGGAGGAGCGGAGACCCGAACCCGGTTCACCAGATTACGAGACTATTGCTCTTAACCACTACACCACACTGGCTCTCCAGTGTGATGTAGTGGAACAGGCATGACTGTTGTGTGTCACATGCCTGTTTACTTCCTGCACAGTCTGCTGGGAACTTCTGTTTGTATATTGCTTTTGCTTCTTGCTGTGTGCTTGGGCATGAAGGGAAGCAGACATGTTTTTCCTTTGTTCCGGAACTATGCTGAATAAACACTTGTAAATAATGCTTACACATGTCTTTGTCCGCCACTTCCGTTGTGAGAAGTTATTCACTCTGCTGACTAGAGTGTGCCAAGTCTTCTAAAGGTATCTGAGGCTTGCATCACTGTTTGATGCTGTCCTATACAGCCTCTGAAAGTGGTGGTGGAACACAACCATCTTTGCTACCACTGCTGGCATCTTCCAGTCAAGAATAAGATAGCATGTTAAGGGGGAAGTTATTTGCTGGAGACCTTGGGGAAGGATCTATGGTAGAGTGCATGATTTGGATGCAGAAGGTCCCGGCATCTACAGGTAGGATAGGGCGCTCCCCTGCCTGAAACACTGGTGTGTTGCTGCCAGTCAGTGTAGGCAGTATAGAGCTATATGGACAAATGGACCTGAATCAGTATAAGACAGCTTCCTATGTTTATTTGTGTGTTTCTGCAAGTCAGAAAATATAGAGCTAGATGGACCTATAGCTTGACGAACTGTAGGACAGCATCATATGTTCATAAAACAGTCAAGAAAGTGGGAGCATTTAGGTTGTCCCCCACAAGCAAAGGAGCTCCAGCTTCTGCAGATCCCTTGTTGTTGTCCCCCCCCCCCATTTTGTGCTGGTGCAAAGAGGCTCATTCTGGCAAATGCTGTGAGCTTCCCTCTGCCTGAGTGACAATGAGGTTAGAGGAGGAAGGAGGCACGAGTCTGGATCGCTCATTTATATCAACAAAGTAAAGCAGGGCTGGCTATTGACCTTGCAAACCTTGAAAAACATCCCTTTTGCATGTCCTGATCATCAAACGTGTCGGGGGAGCCAATCAATTTGGCGTAAACATTTTGTGTACAGCGGTTTATAGCAAATCCCGGGCAGTGTATAATGAAACACCTCCCTGCTAAAGAGTGGACAAGAGTACATCCCTATTACAGGCATGGATTTATTGACCTATCGATGTTCTTAAAAGGTCTCCGCTCCAAAAGTAGGCTATATGTAAATAAGAGCGTTTGAAAGCAGAGGACGAAATGGTGTGTTTCATTCTGAGTTTTCCAGAGATGCCTTTCAGGCTTCTTAATTATTTTTAACTTGCACTTGTCTCTTGCAGTGAATAAGAAAGGGGAGGGGAGAAAATTTTCCATGATCAGAACAACCCCTTTTGGTAGCTGCAGACTAAGTACGTTTGCCTTTATTTAGTTAGCATATGCAATCCACAGTGAGTGTGAAATCTTATTTATTTATTTAGCGGAATTTATTTAGGGACATGGGTGGTGCTGTAGTCTAAACCCTTGAGCCTCTTGGGCTTGCTGATCAGAAAGTAGATGGTTCAAATCCCTGTGACGGAATGAGCTGCAGTTGCTCTGTCCCAGCTCCTGCCAACCTAGCTGTTCGAAAGCACACCAGTGCAAGTAGATAATTAGGTATCTTTGTGGCAGGAAGGTAAGCAGCATTTCCGTGCACTCTGGCTTCCATCACGGTGGCACGTTACTCCAGAAGTGGTTTAGTCATGCTGGCCACATGACCCAGAAAGCTGTCTGTGGACAAATGCTGTCTCCCTCACCTGAAAGAGAGATGAGCACTGCAACCCCATAGTTGCCTTTGACTGGACTTACTGTAACAATCCAGGGGCCCTTTACCTTTACCCTTTACCTTATTTTTAGTCCCATCTTGAACAGTGCAATCTTATACATATCTGCTGAGAAGCCCCATTGATTTCAAAGAGGCGGACT
This sequence comes from Podarcis tiliguerta, assembly GCF_965153285.1. NCBI lineage: Eukaryota > Metazoa > Chordata > Lepidosauria > Squamata > Lacertidae > Podarcis > Podarcis tiliguerta. Next base: position 58,504,021 of record NC_139544.1, read on the forward strand.
CCTAGGGACGCGAGTTTACAATTATAGCATTGCAAACCTGCTGTGTTAGGAGGATAGTGTCAAAACTATGCACATTGACCATTGTGTCAAATTATGGGCACCCCATCCCCAAATCATTATAGAAAAGGACAATTAAAATAATCCAACAGATAGGAGTAAATTTCCAATGGAAAAAAGGCTTAAAAAATTAGGTCCATTCTATTACCAGGGGGCAGGTGTCAGGACTCCAGGTTCTCAGATTGATAACTCAGTAAGCGTAGGTAATTAAAAAGAAGGATTTATTGCAAAAACAAACAGATAACTCCAGACGGCTCTGACAAAGCCTCTGGCATCATTACTCATGATGACCCTTCTGAAGACTGCTTCTGGCCATGACAGAAGATATTGAACTCGTGGCTCTTATGTCTCTTGTTTTGCTTCCTGTCTAGCAGGCCTCCCACCCGATGACTCTTTGGACTTTGTGGATCAGCTCCAACCTCTTCCTGATCTGTGAGGCTGAGTCTATTTGTGCCTATTTGTGCTTCCTATGAGCTTTGGCTGTGTTCTAGCCTGCTGTCAGCTACTGCCTTATCAGCCAGCCTGTCAAGGTCAGGAAGAGCCGAAGTCTGCAGCTGCAGGCTCTCCCCTGCCTGACTAACATCTAAACTTCTCTGTTCTTGACTGCTTTCTGCAGTTGGCTGCAAACCTTCACTTGGAGCTGGCTCATTCCTGACAGTAGGGGACATTATTATGGTGTGTTCAGGGATGGGGAAATCTAACCATTTCAGTTTACCTCAGCCTGTCTTTTTCTCTCAGTTCTCCACGTTTTCACGACAGTTTGCAAATTTTCTTGAAAAATTCTTGAAAATTCATCCGCATTTTTGTGTGAATTTCTTCCAACTTAGACATTTTTGCAAATCAGCTTTTCCTAACCTAATACATATTTAAATCTTATTCTCGTTAACACATACATTCTAAATGTGTGCATTTTAACGCAGTATGGGCATTTCTGTACACTCTGCTTGATTGGAGAACTGTTTTGCAAAATTCAGACAAGTGCAAATTTTGAAGGATGGTTCTCAAAGTGTTGAACTTCAAATGAGAAGTGAAACAACTTGCTCCTACATCCACAGGTGAGCTATCATAACAGTTGATAGAATTGTAGACAGTCTGAGGATTCTGAGACTTTTTAGACTGCCATAAAGGACACTGGATCAGGTCCGTGGCCCATCTACTCCTCATCCTCTTCTCACAATGGCCAACCAGATGCCTGTGGGAAACTTGCAAGCTGGACCCACACACATTCTCCGTCCCCTATGGCTGCCAACAACTGGTATTCAGACACATTACTGCCTGTGACATGGAGGCTAATAGCCTCCCTCTCCATGACTTTGTCAAATTCTCTTTTAAAGTCATCAAATTTGTGGCCATCACTGCCTCCTGTGGGGGTGCCATAATTTAACTATGCACTACATGATGAAGTATTCTTTTATCTGTCCTGAATCTTCCGACATTCAGCTTCATTGGATGTCTCCAAGTTGTCATTTTTTGAGAGATGGGAGAAGAAGAAAAATTCTCTATCCATTTTCTCCATGCTATGCATAATTATATAGACTTCCATCATTGCATAAACTTCCAATAGCATCTGCAGGCCATGTGGTTTGCTGTTGCAGTAATAATATATAGATGTGACTAGTATCAAAAAGGTAAAGGACCCCTGTCAGTTAAGTCCAGTCGTGGATGACTCTGGGGTTGCGGCGCTCATCTCGCTTTACTGGCCAAGGGAGCCGATGTTTGTCCACAGACAGTTTTTCTGGGTCTTGTTGCCAGCATGACTAAGCTACTTCTGATGAAACCAGAGCAGTGCATGAAAACACTGTTTACCTTCCCGCCGGAGTGGTACCTATTTATCTACTTGCACTTTGATGTGCTTTTGAACTGCTAGGTTGGCAGGAGCAGGGACTGAACAACAGGAGCTCACCCCGTCGTGGGGATTCGAACCACCGACCTTCCAATCGGCAAGCCCTAGGCTCAGTGGTTTAGACCACAGTGCCACCCGCGTCCTTATCCTCCACGAATCTGACTAGCCCTGCTTCAAAGCCATCTAAGTTTATAGCCATACTGTAGCAGCAAATCCATATTTTAACCTTTGTGTGCGAAGAAATACTTCCTTCTCTTTTTCACTTTGGTCCCCCTTCTCATGGGAATCTAGTACAGAAATGATATAACTAAAATGCTGGAAACAGTGGTAAGGCTCTACCCCAGTTTGTCCTGGTGACCAGTCTCTCATGATCAAATCCCTGGTAAACGTTGGTTTACTATACCAATGCCATTTTCATAGAAATGCCAACCAAATGTATTTCCCAGGATGACAAAGAAGAGAAATTAAGTAAGTAAATCTAACTTTGTTTACATTGTGAATTATACAATAATAATAACAACAAAAATTTCATCCTTCACAACGCTCCAGATCCATTTGAAACTGTTTGAGCAATGCCTGCTGAGATACCAGAAGCCAGGAAGCTGACTGAATGAAACATTCAGAAATGACTATTCATGTATGCATGAATATGACAGCAGCAAGAATACTACTGGCCCAGAGATAGAACAAAGAGAAAGTTCCAATCAGAAAGGAATGGCTGATGAAGATGATGGACTATGCCGAAATGGTGAAACAAGGAATGAGAAAAATTTATAATGTACTTAAGAGAACACTAGAAACAATGGAAAAATGAATTACTACTTTTTAAACAAATTAGAGAAAATAAGATTAGCAGAAGAAGAGGAAAGATTGATAATGGTAACCATGGAAGGGCAGAGGGAAGTCAAGGGGTTCAGAGGAGAAGGAGAAGAAGAAGAAGAAGAAGAAGAAGAAGAAGAAGAAGAAGAAGAAGAAGAAGAAGAAGAAGAAGAAGAAGAAGAAGTTGTTTATGCCCCACCCATCTGGCTGGGTTTCCAAAGCCACTCTGGGTGGCTTCCAACAGAATAATAAAATGCAATAGTCTATTAAACATTAAAAAGCTTCCCTAAACAGGGCTGCCTTCAGGTGTCTTCTCAAAGTCTAGTAGTTGTTTTTCTCTTTGACATCTGGTGGGAGGGCATTCCACAGGGTGGGTGCCACTACCGAGAAGGCCCTCTGCCTTGTTTTCCATAACTTGGCTTCTTGCAGCAAGGGAACCATCAGAAGGCCCTTGGCACTGGACCTCAGTGTGCAGGTAGAATCCTAATTGAAGTGGTGAAGGACGTGTTTGAATTTAAATTTGTTATGTAAAATTTAATAAAAATATATTTTTTTAAAAAAATATTCTGTGTTTGTCTATGGGGGCTTCAGTGCTCCACTGGGGACTTTGCACCATGTACAAAACTAGCATAAAAATGTGACCCTATACAGGCCTGCTCAGAGGTAAATCCCATAGAGTTCAATTGAGGAGCAGCAGAGAGCTATTGCACTCATACCACGCTTGATGGCTTCTCAGCGATATCGGGTTGGCAACTGTGGTAAACTACCAATGTCAAGGAGGGCACTCCCTACCTGTTTGTGTACTGCATCGATCACATACATCGAAAGAGCACACCTGACCCTCTGAATTAGAGCTCCTTGGTCATTGCGGTAGAATCAGAAGCTCCCCACGACACAGTTCTGTCACATGGCTCCCCCCCACAAAAAGAAAAATACGAAGGACAAGCCTTACCGTCTACAATTATGAGCAATCATCAGCCAAGTAGTGATCTTGCTTGATGAAATCTACTGCACAGATTTCAACAGAAGCGGGTGACACATGCTGCTTTTAACAACAATCAGCAAAAAATCAATTTCGGAAACATCATGCACCGGCAGCTTATTTAAGGCCCATTATTTAAAGCCACCTTCTGCAAAGCTAGATGGAAAACAATGTGAGTCTTTTTTGTAACATTTAAATGGAATATATATATATATATATATATATATATATATATATATATATATCCTTTAATTATGCCTTTCTTCCTTTTGTACCTAGACTTGGAGCAATTCCAAATTGCTTCTTTGTATTTCAACAATATGTGCATCTGAGTTGGAACAAACATTGAAGGTTGCTGCTGTAGTGCCGCCTCTTAGGTCTCCTTGTGAAATAGCCTTAGCTGTTTGGGCATCACTTCTTTGTGTGTGAGAGCCTGTATGGACAGTATGCCTGCTCTCCACTGGTCCAGCATTATTTGATGCAACAGATCCATCACCAGGAGTCTCCATTCCTTTTTTTTTAATAATAATATTTTATTAAATTTTTCCAAAGCATTACAAAAAGAAAAAGAGAAAAAATAAAAATAAAAAAATAAAAAAGCAATTAAAAACAATTCAATCTTTCATGACATATCTTACATTCGCTTGTTTCCCGGACCTCCCCACACCTCCCCTCTTTGTATTCCAGTTCAATTTATTTATTCAGCAAATCCTTTCCCTCTTTACCTTTATCCTTAGCTTGGTCTTAATATATTATAACTTTAATTTTCAACTGTTAACAATCAATTTTTTCATATTCCTTCATAATATTATTACTAAAAAACCCTTAGCCTCAATCCAACATCATTCTAACATTCATTAATTTTACAATATTTCTGTAGATAGTCTTTAAATTTCTTCCAATCTTCCTCCACCAACTCTTCTCCCTGGTTTCGGATTTTGCCGGTCATTTCCGCCAATTCCATATAGTCCATTACCTTCATCTGCCATTCTTCCAGGAGTCTCCATTCCTTCCCGAAACCTTGTTTCCCTGGCACTCCGAATGGATGATGCTGGCATGAAAAGCAATTCTGTTATGAACTGTTCCCGTCTACCCGGTGTAACGTCATCATCATCACCCTCGTTTTATTTGTATGCCGCCTTTCCATAGTTGAAGCTATGCTCAAGGCAGGTCACAACATGACAAGATTTACATAATTACAAGCATAGCAGAAGTCATAAACAATAAATCAAACACATCGAAACGTACACAACCAACTGGAAACAATTTTCACGTAAATCATAAGTTCTAAAACTTAAGATACAACAAGAATATCAATAGCAGCAACAAGCTCTCTCAAACCTACCCCCCATAAACAATACTCCAGCCCAAGAACCTGTTCAACAGCCTCAGCTTTTGTAGCTGGAGTCAGTCAGCACCCCACTCTTCCCGGCCAAATGGGGAAAGGCTAGCAAGGCAGGGTGCAGGTCTTCCGGGGCTCACAGCCAAGATGGTCTCATTTAAAACAACACAGATTAAAAACAATTTAAAAGAAAAGCCCTCACTGCTGAGCAGCAACTGCAGTCCTTGTGAAGCCTGTCAGGCTCTGCCCCAAGCCAGGTGGAGAGAGGCAAGGGCAGAGCCCTTCAGACCCTCAGCAGGCCGTCTTTAAAGCAGTCCCACAACATCTGGAACGATGCTCCTGTCCTAAATGGTCTTGTGTTCTTCAATACCCTGCATGGAGCTTGGACACGTGCTTCCTGCTGTCCCTTGCATTGCTTGGTCGTTTGAACTCTCTTTGCAAAATTCTTAGTCCAGTGCCCTGTTTCCTATGGTAGCCTATTAAACATATGCTTCTGTGAAACCCAAAAGAAGGACTTGATGGTAAGAACCCTGTCACACTGCTTGCCACCCCCACCCCAGCCACTAGTACCCAAGGGGTCAGCTACCTTTTTCAGCCATGGGCCAGTCCACTGTCCCTCAGACCATGTGGGGGGCCAGACTATATTTTTGGGGGGAAATGAATGAATTCCTATGCCCCACAAATAACCCAGAGATGCATTTTAAATAAAAGGACACATTCTACTCATGTAAAAACATGCTGATTCCCAGACCGTCTGTGGGCCGGATTGACAAGGCAATTGGTCCGCATCCGGCCCACGGGCCTTAGTTTGCCTACCCCTGGTATACTGCCTCTGGTCTACTGCAATGCACTCTGTGTGGGGCTGACATTGAAGACAACATGGGGACTTTAACCAGCCCAAAACATGGAAGCCAGGGTACAAACTCATGTTCTGAAACAGCTGCAGAGGTTCAAAGTTAGGTTCTGGGCCCAATTCAAGAGGCTCACGTTGTTCTTTAAAAGATGCAAATGACTCAACTGGAAGTTGTAACTTCATTTGCTCAATTTCTGTAAGCCACATATAGACTATCCTAGGGAGAAAGCTTTCAGCATTTGGGACATATTAGTTTGGAGAAAAGATGAACAAAAGATGACATCACAGAAGTTTATACCAGATGTCAAAGAGAACAACAACTACCAGACTTTTAGAAGACATCTGAAGGCAGCCCTGTTTAGGGAAGCTTTTAATGTTTGATGTATTGCAGTATTTTAATATTTTTTTGGAAGCTGTCCAGAGTGGCTGGGGAAGCCCAGCAAGATGGGTGGGGTATAAATAATAAATTATTATTATTTATTATTATTATTATTATTATTATTATTATTATTATTATTATTATACAATTCTGTGTGGCACGAAGAAAGTGGACGGAGAAAAGTTTTTCTCTCCTGCCATCAGATAACACTCAAAATGGTGAAGCTGGAAGATTCAAAACAGATAAAATAAAGCAAGTTTTCTACTTTCATTCTTGCGTCTCTGTCACCAAATACTGTGGAACACAAGCAGGCAGAGGCACCAGCTTGGAAAGAAGATTGGAGAGGGGCTGATAACTTCTGTGTGATGTTGCACACATGAAGCTGTGTGATGACACCAGGACACGGGGAGGAGCCAGGGAGCAGAGCCAAATGTGATGGCAGCACAGCTTCAGTGGCCAGGGGCTCCTCCTCTGTGGTAGTTGGACCTCCTCCTCCTCTTCCTACCACTGCTGCCACTTCCTGGGGTCTCTTCCCCAGTCTTTTCCTTATATATCAGTAGGAAGAGGAGCTGCTGGCCACTGAAGACATGCCATGCTATACTCACCTCCACAATTGGCCTCTTCCTGCCGCCACCACTGGTTGGGGGTTTCTTCCCCACTCCTTCCCCTCCATGGCAGAAGAAGGAGAAGGAGCCATTCACTGAAGCTACATCACACTTGGCCTCCTCTGCTTCCTGATTTTTAAATATTGCCCCCTCCCAGATAGGGCTGGGCCCCTAGCAGTTGGCATCCTTGCAAGCAGGAGGAGATACTTATTCTGATGTCCGGCTCATGGGTTTCCCATAGAGACCTGGCTGGCCAGTGCTGGAACATAATGTTGATGTAGACAGGCCTTTGCCCTGCGCCAACAGGGCTTTTCTTACATTCACAAGCATTGCTCCCCAACATCACTGTGAAGGTCTTTACCCATTTCTATTTCTGTCTTTCTCCATTTCCTTCCGGGCTACTCTGAAAAAAAACAACAACTAATGACCAGCCACTTCATCACTTTGACGCCGGGGAATAATGCGAATTTTATTTGGTGGGATCACGTTGGCAGAAGGGATACTGCGAACGAAGCCGCAGGATCAACTATTATTCCCAAAATATATTTTGCTCAAGTTGCTTTAGCCAGGCTATTTTTCTTGCCTCAAACTCTCTTTTCTGAGTCATATGTCACCGTTGCTTAATGAGGACTGAAAAGTCTCCAACGTCCTGCTGATATGGCCCACTTTAGGTCTAGGAAAGAGATTGGCAACTGAAGGGTTTCTCTTCACTGAGATGGGGGGAGCAGCACCTCTGCATAATTTTCTGTTAATCATCATGCTGGGATTGGAAAACAAAACTCAGTTCATTTTATACTTAAAACTGCATTTGTTATCAAGCTGTGTTGTTGTTTTTTTATGATACGTCTGGGATTCAGGGCCATGTCGCAGTCCAAAGATCATATTTCCACCTGTGCAATCATGCAGGGATTGAAGTAAAGGGGTGGGCAGTAACAGAAGTGAATCTTGACCCAGCAACAGGTGCTACTCTTAGCTCAGTGCGGCAGGCAACATTGCAACCATAAAGAAACCAGGGGTTTACAAGCACAAATGCACACCTTCCCGATGCCACACCTCTCTGATCCTAGGCTAGCAAGAAGCCTTATCCAGAGGAGGGCAACCAAAATGGTCAAAGGCCTGGAAACGATGCCTTATGAGGAACGGCTAAGGGAGCTGGGCATGTTTAGCCTGGAGAAGAGGAGGTTAAGGGGGGATATGATAGCCATGTTCAAATATATAAAAGGATGTCACATAGAGGAGGGAGAAAGGTTGTTTTCTGCTGCTCCAGAGAAGCAGACACGGAGCAATGGATCCAAACTACAAGAAAGAAGATTCCACCTAAACATTAGGAAGAACTTCCTGACAGTAAGAGCTGTCCGACAGTGGAATTTGCTGCCAAGGAGTGTGGTGGAGTCTCCTTCTTTGGAGGTCTTTAAGCAGAGGCTTGACAACCATATGTCAGGAGTGCTCTGATGGTGTTTCCTGCTTGGCAGGGGGTTGGACTCGATGGCCCTTGTGGTCTCTTCCAACTCTATGATTCTATGATTCTAGGTCAAGAACACAATCCATGAAGGAAAAGATACTCAGACTGGGTGAGAGGACTGGGCTGGGAAGAGAGTGGGGCTCAAAATAATAATAATAATAATAATAATAATAATAATAATAATAATAATAATAATAATAAATTCCCCACCCACCTGGCTAGGTTTCTCCAGCCATTCTGGGTGGCTCTCAACAGAGAATTAAAAACACAGTAAAATGTCAAACATTAAAAACTTCCCTAAACAGGGCCTTGAGGATCAGATAGAGAAGGAAGGAAGGTCACATTTAGACCTGACAGCCCCCTCCCATTCAATGTGAAAGATCTGGGAGAAAATCCATAGAACTGTAGAGTTGGAAGGGACCCTGAGACTCATCCAGTCCAACCCCATGAAATTCAGGAATCTCAACAAGAGCATCCCTGACAGATGGCCATCCAACCTCTGATTAAAAACCTCCAAGGAAGGAGAGTTCACCACCTTTTGAGGGAATCTGCTCCACTGACAAATAGCTCTTACTGTCAGAAATATCTTCCTGATGTTTAGCTTGAATCTCCTTTTTTATCATTACAATTATTCCTCTGGGAAGAGCAACTTACTTATGGAGTTCTTTCTGATCACTGGCTACTGCCATTCTCCCAACCATCTTCTAAAATCCTCTAAGATTTCTGCCATCAAGGTTGTGTCATCTGCATATCTGAGGTTGTTGATATTTCTTCCGGCAGTCCAGTTTGCGATTCATTCAGTCCAGCCTTTCATATGATGAATAAATTAAATAATCAGGGAGAGAATATACAGCCAATTTTGAACCAATCAGTTGTTCCATATCCAGTTCTAACTGTAGTTTCTTGTCCCACATAGAGATTTCTCAGGAGACAGATGAGGTGATCAGGCACTCCCATTTCTTTAAGAACTTGCCATAGTTTGCTGTGGTCAATACAGTCAAATGCTTTTGTGTTGTCAATGAAACAGAAGTAGATGTTTTCCTGGAACTCTCTAGCTTTCTCCATAATGCAGCGCATGTTTGCAATTTGGTCTCTGGTTCCCCTGCCAAGGGTGGGATATAAATTCAATTAATAAATATAAATTGTAATCAATCGCTGGAGATGCTTGGGAAGCCTTCTGCATCAAGCAGAGTGTTGGAGTACATGAGAAGATGGGCTGAGGCCCACCCAGTACAAAATTGTTGCAGAAGAAAACTGACAACTTTGCTAGGAAAGTATCTGGGATACAGAGTGGAGGAGGCAACACTGAAACATCTTTAAGAACTTTGAAACATTGTTTAAATATGCAAAACATATGATCCACATCTATATTTGCAAGATGAGAGAAAACAGCTCTGAAGGTAACAGATTTCCTACCAGTTTTTCCATTTTTTAAAAAATGCATTATAAATATGTATTTAAGTCAAAATAGATCTAACAAAGCAAACCTTTTTAAAAGCTGTCTCCCAATATATTTACCTGGATGAACAGATGTTCTTGTCCCTTGAGTAAATAATTAAATGTTTTTAACGAAGCTGCACTTACATATATTTATGAAATAGACTGGGAGAGGGGGGAATCCTATACTCTACATTAATTGCCCTGGTTGGTTATAAGCAGTTTCAGTCCATGCCAGCAATTGGTGACAGTTACCTTTTGCAAAGGATAAACCTGGCCAGTTTCAAAAAAAAAAGATGGAAATGCATGATGATTTGATGTGCTCTGATCCAATTTGGGGGTTTTGCAGGGAGAGGAGAGAAAACAGAAAAGTCACATTCCATGAGTGAAACTCCACTAATGCGAAACTGTCTACAACCCTTTATGTTCACAATTGCAGTTATTGAAATATAAAGTTGGATGGAGTATGCAAGAATATGTCTGGATCAGAAAGCTGAGGAACCAGAAATTCAAACTGAATAGTGAAAGGCCTTTCAGACTTTCCAGAATTTGAAAAACACAGAAGGAGAGGGGTGATCTGTGTATAAGTGAGAGGTCAAGAGAATCGCAGAGGATGTTCAAGCTGGATGGTCAGAGATGTTCGGAAAGTAGCCAAAAGGTCATGGTTTTGTTCCATCTTTTGGGGAGACTCGTTCTTTCTTCCAGACACTTACAAAGGCATTCCATACAGGTATGACTGTGAGTAGGAAGCAGCTAAAGAAATGATTCAAGGGCTGCTGTTGGGTTATTTTGTTGGGTATAAGCAACCTTGCATGTTTCCAGTTTTAACAGATAGTCAGGGGAAATACACTTTGTGGTTTCCTACGAAACCCAACACCTCTGCCCCCTTCTCTTCTTCTGTTTCTGTTTCCCACCTCCTGCATGATGCAGACTCACAGCTGGTTCCCAAAAATACAGGCTTAGAATACAAAGCCAATCTTGTAAATATATAGAAACGGTAGCAAATAACCTTTTTTTCCCCTTTACCAACATGACTTCTGTATTGTATGTTTTATTTACTCTGTTAAGCAATGCTACTGATGTGTGAATGGCTGTGCAGATCCTGTTTCTAAGTTATTTCACTCTGCTATGTAAACTACTTTTGCTTTGTTTTCTTAACACCAAGAGTTTTGAGTGTTCGCAAGCGTAGGGGAAGGAAGGTTCAAGAGTATGGAGAGGAAGGGAGGTATGAAAAGGAGAGAAGAGCAGATTGCAAGCAAGTGAGAAGGTTGGATAAAATTACCTTCAGTTGTTTCTGTTGAAGATGAGGATTTAACAATCTCCCTGGACAACAGACTACAGAATGGTCTACCTTCTCGGTGGCAAAGCCTTGGAATGAGCAAAACTGATCCAAGGTTCACTTCCACCTGAGGATCTGATGACTGGTCATCCTGTATACTTTAGGTTGCAGTGAGTCCCATGCATGTAAGAAGCCACCTTAAGAAGTCACCTTAAGAAGAAGTCAGATCACTGGGGTCCATTCAGCTCAGTATTGTCTACACTGACTGGCAGAAGCTCTCCTGGATTTCAGACAGGAGTCTGTCAAGTCCTACCTGGAGATGCTGGGGTGTAGTGTGGTGTAGTGGTTAAGAGAGGTAGTCTCATAATCTGGTGAACCGGGTTCGTGTCTCCGCTCCTCCACATGCAGCTGCTGGGTGACCTTGGGCCAGTCGCACTTCTTTGAAGTCTCTCGGCCCCACTCACCTCACAGAGTGTTTGTTGTGGGGGAGGGAGGGAAAGGAAATTGTTAGCCGCTTTGAGACTCCTTCGAGTAGCAATAAAGCGAGATATCAAATCCAAACTCTTCTGCTTCTTCTGATGGATGTCAGGAGAGAGATGCAATCCTGGATATCTCATTGCTGTGTTGATGAGCAGCTGGTATGCAGTCTCTGATCCTGAACATAATATATACCCGCCATGACCAGTAGATATTGATGTCCCATCTTCTATGGATTTGTCTAGTCCCTTTCTAAAGCTGACCAAGCTAGTGGCCATTGCTGCATCTCAGGGTAGCAAATTTTACAGTTTAGCTCTGCAAACTGCTAATCCAAACTCCTCCTCCTCCTCCTCCTCCTCCTCCTCTTCTTCTTCTTCTTCTTCTTCTTCTTCTTCTTCTTCTTCTTCTTCTTCTTCTTCTTCCTCTTCTAAGACCTTCTGCATGCAAGGTCCACCAACATCCCTCCTTGTGGTTGCAGCCTTGTGGCATTTGATTTTAAGCATGTTTGCCCCCTTCTAATTTTTACCCACTAAAATTAAATTACACATTTTCACCACTTTGCGGACTTGATCTCTGTTCCGGATTACACGGTCCATAGAACTCCAGGAAACCTGCGACAGTGCCTACACACACCTGATTTGTTTGATTTGTTTGTTCTCATTAAACAGGAACAACTTCATTACCTGGTATCTCTGGGGTGGCTTTTGCAACGGTGATCTAAGGCATGCATCAAGTTCTATGGAGCCACAAGGGGAAATATGCTGTAATTTCATTGTCTGACGCACCCACATTCCTCCAGTAGGAAGGGTAATGCTGGAACCTGCTAAGGAGAGGTTACATTACCACACTGACGTGCTCCTGCTGAGTTAATAAGATGAGCATTATACCTGACAATGTGAGAAAATAACTGAGCCCACTTACATCACAGAGGAAGGGATTCTTGCTTAAATTGTTTATGAATATGTAGCAAAGTAAAAGAGGGTGAAAAGAGGGGAGGAAGACTGCTGTGCTTAGTGATCCATAATCACATTAATACTTTATGTCTATATTTGTCAATATATTAATGCAATATTTTATGGCATGCATTATTTATCCTCACTGCTAAATGTTTTATGCAGGCCTTTAACAATTTTTTTTAAGAGGGGAAAAAAACAACAACCCAACATTGATTTTGATAGATGTTGTTGATTCCAGAGAGACCTTTGTCTAATTTTGGAACAATGAGGAGTTGTTAACATTACATTAAAGGAGACATACGGGATCGGCGCTGAGCACAGTCACCAGAAGCACGGACATTTCTCCCCTCTCCTTCTTGCCTTCTCCATTTCCTGCCTTCCTATTATTTTGAAGCAGCAGAGATTAACTCTGGAGCAATGAAGTTTTGATCACTTCTTGCTTATGCCTGTATCTTTATGAAACATCGGTTAACACCATATGAAAGTCTGCTTGCTGGGGGAATATTGTTGAATGGCTTCCTGCCTTATCTTCTCCAGGCTGTAATGTCACTGTAGGGGGAAAAAAGCCTTGGGAAGACAATTCTCAATGTGTGGAGTTGGACGCCCTACAGAGGAATTGGTAATTCATTGGGAGACATGGCTTTTTGCCAACACACCAGAAGAAAACTCAGGATACAGTATTGGGGGGGGGGTACATTTATTAAACTCTCACAAGTTAAGAAATGCCTTTAGCAAACTGCATTTCTAAGTGCTGCTCACTGCAGTCTGGGATGGCCACTGTAAAAAAAGTCCTGTACACAGACAGACTTCATATTTGATTGTTGATTTATATACAGTTGTACCTTGGTTGCCAAACTCCTTGGAACTCGTATGTTTCGGCTCCTGAACAATCAAAAACCGGAAGTGAGTGTTCCAGTTTTCAAATGATTTTTGGAAGCCGAATGACCGGCGTGGCTTCCACGGCTTCCAATTGACTGCAAGGTGCTCCTGCAGCCAATGGGAAACTGCACCTTGGTTTTCAAACAGTTCCAGGAGTCGGACGGATTCCCGGAACACATTCTGTTTGAGAACCAAGGTATGACTGTACTGATAGATGATAGATACATAGATAGATAGATCCCTATCACATGAACCAGTACCTATCCGCAACCTGACGATTTGCTACATGGCAAGCGAAACCCAAATGGCAACAGCTAATCAGCCACATGGGGAAAATTCCTGCCGTGCCCCTGTCCCAATGACAGATGACAGATGATGGCATAGCAAGGTCAAGCGCAAAATGTCCTAAAAGTAGGGAGAGATGGGCAGGTGTTCTGATGCCCAAGCTGAAAGAGGAAGCTCTGCGTCACATGCATAACTATATATAGGTCCCTCGATCCATTTAGACCCCATTGGCCAGATTAAACCCAGCAACGAGGGACCTACCAATTGGGTGTTGTGGCTGTCCAATATACTCACCCACAACCAGGAGGTCAGTCTCCAGGTCTCATCGCAACACGTGCCCTTTTTTAGGGAGGACACACTTTATCAGTTAGCTTGAGCCTTACATAGAAACCAAAGATGGGGTGCCCTGTGCAAGACCATATTTTGGCACTCTCCCACCGCCTCTCACCTTCCGTTGTGTTCATTTCACTATGCCATAGTTGTGACGCCCTGCGACACCCTCTAGGCTCAGCACCAAGTGCGGCGGAACCTGTTGCACTGCCCTAAATTGGTCTCTGCCCAAGAGATCATTTTCTGAAACCTTTGATCACACATGCAAGCACACACACCCCAACAGAAATGCTCTGGTTTCTTTTGAGTGACAATAATAGCTTTGTAATACACAGAGTGGCCCTCTATAAATGGGCTGCAAAAGGAAAAATTGCTATAAATTGTTGTGGCGATTCAGAGGTCTAATCTGAAATCAAGATGGATTTGAATTTGTTGGTGTCTCTGAAACCTCTCCCTTTTACATCATGGATGTTGGCTTATATTATGGTTGGATGTTTGTTGTGTTTTATTTTACTAACACTATTGCTACAAGTTTGCCATGGCCTTTGGCTGGAACAATAAACTTATGAACTGAACAATTAAATATAATGGCCCAGAGCAATGGCTCCCAACCCTTTACACTCTACTGCCCCCTTTGAGTCCATAAACTGATCTCTAGTTCCCTCTACTCTATTTTTTTTTATAAAAAAAAAACATTATTCAGAATAGTGGTTTGCATAACACACTAAGGAAGCTAATAAAATTCAAAACAATAACAGTTAATTGAACATTTATACAAAATCCAATTAAAACTATTTAGTTTAATTATTTCAACAAAATTCAGGAACTTGGTCCAGTGATGCCAGATTTTGAAAGTCTTGATAGTCATTTACACCTCCAGAGACCCTTTGCCACCTTGTTGCCTCTTAACACCCTCCTATGTAAATCCAGTAGTGATGCATGGAAGTGAGAGCTGGACCATAAAAGAGGCTGATCGCCAAAGAATTGATGCTTTTGAATTATGGTGCTGGAGGAGACTCTTGAGAGTCCCATGGACTGCAAGAAGATCAAACCTATCCATTCTTAAGGAAATCAGCCCTGAGTGCTCACTGGAAGGACACATCCTGAAGCTGAGGCTCCAATACTTTGGCCACCTCATGAGAAGAGAAGACTCCCTGGAAAAGACCCTGATGTTGGGAAAGATGGAGGGCACAAGGAGAAGGGGACGACAGAGGACGAGATGGTGGGACTGTGTTCTAGAAGCTACCAACATGAGTTTGACCAAACTGCGGGAGGCAGTGGAAGACAGGAGTGCCTGGCATGCTCTAGTCCATGGGGTCACAAAGAGTCGGACACCACTAAACAACTAAACAACTAAACAACAACAACAACAAATGTAAATCCACCACCCTCCAGGGGGCAGTACCACCCAATTTTGGAACAACTGGCCGAGAGGATCTGCGAACCAAATTAGAATGAGCCAAAGCAAAATATAGTCAAGGCAGGAAGTTCTCTAAGTCAGCGAGCACCAGATTGCTCTCCTCTTCTGGGCATCTTTACAGATGACACCTGCAGACCCGGAGCAAAGCACTGGAATGAATACATTTCCCCCTAATGTGTATTCAAAGCGAAAGTAGAAAGAATGAAGGGAAAGCATTTATCATACGTATGTGTGTGCTTATGGAGATATAATCTCCATGTTGGAAAAAATGTCATGTGTGAACTGGTGACTCAAAGATTTCCTACAAGAAGTTGAAAGGCAGATATAATTATTCAAGCCTATGTATGCAGTACATCTGTATAAATAAACCACCATATTATAATACCCCATTGAGATATATATGTTTCCTCACTGTCTCACAACCTACAGCTCTGAGAGGTGGTTTAGGATGAGAGGCACTGCTAACTCCAGAGCATCTCTGAACAGGAATATTAATCCAAATTTCCCCATTTTAAATCAAAGCACTATACAACACTGTCATATCTGCACTCACTCTATCTTCATTGAGTAATGTTGAGTAAGTAGTTGAGTAAGATTGTCTTCCATAAAGACAGTTTTAACATTGAGTCCGTAAGTGACTGTGGAGGCCAATTCTAGACCCACACGTCCTTCCACAGTGGGGACATTGGTTTCCGGGCGGGAGTTGATCATGGCGTGGATTTGCCAAGCGTGCCTTCCTCTTAGCACGTTTCTCCCTTGCGTCCTGAGTTCGAGTTTCTTCAAAGCCCATGACACCTTTGGTAAAGGCTGTTCTCCAATTGGAGCGCTCGCAGGCGTTTCCCAATTGTTGGTGTTCATACTGCTTTTTGTTTTAGATTTGCCTTGAGACAGTCTTTAAACCTCTTTTGTTGACCACCAGCATTACGCTTTCCATTTTTAAGTTCGGAATAGAGTAGTTGCTTTGGAAGACGATCATAAGGCATCTGCACAACATGACCAGTCCAACGAAGTTGATGTTGAAGAATCATTGCTTCAGCACTGGTGATCTTTGCTTCTTCCAGTACTCTGGTATTAGTTCACCTGTCTTCCCAAGTGATGTGTAAATTTTTTTGTTATTCAGTGTCTCACCCTTCCATTGCCCTCTCCCCAACTTAGCCACTGCTGTTTCCTCTAATTGCATGGACGAGGGATCACATAGTGAACTGGACGTAACAACAATAGAAAGCCTACTAGAATTTGATGCACAGATACACATTTTTATTTGTTTATTAAATTTCTATACAATTCTTCACCCAAGGATCACAGGGCTTTTTACAATATAAAAACACAAAATTCCATACCTTAGTTTACGCACGCAGCTTAAAAGGCCACAGAGGGCACGTGAGGGTGGTAAAAAAGTGAGAGCAATCAGAACATTATCGCTGATTCCCCCCCCCCCTTTAAAAACATCATCCATAAGAGAGCATGCTTTTCTTATTGATGCAAATGTTCACCAAACATCACTGAGAAGTTATAGTCTGACCCCAGTTGCCATTGCGATTTTTTTCAATTCCTCTTTGGCCACCGGGATCGTTTGAGCCGATTTTTCTTCCTTTCTCCAAATCGGTAATTCCAAATTGCATTACGCCGTGCCCTTTTCAAATCCCTGCTGTGCACAAAATTCCTCGGGAATGTCTCTTCCCTAGGTCCATTTTTCCACATTTATTATTATTATTATTATTTAAGGCTCATAAAGTGGGTTGCTGCGTCCTGTGTCCCCCCCCCTTCCCCATCTCCCCAAGACAGATGAGGCAAATAGCTCCGTGGGGGCTCCTCAGCCCCACTGCTTCACAGAGCCACGGCATATGGAGGCAAACCCCCAGGCGCTGACATTAGCTCTTGTGCTCCAGGTAACTCATTTAGCTTTGGTGTCATTTTACAATAAATATACCATCCACCGACACAAATTAGACAGCTATTGAGATTAATTCAGAGCCTCTATCGGCAACATCTTAAATCAAAAATCAGTCTTTATTAGCATGCCCGGCTGTACAGTTTGTGGGTCTCCCCCCCTCCTCCTCCCTGCCGTCCCTGCCACAAGAATAAATGAGGCCCTTTGGTTGACACAGCATATCAAGTGTTTTATAATGGTCTAATTGTAGCTAATGGTTTGTGCAGCTAATTAAGGCCCTATGAATTACAATAATCACTCAGCCTCATCTTCTAAGCCAGATAGTTCTATTCAGCCATTCCTTCGGTAAAGGGGAGGAGAGGAGGGGAAAGAAGAAGAAGAAGAAGAAGAAACAGATAGCATAATGAACCTTTAGGCTCATTAGACCACAAAGAAATTAATAGAAGTCATTCTCTCTCATTCATATATATATATATATATATATATATATATATATATATATATATGATTTTGCTTGGGAGTTATTACAAAAACATTTACTTTAAAGGGACACAGGTTCTTGCTATGTGGGGAAGGGGTGTGTGTGTGTGCAAATATGTTTTCCCTCTCCCGCTTCCTTCCAGAGTGAATTCATTAACAATGTCGGCATGTGTCTTTCTGCAATAGATTCTAATTGTGAAGCGGGGGGTGAAATAAATTCATTCAGGGGGAAGGAAGAGGAAAACTGTGGAAAATGTTTTTTTTCTGTTGTTGTTGTTGCTGCTGCTGCTCTGGAACTCCACGTGGCTCTATTGTTTGTTTGCTGAAAACATTTGTACATCTCTTTTCCTGAAACGGCAGTGACAACGCCAGGTAGCTGATGGGCCAGGGGGAAGCAAAAGTAGGTTTAAAACACCCCAAAATGCAATTGCACTAAAAAATGAAATAGGGGCAAAGGAAGTTGCCTCGTGCTGAGCCAGACCATTGGTCCATCGAGATCAGAAGCAATTATTTGAGGTTTCAGTCAGATTATCTCCCTGCCCTACCTGGACATGTCAAGGATTGAACTTGGTTCATTCTGCATGTAAAACAGATGCTGGGACAATGAGCTGTGGCCCTTTCCCCAATGACACCCCCCACATGCACACCAAAAGGGAAGAAGGTCATTGCCCCAAAGCATAAGAAGAGTTTGGATTTGATATCCCGCTTTATCACTACCCGAAGGCGTCTCAAAGCGGCTAACATTCTCCTTTCCCTTCCTCCCCCACAACAAACACTCTGTGTGAGGTGAGTGAGGCTGAGAGACTTCAGAGAAGTGTGACTGGCCCAAGGTCACCCAGCAGCTGCATGTGGATGAGTGGGGAAGCGAACCCGGTTCACCAGATTACAAGACTACCGCTCTTAACCACTACACCTTCTATGCAAGCATTCAACCTATAGAGGGGATCTTGTTTACCTTCCTCTTTTCTTATAGCTAACCCTGCAACACAGCTGCAGAGCATGTCCTCATGGCGCCCAGGGCAGGTCTTGGAGGATATGAGAAGGACACAATAGGGCATGGTCTGTTGCATCATCCTGAATCTGCTATGCCAGCATTTGGTTTAATCTGGTTTAATTGATGGACAGTCTACTTGTCTTTGAGTTGTATACAGCCCACCCTATAGCTATATGAGAAAGAAATAATAGATGAATAGAAACAGGGTGAATAGAAATCAATGGGGAAACTGAGTGTGTCCTGGATCAGACCATTGATCCATCTTGCCTAGCACATTCTTCTCTGAGTGGCAGGAGCTTCCCACCATCTCAGACTGGGTCTTCCAAGGCTTTGTATGCACAATGCATGCCGCTGTACGTCACAGTTGCTCTGACAAGGAACAGACCTGCCCCATTTTATACTTGTTTTCATGTAGTTTTATCCTGTCCAAACCATGTGTGGCTTTATTTGCACCTGTTGGTAACTTAACAGGTTTAATCATGGGGTTTTATAAAATGCTCGGGGAGGGCTCTTAATACAGGCCTGCGGCAGGCTTTCTCCCAGGCTAAAGGAGAGGCAGTCCAGGTTGTACTGAAGGGGAAAGCACAAAAGTTAATTTGTTTAATTCACCTTAATGTTTTGACTGGCATTGGCTCTCCAACCAGGAGGTCGTTGCCAGGTCTCGAATGTGGCCCTTTGTTTACATTCAAAGCTTGTGCTGCAGCGCTCAGGTATTTTCTAGCTTCTGAGTCCCATCCAGTACATAGATAAACCAGTTCACTCACCCTTGGGGATATATTGCAATATACAAGGCTGAGTCCTCCAGTGACAATTAAGCTCTTGAATTACAGAGCTATAACCTTATCCAAGGTAGGCACCGTGGCGTCTGAAAACAGTGACTTTCCCAAAGTGAGTATGATAAATGGGAGCACTTTCTCCTTGTTTGAGACACTAGTTTTATGTGACTATATTGCAGCAGCAGGATGGAAAAATCCTTCATTTGTGTTTGTAAATATTATTGACACTGGCAGCATATTCTGCCCCCCGCTCCCTAAGACCTAAGATTTATTACATTTTACTTCAAAGCAATAAGAGTTGGCTGGAATTTCTGAATGTAGGCTTTGAGGATTGCCTTGCTTTTGTAAGCTCTTGGCCATCAGAGAGGAGAGAGAGAGAGAGAGAGAGAGAGCGCATCCTCTTCTCCTATCCCTTTCTTACTAATTGCATTCCTTCCCTGATTCAGCTGACAGGCTGCTGAACCTAGAATGTGATTTGCCTTTGGTAGATCTCATCCTGGCAACAGGGGATGCTTGCAAAAGAGGAGGAGAAGGAGACGAAGAAGAAGAAGAAGAAGAAGAAGAAGAAGAAGAAGAAGAAGAAGAAGACTCTTCTTTTTACTAAAACTTCCAGATGGGGCTGTTCTTCCCATTATGGGGAAGAGATGAAGCTAAGTGGTAGAGGATCTTAATTGCATATGACAGGTCCCAGGGTAAATTCCAGGCATTTCCAGGTGAGGTTGAGAAAGACTTCTTGTTTGAAAACCCAAATATCCACTGCCATTGAGGGTAAATGATATTGAGGTTTTGGATCAGTGGTTTGACTTAGTAGAAGGCAGCTCACTGAGTTTCTATTAAAACGAGGGAAACATTGTTTGTTTGTTTTAGCTGTACTGTCTTTTGTTTTTACTCTCAGGAAGAGGTGGTTGTGGGATTGTTGTGCCTCTTGTTTCACAAACAATTGCCCAGTTTGGGGTATTCTGTATCTAGACATTTTTGTTTGTCCGGAAGGGGGCACCATTTTCTGTTTTAGGCAGTAAGATGTCTTAGAGTCAAATATATATGGTCTAACTCCCTGCAATGCATGGGTCCAGCCCTGTGTGACAGAATCCATTTCTGCCTGCAAATGCACTTTTAGAAATTATGAAGCTGATCTGACATGGCTGCTTCTGCAGTAAAGACTGGTTATATCTGGGCTGAATATGTGCAATCTGAAAGCATGTGCTCCTTGATACCCAGAGATTTGGACTCTTGACCCTGAAAAATGGTCAATCAATTTGTTACAGATCCCAGGGCAATGCACAGAAGTCTCTTTACCCACCTTGTGAATGAGGTATAATATCTGCTGATGCAAGACCGGTGATGACTACTCACCTGGATATCTTAAAAGGTGATTAGACAAATTCATGGAGGGCAAGGCTATCAATGTCTACTAGCCATGTTGCCTGAATATAAGTCCAGGATCAGAAGCAACATACCAGTTTTGGGAGAACAGCAGTAGAAGAAGGGCTAGTGCACTTAGCCACTGGCTGGAACAAGATGCTTTTGGCCTAGACAGGCTTTGGACTGATCTAGCAGGGCTCTTATGTTATCTTTCTAATTAACAACATTATAAGGAGCGTCTCCACACCCATTGTTCTGCCCGGATGCTGAGGTCCAGTGCTGAGGGCCTTCTGGTGGTTCCCTCACTGCGAGAAGCAAAGCTACAGGGAACAAGGCAGAGGGCCTTCTTGGTAGTGGCGCCTGCCCTGTGGAACAGCCTCCCAGCAGATGTCAAGGCAATAAACAACTATTTTACTTTTAAAAGACAACTGAAGGCAGCCCTGTTTAGGGAAGTTTTTAATGTGTGACATTTTTATGTATTTTTAATCCTTGTTGGAAGCCGCCCAGAGTGGCTGGGGAAACCCAGCCAGATGGGCGGGGTAGAAATAATAAATTATTATTATTATTATTATTATTATTATTATTATTATTATTATTACCTCAGCCATCTGGCTGGTTTTCCCCAGCCACTGGGGGTGGATTCCAGCACATATAAAAACATAATAAAACATCAAACATTAAAAACTTCCCGATACAGAGTTGCCTTCAGATGTCTACAGAAGATAGTATAATTATTTATCCCTCATCTGACTATGGAATTATACTATACTAATTATACTACAGAAGGTAGTCTAATTATTTATCCCTCATCTGACGGGAGGGCATTCCACAGGCCAGGCGCCACTGCCAAGAAAGCCCTTTGCCTGGTTCCCTGTAACTTCACTTCTCTCAGTGAGGGAACTGTCCTAGGTGCTGGATCTCACTGACCAGACTGGAAGGTGGAGGTGGAGATGCTCCTTCGGGTATATAGGGCCAAGGCTGTTTAGGGCTTTAAAACATCATGGAGTTCTTTATGACTTTTTGAGGGGATGTGCTGTGAACTTGGGTTGCTTGGGTAATTCAGACTTTGTGAGTGCTTCTAATAAGTGATGTAGCCGGCACTTTTTGAGTTAATGTGTGTTTGAAACTCAGTTTTCCACCAGCTTTATCCACCGGCTCTCATACCGCCTGGATGTTACAAGACAGTTCCCATCTCTAAAAATGTATCAAAATGCTTATAAGATGAATATATTGAGAGAAAATACATTTGGAATGCATATTTCAAGAGAGAAAATGGGTTTGGAATGTGCATTCACCCAAAAGGTGATGGTCCTTAAATAAAGAAAACCAACTTAGAAATGAGAGATTTCTTCTTCTTGGTAATTTAAAATCATTTAATCAACTTAACGATTTAACTAAATTATCTGTGGTTGTATTTCTAATAAGGCAACACATTTAGGATGAGATATATAGGAGGCCAGCTCCCAACCAGGAGAAATCCCTCGTTTCTGATTTGGCTTTGGCAAAGTAATGAAATGAGATATAATACGGAGAACTCATCAACAACTTCACAATATTCTCATTTCAGCTTCATAGGGAAATTTTGTGTTCTCAGTTCATTCAGAGGTTTTCTGGTGACAACATGAGTCTACCGTACATGTGTCTTTAATGTAACACTGTAATTTGTTTTACATGCTCTTTTATATTTTTTATTGTAATGCACATTGTATAGCTATTTCCATTAACAGCACCCACTCTTTCTTATATTGTCAATGGGGGCCACTGAATTTGTCTGTGTGTGTGTGTTTAGGAATGTGTGTTCAAACACATATTTAAATGGTAATTTTAATGCAGATTATTATTTTTATTAAAAATACAAAGTGATGCAGAACTGGGACTGAATGTTCTTTTTGGTTAACATGTGCAAAAGCAACATGGAATATTTTTTAATAGATCCTCCTGAACTGCAAACTTTCATATTCTGCCTCTAGGCAAAACAGTTTGGTGGCAGGAAGCATGATTAAAATTTACCTAAATTGAATTTGCATGTGAGGCTTGTCTGAACATGAAATCTTCACTATTTGGCAGGGAGGGGATGATGGCTGTCTTGCAAAACCTGGTTCTGGTTCTGCTATCAAATCAAAGGACCAATGGCTTCTTCTACACCAGTGCCAAGAAAAATGGTTGACTGCATGTCCCCTTCTGCTTGAAATCCTTGACTTTCCCTTGACGCTTAAATTATCCATCAGGAATCACATTTTCTAATGAGCATTCTTTGATGTCTTGTTCCTCATCTTAATGTTAAGTACTTTTCTCTGCCAAGGTGACCCGAAGAAGTGGTAGCACTTAAATGATTGTTCATTTGTAGCGCCTTTCTCATGGACAGTGTGATAATCTTGTCTTGACAGTGAGGGGGCCTGGGGTTAGTTCACTTCTCTCTCCATCCCACCCCCAAACTCCACATTCTTCTCTGTCCTTGCCAGAATACAAATCAACGTGACGGTCTATGCTGTGCTGAAAGGCAGACACTCCTTTCTTAAGTGTGTGACTTCCTTGAGCTGTAGTAAGATTAGCCCTTTGCAGTGATGGCCATCACTTGAGTGAAAATCCAGACCCTCCAAGTGTCCCTATTTTCCAGGGACAGTCCCAGATTTACAGAAGCCATCCCAGTTTCTAGTTTGATTCAGGGATCTTCCACTTTTCCTTAGGATGTCCCTATTTTCATCAGAGAACTGTTGGAGTGTCGTCTCTAATTTTCATCAGAGAAATGTTAGAGGGTATGACTTAGGCCTTCCTTCTCCAACTACTGTACTTTTCCGTGCATAAGACAAGTGGGTATTTGGCGTGATATTGTTGGCTGTGGCAAGGGCTGGTGTTGATTGGTTGTCAGTGTGGGATTATGGTGGGTGATGGGCATCTTATGCCAGTGTGGGAACAGATGATAGGCAGCTTTTGCAATGCACAAAGGGCTACTCACTCCCCCCCAAAAAAGATCAACAAGTCTGGCAAGCCTCCCCCCAATAAAGCTCAACAACTCAGGGCAATCTTCCCCCATTTTCTTAAGTTTGTGTACCCAAAAATAGGGGGCACCTTATACACAGGGGCGTGTTATACACAGAAAAATACGGTAATCTACCCAAATGCACTCGGACTGCATTCATTCGTGCAAGTGATACGATGGTAATAATACCATGCTAAAGTGGCCATGGGAAACGGGAGGGCTGCAGAGATTCAGGCTTTCTCTTAATATGTTTATCCTCCTTTACAAATCCAACATGTGCTGCCCTAGTTGCGGGAACCTGCAAAGCAGCAATAGGGAAGAAATACATTTGATTTGCTTTTTAAGCTGGACCACCCCAATCTTCGTGCTCCGAAACATGCCTGCATATTGAAAAACAACTCCCAGTGCAGTTGTGCACTTCTCTAGGTCTTGCAGTGCATTTTCTGTTCGGAAAAAGGTGTGCACCAGAAAAAAATGTGTGTGCACATGATATATTTCATTTTTAAAATGTGTATGCATACATTAAACATTTTACCGAGAGCAGCCCTCCTGAAATTAATGAACAAGAGTAAGGGTGTGTGTGGGTGTGTGTCTTTTCTTTTCATAAAGAGGTCTACTCAGGGTGAAACTTAGTTGAATTCCACCCTATGTGTGGGATACAATGAGATGGGAAGGGATGCACAGACATATGATTATACGCCAGTGAGGCAGAAATCAGGCAGAATCCGCTCTTTAGGATGTCTCTTCTTCAAAGTAATAAAATGATAACTGGAAAGCTTAAAAAAAAAATAAAAATCTCCCCTCTTTTTTCTGTTCTTATTCTCACTACAATCGTTTTCTAACAGAGTAGCAAAATCTGCTTTCGAAGTTCCTAGCCCATATGACTTCAAGGCCTATGAAGGAAGTGCCTTGTGTAACTGCATGCCTGAAGGGGCGTCTGGCCTGATGGTTCCAGCGAGAGCACGGCTAATGCTTCAGTGCCCACATGTACTTCTTTCACACTCCTCATAATCAGGAGAAGCAGAATTATGCCAAGTGAGCAAAAATATGCAAATATCTTTAATTTGCATGACTTATAGAGGTCACAGTATTCTGATTTTCTTGGCACATAATATTTCTAGCTCAGAGTCCACATAGCACTGTTCATGATGATGAGTTAGCAGGAGACGGGGAGCGGGGGGCTGGGAGGGGGGGGAATATGCTGGATCTCATCCATCTCGTTCGGCATTCTGTCCAACAGTGGAAAGCCAGATGCTTCTAGGAGCTCATAAGCCTGGAAAAATGGCTATGGCACCTCCTGTTCATTCCCTGAATCGGATACTCGGGGGAATTCTGAACATGGAGTTTCCAAGTTTCTGTTATGGTGAGTGACCATTGATTGACCTCCACTCCATGAATTCATTTAATACTTTTACAAAGCCATCACTGGGTGTAGACTAGAGGTGAGCCGAGCAGCTAATTCTGTCCTGCTGTGGACTCTCTGAGACTCAGTCACATATGGCTTCTTCCTGTTCCTTCCTTTTCATGTTATTGCCTCCCATTCTCTCCTGTTGTACACAATTTGTACATCCTTTTTTCTTTTTACATTACATTTGCACTTTTCAGATAAAAATGTGCACTTTTCTAAGTTTTCCACCGCGCCACCAGTAAAATGTACATTTTTAAATGCATCTTTCATATTGTATCACAGTGTGGTATGCTGGCCTGACAGCCACAGACAGAAAGTCTCTACAGAGGGTGGTGAATACAGCCCATGATATCATGGGCTGACCCTTGAGTCTGCTAGGTGACATCGCAAGGGATTGTTGCCTTAGGAGAGCAAGAAAAATTATCAGGGATGACTCACACCCCGGCCAGCACCTCTTCAATTGTCTACCCTCGGGCAGGAGGTATAGAAGTATAATCAGCCATACCAACAGGCTAAAAAATAGCTTCTATCCATGGGCTGTTAGGAGAAGTTACACGGGACCAGGCAGAGGGCCTTCTCAGTATTGGCACCCTCCCTTTAGATGTCAAGGAGATCAAGAACTACATAACTTTTAGAAGACATCTGAAGGCAGCCGTGTATTGTGAAGTTTTTCATGCTTGATGTTTTACTATGCTTTTATGCTGTAAGCTGCCCAGAGTGGGGTTGGGTACTAATAATAATAATAATAATAATAATAATAATAATAATACAACTATCATTATTATTATATCCCTCAGATTTACAGAAGCCCACCCAGTTGATAAATAATTATTTATATGCTGTTTTGCTCAGATGTATACCCTTAACTGTTCTTAATCAAATGTTTGCCCATTTTAAACCCAAACCACTGTTGTAATCTCATTTTGGGGGGTCCTGGTGCAAAACCTCTTGAGATGCATTTATTTAGCTGGGTGTTACATTTGTCTCCAAACCGGAGAGCATCGCCAGCTCTTTGGATAGTGAATTCCATATGTTCAATTTTATATTGTGGAGCAAGAAGTGGAAAAGGAAAAGGGGGGAGGGGGGAGAAACAGGTCGGCAGTCATAGCAATGATTGCCTTGGAGGTCCAGACTCGGCGTACGGTTTATTAAGCGATAATGACAAAGCATTGCAGAGAAATAAAAATTCCACAGAAAGAAACAAGAGGTCATATTTCACCTTGCACCTTTTGGAAGAACAAGATGTGTAGAATTTCCTCCTTGGTGCTCATTTCAGAGTACCTGCTCAAAAAATGGCCATCTTTTATCCTTTGTAATGGCAAGGAAGGATGTTCCTATCTACAGTGTATCCTCGGGGCAAGATTCCATCCTTAACTACTTCGGCTTCACTCCAATCTTTTCTCATTATCTAGATCAAAACATTCACTTAAAGGCAACGCTCTGTTTTATGTACGTATTGGCTGGTGTTTTGTTTTTGTTTAAAGCAATAGTTAAGAAGCAATTAATTTCTGGTTTTGCACCTAATCAAGTGTTCAGTTTTCTATACCCATTGTTAATCAATAAATAGCCTCTATAGTCAAGCAAATATCATGGTATATGTTGAAAGACACAGTAAAGTATTCTGAGAGCTATTTCCTGGTTTCTGTATGTATGTACACATACACACACACTAACATATTTGTTTGTTAGGCATATTTAAGGGAGATGGTGGGGCTTATTGTTTTCAGTCAATGAGACTGTGCTTATTCACCCCCAACTGAAAATTTTTAAAGGAAAAAATTGAGATCTTAAGGCATGATATATGGATATTTCCTCAAAATGCAATATTTGTGTAGATCTGCAACTGTCTCAGTCTTTTCCCTGCCACTGTTATCTCATTTGTATTTGGAAAAGCCTGGCTTCATCTCCGTCCTGATTGACCTGACAGCCCTCCCCAAAACCACTTCCCAGGGCAAAGCCATTCTCAGTCTTCTTCCCAGGGGAGTTTGGGTGTAGCAACCCACCCGCCGCTTGAGGGTGGAAACAGAATTGTGGCATGAACTAAAATCCACCTTGCCTCACCCCTGGATAGATGCTGTGGGATGTAATACATTGGTACAGTCGAATGCTAATGTGGTCTCTTGCTGCCGCTGTGCCGCTGGCGCACGATTTCCGTTCTCATCCTGGGGCAAAGTTCTCAAACTACTTCCAGATTAGCAGAGTTTGTAACCCAAAGTGTTTGTAACCTAAAGCGTTTGTAACCTGAGGTACCACTGTATCCTTAACATTCCCACAGGTACTTCCCTATCGTGGGGGAAGTATAGGGAATAATATCTTACCCACGAATGGAAAAAGAAAGGGGAACAAGACACGTAATTGCTAGTGTCTGAAACAAAATCTTTCTGAGTGCAATATTACATGAAGGCATCATGAGGTTACAAAAAGGAAAGTCTAACACTAAGTTATTGGAGAAGAAGGAAGTAAAGTCAGAGAACATAATCAACATTGCAACAAGTAGTTACTCAAAAAGGAATCAGAGAGGGAAGATACAGGAGGCCTTTCTATCGCCCCACCCCACTGATTTGGATAACTTATTGCAAGAATAGCTGCTCACCTCCCACAAAAAGGTGCAGTTGGAAAAATAGTACAGGATTTACAGAAGCAGGGCTGTAACTAATGGTATAGCATGGGTTGCTATTGCCCGGGGCTACACAGAGGGAGTGGGTGGGAGGGAGGGGAATGGAATGCGTATGCACATGCATTCAACTACAGTGGTACCTCTAGATACGAACGGGATCCATTCCGGAGCCTCGTTCACATCTAAGGTAACTAGTGATAGCACGTCTGCGCACACGCTTCGCTTTTCGCTGCTTCTGCACATGCGTGTGACATCATTTTGAGCGTCTGCATATGCGCAAGTGGCGAAACCCAGAGGTAATGCAGTCAGTTACTTCCGGGTTGCCGTGGAGTGCAACTCAAACGAGCTCAACTCAAAGCGTATTCAACCCAAGGTATGACTGTACAGCGTTAACAGCACCCAGAAGATCAGTGCTGGATTTACGTATAGTGGTACCTTTGGTTAAGAACTTAATTCGTTCTGGAGGTCCGTTCTTAACCTGAAACTGTTCTTAACCTGAGGTACCACTTTAGCTAATGGGGCCTCCCGCCACCATATGATTTCTGTTCTCATTCTGAAGGAAAGTTCTTAACCCGAGGTACTATTTCTGGGTTAGCGGAGTCTGTAACCTGAAGCGCCTGTAACCTGAAGCGTCTGTAACCCAAAGTGTTTGTAACCCAAGGTACCACTGTATCCTTAACATTCCCACAGGTACTTCCCTATCATGGGGGTAGTATAGGAATAATATCTTACCCACGAATGGAAAAAGAAAGGGGAACGAGACACATTAATTGCTAGTATCTGGAACAACAAGACATCTCAGGCACCTTAACTGTTTTCAAGTTTTACCGTCCATCTTATAAGATGCATAAAGTGTAATTCTAAGGTTGTGGTTGTGTGTATAAGGAAATATGTGTTTACGTGAACCTAGAACATGTGACATCATGTTCTGCATCAGTGATGAAATATTTTGCTTTGGAGAAGTAAGATGAGTTACTCCATGCTGCTGCCCCCATCCTCTAATCTTCCTGCTAAACTTTAGGTAACCAGATTAGGAAGAAGGAAGACTTTAAGTTCCCCTCAAAAAAAGAGAAGGGGGGGAAAGGCGAGACCCCTGCAAATCTTTTATAGCTTGAAAAGAAAGATTTTAGAAAGCCAAGTATTTACAGTGAATTTCAAGAAGTGGTGATTTCTTTCCCCCCACTCCATTCCCTCCATGCTTTCCCCTGTGACTTTGAAGTTTTAAAAGGTCATATTTGTTTCCTCTGCTCACTAATGGCTCCGTAGCAGTAACTATAATTGATTGTAAAGGGCTCTTTTTTTTGTCATTCTTTATGGATTCAGATGCTACAGATTAGCGGCTCACAGGATTATCAGGCATCCGCAGTCAGAATTGAAGAATTATCAGAGGATAATCTTGTACCATTGCAAACTTTCTGCTATTAGCTATCATCCAATCATTCACTCCAGGAGACCGTTATATATTGGCTCAGCATCTCCGCATTGTTATAGCTTTTCCCCCTTTCTCTTTCAAATGCAGTTTCATGCACCGAAGGGCCCTTACGGAAACTGAATTATAAGCCTCCATTGTAAAACAAAAACTGATTTCCTTTTATTTTATTATTAATTCTCTTTATTTAAACCAAGGTCAAGGTTGAAGAAATGCACCCACGCACACAAGTTATTATTAGGATAATGAAAAGTTATTTATAACTTCTCTCCCATGGGCTCCTCTAGATATCCCCACATTGCCTTGGACTCATTTTGTCTAGTCGGCTTTCTGAGAATGTTATTACTGTGCTAAGCTGGCAATAAATAATTATAGTGTGTCCTATCACTTTGCCACAAGAAAGTGCAATTCATACCATAACATGCATATTAAGGCGGTCTGAAACACTCGGGGAGCATTAAGCATCAAATTCCGATGGCTTGTATGAATGTCCGAAACTAGAATCGCCATCAAAATTGTGGGCAACTAATGAAGACCCGGAAGCTGTCTGCGGACAAACGCCGGCTCCTTCGGCCTACAGAGTGAGATGAGCGCGCAACCCCATAGTCGTCCGCGACTGAACCTAACGGTCAGGGGTACCTTTACCTTTTAATGAAGATGAATGTAGGAATATTCAAGGCAGATAAAGGAAAGGACTTCTTTACATGGTGCATAGTTTAACTCTGGATATCGCCCTCTACAGGAAGCAGTGATGGCCGCAAACATGGAATGTTTGAAAAGACAATCGGACAAATTCATGGAGGATAATGCTCTCAGTGGCTCCATAGTCCTAGGCATTAATCATTTGCAGGTCGCTATAGGAGGAGTAACCTTGCCAACAAAGGTCCATATAGTAAACGCTATGGGTTTCCCAGTAGTGATGTATGGAAGTGAGAGCTGGACCATAAAGAAGGCTGATCACTGAAGAATTGATGCTTTTGAATTATGGTGCTGGAGGAGACTCTTGGGAGTCCCATGGACTGCAAGAAGATCAAACCTATACATTCTTAAGGAAATCAGCTCTGAGTGCTCACTGGAAGGACAGATCCTGAAGCTGAGGCTCCAAAACTTTGGCCACCTCATGAGAAGAGAAGACTCCCTGGAAAAGACCCTGATGTTGGGAAAGATGGAGGGCACAAGGAGAAGGGGACGACAGAGGACGAGATGGTTGGATAGTGTTCTCGAAGCTACCAGTATGAGTTTGACCAAACCACGGGAGGCAGTGGAAGACAGGAGTGCCTGGTGTGCTCTGGTCCATGGGGTCACGAAGAGTCGGACACGGCTAAACAACTAAACCACAAAACAACAATAGGAGGAGTAAGTGCTCTTGTGCTCAGATCCTGTTTCCCATAGGCATCTAGGAGGCTCCTGTGAGAACCGGATGCTGGACTAGTTGGGCGCTTGGCCTGATTCAGCAGGCTCTTCTTATGTTCTTAAATTTGAAGGAAAACCCACCACAGGAAAAAGCATCTGAACAACTTCAGACACTGTAAATATTTTCCTGAGAAGTAGCAAAAATTTCCTTCCTCATCCACAAGACAATTTAACGGACATTTGGAGGTTCTTCCTCAGATAATCTAGACCAGTGTTACCCAAACTCAGACCCTCTAGAGCAGGCAAAGCCAAAATTGGCGCCTCCAGATGCTTAGGGCTACAATTTCTATCTTCTCTGACCACTGGTCCTGTTAGCTAGGTATGATGGGAGTTGTAGGCTGAAAACATCTGGAGGGCCGGGTTTGCCTATGCCTGCTCCAGGGTGTGTTGGACTACAACTCCCATCATCTCTGGCCATTGGCCATGCAAATTGGGGCTGATGAGAGTTGTAGTTCAAAGGACCTGAATGATACCAGGTTGTAGAAGACTGATAAAGGTAAAAAAAACCAACACCAAACATGTGGGTTTTGAGGAAACCCAAAACTATTTCAGAGATAGTGGCAAAAAGCTGTTCCCCTGAAAAGTACCTGTGGGTTATATTTTGGCTATAAATACCAACCTCTCTCAAAATGCCAATATTGCCATCATCCAGTGAAACTCATGACTATCAATTGCTTAGCAACATAGGAACCTGCCTTATACCAAGTCAGGGAATTGGTCCATATAATGTACTGCTTACTCTGTCTGGCAGTGGGTCTCCAGGGTTTGGGGAAAGGTCATCTCTCAGTCCTATCTAGATATGCTGGGAACTGAACATGGGACTTTCTGCCTACAAAACTGATGCTGTAACACCAAACAACAAAGCACTTCTCCAAAATCCCATATTTAATCTGTGGGGGCCATAGACACAGCCTCTGGCAGTAAGACCCATTGAATTCAGTGGGATTTTCTCCTGGGTAAATGTAGTCAGTTGCACTGTAAAGATTTCAGCCAAAAAGATAGGACTGTGAATGTGAACAAACGATGATAACCAACAAGAATAAAATAATAATAATAATAACAAAAGCAAAAAAGAAGAAGAAATGGAAAGATTTTCTTTTTAAAAAATAAAAATTAAAAAACCCCAACAAGAATGACCAAGTAGAGACTGTGCAGCCAATCGTAAGATTCTTATGCTATAGACAGCTTCACCTGTTATCACCCCTGCATGGAGGCACTGACACACGGCAACATCTCCTGTGGTTTTCTACACAAGAGCTGTAATGCGAGAATTGGCTTCTTTGTGTTGGCCTGTTGATACTAGTCATCTTTCGAGATTCTGATTATGACCCTAACTGAGCTTCCTCTGTGCCATGCTGAGTCAGAGATTTCTGTTCATGCAAACTCCCAGACCTTCTTAGGAGTTAATTTAGGCCAGGGTCTTCTGCAGATTAGCCATGGAACTTGGAGGTTCTTTCTCCTGCCAAAACTCATTTCTGCAGCATGCAAAGTGATAAAGAGCATCATGCTGTGAAACAGGTGCAGAGAAACTTTCCTTCAGAAATGGAAGATCATGGCTAGTCTTCTCACATACAGAAACAAGGAGGTTGGAGACTTAAGAACACACTCTTGATCTGGTAGGAAGTTTGTGTTCTGAAATAAGGAGGGTTTTTACAAACATGTTTTCATGGTCAGACGAGTTCTTGGTGGTTTAGAATAACAGTTTCAAATCCCTTTCCCCAGGGGACTGGAGCTATTAAGATATTTGTCTCCAGTGATGGTTGCAATCTGAGTCTGTAGCTTTCCCTGGTGAGTTTTCCGTTGAATAGGAATAAGGAGGAATAATGCACCTTTAGGTGCCAGGCAGAAAGTTCCTCCTTAACCTAGTCTTTGGCTGATTGACATTCAATGCCCCTTTAAAATGTGTTGGGTAATGTGTGTAATTGTGTTGTTTTTGTTTTGTGTTTCTTGTGATTTTATCTTGTGAACTGCCTTGAGACCTGTTGGTATAGGGTGATATACTAACAACAAGAAAAACAACAACAACAACAAATGGAATCCATCAAACCCAAAGCCCACCGCAAATTTTCCTGATCCACATAGATTTGCAGTGAGTTGCTTACAAGGTGTCCTTTATAAGACAAGTAGTAGCAACTTGGAGAAGACTGTGGCACATCGTGGAAAATGAATGACAGATCACGCTTACAACTCTGGAGTGGGAGGAGATCAGCCATATAGACCACAGTATGTAAAAAGCAGTGATTTTTTTTTACCCAAGGAGTCAGTTCCTGTAGAGAACCCAACTTTATTTTATTTTTGCCCCCAAAAGGAGGTTAATCTCAGTTAATGCAGTTTGATGGGGTGTTTGACCAGCCATGTGTAAGCCCATGCCCATTTTGGATGTTAATAGCCAGTTGGTGGGATTATATGTGTGGGTGGAAGAAGGGCTTAATATCTCTTGCAAGGCATAATGGTGTCAGTTGTCTTGATGGAGAAGGCGTGGCCACTCCTTAAGAAGTCCTTTCTTGACCTGGGATATAGTAATCATTATTGCAAAGTCATTCATAACTCCTTTGTGGGCAAGGTGCTTGGAAAGATAGGGGTGTTTCAACTCCAAACATGTTTGGATTAATTGGATCATCTAGATCCATTTCAATCTGGATTCATACCCTGTTTTGTCTCTGAGACAGCCAGTGACACTGACACTACACGCCAGTGGGGGTAAAGACCTACGTACATTAGGAAGGGTAAAAGAGCCAGCGTGGTGTAGTGGTTAAGAGCGGTGGACTTGTAATCTGGTGAACCGGGTTCACATTCCCACTCCTCCACATGCAGCTGCTGGGTGACCTTGGGCCAGTCACACTTCTCTGAAGTCTCTCAGCCCCACTCACCTCGCAGAGTGTTTGTTGTGGGGAGGAAGGGAAAGGAGATTGTTAGCCACTTTGAGACTCCTTAGGGTAGTGATAAAGCGGGATATCAAATCCAAACTCTTCTTCTTCTGATGGATGGATGTCAGGAGAGAGATGCAGGGACTGATGCAATCCTGGATCTCTCAATGCTGTGTTGATGAGCTGCTGGCATGCTGTCTCTGATCCTGAACATAATATATACCTGCCATGACCAGTAGATATTGATGGCCCATCTTCTATGGATTTGTCTAGTCCCTTTCTAAAGCTGACCAAGCTGGTGGTCATTGCTGCATCTCACGGTAGCAAATTTTACAGTTTAGCTCTGCAAAGAGTGAAGAAGATCCTTTTGCGAGATGTCCCTGGCTTGAAGGAAAGAGTTAACCCACCACAGTTGCTCACTCCTTGCAGCAGCCTTGAGCAGTTGGTGCTGTTGCTATTAAATATTTTCACATGTAGGTTTTCCATTTGCTTTGAATTACTGAAATACACTAAGCATATCTCTCCAAGGACCCAAAGCAATGGTGTAATAGGTTCCTGCTAATAGCTTGAAACTGTACAGCAATCTCGTTTTAAAATACAACACAAATCTTTATCTAAGAGCACTAACACCTCACTCCTGTGTTCGCCGATGATGTTTTCACATTTCCTCTTGCAGCGCCTAGGATAAAGGGGGTGGTGGGGCGGCAGCGAACAGCTACAAGAGGAATGATGCTTTCCGGGCAAAGAGCCAATTTGAAAAGTCTGTTCTCTCCAGTTTGCTGTCACTTGTCGTGGTTAAACAAAACACGGAATAGAAAAAGAGAAATTGGCTTCAGTGTAAATGTCAACATTCTGATTAAAGCAAACACGGAGCATTCACAACTCTTGACAAAAAAATAAAATAAATTGAATTATGAAGAGGATGCAAATGAGGGCCTTCGTCTGTGTGATTAAGGGGAGGCGGGCATTTGCATAATCCACATGTAAGTTAGCACCCATGTAAATTGGACAGAGGAGTCACAAGAGTCTCAGGCAGTTGAGGTCACTTGATCCTGAATTTGAGCCTGCTTAGTGAGCCTGGACAAAACATGCAGATGTGTTGCGTGAACCCCATGAGCCTGTTTGCTACCTTCAGGGTCACTTGGGTTAAACCATGGAACTCACCCCTTTAGGAGGCAGTGATGGCCCCCAAGGTAGGTAGCTTTAAATGAGGTTTAGACAAATTCATAGAGGAAAAGGCTGTTGGTGATTACAAACCACGATGGCTATGCTCTGCCCTCACAGCTGGAGGCAGTAATGCTTGCAAATACTAAATGGTAGAAGCCACAGGAGTGCAGAGTGCTCTTGTCACTGGGTGCTGCTTGTGGGTTTTCTACAAGCATCTTGTTGGCCACTTTGAGAACTGGGTATTCAACCAGACAGGCCATTGGCCTGATCTATCAGGCTCCTGTTGTGTTCTTTTGTTGGTGACCAAATGGGCAAGCCCAATATAAGATACACTGTTTTAATCACAAGGTTGCATTCTGATAAACATGGATGTGTGTATTATATAGGCTTCCTGCTCACAGCCAACCAGAAGTGGTGCAATGCTTTATTTTGAGGTACAGGAGATCATAGTGACCGGTTGCTTGTTAGGAGGAGTCATCATGGAACTTTGAAGTGTCAGGCATAGCTCTAATGGCTTTAGCCCAAACGTAGCAGAGTTTTCCTGCACAGCAAAGAAGCTAGTTGAGGTGGAAATGACTAGTCAGCTAGACTCAGAATAACTATTTACAGGATTTATTAAAAGGGAAAAGAAACCAGCAGAGTTTCTGCATACAAAACCAAAGCAAAATAAATCCTTTCTTTCTCTCTCTCTCTCAACCATACACAGCACTCCTACTCCTAACACACCCAACACACCACACTGTGCTAGCATTCCTAGATAACAGAGTTGAGTGCTGGTCGTTAACCAATCAGAGTCAGTAGTTTCTAGGTCAAGCAGACCTTGGCTTTCTGCCAAGAGTAAATTGACACTGCCTTGAGTTAATTGTGTGAAGCCAGAATCTGTAAGTTTTCATGAGAATCAATTAACAGAAACTGAACACCCCCTCACAGATTCTGCTGGACAATTAACATCAAAAAACACCTATGTAGGAGATTACTTTTCCAGCAAACCTAAACTCTTGCACATTTGCTTGTTCTTTATCTTTGCCAATGGTTTAGTTAATACATCTGCTACATTTTCTTCACTTGATACATAAGTACATGTGATTATATTGTCTTGTACACAGCAACGCACATTTT
The DNA here is from genome assembly GCF_965153285.1 of Podarcis tiliguerta. Taxonomy (NCBI): domain Eukaryota; kingdom Metazoa; phylum Chordata; class Lepidosauria; order Squamata; family Lacertidae; genus Podarcis; species Podarcis tiliguerta. The sequence continues at coordinate 58,539,929 of NC_139544.1, forward strand.
GGTATTTTACAGAGATATGTTTGGAACGTGATTTGAAACCCTCTGTTTTACTTAAGGTTATACAAGCCTGATTATCAATGTAAACTTGTACTGGTTCTCCACAATTTACATTTAAATCTGCTAACAAATGCTTGAAATAAATCACCTCGTTGCACAATTCACTCAATGCGGCGTACTCGGATTCCGTTGATGACACACTTACAATGTCTTGCTTGCGTGACCGCCAGCTGATTAAAGCTCCACCGACCATTATGACTAGTCCTGTGACAGATTTTCTATCTGGCAAATTTCCCCAGTCACTATCACAATAGCATTTCAACATTTCATCCTCTGAAGAATTTAATTGTAACATATAGCCAATTGTCTGTTTGAGGTACCTCAGAACTTGTTTTACCCCTTTCCAGGCGTTCAGTGTGGGTTTTGAGACCAATCTACTTAATATGCCTACTGCATAGCTAATATCAGGTCTGGACCACTGTGCTATGTACAATAAACTTCCAATTACAGAATGATATACATCAGGATGTTCAAATTCAGGACTCTCATCTATATGAAGTGTTTTTATGAAACCTGGATCCATAGGCACCACTGCCCCTTTGCAATCCTGCATCCTGTATGTAGTCAGTAGTTGTTTAATTTTGTTCTGCTGACTAATTAGGCAGCTGCCATCTTGGGCCCAGCACACTTCCAACCCTAGATATGTCCTAACCGGGCCTAAGTCTTTCATTTTGAACTTACTGGACAATTGCTTGGCAAACCTTTTAGTTTGTTTATCAGTTTTGCAAGCATACAATACATCATCTACATAAATCAGACAAAACTCTTGATCACTGCCTGTACCACGTACATAAACGCAATTGTCAGCTGTACTCGGCTTGAAACCAAATGACACTAAGGCCTCATGGAAACATTTGTTCCAAGATCTTGCAGCCTGTTTGAGACCATATAGAGCTTTGTTTAATTTCAACACTCTATTGGAACCTGTCTCATAACCAGGCGGTTCGGCTAGATACAGGTCTTCTGATATTGGTGCATGTAAATATGCAGTCTGGATATCAAAATTGTTTAACAGGAGTTTTCTCTTTGCTCCAAGCGTTAGAATCAGCCTTACACTTTCCCCCTTAGCAGTAGGGGAAAAAGTCTCATCATAATCTTTTCCAGGCCTCTGAGAGTATCCTTGAGCCACTAAACGAGCTTTGTATTTGTACTTTCCTGTCACCAGAGGTTTAAGTTTGTACACCCACCTGCAGCCTACAATCTTTGCCCCCTCAGGCGCTGCTACTGGTGTAAAGACCTTGTGCTCATTCAGAGAGGACATCTCTTCCTCCATTGCCTGTTTCCAGAGCTCTGCCTCCTCTTTTGGTAACTTTAACACCTCCTGAAAACTCTTGGGCTCTGCAATTACACTAAACACATTTGCAGTATCCGGAGAAAAACGCACCGGAGGCACTCCTTTGTTTTGTCTCTTAGATCTTCTGGGAGAAAAATTTTCTTCTGACCCACTTTCCTCCTCAGAACTACGACCTCTCTTTTGTTGCTTAGCAACTGGTCTCTGGCTAATTCCACTTTCTTGAGAGCTCTTATCTGAACTTTCCTCCCCCTCAGACTCTGACTCTCTATGTTTACCTTCAGAGTCATGAAGCTCCTGAGAAGGTTCAAACCAAACCTCAGTATTGGCATGTAGTCTCTCCCAGCCACTATGTTCACAAAAATTGGCATTCCTGGAGATCACAATGCCATTTGTCCCTTCAGCAAAGCGGAAACCTTTTCCCAACTCCTGGTAACCCACAAACACTAACTGTTTAGTCTTAGGATCTCCCTTCTTTCTCATTTGTTTTGGAATTAATACCCAGGCTTTTGATCCAAACACATGCAAATGGTCAATTTTGGGTTTTTTGTGAAACAATTTAAAGTACGGAGTTGTACCTATTGTTTGATGAAAGAGCCTATTTTGGAGATAACACGCGGTGAGCATGCTCTCCCCCCAATAAGACATGGGCAAATCAGCATCATCAAGCATGGCAAACATCATATCTTGTAAAGATCTGTTTTTTCGCTCTGCAACGCCATTCTCCTCTGGGGAAAAAGCGTTCGTTTTTCTATGCCCAATGCCACGCTTTTGTAACCAATCTCTAAAAGCATTTGACATAAATTCGCCACCTCTGTCCGTCTGAATCCTTTTGAGTTTAATGGACAGAAACCTTTCCACAGATGCCACCCAGCCTTTAAACTTAGTGAACACGTCACCCTTATTCTTCATGGGAAAAACCCAAGAGTAACGTGTGGCGTCATCCACAATTGTTAATGAAAAACGCGATCCACCCCTGCTTACAGGAAATGGACCAATTACGTCCATGTGAACCAGCTGTAGCGGTGACTCACTAACTCTGTCACTTCTGGGGTAAGAGACTCTGTGGGTTTTAACCTTTTTACAAACATTACAATCAAGGTACTTGTTACAACTCTTTAAATCAACCCCATCAGCCAATTCAGACATTTTTAGTACACTTTTCCAGCAAGCATGCCCCATTTTCCTATGCAATAAGTGCACACAGTTGTCATGTATAGCTTTGTTATTCACTGCAGGCTGAGATTTACTGACTACTGCTGCAACTTGAGATCCTGCTTTAAGCCAAAACAAGCCTCCCTCTGACTTAGCAGTGCCTAAAATCTCACCAGCCTTCTTAATAATGCAACTGTCTCCTTCAAAATACACTTTAAACCCAGCTTTTAGCAAACAATCTACAGACATCAGATTGCTCCTTAATGAAGGTACACAAAGTACATTTTGCAGGCATTCACGAAGACAAGGAACAAAAACTGCACCCCCCGAAATCACTTCGGAAGTACTTCCGTCTGCTAGAGCCACCTGGCTGCGCTGTGCTGAGTTCTTGGAAACAAACAATTCATCTGAATTTATGATGTGCCGAGACGCTCCCGAATCGACCACCCAGACAGCTTGTTTCTCATCGGCAATCTTGACCTCTGCAGTCACCAGCTGAGCCGACTGTTTTCGTTTGAAGAATTTCTTTTTACGCTGCTGCTGCTGCTGCTGCTGATCTCGTCTCTGCTCCTGCACCGGCCACTGAGACTTGACCAACTCCGGACATTGTCGTTTTAGATGCGCTGAAGACCCACATCGGAAACAACGCCTAACAGCAAACGCTGACTCCTCACCGGTACGCTGCTTTTGCGTCACCTCTGGCACTGCATGAGAACTCCTTCCAAACCGCGCGCCTGTAGAAGCCTCTGCAGCAAACGACCTTTCTTGCCTCTTCTGCCATTCTTCAATCAAACGCCCAGTGACATAACTGACTGATAAATCACGCTCCTGTAAACCTTCTAGAGACAAAACTAAATTATCCCAGCTTTCCGGGAGAGAACTCAAAATAATAGCCACCTTCTCCTGCTGGTCTAATGCACAGTCTCTTTCCTGTAGCGCAGCAAACTTTAACTGTAAACTGTGTAGGTGTTCCTGCATTGTAACCCCAGGCTGTAACATTGCCTTGTACAATGCCTTGCGAATGAACAGCTTGGAAACTGCTGTCTCACGCACATGGAGTTCTTTAAGTGCTTGCCACACACCTCTAGCTGTCTTGATTCCCCTCACATACGGCAACTGGGAATCTTCCAGCCCCAAGACAATTGTGGCCCTTGCTCTTTGATCTTTATCGAGGTCTTCATCATCAGGCTTCGCAGGAAACTTACTCACCACTTGCCAGAGACGATCCCTCTGCAGCACTGCCTGCATGCGTTCCGACCACAGCAAGTAATTGGAGTCATTCAGACGCTCAAAAGCCATCTGAACTGGTTGTGAGGCCATCTTGAGAGCGATGTCCCTGGAACCCGGAACCAGCTACTCACGACCACCGAGAGAGAAAACAGGAACCACAGCAACCAGCATTCACACGCTGCGTCTGTTGTCCTTGTGTCCACTGCGTCACCAGCTCACAACAGTCAGGAACCAGCCAGTGTCACCAACAGGAACAACTTCTGGAACTACTGGAACCAACACCGTTGATGCTGACACCACCACAACTCAGGCTGGCAGCACAATACCCATAACCTCATGGAACTTTGAAGTGTCAGGCATAGCTCTAATGGCTTTAGCCCAAACGTAGCAGAGTTTTCCTGCACAGCAAAGAAGCTAGTTGAGGTGGAAATGACTAGTCAGCTAGACTCAGAATAACTATTTACAGGATTTATTAAAAGGGAAAAGAAACCAGCAGAGTTTCTGCATACAAAACCAAAGCAAAATAAATCCTTTCTTTCTCTCTCTCTCTCAACCATACACAGCACTCCTACTCCTAACACACCCAACACACCACACTGTGCTAGCATTCCTAGATAACAGAGTTGAGTGCTGGTCGTTAACCAATCAGAGTCAGTAGTTTCTAGGTCAAGCAGACCTTGGCTTTCTGCCAAGAGTAAATTGACACTGCCTTGAGTTAATTGTGTGAAGCCAGAATCTGTAAGTTTTCATGAGAATCAATTAACAGAAACTGAACAAGTCATGCCTCCCGAGAAAACCCAAAATTATAGGAAATGGTTTGATTCAGTGTGTGTGTGTGTGTGTGTGTGTGTGCTGGCTGGGGCTGATAAGAGTTGTAATCCAAAACCTCTGGAGGGCAGCTGGTGAAGATTGTTAAACACAAGCAAGAGCTGCAATGCACAGGCAAACAGGAACGAACAGCTGTAAGTTGTTGTTGTTATACTGCCCACCAGACACAGATCTCAAGGCAGTTCACAACATAGAATTCACACGTTGGAATTTGGCCGAGGAGACCTGAGTTCACATCCCAGATCGTTCATCTGGCAGGACTGCAAATCTACAATGCTCTGTGAGTAAGTTCCATTGAACTCAGTAGTTAGTTACCTCTGGCTACATAGGTTTGACATGTAAAATATGCTGGTTTTCAACAAAGGTTTGCTGCTGAATGAAATGCTGCCTTTTGTTTTTCCAGTAGAAATGCAGACAATCTTTCAAAGAAGTGTTGCCTCCTTGAGAGGGAAGAAGTAGTGAGGACCTGCTGAATATCTTCCCCATTTTCTGTGTCCCCCCCCCCCCATGCTAACGTAACAGGAGAACTGCTATCACTTTGTCCACTTGCAAAAGCATGAAATATCCATTAATTGTCCTGGTGTTCTGCAGCTGACATCATCACCCTTGTCCTGAAAAACTGGAACTGATCCTTGCTCCCACTGCTACACTATGAACCAACCAAGCAACCAAGCAACCAACCAAGCAGGTATAGGAAAGGCTGCAGCCTGGTGCGTAAAACCCCTGCTCTCAGGTTATCAGGCTCTCAGGTTCGATTCCTGGCACCTCCAGGAAGAGCTAGGAAAGACTCATCACTAAGACCCTGGAGAGCCACTGTCAGTCAATGTGGCAAACACTAAACGCCATATAGACAATCGTTTTGCTCTGTAAAATATGGCTTCCCATGTTCATAGGATTAAGTTTTTTTGTGGTGCATCACAATCAAAGCTGTGGATTGCAATTCCCACCCCACCCCGATTGTCTACCACAGTGGCTGGGGTTGATATAGTCCTACAACATGTGGAGAGCACTGTGTTGGCTACCCCAGAATTAACTACTTTTGGCAAGAGGGAAAGGGGTCAATGCAAGTTGGCCTTGCATCCAGCATCTTCCCCTCAGGGATTCCAGTGCAACCATCCATGCCCCCTGTCATCCTCTGTCGCCATGTGGATTCATACAGGACCCTGCAGCTTTGAAATTAGAATTGAGTTTCAGCATATTTTGGAGTCTGGTAGTGTGAGCTTCATAAGTTAATTAAGCATTGTGTAGTGATGAATGTCTTTTTGAATTGTATGAAGATGAAGTATGGCCTTGCTTTGAATCAGTGCTTTCTCTCTCTCTCTCTCCTTCTCTCTCTCCGTGTGAAAAGAAGGAGATGAACAAAATTGCATTCTGATCATGGATTCTCATAATTGTAGAGCTGCAATGGACCACAAGGGTTATGTAGTGCAATTCCCTGTAATGCAGGTATCACAACTAAATATCAAGGTGCAATGTCAGAAGGTATTCTGGACCATAACTGATGCTATCTCCCTTTATTGTACTTCTTAATGTTTTGAATCTGGGTCCAGCAAAGGTGCTGCTAGATGCAGAATCCATGATACTGCCCCTTTGAGATCAATGGCTATCAGTTACTTTCCTTTTTCCAAGAGAAGAAAACAACTTTGGGAGATTATTCTGATCAGTCTGCACCAGGCAGCTAGGAGGCTGTGGAGAACATGCTGCTGGGAACATAGATAGCTGCTTCAATCAAAACCTATCAGTGTTGTCTACACAGATAGGGAGCAACTCTATAAGGTGGCCCACAGCTCCACCTAGACACACCAGTGATTGAACCCAGAGCCTTCTGCAAGCGATGCAGATGCAATCTCACATAGCTATAGCCCTTCCCTCTTCTTCTTAAAGTTCTGCAGTACTGTGAGCTGCAGGTGGCAAATTACTGGTGGCCCAGCCATCATCAGTGGAAGAACTCCACAGGAAGAAATGTGGCCTGCATTTTTTGGCAAGAGTTAATTGCAAATTTACTTGCTGATTCAAGCTTCAAGTGAGTGCTCCAGAGTTACGGCACACCGATGAAACAAGGTGCACTTGTGCTTCGAGAGAAGATTATACTTATAGTATTAGTATTTGATTTCTGTAAATAATCTGGGCTTGGACGAAGAAGGTTTAGTGTGGCCCAGAACTGGTTAAATTTAGTAGCAATGGGGGAGGTCAGCTGGTATTCTCATGCAAATCTAACAAGTTTTGCAAACAATACACAAATCAGAATGCATCTATGCATCTATCAATTCCTCTGAACCTGAAACTGTTCTTAACCTGAAGCACCACTTTAGCTAATGGGTCGTCCCGCTGCCACCGTAGCACAATTTCTGTTCTCATCCTGAAACAAACTTCTTAACCCGAGGTACTATTTCTGGGTTAGCGGAGTCTGTAACCTGAAGCATATGTAACCTGAAGCGTATGTAACCCAAGGTACCACTGTATTTGTATTATACTGGGGAAAATAGCTTGGGGGGGGGGAACTGTGTACATTAAGAGTATCTGCAGTGAGGTGCTCACAAATTTCCACAAGGATTCTTTTTTAAAAAAAATAAAAAACTGATGCAGAAAGGTGGTGAGCTGAACTTACGTTCAGAAAAATGAGAAACTGAAATTGTTCAATTCATTGATTACTAATAGTCAGTGGTACAGTCATTGCAGCCACATTTGGAGGGGGAGCAAGGATAAAAAGGTTCAGGTGGTGTTCAGGGTATCTTGATACCAAGTAGTTAAGGTATGCCCCGCGGAGGACCTTAAGGTCCACAAATGACAAAATTTTGGAGGTCCCAGGTCGCAACGTGGTTAGATTGGTCTCAAGTAGGGCTGCTTTTTTAAACTGCATTTTAACCTGCATTTTAAATCCCCCCCCCAATTATGTTTTTTACTGTAATTTTACTGATGTTAGCCGCCCGGCTCTGGCCGGGGAGGGCGAGGTATAAATAAAATTTATTATTATTATTAAGGGCCTTGTATATTAATACAAGAACCTTGAACCTGCACCGGTAAGATATGTGCAGCCAGAGCTTTAGGCACCTAAGTTACGTGCTGGTGGTATCCTGTCCCCACCAACATTCTAGCTGCAGCATTTTACACCAACTGGAAATTTCAGCCCATGTGCAAAGGGAGGCCCACATAGAACACATTGCAGTAATCAAGCCAGTGGCGTAGCGTGGGGGGTGCAGGGGGGGCCGGCCGCACCGGCCGCAACATCTGGGGGGGGGGGCGCGCTCGCACTCGCAGCTCTCTGCCCCTACCTGGCTCACTCACTCTCTCTCACTGCAGTGCTGGCTGTGCGAATCCGATCCGAGCCGCCGGGTCGCCGCCCACTGTGGAGGGGAGGGTGCCAGGTGTGCAGTGCGGTGCGGAGAGAGAGCGAGGGACTATCTGGGGGAGGGACAGTGCAGTGGGGGGGGCGCAAATTACTTGCCTTGCCCCGGGTTAGGGGGCACAAATTACTTGCCTTGCCCCGGGTGCTGACAACCCACGCTACGCCACTGAATCAAGCATTGAGGTTACCAATGCATGAATCACAGTGGCCAGGCAATCCCATCCAACAATGACTGTTGAATCTCAAATTACAAAGAAGGATCCAGCAGCAGCACCAAACCATGAACTTATTTTGGGGGCTAAGTGCATCTGTAATCCTGGCTATCCATCATGGTGGGCTTGTTGTTTGCTCTGGCCCCTTGTAGGAGAGATAGATAAGATTTTCTCAGTTCTGCAGGCTGCTATATCCCTAGCATAGCAACATGGTGCTTTTATGAATGTTTGAGTTGCAAGTTATTTGCTTCTACAATTATGATAAAGTGCACATTGTTTGAGCTCCTGATTCCTCTGTAAATTTCATGGAACAACTTCAAGACTGCATTGTTCACCAAGGCTTGCAAAAGGGTATTTAAAGTAAAGATGCTGACTTATAGGATGGGGGAGAAATCCAATTCAGCTCACATTCACCTAATTCTCACTTTCCAGAGGAATACCTGAACCAAAACAAAGCCAGCCTTCAGAATCTGCACTTCCTTGAATTTTGCAGTGCAGTTCATCTGCCAAGTAATGTATTCAAAGATGCATATACTAACATAGTGTGTGCATTAGGTGCATATATTGATTAAGATAACATACAGAATCACACTATATTAGGGGAAATAGCTTTCTAAAGATGTGTAAATTAGGGGAGACAGCCTGATAACATAGTAAGACGTATTTACAGGTGACTTTCAACTTACACAGGGGTTGTGTTCACACATAGCACCTGAAGTCAAAATAGCGTATAGTCAATGTACATTGGGTTCAATGGTGGGTGGGATTGCCAAAGTCTTTTTTTCCTGGATGTCCACCAGCTTTCCACCCATTATATATGTATATATATTGTCAAATGTATAAAGCAGAATGTGCACAAGTTAAATAAGCTTAAGTTGTGAGCTGACTGCACTTTAGAATGTTAATAAATTTCCATATATATATATATATATATATATATATATATATATATATATTGCAAACTGATGCAGAAATATGGAGAACTTAACTTAAAATTGGAAATAAGAGAAACGGATGCAGCCCAAAACTGACAGATGTATCCATTCCTTCTGACTTGTATTTTCCCTGTTCCCCCAGCTATAAGATCTGGGTAAAGGCTGGGGCCTGTGCAGCCATGGGTCTGGTTAAGTTAAAACACTTGTCTTGTTTGGCCTTCCTTGTTCGGCTATAACTGAAATGCATTTCTATGTCTTCTTTCAAATCGCCTTGGCATGTTTTGACATGCAAAGTTACTGCTTTGTGATGACCTTTTGGTTTCAAGCAAATAAATGTAACAGGAAAGGAAAGGAAGGCAAATTGCAGATGTCTGCCTCCCAACAAAGACCAGATCTGACTGGTTCTGTGGGACAAAGGAGGCCCTGTGATGATGCTGTTATCTCATTGACTTGAAGAGAAAACAAAGGAAATGGAAGCCACAAGAAAACCTGCAAAGGGATGAGGACAAAGAAGTTTTGTTTTTTTTATAAATAATTTTTATTCGATTTTTCCAATATAAAATTTATACAGTTCATACATCTTATTTATACCGGTATCCATTCTCTTTTTTGACTTCCCTCAACTTTACTGATACTCCTTCCCTTCTTAATTTCTTACACATTTCTAAAACCTTACTTCTATTATTTTTATAAATTAAGTCTTATTTTACTCATATTCTAACATTTCTTCTTACAGAGCTTCATTAAAGCTTACAAGCGTTATTTGATTTTCACTTAGTTTGTGCATATACTCTGTAAACTTTTCCCAATCTTCTATAAATCTCTGATCTCGTCAGTTTCGGGTCCTTCCCGTCAGTCTATCAAATTCTGCATGGTCCGTCATCTTCATTCTCCATTCTTCTAATGTAGGTAGCTCCTCTTGCTTCCATTTCTGAGCCATTAGTATTCTTGCTGCAGTTACTGCATATAAAAATAGCTTCCTTTCTTTCTTATTTATCTCATTCCCTGTAATACCAAGTAAGAACGCTTCTGGTTTCTTAACAAAAGTGTACTTAAACATTTTCTTCAATTCACTATATATCATTTCCCAAAAGTTTTTTACTTTCTTACACTCCCACCACATATGATAGAATGTACCCTCTTTTTCTTTACATTTCCAACATTTGTTACATCCTTTATACATCCTTGCTAACTTCACTGGTGTTACATACCATTGATACATCATTTTCATCACATTTTCTTTTATTGTTCTACATGCAGTGAATCTTAAACCTTCTTTCCATAATTTCTCCCAATCCTCCATTTGTATATTATATCCAAAATCTTTGGCCCAGTCAATCATAACCGATTTTACCTCTTCATCCTTTGTATGCCATTCTAATAATATCTTATACATTTTAGCCAAAACTTTAAAGTCACTGTTTATTATTTCTTTCTGAAATTTTGACTCTTTGTCCTCAAAACCTCTTAGTTTTAGATCTTTTTTAAACATTTCATTGATTTGAAAGTAATGCAGCCAATCATTAACATGTTCCTTAACTACTTTGTCAGGGAACTGCCATCGGAGCGGGAGGCGGAGAGGGGCTCCAGGACGATGGTGGAGAGGGTCCAAGTAGGAGGAGAGGTAGCTCATCCGCTGGGGAAGGAAATCAGCGTAACACCAGTGGAGAAGGGGGGCAGATGGAGGAATCGGAGAGGTGGCTCCAGGACTCTTCGCAGGAGACCAGCGGAGAGGGCACGAGTACTCCATTGCCCACACCCACCTTGCGCAGAAAACTTCTACGCAGGCAAAGGGGGAGGAGACTGGGCATCAAACAGCTTCTATGCTGGAAGAGGTTCAAGAAACGCCCACTGACGGATACTGCCAGCGATTGAGGCAGCCACGGAACTTGAGGCTGCCCAGACAGAAAGGGTTCAACCAGGCAACCTAGCCAGGAGTAACGGCAACTTACGCACGAGCAACCCCTAGAACTATTACATACTTCAAACGACTTCAGCCTCCATTTACCTTCTGTTTTTATTATTAAATTCTGATATGTTGCCCACCCCCCTTTCATATTGATTTTTTTCACACACAACGCCTCTAATGGTGACAACCAATACGGAGTTTTTACTTCCAACAAGTTTTTATGAGGACAAAGAAGTTTTGATGTGTGTGGGGATGCTGGGTAAGTTCAATTCAGTTGTGCACCTCAGAAATGCTTCCGTGCACCCCCCCCCCAAGAAGTGAGTCAAATGTTAGTCAGCTTAATAATTTTAAATAATTTCAAATGTTAGTCAGCTTAATAATTTTAAATGAGCCCTGTTGTATCCTCTAGCACCTTGTTACTTATGGTGGCTTTCTCCAGAGTAGGGATGGGGAGAAATTTGATTCAGTTCACATTTCAAGACAAACTTACCCAAATTGCACTTTTTGAAACAAAGGCAGGAACCGAAACACAGATATCCTTTGAAATTCACAAATCTCTGAATTTTGCAACGCCATTCGCCTACAAAAGAATGTGGACAAAAATGCATATGCTGGAGTAAAGTGTGCATAAAATTGCATATAACAATGGAAACAGCATGCACAAAAGGCATTACAGTGGTACCTCGTGTTACATACGCTTCAGGTTACATACACTTCAGGTTACAGACTCTGCTAACCCAGAAATAGTGCTTCAGGTTAAGAACTTTGCTTCAGGATGAGAACAGAAATCGTGCTTCGGCGGTGCGGCAGCAGCAGGAGGCCCCATTAGCTAATGTGGTGCTTCAGGTTAAGAACAGTTTCAAGTTAAGCACAGACCTCCGGAACGAATTAAGTACTTAACCTGAGGTACCACTGTACCATATTGGCCTGAATATAAGCCTCACTTCCCCCCCCCCCAAATGCCAACCATGAAAAGTTAAAGTGTGGCTTATATTCGTGACCTATAAGCCACCTAAAGTGTGGCTTATATTTGTGACCTTACGGTATGCAGCCAGGAGTGCAGGGCAAACAGCACCAGGAGCGTGGCAAAGCGCTGCCCGCCCTGCGCATAGTCCCCCATGCTCTTCCCCCAAGGCCAGGAAGGGAGAGAACGAGGAAGGGGAAAGGCCACCAGCAGGCAGCGCAAGTCCCCCCCCCCCCCCAGTATACAGCCAGGAACAGTGAGGAATGGAACAGCTTATATTTGGGTATTTTTTTCTTTTTTTACTCCCCCCCCCTTCCAATTTTAAAGGCAAGGCTTATATTCAGGTGCAGCTTATATTTGGGCCAATATGGTCTATTATGGTGCATTGCTTTGCTTTGCTAGTGGATTTCCATGTGAACTGCCTATATCTATCTATCTATCGATCGATCTGTAGTGGTTAAGAGCGGTGGACTTGTAATCTGGTGAACTGGGTTCGCTTCCCCACTCCTCCGCATGCAGCTGCTGGGTGACTTTGGGCTAGTCACACTTTTCTGAAGTCTCTCAGCCTCACTCAACTCACAGAGTGTTTCTTGTGGGGGAGGAAGGGAAATGAGAATGTTAGCCGCTTTGAGATTCCTTCGGGTAATGATAAAGCGGGATATCAAATCCAAACTCCTCTTCTCTTCTTCATCTATCTATATCTATATCTATCTATCTATCTATCTATCTATCTATCTATCATCTATCTATCTGTCATCTATCTATCTATCTATCTATCTATCTATATCTATATCTATCTATCATCTATCTCTATCATCTATCTATCATCTATATCTATCTATCTATCTATCTATCTATCTATCTATCTATCTATCATCTACTATCTATCTATCTATCTATCTCTATCTATCTATCATATATCTATCTATCATCTATCTCTATCTATCTATCATCTATCTATATCTATCTATCTATCATCTATCTATCTCTATCTATCTATCTATCTATCTATCTATCATCTATCTATCTATCTATCTAATCTATCTATATCTATCTATATCTATCATCTATCTGTCTGTCTATCTATCTATCATCTATCTATCTCTATCATCTATCTATCATCATCTGTTTATTTATTTGTTTGTTTGAAATGGCAAACTGCTGCGGAAATGTGGAGAACTGGGAGAAGGCTGAAAAAATGGGAAAGTGAGAAAAAGCAGAATTACAGACTGACCCACCCCAAGTTGTACTATAAAGACTAAATAAATAAATGAATAATTGCCACGTCCCTCTCACCTCCATAAAACAGGAGGTGCCAGGCTCAAGAGTTCAAACCAGGATATTGGAATGCCTGAGAGCCATATCCTTCAGTGTATGCTTAGCCTGAAGAAGACAAGACTGAGAGAGTTGGAATCCACAGAGGGGGCAACTGCTCTTGTGTTTGAATCCTGCTTGCAGATTTCCCACAGGGATCTGGCTGTGAGAACAGGATGCCATTGGCCTGTTTCAGCAGGGTCTTCTGTTGTTCTTAAAAATAAAAACCAAGCAGTCAAAAACAGCACAAGCAGGACTGGGCCAATGGCACTAAAGCTCAAATTTTTTTTATCGGTAAAATGAGCCTCAGCAACTTGGGGAATGACCAGCGATGTTCCTGCAGATTATGTCAGTGATTGAGCTGGATTATAAGGGTTTGGGTGGTCCTTCAACCTACATTGTTCAGGGCTTTGTAAATTAATACAAGGACCTTGAATGTGGCTCAGTTGTAAGGGAGAAGCCAATGCAGATACAGTACTTTTAACAGTGGTGTCACAGGTACTACCAACAGGCATAGGCAAACGTGGCCCTCCAGATGTTTTGGGACTACAGTTCCCATCATCCCTGAACACTGGTCCTGTTAGCTAGGGATGATGGGAGTTGTAGTCCCAAAACACCTGGAGGGCCGAGATTGCCTATGCCTGTACTCCCAACCTTAATATATGCTTTTGACACATGGACCACCTATAAACATCATCTACAACTCCTTGAAACATTCCATCAACAGTGTCTCTGAAAAAATTTACACATCATGTGGGAAGACAGGCAAACTAATACCAGTGTACTGGAAGAAGCAAAGATCCCTGGGGTCAAAACAATGATTCTTCAACTTTGTTGGACTGGTCATGTTGTGCGGATGCCTGAATTTTGTCTTCCAAAGCAACTATTCTATTCTGAACTTAAAAATGGAAAGTGTAATGCTGGTGGTCAGTGAAAGAGGTTTAAAGACTGTCTCAAGGCAAATTTTAAAAAACAACAGTTAATTTTAATAGCAATTCAAAGTAGACACCCATGGCAGACCTTATTCATCCAGCTGGGCTTCTGATGTCTTTGGAACTTGAAGGAAAAGATCTCTCACAGACAGCAGTGGTTATTACACATTGTATTATTATTACACAGTAATTATGTGCTGTGTGAAGAAAAGCTCCCTTTTGCCAATTCTGCATCTCTCATGATTAAGCTTCATTGGATGGCTCCACTGGGTTCTACTATTAGGAAAGATGGAGAGAAAAAATTATCTTTCCACTTCCTGGATGCCATGCCTAATTTTATATACCCATTGGTGAAAACTCCTTAGTGAAAACAGCCTCCCAAACCCACATTATAGATGGATTATATTGAACTGTCCACCCCACAAAGTATGCTGATATTTTCATTGTTGTCATTTATCAAACATTAGAATGCAGCTTGATTTTGTTTTCTTTTATTGATAAAAATATTTATATACCATTAATTCATTTTTTAAAAAAAATCAGAGCAGTTTGCAACAAATCATGCACTTAAGAGCATATAAAATGCTAAAATCAGGCATCAGTTAAGGTATTCTTATTTGCCTGCAGATGGAAAAGTTTTTAGCAGGCATTTAAAAGTAGGAACAAAAGTTGCGTTCTAAATCTCTGTTAAGCTGAACTTATGATGTCTGGTTTCAATGGATTTTTCAAGTGCTTAACTCAGTCTTTTGTTTTCTTTATCTTTTTAGGGAACTTCATGAAGGTACCAACAAAGGGCAAGTTTGGTGTTGTTCACAATACTGAGAGATGCTAGTAAAGTTGTAGATAGATGTTAATGAAGTTGTAGACAGGGTGCTGGCGTTTTGCATCTGTTTTGCCCTGGCAGTCAAAGTAAGGCCGCTGTTTGCCCCTGATGGGGTCCTTTTACTGGGGCTTGCAGGTAACACACTCCCAAGGTAGTTTTCCGGGCTTCTTCAGTGGTCTAATCTCAAAGCCTTGATACGTATATTGATATTCAATTTCATAAATAATACTAAGCAAATCAGTCTCTTAAGCTTAAGCCAAGAAAACCAGGCCCAAGGGCAGCCCCACGTAGAGCACATTACGGTGGTCCAGCCTCAAGGTTACCAATGCCTGGACTACAGAGGTCAGGCTATTGCTGTAGCTGGCAAAACAGTGTATGCCCACATGGCTCAGTTGGTAGGGCATGAGACTCTTGATCTCATGGTTGTGGCTTCAAGATTCCTGCATTACAAGGGGATTGGACTAGATGACCTTCATGGTTCCTTAGAATAGAATCATAGAATCATAGAATCATAGAGTTGGAAGAGACCACAAGGGCCATCGAGTCCAACCCCCTGCCAAGCAGGAAACACCATCAGAGCACTCCTGACATATGGTTGTCAAGCCTCCGCTTAAAGACCTCCAAAGAAGGAGACTCCACCACACTCCTTGGCAGCAAATTCCACTGTCGAACAGCTCTTACTGTCAGGAAGTTCTTCCTAATGTTTAGGTGGAATCTTCTTTCTTGTAGTTTGGATCCATTGCTCCGTGTCCGCTTCTCTGGAGCAGCAGAAAACAACCTTTCTCCCTCCTCTATGTGACATCCTTTTATATATTTGAACATGGCTATCATATCCCCCCTTAACCTCCTCTTCTCCAGGCTAAACATGCCCAGCTCCCTTAGCCGTTCCTCATAAGGCATCGTTTCCAGGCCTTTGACCATTTTGGTTGCCCTCCTCTGGACACGTTCCAGTTTGTCAGTGTCCTTCTTGAACTGTGGTGCCCAGAACTGGACACAGTACTCCAGGTGAGGTCTGACCAGAGCAGAATACAGTGGCACTATAACTTCCCTTGATCTAGATGCTATACTCCTATTGATGCAGCCCAGAATTGCATTGGCTTTTTAAGCTGCCGCGTCACACTGTTGGCTCATGTCAAGTTTGTGGTCAACCAAGACTCCTAGATCCTTTTCACATGTACTGCTCTCAAGCCAGGTGTCACCCATCTTGTATTTGTGCCTCTCATTTTTTTTGCCCAAGTGCAATACTTTACATTTCTCCCTGTTAAAATTCATCTTGTTTGTTTTGGCCCAGTTCTCTAATCTGTCAAGGTCATTTTGAAGTGTGATCCTGTCCTCTGGGGTGTTAGCCACCCCTCCCAGTTTGGTGTCATCTGCAAATTTGATCAGGATGCCCTTGAGTCCATCATCCAAGTCGTTGATAAAGATGTTGAATAAGACTGGGCCCAAGACAGAACCCTGTGGCACCCCACTAGTCACTCTTCTCCAGGATGAAGAGGAACCATTGATGAGCACCCTTTGGGTCCGGTCAGTCAGCCAGTTACAAATCCACTGAGTGGTAGCATAGTCAAGACCGCATTTTACCAGCTTCTTTACAAGAATATCATGGGGCACCTTGTCAAATGCCTTGCTGAAATCAAGGTAGGCTATATCCACTGCGTTCCCTTCATCTACCAGGCTTGTACTTCTGTCAAAAAACGAGATCAGGTTAGTCTGACATGACTTATTTTTCAGAAATCCATGCTGACTATTGGTGATCACAGCATTCCTTTCTAGGTGCTCACAGATTGTTTGCTTGATGATCTGCTCCAGAATCTTCCCTGGTATTGATGTCAGACTGACTGGGCGGTAATTATTTGGGTCCTCTCTTTTCCCCTTTTTGAAAATAGGGACAACATTTGCCCTCCTCCAGTCTGCTGGGACTTCGCCTGTTCTCCAGGAATTCTCAAAGATGATTGCCAGTGGTTCTGAGATCACATCTGCCAGTTCTTTTAATACTCTTGGATGCAGTTCATCTGGCCCTGGAGACTTGAATACATCTAAACTAGCCAAGTATTCTTGTACTATCTCCTTAGTTATTCTGGGCTGTGTTTTCTCTACTGAATCATTTGCTCCAAATTCTTCAGGTCGGGCATTGTTTTCTTTATCGGAGAAGACTGAGGCAAAGAAGGCATTGAGGAGTTCAGCCCTTTCTGTGTCCCCTGTTTGCATTTCACCATCTTCTCCTCTGAGTGACCCCACTGTTTCTTTGTTCTTCCTTTTGCTACGAACATACCCATAAAAGCCTTTTTTGTTGCTTTTAACCTCTCTAGCAAGCCTGAGTTCATTCTGTGCTTTAGCTTTTCTGACTTTGTGTCTACACGTGCTGGCTATTTGTTTGAATTCCTCTTTGGTGGTTTCGCCCCTTTTCCATTTTTTGTACACATCCTTTTTTAATCTTAACTCAGTTAAAAGTTCTTTAGATAGCCACCCTGGCTTCTTTAGGCACCTTCCATGTTTCCGTCTCATTGGTATTGCCTGAAGTTGTGCTTTTACTATCTCCCTCTTAACAAACTCCCAGCCATCATGAACTCCCTTTCCTTTTAGTATTACTGTCCATGGGATCTCACCCAGCACTTCCCTAAGTTTTATGAAGTCAGCTTTCTTAAAGTCAAGAAATTGAGTCCTAGTCCTTCCAACTCTCCAATTTGACATGCAATGTCATACTCAGAGCAGACCCATTGAAATCAATGTAGTGGAGACGAAGCTGGTAAAAGGTACAAAAGACACTTCAATAGATGCTGAATCCGGTTGGTGTGTGTGTTTGTGTCTCTCTGTGTGTGTGTGTGTGAGAGAGAGAGAGAGAGAGAGAGAGAGAGAGAGAGATTGCTAAATGCTTGCCCATTGTGATTTCTGCATCAAAAATCCGACTTTTTGATAGGGCAGATATGGTTCCCAAACTCTTCCCCACCCTCCCCATGGTTGTTTTCAAACATTGGGTTTTTTCGTCTTCTGGTACCACTCCATCTGCTCCATTTTTATCCTATCATTATGTGTGTCCACCCATCACTGTGTGTTAATCACAAAAAATGATGCCCGGCCAACTGGGAATGACGTAAGATATGGCATGATGTCACAACACCATGTATTTAGTTGTGCAATGATGTCACTAGAGCAATTAAAGCCAATTTATAAAGGAATGGCAATGAAGTGACGTTGATGTTTTCTTGACTCAACACATCAGTGATCCCAGCCAGTGAAAAATACCACTCAGTTAGGACCACGGGGTTTTTGTGGGGATGAAATGTGGGTCAGGGGTAGCATGTACATCAGCTTAAGATCCTTAGGGGGAAAGGAGATATATAAATAAACAAGAACGACTAATAAAATATCCTCAGTGTGTGTGCTTTTCACTCCTGCCAACTATATTTGCCAATTTCCCCTCCTCTTTGCCTCAGCTTTTGTATTTGCCTTGTGTGCTGTGTGTTACCACACAATTGTGAATCTAACAAGTGAAATGAGCATCTTCTTTTTTAAAAAAAAAGGGGGGGGAGAGAGGAGAGGCTGCCATCTAAATATTCACCCCTAGCTGAATTAACATAAAACTCGTTTTATTTAACACTTATTCATTAACCAGAGATCATCTTTGTGGTCAGGATTACACGAGGGCTCTGCCAACAGTTCCCCTGATTTCTTTTTTTTTTTTTCTCTTTCAGCAAGGAAAATGTTGTGTATGGTAGAGGAAGCAAAAGAGATTACAAGAAGATTTATTTTTAATAAGGGCGTCTTTAAAAAACAAAAAAACAAAACCAACACACACACACACACAACCCCCTCCCACCATAAATTACATTTTAAACCTTTACAGCCAATGTAGGGATTGCAGTGGAATGAATTAGGTGTGTTTGAAGGAAGCCAGGGTTTATCTTGAATGCTAACAACCCTGTCAGCTTCATTATATATTTCACCTGTCGTTGAAGAAATGTTGCACAAATACCTTTGGCAGAACAACAGAAACTGTAAGATTACCCAAACCAGTTCCTTGTCCATCCATCCATCCATCCATCCATCCATCCATCCATCCATCCATTCTTCCTTCCTCTTTCTTTTTCCCTTTCTTTATTTTTCTACCTCCCTCCCCACCAAAATTCCCTTTAAATACATGCAACGTTGTGTGCATGTGCTTATGTGTACACACACAAACATAGGTGCACGAGCTCAGAAATGGCATTGGCAACCTTCACAACACCGTGCTATGATACCACTTTAAACAGTCATAGCTTCCCACAAAGAATTCTGGGAGCTGTAGTTTGTGAAGAGTGCTGAGAGTTGTTAGGAGATACATAGTCCCCACACAGGGCTACACTTTCCAGAGTGGCTTAACAAACAATCCCTCTTCCTAAGCAACTCTTATGGAACTGTTATGGTTTCTTCAGTCTTCTTCAAGGGTGTGCTGACAAATGCTATTTCCAAAGCAGTTTCCAATGCAATCCTAACCATGTCTACACAGAAGATGCACAGAATTCAATGGAACTTACCTCCGTAGTCCCAGGTTCATGGGATTATGAAATATTTGAGCAACTGAGTAATTACTGTTGTTGGCATCTGTCTGTTTGGAGAGGCAGCGGTGCCAGGTATAGCGGGCACAAGGGGCTTCAGCCTCCTCAATATTTTGAGGCAGGGGGCTATGCCCTCCCAATATTGAGGGGGCTGCCATCCCCAGCTCCTGGCTGAGTGCTGGTGCGCCTGATAGTGTCAGCAAGCTTGGAGGGCCACTTTTGCTGCCCCCAAATCACCAGAGCATCCTGGCAAGTGCCCGTACATCCCAGCAGGCATGGCCAAAAGGGGGCAAGGCATCATGCGGGTGATGACTTGCACAAGTGACAGCTCCTGCATGTGGGAGCCAACTCAGCACCCCTGTCTGGCGCAGCGCTATACCTCTCCAGGGTGCAAGCCTGGGCAGTGTGTCTGGAGGTCCTGGGCTGCACATATGACAAGAAGACCATTTCATCCTCACTGATGTGGTCCAAAATAAAAGCAGAACAATACCTTTGGCACCAGATTAGCTACAGGAGTGGCCAGAATTGCATACAAGGCACCATCCAACACTCTTGGGGACTCCACTCTGGATTTACGTAGGGTTTACTCTTTAGCCTTTTCTTCTCCTGAAGATATCCCTCAAGACGGCAGAGATTTAGGACCAGAGTTTTCCAACTCATAGATGGGCTCCCTTCCTAGGTTGACAAGCCTCATTACATTGTTACAGTTTTTCACATTCCATCTGTGATATTAGTTCTCAGGTTTGTTCTCATTGTGGATCTTCTTTTTTTAAAAAAAAATCCTTGAGGCAAGCAAGAATGCAACCTTTTGTTCCACAAGATGAAGCTGCTGGAGCAAAGGGGATCATAACTTGGCTTCTCTCACCCACCTTCTTGCCCATGTGACCTCTCTAAGGTTGTTGTGTGATACACTGGACAACGTTTTCTTGTTTGCAGTGGAAAGAGTGAGGAGCTCTGCTCTATTTGCCATAGTGTGTGTGTGTGTGTGTGTGTGTGTGTGTGAGAGAGAGAGAGAGAGAGAGAGAGAGAGATGTGGGTTTTGATGCGGGTTCAAACCCTACCTCACATAGGCTGTTGTGAGGATACATTGTTGTGGTTGTTGTTGTTTAGTCGTTTAGTCATGTCTGACTCTTTGTGACCCCATGGACCAGAGCACGCCAGGCACCTCTGTCTTCCACTGCCTCCCGCAGTTTAGTCAAACTCATGCTGGTAGCTTCGAGAACACTGTCCCACCATCTCGTCCTCTGTCGTCCCCTTCTCCTTGTGCCCTCCATCTTTCCCAACATCAGGGTCTTTTCCAGGGAGTCTTCTCTTCTCCTGAGGTGGCCAAAGTCTTGGAGCCTCAGCTTCAGGATCTGTCCTTCCAGTGAGCACTCAGGGCTGATTTCCTTCAGAATGGATAGGTTTGATCTTCTTGCAGTCCATGGGACTCTCAAGAGTCTCTTCCAGCACCATAATTCAAAAGCATCAATTCTTCTGCGATCAGCCTTCTTTATGGTCCAGCTTTCACTTCCATACCTCACTACTGGGAAAACCATAGCTTTAACTATACGGACCTTTGTCGGCAAGGTGGTCTCTCTGCTTTTAAGATGCTGTCTAGGTTTGTCATTGCTTTTCTCCCAAGAAGCAGGCGTCTTTTAATTTCGGAATGCCAAAAACCATGTGCACCAGCCTAAACTCCTTGCAGGAAAGGTGGGGTAGAAATGTAGTAATAAAATAAAATAAGACTAATCTTGGCAGCTTTTGAGATGAGTGGATTTGGAACACATCCCTTGAGAAAAGTTGTGTTATGCTCTTATCACTTTCCCCACTACAGGGAGATATACACACTTTACTTCCCTTATGCTTGCACGATAGAGAAAAGTAGGCTTAATGACATTTCCTTATGTGTTTAGGTATTATTAGTATTATTACGATTTTTCTGCTGAATAGAAAATGAAGCAATGGTTATGTCAATACATCTGTTTAGATCTCGGTTTTATTTCATTTCTGCCTAGCACCTAATATATTTGATGTGTTTAGGGTGCTGTGGTTTTTTTTTGGGGGGGGGGAGTTGCAGTTATTTTACAGAAACAGCCTTGGCAATTTTATTTGTCTGCTTTAAATGTTTGCTCGCATAAAACACAATGCAAGGCAATGAAGAGAAAGCATTATTATACAGTGCAATCTCATTTTTCCTCAAATGTCCTAAGAAATCTTTTAAACAGGAGAATAACAGGAAGCGCAGATAAAAACCTGGAGTGTTCATTTCAACGGATTTACATCCACCCAGGTTCATTAAATCTGCCCTGGTTTCACTGCATTTTCATCATCAAACTTTCCTAGAACCAGGCATGGAATGCAATTTCTTGGGGAAGTGTCCCACAGAAGCTCGATTGAAATTACCTGGAAGTGGGCAAGGACATCAGGGTCTGTTTCATTAATTGGAACATTTTCCTTCAGATTTTAGAAAGATTCAAAGCGACAGGGAACAACATCAAGAGAGGGAAGCAAATAACTCACGAAAATCCTGACCAACAACCTCAAATCTGCTCAAATCCATCACAATAACTTAAAACAGCATCATGCACATTTCATCATTACTGGTTGTTCTGATAGTCCAGAGAGGCTGGAGTTCACTCAATAAGATTCATGGCTGAGCAGTGATTTGAACCTTAATCTCTCCATTCCTAACCCAACACTAACAAACCCACCGCATTAATCCACACCATTAATAGCAGCACCCCAAAATGCCATTGGAATGTGATATGTTTTGGCTGGCAGTGAAAATGTGAGTAGTGTTAGGTCTAGGCAGACTCTTCTCAGAAGGGCTTTCTTAACCAGGCCTTTGGTTGATCTTATTGACATCCAACACCTTTTTAGAATGTGGCTTTTGGGAGGTGGGTTATTGGGTTATTGCTTTTGATTTGATTTGACATGTTGTGGTCTTGTTGTGAATCACCCTGAGACCTCTGGGTATAGGGTGGTGTATAAGTTGAATTAATAATAATAATAATAATAAAAAAAAAACAATTTTGATGCCACATGAGCAAATGTTCCCTTATGCCCCCTGGCTCTACAATAAAAATTCTCATATATTTGCAAAGCAAAGCAAGGTTTGGTTTGGTTTCCATTTGAATGGAAGACCGTGTGTTGAAATTCCTTCCAACTCTACAATTCTATGATTCTATGCTAACAGTGATTTTGGGAGTGGGGAGCAGCAGCAGACATTCAGTAAATAACAATACTCAAGCCAGTTTCTGTGGGGGGTTTTTTTCACTTCAAAAGAGCTTGTGTCAGAAAGTTCTTTAGTAGCTATTGGGGAAGCATCATACCATACAGAGGGTCCCATGTTCAATCCCTGGTATCCAAGCAGGGATGGGAATGGCACCTCAAGAGCTGCTGTCAATCACTGGGTACAAGACCGAGCAAAAGGAACCAATGGTGTAAGTTAGCAGAAGACAGCTTCCAGTGTTCCTATGTATTCTATGAGGCATTGTATGGAAAGCGATCCATGAATGGAATCGAATAAACAAAGTAAGTGATGCTGTTGTTTATTATTACTGAAGCAGCAAGAATACTGAGCCCTGTGTAGCAATGGGGGAAGAAATATCATTCAGTTCACATTTAAAGGGAAACCTTCCTGATTTGCCCTTTCCAAAACAATCTGCAAACTGAAAACAGGGCCATCTGTTGGAATTCACACTTCTGTAATAAATTTTGTAACCATGTTCTCTGGCCCAAGTAACAACCTGTACAAAAATATACATGCTGGGTCAAAGTGTGTATCAAAATGTGTATGGTCATTGAAAACAAGAAGCAGTAATGTGTTAATAAGGGAAAATTAAAGGTAAAGGTAAAGGTAAAGGTACCCCTGCCCGTACGGGCCAGTCTTGACAGACTCTAGGGTTGTGCGCCCATCTCACTCAAGAGGCCGGGGGCCAGCGCTGTCCAGAGACACTTCCAGGTCACGTGGCCAGCGTGACATCGCTGCTCTGGCGAGCCAGAGCCGCACACGGAAACGCTGTTTACCTTCCCGCTAGTAAGCGGTCCCTATTTATCTACTTGCCCCCGGGGGTGCTTTCGAACTGCTAGGTTGGCAGGCGCTGGGACCGAACGACGGGAGCGCACCACGCTGCGGGGATTCGAACCGGCGACCTTTCGATTGACAAGCCCTAGGCGCTGAGGCTTTTACCAACAGCGCCACCCGCGTCCCATAAGGGAAAATTACTTCCCCCCCAAAAAAATAGCCAAAATGACATGTACAAATGTGGATATCTTTGGAGGAAATCAAACCCAAACATGGATTATTAAGTATGAGGATTTTGAACCTGGCATAGAAATGTGAAAAACTGAAGTTTGTTCTGCCCAGACACTGAGGTCCAGCGCCGAGGGCCTTCTGGCGGTTCCCTCACTGAGAGAAGCAAAGATACAGGGAACTAGGCAGAGGGCCTTCTCGGTAGTGGCACCCACTCTGTGGAACGCCCTCCCACCAGATGTCAAAGAGAAAAACAACTATCTGACTTCCTGAAGACATCTGAAGGCAGCCCTGTTTAGGGAAGCTTTTAATGTTTAACAGACTACTGTATTTTACTACTTTGTTGGAAACCCAGCCAGATGGGCAGGGTATAAATAATAAATTCTTCTTCTTCTTCTTCTTCTTCTTCTTCTTCTTCTTCTTCTTCTTCTTCTTCTTCTTCTTCTTCTTCCATCCTAAATATCCCAACATTCCATTTCATTGGATGCCCATGAGCTCTAGCATTATGAGAGAGGGAGAGAATACTTTTCCCTACCCTCCCTGCCCAGGCCATGCATAATTCTATAAACTTCTATCATGTCACCTCTTAACTCGCCTCTTCTCCAAACTTTAAAGTCGCAAACATTGCAATCTTTGTTCATAGGGAGAGTTGTACTATTGCCTTAGGCTATAGCAAGTAAACAATAGTCCAGCATGACACGATACAAGAATTTGAGCAGCACGTTGAATGGGGAACAGCACATGTTTATTTGGGAATTCAATAGAAACCTTTGAAGACAGGCATTCTGGACATGCAATATAGTTCTTAGATGAGGTGAAAAACCTAATAGGAAAAGTTTCACACATATCCATAGTGTGAACTTTTCAACAAAGCAAGTCCAGTGGCCCAAGATAGCTTTTCAGTGAACCCTAAGGGAAGCCACTAAGCAATGCTCTCATTCTGCTGAATTTCAGAAGAAACTCTCTATAACCGTATGATCTATTATGGTTTCTCAAAGCTGCAAGTCCCGTCGGTGGAGTCATTAAGAACAACACTTGACACAAAGTGGTAAAAAATAGACATATGGGAATACTGCTGTGGAAGAATGAGGAGGATGGGGCTCTTCCGCCGGTGGTTTCTTTCTCTACACTTAATATCACATTGCAAAGGGTGAGAGCAAAGAAAGAATAAATGTGGGGAGGATGGTGTGTGGGGTTTTTTATTATTATTAAAAGGAGAGTACTTTAATGAACATCCTCACAAAAGGAGTATCTCTGTTGCAGATTTAACTACTTTTCCTTTGTGTGAGAGAGAAGGAAACACGTCTGAGCTGTTCCAAAAGGTGAGATTCAGTGAAATATTCATCAGAATTGAATCCAAAGCAGTCTTCTAAAAAATGTTTCAGGGATCACTATGGAAGGATAGCGAAAGGATTCATTTTGGGATCCCTGGTTGGCTCTGATTACCAGTTCAACCTATGTGGAAACATTGTCCTCGAACTACAGTAGATTGGTTTCATTTGCCCAAGTGCTGTCAATAAAAAGACAAGTTATTTTGGTAGCATAAGCTCTGGAGCATCATCACGCTAAGAACATGTTCCTGATTGGTTGGAAGCACTTAAATCAGAGACAAAATGGCTGTGAAATAGTAGCAAAAAGTATGGCAAGTAGCTGAAGATAGTGGTGAAGAGCTATGAAAAGTAGGTCTGCGTCCAGGCTCCCCAGTCTGTCCCAGGGCAAGTCTATTGGTTCTGCTGTGACACCAGCATTTTTTGATTTCTTCTCTCTGCACTGTTTCCATTAGAGCTGGTTGATATTTTGTCTCCTGAGGAGGTGGAAGAGGAGGAGGAGGCAAAGAAGAAGAGGAAGAGGAATTAGAAGAAGAAGAAGAAGAAGAAGAAGAAGAAGAAGAAGAAGAAGAAGAAGAAGAAGATGATTTTTTGGCAGAAGAGCAGGATAAATAAAATAAAATTTGAACAATGTACACCCACCTGCAGCCTGAAGTGGTACAGTGGTGCAAAACAAGCTATATTCCAATGATGTGGACACTCTATGGGTAGAACTTGATGTCATTACAAGGGGTATGTGCCTCTGCTTCCTGGATGAATAGATGGATGGAACAGGGGATATAAACAACAGCACCGGAAACATACTTTTAAGGGGTGGGCAGAGGAGACATATCAAACCCAACAAAAACAGTATTTTTTCCTCCCTAAGCCGTCTCTAACAATTCCCACTGCTCTAGCTATTACTAATGCACCTGAATGGCGAGTGAAAGGCTGTTCGTGGAGCTGGCAGTCATGTATATTTAGATGTAGCCGCATGCTGAAGCCGTAATGATGTTTTATCCCGATGCGCGAGTCGGGGCACCTGGCAAGCATTATGCCTTTAAGTTAAACTTTATTGAAATAAAATAGGCAAAGAACAATACGTTTTGCATTCTTCAGAAGCCGGTGTTCAATAAGTACTAAGTTTTGATCGATTGATGCTGTGTCATATTTGACTAAAGAGGTGGGAAAGTTGCTACTGTTGCCTGGTGCTGGATGAAAGAAGAATGCACTATTGATTTTTGTATGTTGGATGGGCTGTCAGTGTACAGTGCATTGTTGATTTTGACTTTTATAGCCAACATGTTTCCTTTAATTGGATCATTTGTAAAAGAGAGGAGGGTACCTGTTCTCCTCCGACAGTGATTGATCACAATCATTTCGTGTTTGTCAATATTTGATAAACCCACAGTTACCCAACAACATGGCCCAAAACAGCATTGTTATGCATTTTATTTCTCGTCTTCTCCCTCCCACCCCTTTCTGCATGCTTCCCCTTGTTACCATCTTTGATTTCCCTGCATCGTCACGCGGTCAACTAGTGAAATGTTCATTGTTTGCTGATCAAGCCAATTGCATTTGGGTGTGAGCTGGTGTGCCGGTCCTGTTTCCCAGCGAGAGTAAAATTATCTTCCCCCTATGCTGCCACTACCACCACAACTGATCTGCCTTGCCTTGTTTGCATAGCGGATTCTTCCAGAGGGCTCTGAAACTGCTTACAGTGGAGTGACTATGAAAATACCTGGATCCCTAGCTCTCTGAAGGCATTCCTGCCACAGTGGTACCTTAATCTGCTGGTGTGCCTAAATATTCTCCCGCTTCTCCTCTAACTCCCCAGTTATAATTATTATTATTTCCCCCCTCAGCATGCTTGATGCAAATGAGGAGATCACTCCAAAGAGTGCTGAGGTGTGAGGAAGGTTTCAGATGCACGCATGCAGGATTGTTATAAATTATTTCAAAGGGATGCATGGTGTTTTGTTTTGTTTTAAATTGTATCTTTGATGCTCAGCTCACAGATGGCTGATAATTTCATCCGATGCACTGAGCAGTTCAGCATCTTACTCCTGAAAGCAAAGATAAATTTGGCCATCAGGCTCAATCTTTATCCTCTACACACACACCCTGCAACACACGCACACCCCCTTTTCGTTTATTTTATCTGTGGTAATCAGCACTAGCTATGCAAATATGTTCCTATCTAGTTCAGCGGGGAAAGGGACAAAGGAGATGACCTTCTCAGATGGACAACGCCAAACCATTCAGCAGAATATCCTATCACACCAGCATCCATTAACCAACTGGAGACCTTTCCTTCAAGGAGTTGAAGGAGAAGCATGGCAGATTTGAGCACCTTCACCTGATCACTGATTGGGCCCTCCTGCAGGGATCTACCAAGGAACCCATCCCAGAATGTCTCAAGGAGCACAGAAAGCCACCTTTTACCACAACAGACCATAGAGTATCTAGCACTTCACCCTGGCTTTTGGCACTTGAGGTGTATATATTTACCGACTCTGGAGGAATGGAGAATGAAGCTAACGGACTATGCAGAACTGGATAAGTTAACTGGGAAAATTAGATATCAACGAGATCACAAGTTCATTGAGGACTGGGAAAAAAATTCGGAGTATTTGAAGAGGGTATATGATGAGCAAACAACGCTAGTGGGTTTTAAAGAAGCTTTGTGAAAAAATAAGGAATATTGCAAGAATGCAAATAAGGCCATAAAGGTATTTTTTTTAAAAAAGGCGATACTAAATTTGAGGAATGTGTAGACAAAAATTTAAATATGGATGATTGTCAGAGAAGTTGAGGGAAGTCCAAAAGTTGAAAATATGTTAATCGGGAAATTGTATGATTGGAGATATTTGTGCAAAACTTAATAAAAATTTTTTTTTTTAAAAAAGAGATGTATATATTTAGCATGCCCCTCCTTTCTGTGATTGTTAGTTGTTTTTAATTGTTTTTAATATTGTGCTTTCATGTTGCAACCCACCCTGGGACCCTCGGGTGATGAGCAGGTAATAAATCATTGCCATCACCAGAATGGCAGCTTCTCTCCAGGGGTAGCGACAAGAGCTCTCTACTTAGAGATGGTTGGGACTCAACCTGATACGTTCTGCATGCAAAGCTATGGCCGTTTGTCAGAGTGAGGCATTCTGGGAGTGGTAGCCTCAGAGGTTCCCTGTATTGGCATTACCTTGGCTTAGTAAATGTTCTTTAAAGTGCATCGGTTTACTGCACTTAAACTTCCAATGGTATCTGCTGCCACAGTGGCAAAGTGACAGCAGCACAGCTGGTCTTCAAGACCTCCCCACCCACAGGGCCTCACCACAGAAGGTCAGATATAATTGTAGAGTTAGAAGAGATCCTGGTGGTCATCTATTCCAACTCCCTTGCAAGGCAGGAATATTTCATCTAATGTGGGGCTCAAACCCCAAACCCTGAGCTATCGCAAGCAGAAGCAGAGCATATGCCTGTGCTGCTCAGGGCGGGCACACTCTTGAGGGGGGCAGGGCGCGGAGGGTGCCCTCCCAGACATGGGATAGCCCATGGGTAGGCAAACTAAGCCTTGGGGGCCAGATCCGGCCCAATCGCCTTCTAAATCCGGCCCGTGGATGGTCTGGGAATCAGCGTGTTTTTATATGAGTAGAATGTGCCCATTTATTTAAAATGCATCTCTGGGTTATTTGTGGGGCCTGCCTGGTGTTTTTACATGAGTAGAAAGTGTGCTTTTATTTAAAATGCATCTCTGGGTTATTTGTGGGGCATACCTGGTATTTTTACATGAGTAGAATGTGCCCATTTATTTAAAATGCATCTCTGGGTTATTTGTGGGGCCTGCCTGGTGTTTTTGCATGAGTAGAATGTGCCCATTTATTTAAAATGCATCTCTGGGTTATTTGTGGAGCATAGGAATTCGTTCATCCCCCCCCCCCCAAAAAAAATAGTCTGCCCCCCCCCCAAAGGTCTGAGGGACAGTGGACTGGCCCCCTGCTGAAAAAGTTTGCTGAGCCCTGGGATAGTTGCTCGGGGGCATGGAGCAGCACGCACACCCTGCAGCTGGGGGCAAAGCGAGCCACCGATAGAGGACATTCAGCCTGTCGCCCACCCACGACTGCTCAATGTCACCCCCCTCAGCGAAGGCACCCAGCGCGGGCTGCCCCCACCGCCCCCTCTTCCTCCGCCCCTGATCTCAGGCCTTGTACAGTCCCTAGGATCCTTGATCAGAATAAGGCATTCAGGGTGAGGTGGCATTACAGATTGCCTTCTCTGCTTCGACGTTGCTGTTCCTTAATGCCCTCTGTCAGAGTAAGGCATTGTTGGGTTGGAGGCCCTGAAGGGCTTTGACACACCATTGTGCAGGTGGAGCTGGTGGAGCAGCAAGGGAACATAGGAAGGTGCCTTAAATTGAGTCAGAGAATTGGTCCATATAGTTCAGTATTGTCTACCCTGACTGGCATCAGCTCTCCAGGATTCCAGGCAGGCAGGAGTCTCTCCCAGTCCTACCTGGAGATGCTAGGGTTTGAACTTGGGACCTCCTGCTCTCAAGGCAGATGCTCTACCACTGAGCTATGATGGAAGAATGTCTTGTGTAAGCACCGACAGCAGTTTCTTCTGCACAAATATTTTTTTTAGACTGAAGTCCGGTTGCTCCTGAGCAGAGGTTACAGCTGAGCTATGTGGGTTCAAAATTAATTTCCCTGCTTGTAAAAGGCCACCAGCTCACAGCGAGTAAAATAAGTAGTCAAACTGTATTAACTTCAAGAAGTCCCCTGTGAACAATGCATGGTGGATAGTGCCCAGGTTAGTTCATTCCTCATTTCCAAATACAGCAGAAACAAAATGAATTAGGGAAACTGGGGATTTATAGATGAGCCAGGTGGCTCGCCTCTGAGTCCCCACACCACCTAAATACTTGATGGTGTTTAACAACTACTGCCTAGTCACAAATGCCCCCTTTTGGAGAAAGGTACTAGAAAGGGTTATGGTGATGCAATTGCAGGCATTTTTGGAGGAAACAGATTATTTGGTTCAAATATTGGTTCATTCAAATATTGGTTCAGACCTGTGTTGTAAGAAGAAGAATACAGTGGAACCTCGGCTGTCAAACGCTTCGGAAGCCGAACAATTTGGAAGCCGAACACCGGCAACTGTTTTTGAACGCGCCTCAGAAGTCTAACGGCTTCCAAGGCGTGTTTCTCCATTTCTTAAAAGGAATTTGCCAAGCGGCCATTGCTCCTCAGTTGTCAAACGTTTCGGAAGTCAAACCATCTTCCGGAACGGATTGCGTTCGACAACCGAGGTTCCACTGTATATTACGCTGCCTGTGGAAGGACAGCAAACAGGGAATCAGTCTAGCTTCTCCAGGGAGGAGAGTTTGGGATCAGCCACCAAGGAGGCCCTCTTTTACATCCTCACCAAGTGTCCCTGTGAGGGTGGTGGGGCAGAGAAGTGCTTCCCTCCCAAGATATCAGAAGTGGGCAGATTCATATGAGGGAATATGGTACTTCAGATAGCTTAGAGCTATGCTGTGTTGGGTTTTATAGGTCATGGCCAGCTCTTACTGTCAGAAAGTTCTTCCTGGTGTTTACTTGGAATCTCCTTTCTTGTAACTTGAAGCTATTGTTCAGCCCCTACCTTCTGGAGCAACAGTAACAAGCTTGCTTCATGTTCTATGTGACAGCCCTTCAGATATTTGAAGGTGGCTACTCATGGAAGGTAAGGGATGCATGCGGTGCTGTGGGCTAAACCACAGAGCCTAGGGCTTGCCGATCGGAAGGTCAGCAGTTCAAATCCCCGCGACGGGGTGAGCTCCTGTTGCTCGGTCCCTGCTCCTGCCCACCTAGCAGTTCAAAAGCACATCAAGTGCAAATAGATAAATAGGTACTGTTCCGGCAGGAAGGTAAACGGCATTTCTGTGTGCTGCTCTGGTTCATCAGAAGCGGCTTAGTCATGCTGGCCACATGACCCAGAAGCTGTCTGCAGACAAACACTGGCTCCCTCGGCCTATAGAGTTAGATGAGTGTGCAACCCCAGAGTCGTCTGCGACTGGAGCTAACGGTCAGGGGTATTCATGGAAGGTATCATGAGATGAGTGTCTCTTGGGACTCAGTCTCTTCAACCATGGGGTGCGACAAGGCACCACCTCACCTCAAATGCTATTTAACATGTATATGAAACTGTTGGCTGTGGCCATCAGGAGATTTGGTGTGAGCTGTCCTCTACACAATGATGACATACATTTCTATTTCTCTGTAACATCTAAAATGGGAATGGCTGTGTAGGTTGATGTCTGGATGTAATTGCGGACTGGATCGGGAGTTAATAAACAGACTCTGAATCCTGGCAAAACAGAAGCACTATGGACAAGTGGTTCCCAGCTCTGGTAAGTGAATAATTTGCCTGGCCTGAATGGAGTCACATTTTCTCTGAGCAGGTACATAGTCAGGGGTTACTCCTAAATCCAGCTCTGTACCTTGAGATGTCATCAGTGGCTAGGAATGCCTTGACCCAGCTTCAGCTGGTAAAATAGTTATGACTGTTCATGGATTGAGATAGCCACTGGCCACCACTGTCATTGGTAACCTCAAAGTTGCAATGACCTCTATGTGGGGCTGGTATGGGTGAATCTGCCCATGAAAGTTTCTCTCAGTTTCCCATTTTTACAATCTTAAATTCAGTTCTTCACGTGCCCACGTTGGTGTGTGTGTGAGAGAGATAGATCTATCTATCTATCATCTATCTATCTATCTATCTATCTATCTATCTATCATCTATCTATCTATCATCTATCATCTATCTATCATCTATCTATCTATCTATCTATCTATCTATCTATCTATCTATCTATCTATCTATCATCTATCTATCATCTATCTATCTAACTATCTATCATCTATCTATCTATCTATCTATCTATCATCTATCTATCTATCTATCTATATCTATCATCTATCTATCTATCATCTATATCTATCATCTATCTATCTCTCTATCTATCATCTATCTATCTATCTATCATCTATCTATCTATCATCTATCTATCTATCTATCTATCTATCTATCTATCTATCATCTATCTATCTATCATCTATCTATCTATCTATCTATCTATCTATCTATCGATCTATCTATCTATCATCTATCTATCTATCTATCTATCTATCTATCTATCATCTATCTATCATAACGAAAATTCATCAGCATTTAGGTGCAAGTTTGTCCAGTAACATTCACTGTTGTGCCACACCATGCCCAGTGGTGTGAATGAAATTTAGCATGGCACAGTGGTATATTGGTCAAAGAGCCACAGTTCCATAATCCAACAGGTACTGCAGTGGGAAAGGAATATTAGAAAATGGGACAGAAGTGCTGGCATTATAGTTAGGAAAACTAACACATTATTCCCATGTCTGAATGCACGCATGGAACATGGGGTGGGGGAAGAGTATGACTATTACCGGGCCAACATCACCTTCAATTCCTTCCTTGCTTCAGAAATAAGCCTTTCGGCATCCCATGACTTCCTTTCCCATTGGCCCAAGGTCATAGCATCTCGCAGACGGCATTGAAGTCGAGCTCCATTATTTCAAGTTGTGCTAGTAAGAATGGTAGTTTTTCTAACTGTTACATTTTACTTTTGTGACCTACCGTCTGTCCTCCACGCCCCAACAAAGCTCTTTCCAACGGGAGAACTGAGTCATTTTTATTCAGTTCGATAGCAAGGGTGAAATAGCACCTTGTCACCTGCCTTTTGTAGATTTTGCAGGCCAAAAAAAATTATAAATGGGCTGACATTAATAGCTGGCTAGAATTTACTGTTGTGTTGGTTTCTGGTGTTGAGAATGTTTTGATATGGCAGATGAAATATCTGCTGCCGTCGCCTTAGTTGGGATTTAACTGGAGAGGTTTGGCATGTATTTTTTTGTTTTTATCTTCCTAAAAGAATGCTTTCCTGTGTGTTTCCAGTTTTTACGGTGTTTCTTCATCCCCCTTGTTCATTCCTCTTCTCCTACCCCTGTCTGCTGGCATTTTCTTTACGACACTGTGAGCAGATATAAGGCTCATGAGTTGGAGAGAACAGCTAAGGAGGGAAAGATCTCCAATGAGCCTCTTTCTCCACATGCTGTTGCGTTTTAAACAGAACCAAACCAAATATTCACAGAGTCTCTGTGCCACTGCAGTTAACAACAGCACAAAAGAACACATCAGGTGGAGATCCTGCTGAAAGCCTGAGGGCCCCGTTCCTGCCTCGATCTACCTGGCCCATAGCAGGGCCTGACAGGCTTCATAAGGACTGCTGCTGCTGCCCAGCAAAGAAGGCTTCCACTGAAAGACCTACACTGGCTCCCAGTACATTTCTGGGCACAAGTTGAAGTGTTGGTGCTGACCTTTAAAGCCCCTAAGGGCCTCGACCCAGTATACCTGAAGGAGCGTCTCCATCCCCATCATCCAGCCCGGACACTGAGGTCCAGGTCTGAGGGCCTTCTGGTGGTTACTTCAATGCGAGAAGCAAGGTTACAGGGAACCAGACAGAAGAGGGCCTTCATGGTAGTGGCGCCTGCCCTGTGGAACATCCTCCGATCAGATGTCAAAGAAATAAATAACTATCTGACATTTAGAAGACATCTGAAGGCAGCCTTGTTTTGGGAAGTTTTTAATGACTGATGTTTTAATGCATTTTTAATCTTTTGTTGGAAGCCGACCAGAGTGGCTGGGGAAACGCAGTCAGATGGGTGGGGTATAAATAATAAATTATTATTATATTATTATTCCATCATCTCCTTCCAATATTGGCCATACAAAAGGATGCTGGGAACATCTGAAAGTCACTAGGTTGGAAGAAGCTGGTGTAGACAAGACCAAGTCAAGCCCCATTGACACTACAGTGGTACCTCGGGTTACATACGCTTCAGGTTACTGAGTCTGCTAACCCAGAAATAGTACCTCGGGTTAGGAACTTTGCTTCAGGATGAGAGCAGAAATCGTGCTCTGGCCCCATTAGCTAAAGTGGTGCTTCAGGTTAAGAACAGTTTCAGGTTAAGAACGGACCTCCAGAAAGAATTAAGTACTTAACCCGAGATACCACTGTACTGCATATCTTTAATATGGTATGGCCACAGAACCTCGAGACAGACTGTCAGAATTTGGACCCACAGCAGTGACCAGAAGAGGAATGATCAATGGGAGGAGTGTAGAGAGAAACGCCATGGTGCATCTGCAGTGGCACAACCAGACACCTTCATCTGCCTCACCTTCAACAAAACATGTCTCTCCCACATCAGTCTCTACACTGCTGCATGTGTTGTAACTCTCCAATGGTTTGATTTCATCCCAAAAGCACACTCCTCCGCTGTCTCCCAAGACAGATGGATGCCAGCCAACCATATCACTTTAAACAGCCATGGCTTCCCCCAAGGAATCATGGGAACTGTAGTTCACTAAGGTTGCTGAGAGTTGTCAGGACACCCATCACAGAACCACAATTCCCACAGGGATATCATGGCGCTTTAAAGAGTAATGGCTTCCACCAGAGAATGATGGGAGCTGTAGTTGGTTAAGGGTGAAAAGAGTTGCCAGGAGATCACAAGCGGCACAGAGCTATAACTCTCAGGGTGGCTAAAGTATCAATCCCTTGTCCCACATGATTCTGAAACCTCTGGGGATTCCTCACCATCACCATCAAAACATTCTCCTCATATCCCACACCCACAAAGAAGACTCATGAGAGAAGACATTGGAATAACGCTTATTATTAATAATATAACAAAGTGAAGGAATTGCAGAACAATTTAACTAGATGAACAGAATTCAGAGAATAAAGGGAAGGTGGGGATTCTGACTAATTCTGGTAGGTAAGCATCTCTCCGGGACGCGGGTGGCGCTGTGGGTTAAACCACAGAGCCTAGGACTTGCCGATCAGAAGGTTGGCGGTTTGAATCCCCGCGACGGGGTGAGCTCCCGTTGCTCGGTCCCTGCTCCTGCCAACCTAGCAGCTCTAAAGCACGTCAAAGTGCAAGTAGATAAATAGGTACCGCTTTGGCGGGAAGGTAAACGGCGTTTCTGTGTGCTGCTCTGGTTCGCCAGAAGTGGCTTAGCCATGCTGGCCACATGACCCAGAAGCTGCACGTCGGCTCCCTTGGCCAATAAAACGAGATGAGCGCCGCAACCCCAGAGTCGGTCACGACTGGACCTAATGGTCAGGGGTCCCTTTACCTTTCCCTTTAAGCATCCCTCCAGATGCTGTGGGCTTGTGATGCAGTCACAATTTGTGACTCCCCCGAAAAGGTAGGGGAGGAAATGTCTCCTCCGTACTCGGTAAACCTTGGCTATGAACATAACACATGCATCCAGACCACCCTACTGTCCAGAAGTCACTTAAAATGTGTGTGCCATTGGGTGTGATGTGAGACAACAGTGAACATTATTGGGCAATGTTTCTCTTTCCATCCCTTCTGGCATATGGAAACAGTAGGAAGGAACTGAATGCCACAAATTTCATCACTTTACTCCTGTGATTTTCCTGCTTAAGAGGACTTGCCAGTGGCGTAGCTTGGGTTGTCAGCACTCGGGGCAAGGCAAGTAATTTGCGCCCCCCCCCACTGCACTGTCCCTCCCCCAGATAGTCCCTCACTCTCTCTCCGCACCGCACTGCACGCCTGGCACCCTCCCCTCCACAGTGGGCGGCGACCCGGCGGCTCGGATCGGATTCTCACAGCCAGCACTGCAGTGAGAGAGAGTGAGTGAGCCAGGTAGGGGCAGAGAGCTGCGAGTGCGAGCGCCCCCCCCAGATGTTGTGCCCGGTGCTGCCGGCCCCCCCTGCACCCCCCACGCTACGCCACTGGGGCTTGCAAATGGATGTTTCTGGAATCCCAAAACATGGAAATGAGCACTAAAACATATGCAATATTCCTTTCATTTTCCA
Organism: Podarcis tiliguerta; assembly: GCF_965153285.1. Taxonomy (NCBI): domain Eukaryota; kingdom Metazoa; phylum Chordata; class Lepidosauria; order Squamata; family Lacertidae; genus Podarcis; species Podarcis tiliguerta. The sequence goes on from NC_139544.1 coordinate 58,575,934, forward strand.
AAAGTGCTTTCTACATCATACTGAAATCTCAAATATAATGCAGAAATTGCGAGTTAGGAAAACGCTGGATAAATGAAATAAACCAGTGTGTGAACGCTGCTTTGGTGTGCAAATTTGGTTGTGCGAATTGGCCTTTGGGAGGTAAACATCCAAGCCCTCTTCCTGTTTTATAGCCAAAATCTAGTTCTCCAGAGCAATGTAACAATGTTCAAATTCACCCGACCCCCCAAAAGCCCATGCTAGACACATACACGAGGGTAATTTTTCATTAGACACCAACATCATTGATAATAAATGACATTACATGTGACTGCATCCAAAGAAGATTCATATAATGTATGGATTGATCCGTTTGAGTTTTTTTTCCTCCCTTTCCTTGCTGCTATAATTTTTATATCTCATTTTACCTCTGTAATTAAGACAGGTCTGGTAGGTATTTAAATTAGCCCGGCTTTCATCTCTATCGCACATTCATTTCAAAACTTTTATGAATATTTAATAGAGGTTTTATAATTCATGGTGATGTGATGAACAGCCTTTTGGCCGTTAAGTCAATTGACAGAAAGGGAGAGGGGAGGGGGTTGAATGAGAAAGAAATCTCTCTTCAGGCAGAAATAATAACGATTCTATTTCTGTACCTAGATTGGTGATTACACAGTCACCTGTTTCCACATTAAACTTTGATGATAAATTACTCAGCAACCATGATAATATCAGAAGTTTTACTGGCCAGAACAAATTGCCAGTAATTGCTTGCGTGATAAAGAGAAGGCACCTTTTCTCAGCCTCTTCTCCCCCCCCCCCTTCCACCCAACACACACACCTCCTAGGGACTAGTTGCAGCCCTACAATATTGATCTTTCTCTTGTCATTCTCCTCCCTTTCTCTCCCTCCCCTTTCTGTTTGGTTTCAAAGGCAGCACTCCCGGACTTTAGGGGAATATATATTAACATACCCCGACTAAGCATTAAGAATAACTTTCTGACCATAAGAGCCATTGCTAAGTGGAGGTCTGAAGCTTGATCTCCCAGGTCTAACAATATGACCACTAAACGACAGTTGTTGTTGTTTAGTTGTTTAGTCGTGTCAGACTCTTCGTGACCCCATGGACCAGAGCACGGCAGGCACTTCTGTCTTCCACTGCTTCCCACAGTTTGGTCAAACTCATGCTGGTAGCTTCAAGAACACTATCCAACCATCTTGTCCTCTGCCATCTCCTTCTCCTTGTGCCCTCCATCTTTCCCAACATCAGGGTCTTTTCCAGGGAGTCTTCTCTTCTCATGAGGTGGCCAAAGTACTGGAGCCTCAGCTTCAGGATCTGTCCTTCCAGTGAGCACTCAGGGCTGATTTCCTTCAGAATGGATAGATTTGATCTTCTTGCAGTCCATGGGACTCTCAAGAGTCTCCTCCAGCACCATAATTCAAACGACAGTATCTAGCCACTAATAGGCATTGCAAGGGTGTGGGAGCATTCATTCAAATGGATGAATGAATGAATGAATGAATGAATGAATAATTTTATTTATACCCTGCCCTCCCCAGCCAAGACTGGGCTCAAGGCGACTAACACCAAATATAAAACAAATTGATTGAAATACAACTTAAAATTTTTACAGATTGTTCTTTGCTGAAAGAAAATTATATGAAGATGATGTATAGATGGTATATGACACCAGTCCAGTTAGGAAAAATGTACAGAACCAGTTCAAATTTATGTTGGAAGTGTAAGAAAAATGAGGGGACATTTTATCATATGTGGTGGGATTGTAATGAAATTAAGAAATTTTGGGAAATGATATATAACGAATTGAGGAAAATGTTCCATCTAACATTTGCTAAATAACCTGAAGCATTTCTGTTAGGCATTGTAGGAAAAGACCTGCCAAGGAAGTTAAAAAATATCTTCATGTATGTGACAACAGCGGCGAGAGTCTTATTAGCACAAGGATGGAAGACTGAGGAAATCCCAACTAAAGAATTATGGACTATGCAGAACTGGCAAAACTGACACATGAACTATGGGACAAGGATAACTGTGACTTTAAAGAGGAATGGGAACCTTTTACAAAGTACCTAAAGATGCAACAAAGTGAATTGGACTCCTTGACAGGCTTTGAATAAACACTCACAAACTTTTTATTGATAATAATTAGTTAGATAAATTAAGGACTTATACAATTCTGTAACATGCAGAGATTAGCATTTGTAGATAAACCAGAGATTGGAACTCAGAGAAGTCAGGGGGCAGGCAGGGAGGGCGGGTTGTTTATGGGAGGGAGGGGGGAGGGGGGAAATGAGGAAAAAAATTAAGGATTATATGTTTTAAGAGAATATGTTTTGTTGAATTACCCAATAGGAAATTTGTAAAAAGAAGAAGAAGAAAAGAAATACAACTTAAAAACAAGATTAAAATACAACATTAAATTAAAATGCAGCCTCATTTCAGCAGAAACTCAAAAACCTTTTTTGGGATGAAAACGTCAAATCTTCACCAAGGCCAACTATCCAGACTAGTCCTATGTGGGCCAGAAAATAGCCAAGAAAGTCCCCAAATAGGAGTTCCATCACAAAAGGAAAAAGGAAAGAGGGGAAGGGGATCAAGTTCATTCCAAGCCAAAGGCCAGGCAGAACAACTCTGTCTTACAGGCCCTGTGGAAAGAAATCAGATCCTGCAGGGACCTGGTCTCATGAGACAGAGTGTTCCACCAGGCTGGAGCCAGTGTTGAAAAGGCCCTGGCTCTGGCTGAGGCTAATCTGACCTCCTTAGGGCCCGGGACCTCTAGGGTGTTGCTATTTATAAACCTTAAGGTCCATAATAAACACCAGCAAGAACTTTCTGAAGATAAGAGCAGTTCAACAATGCAACGGTCTCCCTCAGGAGGTTGTGGATTCTCCTTCCTTTGGAGGTTTTAAGGCAGAGGTTGGATGGCCATCTGCCATGGGCGCTTTAGTTGAGATTCCTGAATTCCAGGGGGTTGGACTGAATGAACTCATGGTCCCTTCCAACTCTACCATTCTATGATGTCAATAATTCTGCTCCTTCCCCAGCTGCTGCTGTTTTCATACATATATATTATTCTTGACCTTTAAAGCCCTTTGTGGCTTAGGGTCTTCATATTTACGGGACCGCCTCTCCTGGTATGCCCAGCAGAGGACCTTAAGGTCCATGAATAATCATAGTTTAGAGGTCCCGGGCCCTAAGGAAGTCAGATTATCCTCCACCAGGGCCAGGGCCTTTTCAGTGATGGCTCCGACCTGGTGGAATGCTCTGTCCCATGAGACCAGGACTCTACAGGATTTAACTTCCTTCAGCAGGGCCTGTAAGACAGAGCTATTCCTCCTGGCTTTCAATTTGAACTTAGTCTGATCTTTTATTCCCCTTCCTTCCCTCCCCCTCCCCTTTTTATGAAGATTACCCACTCTGGGATCCCACAGCTAATTCTCCCTTAGTCTCCTTGCTGACCCAAATAGGACTAATTTAGCCAGCTAGCCCTAGTGATCATCTAATGTTTATTGGATGGATTTCCTCCCCGTAAATTGATTTTTGAACACTGAATTTATTGTTATTCACATGTTATACTGTATTTTATGCTGTTTTTTGTTGCGTCAATTAAGTGTTTTAAATTTGTTGTTAGCCGCCCTGAGCCCGGTTTTCTGAACCGGGAAGGGCGGGGTATAAATAAAAAATTATTATTATTATTATTATTATTATTATTTGTGTATTAATTAAACTTATTAGTCACTTATCACTCAAAGGTACTCAAGCAACTTACGTTACATTCTTAATAATGTGGGAGGGGGAGCAGAGAGGGGGAATCATATAATGCATTAACATTTCATATAACATAAATTTCGGGAGGGATAAAACACACCAGCCTCATAAAAAGTAGCAAGCAACATTAGCAATATTCAAACAATAAACAAAACAATGCACACACACCCATCATTAAAATAATAAAAATACCCTGAAAGTATGCAAGGTCCAAAATCAGGTGGGTGATGTAAAATGGTAGCCAGACTGCCAAGACAAACCTGGCTGTTACCACTTGGGGGAGGGAGACAGAAAGGAGCTGGGCTACTGTCATTGTTAATGGTGAGCCCCATCTGTGGCAGAATTTCTCATCCTCCTTGAGAAATTCTGCCAATCAAATTTCATTGCCCAGAAATAAGGTAGAGAGATTTGAGAGGCTTCCAGCACACAGTGCTAGCACAATCCAAATGAATTGTCACAATCAAATGCATGTTAAGTTTATTTAATTCTCATTGATTTCAGTGAATGTGTATAAAGGTGGTTGATCTATATCTAGATCTAACTAACCATCTTCTTTTATGCGTATTTATTTCTTAATTAGAGCTGGGACGCTACTGCAATGAAGCTGGATCAAAATGACATTGGGAAACATAGCCGTTTTCCTCTGGCAAAAGCCAACAATGTTTCCACTAGAGTTGACTCAGGATGCAACAAAAACACACACAGAGCCTTGCTGGATCCAGCCCCCAAAAACATGTCACCCAATGCCCTCTTCTAAGAGGTTTTAGGGTTGCAGAGTTAACATACCGTATTTTTCGCCCTATAGGAAGCACTTTTTCCCCTCCAAAAATGAAGGGGAAATCTGGGTGTGTCCTATGGGGCGAATGAAGGCTTTCACTGAAGCTTGGAGAGCAAGAGGGGTCGGTGCATACCGAACCCTCTTGCTCTCCAGGCTTCAGGAAGACATCCACAGCCTAGGCAGCCCTGCGGGAGGTCCTGCAAGGATGTCTAGGCTGCGGATAGCAGCCTGCTTCCCGGAGCGTCGGGCGCCCTGAAAGCAGAGTGCCCGGCACTTCGGGGACACATCCACAGCCTAGGCAGCCCTGCGGGAGGTCCCGCAGGGATGTCTAGGCTGCGGATAGCAGCCTGCCGCCTGGCACGAGGGGCGCCCTGAAGCAGAGCGCCCCTCGTGCCGGGCAGACATCCGCAGCGTCGGGAGCCCTCCAGGAGTTCCCCGCAGCGCTCCCCACGCTGCGGATAGCAGCCTGCCGCCCGGCGGGCGGGGCGCCCTGAAGCAGAGCGCCCCTCGTGCCAGGCAGACATCGGCCAGCCCCACAAGCTCGGGGGACAGCAGGGAGGCGCAGCGCCGCCATCCCGCTGTTCCTCGACCTGGTTCGGTTTCCCCGACCTGCTTTTGGGGGGGAAATAAAGGGGGGGAAATTCCTTTATTTCCCCCCCAAAAAACTAGGTGCGTCCTATGGGACGGAGCGTCCTATGGGACGGAAAATACGGTAATTGATACAGAGATGTCCACGTACACCAAGGTTGCTTTCAACTGAAATGGTTTGTGACCTAAACACCTTTGCTCCAAGTATTTGATTAATCTTTTGATTTGCTGCCTTGAGTCTCAGACATTATCATAAGAAACTATATAGAACAGTGGTACCTTGGGTTACATACGCTTCAGGTTACATACCCTTCAGGTTACAGACTCCGCTAACCCAGAAATAGTGCTTCAGGTTAAGAACTTTGCTTGAGGATGAGAACTTTGCTTGAGGATGTTCTGGTGGCGTGGCGGCAGCAGGAGGCCCCATTAGCTAAAGCAGTGCTTCAGGTTAAGAACAGTTTCAGGTTAAGAACAGACCTCCAGGACAAATTAAGTACTTAACCCGAGGTACCACTGTATAAGCCAAGCCTGCAGGATCAGGCCAACAACCCATCCATTCAAGCATCCTGCTCTGTGAAAAAATGTTCAAGTAGAATCGAAGCAGAAGAGCACTCTCCCATCCTGATTTTTGAATCAACTGAATGTTGGAAGATACAGTACGGATAAATGAAATAGTTCAACTATGGAACTCACGTCCACAGGATGCAGTGATAGCCACCAACTCGGATGGATTTAAAATTCATGGAAGAGAGGGCTATCAATGGCTACTAGCCAGGATGGCCATGCTCTGATCTCCACAGCTTGAAGGCAGCAATGCTTCTGAATGCCATTTGCTGGAAACCACTGGAGGGAAGAGTGCTCACGAGATAAAATCCTGCTTTCTGGTTTCCCACAAGAAACTCTCCAGCCACTGCGAGAGCAGGATCCTAGACTAGGTGGGTCATGTCAGGAGTTCAGCCTACACTCGAGTAGGACCCTGGTAGAGACACATGCCCGACTGGCATGTTCCCTCCCTCCTGGTCGATCGTTCGGGAGCTTCATAATCTTTCTTCATCCTGAACATCACAGCGACCGATGCCAACCGATACCAGCACAGCACACTTAGGGATCCACAGAGTTTGCGCAGCATGCGCGTGACAGACCTCAACAACTCAGCATTTTGGCTAATCTACTTTATTTACATATAAACACACACGGAGCACTGCAACATGGCTGCCTCTCTCTCTAGCATCAGACAGCAAAGAGAAAAAGAACAAAGGACAATAGTCCCACTTCACGGAACACAGTAACACAAACAGCCTGTCTCCGTCACTTCCCACTCTGTGGAGTCAAAACATATACCGTCATGTGAAAGACAACAATCCCATAAATCACGGAGCAGGAATTCTAACAGGTCATTGGTCTGACCCAACAGGCTGTTCTTATGATCTTTTTGTCCCTCATTGGTATGTAGCAGCATAGCTGTATCTAACTGTGGAGGCAGAGCACAGAGGCGGATTTAGGGGAGTTTGAACGGTTTGATGAGCAATGTCAGGAGCACTGCAAGGATGAAGTGGAGCAAGAAAGGTGAAGCAGCAGTAAATTTTGGCCATGCACAGGACACTGCTGAAGTTTGAGACCTCAATGCCTACTGGACAGCCTCTGGATATGCCCCACAGAGGACCTTAAGGTCCATAAATAGCAACACCCTAGAGGTCCTGGGCCCTAAGGAAGTCAGATTAGCCTCAGCCAGAGCCAGGGGCTTTTCAACACTGGCTCCAGCCTGGTGGAACATTCTGTCTCATGAGACCAGGGCCCTGCAGGATCTGATTTCTTTCCGCAGGGCCTGTAAGACAGAGTTGTTCCGCCTGGCCTTTGGCTTGGAATCAACTTGATCCCCTTCCCCTCTTTCCTTTTTCCTTTTGTGATGGAACTCCTATTTGGGGACTTCCCTGGCTATTTTCTGGCCCACATAGGACTAGTCTGGATAGTTGGCCTTGGTGAAGGTTTGACGTTTTCATCCCCAAAAAGTTTTTGAGTTTCTACTGAAATGAGGCTGCATTTTAATGTTGTATTTTAATCTTGTTTTTACGTTGTATTTTAATCAATTGTTTTTATACCTGGTGTTAGCCGCCCTGAGCCCGGTCTTGGCTGGGGAGGGTGGGGTATAAATAATAATAATAACTGTTGTTGTTGTTGTTGTTGTTGTTGTTATTATTATTATTATTATTATTATTATTATTATTATTATTATTATTATATCTGCCACTGTAGAGCCATTGATAATCGGAACCTCCATGAATTTATCGAATCTTATTTTAAAACCATCCAAGTTGGTGACCATCATTGCTTCCTCTTGGAAGCTTCTTCATGAGCACTGCTACAGATTGCATGTGGAATTTCTGTAACCTTTTTATTTACATACGAAATGACTAGCAGGTCATGGAACAGGCCATGAAACATGATTGCTGGACCATGTTTGCAGGTTGGGTGACATGCTCCAAGGGTCTGCTCTAGGATTAAATGTCAAGCAAGAGAAAGAAAAGAGAGCTCAGATCCATAAGCCCAGATTGTCTTCCTTCAGCTGGTAGGCACAACTGCGCATTAAAACCCGCTCCATTGCTTGGCAGCTGCCCAGTTGCTTCTCTCTCCTGACTGCTGGCTAGAATGCCTAATAGGCATAAATGTACTACAAACGGAGCCCACATGGATTTTAGCACATTTAGATCTTGAATAATTTAAATAATTTGATTCCAACAACGTGGGATTGATTCAAATAAGCAAATGTTTACAGGGGGGTGATGTGGAGAAATTTATCCAATGATCGTTCTTCTTCCCCTTCCCGACTTCCTTCCTTCCCTCCATAATATGAGCTTGCAGATTGCCTGTGCTGAATTTAAATAGTGTGAGTTGGAATTATTGAATACACGCTCATAAAAAAAAAAGTTGGAAGGGACATCACAGGTAATCTGGTCCAACAGCTACCCCCCAGCCCTGGAGAAGCAGGATGCGAGATCTTCAGAGCTCAGGCAAGGGAACATATGGCTGCAATGCCAAGTGAATCTCATTTAGTTCAAGCAGCTGAGATAGAGCATAGGCATAGCAATGGAGACAATGATGGGGACACAAGGAAGAGAGTATTTAGATAACAGGACTACACACGGTTCTTCATTATTATTCTCAATATAAGAAGAGCCCTTCTGGATCAGGTTAATGGCTCATTTGGTCCAGCATTCATAGATCTCACAGTGGCCAACCACATGCCAATGGGAAGTCATCAAGCACTGTCCCCCTCCTGTGGCTGCCCACTAATGGTATTCAGAAGCATCACTGCCTCTGACCATGGAGGCAAAACATAGGCATTGTGTCTACTAGCCATCAATAGTCCTCTCCTCCACAAATTTGTCCAATCCTCTTTTAGAGCCATCCAAGTTGGTGGCAATCAATGACTCTTGTGGGAGCAAGTTCCACCTGCTTAATTACGTGCTGTGTGATGAATCCTGAATCTTCCCACATTCAGCTTCATTGCATAGCCATGAGTTGTAGTGATATGAAAGGGAGAGGGAGGGAAAGTTTCCCCTATCAACTTTCTCCATCCATGCATAATTTCATAAACTTCTATCATGTCACCTCTTACCTGAAATGCACCTCCCCTTAGCATTGAAATATGGTTCTCCTTAGTCCTTCATCCCATTCATTGCAAGATCCCTGGTTGGTTGGGATCACCCCGTGATGAATTCAAAGACTTGTAAAAATGGCTTTGATGACACTTTAAAGAGACCTCAAGGTGCTGGTGCGAGTTACTGAACCTGAGAATGGGACTGAAACCATTTTGGGTATGTTGGCCATGGAGGCAGGCATGTCAAGCAAAGCATATCAACGATATTTCAGCTACAGCAAAACTGAAAGGGAATTTGGAGGTTCCAGTTCAGAGGCAACATGTTATGCATTTTAAGTAAAGGCAAGACAGCCAATAAGATAAGTAGCAAAATGTATTAGGGAGAGTTTCAGATATCCGCTGCAAAAATTGCACTAAATGTGCAAGAAACATCTATAGGATTTTACAGGGGGGAATTAGATAGACATGGTTTTCTATGAGGAAGGGAAAAGAATAGTCAAAGATCTCTGTTCATTCACCATCTTTTCCTACTGAAATTACGGTTATTACCGATTCTGAAAACAAGATTTCCAAGCTCTAATTTCAATTCATACTTTTCTAAAGCAAATAGTATTCCTCAGCATGGTTTGCTTGTTTTTTAAAAGAGTGAGCTGAAAGAAATAAGTGTTAAATTTAAAGTTAAGTCATGGTCAAAACTGCTTTAAAAACATCAGTTAATAGACAGAATCTGTCTGTTCATTTCTATGTATGCTTGCTCTGTTTGACATTTTGCACACCCTATTCTTCCCAATAGATTTGTGATCTTTTTATCTAACCCTACCCCCATGAGTCCTATTTTATCCCCCCTCCCCAAAAAAGTAAATGCTTGTGAGAAAACCTCTGCAGCTATTTTTCTGAAATTTGTCGGGCAGGTTTCATGCATTCAGGAGTGACCATGCCTACAATTTGCATCCAATTCTAGCAGGAAATAAACTAAACTTTTTAAAACAAAACAAAACTTAAAGGCATCTTGCATGAAGCTCTCTGAAGTGCCTACAATTTGTCAGGCTTGATTCATTCTGGAGGGGCTCCCATGCCTGAAAATTTTGTCCACTTCTGTGAAAAGGAAAACATTCATCCAGGGCTGTCTTACCCATAGGTGCTAGGGGTGTGGGGCACCCAGGTGCCAGGCTCTCAGGGGCGCCAGGCTGAGAGTCTGGGGCCAAGATTTGGAGTCTGGGGATTGGGAAGAGCTGACAGCTGCTGCCGAGTGGAGCAGAGCCCGTTGGAACACCACAGCTCTTCTGCTGCGGGCAAGCAAGGCGCTGAGGCTCTGCCCTCCTGCACATCTGGGATTGGCAGGCAGTAGAGGCCCGGCCAGTGCACACTGCTCACACAAGGCACCTGGCTTTGCTCAGTCACTGCCACCATCGCCTCGGGGTCAACTGTTGTTGCGCTGGGCTCTGTTTGCCCCTCCCCCAGGTGCCCAGCCCCGGCCTTGCTTTGCTGTCGCCACCGCCGCCTCGGGCTCCTCTGTTGTTGTTAAGGTGGCTGGCCAGGCCAGCTCTGCTGTGCGCGCCTTGCTGGCCTGCCCTAAAAAAGGGGCAACAACTTTGCCCCCCCCCAAGGTCAATAACTGGGCAACCTGGGGGGGGTGGATCTTTGCACCCTGGCCCCTCATATGCTTAAGACGGCCCTGCATTCATTTTTAGTAGATCTAATTTGGATCCAAGTAATAAGTGAAATTGGGGGAGGCGGGGTTGGAGTGTCTCCAAAACTATAGAAACAGATGTAATTTGAAGCCTATGATCCATGCACATGCTTAATATATTCATGTCAAACATTCTAATCATTTTTGCTCAAAAAAGGAAGAAAAGAAGAAAATGGTGACTGGTTGAACTGATAAAATTGCTGTAATTGTCGTGAGATATTAATAACCACAACAAACACCACAGACTGCTTGCTTTTTAACAATTTCATCTTGAAGTTATCCAAACTTAACAACTTAACCCTGCTAGATCAGGCCAATGGCTCATTTAGTCCAACATTCTGTTCTCACAGTGGCCAACAAGTTTCCTGTGGAAAGCCTGTGAACAGAGCATTAGTGCAACATCACTCTGTCCACCTGTAATTCTCAGAAATTGGTATTCAGAGGCATATTGCCCATAACTGTGGCAGGCAAAAATTCAACAGGTTAAATCTTCCCTAGTATGGAAATTAATGGAACAAGCTGCACATGCTGACATTCTGTCTGTCGGATATCTTATTACCCATGTGTGGCCCCAATTTATATTGGAACATTCCACCCTACTTACAGAAGAGGATACAAATCTACACATAAAACACAGTGTATGAGAATATTAAGTAAATTTGTGTCTCATTGGAAAGTGGGCTAGCATGCCTAATGTATGTATAATTAACAGGACCCAATAAAGCATGTTTTAGCATTCCTAGACCCCTGATGAAGTCAAAAACATATTCAGCCCTGTTTGGAGAAAGATTCAAGGTGGGAGTTAGCACCACATTAGGAGTTAAGACCCTAAAGGCGGTCCAGCTGGAATTAAGAACCAGATCATCTGAAGAACCCTGTAAAGATTACCTTTGCCCTCACAACCCTATATTTACTCATTTGTAGGGCGCTCTTGAACTGTGGTGGCCATTTCAGATTCCTGAAACTGGGGAATGCATTTTAAATAGAGGATGGGGCATTGTAGAGACCTTCAATGGGCAGTACACACATACTGTGGGACACGGGTGGTGCTGTGGGTTAAACCACAGAGCCTAGGACTTGCCGATCGGAAAGTTGGTGGTTCGAATCCCCGCAATGGGGTGAGCTCCCTTTGCTGGGTCCCTGCTCCTGCCCACCTAGCAGTTTGAAAGCACATCACAGTGCAAGTAGATAAATAGGTATCGCTCCAGTGGGAAGGTAAACGGCGTTTCCGTGCGCTGCTCTGGTTCACCAGAAGCGGCTTAGTCATGCTGGCACATATGACCCGGAAGCTGTACACCGGCTCCTTCGGCCAATAAAGCGAGATGAGCGCGGCAACCCCAGAGTCATCTGTGACTGGAGCTAATGGTCAGGGCTCCCATTACCTTTAAACACATACTGTGGCAAAAGAGAGCTTCATGTATGGTTCTAAAACAGTGGAAAAACTGCCACCTTCTTCTCCTTTAAACTAAAGTTTAAACCCAAGTGTAGAATTTGTGTTTATCCTCTTCCCATAGAACAACTGTATTCCTCAGAACATAGTGTTTCTGATGCTCCTTCCTCCAGGTCATTGTGCGCATTGTTACTCAGGGCTAGGAGCATGACAAGATGTCCTCTGACTTCCAGTGTTCAAGGGCTCGCTTCTGCCATTGGAATTAGGCTCCATGGCTCAACACTCACAGGCCACCCCTCAGACAAAACCCTGACCCTGAAATTTAGCTCTGTGGGGAAAAAAGGATGTCCATGAGAGCTGCCTTCTCCTCTCCTCTCATCTCCAGAAACAATGTGTATTTTGGTCGGGAACCATTAACAACTATGTTAACTCCATGTGACAGCTGATTAATTTTGGTTTAAGGTTATGAATACAAAACAAAGTACGCTGGTATGTAACGTGAATTTTAATGATGTCACAGCCCTAGTAAAAGATGAGAAAGATAATTTAATTTGCTTTCTCGGAAAGGTCAGTACTCCTGAGATGAAATTTCCCCTAAGGGTATCATTGGCCCCCTTCTCTTCAGTTCTCCTTTGCTCTGAGAAGTGCGCATTATATTTAAAGCCAAGTGTATCTGCTCTTCCCGTTCTTTGTTGTCAGGGGAAGGCAAATCGGCTGGGAAGCAGGAGCGATGTGAGGGATAAAAGGGAGACTGAGCCTTAAACAATACTTCATCGACCATCTCCTTGGTTTCCGTCTATTCATGTCCATCCTTCATATAGGACAGTTGATATCTAATGGATTAAAGCAGACTTCCTCAGCTAGGTGTTTTGGACTGCAAGTCCCATCAGCCTCGCTCTGTGTGGCAATGATCAGAGGTGATGGGATCTGTAGTCTGAAACAACTTGGAAAAGGCTCATCTAGAATTAAGGGTGAGGACCAATTATTGCTCCAATGCTAATGGGAAGAGTTTCCAAAAATACAAGTAGAGTCAAAAAGGTAATTACAGTGGTACCTTGGGTTACAGACGCTTCAGGTTACAGACTCCGCTAACCCAGAAATAGTACCTTGGGTTAAGAACTTTGCTTCGGGACGAGAACAGAAATCACACACTGGCAGCGCAGCGGCAGCGGGAGGCCCCATTAGCTAAAGTGGTATCTCAGGTTAAGAACAGTTTCAGGTTAAGGATGGACCTCCAGAACGAATTAAGTTCTTAACCCGAGGTACCACTGTACTACGTCTGCCTACAAGAGGGTAGCAAATGTGTGGGGTGTCTATCACCAGCTGCACTGAAAACAAAATTGCTGCTGCTGTAGTTAAAGTCCACCTTTTGTCCAGTCTAGGACTCAAGGTGGCTTACATAGTTAAAACAGAACAAGCTAAAAATGGAAGGGAAATCATTAAAATGCAGTTAAGCAGTAATAGAATTAAAATAATCTGAAAAGATCAATCTGGAGCACAGACAACAGTCATTTCCCAAAGGCCTGTTTGAATAGAAAGGTCTTCACCTGCCAGCGGAGGGCAGCAAGGAGAAAGCCAGTCTGGTTTCTCTAGGGAAGGTGTTCCAAAGTCTGGGTGCAGCCCCCAAGAAGGCCCTGTCACATAACCCCATCACAAATGGTGGGGCCAAGAAAAGGGCCTCCTCTGAAGATCTCAGCACTTGGGCAGGTTTGTATGAGGTAATATGTTCTTTCAGATTGTGACACAAGGGTTAGCTGCGAATGAAGGGGCACATCCAGGTCATTGCTCCCACACCTTTAAGCAAAGACTACATCAAAGGTTTGTTCTGCTCTACACGTGGGCCAGTGAGATGGCAGCATAATTTTTCTTTTCTTTTTAAAAATAGATATAGACAGGGCTCCCCCTCTTTTTTTTCTTCAGTCAGAACTTGACAGAACTCAGTTCCGGCATTTCTCAGGTGGGTGGAATTGCCATTATAAGAGAACAACTAAGGCGTTCATGGTGAGTTCCGGCACCTCTTTTTCTAGACTAATAACACTGGTTATAGACCAGACTTTCATTTAAAAAAAAACATGTCAAGGTGGTATACAACATAAAAACACAACATTGCAATAAGTTCAATAAAAGCACAACGGCAACAAATTCACAGATATTACTGCTCTCAACAATTTTACTGCTAAACCGCTGAGAGACGGTGGATCTGCTGTGCAGGGAAACATTAGCTTAGGACAAACATGCTAAAATTTATACAAAGAAAGCAAACAAACAGAAGTCTCAAGGAGGATTTTTTCCACGTGCAATTAAAACCTGACATTTCCACCTGTAGGACTGGGTACAGGGATGAAGAAGGGGCTTAGGGAGGACTCTAGACCTGCGTTGTAAGATTGTAAATGCCTACCTCGTCAAGCTCCACAGCTCTCACCAGAAACACGCTTTCCCCTTTTCCAGAAGCTGTTTGTTTCTCCTTGTAAAAGTGACTACTTCAAAATGGGCGGGGGGGCGGGACACAAATATAAAGGAAGCTAAAGCTGCTGCATAGAGTATCCAATCACCTCTTGATCAATCACAGCCCCCCCCCCTGCCAAAAAAAAACCACAACAGCAACAAAAACAGAAACTAACCAAACAACCCACAACATTTTGTTTCGTGATCTGTGGCAGGGTTTAGAAAAACTGCAAAACTAATTATTGCCTGCAGCTGTCACACCGATTTGTGTAGAAAAGGAAACTGCTGGTTAAAAGATCTCCAACCCGCAATCCTTGTGGGCTTTGCACTACATTTTGACAAGTGCCTGGAAACGGAGAACATGCATTTCCTTAAACTAATATGTTTTATTTCTTATTTGGTATGCAAATAAACAAAACATATGTTCAGAGCTAGACACAGCATGTGAAAGAGAGGTGCTGGATATCATCTGGGATGAATCCAGAACCGGTGAGCAGAACAGAGGGTGGCATTCAGTGTTGTGTGAGTGGGACTTTTCTCTCTCTCCTTTTCTCCTGCCTGTAGACCCCACAATCCCAAATGGCTTCAGAGCATCCCTCAACATCAGGGTCAGGGATGATGGGAGATGTAGTGCAAAACACCTAGAGGCCGCCAGGTAAGAAGAAGAAGAAGAAGAAGAAGAAGAAGAAGAAGAAGAAGAAGAAGAAGAAGAAGAGTTTGGATTTGATATCCCGCCTTTCACTCCCTTTAAGGAGTCTCAAAGCGGCTAACATTCTCCTTTCCCTTCCTCCCCCACAACAAACACTCTGTGAGGTGAGTGGGGCTGAGAGACTTCAAAGAAGTGTGACTGGCCCAAGGTCACCCAGGTTAGTAAAGGCCAGTTAATGTAAGCCTGAGCTAGATTACCACAGCAGCACTTGCAAAGGCTCAGACATTCAGCTGATCCTTGGCACTTGCAACATTCTGCTGTCCCTTTGCAAGTGCTGGCGACCACAGCAGGCACTGCCCACCAGCTAGTTGTCAGCAGCTGCAAAGCCCTGCTCTTCTTTTGCAAGTGCCAGTGGTCACTGCAGCACTTGCAAAGGCATGCTGATCAGCTGTGGTGCCTGCAAATTGGACTTTCAGCAGAATCTTACCACCTTTACCTGCCCTGCATCTTATCTCATATATGTTGTCAAGTGTTTGTTTAATTTATATACCACTCTTCATCACAAGGGTTATTGTTGTTGTTTAGTTGTTTAGTCGTGTCCGAGTCTTTATGACCCCCTGGACCAGAGCACGCCAGGAACTCCTGTCTTCCACTGCCTCCTGCAGTTTGGTCAAACTCATGTTGGTAAGCATTGAGAACATGGTCCAACCATCTCATCCTCTGTCATCCCCTTCTCCTTGTGCCCTCCATCTTTCCCAACATCAGGGTCTTTTGCAGGGAGTCTTCTCTTCTCATGAGGTGGCCAAATATTGGAGCCTCAGCTTCAGGATCTGTCCTTCCACTGAGCACTCAGGGCTGATTTCCTTCAGAATGGATCGGTTTGATCTTCTTGCAGTCCATGGGACTCTCTCAAGAGTCTCCTCCAGCACCATAATTCAAAAGCATCAATTCTTCAGCTTGTCATGACAAAGGGGCTTAAATAACTCAACGAAGCTATGAGCTATGCTGTGCAGGGCCACCCAAGACCTACAGGTCATAGTGGAGAGTTTCGACTAAACGTGGTCCACCTGGAGCAGGAACCGGCAAGCCACTCCAGTATCCCTGCCAAGAAAACTCCATGGGCAAGATCTCAGGGTAGTTTATAGGATAAAATACAAGGCAAAAATAACAAAGTTGTTACGGTTAAGGTCATTTTGAATCCCAATTCTGTCTTGTGGCATTAGCTGCCCACTCCAGTTTGGACAATCATCTAGCCCAACCTACTACAATACAGAGAATTGGCTGGCCACTGTGAGGAGAGAGCCCTGGACTTAGATGGGCCCACTTTGGCCTCACCCGGCAGCCAGGCTCATTCTATGCCTCTGGATTGCATAAAGACATAGGGCAAGTAGGGGTGGCTTGGCCAAAATGGCCTCATGGACCAACTGGGGAAACTTGCTGGGCTGAGCCTTCAGACCAGAGGTCTTCTACCTGTGAGCTAGACGGCAGAAGGTTCTTTCCTCTGACTGAGATACAGTGGTACCTCTGGTCGCGAATGGGATCCGTTCCAGAGGCCGTTCGCAACATGAAAGGAACGCTACCTGCAGCGGCGTGTCTGCGCACATGCAGGTTGTGATTCACCACTTCTGTGCATGCGCGTGACGTCATTTTGCGCATCTGTGCATGCACAATCGGTGAAACCCTGAAGTAACCCTTTCTGTTACTTCTGGGTCACCACGGGACTTAACCTGAAAGAACGTAACATGAAGCAGACGTAACATGAGGTATGACTGTATTTCTGTTCAGAAACAAATGCATTTGCTTATAATCCCAAAGGTATACCTTAGCATTATCCATAAGATTATGGGGTGCTTATTTAGACTAAAGCATTGAACACACACACACACACAGTGCTAAATTTGGACACACTCTTTATGTTCAATCTTCCGGGCACTTTCCAACAGCTCAGAATTTCCTTTCAAAAGGAGACAATGGAAACAAACGTTTAATGTGCAGGTTGCTCTTGGGAAGGTAATAGTTTCCTCTTGTATCGAAGGGAAGAGGGGGCAGCCTTCACTTTTCAACCTGCCTCCTTACCGCCTGCCGAGTAAGAAATGAAATCCTGTCAGGCATGACGAGGCACGAATCACGGCTACCTCTGTCCATAAAAGTAAAGGAAGGGAAGGTGGGGGGAGAGGGAGGGGGGAGCCTGAAACCTGAAAAGGGAAGCTATTTAATTTAATCAGTTTTAATTCTAGCAATTACACAAACCCATAGACTGAAATGCCAACTCTCAGCAGGATGCAAACAAATAAATAAAAGTTGCATAGCTAACTTTTTTTCTCTTTTTTTGTTCCTGAAAGGATTGGTTTGGGTGGATGGATTGCTGAGAGCACTAGATGAAGGCTAGGCTAGCATGCCAAATGTTGCAGGTGTGAGATAGAGATGCAGAATACTGGAGGGAGGGGGGTATTGCATTGGATTTGAGAGGGTCGAACACATACACAGCTTCATGTCCTCCTCACAAACTCTTTGCCTATGCCATGAGGACTTTGTAAAGTTGTATGCTATGTGGTGATCTCAGAGGGTGTCCGTGTTTTAGTGAGGGGAGCAGGTTTGTCAATGACTGACAGCAGCAATTCTGACCCATTGCAATGGGGTTGGACTAGATGACTCTTGGGATGCCTTCGAATTCTGTGATTCTATGATTCTAGTATCAGGGAACCAGTGGTGCCTGTTAGGCCTGGTGGGGTGGAAGGCAGGAAGGCCAACAAGAGATGGAACCAGAGCCAATGACAAGCAGATGCAGCTAACTGTAGTTTTGTCACCATCCTCCTCCCTGATGAATTCTGCATGGCAACAATGGGGCTAAGGAAGAAGAAGCAGGCAGCCAGGGCCACATGCTGAATTAGATGCAAGTAAGAAGGGGTGGCGCTGTGGATTAAACCACAGAGCCCAGGACCTGCCAATCAGAAGGTCGGTGGTTTGAATCCCCGCGACGGGGGGAGCTCCTGTTGCTCAGTGCCTGCTCCTGCTCACCTAGCAGTTCGAAAGCATGCCAAAGTAGATAAATAGGTACTGCTCCAGTGGGAAGGTAAATGGTGTTTCCGTGTGCCGCTCTGGTTCACCAGAAGTGGCTTAGTCATGCTGGCCACATGACCCGGAAGCTGCTCTGAGCCCGGCCTTGGCTGGGGAGGGCAGGGTATAAATAAAAATTATTATTATTATTACACCGGCTCCCTCGGCCACTAAAGCGAGATGAGCGCCGCAACCCCAGAGTTGGTTACAACTAGACCTAATGGTCAGCTGTCCCTTTACCTTTACCTTTAAGAAGGCTGGTAGGTGGTGGCTGAATGAGAACAGGTGGAGGTTGTTGGGGGGATGCCTTGTTCACTCTACTGCATAAGCCTCCTTTGCAGGGAATGCATTTTGGGTAGTGGTTAGAGCACAGTTACCCAAACTTGCGCCTCCAGCTGTTTTCATATTACAGCTCCTTAGCTAGCAGGACCAGTGGTCTGGGATGATGGGAATTGCAGTGAAAAAACAGCTGGGGGCCCAAGTTTGGGAAACCCTGGGTTAGAGAATTGGACTTAGAATAAAGATGGGGAAGGAATTTGATTTACTTTTGCAGTGGAGCTTCATTAACTATGGACCCCAAAATCTGGGATTCAACATTGGTTTTTGGGTGACCCCACGACCCACGGTTTGAGAGGCTATTTTCCTATTTGTGGGGTGCTACAAAATGTGGGATTTTCGCTACGAAATGCTACAAAATGACTACAGAACTTTGGCACCAGTTTCATGGGGATTGGCAACCTTTGGCTTTGGGTGTTAACTATGAACCTGGGTTTGACGTATCAATTACTCCATTTGTGGAGGTACACTACCAAATGTGAGGTCTTCGCTACAAAACGACTACAAAACCTTGGCACCGATTTCAAGGGGATCCCAGATTTTGGGGTTCATAGTTAATGAAGCTTTGCAATGGACTCATCTGACCCGACATGCCTGAACTTTTCTGTAGATCAGATTACACACACCTCTAATTTTGCTCTGGATTTTACAACTCAGTTTTAGTAGACAATAAATGTACACAAAAATGGATAGCTTAGTTGGTAGAGCATGAGACTCTTAATCTCAGGAACATGGGTTTGAACCCAACATTGGGCAAAAGGTCCTGTTTTTCAGGAGATTGGGCCAGATGACCCTCATGGAGCCTTCCAACTCTGTGGTTCTGTAATTCTATGTGTTTTATGTAAAATGTGCGTGGGAAAGGTGTATTTTATTTTACTGGTGAATGCATTGAATGTACAAAGGTTTCCATATACACATTTCTTGGTGGAGGTTCCTACCTCTAGTGGTAGGTTAATAAGGTGGTAAGAGCTGTTTGACTGTGGAATGGACTCCCTTGGCAGGTGATAGACTTCTCTTCATTGGAGGTTTTTAGTTAAAGCTACGGTTTTCCCAGTAGTGATGTATGGAAGTGAGAGCTGGACCATAAAGAAGGCTGATCGCCGAAGAATGGATGCTTTTGAATTATGGTGCTGGAGGAGACTCTTGAGTGTTCCATGGACTGCAAGAAGATCAAACCTATCCATTCTGAAGGAAATCAGCCCTGAGTGCTCACTGGAAGGACAGATCCTGAAGCTGAGGCTCCAAGACTTTGGCCACCTCATGAGAAGAGAAGACTCCCTGGGAAAGATGGAGGGCACAAGGAGAAGGGGACGACAGAGGACGAGATGGTTGGATAGTGTTCTCGAAGGTGCCAGCATGAGTTTGACCAAACTGCGGGAGGCAGCGTAGGACAGGAGTGCCTGGCGTGCTCTGGTCCATGGGGTCACAAAGAGTCGGACATGACTAAATGACTAAACAACAACAAAACAGAGGCTGGATGGCCATCTGACATGGATGCTTTGGTTGAACTGACCTTCAGAAAGTTCTCCCCGATGTTTAGTTGGAATCTCCTTTCTTGTAACTTGAATCCATCGGTTTGGGTCCTACCCTCCGGAGCAGGAGAAAACAAGCTTGTTCCATCTTCCATATATATATATATGAATGACTGGGCTCTTCATGAGCATTGCTCTGATGGAATCTCATTGCTTTCTGTTTTTATGAAGCTGCTCATAATACCTCCTAGCAATATTGTTGAAGTCTTGTAGACGGGCCAAAGAAATAATAATAAAAAAAGAGTCAGAAAATAATGATCAGAATTAGTCCCACAGACAAAGAAATCCTTTGAAAACCTAAGCATATTGTGCTAATTATTCTTGTGTAGAAAAGAAGATTAAAAAATTAGAACGCTTGAGCAGATCCAGAATGTCCGGCGTCTGAAGAAAATGAGTGAATGTGCTTTAGAACAGAGAGGAGTTTATTCCCCTCCCTTCAGACAGGTTTAGTATTACGTTTTTGACACATCCATTCTGCAAGAGGCAAGCAAGCCCCAACTCTTTCTTATTTTGCTTTCCTTGCTCTACCAGAATCAAAGCAGACCTTCGAATGCTGGGGTCGAAGCAGGAAAGTAGATTCAGTGGTCTAAACTTGAGACTCTAGCTTGCAAATAGCTTTGGCGATGGACAATGCTGTGCAGCCAGTTAAATGTGGTGGGCAGAGTCATTCATTTTCTCCTTATGGAAAGCATCAGAACATAAGAATAGCCATGCTGGATCAAACCAATGTCCCATCTATTCCTGAATCCTTTTTCCACAGTAGTCAACCTGATGTCTATGGGAAGCAGTAATCACATTAGTTTGAGAAGCAATTTTATATAGGAATTCAAAACCGCTGAATTCCTCAGCCATCCCCAGGGATACCCATGACGTTCTGCCAATGTCAGACAAGAAAATCACCAAAATTTTGTTGTCACAAATGATCTCACTCAGTTCAACATGAGAATCTCCGTCGTAACTTCAGATGCACTGAATTTTGAAATGCACATGTTGAGCTTTGTGCCTCCTGACAAAAAAGTGTGTGTGTGTGTGTGTCACATGAAAATATGAAAGGGTTGAATACAGGGCTTAGCATATTTCAAAGTTACGGATTTCAGAACTTTTTTTAAAGGAAAGCCTTCCTGGAACAATGCAGTTTGTTCCTTTGCTTTGTTTGTTGCAACTTTAGAGTTGCTTTCTAAGGGGTCTTCCTCCACCCTACCTGGAGATGCTGGCAGAGACTAAATCTGGCTACTTCTCCATAAAAGGTACCTGGTCTGCCACTGAGCTATGGCCCTGCCTCATAACAGACCCAGTGTATATTTTCTGCATATTTAGAGAGGCAGCTCAGAGTAGGTGCTACCATCTACATCAGCTTTTCTCAACCTGTGGGTCCCCAGATGTTGTTGAACTACAACATACATACATACATACATACATACATACATAAAGTCCATAAATAGCAACACCCTAGTGGTCCCGGGCCCTAAGGAAGTTAGATTTGCTTCAACCAGAGCCAGGGCCTTTTCAACTCTGGCTCCAGCCTGGTAGAACGCTCTGCCTCATGAGACCAGGGCCCTGCAGGATCTGATTTCTTTCCGCAGGGCCTGTAAGACAGAGTTGTTCCGCCTGGCCTTTGGCTTGGAGCCAATTTGATTCCCTCCCTCTCTTTCTTTTTTTCTTTCCTTCGGCCTCCTGCGTTGAGGCTACATTTTATTTTAATGTTGTAATATTTTAATGTTGTATTTTAATTTTGTTTTTAAGTTGTAATCATTCAACTTGTTTTTATTCTTGCTTGTAAGCCGCTCTGAGCCCGGCCTTGGCTGGAGAGGGCAGGGTATAAATAAAAATTATTATTATTATTATTATTATTATTATTATTATTACTCCCATCACCCCTAGCTAGCAAGGCCAGAGCTCAGGGATGATGGGAGTTGTAGTCTAACAACATCTGGGGACCCACAGGTTGAGAACCACTGATCTACATGAATGTCCCAGCCATCTTGATCACGGCCCAGTCCGGGAGTGCATTCAGGTGTCCATCGACCCACCTCCAGTGGAGTTGTGGGCACACTAATGCATCAGTAGAGTAACAGCAAGAAGCGAGGCTGTGGAGGCATTGGCATCATGAAAGCTTCCCTTATTTACAAACCAAAACAACAAACATGGCTAGGGTGAGCAGCAGCTTCACACGTCTGCTCTGTCCGAAAGCAACAAACAAAGAGGAAAAAATACAAAAGCACATAGGACGGAATTACAGTGTCTAGTTCCATTCCCACACTCCTAGCAGAAAGGAATGTAAACATTGGATCACAAGATTCAACAGCAATGGAGAATGAAAATACTAACAGTACACACTGATCAGCAATGCCAGCCCAGCTTAGGCTGTGAGGAAGTTAGGTAATTGCAGAATCTGGATTTAATAGTCTGATAGAGCGTTCTCACCACCACTGCTGCCTTTAGATGGTAAAGTTCATCACTTACCTTACTTCAAAATATGGTTAGCCACTCCTGCTGTGTTTGAGGGCGTCCTACCTTAAAGACCTGTTCTGCCTTGCCCCGATTAGCCATAGTAGCTCCATGTCTGAGAACCAGAAGCTAGGGAGAAGTAACAAATGGAGGGCATCACCATCATGACCTCCACTGTCAACTTCTCAGTAGCCTCTAGCTGGTTCCTGATGCAAACGGACTCCTGGATGAGATCGACCTTAGCCTGCTACCAGCAAGGAAATTCTAATTCTTGTGCTACTCTTCAGTTTCAACAGGTTTCTGGAGTAGCTTGCAAGTATCAAGCAGTGACAGCCCCTGATTTCAGGATTGCAATTCAAAAGACACATCACAAAAGGAAGAAGGAGGCACGGAAGCAAGAGGGGTGCAAGTTCTCAGTAAAGAAGTTCTAACTGGAATGGATCTATCTGAAGAGTCAAAACTTGGTAGTCTTTCAACCGAGCCAACGGAGAGACCCTTTTGTCTCTTCCTCCCCTGTAGCCAATGGAACGGCTGAGGGAAGATGTCCTTAGAGTGCCTAACTAGCACCTACCATCAGATAAATGTGGGTGGGGTGCTGGTTCTATCTATAGATTTGTTCCTAAGAGCCTGGAAAGGTTCGTCACTGTTCCCAATTAAATCACCATAACCTTCAGCGATGGTGCATGTTAGGTGAACATACTATCTAAGCCTCTATCTCTCTCTTTTCAATTTTCTAGTCCAGATTCCCATGGTGGTTCCATTAGTGTCTTCCTGATGTTCAGCTTGTTTACAGAGAGATCAAACGCGGGTCTCATTGCCAGTAAGGGTGGGGGTAAAGCCAAAGGGACCCAGAGATAACTCAAAAGAAAGCACTACAGATGAAACAGCCGAGGCCTTTTGAATCATGCTCTCTGAGCCAGCCTCATCATCTCCCTTTGTCATTCATGTCTTATCTCGGAGTGTGTGCGCACACTCACATACACACACACACCAAATGCCACTTATTAGTGTGCCTTTATATCACTGATCCAATCAGTCGCGCAGAGCAAAAAAGAAACCTGTCCAAGCTAATTTTTTCAAGCTGTCCTCAGGGAGTCCAGCCCATGTGAGAGATGTATGTTTTTCATTAAGGTTTTACGTTTTCATTTGGGTATAATTAATCCTAATGTTTCAATCTTCATATAATAGGCTTATTTTGGAAGAACAAAAAGGCTCGCACAGCCACAGAAAGCAAATCCCTGGTGGATGCGGGCGGATGGTCACATGGGGAGGAAAGGAAATGGGATGATTCTCGCCAACATTCAGCCTTCCTCTTTCATCTTTCTTCTTCTTCTTCTTCTTCTTCGGGGGAGAAGCACCTGGAGCTTCTGGATGAGACTCTCTTTTTTTGATGTCATTTGTTTAGCTAGAGAAAGAGTGTAGGGACGAGTGAGAGCGAATTTAGGGACTCTTTCCTCAGGAGAAACATCAAAGGGATTTCAAGAGGAAACCAACAATGTTGTCAGTTCAGGGGAATATCTTGGAGGTGGGAGAGGGGAGTGGTCTATAGATCGTTCCTGGAATTAAATTAAATTGAATTGGAATTCAAAATGAAATGGAAGGTTCTTCCACAGGTAAAAGCTTGCAGAGATTTTAAAGGAAGGGATGAGACATTTAATGACATTTCACAAGTGATGGGGATTATGAACATCCATAGCCTTAGTAAGACTGACCCACCACCCTAACCATAGTGAAATGCCATCTTGATTATGATAATATCAACACCTTGAACTTGGCCCATTAGGAAATAGGCGTCCAGTGCAGACCTCGGAGACCAGGTGTGATATGCTGACAAGGCCTCACTCATTCCAGCAACTGTGCTGCAGCATTCTGCACTAACTGCAGCTTCTGGATCAAGTGCGAAGGAAGCCCCACATAGAGCACATTGCATAATGTAGCAGGGCTGCTGGTGATGTAAATTCAGGCTCAGCTGGGGCTTGGGGGGGCCATTGGTAAGCTGGTCCTTTAAAAGTTGCCATGGAAAAAGAGGAAGCACAGCAGCTAAGGCACAGGCAGAGAAGCAGCGTTGGGCTTTCAAAAGATGCTCCAACAAGCTCACATTCTGCAACAGCTGCACCCTCCAGATCCACTCCAGATGTAGAAGTGCAAATATCCAGAGATGTAGTGATCAGGTGGGATTGCTATGAGGAATTATAACAAATATAGAGTAAGCCATCTGTGTCAGCAATGAAAGCATTGCGTTGACTGGGTTTAAACTATTTTGATATGATTCTTGATCAATCTACATCTCTGGCCATTTTCTCTACTGCCCATCTCTCTTGCCTGAAAAGTCACGTACACAGCCCAGTTGCTTAGACAGGCAAGCTCCTGGGTCATCAAAGACAATGGGCAGTTTCCTCGATGTAGCTTTCTTATATATTTATCTTAGGATGTTAATCTTAGGGCCAGGAAACAGGTTTCACATTAAGGGGATAATGGTCACTGTCCTCCTGGCCATCCTTCTTATCATATGTATTGCTTGTTTATCACCTCCAGGGTTGCCAAATGCTCTTCTCTGTAGTTCTGTTCTTTGTTTACCCTGTGCATAATTAGTTATGGTGGTTTAACTTCTCCCCACGTGGGTTTGTGGAAATGCTCAGAAGAAATCTGATTGGTTCTTACGAACACTCTGTAAAAAGTTCTTTTGTGACTAAAACGGCCTGGGCCAGGGGCTGCACACGGACAGGCACAGAGAGACACGATTATACGCACCCTTCCCAGAGTCTTGCTGGTTCAAGCCTCTGTGTGTATTCTTATTAATCAGAGTTCAATCCTTCCTTTACTTTGTGAACGCAACACCAAAGGTAGACCCACACTGTTGGAAATCCAAGCCTTTATCAGGAGAAACTGGCAACTCTCCCAGGCACCCGGCTTGGTCTCCTGTTGACCTCCCGGTCTGCTTTCCCGGCAGGATCCAGGCAGAGGTCGCGATAGGCGATCCTTCTCAGCGTGAGAAGAACACCCCCCCTCTTTCCTGCCCCCCCGGAAGGGGAAAGAGATAGACAGAAACGTATTTACATGCTTTTATTTCTGTCTTTGCAGCATTACAAAAAACATGTCTGCTCTCTTCAAACTCCAGCAGTCGAGAGAGCAAAAACACTTCCTGTACAGCTCATATTACACTCTGAGCTAATTCCGGTGCCCTCTGTTTCCCACGGAAACTCCCAACATCATGTGATGTTGTTTTCAAGCTCGCAGCAGCATTGCTTCTATATCGTAACACACACAGCACATCCCAGTACTCCCTCTGTGAAGTTATCAATGCATGGACAACTGTGATCAAACACATTTTTTAAAATTAAAAAAAAGATTTTATTAAGATTTTTCTTGTGTTACAAAACAGATAAACAGGGAAAGGTACATCTATCGCCTCCACTTTCAATCCATAGAGTCTTTTTCACAGTTCATTTACATTTAGTGAGAGACACTTTTGTCATAGACATCTTGCGGTAGGTGGGGTACTGTTCTTTCGTACAGTTGCCTTGTGTTATTGTAGGGGTTTGTCCCAGTATCACATGGGTAGGTCGTTTGTTTGTTTGTTTGTTTGTTTGTTTGTTTGTTTGATATTGTGAGAGAATAGGGGATCCCAAGCTTGCTTGGTTGCATTCAGTTGATGGCAATGTGTCTTGTTTATGTGTGTCAGGGTGTGTGTGTGTGTGTAGGATGTTAGGTCAGGTTAGCCATGTTGATTTGCATGCTGTTGGGAGATGGGGTGGGTTAATTTCCTGTTGTGCTGTGTATGTGATAAACGGGAACACACCAGGTGAGGACATCCTCCTTTGCTTGTCCTTGTACTAGTTTAAGTTAGTTAAAAGGCAAAGGGACCCTTGACCATTAGGTCCAGTCGTGACCGACTGGGGTTGCGGCGCTCATCTCGCTTTACTGGCCGAGGGAGCTGGCATACAGCTTCCAGGTCATGTGGCCAGCATGACTAAGCCGCTTCTGGCGAACCAGAGCAACGCACGGAAACATTGTTTACCTTCCTGCCGGAGCAGTATCTATTTATCTACTTGCACTTGACGTCCTTTCGAACTGCTAGGTTGACAGGAGCAGGGACCAAGCAACGGGAGCTCACCCTGTTGTGGGGATTCAAACCGCCGACCTTCTAATCGGCAAGTCCTAGGCTCTGTGGTTTAACCCACAGCACCACCCGCATCCCTTTAAGTTATTTACTTAGTTAATTTAATTAGTAAGGCAGTTTCCCATGCATTTTGGTACCAGTGGTCCTTCCAGTGTCTAGTTACACTGTTTCTAGCTGCTGAGAGTGACTTCTGAATTCCTTGTCGTGTATGTGTGTGTGTGTGTGTTGTTGTCCTGGAAGATATTTAAGAGCAATTCCACTTTTTGGATTTATAGCAGAAATGGTGAAATAAAGGTGTGAGGTGTATATATATGTGTGTGTGTGTGTTTGTGTGTGTGTGTGTGTGTATTCACTTTATTCATTATTCAGCAATAAATCATAGCCGAGTAAGATCGTCTTCCATGAATATGATCTTAACAATGCGTCCGTAAATGACTGTGGAGGCCAATTCTGGATCCGTACATTCTTCCACAGTGGAGACATAGGTTTCTGGGTGCGAGTTAATCACGGTGAGGATTTGCCAAACATGCCTTCCTCTTAGCTTGTTCCTCCCTTTCGTCCTGAGTTCATGCTCCTTCAAAGACCATGTTGCCTTTGGTACTGGTGAGATAAAGGTGAGAGGTGTGTGTGAGGGGTCATACCCAATGACACAGGTGGCGCTGTGGTCTAAACCACTGAGCCTCTTGGGTTTGCTGATCAGAAGGTTGGCAGTTCGAATCCCAATGTTGGGGTGAGCTCCTGTTGCTCTGTCCCAACGTCTGCCAAGCTAGCAGTTCAAAAGCACACCAGCATGAGTACATAAATAGGTACCACTGCAGTGGGAAGGTAAACAGTGTTTCCATGTACTCTGGCTTCCATCACGGTTTCCTGTTGCACCGGAAGTGGTTTAGTCATGGTGGCCACCTGACCCAGAAAACTGTGGACAAATGCTGGCTCCCTCGGCCTGATAGCGAGATGAGTGGGGCAACCCCACAGTCGCCTTTGGCTGGACTTAACCAGGTCCTTTACCTTTACCTTGTCATGACTTTGTTGTTTAGTCGTTTAGTCCTGTCCGACTCTTCGTGACCCCATGGACCAGAGCACGCCAGGCACTCCTGTCTTCATGATTAAAAATTGCTAAAAGAACTAAGTCAGCATGAGTCAGCGGCCTACAATGACTCATGCAACCTAATTGTACCTGCATATATAGAGTAATCAATGTTAGTGTTGGGTGTGGGCTGGTTAGAGAAAGCTGGTAGTGCTGATGTGTGTACAGTTGGTCGGTCGTTTTGCTGATAAAGACTTTTAAGAATAAAAGCAGAAAATACTCTGCAAGGACACTCTTCTTGCACAATGGCGTAGTGTGGGGGGTGCAGGGGGGGCCGTCCGCACCAGGCGCAACATCTGGGGGGGGGGCGCTCACACTCGCAGCTCTCTGCCCCTACCTGGCTCACTCACTCACTCTCACTGCAGTGCTGGCTGTGCGAATCCGATCCGAGCCGCCGGGTCGCCGCCCACTGTGGAGGGGAGGGTGCCAGGCGTGCAGTGTGGTGCGGAGAGAGAGCGAGGGACTATCTGGGAGAGGGACCGTGCAGCGGGGGGGGGCCACAAATTACTTGCCTTGCCCCGGGTGCTGACAACCCACGCTACGCCACTGTTCTTGTGGACTCTTTTGTGCCAACAAGGGTCCGAGGACCAGGCCTAGGAGACAAAAGAAGTCAGAAACTTTGCTTTTTTCAAACACTGACATACCTCACCATGCCCAATGGAATGCATTTGACCCCTTGGACACCTTTTTTTTAAAGCATGAGTCTAATGCCTCATTCATCAGACATCCTACTGGATTTCATAAATGTTTTGCCACCCCCGTTTTGTTACACAGCGATTGAAGCTACTTATTCTTTGTCTTAGCAGGTGGTTTTTATTAGCTTTTATTAGCACACGCCTGACAAATTTAGAACCGGCTTACACCTTTTGTCACTGGGAGGATACAGCGATATGAAGGTGGGAAAGATATGTATTTGGAAGAGCGTTCAAAGTGATGAAAGGAAGGGGAAGGCAATAAGGAGTACCTTGAAAGGAGACTTTTTTCCCCGCCCCTTGCAATAGGTTATAAATGAAAAAAGACGAGCAGAATGTTTTTAATGAAACCAATAAAAATGCAAAGGAAGATTTAATGTCGAAAGTAACGATAAATCAAAAGTGACAACCCAAATGCAATATTGCACCAGGAGGTTGAGGAAATAAATTCATCCGCAGGACAGATGTGTCTGCTGTAAAAAAATAAAATAAATAAAATAACCCCCCCCCCTTTCCTTCAAAAACAAACAAAACCCTGAAACAAAATAAGCTTCAATATAACTGCTCATGAAGCTCAGAAATCATTTTAACATCCGGATCCTATAGATGTGCACTGACATGATGTTCTGCTTAAAAGCTCTTCACCTTTCTTTGGAGGGTGGGGACAAGGCCCACTCAGTGCAGGGCTCTGGAAATGAAAAGATGCTCCTGGCTTCAAGAGAGTGGTCCAAATATATGCACCATCCCTGAAACGTAACCCTTGTGCAGTTCATGATTTCACTGTACTAATAATGGAGGAGAAGGAGACCAATTGGCTTCATACAATATATGCTTTTTTTTCAATACACATAACGCAAAACAATATGGGGATTCAAGCCAAATGATATTGTCGTCTGGCATATATCACCAGCATTTGCTTAGCTGCTATAGCGAGCTCTCTTTTACAATCCTCAGATACATCTCTTCTTGAAAGTTACAGCCAGTGGCATAGCAAGGGGCATGGGTGGTTGCCCCAGGTCCAAAATTGTTAGGGCCACAAAATTTCAGCATCCTCTGCTACCTCAATACTGTTGTGTGCTTCCGTTGCTGGGCTCCATTGAAAACGGTTTCTCCATGCGAACCAAGATGTGACCTCTCCAGACAATGGAACAAGTCTTCTTATCTTATGTCATATAGAGGAGGGAGAAAGGTTGTTTTCTGCTGCTCCAGAGAAGCAGACATGGAGCAATGGATCCAAACTACAAGAAAGAAGATTCCACCTAAACATTAGGAAGAACTTCCTGACAGTAAGAGCTGTTCGACAGTGGAATTTGCTGCCAAGGAGTGTGGTGGACTCTTCTTCTTTGGAGGTCTTTAAGCAGAGGCTTGACAACCATATGTCAGGAGTGCTCTGATGGTGTTTCCTGCTTGGCCGGGGGTTGGACTTGATGGCCCTTGTGGTCTATTCCAACTCTATGATTCTATGATTCTATGATCTCTGCAGCTACAATCTTCTCCAGGGCCAGATTTATGTTTGAGGAGGCCCTAATCTACTGAAGGTAATGGGGCCCTTTATATGTCCAGCTGTTCTTTGTCAACAACAAATTGTCACTGTTTTTTTGTGTTGAATGTATGCTATATGGTAATTTATGGACCTAATAGGTATCTAAGCAGTGATATTTTAGGGAGCAGGCTAGCAGGCGGTGCCCATTATTTACATCATATGAGCCTACACAACATAAAACACTGTTGCTGTATGTAGGTTTTATTTTATTTGTTTTTTTCTTATATTTTGGAAATGTACATCCAGTTTTTTCCGCTTTAATTTTTTTTTGGGTCCCCAAGAGAGTGGAGACCTAAGCTATAGCTTGTTTAGCTTATACAGTGGTACCTCGGGTTACAAACGCTTCGAGTTACAAATGCTTCAGGTTACAGACTCCGCTAACCCAGAAGTAGTACCTTGGGTTAAGAACTTTGCTTCAGGATGAGATAAGAAATTGCACAGCGGCAGTGGGAGGCCCCATTAACTAAAGTGGTACCTCAGGTTAAAAACAGTTTCAGGTTAAGAACGGACCTCCGGAACGAGGTACCAGTGGTACCACAGTACATAAATCTGGCACTGATCTTTTGGGTGCTGCTAATGCTGTAGTTGAATGCCTGTGTGTATGCATTCCATTCCCCTCCCTCCCACCCACTCCCTCTGTGTAGCCCCAGGCACTGGCAACCCATGCTATGCCACTGGATACAGCCCTGCTTCTGTAAATCCAGTAATATTTTTCCAGCTGCACCTTTTTGTGAGAGTCAAACAGCTATTTTTCCATGCTCCCCATAGTCTGGACCTATGAAGCATATCTCCAAATCTTCAGTCCTGCCTTCTCTCATTGTTTTCATATTTTCTACATCCCGATCTTAATGCTTTAAAGTTCTCTGTCCCTGACTCTGCGATTCTCAGTCATGTCTAAAATCATATACCCTTTCGTCCGTCGAATACAGCTTTATTTGTGTGTATATATATTTCAATCAATTCAATCTCCTTTATTGGCATACTAAAGCTTTTACTGCCAGAAAGTTCTTCCTGATGTTAAGTCGGAATCTCCTTTCTTGTAACTTGAATCCAATGGTTCAAGTCCTACCCCCTGAAACAGGAGAAAACAGACTTGAAGTTGGCTCTCATATTTCCTCTCAGTCTCCTCTTTCCCAGGCTAAACATACCTGTTTCCCTCAACCATTCCTCATAAGGCTAGGTTTCCAGGCCATGTCAGTCACCTTCCACCCAGTCTGAGATCACATGCTGTTGATGATGCCATGAGGGTATATAGCCAATCAGAGTTGTTGACTCAGTGACATCACTGGATGCAAGGGAAGTGAGAGCAAGAGAAGGTGATGGAAAGCAATAGGTGAACATTTTTGAATGGCATGCCAAAATATTGTAGGGGTGGGCGGGAAGAGACTCATTTTTCAACACTGCAGAAAATAGTGAGTAGGAAATTTTAGTTCAGCTGCAGATAAAATATATAAAGCTCTCTGTGGACACACATTGCACTGGCTTACACTAAACCAGAAAATTTATAAGTTTCAAAAGTAATTTAAATTGCAACATACACATAAAAAACACCTCTATAGGATAACAATAACCTTCAATAACAATAACAAACCTCTCTTACTTGACACTTAAAGTGTGTGTGTGTGTTGCATCTATTTCTAAACCTTCTGCATTCTCAACACCTTTTCATCATTTATTTATTCATTTCAGGTTTTGGTGGATAGAATACCAGAATCATACTGCAGAGTTAAAGGGACCCTGAGGGTTATCAAGCCCAACCCCTTGCGATGCAGGATTATCAATCGGTAAGTGAGAATGTTTATTCCTTCTAAGTTCCAAGCTGCAGCTTATAAACTTTCCAAGCTGGTGGAATGAGGGCTTAATGCGCTATATAACGAGCAGTAAAGTTATCCTATAATAGAACTTATAGGGGTTAGGAGAATAAGTAGACGGACAATAAGTGGAACATGCATTATGTGGAGAGAGGGCTTTCATGGGAGCAATATGTCTTACAATCTAATTGCTCTGTGTTTTATAGAATTTGATCATTAGGGTATCCTGCTTATGGTACCACAGAGATGTAATAGCGAGATAAAGCAAGAGGCTATTAAGCAGAAAGTTTAAATATAGCTACAGGGACCGATATTTCATGACAATTTGACAGATGTCTTGGAGTGATCACTGGTTCCTTCATCACTAATTACAAAATCATTTGTCTTAAGGAAAGGACAAAAGAGAAGTAATTATGAAAAACATGATTCTTAGGGGATAAAAAAAAAAAAGATAACATTGGTTTAAAACATTGAAGCGATCATAACCATTTAGAATCATTATTAGTTTGGTTGGGCCAATGACAGCTTGGATCTCAAAGCCACCAGGGACAGGAGTTTCCTGTGCCAGTGAGAAGGTGGGGGAGAGAAAACACACCACATTTCTTGTTATGCTAAACCCGTCCTCTGACTCTGGGGGTTTCTTTGATGTACAGTTCATTAAAATTTCCGACCGACGATGAATTTGAACTAAAATACACAAATGTTTTAATTATACATTCCTTTTTAATTACACTAATGACTTGTAATGTGTTTATGTTGGTTTAGAGTTTAATTTCTACTCTTAGATTAGGTGGTTGACTTAAGGATTGTGCTTTTCAGTAAAATAGCGCGATTCATCAATGTTTGATCATAAGTTAATCCAAAAATATTAAAGCAATGGAATCCTTGGAGGAATAATAATAGGAGATATTGATGCACACCACTGTGTTTTCAGCTAAGAGACTCAAGGGCAGCAGAAACTCTCGAATCGTCTTCGGGGGTGAGGTGAGCTCCAAAAGAGGAGAGAAAATCAGACTTACTGAGACTGCATAGACACTTTTGCATTCAAGGACTCGTGAAAATACTACCCAGAGTGAAGCAGCCATGTATTTATTTCACGTTTAGCAAACAAAAAGTGACTGTTTTTGCCTTGCAGCACCCAGAGGAAGCCAACGCCTTGAAAACAGGGAGATTGGCTGAAAAGAGAACAATCAAATTCAGAAGGTGGTGGACTCTCCTTCCTTGGAGGTATTTAAGCACAGATTGGGTTGCCACCTGGCATGGATTATCTAGCTGTGATTCCTGCATTGAAGGGGGTTGGACTAGATGGTCCCCAGGGTTCCTTCCAACTCTGTGATTCTATGGAGTAAGCAGAATGGTCAGAATAGGGTCTGGTGGGGGAGGGTAGATGAGTACACTGGGTAGTATTCATAGGAACATTAGAAGAGCCTGCTGAATCAGGCTAGTGGGCCATCTGGCCCAGCATTCGGTTCTCACAATAGCCACTGTTCACGCACACAGCCCTCCTGTGGATTCCAGCAACTGGTATTTAAATAAATAAATAAATAAATAAATAAATAAATAATTTTTAATTTATATCCCGCCCTCCCCAGCCGAAGCTGGGCTCAGAGAAGCTAACAACAGTAAAAATAACACAGTTTACATAAAATCATAATCATTTAATTGAAATACATTCTAAAATCAACTCATAATCAAATTAATGGCAACCATTGGGCTAGAGTTCTATGAGGATTACAGAAGGAGAGAGGGGGTCAGACTGTGCCTTGGCCAAAGGCCTGGTGAAACAGCTCTGTCTTGCAGGCCCTGCGGAAAGATGTCAAGTCCCGCAGGGCCCTAGTCTCTTGTGACAGAGCGTTCCACCAGATCGGGGCCATGGCCGAAAAAGCCCTGGCTCTGGTTGAGGCCAGCCTAACCTCCCTGTGGCCCAGGATCTCCAAGATGTTTTTATTGGAAGACCGTAAGGTCCTCCGTGGGACATACCAGGAGAGGCGGTCCCGTATGTACAAGGGTCCTAGACCGTATAGGGCTTTCAGAAGCAATGCTGTCCCTGAGTATTATTGAACAAGCTAGTTGGACTGGTTCAAGGATCAGAACTAGCACAATGGGATTCCTCCCTCCCATATCCCCACACATCCCTTAGCATCCCCAAG
This sequence comes from Podarcis tiliguerta, assembly GCF_965153285.1. NCBI lineage: Eukaryota > Metazoa > Chordata > Lepidosauria > Squamata > Lacertidae > Podarcis > Podarcis tiliguerta. Next base: position 58,609,620 of record NC_139544.1, read on the forward strand.
TGTGTTCTGGAGTGTTTCATGGCTATGCGGAAGGAAGAAAAGGCAAGCATTTTCCATTGGACAAGGAGAAATATGAGCACACCAATACTCTCCCTGCTTGCAATTCCCAGGAACTGCTAAACTGAAGCATTTTATCTCCAACAGTGGAGGTTGAACATTAGCCATCATCACTTCTAACCATTGATAGTCTTTATTCAAACTGGTGGCCATCACTGTTAGCAAATCACTCCTCCGTTGCTGATATGTGGCTGGAAAGTCACATGTCACTGTTTACTTTACTGAGCTGGGAAAGTCTGAAGATGGAAGTTAGTCTTTTCTCTTTCCATTATGTTGTGCTTTTTGCACTGTGTTTCTCTTTCTGTGTCTGCTGCTGAAGAAGAGAGCAGACGCCATTATGATTTGCCCTGTAAATATTGCAAAATAAATCTGAGAATGCTCATATTCACGCTTCCAGTCATCACTGCAGAATCTACCGATTAATAGCGTGCACAGGATCATCCGACCTGTGTCACTGAGCACACCGGAATGAAGATTGATGTCCATTCTGGGGGAGCGCAACACTGGACAACGCCCGGAGAGGTTTGGCTCATCCCAGGGGCAGTGTGGGCCCCTAGGGTGTGTTCCGGACAATCACTACATCTTGCCCACACTTTAACTATGGACTGTGTGAAGAAATACTTTCTTTTATCTGTCCTGAATTGTCTAACACTCAGCTTCATTGGACGGTCCCGAGTTCTAGTAGAAGAAGAAGAATTTGGATTGGATATCCCGCTTTATCACTACCCTAAGGAGTCTCAAAACAGCTAATATTCTCCTTCCCCTTCCTCCCCCACAACAAACACTCTGTGAGGTGAGTGAGGCTGAGAGACTTCAGAGAAGTGTGACTAGCCCAAGGTCACCCAGCAGCTGCATGTGGAGGAGCGGGGAAGCGAACCCAGTTCACCAGATTACAAGACTACCACTCTTAACCACTACACCACACTGGCTCCCTCTTCTGTTCTCTCAGCTATTCGTTTTCCTAACTGCCTTCTCTTCTCCAGCAACTGTTCCCTAGCATGTGTTGCCACGACTTTCCCCCTTCCTAAAATTCAGTTTTCCTGGCCACTGCACCTAATATTTAATGGAGCCTGTTCAGCACTCCTATGCCACAGAACTTTAGGGAGTTCAGAAAGAAGTGAACAGTACTTAGTATAAACCCCATTTTGCGACCTCTATCCTCAGAGGCATCAAATCTATGGTGGTATCAGTTCCTGGGACTCACAGGTAGGGATAATGCTGCTATATTCATGCCCTGCTTGCAGGCTTCCCGTGGGCATCCGGTTGACCACTGCAAGAACAGGAAGCTGGACTAGATTGTCCATTGACCTGACCAGCTGGCTGATCTTCTTCTGTTCTTATTATACTCTATAAATAGTATTCTATTTAGGCTTCCTCCTGTGACAAATGCAACAACCCCTCTGGAATTGATATAATCCAAGACAAAATAATCAACAAGTTCCTAATATGCAAATCAACCTGCACTTTGGTTTGGGTTTCATTTGGGGCGTTTTCTCTCCTCCCCCCACAAAAAAAAACTAGTTACATTATTGTGAAGAGGAGGTAGCTAACTTAATTCTGTTCTTCCAATGTGAACCATAGCATTTCCATTCCTTGCCGTCAACTTTCCAGAAAGCTAGAGTAAGATAAATAGAGCAATATCCATATTTTACAGTCTATAAAATCCAAAACCTTCTTTTTTAAAAAGGAAGAAAACAGATGCCTTATGTGTAATGCATACTCCAACTACCTTATTTATCAACATATACTTATGCAAAATGGGTTTGGCAAGGGCATTTCATAAACCAATATTTACTTGTGGAAGGCACTCAACTATGAGTTTGTGTGTGTGTGTTTGGAGTGTGGGGTGGGAGTGAGCGTGGCAGTCTTGGAATGAAGCAAACCAATATTTTTTTTGCAAGCGGTTGAAAAATCTAACTAATAGTAGTTGAAAAATAATAATAAGGAAGATTTCATCTGGGGGTGTGCCAAATGAAACAGACCCCAGATCTGGGGATTTTCCATGCCAAAGTGGAATTTCTCTGAAGCACTCTGAAATAAATTGGGGATCTCCAAAGATCAGATATTTTGATTTTAAAAAACAAACAAAAACAAACTGCAGACAAATGTGTCTGTAAAGACTGAGATATTTCTCTCCAGATTTGCCATATAACGGAAATGCCAGGGGGTGGGGGAGCTCTTTTGTGACTGATGGGTCTAGCTTCCAATTAGATGTAATGCTCTTACCAGTGATTTCTGCTTACAAAGCTTTGGGAGAGGAAAGTTGGAAACAATGAACTTCCTTATCGTCATCTTGTCCTGTGCTCTTCACTAAGTCTGCTGGCAATGTCCGGTTGGAAAATCCAGAATACTAAAGTCCTTCTGCCTCTGTGCCACACATTGCCCCCCCCCCAAAAAAAAAATCCGTTCCTGACAAAACTGCTTTGCACTTGGTTTCTGTGGCTTAGGTGCCAATTGAGCTGAACATGAACAGTGATGCTGTTTGTTTTCCATTCATTGTATCTCCCAGCCTGTACACAACCTTCTGAAATTTCACAGGTTGCTCTCCCGAGGGTACCTCTACAATTAATGCCATGTTCATAATAAAACTGGCAAGTGGAGTGTCACAGCGTTCTCTCCTGGGCCCATTGTGTGGTGAGTTCTGCCCCCCCCCCCAGTGGAAATAAAGACACATGACACAATTATTAAGGTTCATGGGCTAAATAAAGCCACAACTTTATTGGTTACAGGTGATGAGCGGTATTGGCTTAGGCATTGGTCCTAACCGACTATATCTGGCTTCAGCCCATCCGCTTGGAGTCCGGGAAGCATTAACCACCAGTAGGGGGAGTCCTGCTGATGCACATCAACTAGGAACTCTCCAGGGGTCACCGATAGGGGGCGTGCCTTAGGCCCTCACCCCCCAGGTTTTGGACAGGGCCATGCCCCCCGGAATCCTTTATCAGATTACCCTTCACTATGTGGGGCAGGTGATGGCGCTACCTCCCCTCTTCCATCTACAGAACTATACCAATGCCTAACTGCCAATACCAAGAAGGTTGTGACGATTTGCTACGAGGTAGGCGAAAACCAAGTGGCCAGTGCCAATTTGTCAAGTGGAAAAATCCCTACCAGGCCCCTCAACCGCAAGCAACAGAGGTCCATAGCAAGGTCAAAGTACGAAAACCTTATAGGGCAAGAGGGTGGGAAAAGCAAGAACAGCTAGCAGGCGGCAAAGAGGGAGATCCCCGGCTGCGTCCTGCTTTAAATAGAGCAAGCCATGCCCCCGAGCCAGCCAATTGGCTGGCCAGGAGGTTGACGTGGCCGGGAACCCCCCCCCCCCATAGCACAGGGGCTGGGTTCCAGCTGCCGCATGCGTGGTGGGACTGTGAAGCCCGCAACTCCACCTCCTCCAAAGAGCGGAAGTGGCTTTGTTGTTCAGTCTCTTCATATGTATACTTGGATGAAGGGATGTGTGAGTTGCTCATCAAATTTGCAGATGACACCAAACTTGTAGGGGTAACTAATGCTGCAGAACACAAAATCAGGATTCAGAATGACCTCAACAGATTGGAGAGCTGGGGCCCAACTAAAAATAAGTAAGACTTTCAACAGGAAGAAAGGAAAAGTTCTGCACTTAGGCAGGAATAGCCACCTGCAGAAATATAAGACGGGGGACACATGGCTTACCAGTACTACATGTGAAAAGGATCTAGGGGTCTTAGTAGACCACAAGCTGAACATGAGTCAAGCTAAAGCTATTCTAGGCTGCATGAAGAGAAGTATAGTCAAGGGAAGTGATACTACAGTTCTATTCTGCCTTGGTCAGACCATACTGGGAGTCCTGTGTCCAGTTCTGGGTGACACAGTTTAAGAAAGACATTGACAAGCAGGAATGTGTGCAGAGGAGGGGGAATCTGGAAGCCAAGCCTTATGAGGAACAGTTGAGGGAGTTGGGTATGTTTGGCCTGGAAAAGAGGAGACTGAGAGGAGATAAGATAGTCACCTTGTTGTTGTTGTTTAATCATTTAGTTGTGTCCAACTCTTCATGACCCCATGGACCAGAGCACCCCAGGCACTCCTGTCTTCCACTGCCTCCCGCAGTTTGGTCAAACTCATGCTGGTAGCTTCGAGAACACTGTCCAATCATCTTGTCCTCTATCATCCCCTTCTCCTTGTGCCCTCCATCTTTCCCAACTTCAGGGTCTTTTCCAGGGAGTCTTCTCTTCTCGTGAGGTGGCCAAAGTCTTGGAGCCTCAACTTCACGATCTGTCCTTCCAGTGAGCACTCAGGGCTGATTTCCTTCAGAATGGATAGGTTTGATGGGACTCTCAAGAGTCTCTTCCAGCACCATAATTCAAAATCATCAATTCTTCAGCGATCAGCCTTCTTTATGGTCCAGCTCTCACTTCCATACATCACTACTGGGAAAACCATAGCTTTAAGTATACGGACCTTTGTTGGCAAGGTGATGTCTCCTTTTTAAAATGTTGTCTAGGTTTGTCATTGCTGTCTAGATGGTCACCTACAAATATCTAAAGGGCTGTCAGATGGAGGATGATGCAAGCATGTTTTCTCCTGCCATTGTGGCCAGGTCTCCCCCCAAAGGAGACCAGGGTAGTAAACAACATGTGATAAAGCAACAAAAAAACCTTCAAAAATAATGCCAGTACAGATGCAGATTTGAAGTCCTACCTCTTTCGTTCCCTCTGTTTAATGCCTCCAGATTTGTGGAGCAAAGTAAATTCACTAGCTGAGATTTCATCAGAGCGTAGGAGGGCACCATTGATTTAGAAGTCCATGGATTTTAAAGGCTTACAGGGGCACTGGTGGTCGCAAGCAAAGCTGTTTCCAAGGCTTCCAGAAGGTAGGTGGTGTATGTGCAAGTAGAGAGAGAAGATTTATAAATTGGATCCTTAATCTCTCCGTTGATTGTACTAAATAGTAGATTAGGTTGATTGTTATGTTGAATTACCCTTGTTATGTGATTATAGAAGGGCTTAGGGATTCATATTATAGCATACTACTGGCTTTTAAGAGTCAATACCATGCTCTGAACAATGGAGATGTTTGCTGAGATGAAGGAAGGACTTCTGTTTTCTCACTGAAGTAAGCTGCAAAGTTTTACAATGTGTTAAGTCAAGACTGCTTAAAAAGATCTGTGAGCCCTAGGGCAAACCCCCCATGCATGTGAAAGTGATTGATATATGTTATGGTACCTAAACATGCTATTTAGGATATCATCTTCCACGGGATATGTAAGATTTATTATGAGTCCTCCCCCCCCCCCCGGGGCCAGTCTGGACTCCAGCTCCCATCATCCCTGACTACTGGCCCTGCCTAGCTATGGATGGTGGGAGATGTAGTCCAACAACATCTGTGGACCCAAGGTTGAGAAAGGCTGCTCCGGATAGTCCCCAAGTTCCCCTCTAATTCTTGGTACAGTGGTACCTCAGTTTACAGACGCTTCAGGTTACAAACTCTGCTAACCCGGAAGTAGTACCTCAGGTTAAGAACTTTGCTTCAGAATGAGAACAGAAAATGTGCTCCTGCAGCGGAAGGCTCCATGAGCTAAAGTGGTACCTCAGGTTAAGAAGAGTTTCAGGTTAAGAACGGACCTCCAGACCGAATTAAGTTATTAACCCGAGGTACCACAGTGCGGGTGGCGCTGTGGGTTAAAGCCTCAGCGCCTAGGACTTGCCGATCGAAAGGTCAGCAGTTCGAATCCCCGTGGCGGGGTGCGCTCCCGTTGTTCGGTCCCAGCGCCTGCCAACCTAGCAGTTCGAAAGCACTCTCGGGTGCAAGTAGATAAATAGGGACCGCTTACTAGCGGGAAGGTAAACGGCGTTTCCGTGTGAGGCTCTGGCTCGCCAGATGCAGCTTGTCACGCTGGCCACATGACCCGGAAGTGTCTTCAGACAGCGCTGGCCCTCAGCCTCTTTGAGTGAGATGGGCGCACAACCCTAGACTGGCCCGTACGGGCAGGGGTACCTACCACTGTATCCTGTATCTATGGGGGTAAAATGTAAGAGGAATCTTCTCAAACCAATTCCTTTTTCAAGGTAATAGCTTTGACTGACTAAGTACTATGTATATGCAAAGAAATTGCCCTGTGACATTCAAACAAGTGGATTAGCCTTCCCCCCTCGTACATAGGAGAACCCAAGCCAGAGTTGTTGGGTGAGTGGAATGCATCTCCAGCAGATGTTTCTCCTCCCACCTGCTGGCTGATTCTTTGACTGGACATGCCATGGATTAAACCTGGGACCTTCAGAATGCAAAATGGGTGCTCTACCGCTGCCCTATGATCTGTCCCACACCGTGCAGTGCATTCCTTGCCCAGCTCTGGTCACCCAACATCTTGTCTAGGCCTGGGCAGAAGACAATCACAAAATGTAGACTGATGGACAACGAGTATTACTGGCTTCCCTTGGACCCAAGCAGAGGGTTCAGCCTCCTCTTTTTGCACTTTTTTGGGTTTTAAGATCATAAGAAAAGCCTTGCTGGATGAGATCAGAGACCTGTCTTGTCCAACATCCTGTTTTCACAATGGCACTTGAGTGCAATGGCAATTCTCCACACTTGTAATTCCTTGCAAATGGTATTCCGCTGCACATTGCCTCTGATGGTGGAGAAAGAGCACATTGCCTTAGGCAAAACTCAGTGGTGACTCTGCCCCCAAACTTAAGCAGTAAACTAGCCCATCCGCTGGTTGTTTCAGTGGTCCTGGTGTGCTGGCCGTGATCTTAGGATCCAGTGAAAGGGCTACTGATTGCTTGGAGAATATCAAGAGTGATGAATGGGAATGCAGTGCTTGTGCACGCGGCAATGACGGTGGGGTTATTTTATTTAGCTTTCTGAAGCAGCAAACAATTCCTTATCCTTCACATCCTGTTGCATCCTGCAAATTGCCTGGCTCCCGGAGACTTTTTGCATTTGTCAGGGAGACACACCAGACAGACAATTAGATGATGAAAAACTTTAATTCAGCTCCTTGGACTAGACTTCTGCGCTGAGATTTACAAACAAACAAATCCCCGAGCCTCATGCATTTGCGAGGTGTTATTTGTAAATGAATCTGCATATATCCTTCAGAGTACACTCTTCCCTCCCGCACGCCTTGTGGTTTGTTAGCACCAAGGGTGGCTGAATATAAAGAAATATCTCCTTCTAATTAATCTGCTCCCGGGGCATTGCCAATGGGGAGGAGAGGCGGCTACATTTAAAGTAAACTCTCATGTTCTGCTCCTCAGATAAAGGGCAGTAAACATTGCTTCTCGTTGCATTTGTTCCTCGAGACTCCACTTTTCTACTCTGTTGCCTTCCCCTCTCATCTTTTTCTCCTCCTCCTCCTTCACAAACATACATCTATATATCTTTGTACACTTATATGCATGTGCCAAGTCCAGTATAATTTACTCTTGGGTAAGTGCAAGCGGGTGGCGCTGTGGGTTAAACAACAGAGCCTAGGACTTGCTGATCAGAAGGTCGGCAGTTTGAATCCCCGCGATGGGGTGAGCTCCCGTTGCTCGGTCCCTGCTCCTGCCAACCTAGCAGTTTGAAAGCACGTCAAGTGCAATTAGATAAATAGGTACCACTCCGGCGGGAAGGTAAACGGCGTTTCCATGCGCTGCTCTGGTTCGCCAGAAGTGGCTTAGTCATGCTGGCCACATGACCCGGAAGCTGTACGCTGGCTCCCTCGGCCAATAAAGTGAGATGAGCGCCACAACCCCAGAGTCGTCCACGACTAGACCTAACGGTCAGGGGTTCCTTTACCTTTAAGTGCAATATAGGGAAATAAAAAAACACCTTATACTGAACCAGATGACTTGTCCATCTAGCTTAGCATTAGTGACTCTCTTGGATTCCAGGCAGGGGAGATTGCTAGCCCTATCTTAGAGATGAAAGGGACTGAACATAGAGCAAAGCTGATGCTCTACCTCCTCCAGCCATAAGCTTACCTGGGAGTAAGAGCCATTGAACTCAATGCTAAGAAGAGGAATGTATGGATAATTCCTCCCTTTTTTAGGATAGGGTCAGATTTCTCCCTTTGGAGGGTAGCAGTGTCTCTTTACAGATACAGGAAGGTGGCCGTGTTGGTCTGCCGTAGTCGAAACAAAATAAAACACTTCCTTCCAGTAGCACCTTAGATACCAACTAAGTTTGCTATTGGTATGAGCTTTTGTGTGCATGCACACTTCTTCAGATACACTGAAACAGAAGTCACCAGACCCTTATATATAGTGGGAGGGTAGGGTGGGGTATTACTCAGAAGGGTGGTGGGAATGGGTGATTGGCTGATAGGTGTGGTAAACCTGTTGACGACTGTTAACGGCTGCAATTGGTCTTACAGGAAAAAGCAAGGGGTGAGATGGCTAAAAATATGTTCATCATGTATAATGAGATAGGAATCCAATGTCTCTATTCAGACTAGGTCTCTCCATGGTTTTAAGTTTGGTAATAAGTTGCAATTCTGCAACTTCTCTTTCCAGTCTGTTTCTGAAGTTCTTTTGTACTGAAATTCTGAAATTCTTTTTGGCTGTCTTTACAGAGACAGTCCATCATTTGCAAGACTCCTCTATTTGAAGGGCTGCCCATCCATTTAAAGATTAAGAACTCTACAAAGGGACGCCTGCAGGGGCCTTGAGGTTTCCCATCCACAGTTAGCAGACTGAGTAGACACACAGATCACCTGGTGGAAGTCTTCCTCTTGATGTTGAGACTGGCTGTTGTTGTTTTCTACTTAAACTATGTTTTTGATTTAAACTTCCTGCTACACATCTAAATTAGCATATGCAAATCTCTATTCTCCTCAATCCTCTTTACTTTAAGGGCACCTACCCCCTTCCTCTTACTTTCTTTTAACTTTACTCTTCACACATGAAATTTGCTTCCGTATAGGTAAAACCTCCATAGGTGTATACAACAGAAAAGTTTCCTGGACGGCTTCTATTGTCTTCATAATTATGCAGCCACAGTTCATTACATCATTCAGAAGAAATTTGCTACTTGCTTTCGTCCCCCTTCCCATTATTATGTCCAAACATAATGGCTGGATGTGCAGGCAGCTTAAGGCACCCAGAGATTTATGAGATAAACTGGGGCTCTGTTTGTGAGTATTGTGCACCTTCAAAGGGATGCATAGTCAATGAATGAATTCAGAAGCCACAAGGCAAAAGACCAGGGCATGACACAGCCACTGCAACAATAAATCACATTGGGGGTTTTTTATTATTATTTCAAGGGGGTAGTTTCAAATGCACATCTTAGACACTCATGAATGAGGTGAATTCACTTCTGAGCATGGAAGCACAGTATTCCTTCAGCATCCCTACACTTATGTGCTTGTGAGGTTCAGGTGGTACCAAGTGAAATGCATATTTAGAGAGAAAGGAGCTGGGAATAGGCTCTGACACCTTCCTAGAAAACTGTGTTCATGTAAAGCTTGAATTGGGGGAACGGATCTGTAATGGTTCTAGGGGTTGCTTGTGCGTAAGTTGCCTTTACTCCTGGCTAGGTTGCATGGTTGAACCCTTTCTGTCAGGACAGCCTCAAGTTCCGTGGCTGCCTCAGTCGCTGGCAGAATCCGTCAGTGGGCGTTTCTTAAACCGCTTCCAGCATAGAAGCTGTTTGACGCCCAGTCTCCTCCCCCATTGCCTGCGCGAATGTTTTCTGTGCAAGGTGGGTGTGGGCAATGGAGTATTAGTACCCTCTCCGCTGTTCTCCTGCGAAGAGTCCTGGAGCCACCTCTCCGATTCCTCCATCTCCTCCCCTTCTCCACTGGTGTTGCGCTGATTACCTTCCCCAGCGGATGGGCTATCCTTCCTCCTACTAAGACCTTCTCCGCCATCATCCGGGAGCCTCCTCTCCGCCTCCCCCTCCGATGGCAGTTCCCTGACAGGATCAGCTTAAATTATTAGGTTGCTCATCTTACTCCAAACCAGCACATTCCACTTTCTTGTATCTTAATAAAATATGTTTGGGGTGGAGGGAATTGGTAGACGACCCATGCAAGAAACAGAGCTAGGAGATAGTGATGGTGAGAAACCTACTACATATTCCATCTGCTGTTTCAGTTATCAAAGAAACTCAGGGAATGTCATATATATATATATATAATATTCCCTGGTTTCTTTGATAACTGAAACAGCACAGGGAAAATACAGTTTGGGGCCATTAATTATGCTTTCTTATTGAGTATATAAATTCGATGTCACACGGATCTGGCTGAACGGTATATATTTATTTCAAAACTATCATTTCTGCAAAGCACGGCTGCATCATTGTATTGATTTAGGTATTTCTGTGATTGGGCCTGATGCTTTTATGAAAGGCAAGCTATTAACAAACTAAATTGAAAAACCCATGACTCAGACTTTTTTTGCAGGTGGGTCTGCAGGCGGCTTCAGGATTGGAAAAGACTTAGTTTAATGGGGCAGACTCCTTTTTTGAAATCCATAAACCTTATTTGTTGTGAAGAGCAGGAGGGGGGAGGAGAGGAGCCTTTTTTAAAAAAACAACAACCCTCCAACCCTCTACAAGATAGAATTTCTCATGCTTCACTGCAAACCACCCAGTCTTCGCTTCCAATCGATAAAAATGTTAATCTTTTCATTTCAAAGGGTCGACGTTTTTGACCTTCTGGGATGCTGGTATTAAAATCCCGTGTAAAACAAGGTCCCCTGAAAAGAGCAACACAAATTATTTTTGCATTCGTGGAGAAGGATTGGGGCTGTCTCATAAGTAGCTGCTCATTTCTGTGCTCGAAGCAGGCTTCCGAATCCATACCCTCTCTCAGGAACTGGCACTGGGAGAGTTAAGAGCGGCTGAGGACTTCAAGGGGTGGGAAGTAAAAGTTCTCAGTGCAAAGGAGGAACAAAACTCCTTTGCAAAACAGCTTGCTGGTTCCTGCTGCCTCATGCCATATGCCAGAGATCCTTCTCCTGGATCAGCTGTAAGCAAATGGCTAAGGGTGCATTAACGTGCAAGGCTGCAGGCACAGGGACTATATGAAATTCCAGTGGTGCCACTTGGTATAAAACCCAGCAATGGTGAACCTCTGGCCCTCCAGATGTTGGTGGAGTCCAAGTTCCATCTGCCCTAGCCAGCACAACCAGTTGTCAAGGATGATGGGAGTTGGATTTCACAAACATTTGGAAGGTTTACCACCCCTGGTTTAGCCTATGTTACTTGCATGCAGGGCATAAGGAGGCAGAGTGGGGCCACCCTTCTGTTCTCACCAGCAGTGTTCTATCTTCTAGTGGAAACTGTGCGCTGTGCATGCTAGTCTGCAAAGAAAACCCAAAACAATAGTTCCTCCTGGGTTGCTGCATTGGTGACCCCCTGCTTAGGACTCCTAGAAATATTAGCCAGAGCACGCAGAACTTTCCAACATGTGAAATGCTCCACTGCTTTTATCAGAAGTGCAATGGTGCCATGATATTTTCTTCCCCATCTCGCCTTCTCAAGATTCACAGTCTTACACTTGGCACAACTTTACAGCTTCAGAGCCAAGCGTTCTGAAGGAACAGGGGAGGGAAGTGTTCTAAAATGGGGGAAGTTTGTCTTGATAAAAAACGGAAATCGGATCCAAGATGATGCTTCTTGATGGAGCCTGCTGACCTTTAGTCCTGTATTAGTAGAATTATACTGTAAAAGTAAGGGAGACGGGGGGGAAACTTAAATGGCAGCTTAGCCCCTAGGGGAAACTGACTTCAGTAGTAAACTTTAACTCAATTTCAGAGCCTTTGAGTCAAATCTTGCTCAAGTTCCCCCCTCCCCTTTTGCTGGTTTATTCTGCCCCCTCCCACTGCACTGACATTTGATTTTTGAATGGAGCGCTCACATCTTGTTCTTGCCGAAACCAAAAAAGGCAGCCTGCTCTTACACTTGAAGATGAAAGCCGAGGTCTTTGCTGCCCCCAGAAAGGAACAAATTATTATAATACTCTCTTCCATTTCAATGGCATTTTTCATCCTGATGGAGCCCAGAACACTTGATAGTTGGAAGGGCCAGATTGTGCTTTCATGTGTGTGACTGCCTCCCCCCCGCCAGCCCAAACAAAAACTGGCACAACAAACTAGATCTTCCAAGAAGGAGCTAAATATAGAAATTACTCATGCTTGCTTGAACAAAGAAACAGTGGGTGCTGATGCTTCTTTGAGGGAGGGAGCCATGAAGACCATGTTCACAGAAGCAGGGACAGTTCTAACAGCTGCTGAGAAGGTGGGTTAAGGACATTTCATTTGCATACAGTCAGTGTGCATAAATTGAGAACTGGCATGGTGTAGTGGTAAGAGTGTGAGAATAGGATCTTAGAGGCCAGGGTTCAAATCCTTGCTTGATTATGACTCTCATTGGGTAACCGTGGGCCAGTCTTTGCCTCTCAGCTTAAACATCTTCATGGGGTTGTTGTAGGGATTAAATAAGGAGGAGGACCATATGTACCACCTTGAATATAAACACAAAAAAAGAAGATGTTCAACATCTTCTGTGAAAGAGCCTTCTCACATGTAAAATGCATGGGCCTCTTCTCAAGATAAGAAGAAAGGGACCAGCAAACTTAAGTAGTCTCTCCTATCTTGGAGGTTTTGAGGCACAGGTTGGTTGGCTAGCTATCTGTCATGGATGCTTTAACTGAGATTCCTGCATCACAGAGGATTGGGCTAGATGGTCCTACAATTCTATAAATATCTCCCCACTTTGTGCTCATTGACTATACCCACACATGCTGCCTTCCCTAGCTTGGAGCCTCCAGATAATGTGAACTACAACTCTGATCAGACTTGACAATTGACTGTGCTTGATCATCGGCCGTGCTGACTGGGTCTGACGGGAGCTGAGGTCCAAAATGTGGGAATGTTCAGGGGTGCAGGAGAGGATATATTGTGAGATTATATCCTAATCCAATTTATGCTAACAAATTCCCAAAATATCAGCAGAGTTTATGACATTCCCCTTTTAGTTCGCAAAGGTAACGCTTGCACGGGTTCGCTAGAACCTCTATAATAATTACTCTGGTAATTTCCCCTTTTGTTCCCTCTTAAAATACAAGACACGACACAGTCTTCATAAAAGTATAAAAGAGTTTACTCACGTTCTGTTCACAGTATGATCACAGAAGGCAGACAGCTTAAAAAAGGTTACATACACTTAGAATCTATCTTGTAGTAAGATAGTTCTTATCTCCTCTCTTGGCTGAGAGCCAAGAGGGCATGCTTAGATGTTTCCTCATCGAAGGAAGATGGCAGAGAGAGAGAGATGCCTGGCTGCCCTGTGCTTTTATCATTTACCTGCACAGGTGAGGCCACACCCACCTCTGGTCACATGTGGAGGAAGTCCGTCCCCAGGAAGTTTACCTGCTTGCTGGACTGACATCCCTCCCCATGTTCTAACATGTACACTCTAGGAATGTTGTCATTGACTGCTCCTGTGTTTACATCCCACACAAAACACCTGGAGAGAAGCAGGCTAGCTAAGGCATGTGGTGTATCTGAAGGCCTTTAATATCTTAATATCCCATAGACCTGTAGCAATGGAAGGGACTCAAAGAGCCATCTAGTCCAACGCTCTACAGAATAAGGTGTACAGATTCTGGGTCTGTAGGTGGGCTTATTGCTTTGGGGACACAAAAGGCATAAAAGAAGTGCCACTAAAAGCATTCTGAGCTCCTTCCCTACTGCTAGCAGAAGAAAGCTCAGTCGTCACATCCCATTGCTCCTGCCACATATAGGCAAAATAGGGATAGTGATGTCCCCAACAGCTATATTCCAGACAGAGGGCCTGAGGGCCTGTGTGCTGGACCTGTGCTGGGCCTGCGAGTACTCAGGTCTCTCCTTCTCTCAGACCTTAGTCTCTGAAGCTCAGGAGACGTCGGTGGGTTACTAGACCCAGGGGCCATCTTAGCCTCTCCTGACCAAACTGGTAGTGGAGCAGCTATAAGTGATGGCCCAGCTGAAGGCAACGAGGTCATCCTCGCATCTGCAGCCAGGGCAGGCTCAGGCACCTGACTCGGCTCAGCTAGTGTTTGTTGCAGGGGAACCTGTGCAGACTGGGGCTCTTCAGGATCAGGCCCCAGACTTGGTTCAGATGATGCCTGAGGCAAAGGATCCGGTGCAGACTGAGTCTCCTCTGGTTCCAAGTCCGAGCCCAAGCCCCAGGCCATCACACTGACAGAGGGAAAGAAGGAGCCCATCCTATTGGAGCAGAGTCCACCAATGCTGGAAAGAATGCTGTTGTCACAGAGATCATTTCAGAGACACTCAAGAGACAGAAAACCAAACAGCAGCAGCAGCAGCAAGAACTGCGGCAGCTTAAAGGCTAGCAAAGTCCTCCTCTCTACTACACATTGAAATCCATTTTCAGCAGCCATGGCTTCCCCCAAAAGAAGCCATGGGAAATTTATTTTGTTAAGAGGTCCTAAGAGGTCCCTTTCCCAATTCTCAGAGTGGTTTAACAGTTAGGAGAACAGCGGTCTCCTAACTACTCTCCCATACATAGCTAGGTGCATTCTGGAGAGGGTGGTTTTGAAGACCTTGTAATAAAAATAGGTATGGGGGAATCTGTCACTTTTGGTTTCTTTCAGATTCTCCTACACATACCCCATTTTCATGCAATTATCTGCCTACAAACACTTTTCTTTCTGTGCAGTTTTGGCTAATATACATACTTCAAGGACCACCTCTACCCTTATCTGAGACCCTTCCACCTGTGTTTCATCTGCGAGAGGTCCAGAAGGTGGCAACACAGGGCAGGCCTTTTCCGCAGTGGCTCCCTGCTTGTGAGATGCTCTCCTTAGATGTCAGACAAAAACATTCCTCTTCTCCTAGGTCTTTGGCTAATTAGACAATCCATGGCCTTTTAAATTGGGGAACACTGTTTTTGTTTGTTACTGTGCTGCATAGTTTTGTGTTTTTATATTACTGCCCTGTGATCCTTGGATGAAGGACAGTAGAGAAGTTAGATAACTAATCATATAGTTGTACAATTGGAGTGGACCCCATAGTCCAATCCCCTCCAATGCAGGGATGCTGTCCACAGCCATCCCTGGGTGGGCTCAAGCCATCCCTGGATGGGCTCAAACCACCAACCTTTGAACCACCAATCTGCTGGTTAACAGCCAGACACAGTAATCCATTGCACCACAGGCAATCTCTTTCTCTCCACCCACATCAATTTCCCGTAATGGTTTTATCACTATAATACATGTTTTTATGTGCACGTCCCTCATTCTTGCACACAGTGTTTGATTGGATAAGTGCACACGAAATTTGAAGAGCAAATTTTGAAAGATCTTGCTGTTTCCTTTCGGGAATTAATTCAAGTAGTGCAAATCAGGTAGTGTCCGATTAACAGGCAAACAAAATCAACTTTCTTCCCCTTTCCAAAGCACAAACTATTTTGAACAACTTCCAGGAGGAAGATAACATTGAGAAGTTAATGAAAGCTGGTTGAACAAGTGGAAAACTTTGTAATTCAATTCGGTTTCAGTGGTGTCTACATGAAAGTTCCAGGGCTTGAGCTGGTGGAGGATTTATTTTCATCCAGAAACAAAATTAGTTCAATCATTCTTAGCTCTGTATGCTGCGCACACACAAAAAATGCAATATACTGTAGACGCTCCCTGAATAAATAGATTGTACCCTTACAAAGAGAAGGGATTAAAGCCTCCTTCCTTAATTACTTAGCGTAATTCTGAGCAGGATAACCACATACAAGATCAAATAGTAATGGGGGCAAAGAGGGCTTAGTGTGCAGCTCCGGGGAATAGCTGAGTTTTACTGTTTCAAGAGGCAAGGCAATGCTACGGAGCCAGATTCAAGGAGGAAGGGTGGATGTTCTTATAGTCTTGCATGGTGCTGAAAGGTGCTGGAGGGAAAACTATGTGGAGGGTGACAGAATACTGTGTGTTAATTTGGTTAGACTGGTGACTGGGAGCAGCCACTGAGACAACAAAGACTTACACTGGCTCCCAGTACGTTTCCGAACACAACTCAAAGTGTTGGTGCTGACCTTTAAAGCCCTAAACGGCCTCGGTCCTGTATACCTGAAGGAGCGTCTCCACCCCCATCGTTCTGCCTGGACACTGAGGTCCAGCGCCGAGGGCCTTCTGGCGGTTCCCTCCCTGCGAGAAGCCAAGTCACAGGGAACCAGGCAGAGGGCCTTCTTGGCAGTGGCACCCACCCTGTGGAACACCTTCCCACCACATGTCAAAGAGATAAACAACTACCAGACTTTTAGAAGACACCTGATGGCAGCCCTGTTTAGGGAAGCTTTTAATGTTTAATAGGTTATTGTATTTTATATTCTGTTGGAAGCCTCCCAGAGTGGCTAGGGAAATGCTTCAAGACTGGTTGAGAATCCAACATTATCAGTGGAAGCTGGTGGAACCTAGATCTTGTAGTTACATGCATGGTGTTTCTAGAAGTTATGTGTCCAGCACCTAGGAGGTTCCCATCCTTCTCCCTTGAAAAAGAAGCAGTGGGCACTTAAACAGTATCTAAATGTGTAGGACTACAACTACCACCCACCCTGGTCATTAGCAATGTTAGCTGGGGCTGATGGGAAATGTTGTCCAACAATAGCTGGAGGACACACCATTGGCTAATCTTGTACTAAAACAGAATGTGAAGACAAATTGGGAAGGTCCAGCTTTGGAGGGGTGGATAGGAATGGAGGACACTGAAAAGAGTTTTGAAAAGCTTTGTGAAATTCCTCCAGCAGATTCTGCACATCCTTTGCCCTTACACTTCCGTAACAGAAGACATCTGGATTGCATTTGAGGAACGAGTGCTGAGGGGACAATTATTGTGCTGTAAACCGATTACCTGGAAAGGCCTTTAAAGATGCAAGTTGGGAAAGTAGCATCTGAAGCAGCCTTTATTTATCCACAAAGCCACTCATAGGACTGGGACATAAGGAAGATAAGTTAGATTTAGGCATCCGGCGAAGGACATATGAGCTGCCTTGGTCCATCTGCCTTCAACTTTATCTACATCGGGAGAATGGATTTTGAAAAGTAACACTTAGGCGACTCTCTCCGAAAGATATTTCCAAATGCCACCGTTTTCTATTACTTTGTCATTGACTCTTAATGTGTTTTGCAGAATGATTTGGTCCTTTCTTGGGTAAAGAAGAAAAATGAGAATTGGAAAGGTGGTGGTGATGGAGGGGGGGACCTTCTTCTATCATTCATTACTATGCAGCTTTCACTTTGCAAAGCACAATTCATAGGGAAGAGAGGGGGAGAAAACTTGTGTTCCTTTCTGCCCTGCCACTTCAGATTCTCCAATGCTAAACAGAAAGCGCAATAAAAATGTCGGCCTTCACACTAAAAGATTCAAATGATTGACAATAAAGTGGGAAACAGTTAAAGCAGGTAACCTTGCAGTCTGGTCTCGGGGATATTTATTTTCTTGGACTGGCTAACCTTATTCTGTTTTGCCTTTTTTATTATTACGCTCAATTGAATATTTCAGTGGCTATATAACAAAGATCGAATTTTAATCTTTTAGTCCTCCTGCTTGCATGATTCTGATGGAAGGGAAGCCACCACAGTACTTCTAGGCTAGGGCTCTTCATTTTTGGGTCCCCAGATTTTGGACTGCAACTTCTACCATCCCTGAGTATAGGTAGGTTTCCTTGGTTTACATTGCTGAATTAGAAGCAGACTGCAATACAATACCTCTGAAATCTATACATCCAACCACATGTAGTTCTACAGTAACTAACCCCCCCCCCCCCAGCCACAATGAACAGCTTTAGTTTGTATCTTCTTTCCATGCCAGTGTTGATGATATTACTTGAGGGACAAAAATGAGAGGGGAGATGAGCTGGGCCATGTGTCCCCGAGTTTCTCTTTTTTCTCTTGTGATGTTGATAACCTTCCAGTTGATCTGCAAATTATGCAGCATGAGATGGTCAGTCAGGAATCAGCAACCTTCTTGGGTTGGTGGGCACACTGGGAATCTTGAGGGAGTGCCATGAGCACCAGTGGGTGTGACATAACACAAAAAGGCTTCCTCATCCAAAACAACAGAAAAGAAGCCAGGGTCACATAATGGGTTCCATGAGGACCCCATTAATAGAAAAGAGGCAAACAAATCACCCACCATTCATAGAATCATAGAATCATAGAATCATAGAATCAGAGTTGGAAGAGACCACAAGGGCCATCGAGTCCAACCCCCTGCCAAGCAGGAACCACCATCAGACCACTCC
Source organism: Podarcis tiliguerta (assembly GCF_965153285.1). Lineage (NCBI taxonomy): Eukaryota > Metazoa > Chordata > Lepidosauria > Squamata > Lacertidae > Podarcis > Podarcis tiliguerta. Next base: position 58,627,875 of record NC_139544.1, read on the forward strand.
TGACATATGGTTGTCAAGCCTCTGCTTAAAGACCTCCAAAGAAGGAGACTCCACCACACTCCTTGGCAGCAAATTCCACTGTCGAACAGCTCTTACTGTCAGGAAGTTCCATTGTACCACTCCTTTGTCCAGAATGGATGGAAGAGTACATGTCTATTGCTGGCAGCCAATAAACTGTGAATATGTTCAAGGAAGCGTGTTTGATGCCAGAGAAGCCAAGCCAGTGCAAACAGCAACAGGAACAAACACGGTGAGGGAATTATTACCGGTAACTTTCCTGGGCTCCTTATGAGGTGGTAGCTATAGGTTGCCACATTGGTGAGACATAGAATTAAAGTGGGATCCTGGAGTGTACTGCTTCAGACTCCTTGTTGAGGAATAGCATTTCCCCCCAATATTTCCATCCATTATCCTCCATCAGCACAGCAAAGCAATATATCGACCTGCATGGAGAAAATCAGCATATCATGGTGCTACATTTAAATGTATTTTTAATCTTTGTTGGAAGCCACCCAGAATGGCTGGGGAAACCCAGCCAGATGGGTGGGGTACAAATAATAAATTATTATTATTATTATTATTATTATTATTATTATTATTATTTTACATAGAAACATCCAGAAATACTACATGCATCTCACATGCAGGCTGAAGTGGTCATGATTCAGAAGCATGGCAACTTTGTTTACCTCCTTATTCTGCATCATGGGTACATCATAGGTACCATGGTCTTTAGATGTTCCTTCAGCTATAATCTGAACTGGGGAAGGATGTTGTGCCAGCCACCTCTGCTTCTGCTACATCTATCCATGCATAAAGTTCCTTTCCCCACATACTCTGGCTCCTTTCCAAGTGGAGGACAAGTGATGGCAGGCTTCATGGAAGACATGAGCTTCCTTCACTCATGGAGGTTAAGACTATCAATGGCTATAAGCCATGGTGCTCTGAGTATCAGGTGTTGCGAATCGCAACTGGTAGAGAACTGATGCTGTGATCAGGTCCTGCTTGCAGGCTTCCCATAGCCATCTGGTTGACCACTGTGGAGGATGTTGCACTTGATGGACACCTTGGAGTGGTCAAGACATCGCCTGGCTCACTTTGACAAAGCTCATGAAACTGTGAGTGCTTGTCCAGTGAGAACAAAGAGGCAGAAGCAACAGGTGTAGAGTGTTGAAGGCTTCATGGTGGAAAAGGGCCGAAGCTTAGTGGGAGAACATATGCCTTGGATGCTGTATACCCCTGATTCAATCCTTGATACCTCCAGGTAAGACTGGGAGATACTGTACTTTTCTGTGTATAAGATGAGGGTTTTTTTACTCTAAAAAATTGGGGTGTGTCTTATAAACTGATAGTGCATAGGCAGGACAGGGGATTGGTTGCAGCTGCGAGCAGAAGCTTGTCAGTGGCTATTCGGTGGGTGATTGGTGGCTGCTGCAAGGGCTGCTGCTGATTGGCTGCTGCTGCGGCAATTGTGCGTATGATTGGTGGCAGCTGGTGGTGAGTGGGCAGACACTTGCTTTTTTCTGCAACATGTGCAATTGGCAGTGTTGGGTGAATGATTTTCGGGGCATTCCCCTCCCAAAAAAGTTCCACAACTCTGGGCAATCTCCCCCCATTTTCTTAATTTGGGGTCCCCAAAAGTAGGGGGAGTCTTATACACAGGGGCATCTTATACACGAAAAAATACAGTACTCCCTATCTGAAACCCTGGGTGCTTGCTGCTAGTCAGTGTTGCCAATGCTGGATGAGATGGGTCAGTGGGTCTGACTCAGTGTGAGTCAGTGGGGTTGGACTCGATGGCCCTTGTGGTCTCTTCCAACTCTATGATTCTATGATGCTATGATTCTAAATTCCTATATTCCTTCCTTTGTGTAGCCTTCCGCTCATAGCTCTTGCAGTTCATTACAGGGTGGACTCAAGCAGATAAATCTGATAAAGATTGACAGAATTAACGTATGAAATTAGCAAGTACTGCTATCTCGATAGAAGTGTTATTTTAAAAAAAATAAAATAAAGGAAAATAGTAGTAGTTCATCTCACCTGGATGTCATAAGTGAACATCACAGACAAATCCTTTGCAGTTCAAAAAACATTGCAAAAGTTGCAAAGCAAGAAACACATAATAATAAATTGTTTACAACAGTGGCAGTGCCATCGAAATCCTCTTCCGGGGGGTCCACCATGATTAAAATCCAATTTAGAATCTGCATTTTAATCTGAGATTAATGAATTAACCTATTAATCACAGTGATTAATGCCCAGAGGCCAAATACTAATCCATTATTTGTGCTCCTCATTTGGGCTGATGTGTCAATGGCATTGCATTGAGTATTCAAAATTAAAATATTGGTTTGTTTTTTGTTGCTATTGACTATGTCAAAGACACCCTGGTGGTTCGTTCGTGTATTAAAATAAAATACGGTTTTGTGATATTTCCATGAAGAGTGAGCATCTAGCTTTATTGTTCCATGTATATACAGTTTGTGTTAGCTCTTTTAAACTTGTAAAACTGACCTTTCACAGCAAAACTTTGAGCTTCAGAGCATAAAAGGAATGGGAATTTTCACATGGTCGAAATCTAGGAATAAAATCCAAAAAAATAGGACACGTGGAACCTGATGGGAAATACAGTTTTGCAGCAATAATCAGAGAAATGCACCTCAAAAAAGAAATTAATGTGGGTAGCTAGAAATGGATGTGCCATTTTGTTTTTGGAGATTTGCAGTTTGTGTTGTTGTTTAGTCATTTAGTCGTGTCTGACTCTTCATGACCTCATGGACCAGAGCACACCAGGCACTCCTGTCTTCCACTTCCTCCCGCAGTTTGGTTAAACTCATGCTGGTAGCTTCGAGAACACTATCCAATCATCTCATCCTCTGTCGTCCCCTTCTCCTTGTGCCCTCCATCTTTCCCAACATCAGGGTCTTTTCCAGGGAGTCTTCTCTTCTCATGAGGTGGCCAAAGTATTGGAGCCTCAGCTTCACGATCTGTCCTTCCAGTGAGCACTCAGGGCTGATTTCCTTCAGAATGGATAGGTTTGATCTTCTTGCAGTCCATGGGGCTCTCAAGAGTCTCCTCCAGCACCATAATTCAAAAGCATCAATTCTTTGGCGATCAGCCTTCTTTATGGTCCAGCTCTCACTTCCATACATCACTACTGGGAAAACCATAGCTTGAACTAGAAGAAGAAGAAGAAGAGTTTGGATTTGATATCCCGCCTTTCACTCCCTTTAAGGAGTCTCAAAGCGGCTAACATTCTCCTTTCCCTTCCTCCCCCACAGCAAACACTCTGTGAGGTGAGTGGGGCTGAGAGACTTCAAAGAAGTGTGACTAGCCCAAGGTCACCCAGCAGCTGCATGTGGAGGAGCGGAGACGCGAACCCGGTTCCCCAGATTACGAGACTACCGCTCCTAACCACTACACCACACTGGCTCTCCAACTATACGGACCTTTGTTGGCAAGGTGATGTCTCTGCTTTTTAGGATGCTGTCTAGATTTGTCATTGTTTTTCTCCCAAGAAGCAGGCATCTTTTAATTTTGCGGCTGCTGTCACCATCTGCAGTGATCATGGAGCCCAAGAAAGTAAAATCTCTCACTGCCTCCATTTCTTTCCCTTCTATTTGCCAGGAGGTGATGGGACCAGTGGCCATGATCTTCGTTTTGCAGTTTGTAGTGCATTCTTAAACATGTTTACATGGAAGTAAGCACTGTGGCCTAGGGCCTTTCAGTGAAATCCTATGCAAGTCTCCTTAGAAGCAAGTTCCAAGGTGCTTACTTCTTTACCGCATTAACACCATACATAAAGCAGTTACTTTGAACAGTCATGGCTTTCCGTCAGAGAATCCTGCGAGGTGATATTTGACAAAGGTGCTGAGATTTGTTAGTTGACTCCTGTTTCCCTCCCAGACTTCAGGTTCCCAGAGTGGTTTAGCAACCAATTCCTCTTCAAAGCAAACTCTAAGCATCCCACATGCCCCACCCATGAATGCAAAATGAGGGGAAACATGGACTCCTCTAGAGAACATATCTTTACACTCTCACCTGGCAGAAACCTCACAGTTCCTTCATAACACACACACACACACACACACACACACACACACACACATTTTTCTTCCCAGTGATTTGCTGTTTGCTTTGATTGATTGATCAAGTTTGAAATTCAAATTAGGAAGATACCAAGAATTGTCTGGTTTCTCTTCATATTCAGTTCAGTTCTCATTTGTGGGAAGGCAAAAGGAATTTTGAGACAGCAGCATCTACCATCTAGATCAGGCATGGCCAAACCTGGCCCTCCAGCTGTTTTGGGACTATAACTCCCATGACCCCTAGCTAACAGGACCAGTGGTCAGGGATGATGGGAACTGTAGACCCCAAACAGCTGGAGGGCCAGGTTTGGCCATGCCTGTTCCAGATCCATAACTTTTCCACCTCTGCATCTGCAGTCAGACAATTGACTCAGACACCCTCCCGAAAGATAGGGGCCGACCAATTACTTGTATTTGAAGAAATCACGAGATCCTCTTAAAATGGTAAAGATAAGTTTGTTCCTTTTGACCGCTTTCTTACTACATTAGCAAATTGTGTTTTCTGTAATAAGATGGAGAAGTCAGTGTGATGATAGGAAGTCATTAATACAATATAATCACAGCTTAAGATCAAACTCATCTCCTCTCTCTTTACCTTGTCAAGTGTTTCAACATTTTATGTTGTAATGTGATGACCAGAACTGATCGCTATAATCTAAGTCGGGATCAGACTAATGCATTTGTATAATCAAAGATTTCCCCGAGACTTAACTTCATTTGCATTCTCTGGCTCTTTCATTCTTTAGACCTGCACCTATTAAGATTCATCCTAGTTAGAGACCAAGATCTGTCATGTAGGAGTCTTTTTCCCCCTCTCTGAATGTTTTCCTGCTGCCTTCAAGGACTTAAAAAATGGAAAGTTAAAGTTAGCGAAGGGTGAGATTCAATGAGCTATCATAAATAAACTGATTCAGAACCAATTCCAAATTGCCACATTTTAAAACTCATTCTGATGTTGCTTTTCTGCATTAAATGAGGGGTGGGGGGTGGGGAGTGAGGATGGGTGTGAGTGTGAATTGGAGATGACCTTCCATAGTAGGAAACCTTGTGTACGTGTTCCCCATCTAGTATGGAACTCACACAATTATAAGGATAAGGAGAGCCTTGTCGGATCAGAAGAAAAGTTCATCTAGCCTGGCATCCCCTTTTCACATTGGTCAACCAGATGCCTATAGGAAGACATCGGCAAGCAGGATAGCACCTTCCTCAGTTGTGAATCCTAGCAACAGGTATTCAGAGGCACACCCCCTCCAGTAGTGGAGGTAGGACTTAATCAGCATGGCTAGGAGCGGTTGGCAGCCTTCCTCTCCATGAAATTGTATAATCTTCTTCTGAAGCCATCCAAGTTGGTGGCCGGGACACAGGTGGCGCTGTGGTCTAAACCACTGAGCCTGGGGCTTGCCGATCGGAAGGTCGGAGGTTCGAATCCCCACGACCGGGTGAGCTCCCATTGCTCAGTTGCAGCTCCTGCCAGCCTAGCAGTTTGAAAGCACATAGATAAATCGGTACCGCTCCGGCGGGAAGGTAAACAGCGTTTCTGTGTGCTGTTCTGGTTTCGCCAGAAATGGCTTAGTCATGCTGGTCGCATGACTTGGAAAAACTGTCTGTGGACAAACGTCGGCTCCCTCGGCCAGCAAAGTGAGATGAGCACTACAACCCCAGAGTCGTTCAGTGGTCCTTTACCTTTACCTTTTTAAGTTGGTGGTCATCACTACATCTTGCGAGAACACATTCCAAAGTTAAACCATGTGTTATATGAATATGTACTTTCTTTTCTCTGAGCAGAATTTTCCAGCATTCAGGTTCAGCACTTGCTCCTAATTTCTAATATTTTGTGAGAGGCAGAGAAGCAGCCTTCACCCTTACAGAATTTCTCTAACCCCTCCCGTTTGGTGGCCATTTTTATCAAACCTCATTGAAGCCTGCTGCTAAATCTTCCAGCATTCAGCTGCATTGGCTGGTCCAAGGTTCTAATATTATGAGAGGGGGAGAAAAAACTGATTGCTATCTGCTTTCTCGGCACCTAGCACAATTCCATTCACTTCTAATGGCCTTGGGCTGTCTGTGCATCTACTTTGCACGCAGAAGGTCCCATGTTGAGGATCTCCTAGTAGGGCTGGGAATTGTGCCCTGCCTGAAACCCTGGAGAGCAGCTGCCAGTCAGTGTAGACCATACTCAGCTAAATAGACCATTGGTCTGCCTCTCCATAGTTCCTAATAATTATGAACATGACCAGGTCAAGTGACCTACCAGCACCAGCCTCTTTGTGATCCTCGTTCTTCAGTACCTTTCTACTCCCACCCAGATTTTCTAAGAAAGAAATAAAAAGAAAAGGGCAGAGTAACACTGGAAGCAGCCCAAAGATTTCTGAGCCACCCTAGAGGTATAAAAAGCCAATATGGATAACTCAAACGCTTTAATACAAAAGCATTCAATCTGACATATCTCCTTTGCAGTAGTCAGTGGGTTTAATAGCTGATCACCACCGAAATGGCCAAGGACCTCTGTATTTCAGCACTTAGTCATGATGGCATTCTAGGTTAAACAATCATTGGCTGAGCTTTGAAAAATGAGATAAATTAAAATTATTTTCTTCGTGAGGGCCATGGGCTTGGCAAGTAATATATTGAAGAAATTTCCCAGACATAATGGGTTACATTAATTTTCAACCACCAAACAATCCCTTCAGCGTTATTTTTCAAGAAAGAAGAAGAAGATGATGACGGAGCCGAAGGGGGCGCAGGCGGAGGGAGACCTGTTATTTCAGGGAGATGAGAAAGCGGCTTTCAGAGAGAGGATTAAAAAAGACATATCAAGATGTACGACGGAAACAAGCTGTTAAGAATTCTCTCCCCTAATTGTTTACCCGTTTGCTTTGATCCAGGATGGAGCACAGTCATTTCCCAGCCTACAGTGGCCCTGCCAGATGTACACATGCAGACCCCAAACATAAATCACTGCCCACAAACCATTTGATATGTCCCATTTTAGGCATCAGGGTTACTACAAATCTTCAGACCTGTGCCCATGCTGTGGGGACCACAGGAGATCACGACATGCCTCGTGCCAACCCCATACCCCAGTGGTGGCCACCAATCTAGAAGACTTTTAGAAAGTATTAGACAAATTCATGGAGGAGAGGGCTATTGATGGCTACTAGCCAGAATGGAAATCAGCCCTGAGTGCTCACTGGAAGGACAGATCCTGAAGCTAAGACTCCAATACTTTGGCCACCTCATGAGAAGAGAAGACTCCCTGGAAAAGACCCTGATGTTGGGAAAGATGGAGGGCACAAGGAGAAGGGGACGACAGAGGACAAGATGGTTGGATAGTGAGAGCCAGTGTGGTGTAGTGGTTAAGAGCGATAGACTCGTAATCTGGTGAACCGGGTTCGCATCTCTGCTCCTCCACATGCAGCTGCTGGGTGACCTTGGGCTAGTCACACTTCTCTGAAGTCGCTCAGCCCCACTCACCTCACAGAGTGTTTGTTGTGGTGGAGGAAGGGAAATGAGAATGTTAGCTGCTTTGAGACTCCTTCGGGTAGTGATAAAGTGGGATATCAAATCCAAACTCTTCTTCTTCTTCTAGTGTTCTTGAAGCTACCAGCATGAGTTTGACCAAACTGCAGGAGGCAGTGGAAGACACGAGTGCCTGGAGTGCTCTGGTCCATGCGGTCATGAAGAGTCAGACACGACTAAATGACTAAACAACAACAACCAGAATGGAAGTTATGCTCTGCCTCCGACGGCTGGAAGTCACAAATGGGGAGTGTGCTGTTGTACTCAGGCCCTACTTTCTAGAAGCTTCAGGTTGGCAACTGTGGGCACAAAATGCTGGATTAGGTGGGCCATTAGCCTGATCCAGAAGGGATCCTGTACTCCATGGTTTCACAGGTATAATACTGGACTGTTGAGTTATATACAGTGGTACCTTGGGTTAAGAACTTAAATCGTTCCAGAGGTCCGTTCTTAACTGTTCTTAACCTGAGGTAGCACTTTAGCTAATGGGGCCTCCCGCTACCGCTGTCCTGCCGCCACGTGATTTCTGTTCTCATCCTGAAGCAAAGTTCTTAACCCGAGGTACTATTTCTGGGTTAGTAGAGTTTGTAACCTGAAGCGTCTATAACCCGAGGTACCACTGTACTGGGTATGTAACTTCCAATTGCTGGTTCACTCATCATACACTGGAGACAACCCAACTTTCAGAGTTCTCACAAGATGCAACAATGGCTTACAAATTGGAAGATTAGACAGTAATGCTTCTGAATACCTGTGGCTGAGAAAATATGCACTATGGTGAGCCCAATTTTTATGAACCTCCCTTCCATTTGAGGTCAGGTAGGTCCTGCTCCCATTGAACTCCCAGTCCTTACTGGAGACTTTTATTAATATTATTGTTCCAGCAGGCCTTTACATTGAATTCTGGTGGTTTCAGCTCATTATTAGCTTTGTTGTATTGACTTTGTTGTATTGACTTGGTTTCCTGCTTGGCAGGGGGTTGGACTCGATGGCCCTTGTGGTCTCTTCCAACTCTATGATTCTATGATTCTAAGACTTTCTTGCTTAGAGACAACTGAAATTAAGCAGTATAGAAATTGTCAGAATGAAAAAGATAAATAACAAAAAAAATATGAGAAACCAGGGAGTCCTAAGGGCATCCTTGACGCAAGTTGTAAATTAACAGAAGAACCCTAAATTTGGCCCAGTAGCATGTGGGCAGTCTCTGCAAGCTCTTCAGTACTGGAGTTATGTGCTGATAGCAGTCTTTTCTCACCCACAGTCTAACCATAGCATTTTGTACCAGCTATACCTTCCAAACCAGGCCTAAAGGTAGACTCCACAATTTCTACTTTGGTGATTACTAAGGTTCATTTATAGCCCAACTCTCTGTGAATCAGGCTGTTAGTGAGTCTGTCTCCTCTTCCTGCCAGCTAGGGGGACATTTCACTCTCAGTATTGTCTCTGGATTAGGGCACCCTCAGTCTGACTTCCATATAACTCTTCTCTACTCTCATCATGGTGGGACCTGGGTGGTGCTGTGGGTTAAACCACAGAGCCTAGGACTTGCCGATCAGAAGGTCGGCGGTTCGAATCCCCGCCACGGGGTGAGAAGCCATTGCTCAGTCCCTGCTCCTGCTCACCTAGCAGTTCGAAAGCATGTCAAAGTGCAAGTAGATAAATAGGTACTGCTCCAGCAGGAAGGTAAATGGTGTTTCCGTGTGCCACTCTGGTTCACCAGAAGCGGCTTATAAAGCGCTTCTGGCCAATAAAGCGAGATGAGCGCCGGAACCCCAGAGTCGGTAACAACTGGACCTAATGGTCAGGGGTCCCTTTACCTTTACTCTCATCATGATCAGGACGTCCCAGGATCTTTGCAACAGAATTGCCTTCCCATCACAGACTCCCACCACCCTCAATACCATCCGCACCTCTATTCTCTAGTAATCACTGCAAAGCACAGTCGCCCCCCCCCCGCCCCGAGACTGTAAGCTGGCTGCTGCTGCCTTTGAAGCTGCAACTTTTACCTTTGAAGTCTTTAAAGGGTCTTTAAAAGCCATCAAGATGTCCTTCACATTAGAATATCCCTCACTGTGTCGTGCATCAAAGACCTACCATTTGGTTTACCGCATGCCTATTAAAATGTCAAATGAAAAGGGGGAAAGATTGAAATATGTGGTCCGGGTAACTTGAGCAATAAGGTGGATGACAGGTGAAGCAGAAAACAATTGAGAAAGGACTTACCTGGTCAAATTCTCCTTCCCTCGCTCCCCGCTTAAGATGGCAAGTTATCCTCTATGGTGTGGATGTTATCAAACAGAAGAAAATGCACTGTTATTTTACCTGTGGGACATCACAGGATGCAAAATGCTTTACAATTCTTACGTCATATGCAGTAAGTTGAAGAATGGTTACTCTGGTGCAGGCCCTATTGATTTGGGTATGTATGGCTTGGAGGAGACTGAGAGGTGATATGGTAGCTATTTTATGATATCTGAAGGGTTGTCAAATGGAGGATGGAACAAGCTTGTTTTCTCCTGCTCTAGAGGATTGGGCTGAAGCCAATAGATTGCAATTGTAAGAAATGAGATTCTGACTGAATATCAGGAAGTACTTTCTGACATTAACAGCTATTTGACAATGGAACAGACTCCCTTGGAAAGTGGTGGACTTCATTGGAGGTCTTTATGCAGAGATTGGAGGTCTTTATGCAGAGATTGGATGGCCACCTGTCATGGGTGCTTTAGTTGAGATTCCTGCATTGCAGGGGGTTGGACGAGATGACTTTCATGGCCCCTTCCAACTCTATGATTTTATGAGTCTATTGTTTCAGTGGGGCATACATTCAAGTTTCAAGATGGCCAGATAAAATTATGTATGCGTGCTTGTTTATATCTACCCTGGAACCTCCAAGTCCAGGAATATGAAGGAAGATGAGTCCCCATCTGAACTATACGTTCAAAGCACTATTATATCACAGCCATGGCTTCCCTCAAAGCACCCTGGGAAGGAAAGCTTGTTTAAGGTTGCTGAGAGTTGTTAGGAATTGTTAGGAATTCCCTTATTCCATTATTCCCCTGGGAAGATGGATTGGTAGCTAAACCACTCTGAACTTTGTGAAACACTCTGAACTTTGTGGGGTGTATTGGTGAACTCTCAGTCACCTTAACAAACTGCATTTCCAGTTACTGTGGTACCCCTGGTTACGTACTTAATTCGTTCCGGAGGTCCGTTCTTAACATGAAACTGTTCTTAACCTGAAGCACCACTTTAGCTAATGAGGCCTCCTGCTGCCACCGTGCCGCTGCCATGCAATTTCTGTTCTCATCCTGAAGCAAAGTTCCTAACCCGAGGTACTATTTCTGGGTTAGCGGAGTCTGTAACCTGAAGCGTATGTAACCCGAGGTACCACTGTATTGTTTGCAGAAAATCAAACCTTCAAAGTTGCAAGGCACCGCTTTAAATGTAGAGTTTGCGACTAAACTGAGCTTCTGGACAAACACTGTAGGCAATTTCTCAGATAAAGAGAGTTTCTGTTAGAGCAGCAATATTTCTCAGGAGCATTCCACACTTCCTTAATTGACAGGCTCAAACCAACTTGGGACTGTCATCTTTGTGAGCAGTTGAGAACTGTATACATCCAAGTCCCCAAACCACTCCCTGTTCTCTCTCTCGAACGCACACCTTCACTGAAGTCATTATGCCCCAGTTTATCTCACCAGCCGGTATTTATACCACATGTCCATAGATGCCTCCCTGCCCCATATTTCCATGCCAATGGAAGTTTGACATTAGCTTTATGGTGTCTAACCCTACAACCGGCCCTCTACTTTATTACTCCGGCCCTGCATTAATGGAGAGCCCTAATTTACTGCGGGGTCTACCAACCTTTGGCAGAAGTGTTTTCGTATGACGGAGACAGGCGGGAGATAAATGGCTTTATGAAATACAAGGGGATGGAAGGCAACCTGCCTGAGCAGTATTGATCTGTCCGTTTGCCTGTCTCTGCAGACACAGGGACCCAGAATATGGTGGGCAGGGAATCGCGGCCCCAGCACCTGCTAACATCTGTGGAAGATGGCACTGCAGAGCATCCCCCCATGTTCTTGCCACAGCTGGGCTTCCTGCTGTTTAATCGGCTCTCTCAGCATGCCACTCTGATTATAAGTACAATGCTGCTCCTGTTGCTAGAGGCCGAGACATTCCGCTTGGCGCTCAGCAACTCTCCCCGAGAAATCCTTCTCTTTGTCTCTTTGCTGGAGTCAGCCAGAGGCACAGACCGAAGCAGCCCTCTGCCGTACAGTGGCTGGTCATGCGACATACAGGGTTTTTCCCCATCTGATTTTTAAAACTTAATAGGAAAAGACAAGTTTCAAGGCCAGGTTGCCATATTTGGGGATGGGGAACAAATTAGATGGGCTAATCATTTTTGGATTGGATTTTTTTGTGGTGTGTGTATGTCTGTATATGTATGTGTGTGTGTGTGCGTTTTCTTCCACTATTGTGGCAGTGGTTTCTTTGCATCTGTTATCTGGAGATAAATGTTTTATAATGAGTGGGTGGCAATAATGATGATGATGAAGACAACAACAACAGCAACAACAACAACAATCCATTGCCCCTCACTCACAAAAGCATCCCCAAACAACTTGCAAATTAATAAGATGCAAATATCGTAACAATTTATGTAGACGAATCCCTTACATTTCTGCTTTATTCGCTTTAATATGCTGATTTATGTTTTATGTTTTTGGTTGTATTTTTGTTCTAGTGGATAATGTTTTTATGTCGTATGTAGGGTACACTGCTTAGAGATCTTTAAAATATTAAGTGGTTTAGAAATGCTGTTGGATAAATGAATGAATAGTGTGAAAGATATTAGGTAAAGGTAAAGGTACCCCTGCCCGTACGGGCCAGTCTTGACAGACTCTAGGGTTGTGCGCCCATCTCACTCAAGAGGCCGGGGGCCAGCACTGTCCGGAGACACTTCCGGGTCACGTGGCCAGCGTGACGAAGCTGCTCCGACGAGCCAGAGCCGCACACGGAAACGCCGTTTACCTTCCCGCTAGTAAGCGGTCCCTATTTATCTACTTGCACCCGGGAGTGCTTTCAAACTGCTAGGTTGGCAGGCGCTGGGACCGAACAACGGGAGCGCACCCCACCGTGGGGATTCGAACTGCCGACCTTTCGATCGGCAAGCCCTAGGTGCTGAGGCTTTTACCCACAGCGCCACCCGCGTCCCCTGTGAAAGATATTAGAACCACATATAAAAGCAGTCACAAAGCAACATATCTAAAAATGCTCATCCACAAACATGTTTAAAAAGGGCAAATGCTATCCCATTTGTGCTACTAAACTTTACTCCATGTTGTCTTCCATATGAATGGGCAAATGCCTAGGAACACAGAAGCTGCCTTATGCTGAGCTAGGCCATTGGTCCACAAAGTTCAATATTATCTCTACTGACTGGAAGCTGTTATCCAGGGTTTCAGGCAAGGGACCTTCTCAGCTCAACCCTGAGATGCCGGGGACCTTCTGCATGCAAAGTAGATGCTCTACCACTGAGCATAGTCCAAGGCCATAAGAAGTGAATGAAATTCGGCAGGTGTCAGAAAATTCTGAATAAAACAGAAGAAGAATCAGAAATTGCTGCAGTTCCAAATGAACATTTGCGGTGAGTAATGGGAAACTTCCCAGAGAATGCAATCATTATTCATTCACATCATTGTTATTTTTCCCAAGTCTACAAATAATACATAATTACTGGCTTTCTATATATATATATCGTTTTAAAGTTTCTCTTACACTGAAATGGATGCATGTTATGTGAATGATGTAACTTGCATTAAATAGCAGTCAGAAGGATGAATAATGTAGTATCTGGCAGAAACTGAACTGCAGTGGAAAGGAATCGGCGCTGACTGTGATGAATGCAGACTGGATTGGAAATCACTGCCATCTTATATATTTAAGAACTTATTGTCAGTTCAGACTGAAAGCCATCTATCAATTTATTTGCTTATGACATTTGTATACTACCTCATTACATCAAGTTCTCTGAGTGGCTTACAGCAAACAATTTAAATGAAAAAGACATAAGAACTTAAAATCAGAAACAACTTTGATGTGACCAAATGAAACAGAGAGTCCAGCTTTCTTTATCAAAGCAGTGGACACCAGGGACTCCATTTATTTAATTCACCATTTATTTAGTCAGTGAATTTATGTTCTGCCTTTCTCCCAAGCTGGGATTCAAGGTGGCTTCAGGTTATTGACCAGTGGGGCAGCAGTGGGTCGCGATTTAACTTCCGAGCAACAGTGAGCTTCAGTCATACCCTAAAAGCAAAACTAATTCTAGGAGTTGTGGCAGAATCTCAAACTATCGAGTTGTGTACATTGCAGCAACTCACGGCTAGTTCACACATCCAGGTACATAACTCGATTTCTTTATATTTGATTACCGTGCAATTGATGAATGGCAGCTGAATATGTGAAACTCATTCCCTTGAAAAATGGAGTTGTGTTGGGAGTGATGTGAAATGATTAGAGGGACATGGTTCAATGGCAGAGGGCCTTTTTGCATACAGAAAGCATTGGCGAGCACCCTTGCTGTGAGCGATTGCCGCGGCCCTAGCCTTCATGCATGATTGGGGGAGGGGAGTGGATTGGTATTGGAGCACATGGTTTGCACGCCAAAAGGGCCCAGATTCAACACCCAACACTTCCATTTAAAAATTGTTGCCAGCAGGGTTAGGAAAGCAGTTGTTTGTGAGCTGTTGGAAATCTTCTGCCAGTCAAAGTGGACAATAAGGGTCAAGCTGGACCAGTGTTCTGATTAAGAATAAGACATCTAGATGGCACCTATGCAGGGAGGGGCTGCAACTCAGCATGCAGAACACCCCAAGTACATCCCTGGCACTTCCAGGTAGAGTTGGGGAAGGGACATAGCTCAGTGGTACAGCGTCATGGACTGGTTGGACGCAGAGAAACTGTGGGAGGAAGCAGCTTGGGAACAGCCAAGGTAAGAAGGCTCAGAGCCCAGGGAGTGGCGGTGGGACAACAATGAGTAGTCAGAGACAGAAGAGGGAGAAGACTGGGAAGAGGAGCTGAAGAGGTTAACAGGGCTTAATGAGCTGGGAGAGTCTGTGGTGGAGAGAAGTCCAGAATCAGAGGTAGAAGCTGAAGCAGGCAAATAGGAGCAGGGAGGCCAATAGGCAGAGATGAGCCAGGCTGGTGCAGAGTTATGGGTGCCTCCTGCTGTGGAAAGTTCCCTTCCTTCTGTGTTGCCCAGAACCAGAAGAGGGCTGAAACAAGCAGAGCAGTGGCAGACTGCATGAAGCTAAAGTCTCTGATTGCTTAGGAAAACCCCTGGGGAGGAAGGGGTTTTGTCGGCTGTGGGGAGGGGGAGAGTTTCAGTCTCAGCAACTGATTCATGCAGTAAGACCTGCCAGGGATGAGCTGCTGTGCTCATTAGGCTTGACTCTCAGCCAAGTCTGTGAAGAACTTTGCTAATGAAGAGTTAATTCCAACTTTGAAGTGTGTGATTTGCTGCCGGCTCATGACATACAGTGTCTGCCTTACAAGCAAAATGTCGCAGGTTCAATCCCCGGCATCTCCAGGTAGGGATGGGTAAGACTTCTGCCTGAAATCCTGGAGAGCCACTTCCAATCATTGTAGACAATACTGAGCTCAATGGACCAGTGGTCTGACTCAGTATAGGACAACTTCCTATGTTCCTTCCTATGATGTGCTCACATGTTCCCTAAAAAGTGTGCTTTCCCAGTATTCTTCAACTGAAATAAAATGCATGGGTGCTGTAGCATTCCATGTCTTGAATAAGTTGCTGGTTAGGCAGATGAATTATTTGATTAAAGGACTGCATAGAAAGTCTCTTGGAGACCTCATGCACTGTGAAGCCACCTGAATTTACAAAAAGTACCCCCCCCCCGAAATCTTACTGGATTTCTTAAGGGGCTCAGCAAATGACAGAGACTAGCAGGACTCTGAAGAAGGGAGTGTGTGGTGAAGGCAGAGTGGGTGGGTTGCTTTTGAGGCTAAGGTGGGGATCAGAGAAGGTAATGACACATTTTTTAAAGGGAATGACCACCCCTCCCATTGGCCAACCAAATGGCAAAATCCATGCTCCCATGTTCCCCCCACCCCCGCTCACCTCTTCAGAAAGAAGCCTCAGGAAGGCTTCCTCTGAGTAATTTTGGAGAGGAGCAAATGCAAATAGAAGTGAAACTTTTAAAAATCCAAATTTCTGAAGCACCTCAAAGGTCTTCAGGTCAAAGGAGCCCGAAATCTATCCAAAGAGCTCCTCTTTGGGTGCTCGACTTGGAATTCAATCAAATTTTACACACCCCTAGTGTGGCCCTGGTCCATAGTCACAATTAATTTTTGCTAGATTGCATCTCTGACTTTGTATTCTCCGAGCCACATAGTATTTTCAGAGCAAGAACAGCAAAAATAATTCAAGGCTCAGACCCTTAAGAGTAATTTATTTAACAGAGATGGAATACCGTAGTTCAACTGAGATCAAAAGAATAGGGCCATTTTTTTTAAAAAAAGTATCTGTTTGATCAGACCAAGAAACACATAGTTGGTTCAGGCATCTGTAGATGTCATGTGCGGTGGCAACCCTGATGAAAAATGTCCTTTCTTTGCAATTTTGTAATTGAAATGATTAAAAAAGAGAGAGAGAGAACCTTCCCAAAGGATTTGAAATTCAAATGGGCAGCAAGAGGTGGAATTGTTTGAAGTGGTAGAAGTGGGGGGAGGGGGAGCTTTAACAAGGTCCGGCAAAGTCAGTGACACAGGTGACGCAGGGTAGATGAATGCAGCGAAACGAACGAAAATTAGCACATGGGAATTGACGTCAAGTTAGGTGGAATGTGACGTGACGCCTTTGCCCTTACACTCACGCAGGCAGGACACAGGTCAATGGATTAAATGTGGGCCACAATGTTATTCACAGGAGAGTTGCAAGGAGTGCTGAACTACAGAACAGTCAAACCCCTGGGTAGAGGGAGGAGCTTCTTCTCAAGCTCTTGGAGCTCAGCTGTTTTTGAGTTTGACCCTGGTTGTTGTTGTCCCAGGGATGAACCTGAGACTTTATATATGAAAAAAAAGAGTGCTCTGTTCTCTCCTGCTAAGAATGATGTGGTCTCAAATACAAGGTGAGCATTAAAAGCCCCTGAAGTTTATATTTCTGCGTTAGAAAGCACAAAGTTTTATCAGGTCAAGTCAAGCTATTTATTATGGTCACAGGTCAATAAAATTCAGCACAAAGATAAGAGAAACGGCATTTTGAAACAAATACAAATTATACATTTTCTTCTCTCAAGAAACCAATAGAAAGAAGAAAATCTTACGCTAATTATTATTATTATTATTATTATTATTTCTTCAAACCCCGCCCTTCCCAGTTTAGAAACCGGGCTCAGGTTTTTAACAGCAAATATAAAACATTGGTTAAAATGCGACTTAAAAACAGCATAAAATACAACATAAATGCAGCATCAATGTCAATAAAATTCAAAAGTTCAGGGGTCATTTTTTTTTGGGGGGGACCCCAGTCAGTAAACATCAAATGATCACCAGGACCAACTGGCCAAGTTGGTCCTACTAGGGCCAGCAAGGAGACCAGGGAAGAATTTAAATGTGGGGTCCCAGAAAGGTTACTTCATAGAAGAGGAAAGGGGAAAGGGAATAGAGGATCAGGCTAATTCAAATTGAAGGCCAGGTGGAATAGCTCTGTCTTACAGGCCCTGTGGAAGGAGATCAAGTCTTGCAGTCTCGTGGGACAGAGCATTCCACCAGGTTGGAGCTGTCACTGAAAAAGCCCTGGCCCTGGCGAAGGATAGTCAGGCTTCTTTAGTTAATTTTATAATGAATGATTTTAGAGTGTTGTTTGTACTGTTTTATTGTTGTTAGCCGCCCTGAGCCCGGCTTCGGCTGGGGAGGGCGGGATATAAATAAAATTTATTATTATTATTATTATTATTATTATTATTATTATTATTATTATTATTCTTTAGGGCCTGGGACCTTTAAGCTATTATTATTCATGGACTGCTGCATTGAGATCAGAAAACAACAACAACAACAACTGTCATGAGGCCGAGAGAAGACACATCCCTTCAACAAATCTGCACCAAGTTTGCAGGGGCTCATCCCCCAAAAGCTGTGGTTAGAGGGAGAATTAACCTCTCGTTACACTCACTATACAGGTTACAATGCAGAGGAACATGTCCAGCAGATTCTGCTGTTCTAGCTTCACACAGACATGTTGGTTCATCAACTGGGGTCTTATTAAATCATCCGTTGAACACTCAGTAACTCTGTGTGCAGAACCAGTAGCTGCAACTGTTTCCTGGGCTGCAGCCAAGACAGGCAGAAGAAGAAGAAGAAGAGTTTGGATTTGATATCCCGCCTTTCACTCCCTTTAAGGAGTCTCAAAGCGGCTAACATTCTCCTTTCCCTCCCCCCCCCCCCACAACAAACACTCTGTGGGGTGAGTGGGGCTGAGAGACTTCAAAGAACTGTGACTGGCCCAACGTCACCCAGCAGCTGCATGTGGAGGAGCGGAGCCGCGAACCCGGTTCCCCAGATTAGGAGTCCACCACTCTTAACCACTACACCACACTGGCAGGAGCTCCAGTTGGACAGTGGAGGGGACGACTGTCTGCTGGGGAGGAGCTGTTGTGGTGGCAGTCTGGGAGGGGCTTTGACTGTAGCCCTGTGCAGCAAAAATAATCTGGACTGGATTTCGGTCCTAACCGGCAGAGAGTTTTGCATATGGCTTTACTGGAAGATGAAGCTGCTGTATTTACTTGGGTTCACGGTGGCAGCAATGATCAGGGGAGCGGGGTGGTCATCTCAGTGAAAGGGGGTCAGGAAGGGAGTGGGGAGCAGCAGCAATGTCACGCAGGCAGGGGGGGTCATTAGGCACAATTTGGAGGAAGGGAGATGGTAGACTAAATACGGCAAAAGCCCCAAAGAACAACTTGTCAAATTTGGTGATGTTGCTGTTTTTACGAAAAAACAAACAAACAAACAAACAACTATGAAGACAAAATAATAAAAGCAACTATTAAAAGCCATTTCTTTGGGGAACGCAAACAAAGAAACAAACACTTCCCAAAGGTCCATCAGAATAAAATGGAAGAAGAAATCCCAACGAAAGGACTGTGGCAAGAAAAATTGATGAGCTCTGCGGAATTGGCCAAATTGACATATAAACTGCATGAAAAGGACAACTGTGACTTCAAGGAAGAATGGGGACTTTTTACAAACTATCTAAAAATACAACAAAATGAATTTGACTCTTTGGCAGGTTTTGAATAAACATTCACACATTTATTAGCTGAACGTATGATAGATAAAGTAATGATATGTACAATTTTATAACATGCAGAAAAGAATATATGTAAAGAAATCAGGGAGGGGAGCTGAGGAAAGTTCTTGGGGGGAGGACAGGGAAAGTTGAGGGGAGGAAATAATGTAATTGATTAAGAGGATTGATAAATTGCTATGTGGAAATTGGTTAATAAAAATCTTTAAAAAAAAAAAAAAAAAAAGATTAAAATGTTCTTCACTGCTGGCAGAAGGACAACAAGGAAGGAGCCAGTTTAGTTTATCTAGGATGGCAGCTCCAAAGTGTGAGAGCAGCCACCCAGAAAACCCTCTTCTGCATTCCCACCAAGTGGGCCTGGGAGGGTGGCAGGACTGAAAGAAGGGCCTTCCCCAAATATCTCAGTGCCTGAGTATGTTTATATGGGAGAATACAGTCTTCCAGTTAGCCTGGGACTAAGCTGAATCAAGCCAAAGGTCTATATGGTTCAGTATCCTGTTCCCTACAGTGGCCCATTGGGTGCTTCTGGGACGCACACAGGCCTTGAAGTCACCTGCCCTTATTGGCCATTGATTCCTAGCAACAGGTACTTAGCACATCCCCGTTGCCGGCGAATCTCTCTTTCATGTCACCAGGGAAGACGATCAGTTGCAATCTGATGATGGGTTTATAATGCATAGTGTCTCAAAATGGTGCTTTTAAATAATATTATGGAACAGTCTCGTTTGCTTCCTCTTGGCTAACATTAAAGGTGCTTCTACATTATTGCAATAGTAAATAGATTGTTTATTTGATTGAGGGGGTGTATGTGTGAAAAAAGTATCAAAGTCTCCATGTCGGTAGGACTCCTTTGCACTTCCTTAGGGGGTTGGTTGTATTAGTGTGTTGTTGTTTTCATCCTTACATTAATTTGATCCATTCTTTTAGAACATATGTACCACGCTGCAAAAAAATGTATTATTGGTTTATAAATTACACTTGTTGTTTCGGGGCGATAAACAGAATGATGAATGCAGTCTTTGTTCAATCACCTTTTTATTCATGAAAGGCAAAGGCACAGATTCTGAAAACATTTATCTACATCAGGAATAAGCCATAAACCTTTCAGAAACGCTCCGAGTAATCCAGGAAGGAGCTACTGATTACTGTCATAACAAAGGAGATTCGATAATGCTAATGACTTTTCTTATGATAATCAATAACACACTGGAAGCTGCTTGAATCTTAACATATTCCCTTTGCTGCCACCCTCTTATGTTTAACAAAATAAACATCGATGGGAGGCACGTACTAAGTCCAGTGAAGCAAAAAAGAGGTAAAGATTGACAACCTCCAGGGCGTATGTTTGTGTGTGTGATGGCTTCACACCTGTAATTCATGAGGCTGAACCCAACTTTGAGAAGCAAAAACTCCCCAGATTGCAAGCTAGGGACACTTTCATGCAAAACCCCCCCACCCATCTATGACAAAACATGGCCTGAACTCCACCATGTCTTGTGGCTAGAGATGGTCAGATCTGTCCATTCTTGTTTCTTCTCCTTTCTCGTTTTTTCTAATCTTTAAATCAGTTTGCAGCGTTTGTTTGTGATTTTCTTTTACATAATTATACACTTTAGCCTAATATGCACATTCCTGCAAGCAATTTGCTCTGAAATTATGCATTTCTGTCTATCAAGATAAGCAGGCAACTGGCTATCTAAAAACTGCATTTATTTTTTTTAGCAGGAGCAATTAGAATAAGATCTATTATTTGATTATTGATGCAAACCTCTGGAAAGTATTTTGTATAGCTAAGCCTTTACCTCTGTCTTCAGTACATGGTATTTTATTTTACTGCTATGGCTAGCGGCTGATGCAAATAAAGATTCTTCTGATCTGATCTGTGCATTTCTGTATGCTATTTTCACAAATGCACACATGGTTATATCCAATTATACACACTTTTTTTGTAAATATGGTATGGTTAATAGCGTCACCATATTTCAATCCAGTCTCAAAAGTTGTTGAGCATTCTTTTAGCTAGGCAGGTTTGAGCATTTTTTTAGTTTTGCCCAAAGTTGGTGACCTTTTTTCTTTTTCTTTTCTTTTTTTGCAAAAGCTCCACAAAAAAATGAAGTTCCTGAGCTTTTACCGGACATTACAGTGATTTCCGCCCGGACACTATTTCTGATGGCCGAATCCCAGCTATTTCCGGGAAATTCCGGACGTATGGCAACCCTATAAGCTACAGCAACAGAACACTGGGATGAGTTTGGGGGCAGATTTTGCATTTTCTGTACTATCTGAGTAGTAAAGGTCACCTAACAAAGTGGCCTTTGTTAGCAGTTCAAATAGGAGCAACTTTTGTCCCCATCTCTAATGGCAAGCTAGGGTCACTTTTATTTTATTTTCATTTATTTGCTGTTTATAAAAGCATTTTTTTCCCCTACCTCTATCTCATAAAATATCAGGGCAGTGTGGTAAAACAGCACAGAACTATTATTAAAAGGGCTGAGGACTCAATAACTTTTTCAGCAATTTCAAAGGACTGACATCCCCTCTACCATGAAAAATGATGACTTCAGCTTTTCAGTGGTCTCCCACGAGCAGAACATGGTAAGCATGTCATGTATTGTGGCCCGACTATTTCTGCAGTCCCAGGCATGCAGCAAAAGAAGTGTTCTGTTGAACTCTTGATGGACTGCCACGGGGATATATCCCTCACTCAATTAATATTGTGCTTCCTACATTATGGAGCTGGAGTCATCATTTGTTCAGCATGCATCTCTCTCAACCTGCCCTGCATCATGTTCCTCCTGTCTCTTGCTACATGACAAGCAGACTGGTGTGTGGGTTGCAGGCATTCTTTGAATTGCAAGGACTTGTCTCAATATGAGACCAAACACCATGATCTCTGGCCTTGTCAGGCTGCCGCTAGACAAACGATGCACAGCTTGGGTGTGGTTAATAAGCGAAATCCAGTTCATAGCCATTACTAACCTGTTTGTTTGTTTTCCTTTCTGGCAACCTTGCAGAATTCACATTCCAAGTCACCCAGCGATCAGTTCCATTCATATAGTGAATCTCTCTCAGTCATAGTGTAACAGCAATACAGTGCTACCTCAGGTTAAGTACTTAATTCGTTCTGGAGGTCCGTTCTTAACCTGAAACTGTTCTTAACCTGAAGCACCACTTTAGCTAAATTCATTAAAATCAAATTAATGGCAACTGTTAAGCAAAATTCTGTGCAGGTTGCCAGAGGAGGGAGTCAGGCTGGGCCCTGACCAAAGGCCTGATGGAACAACTCTGTCTTGCAGGCCCTGCGGAAAGATGTCAGGTCCCACAGGGCCCTAGTCTCTTGTGACAGGCAAAGGGCCTTCTCGGTAGTGGCACCCGCCCTGTGAAACTCCCTCCCATCAGAAGTTAAAGAGAACAACAAGTTGCATCCTCCTAACAGAGGGTCCATGTTGTGCTCAGCCCTGAAACTCTTCCCTAACCGGCTTGTGGGAGGGGCTTGCGCTGCTCCAAGCCGGTGGTGCCACAGTTATGCCAATGGCGTTTAGCCAATCAGCAGCGTGGCAAGGTTGGGGGTATCTATTTGGCAGCGCGCCATAGGGACCTCCTTTTGCTCATTTCTGAGTTAAGGTGTAATGACAATATACCACAAACCCAATTATCCCAGTTACTTCTCCAACAGCAGTATCTGGATGTTGTAAGTGTTCTAACTCTTTTCTCAAGCCAGCCTACCTCTCCAGGATTAAAGTGCAACTCTTTAAGCTGATGTGAGCTTTCTTCCCCCTTGGTCTGTATAGCCGGTAATGCTGACTCAGTAATCATTCTTGCACAATATATTTTCCGGTGACCTTAAAGGTGAGAGTACAATAATAAATGGAATGGGTTTGTGAATAAAACTGTCTCTGGAATTAGCTATTACATCCGCGTGAATATACCACGGTGAATTTATGATGATTAATGGTATTACGATGAACACCGAAGCACGTAATAATGATTTGCTACTTATTATAAAGTGTTGCCAATATTCTGTACACCCAAGTGACACAAAATGCAAGAAATCCATTGGAGAAAAACACACTCTCTTAAGCAAACAAAGGACAATAGGGACAAAAGGATGAATTTTAAAGTACTTAAAGGTGTCAAAGGGGCATCAAACTCTTTGAATGTCCACCAGGTTCCATTACAATTAAAGACGGAAGAATCTGTCAGTTTCAGTTTCTCATTTTTAAACCTTGAGTTCGGCTCTCCACATTGCCACATCATTAAAACTCATCATCAGTTTTCTCCCAGTATGAACATTTTTCTTTGCAGTTTTGTCTAATGGGCACATTTTGCAAAGTGATAGCCCAAACATAATGCTATGAACTGGGAGTGGACACACGGAACAAGTTGCTCCAATTTCGAAACCAATGCAACGTGTTTGGAGAAATTCTCTCACACACGGGATCTGAGCCAAAAGGCCGAGAAGCAATGGGGAAATTCTCTTTGGGGGTTCACAAATTGGAGCCCCACAAATTGGTAACTGGTCAGACATTTTTCAGCAGTGCCTTGCAGGATAGAGTCCAGAGAGCTTTTGAGCATCTTCCTTCTGTCACCAACCACCTTCTGTCACCCCATCACTTTACCATCACGTATCCAACAGCCGTCCTTGCAAACACTCAACCCATAACCCCAAATTACATGCAGACTCCCTGCTTGCTTCTTATCTGGAGTGGTTTTTTCACTCTCAGATCAGATGCTCTATCAGTCCCTATTTTCCAGGGACATCCCTGATTTAGAGAAGCCATCCTGGTTTCTGATTTGATCCCACTTTACATTAGGATGTCCCTACTTTTGTTGGAGAAATGTCTTCTCTTTTCATGATGTTGCCAAAGTATTGGAGCCTCAGTTTATAATTACTGGACCATAAAGGCGGCTGATCACCAAATAATTGATACTTTTGGATTATGGTGCTGGAGGGGACTCTTGAGAGTCCCATGGACTGCAAGAAGATCAAACCTATCTATTCTTATGGAAATCAGCCCTGAGTGCTCACTGGAAGGACAGATTGTGAAGTTGAGGCTCCAAGACTTTGGCCACCTCATGAGAAGAGAAGACTCCCTGGAAAAGACCCTGATGTTGGGAAAGATGGAGGGCACAAGGAGAAGGGGATGACAGAGGACGAGATGGTTGGACAGTGTTCTCGAAGCTACCAGCATGAGTTTGACCAAACTGCGGGAGGCAGTGGAAGACAGGAGTGCCTGGCGTGCTCTGGTCCATGGGGTCACGAGGAGTCGGACACGACTAAGTGACTAAACAACAACAACAATTATAATTATTTTAATATTTTGCTTATTATGTTTTTTTATGTTACATTAAGTCCATGGCTCCATATCCTTTGGACATGATGCCGAAATATATGTTTGTGATTTATTTCTAAATATTCAAAAACTGACAATTAAAAATCATTCTTTCCACCTCTGCATCTCTTACTGAGCCAGGTTCCAGATTCTCCCCTTTCGCGCAAATGTTTTCAGCAATGTAAAAAGGAAGCCTACTATTTTCACTGATTTTGGGGTACTGCTTGCAAAAAAATTAAAAAATAATCAATTTTTTCATTTATTTTTTTATGCGTGATTCTTGATAGGATGACATAGTGCAGCAGGATGAAGCAAAACCCATGAAGAAATGGTACTGAACAAAACTTAAAAGGCCAGAATTCCCATCACCTAAAGTTTGTTTAAGGAGAAAAAGAATGTCCTACTAAAACTGCTACTGTCCGCCCCTGCAAAAGAGTCAGTAGTATACTTTCAGTGCAATTTTAATCTATAGGAAACCCCTATGCTTCAAAAATGGTCACATTATTCACTGTAGAGTTTCTCTTTCATTTAAACTGCAGAGACTGGAATTATGCCAACATGACTTTTAACTCCTTACCAAACAGTTGTTAAACCCATGGTAGTGGTAATAAAAAGTCCCCCGTATTTAATCTCACATTCCCTCTTTTGTCTCTGTGCTCTGGAATCCCGTGGATTCTGTCCCAGGGATATGAAGCAAGTAATATTGGTTTCCTGAGTTACAGCTATTATTGGCAATAGATTGTCCTTCCCAGAGTAAGTAATGGGCACCTTATATCACTCCTCCTGTATGTTCCCCAATGCTATAAAAATCCACATCTACATTGTACCAACAATGCTTTATTCACTCTGGGTGCTGGGCCCA
The DNA here is from genome assembly GCF_965153285.1 of Podarcis tiliguerta. Taxonomy (NCBI): domain Eukaryota; kingdom Metazoa; phylum Chordata; class Lepidosauria; order Squamata; family Lacertidae; genus Podarcis; species Podarcis tiliguerta. The sequence continues at coordinate 58,653,012 of NC_139544.1, forward strand.
GATAATAACATTTTAAATTGGAGAACTCTAATTTAATCAGTTAACTTGTGAAGCCCTTACACAGCTGACCAACTGTCAGCCTTCTGATTTAGGAGTGAGTTCACATTTATAACCTAGCTTTAAAACCAGGAGACAAAAAGAAAGTGAAGAGAATAAGACACCCTCTTACAGGCTGCTAAAATGTCCTGAATTACATTGCAAGAAGTTGAAAGAAAACCTGATTCCCTTTCCAAAATCTTAAGAGATATTTCAGCAAAGGGAAATCTTTTATCAGCCCCTAAGCTTACCAAAAGAGGTGAAAGCAGCTGCATGAATGATTAAAAGAAACATCCTTCCAAAATGACAACTACTCTGGCCCTTTTCAGAAATATATTTAGATATGTGTGCTCTATTTTTTTATTGTTATTTACTCACCACTCACCTTACACTCCCAAGGTGGATTACAGCATGAGAACAGAGGATTAAAAACAAAACAACTTACCATCACAGAAATAACAGGGGTCCTAAAAAGATACACTTCAGTGGCCAAAAGGTAAAGAGGGGAATCTTCAACATTTGCAGGCAAGGCTAGGCCAAGCCATTTTGGCACCAGAGGTGAACCACAAAATGGCACCAAGGTTGGGAAACACTGGTCTAAACCACTGAGCCTCTTGGGTTTGCCGATCAGAAGGTTGGCAGTTTGAATCCCCACGACGGGGTGAGCTCCCGTTGCTCGGTCCCTGCTCCTGCCAACCTAGCAGTTTGAAAGCACACCAGTGCAAGCAGAAAAATAGGTACCACTCCAGCGGTAAGGTAAATGGCGTTTCCATGCACTGCTCTGGTTTCATGCTGGCCACATGACCCAGAAACTGTCCGCAAACAAACGCCGGCTCCCTCAGCCAGTAAAGTGAGATGAGCGCCACAACCCCAGAGTTGTCCTTGACTGGACCTAATGGTCAGGGGTCCCTTTACCTTTATGAACAAAGGTGGGAAGACACCAGCAGTGCCTCCTATTCTTCAAGAGGCCACTGCAGAGGTCGGGTTGAGGAGGCAGGAGATTTGACCTCCAAAGAGCATACACTGCTCTAGTGGATCCTGCTTCTAGTGGATCCACCTCACTTTGCCTCATGGGTGGGCTGGCCCTGTTTGCTGGAAATTTTATGATGAAGGTGCCAGACTCACCTCTGTGGGTAGGGAGTTCCACAGACTAGGAGCCAGCACATAGAATGCCTTCTCCCGGGCCACAACCATGCCAAGCCTCTGAGGGTAGAGGGACCTCCAAGCTGCCTCTGCTGATCTTAGCACCTGAGTCTGTAGGGAAGGAGGTGGTGCTCTGGGTATTTGGGTTCTTGTTCATTTGGGCTTTAAACACTAATATAAACACCTTGAATTGCGACTGGAAACGTACCGAATGTGAAGCCCTAACTCTCCAACAGCAGCCGTTGCCTCAGGAGCTGTGTGTGGCTGCCCCATGTGGTAAACCACTTAACTGCAGGTAACAGTTTACATAGGTAACAGTTAGCTGGGTGGTGGTCAAAGAGGGGTGTGTGCAAACTAGCCTACTGTGCAAAGGTAAATTTTGCATCCGTTGCTCCTCTCACTTTTGCCTCTGGTCTTGCCCACTACTGGAATGCTACCCTCAGACGGCTGTCCAAAAGAGAAGGTAGTTCTCAGGATACAAAAGGTCCCCCAAGACTGTACTTGAGGGACGTCAGCACCTTGTGAGGTTTCATTAGCGAACTCATCCCTGTTTGCAGCGGAGTGATGCTCCTTCTACACTCCTGGACACTGCTTCTACTTCTGCTGGCCTGTTTCCTCACTGAGATCTAGCATCATAACATGGCTTTTGCTTCTTCTTCTTCTGGCTCCTTAACTTTGAGACTCAAATGGCTGGTGAAACCCAGAGTTGCCCCAATGTCTAGTGTGACTGGGAGAACAAACAGCAGCTTGCCTGAGGCTTGCCCTTGTTCAGCAGTCCCAGCAGAGCTGGTGTGATGTGGGGTGCAGTTGACAACAATAAGGGTGTGTGGCTTCCTATCTCTTCACCCTGAGGGTTCTTGAGTATTCCAGCTGAATACCTGAGCCTGTTTTCTTTCTTTCTTTCTTTCTTTCTTTCTTTCTTTCTTTCTTTCTTTCTTTCTTTCTTTCTTTCAAATACTGTTTTTATTTATTTTCATGGTACAGAAGATAAACGTTGAGAAAACAATTGTTACAACAGTAAACAACAAATAACTTCAGGTAGGTAGCTATGTTGGTCTGACGCAGTCAAAATAAATAAAAATAAAAATAAAAAAATTGTCCACTAGCACCTTAGAGACCAACTAAGTTTGTTCTGGGTATAAGCTTTCATGTGCATGCACACTTATCTGAACAAATAACTTGTCCCAGGGTGTCATAAAATTCCTATGGCAATGGAAATGGGAGTGGAAATGATCGCTTATGCATCCCATGTCTGAATCAAACATCAATCCAGCAAATATTATCATTGTTGCATTTGTAACCCTCCCCCTTTGCATTGCAATGAATGGGGTGGAATGTTGTAATGACAATGTAATTTATGAAACATACATAATTAATCAGGCATGGACAGTGAGACAAATAATGTAGTTTGAGGCAGAAGACAAACTGCAGCAGAATGGAAACAGTGCTGCTGCATAGTGGGCAGAATGTAAAACCACGTCTTCTAGCTTTGACTGCAGCCTGCCACTGATCTATAATCCTAACATCCCAACAGTAGGGTGAAGACTATGACTGTTTACAGCCTCCACCTCCCCACCTGCCACATTTCTGAGCCTGCTTCGAATTTTCTCCCAAGAAGTCAAGCAGGGGGTGCTTGAATAGGCAGTCACCCTTTGTTTGAATTCTTGTGACATCCCTAAATGACGCTCTGCTTGGAAATTGCAGGAAAGGAGGAGGAAATGTCTCCAAAGTTTTCCCTCCACTAATTTGGCAGGTACCACAATGGCGTCTCGCAGCCATTAGGAATGATTGCAGGTAAATCTGAACGAAGGGAAACATATGGTCAGAATCGCAGACACCGCACAGATAATGAGAGACAACTTAGGCTCCAATTAGGAATGTTCCTGACAATCAGGGACACTTGAGAGAGAGATTTCTTTATTTAGTAATTGATACACTGTGTTCTCTTCTCTGTGCAAAATGGCTTGCTGTAAAAAAAAAAAAATCAGATGCAGAACACAGACGGCAGGCGAGCAACAATAACATTTCCTCTATTTATTTATTTTTAAACTTGAACATGGCACCTGTTTAAAAAGTACCTATAGGAAACTATCAAATCCCGAGGGAGACGCACACTGACGAAGCTCAGACAACACTTCAACTCCACAAAAAATTAGGGATTGGGAAAAGCATATGTTTGATCCATTTTTTACAGTAGATCAACAAAATCCAACACTCCTCAAATTGCTTGTAGTTTGGGACACCACTTTCAGTCCATTTGTGGACATCTCCATCTTTTGCGATACATTTTCGATATGAAAGATGTCCACACAAAATATGTCTTTGACATAAAATATGCATGCAAAATGTGTGCAACAAAACTGCACACAGGATATGTGCAAAATGTTTGCAACTGAGAGCCAGTAAGTTAGAGAGGTCTGAGTGTTGGGCTAGGACCTGAGAGACCAAGTCCCACTCCCACAGGCATGAAGCTCATTGAGTGATGATGAGTGAGCCACTGTCTCTCAACCTAACGCACCTCACAGTGATGTTGCAAGGATAAAATGGAAAGGAGGACCATGTATACCACCTTGAGCTCCTTGTAGAGTATATATGTAAAATTATTATTATTATTATTATTATTATTATTATTATTATTTGGTAGCTGATGGGTCTCAAACCCTCGGTGAGTTAGGGACTTCCCCTGTATGTAAAGAAAGGCTCTGGTAGATTGAGTAGAGTTCACCTCCAGAGGCACACTCCATTGTCTCTCCTGATGCCATCACAAGCTCTTCACCTTAAGGTCCCTGGGCAGGTTACAATACTGAAGCACATTATTAAAAAAAAAACAGTTCAAAATAACTAAATTGCATTGAATGCTTTCCATGGGATAGGATGGACAGAATAGGACTGGCCAGACCTATGACTGAATGCTAATAGGTCACAACAGGACAGACAGGTGTCCAGCTCAACTCTGCACAATTTCACTTCCAGCTCTCATCCTTAAATTTACACCAAAGGCACACAGAAATGTGTGGACCCTTTTCCTTAGATGAAGGAATGAGTGGAACAGGCTGGGGTGTGGAAGACAGGAAGCAGCCTTATGCCTCGTCAAACCATTGGTCCATGTTGCTCAACAGAGTCTGCACTGACAATCAGCAGCTCTCCAAAGAGTCAGGCAGATTATTTCCCCATCCCAGCTGGAAATATTAGGGCTTAAACCTGTGGCCTTCTTTGTGGACAATATATTCCCTGCTACAGAGCCACTGCCCCTCTTGGCCACAGCACCTGGTTGGCAGTATTGTTATCTGAAACTTAGGAACCCTTTCCTATATGCACAAACATCTCTGCAAAACTATCTCTCTCTATCTCTATTCTATGTTTCAAAGTTGGAAACTCTAGTAAAATATTTAGGGACTCTGCCATTGTGCCGACACATCCCAGCTCTGAGAATCTGATGGATAGCATCTAAATATATCAGTGTCAAGATTCCCGATACTTTCCCTTTCTTTATCTTGCTAGAACAACTTTCACTTCAGTTGGCCCATCTGGCAGTGCCACATCCTGTACCTTCTGTGATGGAAAGTTTTCCTTATCATTCAGGGTGGGGAGAAGGCACAAGGGGGATTTCTCTACAGACGTAGCATTTGGCTTTTCATTTCCTTCCTTCATTAGGAAAATTAAATGCGTATGAAAGAGTGATGTATAAAGACTCTGTGACAGATCAGAAACCTCTGATGAAATATGAGCACCCGTAATGACCTACACACATGGAAATCTGGCAGAACTGTCAATCACGGGGAGACAAAGGAATTCTTCATCCACCTAATCATGTATCTCTCGTCTAAATAAGGAGGAGGCAAAACAGAAAAAAATATGATTAAGAGTCACTTTCTCTCCTCCCTCCCACAAAAAATGTAGCTTTATCAAAGGTAAAAAAAAAATCAAGAATATACAATATGTGCATTATTCAACACAGATATATACAATATAAGTTTGGTAGTGAAATAATAATAATAAAGATTTCTTACCTGATGACAATTCCTCGGAAGTTGACAACTTTTGTATTCTGGCAGATCTTTGACTTGCCAGAGGTGTGAGCCTTATTTTCCTGGTTGAGTTTTGCTCATGGGTGATACCTGACCTTTAAAAAATGCTATTCTATATATCTTTTTTTTTCTTGCCATTTTTATGCCCATGCCTATTGAATATATTTTTAACTCTTCTTGTTAGTTGTTTGTTTAAATATTTTCTGTAAGTTGCCTTGGACATCTTTCAGGTGGAAAAAGATATTGAGCATTAATACCTACAATTTCTAAAAAAATAAACAACAACTTGGTGATTAAAAATGAGCTGTTTTCCACAAGAGTGTTGACTTTGTGTCATCATTTTTGGCTTATAGCACCCAAGTTTTCAAATAATTAGACATTTGCTATTTGTGGCTGCTTTTGTCTGTTTCTTTCTCACCTTATCCTATTTCTTATTATTTATTATATTTTCAAATCATATTACAGAAGCCAAAGTACAGAAGCTGTATATACATTACTGCAAGAGTTCAATATTCATATACATATTTATAAGCATTTGACTTAACTCAGTGGATATATTTCATTTCCCCCTATAAAGCCTCAAGAAAGAAAAGATACAGAAGAGAAATCAGAGGAAGTAAGAAGATAAAATGTATGGAGAATCGTTATGCTATCCCTGGATGCAGACAATGGAAGGATTTGACAATATGCAGCCGAAAGCCAAGGAGCAGCAGTTATGAGGTTGGAGCGAGGAACTGTCCATGGTGCTGTTGGATTGTTGTTGAAAGGCTGGAAGGCGATAATGACAGAAGGAAGTATAAACTAGACCTCTAAGATCTAGAGAGGTATTGTGGATGAAAGCCAGATTATCTGAATAGTTCTACAGGTGTTTATAAGATGGCATTTCTCCTACTTGTAAAATGTGGCAGGTTGAATCATCGTGGAGGTCTGAGTACAGATTCTGTGGGCAAAACGGCAAATTACAAAATAGTTAGGACTGGAAAAGATGTGCTGTTAACAAATATAAACATCACATGCTCCAAGCTTCGGTAGGTAGAAGCAGTTCTGGGGGCAATGATAGCTGGGATTTGGCTTCTTAAAGATGGGTCTTGTGGCATTTTTTGTAATGCTCTACCTACAAAATGGGGCAGGGGGAGTTTATGTAAAAACAAGCAGAATTCTCACTCCAGGCAGAATGTCTTCATGAAACCTTCACACTACATCAGCCTTCTTCTATCAGACAGCAGGGGTGTGTGTGTGTGTTTGTGTTTGCAGAAGTGTCACCTGCCCAAATACTAACAACTTACCCATTCCCAACATTCCATAGACACCTCTGCATCAAGAAAACATCTTCAAACAAGTAGATTTCCAAATGGGTATTCACTGGCTATCATAACCCATTAAAGGACATCAGCATCCTTTTGTCAAATTCCAGGTTTAAGACCAGCCATAGCTGTAAGGTGAAACCACAGTGACAAACTGATTCACTGTAATCGGATAGCAGGCTCACAACTGTGTTTCAGGTACAGAATAAATGCCAACCATTGATTTGTACAGGCTGCCAAGCTCAGTTGGTTCTGAATTCCTTTAGCACTGATCAGCACTCGTCTCCAGGTTACAAAGAGCAGGTACATAGGACCATAGAGACCTGTCTTATGCTGAGTCAGAACTTTGGTCCATTTCACTCAGTGTTGTCTACAATGACTGGCGGAGGCTCTCCAAGCTTTCAGACTGGGATGGATCCCAGGCTTACCTGGAAATGCCAGAGACTGAACCTGGGACCAACTGCATGCAAAACAGACACTCTATGGCAGTGTTGGCCAAACTTGGGTCTCCAGCTGCTTTTGGACTACAACTCCCATCACCCCTAGCTTACAGGACCAGTGGTCAGGGATGATGGGAATTGTAGTCCCAAAACAGCTGGAGACCCAAGTTTGGCCAACCCTGCTCTATGGGCTTTCCCTAGCAGGCAAAGCTGATGTTTGTAGGACCTTGCAGAGCTTCCTTGTGTAAGATAGATAATACTTTGTCGGTGGTCTGACTTCAGCTGATCATCTAGACAGGGAAAGAGGCCTACCTAGTGCCCCAAGCCCCCCTCTCTTAGCTTGCTAGCATTTTGAGGGCTCAAAGTTTGAAAAATCTCCAGCACTTCTGCAATACTTCAGGTTCACCTCTACATTTTCCACATACCAGACAGATGTGATGAAGGTATGTAGCTAAAGCTCACATCTCCCTCCCCCACACCACCAGCATGAAACCTGCCTGTGCTAGAGGAATCGTTTCTCGGGGCAGGAAGGTCAGTCTGTCTCCAAGCTCATTTGGTCTTCAGCCTCTCTGCTGAGCCTGCCAACAAAGGTGCCAATTAGTGCCAGTTTTCTGATCTGAGCTGTGTTCAGTGGACTGAGACCAGCAAGGCAGTGCAAGGAGATCATGGAGCAGCCATCACAACAGGAAAGTAGAACTCTTAAAAAAAGAAGGAAAAAAATCACAACTCAACAGAGGGCTCCAAGTAAAGCTGAAAGAGGTACCAGCAAAACTTTTTTTTAAAGAAAAATCCCACATTGAAGTAGTAGGAATGCCTGAAGAATTTGATCTCTGTGAATTCAAAGATGAACTGGCCTGATCCACATCTCCTGGACTAATGCATACATGGCTAAGAATTTGTTTATTAATACATTTTTTTGCTATTAAAAAAATGTATTGCAATGCATTATTTTGAGATTAAACTTATCTGGAAATACATACCTAATATGCATTTTTGCGTTTTGCTTTTGCTCATTAACTTTTGGGGACTTAGTCAATATTAGATTAATACAGAAATGGGATGGAATAAACTTGTGGACAAACACATGCAAAAGCGAAAGGAACAGATGTAGAACCAATTGCCCATGCTAGTCCTTACTTTGGAATACTGCAGCCTTCTACAAATGTGGGTCACCAGATCTTGTTCAACTGCAGCTCCTATCATCTCCAATAATTGGCCAAGCTGGCTGGGTATGATATGAGTTGTAGCTCAACAATATCTGGTGACTCAAGTTTGAAGAACTCTGGCATACATGACTCCTTGACCCTCTGTACTCCTTGAAGAGTAGTCCCGAGCTATGTACCTGCTCCTTTAGCGGGAGTGCAACCCTCACCCCCAGAACTGGCAACTGGCCAATTATCTGAACACAGGAACCATGCACCCACAGATCTGCCATCTTCCCAGGATTCAAACATGCCCTCATCGATGTCTTCACATAGTGAAACTGTATTGTCTCTATAGCTGTATGATGTCCTCACATTTACTGTGTGATGACCCCTGAGACCATGTAATGAAGGAGAAAGAGGAAGCCCTGTTAAAGTTGCTGGGTGTTTCTTTTTAAGCCCTGCCGTAGTTCAGGAGAACAATTACTGTAAACAGGCATAAGAGGCAAAATAATTAAAATAAAATAAAGATAGGCAGACTAGAGAGAGGATCCCAACTTTTTACCTAAAATAGTTGGCTCTAGTCTTAACATATGCAGGCAGGCAGGCACACACATTTCCCTATAGAAACCACTCTAGAATGAAGCCTTTAAAGTTTAATGTAAGTTTTGCATTGCTGACCAGCACAAAAATACCAAATAAAACATGCTGCATTACTAGGCTATGCTGTAACATCTTATTTTGCTCCTGCGGGGATAAGACATAATTCATAATATCTGTAAATAGTGCATGCGTTTACTCATTTGTTCCAGCAAGAAGGTAAAACCTTTATGGAATTATAGCAATAGGATCCTTAGGGATCCTAATCTAATACTGTTTTTTTCTTCTTCTTTTTTCTTTTTACTGCCCTGTCACTGCGTGCCAAACACTTTCCCCTCTCCTTTCTCTGTTATGACATATGCAATGCTTTGCACTGTTATCTGACAGATTAGGGACTGCGCTGGCTTTCAGATGAGCATTTCTGAGTAAGGGCCCTTCCAGACTTCCACCCAGCTCTATCTTGCATTGATTATGCACAATTACACCCCTGAGTCATGTGCCACAGCTGTCCCCACCCCCAGGTGATTTATTACCAACAAGATGGTTCTAAGCAGCTACCTGTTTATCATTGTCAGAGGTGCACGCAGCTGATATGTGAATCTTTGCGATATCTGTATGTATGGATGCTCTAGCGCATGGGCATGCATAATCTTAGAACCCCACCAGGGAGTGGTGAGCAACGTAGGAATGTCATGCCATGCTCAGTCCACAGAGCAGGCCTAAGCAATGCTGTGCCCGTCACCTTATTTCACCTTAAAAGGTAAAGGTAAAGGACCCCTGACAGTTAAGTCCAGTCACCAATGATAGGTCAACCAGAGGTCACTAACCAGAAGTCAACAAGGATCTACCAGGAATACCCTGCGATCTACGAATAGATCACAATCTACCTGTTGGACATGCCTGCCATAGGGCAATCCTAACCCAAAATCGACCCCCTGACTGATTTGGAAATCCCCCAATGCCTAGGCCCAAAATCACTTGCATCTGTAATCAATAAAGTTGTGGCCAGTTTTGAGCCAATAACCTTGTCCTGTGATCCCTTTGTGTTTACCTGGCACTCCGGTGGTGGGCTCACTATGCCTGGGCATGCAAATAAACCACCTCTATGATCTAACTTCCATTGTGTTTGTGCAATACTAATATCAAACTGAATCAGGAGAGGTAACTGGGTTATGCTGTTAGCAGAATGTATTACTTACAGAGTTAAACATTGCCTGTACATTGCAGACTAGTAACAAATCGGATCAGTATAGATAACTGCATTATGGCGTTAGGACAATATATTACTTACAAAGTTAAACCAAGAAAAGCATTAGCTGCATTGAAAATGTTACCTCTGGAGGGGACTAGGTCAGAGCAATCCTATACCCAGTACGGAGCAATCAGTAGTAAGCCACCTTAAGTCCAATGGGACTTACTCCCTAGAGGCCTCATAGAAGATTGCTGATATTCATACCAATAATGTCCCAGCAGTTTTGTACTGCTTTTTCTTGCACTATAGTGCAAGGGTGCCTCTCCAGCCAGCAGTGATGCAGCAATGCTAGGAGAGCATCACAGAACAACTTTTAAATATGGGGGGGGGGGCATTTTTGTGTCGCTCTTGTTCTTGTTTTTATTATGTACTTTGTGATTTTATTCTGTACTTTTTATGCTGTGAACCACCCTGGCATCTTCAGATGAAGGGTGGTATTCAAATTTAATAATAATAAAATAATAATAAAAGGTAAAGGTAAAGGACCCCTGACAGTTCAGTCCAGTCGCAGACGACTCTGGGGTTGCGGCACTCATCTTGCTTTACTGGCTGAGGGAGCCGGCGTTTGTCCACAGACAGTTTTTCTGGGTCATGTGGCCAGCAAGACTAAGCTGCTTCTGGCAAAACCAGAGCAGTGCAAGGAAGCACTGTTTACCTTCCCGTCGGAGCGGTACCTATTTATCTACTTGCACTTTGATTCAGGGACCGAGTAATGAGAGCTCGCCCCGTCGCGGGGATTCAAACCACCGACCTTCCGATCAGCAAGCCCTAGGCTCAGTGGTTTAGACCACAGCGCCACCCGCGTCCCTAATGAAATAATAATAAAATATAAAATAGAATGCTTTGTGGATGGTCCGGTATAAATCCATCCCTAATACACTGTTGTTGCAACAGTGGCATTTTACAGAATACTACCACAAAAAATATTTTAAAAGGTCTGGCGGGGACCATAGTTTTAATTTATTCATTTCTAAAAATTTCTCTAGATACAGTGATACCTCGGGTAACATACACTTCAGGTTACATATGCTTCAGGTTACAGACTCTGCTGATTCAGAAATATTACCTCGGGTTAAGAACTTTGCTTCAGGATGAGAACAGAAATCGCGTGGCAGCGGCGTGGCAGCAGCAGGGGGCCCCATTAGCTAAAGTGGTGCTTCAGGTTAAGAACAGTTTCAGGTTAAGAACAGACCTCCAAAACGAATTAAGTACTTAACCTGAGGTACCACTGTAGATAGATGATAGATATAGATAGATAGATAGATAGATAGATAGATAGATAGATAGATGATAGATAGATAGATAGATAGATAGATGATTGATAGATAGATGATAGATAGATGATACATTAGATAGATGATAGATGATAGATAGATGATAGATAGATAGATGATAGATAGATAGATAGATAGATAGATGATGATAGATAGATGATAGATAGATAGATAGATGATAGATAGATAGATAGATGATAGATAGATATAGATGATATAGATAGATTAGATAGATAGATAGATGATAGATAGATAGATAGTTAGATGATACATAGATGGCAGATAGATAGATAGATGATAGATAGATAAAAGTGCTCGACTGCTGTCTTTACTTGGCCAATTTCATTTAAGCATTTTAGGCTGCTGAAAGCAGGCAAATCTTTGCTAATTTCATTATGAACTGACATGATCCACAGTTCCCAAACCATTGCATAGATCAGAATGAAGATTTTGCACTTCACTGAATTTGGCGATGTCCTCATCAACTCAAAAGACATATGAAATAATAAGTTTAAAAATGCATATTCATGTGATAAAATACATTTAGAAACGTATTCAAAAAAATGCTTTCAAAACTTATCTATATGCAAATTTAAATTAAACTAATTCTAAATTATACATTGATGTAGAAATGGGGAAAAAACCCAACTTATGAATGATCACGTGTGAAATTGACACGGACAATAAAAAAATCTTATGATTTGTCCATCTCTATCAAAAACACACTCCAGAGTTTACTGTTATCTTCTGAGGCTGGGATAAATGATTTTGTTTGTGTGGGTGGGGGGAGTACTTACCATGATAGATATAAAGCAGTCATGGGCTGCGACGAGTAAAACCGTATTGAGAATATTGCCCTATGGGAACAATGCATTGCAATGATCTCCTGTTGATCCCAGAGGGAGGCAAAGATAGCTGCCCCCACCATAGAGGAGTGCTACCAGCAAAACACTGGATAATATATTGTGCCCTTTCATTACTGTATGAGTAAATAAAATATGTCATTGAAATTGTCTTGTCTACATCAGCAAAAGGGTTTGGAAACCAATGAGATAAAGAGAGTTAACCTTATATAGGGTCCAGAAGGAGGGAAGACCATATTTTTTTTGCTGAGGGCAATGCATTTTTTGAAAATATCTAGTTCGTGTTTTTCAAAAAACAGATTACCAATGGGGTATGCATATATTTTTATGAGAAAGCCCAGAAAAAGAACCTTGTTGGTAAGTTGCCTTCATATCAGGAGGTTGGCCTATTAGCTGAGAGCCAGTGTGGTATAGTGGTTAAGAGCGGTAGACTCGTAGTCTGGTGAACCGGGTTCGCATCTCTGCTCCTCCGCATGCAGCTGCTGAGTGACCTTGGGCTAGTCACACTTCTCTGAAGTCTCTCAGCCTCACTCACCTCACAGAGTGTTTGTTGTGGGGGAGGAAGGGAAAGGAGAATGTGAGCCACTTTGAGACTCCTTAGGGTAGTGATAAAGCGGGATATCAAATCCAAACTCCTCCTCCTCCTCCTCCTCCTCCTCCTCCTCCTCCTCCTCCTCCTCCTCTTCTTCTTCTTCTTCTTCTTCTTCTCAACTGCCCATTAACCTTGACAGCTCTCACATACCTGCCTTCTAACTTGCATCCATTTCAGTTATGGCCATCCAGCCTATACGGCTATAAATGAGAATTAGAAAAACTCATGGAAGAGAGGACAACCAGTAGTTGCAAGCCTCCACAGTTGGAGGTAGCATTGCCTCTGAGTAACAGTTGCTGGAAACTGCTCCAGCTTGCAAGACCTGCTTGTGGGTTTCCTATAGGTTTCTGGTTGGCCACTGTGAGGACAGAATGCTGGACTAGATGGGCCTTAGACCTGATTTAGCACACTCTTCTTATGTTCTCATGTAGATGGTGGCACTGGCTTTCTGCTTCCTCTTCCTTAGTCTCAGTGTTGCTCTTATGAGAAATTAGTGGGGAGAAGGATGAATAGATTGGTTTTGCCTCTGACTCCACCTAATGTTCTTCTGTGCCTTCTGTGTTAGTTTCCTCCTCCCTCTTCCAAGCAATATTTCCCTCGTTGAGGGGTGCAGGGATAACGACAGCCAATATATTCACTGGCACTGAATTAATTTAATCAGGATGCACAGATGATGACAGAAACTATGGGCCCCGGCTAGAAACAACATTTCTGAATATGTGCAACAGTATTCATGCAATAGGACAGCAGTTCTCAACCTGTGGGTCCCCAAATGTTGTTGGACTGCAACTCCCATCATCCCTGAGCTCTGGCCTTGTAGCTAGGGGTGATAGGAGTTGTAGTTCAACAACATCTGGGGACCCACAGGTTGAGAAAGGCTGCCATAGGAGGAGACAACAACAAGAGCAAAGTTCTACCTGGCTCCATTTCCTGTCAGTCTCAAGATCCATTCGCAAGGGTTAGTTTTATCTTAAAGGGAGTAAGTAGCAGAGAATGCTACAATTATGAATGGTTGAAGGAGCTGGGTATGTTTAGAGAGAAGAAGAGAAGACTCGGAGGTCATATGATAGCCATCTTCAAATATTGAAAAGGCTGTAACGTAGAAGATGGAGCAAGCTTGGTTTTGGCTACTCCAGAGGGCAGGACCAAAACTATTGGATTTTAATGACAAGAAATGAGAATCCAATATAGTGCCCCAATCAAGGGAAGTAATAGTACCACTCTGTTCTGACTTGGTCATACCACAACTGGAATACTGAGTCCAGTTCTGGGAACCACAGTTTAATAAGAATGTTGACAAGCAGGAATGTGAGCAAAGGAGGGTGACCAATAATAATATAATAATTTATTATTTATACCCCCCCCCTTTTCTGGCTGAGTTTCCCCAGCCACTCTGGGCAGCTCCCAATCAAGTATTAAAAACAATACAGTGTTAAATATTAAAAACTTCCCTGAACAGGGCTGCCTTCAAGATGTCTTTTAAAGATAGAATAGCTACTTATTTCCTTCACATCTGAAGGGAGGGTGTTCCATAGGGTGGGCGCCACTACCGAGAAGGCCCTCTGTCTGTTACCTTACTGCCCTGTAACCTTACTTCTCGAAATGAGGGAACCGCCAGAAGGTCCTCGGTGCTGGATCTCAGTGTCCGGGCTGAACAATGGGGGACCAAGAGGATCAATGATCTGGAAACTAAGCTTTATGAGGAGTAGTTGATGGAGCTGACCATGTTTAGCCTGGGAAAGAGGAGACCGAGAGGAGTTATGATAGCCATCTGAAAATATCTAAATGACTGTCACATGGAAGAGGGAGCAAGCCTGTTTTCCACTGCTCAGGAGGGTAGGACCCAAACCAATGGATTGAAGTTACAAGAAAAGAGATTCTGACTAAACATCGAAAAGAACCTTCTTACAATAAGAGCTGTTTGATGGTAGAATGGATTATCTTGGAAAGTGGTGGGTTCTAATTCATTGGTTTTTTAAAGCAGAAGTTGGATGGCCATCTGTCAGGGATTGTTTAGCTGTGATTCATACATTGCAGGGGGTTGGATAAGATGACCTTTAGGGCCCCTTCCAGTTCTGTGGTTCAATGGTTTTATTAACTGTGCCCAAATGCAAAGTTTCTGGAACCTAGCTCATAATGGATGATTATTTCTGCTCTCTGAGAATCTGCCTCCTGTGCGGCCCCAAGCCCAAATTTGCCCTATGACATATTGCTTCAGAATAACCACTTACGCCTTTGCCCGCTTGCTTCTCCTAAGAATATATTTCCATATGTTTAGGGAGTGCAATCTGTGGGGTGGATCATCAAGCTAGGAAATGCTTTTAAAATGGGATTGAACAGAGCTGACTCGGAAAGTGTAGCTGTTCTGAAAGAATCAATAGGTCTTATGGAGCCCATTATCATAACATCATGTCCCCGGTACGAGAGTGGGGGATAAGTGTGCTATTGTTAAATTAGGTGGTGCCATCTTAGCGAGGAAAACAGAAATGTAATGTTTGCTAATTGAACTATAAAAATAATAATTACCTTTGATGTAGGGGAATGCGATGTCTCTCGGCACTGAGCCCTGATTGTATAAATTGAAGCCGTTATCATCAGAGCCTAAACTAGATTAGATGAGAACCTCTCAAATTACATTCAGATGATACTGAATGTAAACAAAGTGCTGAATGGTTTCTCTAGCAGCAAGAGGGCTTCTCCTCGCCCAGCCCTTTCTTCTTTCCGCATCACTTTATGGCCAGAGCATAGCCATTTGGGCTTGTTCAGTCATTAGCCTGAAATGTTAGCCTGCTAGAAATGCTGGTTTCCCATCATGGATGAAAGTAGTCAACCATGAATGCACCACATACCTAGAAGAAATGTTGATAGCTTAGTGAAACACTGGAGAGCCATCACCCTGCAAACACAGAGGAGTTATGAGTTCTCCCCATAGTGGTTCTTAACCTGTGGGTCCCCAGATATTGCTAGACTACAACTCCCATCATCCCTGAGCTCTGGCCTTGCTAGATAGGGGTGATGGGATTTGTAGTTCAAAAACATCTGGGGACCCACAGGTTGAGAAAGGCTGCCCTAGAAGAAGACAAGGCTTCAAGAAGACATCTGGATCAAATATATAAAGGGCTGTCACATAGAAGATGGAGCAAGCTTATTTTCTCCTGCTCCAGAGGGTAGGACCCAATCCTATACCTTCAAGTTAAAAGAAAGGAGATTCCAACTAAACATCAGGAAGAACCTTCTGAAAGTAAGAGCTGTTCGATAGTGGAACATCTCCCTCGGGAGGTGGTGGACTCTCCTTCCTTGGAGGTTTTTAAGCAGAGGTTGGGTGGCCCTCTGCCATGGATGCTTTAGTTCAGATCGTTGCTTTGCAGTAGGTTAAACTAGATGATTCTCAGGGTCCCTTCCAACTCTATAATTCTGTGATTCTATTATCGACAGAGACAGGAAGTGATGGGGCCACTGGTTGCAAGTTAAGGGTGACTATAATGGTAAAAGATTCAGAAAGTACAGTGGTACCTCAGGTTAAGAACTTAATTCATTCTGGAGGTCCGTTCTTAACCTGAAACTGTTCTTAACCTGAAGTACCACTTTAGCTAATGGGACCTCCCGCTGCCGCCGCGCCGCTGAAGCACGATTTCTGTTCTCATCCTGAAGCAAAGTTCTTAACCCAAGGTACTATTTCTGGGTTAGCAGAGTCTGTAACCTGAAGCGTCTGTAACCCGAGGTACCACTGTACCGTACGTATTCATGCAGCTCTTATTTAAATTAGAGGGGCCCCCAACCTCTCTCAGTGACAGTGAAAAATGATAAATGAATAGAAAGAGAACCTACCCATGTGACTCTGACACAAAAACCTCACACATACACTATGTAAAAGAATGAAAATTTACTACAGTCATACCTTGGGTTACAGATGCTTCAGGTTGCGTTTTTTTGGGTTATAGACTGCCGAAACCCGAAAATACCAGAACGAGTTACTTCTTGTTCTGGCGGTCGCGCATGTGCAGAAGCGCTAAATTGTGCTTTGCACATGCACAGAAGTGCCGAATCGCAACCCGTGTGTGCGCAGAAGTGGGTTGCGAATGCTGCTGGTTGTGAACGTGCATCCCGCAAGGAACACATTCGCAACCCAAGTGTCGACTGTACCTCCCTTCTTCTCCCCTAACCTTATACTGCATACAACATTAAATTCTCACATTGGCTATTACTGACCTGTAGAAAGGGCTTCACAATCTGAAAATAGAGACAATGTATGAACTTTTGCAACCTTGGAAAATCTTTCCAAAAGAAAAAAAAATGCTAGCGGACTTTCTGTGGGTGACAAGGATTAAGAGCTACCTTTGAGTCAGAATTCTGTGCTTTCTTTTCTCTTTCTCTGCCTTTGTTTTTATTTAGATTAGCTTGTTTTATCGTATTGTATTTTGAAAAGCCTTTAATAAAAGCTTATGGGGGGGGGAGTAGGGAAAGTGAGTAGAAAGAACTTCATCAGTAACGTAAAAGTAGAATTTCAGGAAACAAGTAGGTATGCAAAGGTAAATAGAATAACCCCCAAAGTTAACCTATTTGCCTTTGCATACTTGTTTCCTATCATGGTAAACACACATGAAAATTGTATTTCTCACATTTTTAAGATAGTCCAGTTAAACAATGGATGTTCTCAGAGGTGTCTCCATTTGAGCTTCAAAGTTTATATGATGAACAAATCATCCCAGTGATGTTGAACAAGATTATCAAATATTCCTAGTGCAGAGATGGAGATTCCTAGATGAGTGGTGGAGAACCCGTGTGGTCCTCCAGATGTAGCTTGACTATAACTCCCATAATCCCTGACCATTGGTCACAATGTCTGTGGCTGATGGGAGTTGTAGTCCAACAACCTCTTGAGGGCCACAGCTTTTCCATCTCCAAACAAGACCATTGCTGCTGTCAGGATCTGGCAGGCTGCCAGCTTAGATAATCATCACGCAGTCGTTCTTATTACAAGTTGATTTATTGTACACAGTGATAAACCTCAGAGCTGCTCACACCAGCGACCGTCCATCAAGATGGAGTTGAGGCATCTGAATTCAAAGTGGGTCTCCGAAAGGAAACACGACAGTGCCCCCCTTCTTTGATTGACACCTTTCTCTGGCCTTTGTTCACCTGCGTGCCTGGGGACTCTCATGGTCATCTGCCCCCTCTTCCGATGATGAAGAGTACCCCCTCCCCTGTGCTTGGACTAGAGGCTGCTCCTCAGAGAATTGGCCTCAGTCCAGCCCACTTTCGCTGTCCTGATAATTGACATGCTCTTCTCCTCTAGATAAGAGGCGTTGTGGCCCATTGCCTTCAGATGGCTGGGAAAGAGGCAAGTCTCCTTCTCCCTCTTCTGACTGACTGCCCCACCCCACTCAGAATCCTCATCGTGGCTGTGGGAAGTCATGTCCATGACAGCTGCCTTTACTGCCAATACCCATCTCTGTCATATTCCTGCCATATTTTAATGCAGGGTTAGGAAATGCATGCCCCCTCCCCTGAAGCTGTTGAACTACAACACCCATCATCCCTTGCCATTGGTTTTCTTGACTGGAGGTGATGGGAGATGGATGCAACAAGTTCTAGAGAATTGCGGGTTACTCATCCCCTGCCTTTGGGGGTTTTCCACATATCCCTATGCCAGATTCCATCACCTGCAGGTTCAACCCTGCATTTCCATTTCAGCAATTCATATGAAGGAGCGTTCGTCACCAAGCCCTAGCAAAGGCTTCACACAGCATGTGGTTTCTCAACACCACAGCTGCAAAACTGCTAAGCATCAGCCTCAACTCCCGTCTTGGAGTGTGACAGCCCTAACGGTCCTTGTTTTCCCTTTGTCTGTTTTAATTTATAATCATCAACATGCCTCTGATGGTTCCCCTCCTCCCAAGCCCGACGCCATTCCCCAACCCCCGCCCCAGTAATGTACAGGAGGTGGAGAGCGGGGTGGGGGAAAGAGAGAAGAAGAAGAAGAAAGAAAGAAAGAAATTGCCACCTTGAAATTAGTCGAGGCAATTGCAGATGGCATAATGACACCACATAATCGTTGCAATTTAAGTCACAGAGAATCAAAGCTCGCTCACTCCAAATGTTTCTTCCCTCCCAAGCTCCGTCCCCAAAATTAAAGTATCTAAAAACAGGAGATTGCAAACAACGTTTGACTCCTTAAGGAGGATCCATTTTGAGAACGGGGTGATGGGGACAGCCAGCAAGCATTCCAACTGAATGCATTGGCTGACAGTAGATGACTTCAGTAGAGGAGTGACACTTGAATTTACCCCACAGGGGGTAAGGAAGGAGGGAGGGAGGAGGAGCGCAGCTGCTCCATCTGTTCAGACAATGCCACGTTCCTCTCTCCACTCAATAATGAAGGCTCTTGAGCGATCTTTCATCAGAATGACTCTGAGGCATTAAAAATGCATTTCAATACATAGCTTGTTTAAATATTTAACCCTCCTCGGCTTTGAACGATTGATTCAGATCGGTGCTTGTTTAGATGTGTGGGAAACATCGATTTTCATAGAAACGGGTGTATAAATCTTGGATGGCTGCATAGGCATGGAGAAAGCTGGCTTACTCTTCACCAACCCAGTGCCCTCTAGGCGTGGTGGGTCTCCCAACTCCTGTGAGCCCCACCAGGGCTGATGGAAGTTGGAGTTCAACAACATCTGGAGGGAACCAAACTGGACTAGGCTAACAGGGCTCCATCTGCAAACATGGGGTATACAGACTAAGAAGAACTTGTCTCCCACATTTGTTTTTGGACATGAGTTCACCCTTCTTCACCACAATGGCATCAGTACTCCAGATGAAAAGAACCAGCTAAGGCATCTGTCTGATTTATCTCTCAGATTTTTTGCTTTTGTGGATGAAAGGGCTTGACCGCCATTGTCCATGTACAGGTATTTTCCAGGTTGGATTACTATGATATGCTCTATGTGGAACTGTCCTTGAGGCTGGTTTTGAATCTGCAGCTAGTGCAAAATGCCATGGTTTACTCACTGAAGCAGCATATCAACACTATATTATGCTGTTGAAAGAATTCCATGGTCTACCAAGCTAATTTCAAAGTGCTGGTTTTGGTGCATAAAGCTCTGTATAGCTTTGGACCATATCACCTGAAAGATCATCTCACCATACCAAATTGGTCACTGCAGTCTGCAGAAGAGGGCCTCCTGCAGATACCAACTTATTAGGAAGTCTGTTACATGTGATATAGGAACCAGACCTTGGGTGGTGTGGCAGCTACCTTGAGCTACCTCCAGACAGGTACCTCTGATTACTTTTTGGCACCTACTGTATACCTTAGTCTTCCAGCTAGAATTTTCAAGAGGAATCTTTCCCCATCTACATCTGTACTGGAATTGTTTTTGATAGGTTTTAATTATTTTTCGGGACACGGGTGGCGCTATGGGACGCGGGTGGCGCTGTGGGTAAAACCTCAGCGCCTAGGACTTGCCGATCACATGGTTGGAGGTTCGAATCCCCGCAGCGGGGTGCGCTCCTGTCGTTCGGTCCCAGCGCCTGCCAACCTAGCAGTTCAAAAGCACCCCTGGGTGCAAGTAGATAAATAGGGACCGCTTACCAGCGGGAAGGTAAACGGTGTTCCGTGTGCTGCGCTGGCTCGCCAGATGCAGCTTGTCACGCTGGCCACGTGACCCGGAAGTGTCTGTGGACAGTGCTGGCTCCCGGCCTATAGAGTGAGATGAGCGCACAACCCTAGAGTCTGTCAAGACTGGCCCGTATGGTCAGGGGTACCTTTACCTTTACCTAATTATTTTTCTATGTAATTTTTTCCCATTCCTGGCCTCCTTTGGGATGAAGGGCAAGAAATCACCACCACCATCATCATGGTACAGCTGGTGACTAATGGGGAGGCCTGCAGGCTCACACCACTCCTTTCAGCTAGAGCAAGGTGACAACTGAGATACCAGCCTGGTTTCATACATCATGGAGCACTTCAAACTCAAACCCCAGATTTATATTTTGAACATGAATTTCTATGTCCGAGCTAATGTTATCTCCTGGAGTTCCTGAAATAGGGCGTCTCATCCTCTACCAGCACAACCAATGATCAGGGATAATGTGTTAATGGGAGTTGCAGTCCAGCAGCCTCTGGGGGAACATACAGGTTCTCCTCGGTCAAGGAAAACTTGGGCTCAGGCCCCTATTCACCCATGGGTCTTCTTTTCACAGCAATGAGGAGTGCATCACAACAAATCAGAAAGGAACATTGAGTCTGTATGCCAAGAGGGGAAACAGAATTCCAAACAGGATGCTAGGAGTTGTAGTCACACATCATTCAAAATGCCCTCATTGGATGCAAACTATATCAAATACAAATGCCATTGTGTCTCATACACTGTCAAATACAACATAGCGTAAGTACATACCAATTAGTCAATACGGTGAAATATTCAAAGACTGGCATCAAATATCACAATATATCAAATCCGAAGGGTTCCCTGTGGCAAAAATATGGGTATTCTGAGAATATCTGACATCATTTTAAGGAGGATTTCCAGGAGCAAATTCCTTTCAGCTCTGCTTCACATGGAGAAGCTGCTTTGCTTTCTTCCTCAGATGTTTCCTTGGAGAAATATGTTGCATTTTAATTGAGCTTCTGCTATGAGATCTTCTTCACTTGGCCTTTTTCTTCACTGTGATGTATAAGGGCTAATAATAATAATCATTCAAATTAATATCATCAATCCTTGCAAAACAGTCAAGCTCATCCACTCTTGAAGGGCACTGAACTCGTCATGTTCTGCACTTGCCGCTTCTTTATTACACTTGAGGTGTCCTCGTAAACTACGACGTCCCCCATACCTTGTCAGAAAAGGGCATGTCCAACATTGTGGAAAGGAGCTAAGAACAATTTATCCTTGAACGATTCCACTGTGCCTTTCCTGGTTTACTTCCTGGAGCTCTTTCCAATTCATCCTTCAGGATTTGGCTTTTTTAAAAAGTTGCCGAGATTTTGGAATGGAGGTGGGGGCGGAGATGGACCCTGATGTGTATGAGCATGGCTTGGCAGCCTGAAAATTAATACACAAAGGTCCCTGAAGACCCATTTCCTGCCTTGCAGGACGTTTTGCCACCTGGTGTGGGAAGGTGAGACCCTCATTGACTCCAGCTACAAAAGCTGTGGTTGCTGAACGGACTCTTGGTCTGAGGTTGTTTAGGGTGGGTTGGAGGGAGGTTGTTGCTGCTATTAATTTCCTGTATCTTTTTTTTAGATCTTATTATGCTTTATGTTCAAATTGTTTAATTTGATTGTGTACATTTGGATGTGTTTTATTGATTGTCTATGCCTGCTTTCGGCGTTTCCATGCGCTGCTCTAGTTTGCCAGAAGCGGCTTAGTCATGCTTGCCACATGACCCGGAAGCTGTACGCCGGCTCCCTTGGCCAATAAAGCGAGATGAGAGCCGCAACCCCAGAGTCGGCCACGACTGGACCTAATGGTCAGGGGTCCCTTTACCTTTACCTTTATGCCTGCTTTTGTTACGTTTGTCATCATAGCAGCCAACTCCTAGGGGCCAAAGTCCCTTCGCTCCCACCTTAAAATATTTGAGGGGACCAGGCCCCCCCAAAGTTTATGGGCATTGCCATTCAAATAGTATGTCTGTGCTGCATCTTATGATCAATTATGTGGGAAGAGGCTTACCTGCCCCCCACCACACAAAAAATCAAGTTGGTACCCTTGTTTGTAATTAAGTACCCCCCCCCCCAGTGTTGTAAGATGCCTTGATCATGGAAATTATGGAAAGGCAGCAAACAACTAAAACTAGGTATGTATTTATGTATGTAACCCCCCCCCTTCTTAGCAAGCACACTATAGGATGTAATAGCTTGCTTTTCTAACACATGACAATAATAATGTAAGAAGAGTTCTTCTGGATAGGGTATCTAGTCCAGCACCCTGTTCTCACATTGACCAATGACCTAGAAATTCTGCAAAATCCATTATGGTTTGGGAGCTGCATGGTCAGGGAAAAAACAATGCTGTCCAGGGTTGTCAAGACTGAAGAGATAATAATTGGGTGCACTCTTCCCACCTTGGATCAAATCTATGCTTCCAGGTGCTATAAGAAAGCTGCAGGATCGTGCGCACCCCGGAAATGATCTCTTTCAGCTTCTGCCTTCTGGAAGAAGTTACAGGATTATAAAGACTAGGACTAGCCGCCTGAGAAACAGTTTCTACCCAAATGCGATTTTAGTTTTAAACGCAGTGTAAGGTAGCCTCTATGGGAGTATATTGTATTTAATTATGGGGTATCAGAGTTTTTAGGGGGATAACCAGGCTGGGATAGCAGGGATAGCAGGCTTATTGGTTTCTGAATGTCTGATGTAGATTTTTTCAATTTCGTTGTTCTGTATGGGACAATGACAATAAAGATTATCGTATCGTATCAGTGAGGCCAGATTCCTGTATGCAAAGCTACAGCCTTTCACCAGCTCTCAGCCTGACCTACCTCACAGGATAATTGTGAGGAGGAAGGGGAAGAACCGGGTAAGCTATTTATTTAATTCATTAATACATTTGTTAAGATGCTAATAGTCTAGTGGCAATAATTGAGGAGAGTTATTTGTCTAACTCCCCCCTAATTGTGATACCATGGACACACAGTTGGCCTTGAGTACAGCAGACACACATTTGTGTGGTGCTAAGTTAGGAGACCCACTGCCCATGCCACTAATCCATCACACCCTCTGGCAAGGCTGTTGGGTTCCCATCCACTCTGAATGCCAATCATTGGCAGAAGCCTAAAAGTTTCCAGTGAACTCTCTCATTGCTGTCCATGGTCTGTTCATTAGGTGAGAAAAACAACAAGAAGAGAAGAAGGAGAAGGAGAAGAAGAAGAAGAGTTTGGATTTGATATCCCACTTTATCACTACCCTAAGGAGTCTTCTGTGGGTTAAACCACAGAGCCTAGGACTTGCCGATCAGAAGGTCAGCAGTTTGAATCCCCATGTCGGGGTGAGCTCCCGTTACTCGGTCCCTGCTCCTGCCAACCTAGCAGTTTGAAAGCACACCAAAGTGCACGTAGATAAATAGGTACCGCTCTGGAGGGAAGGTGAACGGTGTTTCCGTGCACTGCTCTGGTTTGCCAGAAGTGGCTTAGTCATGCTGGCCACATGACCCGGAAGCTGTACGCTGGCTCCCTCGGCCAATAAAGCGAGATGAGCACCGCAACCCCAGAATCGGTCATGACTGGACCTAATGGTCAGGGTCCCTTTACCTTTTAAGGAGTCTCAAAGCAGCTCCCAATCTCCTTTCCCTTCCTCTCCCACAATAAACACTCTGTGAGGTGAGTGAGGCTGAGAGACTTCACAGAAGTGTGACTAGCTGCATGTGGAGGAGCAGTGAAGCAAACCCGGTTCAACGGATTAGGAGTCCACCGTTCTTAACCACTACACCACACTGGCTCTTAACAGCATGCAGGTTCATCACTTCATGACTGCAGATCAGCCACAGTTTAGATATGAAACTTTCTTCCATGGGAAGAAGTGACACCCACCAATTTAAAAGAGGATTAGACTAATTCTTGGAGGAGAGGTCTACCAGCGACTCTGCCTCCACATTTGAGGGCAGGAATGCTTCTGAATAGCAGTTGCTGGAAACCACAGGTGGGAAGAGAGTGTTCTTGTGCTCAAAACCCACTTGTGGGTTTCCCACAGTCATCTGGTTGGCCGCTGTGAGAACAGGATGCTGGTTTAGATGGGGACATTGACCGGATCCAGCAGGTGCATCTTCTGTCACCTACAAACACAGTTCACACATTCCGTTGTGGATGATCAAGGGCTGAAATCAAGTGATAAGAAATGCAGGCAGGTGTGAACTGGCCCAAAGACACTGCCAACCCCTTCTGCTCTTACCTTCAACCGGTCTGGCGAAGCCGACCCTGAATTTTGTACCACCGGCCAAGAAAGTGGTAACAGGAAGTAAGCCGATTCATTATTGAAATGGTGGGTTTCTAAGCACAACGGACCAATATATGCTTGCTGATTCATGGCAGACCACATCCTCCAAATAGCCATCTCAAACCAGCAGGCCCTTCAATATTAAGCAAAACCTTATATTTATTGTACCCATTGTTGAATATTTTTTCTTTCTCTTTTCTCCCCCCCCCTTTTTTTTTTTGCATAAAATATCTGCTATTTGCAGGTAGTTGATTGAATTTCCAGCAGATGCTTAGCAGGCCATTTCAGTTGTCAGCCCGAAGCAGGTAATGAGAATTTATCAGCACCTCGTTCACATTTGCAGCTGATCTCTCACCCGTGCATTTCAATAAATATTCGTTTTATTTATCGAGATGCATTTGGAATTAGCAGCTTATTTTGTTCCATTGTATTTCAGGTTGGCACTCAGACATTATTTATTTATTTTTATATATATTTATTTTTTTGGGGGGGAAATAAAATAAAAATAAAATAACGGGCTGGCTAAACAAGGCGGCAAAGTGTTTACCATTACCGCGTTTCGCAGATGCCGGGGCTCGAATTGAGATGTCGGCTGCGCCGACACCTCCTTTGACGTCAATAGCGATAATTGCATTAATGGCGAGACGAGGCACTCGTTTCTGAAAGTCTCTGGGAGGAGAGGGGGGAAACATGCGATGTGGGGAGACGAGAGCCATTGTTCCATGAAAAATAAAGAAACCTATCATTTTTATTGAATGCAGAAGGGTGAAAAAAAAATGATATTGTTTAGAACTACTAGAAGTAATAGCAGACGTATCATAAGCCTTGTCAACCATCATCTCAGCTGTGGTAAGCTGAGGGTGACTGGGGGAAAATAGGAATATGTAAGTGTTCCGGCAATTAGAACGCTAGAGTTTAGTTGTTTCTCCACATGGTGTGAAGGATCTTAAACATTGTAGTTTTGCCATTGTACTTCCCGTGCAAAGTATATAAGTCAAGTTCCTGCAGTGAAGTGGAACAGGAAGAAATTGGTTAAGAGTAGAACTGCCACAAATTCTGCCTGCTGTTAGTGGAGTCTTGGATCACCATTTGTGTGTCCCCCAGGGCCGTGCTGAAAAAGTCTTGTGTGTCTGTGTGTTTGCCTACGCCTCTCTCTGTGTGTGCTGTTGTTGCCATTGTGCCATTCTCCAACAATTTATGAGAAAAGGATTTTAAAATTTTAAAATGGAAGAGAAAGTTTTGGAGACCTTATCATGTGTGGGTTGCAAGGCTTTTAATTCATTTCTCTTGCTTTCACGGGGGTCAATGGATGCTTGCGAATGTCCTTTCCTTCATTCTGCAAATCAGTGGTCTGGACTTCTCTTAAGAACAAAAATCAGTAATGGTAACATGGGCTTGATCACTAGCTTCAAAGGCTTCCCACGTCTCAAATAAGTGTCAGGGAAAGATATCATGAGATTTCGACTAAAAGGCTAATGCTGTTCTAAACTGCATCAACAGAAGTATAGTGTCCAGATCAATGGAAGTAATAGTGCTACTTTATTCTGCCTTGGTCAGACCCCACCTGGAGTACGATGTGCAATTCCGGGCACCACAGTTTGAAATGGATCTTGACAAGCTGGAACATGTTCAAAAATGCTAAGGGATCTGAAAACAAAACCATATACGGTACAATTTGAGAGACCTGGGTATGTTTAGCCTAGAGAAGAGAAGACTGGAGTGGTGATATGATAGCTATGTTCAAATATCTGAATTAGTGCAAGGAACACCTCGGAGCAAACTTGTTTTCTGCTGCTGCAGAAGGTAGGAAACAACCGATGGATTGAAATTACAAGAAATGAGATTCTGACTCAATATTAGGAAGAATGTATTGATGGCGGGAGCTGTTTGATAATGGAATAGACTACCTTGTAAGGTGATGGACTCTCCTTCATTGGAGGTTTTTAAAGAAGATGTTCAAAGGCTATTTGCCATTGTTTCTTTAGCTGTGTTTTCTGCATTTCAGAGGGTTGCACTAGATGAGCTTTGGAGTTCCTTCCATCTCTACAATTGTATGGTTCTAACTTCTGCCACGAGACTTTTCTCACAATGATAAAATGAGCTCAAGCCTGTACCCACCAAATTTTGGAGGCTTTAGAGGTCAAAACTAGCACTTTAGTTTGGGACCAGAAACAAATCAACAGCCAGTGCAGTTGAGCCAGAACCACTGTCATGGATTCACACCTTCTTGTCTCAGTAAACCATCTGGAAATCATGTTGGGTGCTAGGTGTAGTTTCTGAACCATCTTCAAGTACCATGCATTGCAGTAGTCTGTCCTGGTAGTAACAACAACATGAACTTTTACATCCACTCCATTCTATTTCCGCATGAGAATCAAGTATGAATGGGCTCCCCTCCCCCTCAAAATACACATTTTTTTGGGGAAATAATAATTTCAAAATCTGCATTTGTAAATATATATATTTGTAAAAACACACGTTTTAGATGGGCTTTAATGCAAGATGTCCATCAAAAGCTTTGAAGCATTAGATAATCTGATTATAGTGAATTTCCAATCTGTGCATTAGCCTGGGAGGTGCAGGTCAGGTGAGTTGACTTCTGCAAGCATTCCTGACTGAGCTGTTTTTGCTTCTCACCAACACTGGATGGCATGTTGGGAGTACAAGCAAAATGAGGGAAGTAGCCTTCTGCAACCTGATGTTCTCCAGATGTTTTGAACCACAGCTCCCGTCAACCCGAGAGCTTATCTACACCTCTGTTTGACCCACCGCTTCCCCCCGAGGAAATTCAATCTGTAACACTGAATCAGAGCAAATAAGGTTTCCCGCAGATTGTGATTTATTCTGATTTAGTACTAAAGAGCGGGTTTTCTGGAGGAAAGTGGTGAGCAAAGGCAAAACTGCTCAGACGTGTGGCTAGAAAGCACGGGACAAACAGAAAACCACTTGGACCTGTGATTTTGACACACAGGACAAGAATGTCGAAACAAAATAAAAAAAATCCTTCCAGAAGCGCCTTAGAGACCAACTAAGTTTGTTATTGGTATGAGCTTTTGTACCAATAACAACTTTAGTTGGTCTCTAAGGTGCTACTGGAAGGATATTTTTTTATTATTTTGTTTTGACTACAGCAGACCAACACGGCTACCTACCTGTATCTAGGACAAGGGTGTGTGTATGAGCCCCTAGTCAGCAAAGCCAATGGTCAGGGTAGACTGGGTCGGGTAGTCCATAGAGTCTGGACAGTTGTATGCACTCACCTAGGCTGATAAGACCTGCGGCTTCAGCCCCCACTAAACTGTCCCTTGCATGAAATTTTGAGTCGAATTAGCAGATTCAGAAATACCTGAACATTTTAAAAGGATTGCACACACAGAGAGAAATAGCTCTATCTGTTTTAGGTTTGAAATTGTTTGTATATATGTGTCAGGGAACTGCCATCAGAGCAGGAGGAGGTGAGAGGGCTCTCAGACGATGGTGGAGAGGGCACCAGTAGGGGGAAGGATAGCCCATACGCTGGGGAAGGAAATCAGCGTAACACCAGTGGAGAAGGGGAGGAGATAGAGGAAGCGGAGAGCTGGCTCCAAGACTCTTCGCAAGAGACAAGCGGAGAGGGAACAAGTGCTCCGTTACCCATACCCACAGCGTGTAAAAAGGTTGTGCGCAGGCAACGGGGGAGGAGACTGGGCGTGAAGCAGCTTTTATGTTGGAAGCGGTTTAAGAAACACCCATTGACGGATTCTGCCAGTGACTGAGGCAGCCACAAGATAGAGGCTGCTCTGTCAGAAAGGGTTCAACCATGCAAGACAGCCACGAGTGAAGGCAATTTACGCACAAGCAATCCCTAGAACCACAACAATATGAAAATGTTGAATGATGAAATCAGTCATGATGGCTATGCTATGGTCAGAGGCAGCAATGCTCCTGAATACCAGTTGCTGAGTATTTCAGATGAACACAGTGCTCTTGAGCTTGGACCCTGCTTGCAGGTTTGCCATCGGCCACTGTGAGGAAGCTGGACGAGATGGGCCATTGGCCTTATCCAAAAGGTTCTGCTTACGTTCTTAAGTTGTATGTACGTTTTAATTGTTAAATCACATCAGGGTGTTCCCTGGGAAGTGATTCATAAATGTAATGGAAATGAATGAATGAATGAAGACAAAATTTGCCAAGTGGTTTTCCCCCACACCTATAAATCATAACAACACATGCTGGTCTCTCAACGGGCCCCAGGCCTGTCTGATTTCCCTACTTTGCAAATGTTTGAGGGTACATTTCTTCCTGTGTCCTAATATGTGTGGGCCCAGAAACACGCAGCCAAGGAGAGAACGAAAGCAAAGTGGATTCCTGGCCATAATTCAGAGTCAGCATTGACAGCCATAATGAGATGTCATTCCCCGTCTTTTGTTATTAGAGCCATGTCACCGCAATGGCTAAAGCCACCCTCAGGCTACCCGTGCCATCGCGAGCTTGCTGCTAATTCCATCTTGTCATAAAACTGGGAGAAGTTTAATGACTCAAGAAGATGTGAATGACAATGTTTTTCATCTGAAAGCCAAGGGCATGGAATGTCGTGTGGCATAGACTTAAGGGCTTCATAGATAATCATACCAATTTCAATGGCTTATATTGTCTCTCTCCTACCCCCAGACCTAGGTTTAAGAATTGGAATGAAGTGCCTGCTTGATTCGGCCAACGGCTCATCTGGTCCAGCATCTTGTCCTCACAGTGACCAACCAGCTGCCCCAATGGGAATACCACAAGCAAGACCCAAGCCCAAGAGTACTCTCTGCTCTTGTGGCTTCCAGCAACTGGTATTCAAAATAATTGCTTCCATCAACTGTGAACCTGCAAGTTCTGCTGCTCCCACTTCTGCAATGAGCACCTTTCAGCAGGAATACATAGCAGATCACAACAGGAAGGATACATGTGTGCAAGAGAGTTGAGCTGGAATGTTCTGTCTCTATGAAGCAGAAATGGGAGAGCTCTTTGGATGTTATGGAATATTGCTTCCATCAACATCCCTGACCTTAGCTAGGGCTGAAGTTGGACTCTGACTGCATCCAGAAGATTAGATTTGTTTGATTGTGTTTCTTTGCCACTTTTCATTCAAATGAACAGAACAGAACAGAACATCACAAATACAGGACCAATCATATAAACTAATTAGGTAAAGGTAAAGGTACCCCTGCCCGTACGGGCCAGTCGTGTCCGACTCTAGGGTTGTGCGCCCATCTCACTTAAGAGGCCGGGGGCCAGCGCTGTCCGGAGACACTTCCGGGTCACATGGCCAGCGTGACGAAGCTGCTCTGGTGAGCCAGCACCAGTGCAGCACACGGAAACTTCCCACTATAAAGCGGTACCTATTTATCTACTTGCACTTAGAAGTGCTTTCAAACTGCTAGGTGGGCAGGAGCTGGGACCGAACGATGGGAGCTCACCCCGCCATGGGGATTCGAACCGCCGACCATACGATCGGCAAGCCCTAGGCACTGAGGTTTTACCCACAGCGCCACCCGCGTCCCTTATAAACTAATTAGCAGATCATCAATAAAACAATAAACTATAAAACACCATTAAATCTATAAAACAGAAGTTTAAAAATTAGCTACACATAGCAGTTACAGTAAAAGTCGTATTATATTATTAACAAACCAATATGGCATTTATAATCTATAAAACAATATTAACAGCATTAGCAAAATAGCAACTAAAAAAATAAGCTAAGCCTTGTTAAGTTCATATACTCTCCATGCCCTCTGACTCATAATCTTTTGCTCTATTCAGTTCATTAAAATACACATATAATGCCCATTGCTAAGCCAGCTCAGCCAGATGCTGCACTGCCTGGAGTCCTCAGGTAGTAGGCTATGATGGAGATGGTGGGGCTATCGGACCTACCACCAGTTGTAAGGTGGGTGTTAACTCTAGGTAGCCTGCACAGATGTCATTGATGAAGAACTTGCTCACATTCCTCTCGATAATCAGAAGGCTCATTCCCACTCAAGGAAGTCTGAGATGAGCCTCCAGAGTGGTGAGTCAAGGTTGCACTTGGTGTAGAGGCCAACCAGGAGGTCCAGCAGCACTTCCATGCTCATGATCTTGCTGCACCACTGCCCATCCATCTACAGGTTCACCAGATTCTTCAGTCACACCTGCCCCAGCCACTGCCCAGTACATTCTCCAAACGATCATCTCTCCTGTCAGAACTAGGCATGCTTTAATGGATAGTAAATGGCTGAATCCTGACAAGACTGTTTTAGGGGACAAGAGGCGGGCAGGTGTGGAGGACTCCCTGGTCCTGAATGGGGCAACTGTGCCCCTGAAGGACCAGGTGCACAGCCTGGGAGTCATTTTGGACTCACAGCTGTCCATGGAGGCTCAGGTCAATTCTGCGTTCAAGGTAGCTGTTTACCAGCTCCATCTGGTATGCAGGCTGAGGCCCTATCTGCCTGTGGACTGTCTCGCCAGAGTGGTGCATGCTCTGATTATCTCCCACTTGGACTACTGCAATGCACTCTATGTGGGGCTACCTTTGAAGGTGACCTGGCAAGTACAACTAATCCATAATATGGCAGGTAGACTGGTGACTGGGGGCGGCCGCCGGGACCACATAACACCGGTATTGAAAGACCTACATTGGCTCCCAGTATGTTTCTGAGCACAATTCAAAGTGTTGGTGCTGACCTTTAAAGCCCTAAACGGCCTCGGTGCAGTATATCTGAAGGAGCATCTCCACCCCCATCGTTCTGCCAGGACACTGAGGTCCAGTGCCGAGGTCCTTCGGGTGTTTCCCTCACTGTAAGAAGCCAAGTTACAGAGAACCAGGCAGAGGGCCTTCTCAGTAGTGGCACCCGTCCTGTGGAATGCCCTCCCACCAGATGTCAAAGAGAACAACAACTACCAGACTTTTAGAAGACATCTGAAGGCAGCCCTGTTTAGGGAAGCTTTTAATGTTTGATGCATTACTGTATTTTAATATTTTGTTGGAAGCCGCCCAGAGTGGCTGGGGGAAGTCAGCCAGATGGGCGGGGTTATAGAATAATCATAATAATCATAATTTGTGCTGTACAAGGAGAGCCCAGTACCCCTGTTTCCCTGCTGTAAAGACTGATCTCTGCTGCACCTGTGATTGGGATTGTTTCTGGTTCTACATTCCCAAAGCCAGGGCCAAACCTCTGAATCTGGCCATGGAGACTCTGCTTCTCTGAAATGGCTTGGCTTGTCAAAGTTTTGAGGTCCACAAGAGTTTCGGAGGCAACTAGAATCTGTGTTGCAAACACAAACAAAGACAGACACCCTGGGCCTAATGGAGAATGAAGACACCACCTGGCAGACACTAAGCAATTCTGCATCTCATCAGCGGCTGGATCAGCAACTACTTGGGCGCCACATGTACATTGAAATAGGAACATAGGAAGCAGCCTTATGCTGAGTCAGACAATTGGCTCATCTAGCTCTGTATTGTCTGCAGTGATTGGTAGAAGCACTCTATGTCAGGTTTAGCGCTTCCACACAAGACACAGAACGCTGGCAGTGTAAGTAGCTGAGGTTTATTTCTCAATAACATTCCAAGCTTCCACAACTCATCCTTCGCCATCAGAGTCAGTTGACTCGACTGGCTTCTGACCCCTCCCAAGGCCAGATATATGCCACATCCTCCCCCACCTCCTGCTGGCCCACCCCTGCTCTAATCACTTGCTCCGCCTCCTACTTCTTGGAGACTCAGGTGCAGCCAACTCCTCTTCCTCTGGAGATTCCTCTCTGCTGGGCTTGTCCCTGAAATCCTAGAGCAGTGGTTCTCAACCTGTGGGTCCCCAGATGTTGTTGGACTACAACTCCCATCATCCCTAGCTAGCAAGGCCAGAGCTCAGGGATGATGGGATTTGTAGTCCAACAACATCTGGGGACCCACAGGTTGAGAACTGCTGCTCTAGGATTTCAGGCAGGAGCATCTCCCAACCATAACTGGAGATACTATTGCAGATTGAACATGGGGTGCCCTGTTACTCTTCCCTTTTTGATGAATCCATGCTTCTGAAACCCAAAAGGTTGTGCGAAGGGGAAGGAAATCAACTTTCAGCCCTTGTTCATGGAAACTTTTGATACATCAATATCAAGTCCCAGCATCTCTGCAGCGAAGAGGCAGGAATGTAATTTAGCACGTTATCATCTCCCAGGAAAGCAAATGAGTGAAATCTAATTGGCTTTCCCATTACAGAGAACCTCAGTGATTGTAGCAGTGACGCTTTCACACTGGGGGGAAGAAGAAAAACATGCTCAAGACAAACATTATTTGCAGCATGTGGAAATCATAATAACAATGATAACATGGAGCATTTTCATTGTTGCCAATCTTCTTGATGGAGCTCAATCTATCTGTCCATCCAACGCGGCAGCCTGCGTCATTCGTCTATTAGGATCGTAAACTGCAATTAATTGCTTTCAACTGGCAACACAGTAAGTTGTTCTTCTTTGTTAACCCATCTTCTGTGTCTCCTAAGTAGGGATGAGAGGGATGCGATTCGGTTCACATTGCAAGGTGAACCGACACAAGTCACACACTTTCTGAAGCACTGTATGAACCAGTACGGAGCTATCTTTCAAAACATGCAGTTCTCTGAATTTTGCAGTTTAGTGTCCCAGACAAGTAATGTGAACAGAAATGCATATCCAAGGGTAAAGTGGGTGCAAAAATGATTTATTTTTATTTATTTATTTGCAAAAACAAGATACAGAAATGTTACATTCAAAAAATGTGCTGTAGTAGGGGGAAATGTTGCAAAAAAAATGTGTATATTAGTCAAAATTACATACAAATATGTGTACATTGGGAGAAATCAGCAATAACATGCTGATGAATTTTAATGAGGGTTTCTGTTTTTGTGAATCAGAAGCTGGTGCAGAAATGTGGATAACTGAAGTTCAGAAACCGAAATGGACAGATTCAGCCATCCTTACTCCTAAGTAACCTCTCCCTTCTTCTGTTCAAAACTATCGCTTCCCATCATGTTTCCAAGAACTATAAACCCACTAGAACTGAAATGGATGTGCACATTCATCATTTGGCAAGCTGTGAAATTGTGAAATTTCATTCACATATTGCAAGTGAAATAAAGACTGGTAGCAGGGCATGATTGCTTTGAATTAAGCGGGAAGCAATTATGAAATGTGATGTGCTGACAACTGCTAAATGTTAGCTATGATATGCTACCAATTGTTATTATCTATTGTGGATCAGTAATACAATTATCAGCATTGCACTGAGGTACAATTTCCAATAACCCTCCTCCCCTTCCTCTTCCTCCTCCTCCTCCTCCTCCTCTGTTCCCTAGTTTTGGTCTGTGTTTGGATATCTATTTGATGCCCTTTTGAATGAAGTTGGTGGACCAAACCTGTCAAAAATGCACTGCTTGGGACTCCTTTTAAGGCTTCATAATCCAATTTTGCCTGATGGTTCCTGAGATCAAGGAACAACTTTTGCCACATGTTCGAATAAAATAGGACACGGTTTTGAATCCATATGGTGGACTGAAAATTTCAAAGCTGCATTGATTTTAACCACTGATTTCAAAACTGCTCTTTATTTTTTTGCTTTTCTTAGAATTTTCTTAGAATTCCTGAGCAACACCAGGAACAAAGCTGTGTTTTATATAGTTAGGCTATCCCTGTCCAGATAGGGGCACAGCTGGGCCACCAGCCGAAGAAGATGGAAAGCATTCAGTGCCGCCGAGGCTACCTGAGCCTCAAGCAATAGCAAAGAAGAATAAGAAGAGGAGGAGGAGTTTGGATTTGATATCCTGCTTTATCACTACCCAAAGGAGTCTCAAAGCAGCTGACATTCTCCTTTCCCTTCCTCCCCCACAACAAACACTCTGTGAGGTGAGTGGGGCTGAGAGACTTCAGAGAAGTGTGACTGGCCCAAGGTCACCCAGCAGCTGCATGTGGAGGAGCAGGGAAGCGAACCCGGTTCACCAGATTATGAGACTACCGTTCTTAACCACTACACCACACTGGCTCCAGAAGTACCCCCAAGCTATGTACCCACTCTTTCAGAGGGAGGGCAACCCCATAAACCTCCCATCCATCTGGTCTGGGGAACTGCCCACTAACAGTGCCTCAGTTTTGCCTGAATTGAGCTTCTGTTTGTTACCTCTCACCCAGCCCATTACTGAGGCAGGACATTGGCCCAGCACATCCACTGCTGCTACAGCAGCTACTACTATGCTATAAGATCCACTGTCCCGTGATATTGTATATGAGTTTGTACTACAGATGAAGCCTAGGACGGCGAAAGAAGGCTAATATTCTGGAAATCCTTGTCTAAGACTCTGTGAAAGATTCTGCAGAAGTGCAAGAACCTTTCGTGTGGCTTGTTGGACTCTATGAACAGACAGATGGAATAGATACTTTCACATATATGGACCTTATGCATTAACTGATTAGAGAATGAACTGAATTGGGTCGTCTACTTTTTTCATTGAACTTTATGAGCTGCTTCTGTTGAAATCTAGAATTCAATACAATGAATAGTATATATTATTTTTTTCAAATGTACAGCCGGTTACGTCTTGTGTGTTTATTGATCATGTTATTGCTGACCATGTACTCCAAAACTCTGGATAGCCCAGATGTTAAACAACGTAAGATGTTAAGCAACATAAGGGATAAAACTGAATCCTGAGGAACCCCAAATTGAAGGCTCCTCAGTGCTGAAGTGCACTCTACAAAGAACACCCTCTGGAAATGACCATCCAAGTAGGATTGGAAGCACCTCAAGATGGTGCCACCCACCTTTAACTCAGAGAGCTGCTGAGAGGTTGAGGAGTATTAACAGGGACACACTTTTCCCGTCTCTCATGTGACAGACGTCATCATACATGACAACCAAAGTAGTTTTCGTGCCAAACCTGGGCACTAAATCCTGCTTGAAATGGATCTGGAAATGGATCTAGAAAAGTATACAAAACATGCATTCATCACATCCTCCTCCATTATATACTTGCAAAGATGTATATATTAAGAAAATGCACATGAAAAACATGCAGATTTTTGTGTAGACAGTTGTTGTTTTTTTAATTCAACATTGATATGTAAACAGTTTGGAAGAATCGAGAAACTGAGAGAAGCAAATTGAGAATTTTACCCATCCCTAGTTCCTGAGTAGTGTTTGCTACTAAGAATAAAACCTTCTTTTGTGCCCCCCCTCTGGTAAAATGGAGGGGGTGAATTTACTGTTTCCCAACTCGAAGTAAAAGTACATGCTGGAACAAACCATTAAAAAGAGCTCTGCTTTCCAGATCTCCCCCAAGAAAGCTTTTAGGAACAGTAGGGAATAAACAAATTAATACATATTTTAAAATAATTTTGACTGGAAAGAAGCATTTGGAGAGGGGCGGGGGGTGGGGGCGAATCCATTAAGCAGTCTCTCACACTTAACCTGACAGTTTTCGTTTTCCAAATTTCACTTAAAGATGTTATTGTAATAGTTTTTTGGACTTGACTGTGAAACGTACAATTTGGTCTAGTTAAGTGTTCTGAAGCCCTTTTCATCACTGCCAAGGATATGAATGAAATTAGCAAGCACGTGCTAAAAGGATTCATTTTTGATTCAGCAGTTGATGCAGACGAGCGCAGGGCAGGTGGTGAGAGCTGGCGGGGCGAGGGGGTGAGGAATGACAGCTAAGTTGGGTTTCGGTGCTCACAGATGTTTGTTGCTTCTTTGAAAAGAGAATGGGGGGGAATTTGATGCTGGGCTGTTGTGATTGTTGCATCACCACACCCATTTCTGCTTGCAGGACAAAATGATCTCCCCTCTAATCCCTGACATATACTGCCACTGTGGTGTAGTGGTTAACAGCAGAAGACTCGTAGTCTGGTGAACTGGGTTCGCTTCCCCGCTCCTCTGCATGCAGCTGCTAGGTGACCTTGGGCTAGTCACACTTCTATGAAATCTCAGCCCCACTCACCTCACAGAGTGTTTGCTGTGGGGAGGAAGGGAAAGGAGAATGTTAGCCGCTTTGAGACTCCTTCGGGTAGTGATAAAGCGGGATATCAAATCCAAACTCCTCCTCCTCCTCCTCCTCCTCCTCTTCTTCTTCTTCTTCTTCTTCTTCTTCTTCTTCTTCTTCTCAGGGGGGGGTCTTCTAGCTCTCTAGATTGTTGTTCCTGTCTCACCACCGGGGGGCGGGCTGTCTCTTGGGGGCAGACAGAGGCGGAGCTAGCTGCTCTGGAACCCGGAGTGGCGTACATACTGTACACCCGGCATTGGGGCTAGTCGCCTGCAGCGAGCATCCCAGTGGTGTGCGCCACCCACGGAAAGCCTCCTGGGGGGGGGGCAGTGTCACTCCCCTCAGGAATGACACCCAGGGCGAGCCGCATCAACCGCACCCCATTCCTCTGCCACTGGGGGCAGAGGCACTTTGCCCCCCTCTCCAAGTTTGTAAGGGGGGGGCTGAGCCCCCTCAATATCCAGCAACAGTGTGCGCATGAGGTCAGGGCATCACACGATGTGGGATGCTGGCCCCCTCAATTTTGGGCACAAGCCAGTGCCAATGCTTATCACCACCCAGGAGGATAGGAGACATAACTAGGTCTCAACTAGGGCCAGGGCCTTTTCAGTACTGGCCCCAACTTGGTGAAACACTCCGTCACAAGAGACTAGGGCCCTGCGGGACTTGACTATTCCATCTGGCCTTTGGTTTGGGCTCAGTCTGACCCTTATGTTTCCCTCCCCTTATGGTTTTGATCTATGGGCTACTTTTAAAATGAGACTGCATTTTAAATTGCATTTTAACCTGTATTTTAAATTCGGTGTCCCCCCCATTATGTTTTTACTGTAATTTTACTGGTGTTAGGTGCCCTGAGCCCTGAGGCTCTGGCCGCGGAGGGCGGGGTATAAATATTGTTGTTGTTGTTGTTGTTGTTGTTGTTGTTGTTGTTGTTGTTGTCTCTTCCTCTGTGGGTGGCTAGGAAGCCTCATGGTTCTGAGAGCCATTTGGCTATTTAAAGTTGCTCTGCCCCCTCTTCTCCTTCTGTTTCTCTTTGTCAGACCAACCCTCCCTTTTATTTTATTTTATTTTTGTTTCCTGACAACAAAGGGAAACGGTAAAGGGACGGTATCCGCAATATACAAAATACTACTCCAAAATCCCGCAAATTCCCTAGATGCAATCAAAAAACAATGGGAGAATGACATAGGCTATGAGATTAACCCCACTCAATGGACCAGAATGTGGTCTAAACCCCCCTTTAAATCCATATCAATGAAAAGAAAAGAACTCACACTGAAACTCACCTACAGGTGGTACCTAACACCAAGGAAACTAGCACCAACCCTCCCTTTTGTGGGTATGAACTTTGGCTGGTTGCCTTTCTGGAAGACTGAGCAGAAATTTCAGGGGACCACCTGTTTGGCTGTTGGGACACCCTGTTTTTGCCGACTTCACAGTGTAGAGCATCTTCTCTTGATTTTTGGAATTATTTGGCTGTTTGGCATCCAGTGACAGCTGGTAAGGAAAGGTACAACCTGACTCTACTGCCACTCTGAGGCATTATGTGGATGAGCAGTGCTCTCGAGTATCACCCAGCAATGGAAGCTTGGGGGTACATGGAGGTTCCCTTGGGACCTGGCCTGTGCGTTATGGGGGATGCTGTACAGTGGGACCAGGATGCCTAGGTTTTGACTTCACTTACCCAAGACTTCACTTAGCAAGCAGGGAGACATCGCTCCCCATTCTTGGCTGAGGAGCACATAACCAGTTGGTCTACATGCCAAGGGGTGAGGGAATGCAGCCTTCATATGCAAGGATTGCTTCCCCTTGCTGTATTTATTTATGTATCTATTTAAATAAATAAATACCACCCAACAAACTGTCTTGAAGAAGAAGAAGAGTTTGGATTTGATATCCCGCTTTATCACTACCCTAAGGAGTCTCAAAGCGGCTCACAATCTCCTTTCCCTTCCTCCCCCACAACAAACACTCTGTGAGGTGAGTGGGGCTGAGAGACTTCAGAGAAGTGTGACTGGCCCAAGATCACCCAGCGGCTGCATGTGGAGGAGCAGAGACGCGAACCCGGTTCACCAGATTGCAAGTCTACCGCTCTTAACCACTACACCACGCTAGCTCTTGAGTGATGAAATTGATAGAATGGATAGAGAAAGGTGTTTTCTCACTCTCTCATAACACCAGAACTCATGGGCATCCAATGAAGTTGAATGTTGGGAGATTTGGGACAAATAAAAGACAGCATCCCTTTACTGTATGTAGCACTCAGCTAAACTATGGAACTCTCTCCCAAAGCAGTCAGTGCTGGACACCAATCCAGTTGACTTTAAAGGAGGATTAGAAAAATTAATGGAGAAGGCTGTTGATGACTACCAGCTACCATAGTTGGAGGCCGTAATGCTTCTGAACACCAGTTGCTGGAAACCACAGGTGGGGAGGGTGTTCTTGTGCTCAAATAATGCTTGGTGGCATAAAGGATGGCCACTGTGAGAACAGGATGAAGGACTACATGGGCTGATTCAGCAGTCTATTCTTAGGTCAATATTCTCTCCCGAAGATGGTCATATTGCAAGACTTATATGAATAGGAGCCATGGCTCAAAGCAAGAGCATCTACTTTGGATGTTGAAGTTTTAATGATTAATCACCAGCATTAGATCGATCACTAGTATCCTGGAAGGTCTGGGAAGAACCCCTGATTAAAAAATTGGGGGGCCCCCAATTGTACACACAACACTGAGGCAGAGGGACCAATGGTTTGACTCAGTATAAGGTGGCATGTTGTGCTTTTATATATCCAAAAACCCTGCTCAGCTTGAGCAGGGTTAATTTTAAGAAGCAAATGCATAAATGTGTCACCCAGTTAGAGCTGTGTATATGTGTGTGTGTGTGTGTGTGTGTGTGCATGTTTAGCAATTTAAGGGATAAATATACACCTCTTCCGTGCATATGTTTGCACAAAGCAAGTTCAGGTGGTCTTTGCCAACTTGAAAAATGGACATCCCTGGGATTCGGGGCGAAAAAAAAGAGATCTCAGGTGAGCTAAATTTGTCTGCTTTCCTTTCCCCCCACCTCGAACGAGAGAAATGGATTCTCAGCTTAATAAGGTTTGACAAGACCCGGCTCAGGAGGCAGGTGCCAAAGAATCCAACTAGTCGAAAGCATTAGAGACACTGTGGGCACCCGAGGATAGAGATGTTGCCATGGGAACAGAGTGAAAGGTGGCTGGTTAGGAGGCTGGAGTTCTTGTTGAAGACAGACCTAGGCAGCTGCAGCCGCGCTATCAGCCCACCACTTTAGCAACAGTAGGTAAATCCACCCTCCCTTCCTTTCCCCGTCGGGAGCTGAGGAATTTAATCCTCTTCCTTTGTACATCAGGAACAAGAGGGCTTGCGGCATACTTCCCGAAAGTATTTGCAAAAAGAAGAGAGCCGGGCCAAGTTGGCTGCCGAGGAGAGGGAAAGGGTGCTCAGGGGTGTCGCTGGCATTTTTCTAAAGACGGCCAGGGGTGCTTTTTTAAAGTTACAAAGCCCTAATAATCCTTTCGCTTACACAATCCTTTCTATTCACGGGGCCATAAATGCACACAGTTTGCTCCCGAGGTGCAAAGACATCCCAAGCAGAGCTTATTAGGAGGAAAAAAAGTAGAAGAATCAAAATTGCTACAAGAGAGGATTTAATACTAAAAAGGAACATTGTCCGTTCACTAGGACAAAAACAAGGGTAGTTTGCTGGGGTTTCTGGGGTCTCTCTCCTGATTTGATTAATATACTAACCAATTCCCTTTTTTATTTTTATTTCATTCTGCTGCTGAGTTTTATAAATGTGATGTGCCATACTCCTTGTACTGAGCTTAGAGTTGTATCTCAGCATTATGCAGAGGGTCATGGAGTGTGTTTCAGGTGTATGACAGAGGCTGGAGAGTTCCTTCAGGCATGGATCTAAGACAGGCTTCTTCAACCTCACCCCTCCAGATGTTTTTGGCCTACAACTCCCATGATCACTAGCTAGCAGGACCAGTGGCCAGGGAGGATGGGAATTGTAGTCTCAAAACATCTGGAGGGCCAAGATTGAGGAAGCCTGATCTAAGTTTTAGTCCAAACCCCTGTCAATGCCCAAAACTCAGTAGTATAGCTTCTGTGATAGGTGACAAGTCCAGCCTCTGCTTCAAAGCCACGGCTGCCACATTCTGCCTCCACTGTTGGAGACATCAAGCTTTTGAGTACCAGTCGCTGGGAACCACAGGTGGAGAGAAGGCTGCTATTGCACTGCTGCCCAACTTGCAGACTTTGCACAGGCAGCTGGTCAACAATTGCAAATACAATATGCTGGACATGGTGGGTCATTGGCCTGATCCAGGAGGCTCATCTTATGTTCTTATTGTCTACATTGGCTGGCAGCATCTCTACAGGCTTTCAGGTATTGATTCTCTCCCAGTCTCACCCGGAGATGCTGGGGATTGAACCTGGGACTTTCTGAGCTATAGCCCTACCGATTCTCCTCCCACTGAGATTTATGATGAGCATGACAGCTCCAAAGGGTGAAATTTCTGGCCATAAATCATGAGTATGAGCAGCGGTTTGATTACAAGCAACATTACTATTACAAGGTCAACCTTTGTCACCACTCAAATGGTAGCCAATGTTGGTGCTTCACAGAGGTTCAACATGGACTTGGGATAAAATGCCTAGCCTACTTTGAAGCTCAAAGGATTTATCTGTGCAGGTCCTGAACAGCTTAAGCTACCTTAGAGGTAGGGATGAGGAGAAATTCATTTTTGGTTATAACTACCAAGTTCACACTTCTTTCACAAGCCAAAGCATGGCCATCCTTTGAAGTTCACACTTCTTAAAATTTTGCTGTGCACAAAGTGGACATAAATGCACATATTTTTGATGATGGAATAGGGGAAATCGCTTTGCAGAAATCTGCATTGTGCTAAATTTCCTTGCAAATGTTTGGAGAATTGCATCCCAAATGGAAAATGACAGATTTATCTTTTCCCTCCTCCGATGGTTGTTGTGACAATAAAAATGGTCACTAAAGAAAAATGCTGGCTATGTCAGCCTAATTTTATTTGGAGGAAAGGGCATGATGCCCAACACAGGACATTTTCATAGATCCATACTCTTGGAAGAGTTGATGAAAGGTGCTTCAATGTGCCATTGTACTCTTCAGGCGGCATAATTGGATATAGGAGCACTCTCTGGCTGCAAACTTGAGTAACCAAGGGCAGCTGAACACCCCATTCCTTTAGTCACAAGTCCTGCTAACAGCTATTATTTCAGTCTATAATGTGACAGCTTATGGCAATAGTTGTATACTGTATTTTGTCTTTATTAGGGAAGGGACAGTCATTTTCAACTCAGCTCTGGAGTATAAGAATGACAAAATAGGCAGGGCGACATCTTTTCCGTATCACCTTTTGTGCCAAGAACCATTCACAGTGCATGCAGGCATTGCAATAATTCTGGAGTACAGCTAGGCAGAAATCTCCTCTTCAAATTTTCCATCCCATGTGCAGGCAGAGCAATTTTGGAGAGACCAGAAGTGGTTTGCTAGGTGGGATGGAGACACTAGCCTAGCTTCCAGACAGGTGAACATAAGGACACAATGCCCTGAGAAGAGCCTACTGGATCAGGCCAATGACCCAACTACTCCAGTATCTTCTTCTCACAGTGGCCAACCAGATGCCTGTGGGGAACATGCAAACAAGATAATAGCACAGTCTTTCTCAACCTGTGGGTCCCCAGATGTTGTTGAACTACAACTCCCATCACCCCTAGCTAGCAAGGCCAGAGCTCACAGATGATGGGAGTTGTAGTCCAACAACATCTGGGGACCCATGGGTTGAGAACCGCTGTTCTAGCACAAGATCACTCTCCCACGTTGTGGTTTCCAGCAATAGGCATTCAGAAGCATCAACGCCTCCATCTGTGGAGGAGAGCACAGCCATCATGGCTATTACACATCAGTGGTCCTCTCCTCCATGAATTTGAATTTTAAAGGTGGACCGCTGCTGCTTACCAGCAGCAGGTCCAGATTGGCTATGCCCGTGAGTTTGTATCAACCCTCCACCTTCTTCCTCTCTGTAAGCAACAGTAACCCTTCTGCTGAGAACCTAACATTGTGGCTTCACCCCATGCAGCAAGCTACTCTTTGAGGTAACCACTTCATTGAGCTTCAGTAGGAGGAGAGATTCTCCATGGCTGTCTAGATCAAGGGAAATAATAGTACCACTTGACCCCACCTAGAATACTGAATCCAGTTCTGGGCACCATGGTTTAAGAAAGATATTGACAAGCTGGAACGTTTACAGAGGAGGGCAACCAAGACAATAAAGTATCTGGGTACCAAGCCATATGAGGAATGGTTGAGGGAGTTAGATATGTTAGCCTGATGACAGAGGTGATATTATCATTATTAATATTTAGTAAACGTGTAGAGCACCCTTCATCTGAAGATTACAGGGTGCTTTACAACATAAAAATGGAAAATTTGATAGCCATGTTCAAATATTTGAAGGGCTGTCAAAGAGAAGGTGGAG
This sequence comes from Podarcis tiliguerta, assembly GCF_965153285.1. Lineage (NCBI taxonomy): Eukaryota > Metazoa > Chordata > Lepidosauria > Squamata > Lacertidae > Podarcis > Podarcis tiliguerta. The sequence goes on from NC_139544.1 coordinate 58,696,175, forward strand.
CCAGCTGTTCCAGAGGGTAGGATATGAACCCATTGATTCAGATTGCAAGAAAGGAGAATCAATTTAACTTTAGGAATATCTTTCTGAGGGCAATAGCTGTTTAACAATGGGAATTATTACCTTGGAAGGTGGGGGACTCATTGGAGGTTTTCATTGGAGCTATGATTCCTTTGCTGTAGGGGGTAAGTCTAGATCAGTGGTTCTCAACCTGTGGGTCCCCAGCTGTTGTTGAACTTCAACTTCCATCATCCCTGACCACTGGTCCTGCTGGCTAGGGATGATGGGAGTTGTAGTCCAACAACATCTGGGGACCCACAGGTTGAGAACCACTGGTCTAGAAGATGCTTCGGGTCCCTTCCATCCTCTGCAGAACCTTTGATTATACCTGTGCAGTTTCTCAGGGTTGAAGTTCATAATGAACAGTGACCTTTTCCCACAAAATGCAAATGGAGGCAATAACCTGGCCACCATTTTGCAGGCTTCACAATGATCCAGACCTAGCATATATATTTTTGGGTGGGGAGGCCTGGACATACTACCACAAATGGTTGGAAATATTCAAACAAAATTCTTCGAAGTAGCCTTTCCCCCCTGTTTTCTTTTGGAGGTGGGTGGGGAAAAAATAAAAATTACACACACAAACACACACAGAGAGAGTTTTTTGATAAATTGAGGATCTGCTCTGCAGAGAAGCATGCGGGATGGAATGTTCAAGGCTGGTCAATTATTTCCTTCATTCATGCATAGAAGGTTTTATTATACCCCCTGCTGGTCAATGCATTATATTTTTTTGTGGATTTAAACATTATTAAAAACAAAAACAACAAAACCAACAACTGATGTGCTAGAACCTGGAACTGGAGTATTCTACACATCAGTGTCTCTGCTGTAATTCTCACTTCTGTATGCAGGTTATTAGGATATGGTACTGTGTGTCATATTATTTGTCCCTAAATGTAATAAACTTGAGAGGTCCAGACAGTTGGTTATTCTCTCCCCACTAAAAAAAAAATCATTTACAAACTGCAGCCCGGTTCCTTCCACATGGTTATCACTTTGCAAATTGAGACACCCTCAAGCCTGAAAACGTTGCCAACCATCCTGCCCCACCTGATCAGGATCCCTTTGATGAAAACTCATGGGCATCAGGATAAATGGGCACAGGGAGACATTCTAATGCAGCTTCTCCCAGGATTGGTGTTGGTAATTACAGCCTCAGCAGGTAGCTTAATGGGTTTTTCGAATGCTAGATATTCTACCGGGAATAATGTGACCCAGCAAGCTCTGGTTCCCAAAGCCACTAGTTCTGCTTGAGGGCGCTTGAATGAAATGGATTTGGCATGTGTAGGCCAAGCCACTTTTGAGAATCAGTGCTCTCCACAAAAGCAATCACGACGAGAGGGAAAGAAGTATCTTCTTCTCCCCCCAGATTCTCACATCTCCAAGGCTCCTTGTCCAATTAACCTCAAACTTCGCTGAGAATATATATAGAAATCCTCTCCTTGGCTATGGAACGTACCCGAGTCTTTCTGCAAGCAAGGCAGAGGCTCTACCACTGACTCACAGTCCTTGCCCCCCAAATAAAGCAAGACTCCAGTCCTCATGAGTCTGAAAAAGGGCTGATATAACAGGGCCATTGGAAGATGTGTTGCAGACCATTGGTCTATATGGTTCAATGCCAACTGCCCAGACTCTCCTTTCAGGTGGGAGTCTCTCATCTCCTACCTGGGGTTGTCCAGGATTGAACCTGGGACCTTCTGCATTCAAAGCAGATGCTCTTACCACAGAGCCACGGTCCTTCCCTAAATGGGATGATATGGAGCCTGAGGGTGTCCTAGCAAGCTATGTTCCCTCCATCACACCCCCCCATTGCTCCACCACTCTCTGCATGCTGGGCAGCAGATTTCTGCAGTGACAAGCTTGTGTTTCTGAAAGGTCCCCATGTGTTTTGAAGACCAAACCTATTGGGGGGAAATCACAAATTGTCAGGGAGTGACCTGAGCAGTGACCACTGAAAACCATTTAATTCTGGTTTTCAGCAGCAACATTTACGTCAGCTGGACCCCATGACGAATCCTCAAGTGAAATAAACTCTGTATTGCATAGCTAATAGTAAAAACAATGATTGATATCATGTTTGTGGTGTTGACCTCTTTATGGAGAAGGGAAGAGGGATGTAACTGCTCAGAGAAGCTTACTATAAACAGTCTGTGGGACAAGAATGTGTAAATGTATCAAGCAATGGGCATGTGCAAATGTACTTTGTTTCCTGTCAGGATAAGGCCAGTTGAGATAAGCCAAAGTCTTCACAGAAGAGTTGAGTTTTGAGGAGGGATTTGGAGAAAGATACATGAGAGAGAAATGGTTCTTCTTTATTGGAAGTTGTCTGAACTACTGTTTTGCTATATGTCGTGACACAGAGTCAAATGCTGTAGGGAAACCCAATAGAAAGCTGGGTCAGTGTTCAGAGCTGACTACAGAAGAAAGGGAGACCATTGCGTTTGTGGTGGTTGGATATCAACTCTCAGGGAAATCTCCCAGACCACCAAAGCCTCTGGGCCAGACTCTGACAGACAGCTTTCACTGAGCTAAAATATGGTTCTGTTGTGGAATTCCTGTTAAGCTTATTATCAGTTAATCGAGCACCGTGTATGCAAGAGGTTCTGACCACAAAACTGGTAAGAACAAGTCAAGGAGGAACCCAACAGTTGACTAAGTGGAAAAAGCCTCCATGTAAAGTATGAGGAAGGTTCTGTATGTACAGTTTTAAAAATGGGTTGAGTAAGGCTTATGAAGGGCTGTAATTGGATGAGAGATGGTGAAGTGATGGAACAAAGGAATAGGTTTGGTTAGGGGGTCAACAGTTAAGAAGATGCATTGTATTGGGAAGATGGGAGCAAAATAACTCTGCCCATTCAGACTACTTACTTTGGATAAATACTGTGAAGTATAATTGTTTAATTCACACTGAGATGGAGAATGACAATGTCTATTGTTTTCATTGAAGCTAAAGAAAAGCAAGAAGAGCTCTCTGAGTTCCTAGATGGGCTGATAATTAACTGTTGTTGTTCTCTGCTATGAGTAAACAAACAAACCCCTGTGTTGCAAAATATGAGTCAGCAATATCAAAAGCAACATGATGGCCAGAAACAATAACAATGTGAAAAACTTTCTGGAATAATTCAAAACATCAAAACCAGCAAACTGAAGTCTCTGAAAGTCCTTAAACGAATCATGGTGCCAGACTTTATCCACTGGAGAGCAAGCTGTGAAGCTTTGTATAACCAGCAAATGTCCAATTCTGATGTCAACTCTGAACTCTGCTGAACAGTGTTTCTGGATAACAACTACTGGTTCATTGAATTCTTCATCAGTCAATTAGTACAACACTCGTAAGTAGAAAGATATACAATTTCTTCATTAACCAATCTTTTTTGGTTCAGACTTGGACATCAGAATTGGACATTTGCTGACTTTCAGAGACTTCAGTTTGTTAGTCTTGATGTTTTGAATTATTGTTATTTTTTCACATTGTTATTGTTTCTGGCCATCGTGTTTCTTTTGTTATTCTCTGCTAGCCAGCACATGAGTGATTAACCTTGGATCACATGGGAGGCTATTGAATTGAAAATTTGCCATCTTGGAAGGGTCTGGCTAGAGAAGAGACTCTCCCGAAGGGAAAGATAACACCTTCTGGCAAAATGGAGGCTGTAGGAAGAGAAACACCTCTCCTTCTATTTAGGTCTGTTTGGAATTATTTTTGATTTCTAAGTTGCTGAGCCTGTACTGGACAGTGCAAGATATTGCATGTAACTAGTTGGATGTACCGTTGACATTTTTTGTTCTGTTTTGAATAAAGTTCTACAAGTAAAGCTGTGAACAATCTAATGGGTCTGGACAATGCTTCATTTCAAAGGAGATGGTTTTTATGCATCCAGTTGCTTCAAGCTGTGCAATATTAATATCTGCAATAAAGACTGTCCCCAGTATCAGACAATGTGCCTCTGTTTGCCAATTTCTGGGGAGAATGAGTGGGAGAGAAAAGACTATGGGGGACAGTGTTTTTGTGTTTGAATCATGCTTGCTGATCTCCCACAGGCATCTGATTGGCCACTGTGGATACAGGACTAGAGAGGCCTTTGGTTTGATCCAGCAGAGCTCTTCTTATATTTGTTTGTTTATTTCAGTTTATAGAAGAGATATTACAATGAAATTATCAGAAAGAAGAATTAGCAATAATAATTTATGGCTTTCAGAAAGTTAAAACAACAATAAGCTAAAAGCAGATTAATACGCTCGTCAACTTTCTAAATATCTAGGTAGGCTTGGAAGAAGAAGAAGAAGAAGAAGAAGAAGGAGGAGGAGGAGGAGAAGAAAATGTTTCCAGCAAGCCCCAAAAAGAATACAGTGAAGGCAACTGCCTGATTTCAATAGGCCGGGATTTCCAAAGTACAGGTGTTCCTATGTCCATTGCATCAAGTACAGTGGTACCTCTGGTTAAGAACTTAATTCGTTCTGGAGGTCCGTTCTTAACCTGAAAGTGTTCTTAGCCTGAGGTACCACTTTAGCTAATGAGGCCTCCTGCTGTCGCCACGCTGCTGCCACACAATTTCTGTTCTCATCCTGAAGTAAAGTTCTTAACCCAAGGTACTATTTCTGGGTTAGCGGAGTCTGTAACCTGGTGTCTGTAACCTGAAGTGTCTGTAATCTCAGGTACCACTGTATCTCAAAGGCTCCTTTCAGACAAATTAATTCAGTTTGACCGCAGGATTGTGAGGTAGTCAAACAAAAACCAAAGCAAAAAATGCAATCGCAGAAGCTCAAGTTTAAATGGGGAGACTCCTGGATCCTTGTCTCAGTATAAACCCGATGGAAGATATGAATGTGTATTGCTTTATAATGAAGATTCCACTGAGGTGTTCCTTTTTAAAAATTCAATGAACTGCCCTTATTGTGAGCATGTTGTTCAATCCCTTTCCGCATCTATCCAAGTGGACAGTAGCCAACAAAAGCTCGTGCCCTTGAAATAAAATGAGCCAGTCTTTCAGTTCTGACAAAGACCAAATCTTTTTTCTTCTTTAATAACCTTAGCTATAGAATCACTTCTGCGGCTCCACAGCTCCGTAGGGACTGAGCTTTCTGACAAAGTCTTTTGCTGTTTAATAATGGACAGAGAAGTGGACGGCTGGTAATATGGAGAGGGCCGCATCCAGTTTCCATTCATGTATTTCTTCCACCTTTGGTGGTCCGGGGTCATTAAAAATTCATCCCCCTTTTATGTAGCCATTATTCAAGGAATAACAGGGAATTTTGTACCATTAAAAAAAAAAAAAGCAAACAGGTTAGGGCCAAAACTAACAAGGATGGAAGCTGTTTCTGCAACAAATAATGTTGGTACAATGAGGTGAAGGTGCAAGGGAGAAAAAGTGTCAGCACCCATAACTATTGTACAGTTTGCTGTTACTTAAATCTCTTTGAAAGGTGCCTGCTCTCTGCTGCTGCTGTTATTTATTCATCACCTTCCACATATATGTCTCAAGGCGATGCACACAATCTAATAAAAAGAGCTAAAAAGGTTGTTTTTTTAAAAAAAACAACACAAAAAATAACAGTCAATGAATTGAAAAACAATAAAAACATGGCAGAAAACTTTTCATAGATTAATGGCAGCAGCACATTTATTATTTAATACTATTTATTTGTTCTGCTTTTTTCTCTCCAAGGAACTCAATGTGTTGTACATGGTTTCCCCCCCTCCGCATTTAATCCTCACAACAACCCTGTGAGGTAGGTTAGGCTGAGAGATGGCTGAAAGTGACCCAGTGAGCTTCATAACTGAGTGGAGATTTGAACCCTGGTTTCCCAGGTCCTACACCAACACGCTAACCACTGCACTGCACTGGCTTAATTCTGATTGTTTCATATTACTGACCCCAGAAATAAGTGAAAGCGCTGAGTTTTAGGTGCTGGATTTTGTGTACCTATTGCTGTTGTTGTTTGGGAGGGTCAGTATGGATGAAGGCCTGGATCCTGTTCCGAACCTGTGATCCTGTATCTGGTGGGCCAACCCAACTTGTTCTTTTGTTCAGGTAATGACCTTAGTTGCTCAGCTGAGGACCCAACATCCACATCTAAACGAGAGAGTTGCATCATAAATGGAACGAATGGGTGGGTATTCCCCCACACACCCACTTTCACCTGGTGTGCAGGTAGAAGAACAACAATCATAGTGGTCATATGTATGACCTTGAAGTAGGAGGACACAGAGACATGTCTTGCCATGTGCTCAACCAAAGCTGGACTTTGGGGCTTCTCTGGCAAACTAACAGAGAAGCAAGATCTGTTAGGTGTTAATCACACCTGGTAGCCAAATTTGCTTGGGCAGCTAAGAAGCTCCATTTCAGATATGTTAATACTTTCTAATTTTAAAATTTTATGCTGTAAACTTGTGCGTATGTCTTGCAATTTCAGAGGGTATGTCTTGCAATTTCAGAGGAAAGCCTTGCCTTGCCCTCTGTAGTACATTGTAAAGACCTTTGTCTGAGCACAACAAATTGACTGATTGGGTGTTAATCAGGGCTATTTTTCCTAGAAAAGGTGGTGCTGGAACTCACCATGAACACCTCCATCGTTCTCTTAGAATGGCAATTGTGCCCACCTGAGAGGTGCTAGAACTGAGTTCCGGCTGAAAACCCCCCGGGTGTTAATCCTATGAGCCTTCTCCATCCTATGCTCAGGTTGTATATGTGTGCAAATAAAGCCACATATCTTTAAATATATTGCAGTCTCCTCTGACCTTCGTTCCAAAGAAACCCAACCTTGGGCAAAACACAGGCACCTGTGGAGTCTTCCACCACTCACTGGTCCATAACACTAGTATGAACTGCCATTCAACAGAAGGACCAAAAAAAGGTGGGTCACCCATACGGTGACTACAGAGATCATCCCAGACACTTACAGGGATTCCTGTAGTATCTCGCCCCCACCTGAAATTAGTACTGAAAGAAGTCTTGTCATGTGACCAGTATAATAGTTTGTAAAAGTTTCTGTGGGCCCCAAAACATTGACAGCCCCTTAGATAAGACAATGCAATAAAACCTCGCCCCCAAATGCTGTAGAATACATACCAACAAATCATATAGTTCATAGGGTGACAGCAACAACAATAGTTCCATTTTCAAAGGGCAGGAAGAAGATGTGTGTCTTCAGCTACCGCCCAGAGCTGTAAAGTGACAACATCTGACAATTCCCTATGTCCCCATCCACATTTCTCTATGGAATTGGAAGTTCTGGATTACCTCATCTAGTTTCTGGAGGTGATTAAATGCACCAGCAACTTTCAATTGCGCCACTTTTTGATTTTCCAAGCTGTGTGCAGGACACCACATGTGCAGTTTGCCACATCTTTTAGTTCCTTCACATCTCTCTCCTCACTCAGAATGACCAATAAACACAGGTATTGATAAAACAATGTTGAGGGAAAACACACACATCTTGATGTGATTCTAGACATGATTGCATTAGCATCCCTTTGTGCAGTGTTCAGCAAAAGAACCGAAACACCCGCTGTAAACTGCAGTAGTTAATTTCAGAACCTCTGAAGTTAAGCTGGAAGTTAGGTGGAGAGATATGTAAAGCAACGTGAATCTACGGAACAAAGATGGAGTGGCATATCTAGCCATCTTGAACCCATCTCTTTCTGGATCTCTGTCTTTTCTTCCTTCTGCTCCTTCTTTTGATTCTGTTGTTGCCTGTATGAGAAAGAGAAAGAGAAAGAGAAAGAGAGAGAGAGAGAGAGAGAGAGAGAGAGGTGTAGTGGTTAGAGCAGGCATAGGCAAACTCAGCCCTCCAGATGTTTTGGGACTACAACTCCCATCATCCCTAGCTAATAGGACCAGTGGTCAGGGATGATGTGAATTATAGTCTCAAAATATCTGGAGGGCCGAGTTTGCTTATGCCTGGGTTTGTGTGTTGGACTAGGACCTGGGAGACCAGGGTTCAAATCCGTGCTCAGCAATGTGAAGCCCACTGGATGATCTTCGGCCAGTCACAGTCTCTCAGCCTGACTTCCTCACAGGGCTGTTGTGAGGATAAAATAGAGAGCAAGAGAACCATGTATGCCACTTTCAGCTCCCTGGAGAAAACCTGGGAATTAGCACAATGAATCCATCAACTGACCCAACGCAATGACTCTCGTACTGCATCTGATTGGCCACTAGGCGGAACTTGGTCTTCCCCAGAAGAGCTGCTGTTACTGAAAAAAATCCCAGGGCTAAACCTTCTCTCAGATTTAGCTCGCCAGCTCGCCACAGAATATACATCTATTCCATGCAACGTTAAATTGATTGGATGTTATTTTTGTCATCCTTGAATAGCTATTCAGGTTTTTTTGCGGGTTTGCTAAGGATCACCACATTCATTAGCGGAAGGTTACAGAGGTTGGCTCCCTCTTCAGCTAAAAGCAATCTACTCCTATGTACTTTGAGAAGCTTTAAGAGATTTCCTTTTCCTTTTCTTTCTTTCTCTGTTTTTTTTTTTTTTTTTTTACAAGAGCTTTTAAAACTTCCAGGATATTGTCCTCCTTAACCATGCTGGTCTACCACAATCTACAGGATGTTCTTTATAAATTGGGAGGGGGTGTCGCATTACAGATGGTGTTTTTGTAGACTCGGCACTTTTTCATGGCCCACATGCTTCTATCTAATATAAACTGAGGGTTGTTAGATCCTCTATGAAGGAAGCACTAGTTTTGTGGCGACCTGGCAGAAGTTGTGCAAGTGTTACATTGGCATGCTGCCTTTTCAAGAGGGCTGAAAATGAGGACAACCAGTATACTACAGACAGAGAATGCACAGCCCACCTTGCGAAGAGAAATATTGATGAGTCCCCTGGAAGTTTCAACTGCTTTGAGTTGATGTTCCAAAGAACCAGGTACAACCATAAGAAAATAAGAAAAGCCTGGTGGATCAGGCCCATAGTTCAGCATCCTAAAATCCCGTCAAAGCTAGCAACATGAGTTTGACCAACAGTGGAAGACAGGAGTGCCTGGTCCATGGGGTCAAGAAGAGTCGGACATAACTAAACAACCAAACAACAAAGAACAAAGGACATGGGACCAACATCAGTCTCCACTCCTGTGCGTTCCAGCAACTGGTATTCAGAAACATACAGCTAGTAGACAATGATAATCTTATCCTCCATGAATCATTTAAAACTATCCAGGTTCATGGCCATCATTGCCTCCCATGGGAACAAATTCCACAGTTTATCTGTCCTTCTGTGTGAAGAAATACTTTCTCTGTCCTGGTTCTTCCAGCATTCAGCTTTCTTGCATGTCTGTGAGCTCTAGTGTTGTGACAGAGGGAGAAAAACTTTTCTCTATCCTCTCTCTCCATGCCAGGCAAGCTGGGCATGCATGTAACAATCCTCTGCTCACCTGAAGTTCCTAGCAATTGGTATTCAGAAGCATAATTAGAATCCAGTACATTTGTTAGAGTAAAAAGGTAAAGGTAAAGGACCCCTGAGAGTTAAGTCCAGTCGCAGACGACTCTGGGGTTGTAGCGCTGATCTTGCTTTAGAGGTCAAGGGAGCTGGCGTTTGTCCACAGACAGTTTTTGCGGGTCATGTGGCCAGCATTCTGGTGCAACAGAACACCGAAAACAGAGCAGCGCACAGAAACGCCGTTTACCTTCCCAATTTTCTACTTGCACTATTTGGCGTGCTTTCAAACTGCTAGGTTGGCAGGAGCTGGGACCGAGCAACAGGAGCTCATCCCATGGTGGGGATTCGAACCTCCGACCTTCTGATCAGCAAGCCCAAGAGGCTCAGTGGTTTAGACCACAGTGCCACCCCCACCAGCATCCCTTACAGGTAAATTGCAGTTGCACACTCGGCTGAATTTCCCTTTTCCCCATGCCCTTCTTGCAGAATCCATCAAACATTCTTCCCTCTGTGACCCCTGAATCCAGGTTTTTTGTTAACTGAAAACACACACACACACACACACACACACGAGTAAATAGATGGCTATATAATTTAATCCTTTAAGATGATACCAAGAACCATCTGACCCAGGGACAGATAAAATTTCTCAGAATATAACTTCCTGAGAATAGCTGTTAGGAAATTTCTCCATCCCTCCCAGCTCACGGATATTTCACCAAATCCCCCCTCCCAATACAGAGTAGATACATATTTGGAGGGTTTTTTTACTCAGTCCTAGATATTAGCCCAGGATCGGGTTGCAGGCAAATTGGAACCCTGCTTGCAAACTGCAAAGAAATTGGGAACTTCTGTAAGTTTCTAACATTTGGGGATATTTTGCTTAAAACCCTACCGAGCCCTTCAGGATGAAGAGACCTCCTCACTCTTTTGAAAGACACAAGATTGCAGACAGAAGGCAAGAGAATTAACATGGTATGGCGTTGAGGCTGGTGACCCAAGCCTCTCACATGAAACTGACGAACATTCAAACACTGTTGTTATGCAAGACCCTCAGAATTAAAAGGATGAGCAGGAGGATCTGAGCACTTGATATAATTTGCCTTGCATGCTTTAACTTCAGTTAATGGTGATATCCGGAGTTATCCAAAGGTGATACCAGGCTGAATGAATGCAAAACGGGCTTCCCTTCTTCTCTCGCCTCTCACTGATGCTTCCTGGATCTTTCAAAGTTGAAAAGCTGCTAATTTAGCAGTGTCAAATAAAATTTCTAAACTGTATGCCTATAAAAGAACATCTTTGCAATACGGCACAGCAAATATGCTTGCAAAACAGTTCAGTCAGCAAACCTGCTTTAGGTTTTGAAATATCTGGGAATGACATTTATTAGAAGCAAATGCTCATATATCAGCGATATAAAGGACTGCCTCTTCATCACTGCGCCTTTTATTATAGGCACTAATTTCATGGAAAATCCTTTCAATTCTTTGCAAAACACCTGCTGAACTTCAAGAAATATGGTTACTGCTTGTGCCGAGACAGATGTAGCTTAATCACATAATACTGACTTTGACTTTCCAGTGCCTCACAATAAATGAAGTGAAGGTGCTATTGCGGTAGGTTTAAATCTTGCTCCAATTTGTACTCACTTCATGGCTGTGCAGCTTGAAATGAAGAGAGCATCTGAAGAAAATAAACCCAGAGTAGTTACTGGAACAGTATTGACTTGCTTCACTCAAGACATATTTCCTACTGTAGATGCTTATGAAATTCTCCCCATCAAAACTTTCCCCAGATTTGAAGGTTTTGAATTACTCGCTTATTTTGAGAGGGGCTTTTATGCAATAGCAATACACAGCATCTTTGAAATCAAACATTTTTTTTATTTTCAAGCTTTGTTCAGGTCACTACAAATGTGAACTGTTTGCACGGGTCCTAAAGGACCTTCACTGGCTCCCAGTATGTTTCTGAGCACAATTCAAAGTGCTGGTGCTGACCTTTAATGCCCTAAACAGCTTCAGACCGGTAAACCTGAAGGAGGCTCTCCACTCCCATCGTTCGGCCCGGACACTGAGATCCAGCTCCGAGGGCCTTCTGGCAGTTCCGTCACTGCAAGAAGTGAAGCTACAGGGAACCAGAGAGAGGGCCTTCTATGTAGTGGTGCTCTCCCTCAGATGTCAAGGAGATAAAGAACTACAAAACTTTTAGATAACATCTGTAGGCAGCACTGTATCAGGAAATGTTTGATGTTTTTCTATGTTTTATATATGCTGTAAGCCGCCCAGAGCAGCTGGGAAAACCCAGACAGATGGGTGGGGTTTTTATTACAGTGGTACCTCGGGTTACTTACGCTTCAGGTTACTTACGCTTCAGGCTACAGATTCTGTTAACCCAGAAATAGTACCTCGGGTTAAGAACTTTGCTTCAGGAAGAGAACAGAAATCGTGCTCCGGTGGCGCGGCAGCAGCAGGAGGCCCCATTAGCTAAAGTGCTGCTTCAGGTTAAGAATAGTTTCCGGTTAAGAATGGATCTCCAGAATGAATTAAGTACTTAACCCGAGGTACCACTTTATTTACTTACTTACTTACTTACTTACTTACTTATTTACTTATTTATTTGATGTGCATTAATTAGATTAGAACCCTGGAAGGAATCCTGAGTGAATTGAGAAATCACACAAGATTTCTTCTTGCACCAACTTAATCCTTGTACATATGTGTTGCTGAACACATCAGTAACATCTAAGGGAGGGGAGAGTGAAATTCAATGGCAACAAAAAGAATATGGACCATTTCCAGACGACACCAGCGATTTCTCCAGGTTTTAGGCAGGCAGAGCAGAACATATGGCAAGGCAAACAATGAAGAAGAGGGAAAGGCAAACCTGTTTTCTATTTCTGACAGAGGTTATAAGAACATAAGAATGGCAGCTCTTGGATCAGGCCAGTGGTCCATCTTGTCCATCATTGAGAAGCCAACCAGATGCCTATGGAAAGCCTCAAAGCAGGACCTGGACACAACATCTCACTTGTGGTTAAGTTTGTGGTCTACTAAGACCCCTAGATCCTTCTCACATATACTGCTGTCAAGCAATGTGTCCTCCAGCTGTCCATGGCAGGGAAGTTTTCCCCAACTTAAAGGCCCTAAGACCATAAGAAGATGCTGCTAAACTAGGTCAGTGGCCCATAAGCACCCTGTTCTCATAGTGGGCAACCAGATGCCTGTGAGATTTGAGCACAAAAGCACTCTCCCCTCCAATGATTTCTAGCAACTAGCAGACAGAAGTGTTGCAGTTCTAACTATGAAGGCAGAGGATAGACATCATGGCTAGTAGCCATTGATTGCCATCTATGCATTTGTCAAACTTCTTTCAAAGCCATCTAGGTTGGTGGTCATTACTGCCTCTTGTGGGAGTGAGTTCCATAGACCTGATTGCAGTAAGGGAGGTCTCTCTCCAAGGAAGTGGCCTGAACCTCATCTTCATCAGGGTCCTCTGCTGCACACTTCGGAGTCCCTGGTTTGTGGGTCACAAGAACACTTCTCAGCACCCAACTTCCAAGCCACCATTATCTCTGATAAAGTTGTGTTGAATTGTGCTTTCTTCTTCTTCTTCTTCTTCTTCTTCTTCTTCTTCTTCTTCTTCTTCTTCTTCTTCTCCTCCTCCTCCTTCTCCTCCTCCTCCTCCTCCTCCTCCTCCTCCTCCTCCTTCATCTGGAAGAGAAGCACCAGTTAAGGAAGGATGCCCAGAAATAGTAATATGCCCTGCACCTCCTTCCCATGTAGATGTGGCAGGGCTACTCTCCCCTATTGATTCTTATTTATGCTCCTACGTAAAATAATGGCCCTTTAATTTTACTTCTGCCGATAAGGCAAGTGCTTGAGAAGGGAGGGGGGAACCCATAAAACAATGAAACCTCATGAATATTTATATCAACGACTACATAGCATTATAGTAATAATCTTCAGAACTAGTTTTTACCGGTTCAGAATTAATTATCAAGTTGAGTTTTAATTGCATTCTTCTAAATTACAATTAAAAAATACATAATGAATTAGTTTGAAAGTATGCTGCTTGGCCTACTGAGTCCAAAAGTTTCATGAAATCCCATTCTTAATGCTTAATAAGCAGCTGGGGGGGGGGTGGAGGATGGTATGCTAAGGCATAACTTTTGTGCTTGTTATTGAACATATTAAAACTGTGGGGGTTTTTTATTCCTTTATTTATTTAAGTTCTCGAAGCTGATTCTCCCACTTTGGTCCATCTGTTGATCCACATTAATGCCATAGACAAAACACAGGAAAGATATCTGGGCTGTATCCAGGGCAAGGGGTCCATACACTGGCCCCATCCGCCATGTTCCCATTCTGCTTGCAATGGTCCAACCTCTCTGGAATGAGCAATAAGATCTGAAAGGGACTTATAAAGGCATTGGATATAAGCAGTTCAGCAGCATCGGGGGGGGGGGGGGCAAAGGTTCCCCACACCTGCCCCACACATTGACTTTGGGGAAGTGTTTCTTGCACACATGAACCTGCTTCTATTTGACATTGTTCATCTTGGATTTCTGAAGGGGGAATTTGTTTCCCATCAAAATTAACCCCAGAGATCCACTGAGAATTCTGTGGATCACCTTCAAAAGGTGATGCTCTCTCCCATGACTGAAAACCCTGTGGGCGTTGAAAACCAGCTTGGTGAGATATGCTCCTAATTTATTTATTTTTCAAAAAATGAAAATGTCTTTTAATTTTCACTGTTCTATGGCATTCTGATAACTGGCCACCCCGTTCAAATTTTCATCAAGGATAAAAGAGAGTGGGAACAGTGATTTCTACTTATTTATTTGAGAAGCCAGTTCTAAGTATTTCTTCATAACCCAGTTATGGGATGAGCTGTAACTTTGGAAAGAGGGGAAAGGGAGGGGGGCGAATCAAAGACCGAGGTGTTGCTTAAAAAAAAAGAAGCTATCTATGAAGTTTGATGCTGGCAAAGTTGAGCCCAAGTAAGAATCAATAAAGCCAATCATGTACAATCAACACTTATGTGGATTTAAGTCACGTGTCTCCAGGGCTTAAAATAGAGCCACGTTATTCCAAACAACCCCCATCAAGGACTTTACTTAAAGGAGATTTCACAGAAGTATCTCCAGAAAGGATTTTGTTGTTGTTACTTTCCTTTAGTAGTGGGAGATGCCAAATTGCCTGTCTCACCAACCAAAGACAAAAAAGGGGTGGGAAGGTAGGGAATGTGTTTGAAGCAAGAAAATCCTGAGAAATTAACTTTTGTCCAATTTGCGAGGGGTGGTGGGGTGAAGATTCATGTTTGGGAGGGGTTTTCTGCTGCTGCTTCCCTTTCACAGTCAATTTGCTGGGAGTGGGATCTTGAAAAGAACATGCTGACATCCAGCAAAAGGGCTAACCTTTCAGGAAGCTTTTCAATATTTATACATTGGAACACTTGTTAAGATTTCCTACATTTTTCCTAAGGGGCCTTTTACATCTTCAGTCTGCATTTATCTTACCCCCTTTCTGTTTCACCAGAGACACATGTCTAGGGATGAGGGGGGAAATTCGACTCAGTTTGCATTTAAAGGTGAACCTACCTAATTCACACTTTCTGAAACAAGATGCAAAGCAGAGCACAGAGCTGTCTTTCGAAATTTTGTAGAGCAGTTCTCCAGCCAAGTAGTAGCCCCCCCCCCAAATGCATATACAATACAGTAAAGTGTACATGAAAATGCATATGTTCGTGAAAATGGGAGAGAAATTGCATCAGATTAGAAGGGATGGCTTTGTGAATATGTCAGCTAAGGAAGTCTACAGATAAAAGTGTGTCTATTAGGAGATATTTGTATTAAAATGCTGATGAAATTTCATGAGGATGTTTTCTTTTTAAAATAGTTTTAAAAATTGCAAACTGGCGTGGGAATGTGGAGAACTGAGTTGAAGATTGGTAAAATGAGAACGGGATGGGAACCAAAATGGGCAAAGTGTGTTCTCCTTCATGGAGAGCACGTGTTGCGGTGGGGGCCGACAGGACACTCCAAAGTTGTGGGGCAGGCTAATTGATCATTGGCCACTGTTGTGATTGGACGTCCCTTGTTGTTGGGAAGAAGTTAATGTTGCCATTTGTTGATTGACAGCCAGAAATATTAAAACTCCCTGCACGAGGCGTAGAGCTTCCTCTTTTCAACCCATGCATCGGATCGCCTATCCCTCCCTCCCTATATTTAGGGTTGTTTGCTATGCCTGCTATGCCTCCCTATATTTAGGCTTTGACCTTGCTATGCCTGTCATGGGGTCATCTGCTCTTGGAACAGGGGCCCGGTAGGAATTTTGTCCATTTGGCTGATTGGCTGGGGCCATTTGGTTTTTACCTATTGCGTAGCAGATCATCACAACTTGTAAGGTTGCGGTTAGGCATTGGGTTATGATTTGGTTGGTTGAAGGGTAAGGGTTGGCTGTGCCTGCCCCTCTAATGCTGCTGCTGCAAGGGATTCCATTAAAGGAATACAGGGGCTCACTATTGCTTTTGTCCGAACCCTGTCAAGGGGCTAGGGCCATGCAAGAGCCCCTGGTTGCATTTGGGGAGGGCTGAGGGCAGGTTCCCTGCCTCGTCACTACCCCCAGATGTATTCCCCTTTTCTGACTTTCACAGGCATGCAGAATGTCAGTCTGTCCCCCACTGGGGGGCAGATAGTCGCAACCAATGCCTAAGCAACCACTCACATTTTTGTATTTTAATAAAGTTGTTGCCAAAATTATGCCAAAAACCTTAAACAAAATTTCTGTGTGATGTGTGAGTTATTTGGGGTGGCCCTGGGGACCTTGACACGCAACTGTTTCAGCCTAGTGACTTGAGCTGGGAGGGGCCTTTCTTCAGCCACAAACTCCTTGGGTGATAATGTCCAAGTGGAACAAGGAGGGGCATCTCCAAATGTCTCAAAGTCTGGAACATGTAGAGAGAAAATAACATAGTAGCCACCAGACCATGCGGCCTTGAGAGATCTTACAGCAGACTCTCCCCACCAGTGGTAAGTTGGACTTATTAAATGGAACCTTTAGGAAGATTGCACCCAGCATGTTAAGTTAGAGGCCATTAAAATGGACCAATGGATCTGGAAGGACAGATCCTGAAGCTGAGGCTCCAATACTTTGGCCACCTCATGAGAAGAGAAGACTCCCTGGAAATGACCCTGATGTTGAGAAAGATGGAGGGCACAAGGAGAAGGGGACGACAGAGGACGAGATGGTTGGATAGTGTTCGCGAAGCTACCAGCATGAGTTTGACCAAACTGTGGGAGGCAGTGGAAGACAGAAGTGCCTGGCATGCTCTGGTCCATGGGGTCACAAATAGTCGGACACGACTAAATGACTAAACAACAACAAAAATTGACCAAATAAATGGGGAATTCTTTTCAGGTAGAAATATATCAAGAAATGAACATTGTGTTTCATTTTTTTTCATATGGATAAGCACATACTGTATACTTATTCTCTGCCTGTTCCTTCCATCCCTGAACTTCCTACATTGGTTTATTATGCACCTGAACTGTGTCTGTTTACTCTGAGGCAAATCCTAGCGGCTTATAAGCAAATTAAGGGATGCAGTTTGAGGATGCATATTTTATTTTGTCTGAGCCAATGGAGGCATCCTTCCTATTCATTCCTTCATCACTCTTCCCAACAACCTTCTCCAAAATGTTGCCACAGCCCTCTGAGGATGCCAGCTTCTATTGCCAACCTGAAATATTAAGGGGGGAAGCTATTAAACATTCCCTTTACATACTGTCTCCCTTTTATATCTGAATTATTAGTACGATGAATGCCGGTCATCAAAAGAAATAATGAGTTTGAGAAAGCGAAAATGAAACTCACAAAGACAAAAAGGAATCGCGGCCAGGCAGAAGGGTCCTCAGAGAAGGTGGAACAAAGAGGTAGAGGATAAAAAGAGAAAAATCAAGAATCAACAAAGAAGAAGACGAGAAGAAAGAGAGAGGGAGGGGGAGCAAGAACTGTGTGAGAGGGAGAAGGTTTCTCTTCCCTTTACTGCAGAGTCAGGGATTATCCAGATGCTAAGTTCAAATTGCCCACCCTACGCAAATTTAGGCATCCTAGAACACCCCTCCAAGCCTTTCACAAAACCCAACGTTGTAATATCAAGTCCAAACACAATGTTAAATTCACAAAATATTTAGGGGTATGAATACGCTTGCGTCACCCCCACAAAAAAAGCACTGCCCTCCAACATTTCTGTGATTAAAATAGGGATGTACCCTGTCCATCTGACTGGGCTGCCCCAGCCACTCTGGGCGCTTCCAACAGATATAAAAACATAATAAAACAGTAAACAGTATTTTTTTAAAAAAACAATTCCCTAATCAGGGCTGCCTTCAGATGTTTTCTAGAAGTTGTATAGTCTCCTTGGCTTGGAGGTTGCATTACTCCATATCCACCAATATTTCTCTGATGAAAATAGGGACGTCCTAAGGAAAAGCGGGACATCCAGGGTCAAATCAGAAACCGGGATGGCTTCTATAAATCCGGGACTGTCCCTGGGAAATAGAGACACTTGGAGGATCCCTATATTTGTTTCAAATCTAGTTGCTGTAGATCAAAAGGATGCCAAATAACTTCAAGTCCAAAGCAACTGCCAAGATGTGATGGTTCCACATACAAGGCAAGCTGCAGTTCTGGAGAAGCACATGGATCAAAACTGCAGGCTCAGAATTCTGGATGCATTTGATAACATTACGGCAGGGACTGGGAAAACAAAACTTCCTGGATACCACGTGAGGGCGGGGGAAATTTCCTTCCTCCCCCCCTGCTTCCTGATTGCCACTGCACTGCCCAAAAGCAGAAGGGAAGGAAGGAAGCAAGCTAGGAAGCTGTTGTGTGACCAGGCGGCATTCATAAGGAAGGAATAGACTCTGACAACATTATATGGAATTAAAATTAGGTCACAACTTTATTAAACTTCTGACTGTAGGAGGACCTTGGCTTAGGCCTTGGGTGTGTATCCATCTCTGCCCCCCAGCCGGGGGGAACTGGGGCTCATCAGGGTAAATGGGATATGGGGTGCTCTGTGAGACATAAGTGTAGCAGGCAGCCAAGCCCATGTCCCCGCACGCAGGGTAGTTCACTGATGACCTTTCAGTGTATGGCCAGTGACACCCATATATATAACCCCTTTAAGAGGTGATGCTGGAATCGCCTCTGCAGGGGGGTGAGTCACCACTTCAAGCCCCCCCCCCCCCCATGGAATAAAAGACTAAATGATTCCACCCAAGGCCGTAACTGCCAAAGTAAGTGACAAATTGCTACGGGGAAGACAAAACCTGCCAATGGAGGGAAATTTCTTCCTGGTCCTTCAACGGCAACCAGTCAAGACCGCAGCAGCGTCCGCTAAACAGGAAGAAAATGTTAACCTGCAAACAAGAAACATTAAACAAGAACTTCCTGACAGTAAGAGCTGTTCGACAGTGGAATTTGCTGCCAAGGAGTGTGGTGGAGTCTCCTTCTTTGGAGGTCTTTAAGCAGAGGCTTGACAACCATATGTCAGGAGTGCTCTGATGGTGTTTCCTGCTTGGCAGGGGGTTGGACTCGATGGCCCTTGTGGTCTCTTCCAACTCTATGATTCTATGATTCTATGATTCTAAACAAAAGGAGGACAGGAAGGGTGAATCTCCAGAGCCTACTGCCTGGCTATTTTCAGCTCCACTCCCTATTTATAAATGGGGCTGGCCCAACCTTCCAGGGAGAAACTTGATTACTGAGGCTGGGCGTGAAGCTCCAAAAATTAACACTGAGAGGAAAGCCAGCCCCTGTTTGCCAGTAAGCTCCCTGGGAACTGTAGCACCATGCGTGATCCCGCAAAGGGCACCCACAATGTAAAGTGTGAGTGCTCATTATTTTGGGGTGAGAAAGTAGTCTTGGAAGTTCAAGGTGGCAACTTATATTTGAATTCAGATTGGTTCAAAAATAAGCCAAGGTGCTGGAGGAGACTCTTGAGAGTCCCGTGGACTGCAAGAAGATCAAACCTATCCATTCTTAAGGAAATCAGCCCTGAGTGCTCACTGGAAGGACAGATCCTGAAGCTGAGGCTCCAATACTTTGGCCACCTCATGAGAAGAGAAGACTCCCTGGAAAAGACCCTGATTTTGGGAAAGATGGAGGGCACAAGGAGAAGGGGACGACAGAGGACGAGATGGTTAGACAGTGTTCTCGAAGCTACCAGCATGAGTCTGACCAAACTGCGGGAGGCAGTGGAAGACAGAAGTGCCTGGCATGCTCTGGTCCATGGGGTCACGAAGAGTCGGACACGACTAAACGACTAAACAACAACAACAACACCTTAAACTTGACCCCATAGCAAATCAACAACCCGTGCAAATCTCTGAGTATAGGTGTTATATGCTGACAAGGTCTCACTCTGTACCAACTGCATTCTGTACTAACTGCAGCCTCAAGATCAAGTGCAAGAGAAGCCCCATATAGAGCACATTGCAGTAATACGGTCTTGAAGTAACCAGTGCATGAACTACTGTGGCCAGGCTTCTTCCCAGTCCAGGAATGGCCAGAGCTGTCAAAGCAATTGCAATTGCATTATGGAATCAATTTTCAGAAGAAGTGGTGATGATGAGCATTAGCTCAAATAGCCTGCTTCCCTCCTTGGAGAACAAGTCTATCAAGGTGTATATTATATATATATATATATATATGGAGCAGGGATGAATGCAGGCGCAAGTTGAGCCCTTGACCCTATGCCTTTTGGAGAGATGAATTTGCTCATGTATTTTACAACCTTCAAGTTTCATACCAGAGTTTGACCCAGGTGTAATACGAGATTCCCTTCTTCGTGCAGTAGCTTCTGCTGCAAATCATGCAAGCGCCCCTCCTTACCCGTCAAAACTTGCTTCTGCTTTGGGTTGAGTATCAGGGGCTGTCGCAGTGGAAAGAAATGTTAAGTTGAGACTGGGAGAGTATTTGAGGCAGAAACTGAGATTATGCCGAGAGATAAATGAGTAGGAGAGATTTATTGATGAAGCATAGAAAGTGCTGAGTGCGGAAGTTAAGATGGTAGAAAATGAGGTTCGGGGGATTAATTGAGGGAATAGGTTTGTGCGACTGCAAGGAAACAGGGGAAGAGACCTTGTCTAGGACCCTAGAAAGAGAAAGTACGACTCGTCGCATTACTTTCCCCAGTTTTCCTGCATAGCAATGTAGAAAGCTGCCCTAAACATCATTTGTCCATCCAGTTGTTGGCATCCGTGTCTCAAGAAACAATGGTGTGCACCTCTGCGAGTGTAGTCAAACCACTCTGTTAGCAGCACCAAAGCAAATTCCCTGGGATGCAAGCAATGTGTATAAAGGAAGGGGGTGAAGGAGCGAAACTGTTACAGAAGGAACAAGTGGGTGTAAATAGGTCCGGGGAGGAAAGATAAAGTAGCTTGAGTGTGAAAGGAGAATGAGAGAAGAAATTATAGGAAGTGGATAAAAGATAGTTTGGGAGATATGTGGAGCTGCAGATAAGATGGGAAAATATAAATGGGAAAAACCTTCTTTACTTAAAGCCTCTTGATCAACAGTTCTGCCTAAATGGTAAAGGTGAAAGGTAAAGGACCCCTGGACGGTTAAGTCCAGTCAAAGGTGACTATGGGGTTGTGGCGCTCATCTCGCTTTCAGGCTGAGGGAGCCGGCGTTTGTCCACAGACAGTTTTCTGGGTCATGTGGCCAACATAACAAGACCACCACTGGCGCACGGAGGATTGTGACAAGTGCCAGAGGGCATAGAAATGCTGTTTACCTTCCTGTCACAGCAGTATCTATTTATCTACTTGCACTGGTGTGCTTTCGAAGTGCTAGGTTGGCAGGAGCTGGGACAGAGCAATGGGAGCTCACCCCATCACAGGGATTCGAACCACCAACCTTCTGATTGGCAAGCCCAAGAGGCTCAGTAGTTTAGACCACAGCGCCACCCGTGTCCCTAAAATGGGGAGGCTGAGTCATATAAGACCTTCAGAGCAAATATCTATAGTTAGCTCGAGGAAAGCTGAGCAGTGGAACTCCTTGCCACAAAGCAAAAGTTCTGGCAAAGAGTTTAGCGATTCCCACAGATAGATTAGCTGGGCCAGTAGAGAGTGATGTCAGTAACTGACAGATAATTGTGCCCAACTGTCTGCCCCTGTCACTATTTTGTGACTGATGGATTTCCAGCCTTCTCCAGTGGTCCCTGGGTGTAGAAAACTTGAGAACCCCTGGCATAGGCAGCACTGAGTGGCTCAGGCAAGTGAGACAAACCACACAGTACGGAGATGTGCACTCAACCTAAATCCCCAGGTGTGTGTATCTCGAGGCAGCACATCATGGGGACTTTATGGAGCTTTTCCGTGTCTCCCTTCCCTTTTGCTTTCCAAAAACATAGATGCATTCGACTTCCCATTAAGGATGCTGGGTAGGCAATTTCCTCTAATAGGAAGTACTGTAATTAAAGCAACACTCTGCATTCAATAAACCCATAGGGACAGATCCTCAGCTGGCATAAATCAATGTAGCTGCGGTGAAGTCAATGGAGGAACATCAGTTTAGACCAGCTGAAGGCTTGGTGCATGTTTGTTAATTGCTGTCAGTTCCACCCATACAGCTAAGATGAGCTTGAGTGAATGGAAGGAGAATTAAGCCAAGAACATCCACATTACCACAGCAGAATTTTTGATCAGTAGTATGCATCCCCCAACAGGAACTCCTATCTCCACCACCCCAGTTCTTGGATGTTTCATCCAAGGATGAATTAAGTCTCAGATTCCCCCTGGAAAGCAAACGAATCAATCAAGTTTCTAGCTTTCATGAAGGTAAGTGTGAAGCAGTCACCAGCCCTTCCTAATGAAGTTTCTTTTTATTGAATGCATTTCCTAATATGATTTTTGACATAGGGTTGTATTCAACTAACTTTCACTCAGTGTGGGTTCATTGAAATAAAGGCTTGTGGCTAATTTAGGCCTATTAATTTCAGTGTGTCTCCTCTGATAGCCGCATGCAACTGGCATTTCCTGATACATCCTTAACCCAAATAATCTGCAGCCTCTGACTTTTCATGATTGTTGAAGTGTCACTTTGCTTGTTGAAACTTTCCACTTTCAACAAGCCATCTCTTTTATATCCCAGTTGGAATCTGAATGTATTTGACACTGTCTTATACATGCAAGTGTGCGTATGTGTGTCTTCTTTGGTGACCCCTCATAGCCGAGTAAGATTGTTTTCCATAAACACAGTTTTAACAGTGAGTCCGTAAGTGACTGTGGAGGCCAATTCTGGAACCACATGTCGTTCCACAGTGGGGACATTGGTTTCCGGGCAGGAGCTGATCACAGTGTGGATTTGCCAAGCGTGCCTTCCTCTTAGCACATTTCTCCCTTGCATCCTGTCTTCAAAGCCCATGACACCTTTGTGTAAAGGCTGTTCTTTCTTAAAGGCTGTGTGTGCGTATAGGCACACAAACACACATATGGAATCAATCTGTATATGGTTTTTATTGTATTGTGAAATTGCTTCAAGATGCTGGATAGCAAGCAAATCATAAATGACATAAATAACACTGATAATACATTACTGCAATGCTGGAGGTGGGTGAAGAAAGCAGAGACGGCACTCCAGCACTCTGGAAGCAGAGACAGGGATTCTGTCAATTTCAGCTTCTCACACTTTCTCATTTCCCCCTGAGTCTTAAATTCAGTTCCACACATTTCCATGTCAATTTGCCTGTTTTGTGTGTGTGTGTGTGTGTGTGTATGCATGCATGCATGCCGTTTAGTGCAAGCTTAAACTGATATTCACATTTTAAAATGTTTTGTGCAATATAAACATTTTCACAAAGCAGATTTCCTTTATATAATGCATTTTTTTTCGAATGCTGCTTTCACCAAAATATGCAGTTCTATGCACACTTGACCCTAGGACGTACACATTACTTTGCTGGGGAACCACATTGCAGACTTCAGAGAAGTGCAGGTTTTGCAAGAGGGTTGTGTTTTCATTCACATATTGTTTCAGACGGTATGAATTAGGTAGGTCCACTCTACATGTGAACTGAATCAATTCCCCTCCCTACTTAGGAGATGCAGACAATGGGTTAGCAAACAAGAACAACTTGCTGTGTTGCCGGTTAAAAGCACCACAAGATGCAGAGAACTGTGAAGTTCGAAGGCGTTTCGTTTTGTGAGTTGTTTTCGAAAGTTCAAATGGCTTTAATTGCCAACCAAACCAAACCGATCCCCTGTTCCTAGGCAGGTACAGAGCACAGGTTCTCTACCTGTGTCTGTATATCATATCTGTGAAATGATTCATTAGTTCTCTTTCCATTCACCTTACTGGGTTATTTATTTATTTATATTTTTAAAAGGCTTAGTGATCCACCTGCACTTCCTTCCACCAGTCCACCAGCGAATCATTAGAACTGGGACAAGAGTTTGACTTGGTAGCCCAGTCCGTGCTCCTGTTTTTCAGTGGGGCTGAACTCATTTCCTTGAAGCCATTACCTCGAGACTGATGAGGGCTGTGCCCTTGAAAGCCGCAGAGCAGAAGTAGTTCTATGACCTCCCCTGGCAGCTTGTTCAGTGCCTATAACTGTCCTAATGGTTACAAAGTTTGTCTTAATCATTAACTTAAATTTCCCCTTTGCTGCTTCTTCATCCCATTCCTTCTTGTTCTGACCTTGGTGGCTAATTAGAATAATTGCCCCCTGCTTTCATTACCTCTCCTCTTTATGCATTTGGAGCAGACAGGAGCTCAGGACACGAGGTGTAATCTTAATTCCAATTATCTCCAGATTTGGGGGTGTGATCCTTCGGTTGAGGTGCGGAGGGGAACTTCACTGGAGCCACACATCAACAAAGCAGAGAGCGACAGAAAGTGCCGGGGCTTTCCGAAAATGATGTTTGGAATGAGCTGGCAATAATTTGACAAAATGAACTGATTAATGCCTGTAAGAGATTCATGCATAAATGACCCATTAATTATGAAGATGGAGAAAACCCTTATTGATTTCACCCTTTTGCCAATATTTAGGCCGGCTTGGAGGTTTCCGCTTCAGGTCAAATCTGAAGAATTTTCCAGGAAAGCAGTTTCAAAAGATTCTCTTCTTAAGACTGGAAGCTAAGGTAGTACAATGGCTAAACAAATGAGCTCTCACTTCTGCCATCAAGTCACCTGCAACAAGGAAAAAACAATGGCTACCTACCTCCAAGGATTGTTGTAAAGACTGCAATGAGATGAAGCAGGTGAAATGCTCTAACTGATCAAAGAACGCTAAGATGTCTCAGGGCAGGAGCATGTGAATTGCAACCATTTCAGACAAGTTTTGAGGCATCTGCTCAGAAACATGATCCAGCAATTTCATTGCGATTTGGTTTGACTAGCAATCCCCCCCCCCCGGTTGGCTCTGCATATCTTAGGCACTATAGTGATAATTGCATTGTTGCAAACATCTGCATATTCTGCCCCCTTCCCCAATATTTCCTAATTGTGTGTAATAGTACGAAGGTGTCTTACTCGCTACCAGTTATTTATTTTTTTCATAGATTTTACACACTGCATGCTTGCAAAAAACAATGACACCCAAACAAAACTCTAAGTGGTTTGCAAAAAAGACAAAACAAGAAAAAAAATTAAACATACCAAAAGTTAAAATGCTAAAACGGGTTAAGATTTGCACCAACTTTCTAAGCAGCTGAGCAAGCTTGTCTCAGCAAGAATGTTTTTAGCTGGCACTGCAAAGAGTACAGTAAAGGTGCCTACTTAATATCAAGTGGCAAGGAATTCCGGAGTGTAGGTGCTGCACTTTGAGGGCGTACTTGGGGCTAAGGCAACCTCCTTTAGCTCTCCAGCTCAGAACTCATACAGGCCAAGAAAGAGGTTTAAGGTAGAATGCCTTGCATATTTGCTTTCACTATTCCCTCATTCCTGAACATGAGCGCCAGCATCTCAACTGCTCGCTGGGGTAAGGAAATGTATTCATGTTACTCCACTGTCCAATAAGTGCCCTGGTAGCCAGGGCAAAGTTCAAGGTGCTGGTTCCAAGCCCTCTACAGCTTGGGACCAGGATACCTCAAAGACCATCTCACCTCTTATATATTCAGCCGATCACTGCTCTCAGTGGGAGATGGCCTCCTGCAGCTACCATCTCATCAGGAGGTCCGTTCTATATGCTGTAGGAATTGGGCATTAAGTGTGATGGCATTTACCCCGTGGAATTGCCTCCCCTTTCATTGAAGACAGACAGCTTCCCTATTGTCCTGTTGCCATTTATCAAAGGCCTTCCTTTTCCAACCAGCTTTTTAAGCAGAGATTTTTTTATTTAATCCCATTCAATATCTGATTTGGATTCAAAAATTGTTCTTCCTGTCATTTTTTTGTTTGTTTGTTCATTGCTTCAGAATGTTTTCATGGGAAGTGATTCATGTATTGATTAAATAAATGAACAGTGCATTCTCCGTAAGAGGGATGGGCAATTTTGTTTTCTTGTTTCCACCATCTTGAGTCCATCTCTCCTAATTTCCACGTCCATCTGTGAATTTGCTTTTGAAAAATCACTTGAAAATTCAAATTCAGGGGCCTCTCTCCTAATCCACACTTTTACAGAAAATGCAATGGTCCCCAATATAATAATAGAATTGTAGCATTGAAAAGGATCAAAGCATTATCTCGCCCACCCTCTGCAATGCAGGAATCAGAATACAAGGTCCTTCATCCACTCCAAAACCGTATTGGAGCCTAATTCACTTTGCAAATGTGCTTGACGGTTTATTGCTGCACTACTAGTGTCTCTCTTTGCATTTTTTTTGGTCCTAATGTACATATTAGGAACGTGGGTGGCACTGTGGTCTAAACCACAGAGCCTAGGGCTTGCTGATCAGAAGGTCAGAGGTTCAAATCCCCACAACGGGGTGAGCTCCCATTGTTTGGTCCCAGCTCCTGCCCACCTAGCAGTCTGAAAGCACGCCAAGTGCAAGTAGATAAGTAGGTACCACTCCAGCGAGAAGGTAAATGGTGTTTCCGTGCACTGCTCTGGTTCGCCAGAGGCGGCTTAGTCATGCTGGCCACATGACCTGGAAGCTGTCTGGCTCCCTCGGCCTATAGAGCGAGATGAACATGCAACCCCAGAGTCGTCCACAACTGGACCTAATGGTCAGGGGTACCTTTTCCTCTAATGTACATATTGGTATGCATTTGGGGAGTGCTGGAGAACTAAACAGCAAAACTGAGAGAAGACTCATGGGGTGATCTTGGGCTAGTTAATGTCTAACCTGCCTTGCAGGGTTGCTGTGAAGATAAAATGTGATTAGAGAACCATGTAACCCCCTCTACACACAGAGAGACAGATCGAGATCAGGAAATGTTGTTGTTTAGTCGTTTAGTTGTGTCCGACTCTTTGTGACCCCATGGACTAGAGCATGTTTGTCGCTTTGAGAGCAAAGGTAAAAGGTAAAGGTAAAGGACCCCTGAACGGTTACATCCAGTCAAAGGTGACAATGGGGTTGCGGCGCCCGTCTACGCTTTCAGGACTAGGGAGCCGGCATTTGTCCACAGATGGCTTTCCGGGTCATGTGGCCAGCAGGACTAAACCACTTCTGGTGCAATGGAACACTGTGATGGAAACCAGAGTGCATGGAAACACCATTTACCTTCCCACTGCAGTGATACCTATTTACCTACTTACACTGGCATGCTTTCAAACTGCTAGGTGGGCAGGAGCTGGGATGGAGCAATGGGAGCTCATCCCGTCACAGAGATTCAAACCACCAACCTTACAATCGGCAAGGCCAAGAGGCTCAGTGGTTTAGACCACAGCGCCACCTGTGTTTCCTATTAGTATACAAAGCCAGTCTACAAAGCCCTTATCAACTTGGTACCATAGAATCATAGAATCATAGAGTTGGAAGAGACCACAAGGGCCATCGAGTCCAACCCCCTGCCAAGCAGGAAACACCATCAGAGCACTCCTGACACATGGTTGTCAAGCCTCTGCTTAAAGACCTCCAAAGAAGGAGACTCCACCACACTCCTTGGCAGCAAATTCCACTGTCGAACAGCTCTTACTGTCAGGACGTTCTTCCTAATGTTTAGGTGGAATCTTCTTTCTTGTAGTTTGGATCCATTGCTCCGTGTCCGCTTCTCTGGAGCAGCAGAAAACAACCTTTCTCCCTCCTCTATGTGACATCCTTTTATATATTTGAACATGGCTATCATATCACCCCTTAACCTCCTCTTCTCCAGGCTAAACATGCCCAGCTCCCTTAGCCGTTCCTCATAAGGCATCGTTTCCAGGCCTTTGACCATTTTGGTTGCCCTCCTCTGGACACGTTCCAGTTTGTCAGTGTCCTTCTTAAACTGTGGTGCCCAGAACTGGACACAGTACTCCAGGTGAGGTCTGACCAGAGCAGAATACAGTGGCACTATTACTTCCCTTGATCTAGATACCAGTTTAAGTATAAAATCGCCTTGACACATATACACCCACTTGACCAATTTGATCAGAGCAACTGGCACCATTACAGGTGTCGCATCCTACCTGTTCCACATTCAAAAGAACTTGATATTTTAGTGTGGCAGCACCTACACTTTGGAACTCCCTGATTATTGACACCAGGCAGGTGTCTTTGCTGTCGCTTTTTTGTGCCTGTTGAAAACAGGGTTTTGTTTAGGCAAGCCTACCCAGATGTTCAGAAAGTTGATGTGAGTTTTAACCTGTTTTTCGTCTATTACTATTTTAACCTTGTGAAAGTCTTAAGTTAAATTTGTTAACTTTTCTTGTTGATGATTTTATTGTTGTATCTCTTTTGTAAACCACTTTGAGAGTCTCTGTTTCTACAATCAAGTGGTGCATAGATTTTATGAAACAAATAGATATATAAGGAAACTTGCTGCTCAGCTGAATGTTCTCAGAGAAGAACTTTCAGGTTGAATCTGGAGTTGGGGTGCTGGGCAGATGAAACCTTGAACAGCCTGCTGGATCAGCCCAATGGCTCCTCTGGTCTAGTATCCTGTCCTCACAGTGGCCAGCCATATGCCTGTAAGAAACTCACAAGCAGGGTCCAAAACTCAAGAGCACTATTCCCTCCTGTGGATTCCAGCAACTGGAGTCTCCAGTGCTCCAATGCATCAACAATAGAGATTGGGAAAACTCAACAGTGTCACTCAGTGTTCCTCCTGAGGACAACCAGGCAGTGGCCCCATTTGACTTTCTCAAAATCTCCAGGGCTGACTCTACATAATGTTATGCCAATGTTATGAAGTGTCTTTGGGAAGGGAAAATTGTGTTTGTCAGACTGTGGCCCACTGTGAGAAGCACTAGATCAGCAATTCTCAACCTGTGGGTCCCCAGATGTTGTTGGACTACAACTCCCATCATCCCTAGCTAGCAAGGCCAGAGCTCAGGGATGATGGGAGTTGTAGTACAACAACATCTGGGGACCCACAGGTTGAGAACCGCTGCAATAGATGGTGTTGTGGGCCAGGGGTCAGTTTCACCTGCTGAGCAGCAGCCTGAAGGAGCAGAAGGCGAAGTGACTTCACTTGCTGCTGATCAGCCTTCTTGCTCCTGATGAGAACCAGCTGGCTCCAGATTCTTAAGCAGGGTTTCCAGCCTCAGTCAGTTGCTGGACATAACATTCGTCATTCCTGACCAGACCTAGCTGCTTCTTGTGACCTTGAACCCTTGACTTTCTTGACCCCCGGATTGTCTGACTACGTGAACTGAGATACTCCTGACCTTAGGACTGGACTAGACCTTGTACACAGACTCTGACTCCAGGCAAGTACGCCCTGAGACTCGGCTGGCTTCTCCCTCCACTGAGCTCTGCCTTGGCTGGCAGCACAGGACTATGACAGATGGCAGCAATGAGTGCTATTCAATCAAGTCCTGCTCAGAGTAGACACAACAACATCAATGCACCTACATTATTTTATTTAAGGCATTTCTATGGCATTCACATTTCTAAGTTTTGTGAAGAAGCCACATTGCCATTCTAGTAGTGCAGGGGACATCCCCTAGAGTCCCCAACGGACCCCACTTTCCCTATGGCAAGACCATGTCTGTGAATTGAGAACCTTTCCATGCATGAATATTCAGTTCAGCTCCAGATATACCTGACTTAACTTTTCCTGGCAATCAAACACAGGCTGTGCAAACAGTTTGTTCTATTTGAAATTAAAGAGCTCAATTAAACCTGACATTTCTTAGAAGCTTGGCAGCAGCTTTCCTAAACGGGGAAAAAATATAATGGGTACATCCTGTTATCTAGCTTCTTATCCTGTGTGGTCTTTGTCTTCCTGCACATGTTCTCTTCTTTTCCTCCTTCAAGTATTTAAAAGCCATGTTGGAAGGCAGGAATGATGCCCATCACCCTTCTTTGGTTCTAGATGTACTTAGAAATGTGGGTGGAAATGCTTATTCAAATGCAGGTCCCAATGCCAGTAGAAAGTATTCAAACTCACAAGTGCTTGAATGAATACAGAACCACAGCTTTGTTGATTCAACAGTGGGACATGCAATGGGGGGAACTTGAACTGTCCATCTAAAACCTACCTAGTCCAGGTACCGGGGGAGAAAGCATGTTGCTGTTGTTTAGTTGTTTAGTCGTGTCCGACTCTCCGTGACCCCATGGACCAGAGCACGCCAGGCACTTCTGTCTTCCACTGCCTCCCACAGTTTGGTCAAACTCATGCTGGTAGCTTCGAGAACACTGTCCAACCATCTTGTCCTCTGTCGTCCCCTTCTCCTTGTGCCCTCCATCTTTCCCAACATCAGGGGCTTTTCCAGGGAGTCTTCTCTTCTCATGAGGTGGCCAGAGTATTGGAGCCTCAGCTTTAGGATCTGTCCTTCCAGTGAGCATTCAGGGCTGATTCCCTTCAGAATGGAGAGGTTTGATCATCTTGCAGTCAAACATAGCAAGAAGATCTTGCTATGTTTGCATAGGAGAAAGCATACTCAACACTTGATCTTGCATAGGAGAAAGCATACTCAGCACTTAAACCATAACCAACTATCCTCAAACTGCAGCAAATGCCAGATGCACTGATAGTGCTCAGAGGAAGCTTTTCTATCAGAAGTCACTAGTCTTCTAACTTCCCCCATGCCTGTCTTGAACTACCTATCTTCCTCTCCCCATTTGCTGTTTAAAAATTCGCCAGTCCAATATGGAGGGTGGGGAACAGGAAAGGATGTCGATCTGGTGCAAATCCAGTTTGCATTTGAGCTCCTAACCCAGATACTGATATGAACACTGAAGTCTGCTTATATTCACAGATCAGGGGCATGAAATTCCCAAGACTTTTAACACCTTGGAAAACCAACATTTGCAATACAGTTTCTGGAAAGTGAAAACGGAAGACCTGTTCCCTAGCAGTAAAAAGAAGAAGAAGAAAGCAACTCCTGCTCTCTGTTACACTGGTTTCTATTACTTTCAAACTTTCCGGGCACTTTATCGCTAATAAAAAGAGACAATAAAAATAGTGGGCTGTTCTGGAAACAAAAAGGTCCCCAAGGGCTGTTCTGTTCTGTTCTCTCTCTTTAAAGTTGCTTGTTGTAACTGAACACACAATGGATTTCTTTACTTACACTGAAAGTGGATTTAACAAACTCCCATATCCCACTATTTCAATCTTGCATGCCTATCACTTTGCCCAGCTGTTTGCCTCTCAGAGATGCTACCTACCCCAAACAACAGCCCCTTCCATGTTTATATTCCCCTTTTGTTCTCAGTGGAATATAGAAATGAGCCATTGAGTTGTCTAGCTCATTATGGAAACCCAGTGTGATGTCTTCTAGATGTTGGACTACAACTCCCACCAGTCCCAGGCAGCACAACCAACGAAAAAGGATGTCCAAGACATCTGGTAGGCACCATGTTAGGAAAGACTGGTCTACTTAGACTGGCAGCAGTACCAACTGAGCTAATGACCAATCCCTGGTGACTTGATGGAGCTACCTGCTCCAGGATCTGGTGATGGTTACTAGTTCTCATAGTTTTGAAATTCACTGAAGGCAAAAGGGCTTATTGATTATTGCTAGTTAGAATTGTGGAGTCTTCTTCTGCATGCCAGTTAGTGGGACAGAGAGATATAAGCAAGAGACAGTGACAGTTTCCGATACTTCTTGTGGCCTTCTCAGAGGCTACTGTGTAAAACAAGATGCTGGAGAACATAAACCTTTGGCTGATCAACTAGGTCCGTTTTTTAAAATTACCACTTTACCCCATTTCCTGGCATCTTTATGCTATGTGTTCCAGCTAAGAATCTGAGTTCAGGGCTGCAGCTTGAAATAAACATTTAAAAACGTATTTGGAATGTTTTCAGATTCCACTATGAAGTTGAACGTTCTCCCACATGCTGACATGACTTTTAATATTCAAATCTTACCAAACTTATGGATTTGCACAAGGAATTTATACTGTATCTCATATAGTGATTCCGTTTGGTTGGGATTTGTAAAATGCTTAGATATTTTGTTGTTATTTTTGAAATGTGAAGCAGTGTATAAAATAAGTAAATAAATAAAGCAGCAAACTGTAGACTGCCAAATTCATTTCTTTTGTCTCTTCAAACACCCCTTCTATAAACAAACAAACAAACAAACAAGACCCCAAATTCAACAGTCAAGACAGGACCATTACCAAATCTCATCATAAAATATATTGTGTGTGTGTGTTCTTAAACTAGAGTACAATGTGGATTTCATTTTCAAATCCACTGCTGATAATTTTCCCACAACTCCACTATAGATCTCTTCTAAAACTCTTCTAAACCTTGTTCCAGCTCCATCAGATTGATGTTGTATTTGATTGCATCATATGCAGTTTGAGTCTTCTTTACCTATTTTCACAATCCTAAGGTTGTAGCTGGGATGTGGGTGGCGCTGTGCCAATCAGAAGGTCGGTGGTTCGAATCCCCGTGACGGGGTGAACTCCCGTTGCTCGGTCCCTGCTCCTGCCAACCTAGCAGTTCGAAAGCACATCAAAGTGCAAGTAGATAAATAGGTATCGCTCCAGCAGGAAGGTAAACGGCGTTTCCGTGCACTGCTCTGGTTTGCCAGAAGCGGCTTAGTCATGCTGGCCACATGACCCGGAAGTTGTACGCCGGATCCCTCGGCCAATAAAGCGAGATGAGCGTCGCAACCCCAGAGTCGGTCACGACTGGACCCAATGTTCAGTGGTCCCTTTACATTTACCTTTAAAGTTGTAGCTAAATTCTGGGATGGACAGCGCAGGCTGGAATCCAACATAGTGCAAAGTCCCTCATTCCATCCATGTGAGGATTTTTGCATGCACATGGAAACATTATCCCCTTTCATCCCACTGGCGGCCATCTAAATCTGTTATAGGGGTTCCTCCAACCCTCGCAAGCAGATCTGAGGAAAGTGGGGGGCAGAAGCAAAAGGAGGAGAGGGGGAAAGTCCCATTGCACAAGTGGAAATCATTGCGCTGGTGCGATGGGGTGCTTGAATTACAGGGCATGGCTTGTGCAGGATGCTGGGGCATGAATTGTGAAATATATAGGATGCTCATGGTGATGACGTTCTTCTCCTCATCATATGAACCCAAAGCCATTGGAATGGGGTGAGTTTTATAACTGAACTCAATAAGCACGTAGAGTTTCCGGCTTTGAAAAAAGCTTAAAGAGCAATTCCGCAGAAGGACGGCTGCCTTTGCAATGATGGAAAGCTTGGTGCATTCTGCACATCCTCATTGTGGCAAATCCTACTTTAAGTTAGAGCAAACAAACCCATTACAAACACACTCCACTTCAAACTCCAGCAAGGCAGCAAGCAAACACACTCCTGGAAATAAAAATGAAATGGGGAAATGGGGGGGGAGAGAGAGTTGTCTTCCATCGTGGCGATTAGAATCCTGAATTCAAGTATAAGTATGGGCACAGTGGTTCACCTAAACAACCCACCTCCTTTGTGAGATATAGCATGGTGCCCACCCGCAAATATGCATGGGTTAAAAAGGGGCCTAGAAAAATTCATGGAAGTGAAGATGGGTATTTGTCATGGCAGCCAACTATCACATCCAGCTTGTCATGTGTAGCAGGTTGAAAGTCAGCCTGCAGTAGCTGCCTGGTGACGGCCATTTCCCCCACCGAGAAGACTATTTGCAGCTCTTGCTGGGGGGTGGCCAGCATCCCCCACTGCAGAGAGTCCTGCAAGAACCAGGACCGTGGGCAGGCTGGCCGCATTGGGCAACATCTGCTGTCTCAGCTAGGTTTGCACCAGTGCCTGGGGCAGCTCAACAAGTGAGGTTTCAAAAAGTGAAAATCCGGACACAAACATTGTTGAGCTTTTTTTGGCAAAGTTGTTGAGCTGTGGTGTGTTTTTTTGGAAAATCTCCCCCCAAAATTAAGTTCATAGTTCTTTTTTAGGAAAAGCACTAATATAGCCACACTTCCTATATGGGCTGCCATATGCCCAGAGTTTTCCCAGCCCGAGTTTTTGCCGCTTTATGAAAATTCCACCCAGATGCAATTTTCGATGGATGATTCCTGGCTATGTCCAGGAAATTCTGGACTGATGGCAGCTCTACTATAAATTCTGCCTCCCTGAAGGAGAGACACCAAAGGTTGTACCTTAAGCAGCAGTGCTTCAGGAGTGGGATGAGGGTGTGGGCCACCCCCCTTGTGTTAAAGTTTTTGTTTTAATGGGGATGCGGTTTTAACTTGTGTGGGTGCTGTTTTATTTGGAGGGTGGGGTTGTTTTTAGCTGTTAATTTGAATTTTTGTATTTGTGGGCTGGGGAATTGTTATGGGGCTTTTGTTGGAGAGTGCATGGTTTATTGGTGTATATACAATAGTATTAATTGTTTTGATAATTTGTATTATGTTTTGATTATTTGTATTATGTATTTTTTATAAATAAATAAATCACCACATCACCATCCTTTATTACCTATCCTTCACCTTAAAGTCTCAGGATGGGTTACAAAGCTTCTCATATCCAAGGTGTTTTAGCAACGATGAAGTACTCCTTCCCATCCTTTGCCCAGATGCAAGGAGGAAGTTGATCCCTACCACCTTAGGGAACTCCCCTGCTTAATTCATTCTGGAGGTCTGTTCTTAACCTGAAACTGTTCTTAACCTGAGGTACCACTTTAGCTACCACCGTGCCACCACCTTGCGATTTCTCTTCTCATCCTGAAGCAAAGTTCTTAACCCAAGGTACTATTTCTGGGTTAGTGGAGTCTGTAACCTGAAGCGTCTGTAACCTGAGGTACCACTGTACAAGAATGGAAATTCTGACTAAACCTTAGGAAGAACTTTCTGACAGTAAAAGCTGTTAGACAGTTGAACAGATTACCTCAGTTGAACAGATTACCTCAGAAGCCTTCCTTGGGAGTTGATGGGCTCCTCCTTCATTGTAAAACCGTCTTCATTGGAGATTTTAAAGCAGAGGTTGGATGACCATCTGTCAGACATTATTTTGCTATGATTCCTGCATTGCAGTGGGTTGGACTGGATGACCCTTGGACCCTTTCCAACTCTAAAGTTCCATGATTCTAAGATTTACCCAGATTCTAGCTGTGCTTTCTTCTGCTGTTGATATTTCTCCTTCTCATCGGAACAAGGAACTCAGCTGAACAGAAGACTGGCCATTTCTCCTTAAAGAGCAATATGACTTTTGTATTGCCCTAGGGTACAAGTGGCTATATTTGCATTAACTTCCCTTTTTAGGTCCTCTTCATCTTCCAGATCCTGCTGGATTAATTAGCAGTGAAGGGGGAAGTCCTGAAGGCCTTTCCTCGGCCCTGTATTCTCCCATCGGCAACTTCAGGCATGAGAGAGAGAGAGAGAAAGAGAGAGAGAGAAGGAAGCTGGAATGTCATTCCAATGTGAATCCTGCAAGAGCAGTGCCCTTATTTCCTTGGGGTGCAAAACTTGAAGATGAACAGTCAGGCAAGCTAGGAGCCCTCAATTCTTTCCGAGAAGATCTCCGGGGCTTTTGAAATCCCCACAGCTTCAGGATGCAGGAACAAAGCTGAGGCTGCAACTGAGTTCAGGGTCTGCTATCTTGAGATAACATTTTTATGTAAACAAGCGTAGACTATTGAGCCAAGGCTTGAAAGGATCCCGTTTCCTTGTGGTGCTGGAAAGGTTAATTCCTCCTTCCTCTTTTGCAGAAACATCCACCACCACCCCCAGCTCTCCCCCCTACCCACCCGCCTTCTCCTTTTACTTGAAGTGAGAGTTATGCTTATCCGGGATCTAACATGGGGAGGTTGGATTTCTTGAGACAGCCTAAGGCTTCCAACAACAGCCTTCACATTCAATCAGCGTCGAGAGGCAGGAGAAGAAATTCATTTCGTGAACAGTGAGAGGTCCTTCCCTGCCCATGTGTCTGCTGAGCACACACCATCCTGTGCATATGCCGGTGGCAGCTCAGCGGGGTTCTTGCCATTTTCCCAAACCGCTCGTTGCTCAAATGCTGATAATTAAACACCATTTTATTCTGTTCGCTTAATAAAAAACAATCTCTCCCCGCCCCCCACCACACGCAGACGCCCAACCAAAACAGTAAGCTTGGAGAGATTGTCATTGACCTTGGCAGCTTCCGTTGACAAAGCTCTCGGGTTCGTGCAGAGTGGATTTTCAGCAGGATTAGTCTCATGAAGGCAATCAACCCCCTACTCCTCTCTCGCCTTCCCAATTCCTTCACGCAAGCCGATCATTGTGGCATTCCTCATCCCGTTTCTCTCTAGGAAAGATCTGTGGGCTAATACAGTTCACAAACTTCTATATTCAGTGTGATCTTCTCCCTGCCTGCATCTCTTACAAAACTTGTGCGTGTGTGTTTGTCTTTAACTTCTATCTCTTCTATCGCAACCTGGGGCAAGATTCAAGGTGTCCCTTTGACTACGAATCAAGGCGGCATGACATTATTATTTCTTCCTCCTCTGCTTCTTGCTCCTTTGCCCTCACTGTCCTCAACCTCACTTGCCCAAGTTTCCATTTTATTCCATTGGCAGTAGTGGTCCAAATTATTATTGTTTTTTATCTGCAGGCATCCATAATATAATCAAGGCTCCCCCCCCCCCATGATGACATCATTGATAAAAAGAATTGCATGGGGTGTCATGGCTAATTAAAGAAAGTGAAGGCAAGCATGATGGAGGACAACGAAGGTGCGAGGAAATGAAGGTGAGAAGGCCAGCGTGGCAACAAAATTTTATCATGATGAAACCGGTGGCAAAATTTGCATGGGGTGTCACATCCAATTAAAGGAAGTGAAGGCTGAATGCAGCTGAGGACAGTGAGGGTGAAATAAAGTGAGGGTAGAAATTCAGCATTGCAACAGGCTAAATAACATTGGTTACAATTATTTAAACACTCCTGGGTATGCTTCTGACTAATAATCCTGTGCATTGCAGCCTAAAATTAGAAAAGAATGTTGCCTAATTGTTGATGTAAGAGAGGGCAGGAGATGAGGCAGAGGCAAAAAATCACATGACTGAGCAACTCACGCATATGGTGAAATTTACACAACATTCCTTATTTGGCTCAGTTGCAGAATGTGTTGCACTGTTATCCTTCCCCAAGCCCGGTTCCCCGATGCACTTGCTGTTACGAATGATATAGCCACATAGTTTGTGCTTTAATTAGTTTTCTAAACACATGACAAAGTAAACAGAATAAATCACAGTGACCTTTAAATTCCCAGAATTACAGCCGACTTAAATGACCATAATATGGTAATAATAACCAACCCTAATAGCCAGGCTCCGTTCGGCACTGTACCCTGCGTGATATGCTGTGTTATTAATTTCAGTGTGATCACAAATTATTCCCATAGTTCAGGTTTAATACTTTATTGATGTTGTTATTAATATAGATTTGTCAGTAAAGATACAAAACTAAGCCACTCATACTTAATGTCAGTTGAGAAAGCCAACTGGGGAAAGGAAGGAGGAGGTTGGGAGAGGAGAACTGGCTTCTTCTTACAGGGGGGGTTGGGGAGCAGTTGAAAGAAGGGAAGGGAAGACTTAATGAGTCCATTTCATTAGGGGCATAGTTAATCTGAATTAAAGAAGATGAAGGAGGTGAAGATGCACACTGTAGAGAGCTGCTTTGCTTTCGCTCTGAACCCCCCCACCCTGTAAAACCTCAGACTCAGCCTACTTGTTCTTGCTATGATTTCCTTTACTTTTCAAAGAAATGCTGAACTGCATGAGGCTATGAAGCACATGGTTTAGGCCCATGCCAGGGAAGGCATGCCAGGGAGAGAGCCAGTGTGGTGTAGTGGCTAAGAGCGGTGGACTCGTAATCTGGTGAACCAGGTTCGATTCCCCGCTCCTCCACATGCAGCTGCTGGGTGACCTTGGGCTAGTCACACTTCTCTGAAGTCTCTCAGCCCCACTCACCTCACAGAGTGTTTGTTGTGGGGGAGGTAGGGAAAGGAGATTGTTAGCCGCTTTGAGACTCCTTCGGGTAGTGATAAAGCGGGATATCAAATCCAAACTCTTCCTCTTCTTCTTCAGGGCAGTTTTAAAACATAAGAAACAGACTCACCTAGGAAGAAAGGTTGCAATGTTTTGGACCTTTCAGGGCTCATCCAGACTTCCTTTTGTGCCATGTTTCAAGTGTCAAAGCACTTGTTGTTGTTGTTGTTGTTTGGTTTTTTTGCCCCTGTGCTATCTCTGCAAACCATCTCTTTACCACTGAAAACATTTCTGCAGAAAATCTCTTCACCACTTTTCTGCAGAAAACCTGAAGTGCAGTTTCTTCAGCCTTAAAGAACATGTTTATGTGGAGAAGAAGAAGAAGAAGAAGAAGAAGAAGAAGAAGAAGAAGAAGAAGAGGAGGAGGAGGAGGAGGAGGAGGAGGAGGAGTTTGGATTTGATATCCCGCCTCTCACTCCCTTTAAGGAGTCTCAAAGCGGCTAACATTCTCCTTTCCCTTCCTCCCCCACAACAAACACTCTGTGAGGTGAGTGGGGCTGAGAGACTTCAGAGAAGCGTGACTAGCCCAAGGTCACCCAGCAGCTGCATGTGGAGGAGCGGGGAATCGAACCCGGTTCCCCAGATTATGAGACTACCACTCTTAACCACTACACCACACTGGGAAGGTGCTTGGACCCATCTCCTGGGCTAAAAAAAAGCCCTCTCGGCCACAGTGGTGTAGTGTGGGATGCCAGCTTCCAGGGCTGCGTGGAGGGGTGGGTGAGAGGGAGTGAAATGGATGGGAGTTCAAATGCACTTTCAACAGCCTAATGGCATCTGCGTGACCCAGGAGATCACAGTCACAGAGATAAGAAAAGAAGAGTTGTTCTATTGTCTGGAGAGGTCGCTTCCTGTTTACCATGGAGAAGCCATTTTCAATGGAGCCCAGTGACGCAAGCGCACAGGGTGTCGAAATTTTGTGCTTGGTGCAACTCCCCCTGTGCTTCCCCACAAGCTACGCCACTGCTCTGCCATTCTTAACACCTGAGATGAGTTTGTAGAGATGGAGGTGGCCATTCAGATACAGTGGTACCTCAGGTTACATACGCTTCAGGTTACAGACTCCGCTAACCCAGAAATAGTACCTCGGGTTAAGAACTTTGCAGAAATCGTGCTCTGGCGGCGTGGTGGCAGCAGGAGGCCCCATTAGCTAAAGTGGTGCTTCAGGTTAAGAACAGTTTCAGGTTAAGAATGGACCTCCGGAACGAATTAAGTACTTAACCCAAGGTACCACTGTATTTGAGGCCAAAGTTGTTTAGGGCTTTAAAACAGCAGTGTGAGGACCTTGAATTGAGCCTAGAAGCAATCCACATCCTCACAAATCAGGTCCAGAAACAACCTCCAAGTTCTCTTAAAAATATCGCCTCAAATGTTTATCATTGGTCTAACACCTCACATGCTCCACTATGTACAAATATTCCCACTGAGAGATGCATCTCAGGTTTGCAGCTTATCTGCAAAGAGCCCTGCCCCATCCTTAGACAAGCAGCCTTTCCTGCTTCCATCTTCCACCACTCCACAGCCATGTAAATTATTCCAAGGAAGCGCCATGGAAGACAGCCAAGGTCTAACAAGAAATGCCCTGTGGTCATGTTTACGACACGTGACTTAGAAATTCTGCTTCGGGCTTTTTTCTTCCTTTCCTTTCCTTTTTTTTTTTTTCCTTTTTAGAAAGAGAGAAGGGGAATATTTATACATGAGGTCTGCCAATAGACCGTAGAAGCCTGACTAGAAGATGTCTAGGGACACCATGCCAATTAGCTTTGAACGTAAGAGAAATTGCTGGCATTGGTGTTGGGCATGCAGTGGATTGAAAAGAAATAATGAGAAATATTCAAAGGTACTTCTTTCCTTTTCCTTTCTCCTTCTCGGCTGCTTTCTGTCTCCACCACGGAAAAAGCTTCCTCAAACTTTTAATGTGGTCTTCATTCAAAGTCGCATCGTTTGACTTTGCCTTTCACCATTCACCAGAAGCATGTTAAGTCAAGAGTGGTCAACCCTTGAGAGGCGTGTGGACCTTGGCTTAATTTCATTTGGGCCTTGGCCTAATTTCATGCAGGTGGAAAAGAGGCAGAAATGAATAGAAAGGAAGGAGAGGAAGGCAGATAGAAGGTCAATCTAAGACCAATCATGACAGCATTGCAGGACTCACAACAGTAGATCTGCCTTTAAGTGAACTGAATCTGGAATCAAACGTGTTTGGGGCCACCTCCTCATGTTTGACTCCAGATTCAGTTCACGTAAAGGCAGATCTACTATTGTGAGTCCTGCAATGCTGTCAAAATTGGTCTTAGATTGACAGGCCCAAATGGCTAATGAAGGAGAATTAATGGGGTGGGATAAGACGAACTGAGCAGAGAACCTTTCAGGAGGATGCCCCAGCAAGAAGACCTCTCCACTCACTTTTAAGATGTTGCTTGGAGGGAGCATGGACATTGGAGAAGACTCCATTAGGGTAAGTGAGGCATTTCCCTACTGTCAGGAGCATGTAAGCAAGAACTCACAAGGTGTCAATGAAGTTCTCTTTATTCAGAGGAACAAAACAGCTCAGGCCTAGTGAGCAGAGCAACTTTCCCCAACAGATCTTGTCCCAATGAGGCATTTGCAAGGACTGAAGGTATCCACCTTCCCACAGATAAGTCTCCTTTCCCCCAAGGTCGTTCCCAAGCAATCTGAATCTCCGACACATTTTCTGTCTCTCCTCCACCTTCTTCATACCTCTTTGGTTCTGGGAAACCAGGATAAAGGGGAGTTGGACACAGCAGAAGAGGGACACCCCATGGCTTCTTCAGCAGCCTGCCTCATCTCTGCCTCTTGCCCCACTCCCCTCTGCTCCAGCCTCCGCATCTGCCTCAAGTTCTGGACTGCTCTCTGCCACAGAGTCTTCCTGCTCACTAAACCCTGTTAGCTCTTCAGCTTCCAACACCTCCTTCCCCCCCCAGTCTGTTCCATCTTCTCCCTCTGGATCTCACCATTGTCAATTGGCTCTGAGCTTTCTTCACTTGGAGGTCCACTTGAGGGTACCCCAACTGGTGCCTCCCACTGCTACTCTGCTTCCAGCCTGTCCGTGGTATTTACTGGTCCAACCCAGCCCTCACCTGCCTACGTATCTTCTTACTTACATCCTGTTCAAGGTGTGGCATTCTCAGCATCCTGCCTTTGTAGAACTTGTCTGAGTGGAGGATGGGGATGGGTACAACACTGCCTGTCACTGGCTCTGGTGCCACCTATTGTTGGTCCTCTCTGCATTCTGCCCCACCAGACGCAAGTGACACCTGCCACCAAAGGGGGTAGGCCAGAAAGCTTAGCCTCAGTCCCATCATGGGACTCCTTCCCTGAATAAATTGCAGGCTTTGCCTTATTAGTTTTAATTGGTTCCCACACTGCTTTCTCTCTGAAGATATCTTGTTAATTAAATAAAGTAGCCCATAGTTTAACCCAGATACAGTACCTGTGTCCAATTCTCTATTTCAACCTTCGAGGGCAAGCAGTCATAGAATCATAGAATCATAGAGTTGGAAGAGACCACAAGGGCCATCGAGTCCAACCCCCTGCCAAGCAGGAAACACGATCAGAGCACTCCTGACATATGGTTGTCAAGCCTCTGCTTAAAGACCTCCAAAGAAGGAGACTCCACCACACTCCTTGGCAGCAAATTCCGCTGCTGAACAGCTCTTACTGTCAGGAAGTTCTTCCTAATGTTTAGGTGGAATCTTCTTTCTTGTAGTTTGGATCCATTGCTCCGCGTCCGCTTCTCTGGAGCAGCAGAAAACAACCTTTCTCCCTCCTCTATATGACATCCTTTTATATATCTTTCCTCCTCAAACCTGCAAACAGTTCTTCTTACTCCCCACTCCAAATTTTGCCATCCTCTCTCCTTCCCTCCCCCACCCCAAAGCAGAACTAAGCAATGCTTTGAATCCTTATCTAAATATGTATATGCAAGCAAGCAAACCAAACAAAGAAACATGATTCGACAAAGCAGAGATCAACATGCAATAAGACAGGGCTTTATTTTTAAAGAAAGGAAGGAAAGAGAGCAGAAGATGAGAGTCAGGAAATGGCCGTGCAAGTCATTATGCAGAATAAGGAGGTATGTCAAGAGGCTGGGATTCTGGAGTGCAACACTTCAGATGGTTCACCATGAGAAACATGCGCGCACACCAGAAACCTTAAACAGTCTTTGCAAAATGTATAGTAGTTCATCAGGCGGAGGGGAATATCAAAGCTCTACATGGGGCTGCCTTTGAAAAGTGTTCAGAAGCTTCATCGGGTCCAGAAGGCTGCAGGCAGACTGCTGACTGGGGCTGGTTACAGGGAACATGTTACTTCCTTGTTAAAATAACTTCTGTTTCAGGGTCCAATTCAAAAGTGCTGGTTATGACCTATAAAGCCCTATGTGGCTTGGACCAAGGCTATACCTGAAGCCTATACCAGTAGTTCTCAAAGGGTGTGGCTCACCACACTGGTGTGGCAGGAGAGGATGTCAAGTGTGGCAGGGAGATTCAAGGACAATAAAAAAATAAGAACAAGAAGAATTTATTATTTACACCCTGCACACCTGGCTGGGCTTCCCCAGCCACTCTGGGCGGCTTCCAACAAAAAGATTAAAATACAGTAATCCATCAAACATTAAAAGCTTCCCTAAACAGGGCTGCCTTCAGATGCCTTCTAAAAGTCTGGTAGTTGTTGTTCTCTTTGACATCTGGTGGGAGGGCATTCCACAGGGCGGGTGCCACTACCAAGAAGGTCCTCTGCCTGCTTCCCTGCAACTTGGCTTCTCACAGTGAGGGAACCGCTCACTGGACCTCACTGTCCGGGTAGAACGATGGGGGTGGAGACACTCCTTCAGGTATACTGGGGTGAGGCCATTTAGGGCTTTAAAGGTCAGCACCAACCCTTTGAACTGTGCTCAGAAACATACTGGGAGCCAATGTAGGTCTTTCAAGACCGGTGTTATGTGGTCTCAGCGGCCGATTTCAGTCACCAGTCTAGCTGCTGCATTCTGGATTAGTTGTAGTTTCTGGGTCACCTTCAAAGGTAGCCCCATGTTGAGCACATTGGAGTAGTCCAAGCGAGAGAGAACCAGAGCATGTACCACTTTGGTGAGATAATCTGTCGGCAGATAGGGTCTCAGCCTGCGTACCAGATGGAGCTGGTAGACAGCTGCCCTGGACACAGAATTGACCTGCGCCTCCATGAACAGCTGCGAGTCCAAAATGACTCCCAGGCTGTGCACCTCGTCCTTCAGAAACATTTGAGCATTTCAGTGCAGTATAATATAGTATAATATCTATTATTATTATTATTATTATTATTATTATTATTATTATTATTTACAGAATAGGGATAGATAGCTTTTCGGAGTGAGAGCAAGGGCATCAAATGATACCGGGATAATCCTAGGTATGATCCAGAATCGCCGTTCTAATCCA
Source organism: Podarcis tiliguerta (assembly GCF_965153285.1). NCBI lineage: Eukaryota > Metazoa > Chordata > Lepidosauria > Squamata > Lacertidae > Podarcis > Podarcis tiliguerta. Next base: position 58,739,528 of record NC_139544.1, read on the forward strand.
GTGCTGGAGAAGACCTGTCTATAATTATATTTTGGGAATATTCTTGTTCTTATGTAGTGGCATTGTTTTGTACTTTCTGGGTGTCCCATGATCATATGATAAAGTACCGTATTTTTCGCCCTATAGGACGCACCGTCCCATAAGGCGCACCTAGTTTTTTGGGGGGGAAATAAAGGAAAAAAATTATTCCCCCCCCCCAGACGCGGGGTTGGGGAAGCCCGAGCTTCCCCCGACCCCAGCCCCCAAACAGGCAGCTCTCTGCAAGCCGTGGGAGCCCAGTGCTGGCTCCCGCTGCTTGCTGAGAGGTCCACGAAGCCTGGACGCGCTGAGCTCAGCGCGCGCAGGCTTCAGCATGCAGGCAACTCTCCGCCAGCAGCGGGAGCGCTCCCGCTGCTTGCGGAGAGGTCCGCGAAGCCTGGACAGGCTGAGCTCAGCGCGCGCAGGCTTCAGCATGCAGGCAACTCTCCACCAGCAGCGGGAGCGCTCCCGCTGCTTGCGGAGAGGTCCGCGAAGCCTGGACACGCTGAGCTCAGCGCGCGCAGGCTTCAGCATGCAGGCAACTCTCCGCCAGCAGCGGGAGCGCTCCCGCTGCTTGCGGAGAGGTCCGCGAAGCCTGCATTCGCCCCATAGGACGCACACACATTTCCCCTTCATTTTTGGAGGGGAAAAAGTGCGTCCTATAGGGCGAAAAATACGGTAGTTGAGTTCTATGTTATAAATCAAGCACTGCTAGTGTTAGAGGTATCGGTTGGTTGCTCGAGAGCAATCAGGCAATATGCCTCAATAGTCTGTTCTAAAGCTTTCTTATTGCTGGTAAAAACCTTTAGAATGCAGAGTGCCTCTATTCCGTGTCTTGTTCATTCACTGGCAGAATCTGAGAGTGGGTGGTCCTTAAACCTCCCCCAGCAGAGTAGTTTATTGACGCCCAGTCTGTGCCTCCCCTCTCAGCGCGGAAGCCTACTGCGCAAGGAAGGCATGGGTAATGGGGACCTTTCTCCTCCCCGCTTTGCTCAGGAAAGGTGTCCTGGCACCGCCTCGCCTCCTCCGAGCCCTGCATCTCCTCTCCACTAGAGGCATGGCTTCCTTCCTCTGCTGAGAAAGTGCTGCTTCCCAAGATCTTTGGGGGCTCTCTGTAATCGGCTTTCACTGGAGCCAGTGTGGTGTAAGAGCGGTAGTCTCGTAATCTGGGGAACCGGGTTCGTGTCTCCTCTCCTCCACATGCAGCTGCTGGGTGACCTTGGGCCAGTCACACTTCTCTGAAGTCCCTCAGTCCCACTCACCTCACAGAGTGTTTGTTGTGGGGGAGGAAGGGAAAGGAGAATGTTAGCCGCTTTGAGACTCCTTAGGGTAGTGATAAAGCGGGATATCAAATCCAAACTCCTCCTCCTCCTCCTCCTCCTCCTCCTCTTCTTCTTCTTCTTCTTCTTCTTCTTCTTCTTCTTCTTCTTCTTCTTCCCCCTCTTGCCCCTGAGCTGATGGCAGTTCCCTAACAGCTAGGCATTGTTTCTTTTTGTTTTCCAACTCATTTCTTATCAGTTAAAAAAAAATGGAGTGGTGCGAGCAAATTTTTATTCCGAAGTGTGGCCCAGAGAAACAAGTTTGAGAACCACTGCCCTATACAAACCTGCCTGGGGAAAAGATCCTCAGGTGAGCACCTCATTTGGTCCCATCAGCATCAGAAGCACAGTTAGTGGTGGTAGAAGAGAGATAGTCTTTTCTGTGGCTACTCCATCGACAAAGAGATTGTACTGGCTCCCTCCTTGTTATCTTTCCACTAGCAGTCTAAGACTTTCCTGCTCAGACAGGCATTTTTAAAGTAAGGATTCATCCAGACTTCCTTTTGTGCCACATTTCTATTCCCCCCCCCCCATTTTTTTTATTCATTTTATAACACTAATAAGGGACACGGGTGGCACTGTGGGTTAAACCACAGAGCCTAGGATTTGCCGATCAGAAGGTCAGCGGTTTGAATCCCCGTGACGGGGTGAGCTCCCATTACTTGGTCCCAGCTCCTGCCAACCTAGCAGTTCGAAAGCACATCAAAGTGCAAGTAGATCAATAGGTACCACTCCGGCGGGAAGGTAAACGGTGTTTCCATGAGCTGCTCTGGTTCACCAGAAGCGGCTTAGTCATGTTGGCCACATGACCCGGAAGTTGTACGCTGGCTCCCTCGGCCAACAAAGCGAGATGGGCGCCGCAACCCCAGAGTCGGCCACGACTGGACCTAATGGTCAGGGGTCCCTTTACCTTTTAACACTAATAAATGACACCAAAAAACCACAAAAAAACACAATACAAACAAATTATTGTCTTACCCTTATTTTTCCTAAACATTGTTAAGTGAGCTTCCCCCAGTCCCCCCATCTGATTTTCACTCTACCTCACCTTTAGCAGTTTACATATATCATAATTTTTAACCATTTTTTAATCACACTTACTTTTACCATTAAAATCTTCACATATTATCCCTTACAAATAATACTATTTTAAAATACACTACCTTCTGCTTCTAAGCCTACAGCCTATATCCACTTCCAAAGCTATTCTAAGATTTAAATATTAACATATTTTTTCAAATATTCTTTAAATATTCAAATATTCTTTTATCGTCTTCCAATCTTCTTCCACCGTCTCTTCTCTCTGGTCTCAGAGTCTCCCAGTCAGTTCGGCAAGTTCCATATAGTCCATCATCTTCATCTGCCATTCTTTGATAGTTGGCACATCTTGTTTCTTCCAATTCTTCGCTAGTAATATTCTCGCAGCTGTTGTGGAATACAGAAAAAATGTAACATCCTTTTGGAGGATTTCACCCCCCCACACACTATACCAAGTAAAAAGGCTTCTGGTTTCTTAACAAATGTGTTTTTCAACACTTTTTTCAGTTCATTATAAATCCTTTCCCAGAACCTTTTGTGACACATTTCTAGGCACAGTTCTCCATCTTAAAGTGCAGTGTCTGGACTTTTTCTTTTAACCTTGGTGCTTTCCTTGTGAGAACCCACTCTTTACCACTGAATTGGGGCAAAAGGCAATCTGCAGAAAACTGTAATTGCTGTTTCTTGTGATTCAGCGGTAAATAGTAGGTTTCCGTTGGGAAAGCGCCAGTGCAAAAAAAGAAAAGAAAAAGAAAATAAAGCATCCAGACATACAGCAATTTAAAGTGTAGTCCTTTGCCTAGAAAGCAAGGAGGGAAAGGTAAGGGCCTTATTGGTAGTGGCACCCACTCTGTGAAATGCCCTCCCATCAGATGTCAAGGAGATAAGTAACTATGCAACCTTTAGAAGACACCTGAAGGCAGCCCTGTATAGGGTAGTTTTAAAAAATTTTATGTTTTATTTTGTTTCTGTATGTGCTGGAAGCTGCCCAGAGTGGCTGGAGCAACTCCAGTCAGATGGACGGGGTTCAAATAAATATATATATATTCTTATTAAGTGTGGATGAGCCATATGCTAATGACTTGGTTGCTGTGAGCGCAAACTGTATTTAAATTGCTGGTTCTAAATGTGTTATGATGCATTTTAGCTACTTTGTATATTACAACGTTGTAAGCAAACTTGAATCCCAATTTGGGAGAAAGACATAGTTTAAATGCACTAAATAAATAAGTATAACTTTCTACACAGTGTCCCTGCGACCAACAGTTGTTGTTGTTGTTGTTATTTTATATGGAGGCAGAAACACTTATAGTAGTGTCTCCCCATTTGAAGTCTGAAGTAGTCCAGTCTGGAACAACTTCACCCACCCACATCCATTTCAAGTACTCGACTATCGCTGGAAAATGAAATGAAAATATTTGCAAGAAAGGTCAACTCAACATTTATCTTCCAGTTCAAGGGAATGAGCATGGATGATTTTTCCCCCCTGTCTAGATACTCAGCTTGATTTGCTCTGTGTGCAAATACACACACACACACACACACACACACACACACCCCTGCATGTAAAACCACAGCATACTTTCCTCCATTATTCCCCAGAATTTATCATATCAATAAACACGCACATACAATGCCCAAATAGATAACAAACTGAAATGACTTATTTATAATCAGGAATGCTTGGGTACCAGATGGCATTCAGTACATCTTCATATAATGGGTTATCTAGTACAGTTCCAACTCCACAGGAACAAACAGTGGAATATTATTAAAATGTCAATTAGTTTAATTTCTGCTCAAATCTATAATAGGAGGGGGTGGGGAGCGCTGGCACATGCTTGATTTTAATTTGGTTATAGGGTTCTGAATGCTAATAAACACACAAAACTTTGAAACGCGTCAAGATGAACAGATGCAAAAGAGGGGAGGAATGAAAAGAATGTGCAGAGGGGAGAGAAATAATATTTTTAAATGAAACTGACAGAGTCTTGTGTATTTCAAACCACAAAGACACTTTGTTGCACCTGGTTTAATTAGACATGTTGCCAATTCTGCGGCAAGTTCAAGCTCAATTATCTTAAGGATAGCCCTCCTACTGGGCAAGGATGACAGCAGAGGAAGGATGCCACAAATATCCATATTTCCCGTTCCTGCAGTGAAAATTGCTCATTCGTTATTGTTACGGAAAAGCCACAAATTACATGTACCAGAGACAGTTCTATTAGTTTGGATCCAGGTCTCTCTTGATAGGCCAAGTCTCAAGAAAAACTGGGCAATTTTGGAGGGACTTGGGTGTTGGAAAAGTCTGGTGCCACAGTTGGATGTGAGTCGTGTTGTATGGCCTAGAGCGATCCATGATTGTCAGAGGGTGAGACATCAGGCAGGAAGAAGAGGCAGGGTGAGAAACTGCTCAAAAAGGCAGAGACCTACCTGAACCATGGCTGTACCTTCTTGGGAGAAGGTAGACACCACCCCACAGTTCTCCTTCTTGCCCCAAAAGACCCATGTCTCTGATCAAGAGCTGTTGAGTGGAGCCATCAGTACTGTAAGGTGCTGCTTTATAGAATCATCTAGTCCAACTCCCTGCAATGCATGAATCTCAACTCAGGCATCCATGACACTTGACGCTGTTTCACACAAGCTGCAAGGAAGCTGCTTGCGTGAAGCAGCACCACACAGAATGGAATCTTCCTCTTCTCACCTGCTTATTCTAGGAGGATCCAATCGTGCAGGGTAGTGGTCCTTTATGAGTGGCTCGTCTCCCTTGCATGAAGGGAAACTGCTTGTGAAGGAGCAGCACCATGCTGGATCAGACCCTCCAGCTAACCAGCTGGTAAACAGAAGGCTATCACCCTGTTTGGTACCCTCCCAGCTGTATATTTAAACCCCGTTTTAAACTTATGTGAAAATAGGGTGCAGAAAAACCCCTTAGCCCTGCTCCCTCAAACTTTTTGGGAACAAGTTCAGGGTGCGGTGGGTGGTCCCTAGGGCAGGTAGTAAAAAAGGTAGTAAAGGACATCTGGATGGCAAAGTCCAGTCAAATTTGACTACTGGGTGCAGCACCCATCTCCGCTTTCAGGCCGAAGGAGCCGACATTTGTCTGTAGACAGCTTTCTGGGTCATGTAGCCTGCATGACTAAACCACTTACGCCGCACGGGACACCGTGACGATTGCCAGAGCACATGGAAATGCCATTTATCATCCCGCCAAGGTGGTACCTATTTATCTACTTGCACTGGTGTGCTTTCAAACTGCTAGGTTGGCAGAAGCTGACAGAGCAATGGGAGCACACCTCATCAAATGGACTCGAACTGCCAATCTTAGGATTGGCAAGCTGAAGAGACTCGGTGGTTTAGACCACAGCGCCACCCGCCTCTCTTCTAGGTCCCTAGGGCATCACAGGGTGGATCAACCTGATCCAGAGGTCACAACTCAGATCCCTGGGATGGACTGAGGGGCTGTGCACATCCCAAAGCATATAGTTGGATGTAATGGCCAACTTCAACAGCAAAACTTATATGTGAGTAGGGATGGGGGAGCTGGATTGAGCTGGTTTGTGGATTGGTGCAGCTGCCATGTACAGAGGGAGCAATTCCTCCACATGGGTTTCTCATGCATCTTCCTCCTCTCACAGGGCCCAGTGGGACCTCAGGAGAAGACAGACACTACCTGAAGAAGCATCTCCACCCTCATTGTTCAGTCTGGACTCCGAGAATCTTTTGGTGGTTCCTTCACTATGAGAAGTAAGGTTACAGGGAACCAGGCAGAGGGCCTTCTCGGTGGTGGCGCCCTCCCTGTGGAATGCCCTACCATCAGATGTCAAGGAAATAAACAACTATCTGACGTTTAGAAGACATCTGAAGGCAGCCCTGTTTAGGGAAGTTTTTAATGTTTGATCTTTTATTGTGTTTTTCATATCCCTGTTGGAAGCTGCCCAGAGTGGATGGGGAGGTCCAGCTAGATGAATGGGGTATAAGAATTACATTGTGGTGGTGGTGGTGGTGGTGGTGTGGTGGTGGTGATGAAAAGGGTGGGCAGCTCCACCATCCCACACACCCTTTAAACTGACGGATTCATCCATCCCTAGATGTGACAGAGTTGACCTTTATCCTTCTGCGTCTTTTGTAATCTCATTGCAACTAGAGGAGTCCAGCTGGGGGGCAATTTTGTGCATTTGACTGAGGGGGAGTAGCTTCCAGAAGGAGGTATTTTTTCTTTTCTCTCCCCTATGCTCATTCTGCTCAACAATCCCACTGCTGCTGCCCACTTTACATGAGATTTGAAGCCGGATATGAATGGATCAGACAATTTCTGGTCCACATCCACTGCGTAAGTATTCAATCATAAGTCCTCTGTGTCCCACTTCTGCATTAATCTGTAATGACTATATATGCATCAGAAAGTACACATTCCTGAATGCACTTTATCATAAAATATTCGTCTTTAGATGCATTCTGGCACATCGTTTTGAGTTGCGTGTTGAGGTCCCCAAGCCACCCCCCAAATAACTCACAATGCACACTTAATTTTTGTTTAAGGTTTTTGGCATAATTTTGGCCACAACTTTATTTAAATACAAAACCATGAGTGGTTGTTTAGGCATTGATTAAGACTATCTGTCCCCCCGCCTGGGGACAGAACTGACTTCCGGGCACCACCGAAAGACAGTGCGGGGGAAAGCAAGTCGGGGAGGAATTGGAGCTGAGTCACAGACCCTCAACTCTCACCCGCCTGCTCCCCGAAGGCTTGCCGGCCCTAGTCCCATTCCAGGGATTGGACGAAAAGATGGCAAGCCCCAGGATTCCTTTAACGGAATTCCCTTTCTGCAGCAACCATGGAGGGGCAGGCACAGCCTATCCTAACCCCTCCTCCACCAATTTATAACCAATGCCTAACCGCAACCTTACAAGTTGTGACGATTTGCTACGCAGTAGGCAAAAACCAAATGGCCTAGCCAATCAGCCAGATGGACAAAATTCCTACCAGGCCCCTGCCCCAACGGCAGACGACCCCATGACAGTCATAGCAAGGTCAATGCAACAACCCCTTACTCAAGGGCGGGTGGGCGGGTGATCCGTTGCATGCAGCAAAGAGAAAGCTCCAGGCTGCGTGCAGAGTATTTAAACATTTTACCCCTCCCACCAAAATTGCAACATAACTTTTACCCCAGCAACCCAGTGAACCAATCACTGCCCCAGGCCATCTTTAGAGACCCTGCCTGGTAGCAGAGGGGTGGCTCAGCAGACCCCACTGCAACACGTGCTCTCCATGAAGGAGAACACGCTTTGCAATACAAGATTTGGAGAAGTGCAGCAGCTGAAGGATATCTCTACCCTGATCCCTGCATTGATTCAGAGGTTTTGGAGCAGGCCAGCTCCTATCAGAATTTGCCAATAGCAGATTCCTCAAGCATATACATTTTAAACAGGCCTCGATAAAAACAAATTGGTCTGTTGCTGCTGTAACAAGTCATTTCAGCCTAAGTGTCCCAAACAAGGTCTAGAACTTTCAGTTCCGGAAAACTGTGCAAGGGCGACAAAAATGTCAGCTAGATACACCTGTGTTTTGCACAAGACAAAGGGGGAAAAAGATTCAGATCAGCAGCTGATCTGTCTTTTTGAATAGACAGTGATGCTCAGCAAAACCAGGTCTGTGAAGACTTTTGAATTGGGAATTATGCTCAATTAAGCCTATTGCACATGCAGGGAGCAACTGCCGCACACATTAATGATTTGGGAATGTTATGCATTAATGTGATAACCGCATAACCTGCCTTAGCTCTTTGCATATCCACTTTCACAGATCAGTGTGCCAATGTTTGGGAAAGCAGACGTATCTGAAGAAATAAATGGAAAGGTCTTGCGTGTCCCTGCAGTGATGACTGATGAGTTCATTACTAGGGGTATTCTTTCTACCTCCTGATGAGTAATGGCTTGAATTCCCAAGCTAGGAATTCACAGGTGCAAATCAGCAGATTTGCATATATTGAACTGGTCTTCTGAATAGCTCTGCCCATCTCTAAGCACAATCTAACGCATCATTCCCAGAAAACAAGTGAGTCTCGTTGAAATACTGAATTTGCGTCGATAATAAATGCAAACTTGATGTTGTTATTAACACTGTTGCAAAAGATAAATAAAGTTTGCATTTGCCTCTGAGGGTTTTGTGAGGAACACTGTTTAGCTCACCATAAGCTAAAAGATCTGGAATATAGAAGCTAAGGAGAGTATCTAAAGAGTATTTATAAATTGTATCTATGTGAGCAACAGATAATTACAGATATGAATTAGGCTCTATGGGGCAAAGGTCACCAAGGTGTTGCCTGCAGGCAATAGTGCGTCCAAAATTAACTCCCATAGTGCTTATGAAATATCTCAGTAAATATCGCCTCAAGAATCCCTAATACATGAAAGACTGTGACTTTTTGCTCCACTTGATGAGTCAGCTTTCTCTGGCTTGACCACTCCTACCTTCAAGGTGTCCCCTTAAATATGTGGACATTTCATTGGATGCAAGGACAGGACACTCATCTCCCTTCCCTTCTAAACACAGGAGAGTGCAAAGAGCTTCTCAAAGAAGAAGAAGAAGAGGAAGAGTTTGGATTTGATATCCTGCTTTATCACGACCTGAAGGAGTCTCAAAGTGGCTCACAATCTCCTTTCCCTTCCTCCCCCACAACAAACACTCTGTGAGGTGAGTGAGTCTGAGAGACTTCAGAGAAGTGTGACTAGGCCAAGGTCACTCAGCAGCTGCATGTGGAGGAGCAGGGAAGCGAACCCGGTTCACCAGATTACGAGTCCACCGCTCTTAACCACTACACCACACTGGCTCTCCAAGAGACCCTCAAAGTGTCCTTATTTTCCAGGGGAAGTCCTGGATTTACAGAAACCATCCCAGTTTCTGATTTGATCCCAAAATGTCCCACTTTTCTGTAGGACGTCCCTATTTTCATCAGTGAAATGTTGGAGGGTATGGATCCCCATGCCATCTGAAGGCAGCCCCAATTGGGAAGGCTTTTTTATCTTTTATGTTTTATTATGTTTTTACAGTACCTTGGTTTTCGAACAGCTTAGTTCATGAACAACTTGGAACTTGGACACCGCAAACCTGGAAGTAGGTGTTCCGGTTTGCAAACTTTGCCTCGGAAGCTGAATATCCGGTGCCAACCCTGCAGCCAATCGGAAGCTGCGCCTTGGTTTCTGAATGTTTTGGAAGTCAAACAGACTTCCAGAATGCATTATGTTCGAAAATCAAGGTACGATTGTATGTTGGAAGCTGCCCAGAGTGGCTGGGGCAACCCAGTCAGATGGGTTAATATTATTATTATTGAATAGGATGCCCCTACTTTCATTGGAGAAATGTTGGATGCTATGTTCTCACTGTGTGAGAGAGCACAGTGGTAGTAGCTGATTTATGATGCCTTTTCCCCATGCACATGGGCATCCTTGCATTATTTTAGGATCCCGTCTCCTTTTCTGCTCTTTTAGCTGTGGCAGCCATTTTGTGTTCTGCCACAACCCACAGCAGCCATTTTGAAATTGGTGCCCATGGCACTTTCTCAAAATCCAAACTGTGTCCACTGGCCTGAAAAATCTGGTGACCCCTGCAATAGCATTAGGGTGTGTAGTCAAGCAAGCTCAGAGACTGTCCAGTTTCATGTTCTCAACTGCTGGAGTTGCCAGCAGTTCACTGGAGCCTTAAAAATCACAGTTTTGAAGTATACCTCTGCCTGAAGTGTCAGCCGTGTTCATAACTTAAATCCAAAATTAGAAAGGCTATACAGAGATGAAATGTTGAGGAGCAGTTGAAAATTATAAGGCGTAACCAACATAAGGAGTCAATTTAGAAGTCTTGGGGGGAATATAACGTTGATGATATATTCTCTAATGCTTATAATTGTATTCCAAATTTTCAGCTGTATAAAATGTGGAATACATACAATAAAATAGTAAGAGAGAGACAGAGACAGAGAGAACAAATACATTCACTGGTTGTTGTTTTTTCTTCTTATTCTCAAAAATCGGAGCCCTAAAATTCCAGACCCCTACATCATTCAAAGTCTAGTGGAAAATATAAGATTTTGGCAGGTATCAAAAACCAACCAGAGTAGTGTGTGTGTGTATCTGTATGTGTGTGTATTGATTTATATCCCACCTTTTTCTCCAAGGGGCTCAAGTTAGCATATATGGTTCTCCTCCTTATTTAATCCTCACAACAACCCTGTGAAGTAGTTTAAGTTGAGAGGCAGTGATTGGCCCAAGATCATGCAGTGAGCTTCTTGGCTGATTGCAGATTCAAAAAACTGGTCTCCCAGGTCCTGGTCAGACATCTAACCACTACACCACCCTGGCTGTCTGAGTTGCTACTAGAACACATTCTGTAGCTTCCTTTAAGTGTTAGGATGTCAGATTCCAGACTGCCTCTGTATTCCTGAAAGATGTCTAAAAAGCAGCAGTATGGATGGAAAGAGAGGGCAGCTGAGCTAGAACTGAGCTGGAACAACACTACTTTTAACCAACATTTATGTCTCTGCATAATGGTTCCTTTCGGGAGAGTTTTTCAGTTCCTCTTACAAAGTGTTGACCTAGCCATCTGCATTTGCCTTCAGTGATGTCACCACAGAGTCAGATCTGCTGGCTAGGAGGACCATGCTGTGTTGAACTGCGGCACCATCTTGTCCACTGTGTGATTTCTAAGTGGCTGGGCTCACACTTGTGATTGATCCAGGATGAAGGAAGGAACATTAGTCAGAGGGGGCAGTCCAAAACCAATTCTGGTGTGGGGGTGTGGTGTGCTTGTAGGGAAGACCGGTCCACCAAAAAAATGCAATTTTCTACATCAGATCAAACCTAGAAGATATTTGGTACGCCTCTAAGTTGGGGATCGCACAGGTAGAAAAGCATGGAATTTGCTAGTATGAATTCTTCCAATGAGTACCAGTTTGGACTAGTTAAGTCGGTGGGGGTTGATCAATATTCCCCTCATGCATTAACACTTTTGGAATCTTAATTTGCAATGTAGAATTATGGATAATGAAATTACACTTGCAGGTTTTAATATATTTCGTTTTTGATTGCAAAAGATGTGTTGGATTACTAACTCAGTCCAGGCGTCTACGTTGCAGTGCCTTCTCAGCTGCTTAAGGGGGGAAGCAGGGGGTGGCGAGGAGAGATGGAATTTGGTAGAACCCAAGAGTCATTTATTTTCCGTTACACCGGATTTTTCAGAACAGCAATTTTGTATTTATTTATAATGTTTATCAGCACTCTAATGGCATTTTTTAAGAGATTAAATTAGCATCAGGCTTGTAATGAATGATACATTGGGAAACAGGGAATTGATAATGTTTAGCCATTTGAATATGGGCAGAATTTCTTGTTTAGATGTACACTTAGGAATTATTTATATCCTCTTATGTCATATCAATTTAAATAATAATCCACGCATTGAGGCAGAAAGAATAATGTTAATGCTAAAGGTTCTATTTAAAATTTGCTAATTGCACAAGAAGGAGCTCCATCTCCTTTAGTCAAAAGGAGATTTTTTTTCCCATTTCATTTTTAATTTAATTTAACTGTATTAAAAAGAATCCATGAGGTTAAGTCTGCAGAAATTATTGCTTTTAAATGTTTTCTAATAAGGACTGTGAACACCGAAAGGTATTCTGCCATCCTTGAGCAGGTTTTCCTTAAAGGGGTTGGAGAAACTTTTATGGCAACAGGATCTGATTTCTAATAACCATACTGGTAGAGTTCAGCCTAATATAAATAAGGAAAAGAAGTCATGCTAGCCTGTAAAAGGAGGGATCCATATTTGGGCAATCCTTTCATAAGACCGATCAAAATGTCACAAAATACTGTAGTGTGCAAGGTTTTGAGTTATCCCTAACTCTTCATTGAGATACCTAGTAAGTCAAGGGGAAGAGGTGAAGAAAACTGTGCTTATTGAATCATAGAATAGAATCATAGAATCATAGAGTTGGAAGAGACCACAAGGGCCTTCGAGTCCAACCCCCTGCCAAGCAGGAAACACCATCAGAGCACTCCTGACACATGGTTGTCAAGCCTCTGCTTAAAGACCTCCAAAGAAGGAGACTCCACCACACTCCTTGGCAGCAAATTCCACTGTCGAACAGCTCTTACTGTCAGGAAGTTCTTCCTAATATTTAGGTGGAATCTTCTTTCTTGTAGTTTGGATCCATTGCTCCGTGTCCGCTTCTCTGGAGCAGCAGAAAACAACCTTTCCCCCTTGGGTTTTTTATCTGGTCAGAAGCAGGAAAGAGCCATTCAGATAAATTTCTGATAGGTGCGCCGGGTCCTATTGTTGAATGGCTAAATGTGGTACTCGCAAAGTCATACAAAAAGTAGAGGCGGCCACATTGGCCCATAACAACCGCAGCAACAAAACATCATCCATATTAAGGCAGCCAGACTACTGCCCTGAAAGGAAAGGCAGAAGGGCAGAAGATTAGCAGGTTATCTTCCCGTATAAGATTGAGACTTGACATCTGGCATCTTGATGGCCAGAGTGGGTTAACGATCAATGCCATCTAGGGGGTTATTTGGGGGGTAAAGGTAAAGGGACCCCTGACCATTAGGATGACTCTGGGGTTGCGGCGCTCATTTTGCTTTACTGGCTGAGGAAGCTGGCGTACAGCTTCCGGGTCGTGGCCAGCATGACTAAGCCACTTCTGGCGAACCAGAGTAGCGCACGGAAACACCGTTTACCTTCCCACCAGAGTGGTACCTATTTATCTACCTGCACTTGACATGCTTTCAAACTGCTAGGTTGGCAGGTGTAGGGACTGAGCAGCGGGCGCTCACCCTGTCACGGGGATTCGAACCGCCGACCTTCTGATCAGCAAGCCCTAGGTTCTGTGGTTTAACAGCGCCACCCATGTCCCTCTGTTTGGGGGGTAGTGGGTAGCTAACTGCCAAAAACATTTTGTTATAATTTGTGGTGGATAAAGTAGCATTTGTGGCCTTCAGAAAGTCTTCCAGCAGCAAATGAAATTCTTTCCCTCTCCCTCTCTTACTCTGTCCCAACATGGCTCCAAAGATAAAAAGCTTTCTAGTTCATCATTAAGTAAGGTGTGCAGTGCTAGAATTCATTATATCCCCTTTTTTCCCAGGCTAGTGATAACAGTTCTGTTATACAAACCGAGGGATTTGTAAGGGGAGGATGCAGTCAATACAATCGATATCAGTAAGTAAAATTTACTTTAGCAGTATATTTTATTTGGAATGCATATGGAATAATCTATTTATTTGCACGCAAACACAAGCAAACATCATAAATTGGGGGGCCGACTGCCACCTAATTTCTGCTTGCAAAGCCCAAGTCTAAAAATTAAAATTGACCCATTGCAAATGCCCAGAAAGATCACATCAGCCATTCCACATTTTCCCCTTCTTCCTGAGTTAAGACACCACCACTACTCACAAATAGCCAAAATAAATCTCAAAAGTTTCCCCATAAACCGGTCTCCGCTTCTACTACCTGCTTGCATTCATTGATTAAGCTGTTTTATAAGATAATAAAAAAAACCACAAGTAGAAAACATTATTTGCCCTAAGGCTGTGCAATGCTCCACTCTTCAAAAGAACTTCATAAGTCATAACTGGAGCTCTGCAAAGTTGCCTGGCTAAGACCTCATAGCAGTTTTGGAACTGTATTACAAAGGCATCAGATGCACACGATGGATCAGAGTCAACTGAAGGAGCCAAAACTTAGGAGTCTGCATCAGATTCAGATGAACCCCAAGAAACCAGGTGTAAAACGGAATATTTGGGAGGTGATTTGGGGTTTTCAGAGGTGAAGTGAAATCTAGGAGTTGTTGCAAATTGAAGCAGGGACACTTGAAGCACTTTGGAGCACCTTGGTGATCCTTACGTCAAAATTATGCTGCAGACAAGCATCTGCTTGAAGCAAAAGTAAATTTTCTATGCTTGCCATAACCTCATAATGTCAGTGTGGGATGGCAGAGGAAGGGAGAGATAAGGTACAAGGAGGACTCTGCAAGTACAGTATAGTAGTAGTAGTAGTAGTAGTAGTAGTAGTAGTAGTAGTAATAATAATAATAATAGATTGAATACCGTAATTGTTTCCAAGGACTGTGGGGGTGATGGGGTGGCAGAATGTGCTTGGAGAAAAGGTGAACAGCTAAGACAATCTATCATCTATCATCTATCATCTATCATCTATCTATCTATCTATATCTATCTATCATCTATCTATCTATCATCTATCTATCATCTATCTATCATCTATCTATCTATCTATCTATCATCTATCTATCTATCTATCTATCTATCTATCTATCTATCTATCTATCTATCATCTATATCTATCTATATATCTATCATCTATCTATATCTATCATCTATCTATCTATCTATCTATCTATCTATCTATCTATCATCTATCTATCTATCTATCTATCTATCTATCTATCATCATCTATCTATCTATCTATCGTCTATATGCTGTGTGTTACAATTGGAAACTATTGCCTACTCTGTCATGTAATGCAGCGCTGAATGAAGTCTGACCAATTAGGAATTTGATGTGAGCCTCCATCCTGAACCCTCAAGGGAAATTCCTCCCACATAGGTGTGTCTTTAAAAGTGAATTAAGTCAAAGTTCTTCTCCATCCCTATTTGGGATGCCTTTGCTTGCATTTCATCAGAGTTGCTTGGGAACTTTTCAGTCCCCTGATTCTAATCAAATAAGTGAAGAAATGCATTCTGACCCCCCCACCCCCCGCCGCCTCTCTTGATGGAATTCTTTCTTTCTCCCTTTCTTTTGTTTTTGTTTTAGCTGCCTCCATCTTTCCCACAAATCAGCGTCTTGGATTTTAATCTTTCTCTCAGAGACTACATCCCAGAATGAATGCCCAGAGGAACAGTAGCAGCTGTGACTTTTATCTTGGGAAGTGGAATCCATCTGCTTGCTGGGGGGTTGGAGTGTTGCAAATTAGCCAAAGGTGTTTAGATTTTTAGATCTGGGATTTTAATAATAATAATAATAATAATAATAATAATAATAATAATAGTTTAGTATGCCACTTCGAGTATTCAAGATCCCATTCTAAATATCAAAGCTAAATATGGGTACTGGGTAAAATGGGGTTATCCATGAGCTTGAGAAATCATGGCATTTTGCCACGTTGAATTCTCTTAAAGAACTCTCCTATGAGTTTTTCCCCGCCTGGCATCATGGAATAGGTTTCATCTGGAACATCTGACTTTGTTTTGGAATGCAATGGGCATATTATTACACAGTGCTAGGCCAGATTTAAGATTTAGAATCCTGTCTGCAAAGCCCTAAGTCACTTGGGACTCTGTTATTTGAGGGACTGCCTCCCCCCTGGTGGAACAGCCTGATCAGTAAAGGCTGGATCATTCACACTTAGCTTTGCTCCGCATTTCTAGGCACAGGTCTGGGTTTTCCAGGTCTGTGTCTGAGTGCTTCCCCCAGCTCCCCGCTTTCCCCACAAAACCACACTCTTTACTGTAGGGAGGCAGAACTGCTGTTTGTTCAGATTCACAGACCCTCCAAATGCCCCTATTTTCCAGGGACAGTCTAGCATTCACAGAAGCCGTCCCGGTTTCTGATTTGATCCTGTAATATCCCAATTTTCCTGAGGATGTCCTTATTTTCACTGGAGAAACATTGGAGAGTAGGGAGTTAAGTGACCCCTGATCCAAGGAGAGTAGTAAGTATACAGCTTTTAGGAGACATCTGAAGGCAGCCCTGTATAGAGAAGTTGCTTAATGTTTAATGTTTTATTACAGTATGTTTTTATATATGTTGGAAGCCGCCGCCACCACCACCACCAACAGTGCTTTTTAAATAATAAATAAATAAATTATGTTTTGGGGTACAGTGGTACCTCGGGTTAATAACTTAATTCGTTCTGGAGGTCCGTTCTTAACCTGAAACTGTTCTTAAAACTGAGGTACCACTTTAGCCAATGGGGCCTCCTGCTGCTGCCGCACGATTTCTGTTCTCATCCTGAAGCAAAGTTCTTAACCCGAGGAACTATCTCTGGGTTAGCGGAGTCTGTAACCTGAAGCGTCTGTAACCTGAAGCGTCTGTAACCCGAGGTACCACTGTACTCTCATTTTGGCTGATCCCTCTTGCACCCTTCCTTCCCCCAACCCCTCCCAACCCCCAGATGAGGGACTCAGGATTGCAGCACTGAGAGGATGGGAAAGTCCCCAGCAACAGCAACAGTGGGGTCGGCTTGAGCAAAGAGAGGTGAGCACCCTCTGGCTGGTTCTAGCCTAGCAAGAGGAGGAGGAGGAGGACCGTCGCCTCCACCACAGCTGCCCCAGATTCCCCTCCTTGGGCACCGGCAGGGAGAATGACAGAGCTCCAGTCCGCGCTGCTACTGTGGAGACAGCTGGCATGTTGGTGCATTGGTCAGTCGGGGCAACACAAAATGTTTAGGGGTATGCGTATCCCTGCATCCCCCCAGAAAAAAAAAAGCACTGATCATCATTATGGAATAGGACATCCCTATTTTCATCAGAAGAAGAAGAAGAAAAAGAAGGAGGAGGAGGGAAGAGTTTGGATTTGATATCCCATTTTATCACTACCTGAAGGAGTCTCAAAGCAGCTAACATTCTCCTTTCCCTTCCTCCCCCACAACAGACACTCTGTGAGGTGAGTGAGGCTGAGAGATTTCAGAGAAGTGTGACCAGCCCAGGGTCACCCAGCAGCTGCATGTGGAGGAGCAGAGACGCGAACCCGGTTCACCAGATTATAAGTCTACCGCTCTTAACCACTACACCACACTGGCTATCGGAGAAATGGTGCAGTCATAGTAAAGGTAAAGGACCCGTAGATGGCTAAGTCCAGTTAAACTTGACAGTGGAGTGTGATGCTCATCTCACTTCAGGCTGAGGGAGCTGGCATTTGTCTGCAGGCAGTTTTCAGGGTCAAGTGGGTTATGGATTCAGCATTAAAGTGGGGGGGGGAGGGAGGAAGCACTCCAACATAGATGGGGAAAATCCATACCTGTGTCTAGAAAGTGTGGGACTAAAAGTAATTGTGGATGAGCCTTAAGATACATCTCTCTTGGTAGTTCTGCAGCCTGCAGGCGTCCTTCAGGAGGACAACCTTTTTCTATTGGAAAACAGAGATCTCCACTATTACGAGTCAGAC